>NC_140579.1:0-1394318 GCF_964204655.1 Triturus cristatus
GGAGGGCTCACCTTTGGTGCAGATGCTGCTCGAGGGTTGGGCTTCTCAGGACCCAAAGCACAACTTGGAGGGAGCCTCGGTTGTTGCACTTGTCAGCTTGTCGTGGTCGTTCCAAGATGGCTGGCTCCACGTGTCTCGGTGCCTCCACGGGTCTCCTCTTTGCAGGGACTGTGGATCGGGCGGTGAGAGGTCTGGAGGTCCAGGTCTTGTCAGTCTCTGGGCTCGGGCTCCGGCGGGAGGCGGCGGCAAAGCAGACGTTGATTCGCTGGATGGTGCTTGCGTTAGCAAGGTGGTCACTCCCTGACCACAGGGGAGATTTTCTTCAGTCTTCTGTGCAGCAGAATGTCGAAGTTCCCGTCTTCTTCTTAGTTTCAAGTTGATTCCAGGATGTCTGAAGTCTTTAGGACACAGCTCCTACCTTTAAGCGGATTCTAGGGGCCGGACTACCTGCTAGGTCCCTCCCTATGGGTGGGACCAGGAAGGGGGGTGGTTACACCCCCAACCCTTTGTCCAGCTCGCCCCAGGCCCGGGACTGGTGTGCCCCAGGACCGGTTTGAACTGGCATATGCACCGAGGCTCCTTGTGAGCCACAGGCATGTCTGGTTTCTTTCAAGCCCTACCTGACCAATACACAAAATCCTGTCTGGGGTGGTGCATGCACCTCCCCTGGCAGGAAACCCTTTGTCCACACCTCCCAAGCTGGAAGGACTCCCAGCAGCAGGAGGGCAGACTTGTGTCTGTGGTGGCAGCATCCATTTTGTGGAGCTGAGGCTATGTCTGATTTTACCCGGGTTTCAGGCACTGTACATGTCGTGTCCCTCTAGAAGGGTGGAATGCTAACCCCGTCGCCAGAATTGGCGAGGGGTTAGTATTCCAATTCGTATGACACCTTACTCGACATGTTTTGATAAAGCCAAACCAAAGATAGCATTTAACCGCGAGGTTCATAATGCACTTAAGAGTATATGGTATGACGATATCTGGAAACAGTAGAAGGAAGTTGTTCCGACCACTGCAGACAGGCTCAGCTCATGCCAGAGCACCATCTCACATGGAACCAAGCACTCTGCCTTCAGGATTGTTAAGGCCTGCCATAGGAGTGACTTATAGGTTACCAGGTGTCCCATTTAAGTTTAGGTATAGGTATACTACACCTAAGTAAGAGGTGATTACACCAACTTACCCCAGCTGAGTGATCAGCCAGTTGTGTCAGATTGTTAGGCCAAGCCTGGGGTGGCATAATACATGCTTCAGCCCCTGGCAGGCCTTGGATACACCAATGCCCTGGGTACCTAGTGTACACTGGTACAGGGGCTGACAGGGTGATCCAACCAATTGGGTATGTACCTAGGGTACATGGAGTCCATTTTACAGAGAGAGCAGATAGCCTGAGAGCCTGAATGGCAGGATCTCAGGCCAACTAAGTCGAAAAACCAGCTAGACACTAGGCAAAAATTTGGGGGTAACCATAGTCAGATATCCACCTTCCTACAGACTGACACTGACTGACTGACACTGACTGACTGACACTGACTGACTGACACTGACTGACACTGACTGACTGACACTGACTGACTGACACTGACTGACTGACACTGACTGACTGACACTGACTGACACTGACTGACTGACACTGACTGACACTGACTGACTGACACTGACTGACACTGACTGACACTGACTGACACTGACTGACACTGACTGACACTGACTGACACTGACTGACACTGACTGACACTGACTGACACTGACTGACACTGACTGACACTGACTGACACTGACTGACTGACACTGACTGACTGACACTGACTGACTGACACTGACTGACTGACACTGACTGACTGACACTGACTGACTGACACTGACTGACACTGACTGACTGACACTGACTGACACTGACTGACACTGACTGACACTGACTGACACTGACTGACACTGACTGACACTGACTGACACTGACTGACTGTGAGAAGTTGGCCTGGTATATGCTGTTCACTAGTTCTAGTGACCACCTTGTACCATGCCAAGCAACCCTTATGGTGTGGTTGTAAGTCAACCTTTTTGGACTAGCTGCCCTAGTGGTAGCGTAGGCTAAGCAGTCTTTGAGGCTAAACTCGTGAAGCGTGTTAAGCCAGCTGTTTTACCAAATGTAACCCCCTTTTATACCAATGAAAGGACACCACACAGATATATATTCAAAATATATATGTATTTATTTCTCAAAGTAACCCCTAGTCTCTTTATGAGCACAGGAGCACAAATCGTCAAACAAGATTATCACAGAATACACAGAAGTTGCACGTTATATGGATAGGCCCTGGTGGCCACTCAAACCATATACTAAAATAGTGGTATAAGTACCACGAACAGAAAAGGGAAAAGGCCTAGGGCCTCTAGAATCGCTGGGCCTACAAGGAGCTAACGTCAGTTAGTGACCAGGAGGTCCACGGGTGGCGTGTGCAGAGCAACTAGTCACACGCGTGCTCCCATAGGTTTCAATGGGGGCGTAAAAAGTACAAAGTTACTGCAAAGAGGATCTTCCGGATGGACTAGGAACTCAAGATTTGGAACACAGGCACTAGAGATGTAATACTACACTTGGGCACAGGTGTGCCAGCTTTACCTCACCCACAGGAAGCGGGTGCATAGGCCTCGAAGTGCGTCGGGTTTCTTCTATCTGTTCCGGGGAGCTTGAAGACAAAGATGCTGGCGGTCGGTCCGGGAGAGATGCAGTGGATCCAAGAGTGGATCGGAGATGTTGAAGACCTGTAAGCAGAGGGGACAGTGTTCACAGTCACTAGCCAGTGACCAGCGTGGCACCAGGTGGGTACCAGGCGATGTCGGGTGCAAACAGGTGATGAGGGGTAGCTTGTCTCCGCAGCCACGTGGTCCCTGAAGGTCGACGACGTCCAGGAGTCGGCTCACGAGCTGTCCCACGCAGGCTCTCGCTGTCGGCGGTGTCGGCGACTTGATCGAAGCAAACAAGCCTTGGCAAAAGCAATTGTAGGAGGATTCGGAAATCAGCTGTTGGTTCTGACCAGCAAGGTCAGAGGAATTCCTCCTTTGGAGGGGAGCAAGGGCCAGTCTGGAGCAACCAGACCAGCGGTGTTTGTCGTAGATTTCGTCGCCAAGATGGCCACTAGCCAGCGGGCCAGCAACCGGTTAGGCGCGTCGAGTGGCAAAATGCAGAAGGGCCCCACGCAGATCGTGGAGATGCTGGAGGGCTCACCTTTGGTGCAGATGCTGCTCTAGGGTTGGGCTTCTCAGGACCCAAAGCACAACTTGGAGGGAGCCTCGGTTGTTGCACTTGTCAGCTTGTCGTAGTCGTTCCAAGATGGCTGGCTCCACGTGTCTCGGTGCCTCCACGGGTCTCCTCTTTTCAGGGACTGTGGATCGGGTGGTGAGAGGTCTGGAGGTCCAGGTCTTGTCAGTCTCTGGGCTCGGGCTCCGGCGGGAGGCGGCGGCAAAGCAGACGTTGATGCGCTGGATGGTGCTTGCGTTAGCAAGGTGGTCACTCCCTGACCACAGGGGAGATTTTCTTCAGTCTTCTGTGCAGCAGAATGTCGAAGTTCCCGTCTTCTTCTTAGTTTCAAGTTGATTCCAGGATGTCTGAAGTCTTAGGACACAGCTCCTACCTTTATTCGGATTCTAGGGGCCGGACTACCTGCTAGGTCCCTCCCTATGGGTGGGACCAGGAAGGGGGGTGGTTACACCCCCAATCCTTTGTCCAGCTCGCCCCAGGCCCGGGACTGGTGTGCCCCAGGACCGGTTTGAACTGGCATAGGCACCGAGGCTCCTTGTGAGCCACAGGCATGTCTGGTTTCTTTCAAGCCCTACCTGACCAATACACAAAATCCTGTCTGGGGTGGTGCACGCACCTCCCCTGGCAGGAAACCCTTTGTCCACACCTCCCAAGCTGGAAGGACTCCCAGCAGCAGGAGGGCAGACTTGTGTCTGTGGTGGCAGCATCCATTTTGTGGAGCTGAGGCTATGTCTGATTTTACCCGGGTTTCAGGTACTGTACATGTCGTGTCCCTCTAGAAGGGTGGAATGCTAACCCCGTCGCCAGAATTGGCGAGGGGTTAGTATTCCAATTCGTATGACACCTTACTCGACATGTTTTGATAAAGCCAAACCAAAGATAGCATTTAACCGCGAGGTTCATAATGCACTTAAGAGTATATGGTATGACGATATCTGGAAACAGTAGAAGGAAGTTGTTCCGACCACTGTAGACAGGCTCAGCTCATGCCAGAGCACCATCTCACATGGAACCAAGCACTCTGCCTTCAGGATTGTTAAGGCCTGCTATAGGAGTGACTTATAGGTTACCAGGTGTCCCATTTAAGGTTAGGTATAGGTATACTACACCTAAGTAAGAGGTGATTACACCAACTTACCCCAGCTGAGTGTTCAGCCAGTTGTGTCAAATCGTTAGGCCAAGCCTGGGGTGGCATAATACATGCTGCAGCCCTTGGCAGGCCTTGGGTACACCAATGCCCTGGGTACCTAGTGTACACTGGTACAGGGGCTGACAGGGTGATCCACTTCCAATTGGTTATGCACCTAGGGTGCATAGTTTTAGTTTAGTAGAGAGAACAGCAGGCTGGGGGTCTGATTGGCAGGCCCACAGCCTCAATATGTCAAAAACCAGTGAAGCAAAAAGCAAAAATTTGGGGTGACCATAGGATAGCAGACCCTACTCTCCTACACAACCCCCCCCCAAACGCTGGGACATTAAACTAGCCTTGACCAGTCTCGTCTTCATGTCCTAAGTGGAAGTACCTGGAGAGACCATCTGCATTCCCATGGTCAGTACCTGGCCGGTGCTCCACTGTAAAGTCCATCCCCTGTAGGGAAATGGACCACCTAAGCAGTTTGGGGTTTTCACCCTTCATCTGATTTAGCCACAAGAGGGGCTTATGGTCGGTCTGAATCTTGAAGTGAGTGCCAAACAAGTATGGCCTCAGCTTCTTCAGGGCCCACACCACAGCAAAGGCCTCCCTCTCAATAGCTGACCAATTCTTCTCTCTGGGGGTCAACCTTCTGCTAATAAAAGCAATGGGTTGGTCTTGACCATCTACATTAAGTTGTGACAGCACAGCTCCCACACCCAACTCAGAAGCATCTGTTTGGACAATAAACTCTTTGGAGTAGTCAGGACTTTTCAGGATAGGTGCAGAGCACATGGCCTCCTTCAGGTCATCAAATGCCTTTTGACAGCTTACTGTCCACTGAACCTTTTTGGGCATCTTCTTGGATGTCAGATCATTAAGAGGAGTCACAATGGACCCATAGTTCTTAACAAACTTCCTGTAATACCCAGTCAAGCCCAAGAAAGCTCGAACTTGAGTCTGGGTGGTTGGAGGGGACCAATCCTTGATGGACTGTATCTTACTCTCCAGTGGTTGAACTTGGCCCCCACCTACAAGGTGGCCCAAATACACAACCTTACTCTGCCCTATCTGGCACTTAGTAGCCTTGATAGTGAGGCCTGCCCTTTGCAGAGCCTCAAGAGCCTTCTTCAGGTGGATCAGGTGATCCTCCCAGGTGGAACTAAAGACAGCAATGTCATCAAGATATGCTGCGCAAAAGTCATCCAACCCAGTAAGGACTTGGTTCACCAGCCTTTGGAAGGTGGCAGGTGCATTCTTCAGACCAAAGGGCATCACCACAAACTGATAATGCCCACCTGGGGTTGAGAATGCTGTTTTGGCCTTAGACTCCTCAGCTAATCTGATTTGCCAATAGCCAGCTGTCAAGTCAAATGTGCTCAAAAACTTTGCAGAAGCTAGTTTGTCTATGAGCTCATCTGCCCTTGGAATAGGGTGTGCATCTGTCCTGGTGACAGCATTGAGTCCTCTGTAGTCCACACAGAACCTCATCTCTCTCTTGCCATCTTTGGTGTGAGGTTTGGGGACCAGAACCACTGGGCTAGCCCAGGGGCTCTCTGAGGGTTCAATGACACCTAATTCCAGCATTTTATGTACCTCAGCCTTTATACAGTCCCTGACGTGGTCAGGTTGTCTGTAAAGTTTGTTCTTTACAGGCAGACTGTCACCAGTGTCCACAACATGGGTACACCAGTCAGTTTGACTAGGTATCAAGGAAAACATATGTGAAAATGATTGTAGAACCTGTCTACATTCAGTCTGCTGATGGGCAGTGAGGTTGCCTCCAAGGGTCACTCCTTCAACTGAGCCATCTTCAGGGTTCTGAGACAACAGGTCTGGGAGAGGGTCACTCTCTTCCTCCTGTCCCTCATCTGTAGCCATGAGCAAGCCCATGTCTGCCCTGTCAACATATGCTTTAAGCCTGTTAACATGGAGTACCCTGTGGGGACTCCTGGGAGTTCCTAGGTCCACCAAGTAGGTGACCTCTCCCTTCTTTTCCAGGATTGTATGGGGTCCAGACCATTTGTCTTGGAGTGCTGCTGGGGCCACTGGCTCCAACACCCATACCTTCTGTCCTGGCTGATACTCAACCAAGACAGCCTTTTGGTCATGCCAAGCTTTCTGTAAGGCCTGGCTTGCCTCAAGATTTTTAGATGCCTTCTCCATATACTCAGCCATCCTGGAGCGGAGACCAAGTACATAGTCCACTATATCTAGCTTAGGCTTTTTGAGAGGTAACTCCCATCCTTCCTTCACCAAACACAGTGGGCCTCTCACAGGGTGCCCAAACAACAATTCAAAGGGGCTGTAGCCAACTCCTTTTTGTGGGACCTCTCTGTAAGCAAACAGAAGGCAGGGTAGAAGGATATCCCATCTTCGCCTGAGCTTTTCAGGTAATCCTTTGATCATACCCTTTAGGGTCTTGTTGAATCTCTCAACAAGCCCATTGCATTGTGGGTGATAAGGGGTGGTGAACTTGTAGTTGACACCACATTCCTTCCACATAGCTGTCAAGTATCCTGACATAAAGTTGGTACCTCTGTCAGATACTACCTCCTTAGGAAACCCCACTCTGGAGAATACTCCCAGCAGGGCCCTGGCCACAACAGGAGCTGTAGTGGTCCTAAGGGGAATTGCCTCTGGATACCTGGTGGCATGATCCACTACCACCAGTATAAATCTGTGCCCAGATGCAGTGGGAGGATCCATGGGACCCACTATGTCTATTCCCACTCTTTCAAAGGGGACCCCCACCACAGGTAGTGGTATTAGGGGGGCCTTTGTTGTGCCACCTGATTTGCCACTGGCTTGGCAGGTAACACAGGAGCGACAAAACTCCTTTGTATCTTCATTCATATGAGGCCAGTGAAAGTGAGGGACAAGCCTGTCCCAAGTCTTGTTCTGGCCTAAGTGTCCTGCTAAAGGAATGTCATGGGCCAAGGTAAGAAGGAAGCCCCTAAATTGCAGAGGTATGACCAACCTCCTGGTTGCACCAGGCTTGGGGTCTCTAGCCTCTGAATAAAGGAGCCCTTCATCCCAATACACTTTATGGGTACCTTGAGCATTCCCAGCAGCCTCAGCAGCAGCCAGCTGTCTGAGGGGTTCAAGAGAGGGACAGGATAACTGAGCCTGCCTCAAGTCAGCCCTTGAAGGTCCCCCTGTCCCCAGAAACTCAACCTGATCAGGTTCAAGCTCTTCAGGGACAGTTCCTTCAGGGTCCTCTAGATCAGCTTCCTGGGAAGGCTGATCATCACTCTGAGGCAGGGGGGAAGGCACAGCCTTGACCCTCCTGTTCTTCTTCTTGGTAGGTGCTTGGTCCATTGTTCCAGGATCCAAGACCTGAGGTTCAGTGAGGCACTTTTTGGCCTGTGACCTGGTCACAGCAAGGACATGTGATGATATACCTAACATCTCTGCATGAGTCCTGTACTCCACTTCTGACCATAGAGAACTCTCTAGGTCATTGCCCAACAAACATTCTACTGGGAGGTCTGCACTAACCACAACCCTTTTGAGGCCAGTTACCCCTCCCCATGAGAAGTTAACAACTGCCACACTATGTGAAGTAGTGGCATTGCTGGCATTGGTCACCAGGTAGTTCTCACCTGGTATGTACTGTCCAGGATCCACAAAGCCTGGTGTCACCATAGTGACACTGGCACATGTGTCCCTGTAGGCTTGAGCCACTTTGTCATTAATTAAAGGAGTCTGTCTGTACTTGCCCAGGTTACTGGGGCTCACAGTCAGGGACAAATCAATGTCCCCATCACAGATCAAGACTGCCTGTGTCAGGGTTCTGTCTAAGTCAGAATCTCCTTCAGTTCCCATAGTGATTCCCACTACACCCTTTGTCTGGGGACCAACACTGCTAACAGTAGTACTGGGAGCAGGTGCCTTAGGGGCAACAGTGTTGGGGGCTCCACCCTTTTTGCAATCACTAGTCCAGTGAGTTGTATTTTTACAATGATTGCACCAGGGTTTCTTCTGACCTTCTTTCTTCTTCTTGGACTGTTGGGACCCACCCTCCTTAGCAGTAGTTTGGGGCCCTGTTGAAGACTTCTGGTCTTTAGGTTTCTGATCTCCACCCTTTTGGTCTGTTTTCTTCTGATCACCCCCTTGGCCCTGGTTCTGGTTCTTTTGCTTAACCCTGGTTCTGACCCATTTGTCTGCCTTCTTTCCCAATTCTTGGGGAGAGGTCAGATCAGAGTCAACCAAGTGTTGATGCAGTTGCTGGTTTTGACAGTTATTTAAAATCTGTTCTCTCATCATCAAATTATACAATCCTGTAAAATCAGATACCTTACTTCCCAGCAACCAACCCTCCAAAGCCTTAGTGGCACATTCAATGTATTCAGACCAGTCCTGAGTCTGTGTCTTTTGGGTGTCTCTGAACATTAACCTGTACTGTTCAGTGGTTAAGCCTAACCCATCTACTAGAACACTCTTCAGGACTCTGTAGTTTCTGACATCCTCTTCTCTAACAGTGAGGAGTCTGTCTCTGCCTCTTCCCTCAAAGGAGAGCCAGAGGATTGCTGCCCACTGATCTTCAGGAACCTGCTGTACTTTGCAGGCTCTCTCAAGAGCAGTTATCCACTTGTGGATGTCATCCCCACTTTTGTAGGGGGGCACAACCTTAGACAGGTTTCTATTATCGAAAACCCTATCTTTGTCCTTAGGGACAATGCTGCCACCAGTGGGTATAGACCCACTCTCTCTAGGTTGCCTAGCCTTGTTCAGTTTTTCTTCCATCAGGGCTACTTCTAGCTCCTGCTTCCTGATCCTCAGCTGGGCTTCCTGCATTCTGGCCTCATGTTCCCTCCTCTGAGGGGTGGTCATCCTTTTCCTGGAGTGACCTTGAGAGCCTCTAGAGCCATGGGAAGCATTGGAGTCACCTGAGCGATTCCTTTGCCTTCCCAGCCCTGTGTTAAGTCCACTGGGGAGATCCAGTGGGTTGAACCCACTGTCAGTCCCCAATAGCCTTGGTTTAGCTGGGCCAAGTTTAACACTTGGCACTGGGCTAGTTCTCCCTTCATCCTCACTACTGTCAGTATCCTTTTCACTCTCATCCTCTGTGGTAGGCATCCCATCTAAGGGGTGACTATTGGGAAGGGGTACTTCAGTGGCATCTTCAGAAGGGGGGCCTCCTGTTCCTGTCCCTAAGGGGGCTAACTGGGAAGCTTTCTTGAGTGCTCTCTGATTCTCATCATTCTGTAAGAGCTCTCTGAGCTCAGCAGAGTTTGGGTTCTTGGGCTGTTTAAGGCCTCTAAGAGTTGCCAAATGCCTGAGCTCATTCTGATTAAGGGTAGCAAAGCTGGATGGTGCCCTCTGGGGGTCACTCTCAACAGAGATGGGTACAGTGGACCCCTCTGCCCCGGCCATTGCTCTTAAGTGTGGGTGGATGTGTTGCAATCTACCTACACTTGGGTTTACCTACTAAACCTATCTAGTAGTTGTAGTCAGGGTGTGCTACTCCCTTTGCTCTACAACAACTAAGTTCAGTAGAACTTAAGTATATCTAATCTTGTTTTATATGTACCTACAGGTACCTATGTGATCTTTCAATTGGTAACCAAGAGATTACAATGGTAAAACACAGCAAGCTCAAATCCAACCGCTGCTCACCAATGTGAGAAGTTGGCCTGGTATATGCTGTTCACTAGTTCTAGTGACCACCTTGTACCATGCCAAGCAACCCTTATGGTGTGGTTGTAAGTCAACCTTTTTGGACTAGCTGCCCTAGTGGTAGCGTAGGCTAAGCAGTCTTTGAGGCTAAACTCGTGAAGCGTGTTAAGCCAGCTGTTTTACCAAATGTAACCCCCTTTTATACCAATGAAAGGACACCACACAGATATATATTCAAAATATATATGTATTTATTTCTCAAAGTAACCCCTAGTCTCTTTATGAGCACAGGAGCACAAATCGTCAAACAAGATTATCACAGAATACACAGAAGTTGCACGTTATATGGATAGGCCCTGGTGGCCACTCAAACCATATACTAAAATAGTGGTATAAGTACCACGAACAGAAAAGGGAAAAGGCCTAGGGCCTCTAGAATCGCTGGGCCTACAAGGAGCTAACGTCAGTTAGTGACCAGGAGGTCCACGGGTGGCGTGTGCAGAGCAACTAGTCACACGCGTGCTCCCATAGGTTTCAATGGGGGCGTAAAAAGTACAAAGTTACTGCAAAGAGGATCTTCCGGATGGACTAGGAACTCAAGATTTGGAACACAGGCACTAGAGATGTAATACTACACTTGGGCACAGGTGTGCCAGCTTTACCTCACCCACAGGAAGCGGGTGCATAGGCCTCGAAGTGCGTCGGGTTTCTTCTATCTGTTCCGGGGAGCTTGAAGACAAAGATGCTGGCGGTCGGTCCGGGAGAGATGCAGTGGATCCAAGAGTGGATCGGAGATGTTGAAGACCTGTAAGCAGAGGGGACAGTGTTCACAGTCACTAGCCAGTGACCAGCGTGGCACCAGGTGGGTACCAGGCGATGTCGGGTGCAAACAGGTGATGAGGGGTAGCTTGTCTCCGCAGCCACGTGGTCCCTGAAGGTCGACGACGTCCAGGAGTCGGCTCACGAGCTGTCCCACGCAGGCTCTCGCTGTCGGCGGTGTCGGCGACTTGATCGAAGCAAACAAGCCTTGGCAAAAGCAATTGTAGGAGGATTCGGAAATCAGCTGTTGGTTCTGACCAGCAAGGTCAGAGGAATTCCTCCTTTGGAGGGGAGCAAGGGCCAGTCTGGAGCAACCAGACCAGCGGTGTTTGTCGTAGATTTCGTCGCCAAGATGGCCACTAGCCAGCGGGCCAGCAACCGGTTAGGCGCGTCGAGTGGCAAAATGCAGAAGGGCCCCACGCAGATCGTGGAGATGCTGGAGGGCTCACCTTTGGTGCAGATGCTGCTCTAGGGTTGGGCTTCTCAGGACCCAAAGCACAACTTGGAGGGAGCCTCGGTTGTTGCACTTGTCAGCTTGTCGTAGTCGTTCCAAGATGGCTGGCTCCACGTGTCTCGGTGCCTCCACGGGTCTCCTCTTTTCAGGGACTGTGGATCGGGTGGTGAGAGGTCTGGAGGTCCAGGTCTTGTCAGTCTCTGGGCTCGGGCTCCGGCGGGAGGCGGCGGCAAAGCAGACGTTGATGCGCTGGATGGTGCTTGCGTTAGCAAGGTGGTCACTCCCTGACCACAGGGGAGATTTTCTTCAGTCTTCTGTGCAGCAGAATGTCGAAGTTCCCGTCTTCTTCTTAGTTTCAAGTTGATTCCAGGATGTCTGAAGTCTTAGGACACAGCTCCTACCTTTATTCGGATTCTAGGGGCCGGACTACCTGCTAGGTCCCTCCCTATGGGTGGGACCAGGAAGGGGGGTGGTTACACCCCCAATCCTTTGTCCAGCTCGCCCCAGGCCCGGGACTGGTGTGCCCCAGGACCGGTTTGAACTGGCATAGGCACCGAGGCTCCTTGTGAGCCACAGGCATGTCTGGTTTCTTTCAAGCCCTACCTGACCAATACACAAAATCCTGTCTGGGGTGGTGCACGCACCTCCCCTGGCAGGAAACCCTTTGTCCACACCTCCCAAGCTGGAAGGACTCCCAGCAGCAGGAGGGCAGACTTGTGTCTGTGGTGGCAGCATCCATTTTGTGGAGCTGAGGCTATGTCTGATTTTACCCGGGTTTCAGGTACTGTACATGTCGTGTCCCTCTAGAAGGGTGGAATGCTAACCCCGTCGCCAGAATTGGCGAGGGGTTAGTATTCCAATTCGTATGACACCTTACTCGACATGTTTTGATAAAGCCAAACCAAAGATAGCATTTAACCGCGAGGTTCATAATGCACTTAAGAGTATATGGTATGACGATATCTGGAAACAGTAGAAGGAAGTTGTTCCGACCACTGTAGACAGGCTCAGCTCATGCCAGAGCACCATCTCACATGGAACCAAGCACTCTGCCTTCAGGATTGTTAAGGCCTGCTATAGGAGTGACTTATAGGTTACCAGGTGTCCCATTTAAGGTTAGGTATAGGTATACTACACCTAAGTAAGAGGTGATTACACCAACTTACCCCAGCTGAGTGTTCAGCCAGTTGTGTCAAATCGTTAGGCCAAGCCTGGGGTGGCATAATACATGCTGCAGCCCTTGGCAGGCCTTGGGTACACCAATGCCCTGGGTACCTAGTGTACACTGGTACAGGGGCTGACAGGGTGATCCACTTCCAATTGGTTATGCACCTAGGGTGCATAGTTTTAGTTTAGTAGAGAGAACAGCAGGCTGGGGGTCTGATTGGCAGGCCCACAGCCTCAATATGTCAAAAACCAGTGAAGCAAAAAGCAAAAATTTGGGGTGACCATAGGATAGCAGACCCTACTCTCCTACACTGACACTGACTGACACTGACTGACACTGACTGACACTGACTGACACTGACTGACACTGACTGACTGACACTGACTGACTGACACTGACTGACTGACACTGACTGACTGACACTGACTGACTGACACTGACTGACTGACACTGACTGACTGACACTGACTGACACTGACTGACACTGACTGACACTGACTGACACTGACTGACACTGACTGACACTGACTGACACTGACTGACACTGACTGACACTGACTGACACTGACTGACACTGACTGACACTGACTGACACTGACTGACACTGACTGACACTGACTGACACTGACTGACACTGACTGACACTGACTGACACTGACTGACACTGACTGACACTGACTGACACTGACTGACACTGACTGACACTGACTGACACTGACTGACACTGACTGACACTGACTGACACTGACTGACACTGACTGACACTGACTGACACTGACTGACACTGACTGACACTGACTGACACTGACTGACACTGACTGACACTGACTGACACTGACTGACACTGACTGACACTGACTGACTGACACTGACTGACACTGACTGACTGACACTGACTGACTGACACTGACTGACTGACACTGACTGACACTGACTGACACTGACTGACACTGACTGACACTGACTGACACTGACTGACACTGACTGACACTGACTGACACTGACTGACACTGACTGACACTGACTGACACTGACTGACACTGACTGACACTGACTGACACTGACTGACACTGACTGACACTGACTGACACTGACTGACACTGACTGACACTGACTGACACTGACTGACACTGACTGACACTGACTGACACTGACTGACACTGACTGACACTGACTGACACTGACTGACACTGACTGACACTGACTGACACTGACTGACACTGACTGACACTGACTGACACTGACTGACACTGACTGACACTGACTGACACTGACTGACACTGACTGACACTGACTGACACTGACTGACAGACACTGACTGACAGACACTGACTGACAGACACTGACTGACAGACACTGACTGACAGACACTGACTGACAGACACTGACTGACTGACACTGACTGACTGACACTGACTGACTGACACTGACTGACTGACACTGACTGACTGACACTGACTGACTGACACTGACTGACTGACACTGACTGACACTGACTGACTGACACTGACTGACACTGACTGACTGACACTGACTGACACTGACTGACTGACACTGACTGACTGACACTGACTGACTGACACTGACTGACTGACACTGACTGACACTGACTGACACTGACTGACACTGACTGACACTGACTGACACTGACTGACACTGACTGACACTGACTGACACTGACTGACACTGACTGACACTGACTGACACTGACTGACACTGACTGACACTGACTGACTGACACTGACTGACACTGACTGACACTGACTGACACTGACTGACACTGACTGACACTGACTGACACTGACTGACACTGACTGACACTGACTGACACTGACTGACACTGACTGACACTGACTGACACTGACTGACACTGACTGACACTGACTGACACTGACTGACACTGACTGACACTGACTGACACTGACTGACACTGACTGACACTGACTGACACTGACTGACACTGACAGACACTGACTGACAGACACTGACTGACAGACACTGACTGACAGACACTGACTGACAGACACTGACTGACAGACACTGACTGACAGACACTGACTGACTGACACTG
Source organism: Triturus cristatus (assembly GCF_964204655.1). Lineage (NCBI taxonomy): Eukaryota > Metazoa > Chordata > Amphibia > Caudata > Salamandridae > Triturus > Triturus cristatus. Next base: position 14,529 of record NC_140579.1, read on the forward strand.
ACTGACAGACACTGACTGACTGACACTGACTGACAGACACTGACTGACTGACACTGACTGACACTGACTGACACTGACTGACACTGACTGACACTGACTGACACTGACTGACACTGACTGACACTGACTGACACTGACTGACACTGACTGACACTGACTGACACTGACTGACACTGACTGACACTGACTGACTGACACTGACTGACTGACACTGACTGACTGACACTGACTGACTGACACTGACTGACTGACACTGACTGACTGACACTGACTGACTGACACTGACTGACTGACACTGACTGACTGACACTGACTGACTGACACTGACTGACACTGACTGACTGACACTGACTGACACTGACTGACTGACACTGACTGACACTGACTGACTGACACTGACTGACACTGACTGACACTGACTGACTGACACTGACTGACACTGACTGACTGACACTGACTGACACTGACTGACACTGACTGACTGACACTGACTGACACTGACTGACACTGACTGACACTGACTGACACTGACTGACACTGACTGACACTGACTGACACTGACTGACACTGACTGACACTGACTGACACTGACTGACACTGACTGACACTGACTGACACTGACTGACACTGACTGACACTGACTGACTGACACTGACTGACTGACACTGACTGACACTGACTGACACACACTGACTGACACACACTGACTGACACACACTGACTGACACACACTGACTGACACACACTGACTGACACACACTGACACTGACTGACACTGACTGACACTGACTGACACTGACTGACACTGACTGACACTGACTGACACTGACTGACACTGACTGACACTGACTGACACTGACTGACACTGACTGACACTGACTGACACTGACTGACACTGACTGACACTGACTGACACTGACTGACACTGACTGACACTGACTGACACTGACTGACACTGACTGACACTGACTGACACTGACTGACACTGACTGACACTGACTGACACTGACTGACACTGACTGACACTGACTGACACTGACTGACACTGACTGACACTGACTGACACTGACTGACACTGACTGACACTGACTGACACTGACTGACTGACACTGACTGACACTGACTGACTGACACTGACTGACACTGACTGACTGACACTGACTGACTGACACTGACTGACACTGACTGACTGACACTGACTGACACTGACTGACTGACACTGACTGACACTGACTGACTGACACTGACTGACACTGACTGACTGACACTGACTGACACTGACTGACTGACACTGACTGACACTGACTGACTGACACTGACTGACACTGACTGACTGACACTGACTGACACTGACTGACACTGACTGACACTGACTGACACTGACTGACACTGACTGACACTGACTGACACTGACTGACACTGACTGACACTGACTGACACTGACTGACACTGACTGACACTGACTGACACTGACTGACACTGACTGACACTGACTGACACTGACTGACACTGACTGACTGACACTGACTGACTGACACTGACTGACTGACACTGACTGACTGACACTGACTGACTGACACTGACTGACACTGACTGACACTGACTGACACTGACTGACACTGACTGACACTGACTGACACTGACTGACACTGACTGACACTGACTGACACTGACTGACACTGACTGACACTGACTGACACTGACTGACACTGACTGACACTGACTGACACTGACTGACACTGACTGACTGACACACACTGACTGACACTGACTGACTGACACACACTGACTGACACTGACTGACTGACACACACTGACTGACACTGACTGACTGACACACACTGACTGACACTGACTGACACTGACTGACACACACTGACTGACACTGACTGACACACACTGACTGACACTGACTGACACACACTGACTGACACTGACTGACACTGACTGACACTGACTGACACTGACTGACACTGACTGACACTGACTGACACTGACTGACACTGACTGACACTGACTGACACTGACTGACACTGACTGACACTGACTGACACTGACTGACACTGACTGACACTGACTGACACTGACTGACACTGACTGACACTGACTGACACTGACTGACACTGACTGACACTGACTGACTGACACTGACTGACTGACACTGACTGACTGACACTGACTGACTGACACTGACTGACTGACACTGACTGACTGACACTGACTGACTGACACTGACTGACTGACACTGACTGACTGACACTGACTGACACTGACTGACACTGACTGACACTGACTGACACTGACTGACACTGACTGACACTGACTGACACTGACTGACACTGACTGACACTGACTGACACTGACTGACTGACACTGACTGACACTGACTGACTGACACTGACTGACACTGACTGACTGACACTGACTGACTGACACTGACTGACACTGACTGACTGACACTGACTGACACTGACTGACTGACACTGACTGACACTGACTGACTGACACTGACTGACACTGACTGACTGACACTGACTGACACTGACTGACTGACACTGACTGACACTGACTGACTGACACTGACTGACACTGACTGACTGACACTGACTGACACTGACTGACTGACACTGACTGACACTGACTGACACTGACTGACACTGACTGACACTGACTGACACTGACTGACACTGACTGACACTGACTGACACTGACTGACAGACACTGACTGACACTGACTGACACTGACTGACACTGACTGACAGACACTGACTGACAGACACTGACTGACTGACACTGACTGACAGACACTGACTGACTGACACTGACTGACTGACACTGACTGACTGACACTGACTGACACTGACTGACACTGACTGACACTGACTGACACTGACTGACACTGACTGACACTGACTGACACTGACTGACACTGACTGACACTGACTGACACTGACTGACACTGACTGACACTGACTGACTGACACTGACTGACTGACACTGACTGACTGACACTGACTGACTGACACTGACTGACTGACACTGACTGACTGACACTGACTGACTGACACTGACTGACTGACACTGACTGACTGACACTGACTGACACTGACTGACACTGACTGACTGACACTGACTGACACTGACTGACTGACACTGACTGACACTGACTGACTGACACTGACTGACACTGACTGACTGACACTGACTGACACTGACTGACTGACACTGACTGACACTGACTGACTGACACTGACTGACACTGACTGACTGACACTGACTGACACTGACTGACTGACACTGACTGACACTGACTGACACTGACTGACACTGACTGACACTGACTGACACTGACTGACACTGACTGACACTGACTGACACTGACTGACACTGACTGACACTGACTGACACTGACTGACACTGACTGACTGACACTGACTGACTGACACTGACTGACTGACACTGACTGACTGACACTGACTGACTGACACTGACTGACTGACACTGACTGACTGACACTGACTGACTGACACTGACTGACTGACACTGACTGACACTGACTGACACTGACTGACACTGACTGACTGACACTGACTGACTGACACTGACTGACTGACACTGACTGACACTGACTGACTGACACTGACTGACACTGACTGACACTGACTGACACTGACTGACACTGACTGACACTGACTGACACTGACTGACACTGACTGACACTGACTGACACTGACTGACACTGACTGACACTGACTGACACTGACTGACACTGACTGACACTGACTGACACTGACTGACACTGACTGACACTGACTGACACTGACTGACACTGACTGACACTGACTGACTGACACTGACTGACTGACACTGACTGACTGACACTGACTGACTGACACTGACTGACTGACACTGACTGACTGACACTGACTGACTGACACTGACTGACACTGACTGACACTGACTGACACTGACTGACACTGACTGACACTGACTGACACTGACTGACACTGACTGACACTGACTGACACTGACTGACACTGACTGACACTGACTGACACTGACTGACACTGACTGACACTGACTGACACTGACTGACACTGACTGACACTGACTGACACTGACTGACACTGACTGACACTGACTGACACTGACTGACACTGACTGACACTGACTGACTGACACTGACTGACACTGACTGACTGACACTGACTGACTGACTGACTGACTGACACTGACTGACTGACACTGACTGACTGACACTGACTGACTGACACTGACTGACTGACACTGACTGACACTGACTGACACTGACTGACACTGACTGACACTGACTGACACTGACTGACACTGACTGACACTGACTGACACTGACTGACACTGACTGACACTGACTGACACTGACTGACACTGACTGACACTGACTGACACTGACTGACACTGACTGACACTGACTGACACTGACTGACACTGACTGACACTGACTGACACTGACTGACACTGACTGACACTGACTGACACTGACTGACACTGACTGACACTGACTGACACTGACTGACTGACACTGACTGACACTGACTGACTGACACTGACTGACTGACACTGACTGACTGACACTGACTGACTGACACTGACTGACTGACTGACTGACTGACTGACTGACTGACACTGACTGACACTGACTGACTGACTGACTGACTGACTGACTGACACTGACTGACTGACTGACACTGACTGACACTGACTGACACTGACTGACTGACACTGACTGACACTGACTGACTGACACTGACTGACACTGACTGACTGACACTGACTGACACTGACTGACTGACACTGACTGACACTGACTGACTGACACTGACTGACACTGACTGACTGACTGACTGACTGACTGACTGACACTGACTGACTGACTGACACTGACTGACACTGACTGACACTGACTGACTGACACTGACTGACACTGACTGACTGACACTGACTGACACTGACTGACTGACACTGACTGACACTGACTGACTGACACTGACTGACACTGACTGACTGACACTGACTGACTGACACTGACTGACTGACACTGACTGACTGACACTGACTGACTGACACTGACTGACTGACACTGACTGACTGACACTGACTGACTGACACTGACTGACTGACTGACACTGACTGACTGACACTGACTGACTGACTGACACTGACTGACTGACTGACACTGACTGACTGACACTGACTGACTGACTGACACTGACTGACTGACACTGACTGACTGACACTGACTGACTGACACTGACTGACTGACACTGACTGACTGACACTGACTGACTGACACTGACTGACTGACACTGACTGACTGACACTGACTGACTGACACTGACTGACTGACACTGACTGACTGACACTGACTGACACTGACTGACTGACTGACACTGACTGACACTGACTGACTGACACTGACTGACTGACACTGACTGACTGACACTGACTGACTGACTGACTGACTGACTGACACTGACTGACTGACACTGACTGACTGACACTGACTGACACTGACTGACTGACTGACACTGACTGACTGACACTGACTGACACTGACTGACTGACTGACACTGACTGACTGACACTGACTGACTGACACTGACTGACTGACACTGACTGACTGACACTGACTGACTGACACTGACTGACTGACACTGACTGACTGACACTGACTGACTGACACTGACTGACTGACACTGACTGACTGACACTGACTGACTGACACTGACTGACTGACACTGACTGACTCTGACTGACTGACACTGACTGACTGACACTGACTGACACTGACTGACACTGACTGACACTGACTGACACTGACTGACACTGACTGACACTGACTGACACTGACTGACACTGACTGACACTGACTGACACTGACTGACTGACACTGACTGACTGACACTGACTGACTGACACTGACTGACTGACACTGACTGACTGACACTGACTGACTGACACTGACTGACTGACACTGACTGACTGACACTGACTGACTGACACTGACTGACTGACACTGACTGACACTGACTGACTGACACTGACTGACTGACACTGACTGACTGACACTGACTGACTGACACTGACTGACTGACACTGACTGACACTGACTGACTGACACTGACTGACACTGACTGACACTGACTGACACTGACTGACACTGACTGACACTGACTGACACTGACTGACACTGACTGACACTGACTGACACTGACTGACACTGACTGACACTGACTGACACTGACTGACACTGACTGACACTGACTGACACTGACTGACACTGACTGACTGACACTGACTGACACTGACTGACACTGACTGACTGACACTGACTGACTGACACTGACTGTGACTGACACTGACTGTGACTGACACTGACTGTGACTGACACTGACTGTGACTGACACTGACTGTGACTGACACTGACTGTGACTGACACTGACTGTGACTGACACTGACTGTGACTGACACTGACTGTGACTGACACTGACTGTGACTGACACTGACTGTGACTGACACTGACTGTGACTGACACTGACTGTGACTGACACTGACGGACTGACACTGACGGACTGACACTGACGGACTGACACTGACGGACTGACACTGACGGACTGACACTGACGGACTGACACTGACGGACTGACACTGACGGACTGACACTGACGGACTGACACTGACGGACTGACACTGACGGACTGACACTGACGGACTGACACTGACGGACTGACACTGACGGACTGACACTGACGGACTGACACTGACGGACTGACACTGACGGACTGACACTGACGGACTGACACTGACGGACTGACACTGACGGACTGACACTGACGGACTGACACTGACTGACTACTCTCTACTACTCTCACTCTCTACTACTCTCACTCTCTACTACTCTCACTCTCTACTACTCACTCTCTACCACTCACTCTCTACTACTCTGCTACTCACTCTCTGCTACTCTCTCTCTACTGCTCTCTCTACTGCTCTCTCTACTACTCTCTCTCTACTACTCTCTCTCTACTACTCTCTCTCTACTACTCTCACTCTACTACTCTCACTCTGCTACTCACTCTCTGCTACTCACTCTCTGCTACTCACTCTCTGCTACTCACTCTCTGCTACTCACTCTCTGCTACTCACTCTCTGCTACTCACTCTCTGCTATACTCTCTCTACTACTCTCTCTGCTACTCTCTCTACCACTCACTCTCTCTCCACTCAGTCTCTGCCACTCTCTGCCACTCTCTGCCACTCTCTGCCACTCTCTGCCAGTCTCTGCCACTCTCTGCCACTCTCTGCCACTCTCTGCCACTCTCTGCCACTCTCTGCCATGCTCTGCCACGCTCCACGCACACATATGCACATATATATGAATATGCATTTATATATGTGTATATATATACTTACATATAATCTGCATATCTATATGAATACAAATATAAATGCATGCATACATATAAGTTTGAAAAACACTAATGCAAGCAAAGCTAAAAAGCCACCGAATTACAAACAGAATTGCTCTAACTTAAACGAGGGCGAGCCCTATTGCATTTTCAATGCTTGTTTACTTTGGTTCCATCAAGAAGGCATTCAGATGTGTCACATATTTGCCATAAATTCTGAATGGTTGCACTCTAGTTGCTCATTAGATCACTGTAATAAAGCTACTGCTCACCAGGGAAGTCTGCTGCTGGTATTCAAAGTGCATGTTTCAGTCTGCATGTCAGAATTTTTTAATGAAATAGAAGAGGATTTGAGAAGTCAAAATGTGCCCTAAGTTTTCTTTCTGCAGCACTAATCATAATTTCTATGGCAAAATGAACCCCCTTATTTTGTTCCTTTTTGAATTAAATGTTTTAAGAGTTACCACTTTATTCCAATCTAGATGGCTTCAGGTGTGCAATATGTTTGTCATAAGTAGGACTGTTAGCGCTCTAGTTGTTCTTTAGAACACTCTGGGAAGCTGCAGTAGAACACAAAGGAATCAACTGACAGTCTCTGCCCTTGTTGGATGTACATGTTTTACTGAGAATGTTAGACTTCATTCTCACATGACTAAGAAAGATAATGTGAATTTACAGAAAATATGCTCTCCGTTTAGATTATAGCGCACCTTCCAAACCTATGTGGGAAAAGCATGAGAAAATAGTTTTCTCTCAAACATGATTCATGATATCCTAGTAGAAGGCTTTTTCACATGGTAAAATCACCTTAGAACATACCACAATTCCTAAAATGAGTATGGTACCATCAACAAATGATTTATAATGTAACTAAAGTCTTAAAACCTTTTATTAACTGCAATGCTTTTTAATGAGGTTCTATCCTGTATATTGGTCCCAAGATGGCTGCCAACACTTCTTGGATGAAGTGCTGACAGCCAATCAGATCTCACAATGAGAGGTGTGGTTAGGCTCCGCCCAGATATATGTGATTTTACTTTAGATTTTCTCAGGAAATACTGAACGGATTTACACCATTTAAGCAAAAGGCATAACTCTGAACCAAGGTCTACCTTTCTGCCAAATTTGGCATAATTCCGTTGAGCAGCTCTGGCTGTAGCTGCGGCTAAAGGTCCTTTGGGAAATTGCATGGGGAAAAAACGTTTTGGGACCCCCCTTTTTTCTCGGCCCCCACTACATGAATCATCCCTAGACTTTCAGGATAGGAGCGGACCGGAGCTGGCCAAAAGTTTTGAAAATTTCGTGAAGATTCGTCAGTCGGCACCAAAGTTATTGGGAATAGAATGTTGCGGATTTCCTATGGAAAATAGGTCCTAACTATAACTACCTACTGGCGACCGCCAGTAGGTAATCTATATTTTCTCCCAGACTGGTTTGTTCTTCAGTTTAAACAACTCAAACAGGCTTGTTGCGTCTAAACTTTATAATGAAGCATCTCCCCAAATATTAAACATGTATGCTTTAATTGTGAAATTTGGAATAATAAATTGCATGTAAAGTTTTCTTTATAGCAAAGGAAACAAATATGACTTTTTAGCCTTTCTGGGTGGTCACGTATATCTAAGCGTTACAACAAACAAATGATGGACGGAATGCTGACAATGCAGACATTCTCCCCCAGTCAAGAGATCTGGGTTAAATCCATCGTTCTTTTGCCCACTACGCCACCCCAGTTCAGACATGGCCATATGCAAATCAGTCTTGACCCTGTGCCTCATGGGAACAGTCCAGCCCGAACTACCAAGCCATGTCTTCCCTGGACCGGAATCAAGCATCCTAGGACCGGTTTCTGGCTATCAGCCGTCATCAGCCAGGATAGCTTGACTCCAGTGGCGTAGTGAGCACGGGTCCCACGTCTGGGACTACCCATCCCACTTAGGGCGAAAAGCGTTACAACAAACAAATGATGGACGGAATGCTGACAATGCAGACATTCTCCCCCAGTCAAGAGATCTGGGTTAAATCCATCGTTCTTTTGCCCACTACGCCACCCCAGTTCAGACATGGCCATATGCAAATCAGTCTTGACCCTGTGCCTCATGGGAACAGTCCAGCCCGAACTGCCAAGCCATGTCTTCCCTGGACCGGAATCAAGCATCCTAGGACCGGTTTCTGGCTATCAGCCGTCATCAGCCAGGATAGCTTGACTCCAGTGGCGTAGTGAGCACGGGTCCCACGTCTGGGAATACCCATCCCACTTAGGGCGAAAAGCGTTACAACAAACAAATGATGGACGGAATGCTGACAATGCAGACATTCTCCCCCAGTCAAGAGATCTGGGTTAAATCCATCGTTCTTTTGCCCACTACGCCACCCCAGTTCAGACATGGCCATATGCAAATCAGTCTTGACCCTGTGCCTCATGGGAACAGTCCAGCCCGAACTGCCAAGCCATGTCTTCCCTGGACCGGAATCAAGCATCCTAGGACCAGTTTCTGGCTATCAGCCGTCATCAGCCAGGATAGCTTGACTCCAGTGGCGTAGTGAGCACGGGTCCCACGTCTGGGAATACCCATCCCACTTAGGGCGAAAAGCGTTACAACAAACAAATGATGGACGGAATGCTGACAATGCAGACATTCTCCCCCAGTCAAGAGATCTGGGTTAAATCCATCGTTCTTTTGCCCACTACGCCACCCCAGTTCAGACATGGCCATATGCAAATCAGTCTTGACCCTGTGCCTCATGGGAACAGTCCAGCCCGAACTGCCAAGCCATGTCTTCCCTGGACCGGAATCAAGCATCCTAGGACCGGTTTCTGGCTATCAGCCGTCATCAGCCAGGATAGCTTGACTCCAGTGGCGTAGTGAGCACGGGTCCCACGTCTGGGAATACCCATCCCACTTAGGGCGAAAAGCGTTACAACAAACAAATGATGGACGGAATGCTGACAATGCAGACATTCTCCCCCAGTCAAGAGATCTGGGTTAAATCCATCGTTCTTTTGCCCACTACGCCACCCCAGTTCAGACATGGCCATATGCAAATCAGTCTTGACCCTGTGCCTCATGGGAACAGTCCAGCCCGAACTGCCAAGCCATGTCTTCCCTGGACCGGAATCAAGCATCCTAGGACCAGTTTCTGGCTATCAGCCGTCATCAGCCAGGATAGCTTGACTCCAGTGGCGTAGTGAGCACGGGTCCCACGTCTGGGAAAACCCATCCCACTAAGGGCGAAAAGCGTTACAACAAACAAATGAATGATGGACGGAATGCTGACAATGCAGACATTCTCCCCCAGTCAAGAGATCTGGGTTAAATCCATCGTTCTTTTGCCCACTACGCCACCCCAGTTCAGACATGGCCATATGCAAATCAGTCTTGACCCTGTGCCTCATGGGAACAGTCCAGCCCGAACTGCCAAGCCATGTCTTCCCTGGACCGGAATCAAGCATCCTAGGACCGGTTTCTGGCTATCAGCCGTCATCAGCCAGGATAGCTTGACTCCAGTGGCGTAGTGAGCACGGGTCCCACGTCTGGGAAAACCCAGTCCAGGGAGGACCTGGCTTGGCAGTTCGGGCTGGACTGTTCCCATGGGGCACAGGGTCAAGACTGATTTGCATATGGCTGGGTTCAAACTGGAATGGCATGGTGAGCAAAAAAACGATGGATTTAGGCCCAGATCTCTGTACTGGGGTGAATGTATGACATTGTTCTGCATTCTGTCCATCAATTGTTGTTTTTTGCATTTGTCACCCCGAGTGGGAAGGGTATGCTCAGACGTGAGTCCCTTGCTCTCCATGCCACTGGAATCAAGCTATCCTGGCTGACGAGGGCTGAAAGCCCGAAACCGGTCCTAGGATGCTTGTTTCCAGTCCAGGGAGGACCTGGCTTGGCAGTTCGGGCTGGACTGTTCCCATGGGGCACAGGGTCAAGACTGATTTGCATATGGCTGGGTTCAAACTGGAATGGCATGGTGAGCAAAAAAACGATGGATTTAGGCCCAGATCTCTGTACTGGGGTGAATGTATGACATTGTTCTGCATTCTGTCCATCAATTGTTGTTTTTTGCATTTGTCACCCCGAGTGGGAAGGGTATGCTCAGACGTGAGTCCCTTGCTCTCCATGCCACTGGAATCAAGCTATCCTGGCTGACGAGGGCTGAAAGCCCGAAACCGGTCCTAGGATGCTTGTTTCCAGTCCAGGGAGGACCTGGCTTGGCAGTTCGGGCTGGACTGTTCCCATGGGGCACAGGGTCAAGACTGATTTGCATATGGCTGGGTTCAAACTGGAATGGCATGGTGAGCAAAAAAACGATGGATTTAGGCCCAGATCTCTGTACTGGGGTGAATGTATGACATTGTTCTGCATTCTGTCCATCAATTGTTGTTTGTTGCATTTGTCACCCCGAGTGGGAAGGGTATGCTCAGACGTGAGTCCCTTGCTCTCCATGCCACTGGAATCAAGCTATCCTGGCTGACGAGGGCTGAAAGCCCGAAACCGGTCCTAGGATGCTTGTTTCCAGTCCAGGGAGGACCTGGCTTGGCAGTTCGGGCTGGACTGTTCCCATGGGGCACAGGGTCAAGACTGATTTGCATATGGCTGGGTTCAAACTGGAATGGCATGGTGAGCAAAAAAACGATGGATTTAGGCCCAGATCTCTGTACTGGGGTGAATGTATGACATTGTTCTGCATTCTGTCCATCAATTGTTGTTTTTTGCATTTGTCACCCCGAGTGGGAAGGGTATGCTCAGACGTGAGTCCCTTGCTCTCCATGCCACTGGAATCAAGCTATCCTGGCTGACGAGGGCTGAAAGCCCGAAACCGGTCCTAGGATGCTTGTTTCCAGTCCAGGGAGGACCTGGCTTGGCAGTTCGGGCTGGACTGTTCCCATGGGGCACAGGGTCAAGACTGATTTGCATATGGCTGGGTTCAAACTGGAATGGCATGGTGAGCAAAAAAACGATGGATTTAGGCCCAGATCTCTGTACTGGGGTGAATGTATGACATTGTTCTGCATTCTGTCCATCAATTGTTGTTTTTTGCATTTGTCACCCCGAGTGGGAAGGGTATGCTCAGACGTGAGTCCCTTGCTCTCCATGCCACTGGAATCAAGCTATCCTGGCTGACGAGGGCTGAAAGCCCGAAACCGGTCCTAGGATGCTTGTTTCCAGTCCAGGGAGGACCTGGCTTGGCAGTTCGGGCTGGACTGTTCCCATGGGGCACAGGGTCAAGACTGATTTGCATATGGCTGGGTTCAAACTGGAATGGCATGGTGAGCAAAAAAACGATGGATTTAGGCCCAGATCTCTGTACTGGGGTGAATGTATGACATTGTTCTGCATTCTGTCCATCAATTGTTGTTTTTTGCATTTGTCACCCCGAGTGGGAAGGGTATGCTCAGACGTGAGTCCCTTGCTCTCCATGCCACTGGAATCAAGCTATCCTGGCTGACGAGGGCTGAAAGCCCGAAACCGGTCCTAGGATGCTTGTTTCCAGTCCAGGGAGGACCTGGCTTGGCAGTTCGGGCTGGACTGTTCCCATGGGGCACAGGGTCAAGACTGATTTGCATATGGCTGGGTTCAAACTGGAATGGCATGGTGAGCAAAAAAACGATGGATTTAGGCCCAGATCTCTGTACTGGGGTGAATGTATGACATTGTTCTGCATTCTGTCCATCAATTGTTGTTTTTTGCATTTGTCACCCCGAGTGGGAAGGGTATGCTCAGACGTGAGTCCCTTGCTCTCCATGCCACTGGAATCAAGCTATCCTGGCTGACGAGGGCTGAAAGCCCGAAACCGGTCCTAGGATGCTTGTTTCCAGTCCAGGGAGGACCTGGCTTGGCAGTTCGGGCTGGACTGTTCCCATGGGGCACAGGGTCAAGACTGATTTGCATATGGCTGGGTTCAAACTGGAATGGCATGGTGAGCAAAAAAACGATGGATTTAGGCCCAGATCTCTGTACTGGGGTGAATGTATGACATTGTTCTGCATTCTGTCCATCAATTGTTGTTTTTTGCATTGGTCACGTATATCTGTCAGATAAATTTGTTTATTGTGTACAATTTCTTATATCCTCCTTGTAAACGTTTTAAGGCTTTATTAATTGAGTCTTCAATGTGCTGGCATTGTAAAACTAAAGACTGATATTTGTAACAATGTTGGGATGGAAAAATCCTCTGCATGGTGAAGGACGTGTCCAACTGTACTGATGTCTGGATTCCTAATGCCGATTTTTTTTTTTTTTTTTTTTTTTTTTTTTTTTTTTTTTTTTCAGTGACCAGCGAGGATAATGCATGGGCGCTGTGTGTAACGCCCTGAACGTCTCAGGATCGTTTAACAGACACGACAATGAGGACGCAACCACTAGTGAAGGGTTAGTTGTTTTAATGAAGGCAAATATAATACAAAGAATAAACAAAAGTTATAGTCACTGGAATCCTCCAGGCTAAGTACGTTACCAGCCCACAGCACGGATGGTCCTAACCGTCCTCTGCATATACGCCGGTCCCGGCGTATGCCAACAGAGGGCAGAAATGAAATGGCCGACAATGCCAATCGGTAGGCTGTGAGGGGCACGAAGAGTGTTGGGGAGAATCGCGGAGTCAGGGAAACACCGAGCCGGGGTCTCTACCTGAAGGGAGCAGCCGCTCAACCTCTTCCTCAGACTGCACCGGGGCGCGGAGTCACCTCCTGGTGATGCGTCACCGATACCCCAATCACAAGCAAAGAAGACTGAACCGAGAGCAGCCGCTCGATCGATCCTGTGGACTTCCGAGTCTGTAACGCGGCAAACACCTCCTGGTGTGCGTTACAGCTGGCAGTCCCTGTGTCTCTGGTCGGGCTGGGAGTTACGACTCCAACCAGCAAAAGCGCCACTGCGCTTGGACTCAGCCGAGTCAAAAAGCGAAGCTCAATGGTTGACCGGTAGAGCTTCCGGGTCCTTCACAGGTGACGATGGGGCAAGACACGGCCCAGGGAGTAACGACTCGACCTACCTCCGTTCTTGCCTTACTGGAGCACCACTCCGGAACACTGCTCTTCACGAAGCAGGTACGTCGGTGTGAACACAATATCCGACAGCGTTGTACCTCCCGGTTCCTCCCTTTATAGGGCGTGTTTTCCTTGAGTTATGTAACAGCTCTCCTGTTTACATAAGGGCGTGTTTCCTTGAGTTATGTAACAGCTCTCCTGTTTACATAAGGGCGTGTTTCCCTTGAGTTATGTAACAGCTCTCCTGTTTACATAAGGGCGTGTTTCCCTTGAGTTATGTAACAGCTCTCCTGTTTACATAAGGGCGTGTTTTCCTTGAGTTATGTAACAGCTCTCCTGTTTACATAACCTCTCAACCGCTAAGCATCCTGGGAGATGTAGTCCGTTTTCGCTGGTTACCGTTTTCCTCCCCTCGTATGACAGGAATTCTTGACAGTACATCCTCCCTCTCAGCGGCTCCCCACGGGTCCAGCGCTGGCAGGAAAACGCCGATGGAACAAGGAGACCAAGCGCGGAGCATGAACCCCTTCAGCCGGTTCCCATGAATGCTCCTCCGGGCCATAGCCTTTCCACGCAACCAGGTACCACAGCTTCCCCCTGCGCCATTTGGACGCCCGTATGCCCGACACTTCATACTCCACCTCCGACTCCACGCATACCGGCCGAGGTGTCCCAGACGGCTTGGAGGGTGCTGGTTTGAGCAATGATACATGAAAGACAGGGTGTATCCGCAATGACTGGGGCAAGCACACCTTCACGTTCACGGGACCCATACACTTGGTAATTCGATAGGGGCCCATGTACTTGGGATGGAACACACTGTTCTTTCGAAACCTCATGTTTCTTGTGGATATCCAGACGTAGTCTCCAGTGCGGTACAGTGGCCCGGGCCTTCTCTTCCTATCTGCCGCAGCCTTGTATCTTCTCTTGGCCTCTATTAGGACAGCCCTTGAGCGCATCAATGTGTCTTTTATGTGTGCCACCCTGTCCGCTGTGGCGGGAATCCTGTCCTCTCTGAACGGATGTAGAAATGGCAAGAACCTGGGATGTTGGCCATAGTTGCTATAGAACGGAGATGACTGTGTGGAGCTGTGAGTGGCGTTGTTATAGGCTATCTCTGCAACCCATAGCAAGTCGACCCATTCTTCCCTGCCCTGGTCCACAAAACATCGCAGATACTGTTTGAGCGTTTGGTTCAGGCGCTCGGTTTGGCCGTCCGTTTGAGGGTGGTAGCTGGTGGACAGGGCGGTCTTAACATGCAGCGCAGTGCACCAAGTCTTCCAGAATTGCGCAGTAAACTGCGACCCCCGGTCCGACACGATCACCCCAGGTAATCCATGCAGTCGTACCACATTCTTTAGGAGTAGTGACGCCAATTCCCCGGCCGTAGGGACTCTCTTGCAGGGGATGAAGTGCCCCATTTTCGTCAAGTAATCCACCACCACCAGTATTGCCGTCATCCCCTGGTCTACCGGTAGGCCCACCACGAAGTCCAGTGATATGCTATCCCATGGTCTATCCGGGGTCGGAAGTGGATGTAAGAGCCCTTGGGTTCGGCCATGGTCGGCCTTCATGGTAGCACACGTAGGACACTCCTGTCCCCACCTCCTGACATCCACTCTCATGGTTGGCCACCAGAAATGCCGTCCCATGCTAGCCACCGTTTTTTCAAAGCCCAAATGACCTGCGCATGGAGAGTCATGGCACCAGATGAATGCTTGTTTCCTTAGCCTAGGCGTGGGTATCAATAGGCACCTGCCCTTCAGGGGTATCCCGTCCTTCAGCTGCCATTCTCTGTGACTGAGGAGCCACCTCCGCCATGCGAATGACCTGATCCCTCTCTTTATTCCCCTCAGGAAAGTATCCGGTTGGATAACCCCCCAATACCATCCTCGGGGAAATGATGGAACGCTTGGTTGCAGGCAATGGTTCCTTAACTGCAGATTGACGGGACAGGGCGTCCGCCTTCCGGTTTTCCGTCCCCGGCCGATATGTGATGCGGAAGTTGAACCCCGCAAAGAAGATCATCCACCGCAGCTGCCTGGGAGAAAGGTGTCTAGTGGCCGTCATGAACTGTAGGTTCCGATGGTCCGTGTACACCGATACCACATGTCTTGCCCCCATCAACCAATGCCTCCATTCGGTGAAGGCGTCCTTGATTGCGAGAAGCTCCTTCTCCGCAATATGGTAGTTGCGTTCGGCGTCGTTGAGTTTGCGGGACATGTACGCAACGGGATGAAGCACCCCTGTGTCGTGGTTGCGTTGGGACAAGATAGCCCCCAGCGCCACATCCGACGCGTCCGCTTCCACCACGTAGGGGAGATCCGGATCGGGGTGAGCCAACACCGGCGCCTTACCAAAGGCGCTTTTCAGGGCCTCAAAGGCTTTGTTCGCTTCAGGGGACCAGACAAACTCCTTGGACTTCCTCAGTAGCTGTGTGATTGGGGCCACCACTCCTGAAAATCCATCTATGAACCGCCTGTAAAAGTTGGCGAAGCCAATGAAGCTTTGGACGTCCTTCACGCTTTGGGGCACCGGCCATTCTTTCACCGCCTTGATCTTTCGTTCTGCCATCTCCTGTCCCTCTGGACTCAGCATCACTCCGAGGAATTCCACAGATGTGACGTGGAAGTCACACTTGCTGAGTTTACAAAACAGCATGTTTTCCCTCAGCTTTTGGAGCACAGCTTTGACGTGGTGTACGTGCTCCTCCACACTGGACGAATAGATGAGGATGTCGTCGATATATACGACCACGTAGATATCCAACTCCTCTCTGAATACCTCATTCAAAAAGTACTGAAAGGCTGCCGGGGCGTTGCACAGACCGAACGGCATGACGAGGTACTCAAAAAGGCCAAACCTGGTCTTAAAGGCGGTCTTCCACTCGTCTCCGTCCCTCATGCGCACCAGATGGTATGCCCCTTTCAAATCCAACTTGGTGTAGATACGAGCTTTCTTGACCTGTTCCAGAAGTACACTGATGAGAGGCAAGGGGTACCGATTTTTTATGGTTATCGCATTCAATGCCCTAAAGTCCACACAGGCTCTCAGCTCCCCATTAGCCTTCGGGATGAAGAAGAGTGGCGAGGCGGCCGGAGATTTGGACGGGCGGATGAATCCTAGCTTGAGGAGTTTATCCAGGTACCCCCGGAGATGCACGTTTTCAGGCTCCGTCAGGGCATACAGCCTGCCGCTGGGAACGCTGGCCCCTGGCACCAGGTCGATCTGGCAGTCAAACTGTCTATGTGGTGGTAGCACTTCCGCCTTCACCTCATCAAATACATCCTCAAAACTGTGATAAGCCTGGGGGAGAGCCACATCTTTTTCTGCCGCTGTAGCCACCGTCTGACTCCCGCTCTCATCTGCGTCAAGGGATTCCGTTCTTATTCCACAATGCAGGATGCAATACGGTGACGTCATTTCGATGCGATGTGTTGGCCAATCCACAAAGGGGTTGTGTTTCTGTAGCCACGGCAATCCCAATATGACGCCATATTGGGGCGCTCGGATGATGTTAAAATCGATTTGTTCCAAATGGTTCCACCCATATCTCATCGGAAGGACCCCCGTGTGCTGCCCGATGGGCCCCGTCACCAATCGCCTTCCGTCTACAGCATAGACGTCTTCGGGTACAGCTTTGGGAAGAAGCACTAGCCCTAGCCTGCATGCCTCGTTGTGGTCCATAAACATGCCAGTGGCTCCTGAATCCACCATGGCCACAACGGGTATCCACTGGTCATGCACTCCCACGTGCACCGTGATAAACAGGTGTCGTTGTCCCTTAGTGACCGAGTTGGAAAGTGAAGGGATGGATGAGTGACTCCGAGATGCCCCTTCTCTGGTCTTGGAGTCCTCTAGTTTTCCGCCGGTATGTCCACCACGGCTGTTACCGACCGGTTGGCCCGATAACGTGACGTCTTCGGTTTGGCAGGGCATTCACGTACGTAGTGGCCTTTTTTGCCACAATATAGGCACAATCCTTGTTTACGGCGTGACTCTTTCTCCGTGGCTGTGAGGCTCGCTCGTATTGCGCCGATGTCCATGGGTTCTCCCTTGGATGCGGTGGAAGTTTCAGGACTTCCCACCGTCCCATAGGATGGAAGGGATTTTCCTTTTCTCCCATGATCCCCCTTTCTTTCACTTAGCCTATGTTCCAGCCGTAATACCAGGTTGATAAGGCCCTCACATGTCTTGGGTTGAGGGTCAATATGAGCCACGGCGTCCTTGAGCTCATCGCACAGCCCTTGATGGAAGAGCGCCGTCTGTTTAGCAACAGGCCACTTGGTTTCCGCAACCAGCCTTCGGAACGCGTTGAGATACTGCACCAGGTCGTTGGATCCCTGTCTCAACTCAAGCATTTCACGGTCCGCCGTGTACGAGTCAGCCCTTCTGTCGAATACCTTCAGGAATTCCTCGCGAAAAGCACCCCAATCACATAAGAGGGGGTCGTCCCTGCTCACCAGAGGTACGGCCCATTGTGCCGCGTTTCCCGCCAAATAGGATATAAGGAAAGCCACACGAGCCTGACTCGTGGGGAACGCCTTTGGTTTGCACGATAAATGTAGCGACACTTGTGTGAGGAATACCTGCACTGTGTTAGGATCCCCACTGTACCTCTCTGGTGTCGCCAAGGGGATGGCTACCGGCAATTCCACTACTACCGCAGGGGTCTGATTCGTGAGGGAGGTGCTGGGCGTGAGCGGGTCCAATTGGATAGTATCCAGTCTGGCTTTTACATCGGCTGTTTCTTGCCTAGAGGCAGCCACTTCAACTTGCATGGCCGCTAAAGCAGCCAGCACATCATCAAGTGTTGCCATGTCTGTTATCGACCGGGAGACAGTTAGTGTTATTAAGGTCGGATATTTTGTAACGCCCTGAACGTCTCAGGATCGTTTAACAGACACGACAATGAGGACGCAACCACTAGTGAAGGGTTAGTTGTTTTAATGAAGGCAAATATAATACAAAGAATAAACAAAAGTTATAGTCACTGGAATCCTCCAGGCTAAGTACGTTACCATCCCACAGCACGGATGGTCCTAACCGTCCTCTGCATATACGCCGGTCCCGGCGTATGCCAACAGAGGGCAGAAATGAAATGGCCGACAATGCCAATCGGTAGGCTGTGAGGGGCACGAAGAGTGTTGGGGAGAATCGAGGAGTCAGGGAAACACCCAGCCGGGGTCTCTACCTGAAGGGAGCAGCCGCTCAACCTCTTCCTCAGACTGCACCGGGGCGCGGAGTCACCTCCTGGTGATGCGTCACCGATACCCCAATCACAAGCAAGAAGACTGAACCGAGAGCAGCCGCTCGATCGATCCTGTGGACTTCCGAGTCTGTAACGCGGCAAACACCTCCTGGTGTGCGTTACAGCTGGCAGTCCCTGTGTCTCTGGTCGGGCTGGGAGTTACGACTCCAACCAGCAAAAGCGCCACTGCGCTTGGACTCAGCCGAGTCAAAAAGCGAAGCTCAATGGTTGACCGGTAGAGCTTCCGGGTCCTTCACAGGTGACGATGGGGCAAGACACGGCCCAGGGAGTAACGACTCGACCTACCTCCGTTCTTGCCTTACTGGAGCACCACTCCGGAACACTGCTCTTCACGAAGCAGGTACGTCGGTGTGAACACAATATCCGACAGCGTTGTACCTCCCGGTTCCTCCCTTTATAGGGCGTGTTTTCCTTGAGTTATGTAACAGCTCTCCTGTTTACATAAGGGCGTGTTTCCCTTGAGTTATGTAACAGCTCTCCTGTTTACATAAGGGCGTGTTTTCCTTGAGTTATGTAACAGCTCTCCTGTTTACATAACCTCTCAACCGCTAAGCATCCTGGGAGATGTAGTCCGTTTTCGCTGGTTACCGTTTTCCTCCCCTCGTATGACAGGAATTCTTGACACTGTGTCATAGGCCTCTCTCACAGATTTTGGTGTTTTTGGACCGGGAGGGGTGTCCAAAGTGCCACCTTCATAGTGGTGAAAGACCACTACTTCACCAGTTAAGCAGCACAAGCACAGTGGTGGCAGCATACTGTGTAGAGATCAGTAGAAGTAAATAGGTCCTTTCTAACCCATGTCACCCAAGTGAGGCCTACAGGCTCACTCATTTTTAAAGTTCTGCTGTGTGCTAAATGCACCCTTGGCCCACATCAGTTTGGTGTGAAGTGCTGCGCAGCACATAGATGGTGTATCTGCGCTTGTGTGATCTATGCCTATCAACTTACAGAAATATCTCAATCATGGAGCATCCCAGAATGGAACTAATGGGGCTTTAATCCCATGTAATTTGCATTCTGATGTAGGTAGCCGAAGGGCTTTGTGTAACCTCTCTGCTCCTCCCGTGGCTGAGGACCTTGTTCCTTTCTCGCTTGGCATGCTCCAAGATTGAAGATATTTCTGTAAGTTGATGGGCATATCCCCTTATGAATAACCTTTGGGGTCATTTATGAGATTCTCTTGGGGTGCACTCAAATTCAGATGCATGATTTTCAACACTTTTTCACTGTCGGTGTGTGTGTACTCTTTCTTTTTTATTTTAAATTTTTATTCTATTTTGTAACTGAAAGCACATGATGACATACACAGCAGTGCGCCTACAACCCTGAGGCCGGCCGCATTCACTCTGCAAGGCACGTCCCTTCACAGCTTATCTCACATCCTGGAGGCCGGACATCGCTGTGTCCGACATTTGTAGAGCCGTACGTTATACAAATAATACTTTGTTGTATGTCAAATCCCATATATGTTTCCCATATGGGAATGCAAAGTTTTCTCTTTAATTCAAGAAAGAAACCAACAACCTCCCCTCACCTTTCAACTTTGAGGCGTCCGGCCATTCGTTGTCCTTAAAGCTATCCTCTTACACCCTGGACAGTTGTTAAATCCCGATTCAGAGGTAACTACACTCCATCTTCCCCATATAAGACTGGTGACTCTCGATCAGTGGCCATTATGTCCCCTCGTTTCCAGTCCCACTCACCTCCTGTACCCCTCCAACCTCTCTGTCTGGGAAGCCCGTCCATCCCCAAACACTGTCCCCCAATCTCCCCAGGGAGCCATCGTGTCAGGATCTGTCCCGTCATTTGTCCCCGTCCCTGTCCCTATACCCTCTCCACCCTCTCTAAGATAATCAGTGTATAGTCCCCAGAAGTTCTTTGGCCTGCTCCGCGGCGGGAGTAGTTCACTAAAATTCTCAGATTGCGTGCAGCAGTAGAGCACGTCGCGAGTCCATTGCGCCACTGTGGGTAAGGGCCCCCGCATCCAGCACAGTGCTACTCTGCGCTTTGCTGTCAACAATCCCATATCCACCAGCTTGCGCACAGCCCTCGGAAGTTTTCTAGAGTAGCCCAGCAGCGCCACTACTGGGTCTGGGGGCAGATCTAGCTCCACCACCGCTCCTATCTTCCGAAAGATGGCTTCCCAGAATTTGTAAACTCCAGGGCAATCCCATGCCAAGTGGATAAAATCTGCCGTCCGATAGCCGCATCTATCACAAGTCGACCCTTCCCGTAAGCCATACCTATGCAATCGTTCTGGCGTATAATAGACTCTATTTATATAATTGAAATGAATCCGTCTGTGTTTGCCATGCAGTGATATGCGACGCGTACCCGCACAGCAATATGCCCACATGGCATCATCTATTACAGAGTCCAGATCCCTCTGCCAGGCCAGCCTGGCCTTAGTGTACTGGTCTACTCTCTGTGACATTGCAATGTTGTTAGACTTGGGGGTCTCTGGTTGGAGCAAGGATGCCCTTGTGTCAAGCAGGGACCCTCTCCTCCAGGTCAGGGCGCAGGATAACCCCTTTGGAATGACCCTTGCTCACCCTCTAGGTGCGTGGTGTGAGCAGCCAAGGCTATTCTCCAGGCGTTAGGTAGCTAAGTATTTGTAACCATACACACAGTAAACACATCAATCTCCCCACAAATGGACACCAGGCTTGGATATGGAAAAATACGCTTCTTTATGGAAAAATATAGGTATATATATATCAGCAGACTTATCACAAGACCAATAACGTTTTCTCTATGCCACCAGACTGTAAAGCAGGCAAATGTTCTTTGTTGTAGCTTCAAATGGATATTCTTTAGTCTCTTAGAAATGTTACTTGGGGTTCCAGTTACTTTTTAGGTGATTTTAGGCCAGTCCTAGCTCTTCGGTGCGCTTCATCGCGCTTCCCTCTCTCCCCTGTCGAAAATCGGCCCGGACCCTACCGCGGCTCACGCATCGGGCGTGAGCACACCTGCGCCGCCTATGGCTCTTCCCAGCGGCTCGGAGGCAGGACGGGAGGCGAGACGGGCTTGCGGTGTGGTGGGGGCTACGGGGAGCAGGGCGCCTGTCAGAGGGTTCGAGGTCCCAGGGGTGGAGACTGAGGTATGCGCTCGCTCTCACTCACCCGGGAGGACTCTGGAGAAAGCACAGCCCTCTGGCACGATCGGCTCCTGATGACGGGAAAATAAGGCGTTGCGGTCCCCGAGCCCGATACTGGAACCTTGAGGAACTTGGCAAGTTCTTTGGGAGTCGGCACGGGTCAGTGCGACTCGGTGATTAGGGGGAGCACCTTTGGATCCTACGTCAGCGGGTGCATGCGCTCAGGCAGGCGCGGCCCACGACCCTCAGCACGGCGGTGCGGGGGTCTCCACAACGGGGGCGGCGCGGCCTGATCCTAGTCCGGGATAGCGAAGCGGGGTCACAGGGCACAGTCCGTGCAGCTGTTGACCCGGCGGGGATCACGATCGTCAGAGAGGAATTCCGGCGGGAGGGGCGATAGCGCTTCAGCGCGCTCCAGTAGCAGATGGTGGCAGAGGAGCAGGTAGCCTAGCCCGGGGGCAGAGAGCGACTCCAGTCGGAGCGAGGCTCTCACGGGAACAAAGGCAGGCAAGCTCCCGAGTGTCACGGCCCTAGGAGGGGGCGATGAGGGGTGCAGTCTTTCTCCAGCTGGATGCACACACGGCTCGATTTTCAGGACGAGCAAAGGCACAAAGAACCCACTGGTCCTGGGGTTCAGTTCAGGGGGCAAGCTCAGATCAAGCCCTTGGAGAATGTTTAAAGCACAAAGCAGCAAAGTCTTTTCAGCAAGTCTCTTCCTCTCCTTTCTCAGCAAGGCAAGCAGCAGGCCAGTCCTTCCAGCGTCTTCTTCTCCTTCCAGTCGGGCAGGGGTTCTTTGTGGTTAAACAGGATTCTGATTCTCAAGGAGCAGGGATCCTACTTTTATACCACATTTCTTTTGTTCTTCCAGGCCAGGGGGGCCTTTGCATAACTGCTCTCAGTCCTGAGCACTTTGTTGGGGGTACTCTGACTTCTGCTTTCAGTGTGAGGGGCAGGCACAACAGCCGCTCCACAGGAGGTGGAGCCAATATTCAGGGGACAAGTACAGCCAGGAGCACTTTGTTGACAGTGCTTCGCCCTTCCTGGGCCAGGTGCAGGCTGAGTCATCAGTCGCTCCCCAGGGGGCGGAGCCAGCATTGTGGTGGTGGAGCACAGCCCTATTCAGAGTCCAAGGGGATCTCCCACCTCCCACCAAGGTGTCCTCCTGCCATTCACCACCTGTCATCCCCCAGCCCTGTCACTCACATAGCCCAAACAGTCAGATACACACACAGCAGAGGCGGGCTGAAATGGTTAGGCAAGTAAATACTAACTTTCTAAAAGTAGTATTTACAAACCCAGGATATTAAAATAAACTTGACTACAAGAAGTATTTTATTATTCTGAGTTCAGGCATACTAAACATATTTCTCTACCATGTTCCCTGAGCCTGCTGGGATTATGAGGTGTAGTAATTCCAGTAGCCCATTCTGGCCTAATGAAAACAGGTAGCCTTGCAATAGTGAAAAACAAAAATGGCTGTAATTCACTATTAGGACATGCAACACACTCAGGGCTTGTCCTACCTTACGCCTACAATGCACCCTGCCCGTGGGCCTACCATAGGGGTGACTAACATGAGGCAAAGGGAAGGTTTGGAGGCTGGCAAGTGTGTGCACTTGCCCAGCCAGCATGACAGTACCAGACTGCACGCAGGTTCCCTAGACACATTTTACAAGGCCGCTTCTGTGGGTGGCGCAACCAGCGCTGCAGGCCCACTAGCAGCATTGGCATTCACAAGCCCTGGCACTCCTGGTGCACTTTACTGGGGACTGACAGTAAATCCAATAAACCAATCATGAATATCAATTCACATAATACATTTTACCATAGGCAGAGCATATGCACCTTAGCACTGGTCAGCAGTGGTAAGGTGCCCAGAGTCATAAAACAGCCAACACCAGGTCAGAAAAAATACAGGAGGAAGGCAAAAAGTTTAGGGATGACCCTGCAAAAAGGGCCAAGTCCAACAAATGTTATATAATTTGGATATTAACTTACGGGGAGATTTAGTTTTGATGAGGTACAATAATTCCATAACCTCAGGGGGTTCGGCCATGTCTTCCCCTAGGTGTTGCCTCAATGCCCCACTCACCCTGTAGAATTGAAAACGCTTCAGCAGAGTAGGAGCTTCCACCGCGGTCCCATGTTTTAGCGACACCGTCTGAAAACAGTTCCCCCATCGTGTGTATTCCCAATGCTCGGAGGGCACGCACCACTCCCCGGTCTTTACAAGGGAACAGCCAGACCGCCCAATCTCAGGGCATTCCCGGAGAATATAATAAGGCCCCCCCCACCGTTTGCTGCAGTATGTTATTCCATGCATGCCTAGTTGAGTTGAGGGAGTCCAAAAACCCCATTCTGCGATCAACCAGCTCAAAGATGACTGCCGGAAGTGGGAGAGGATCGGCAAACAATCTCTAGTTTAAGATATGGAACTGATTCCGCACCGTGAATCCAACTATGCGCCTGAGCTCCCTGCGCCACCCTATAATACATCTCCAAATCAGGCGCACCCAGGCCTCCCATATGATAAGGCAATGTCAACACTCACCAGCTGACGCGCGCCTGCCTGCCCATGCCAGCCGTACCAAAGATTTAGTGAGCCTAGCAAAAAAGGCACGCGACAACACTATAGGGACATTAGTAAACAAAAATAGAAACCTAGGTAGCACCACCATCTTCATAATTGATATCCTACCAACCAGCGACAGAGGGAGCCCAATCCAAGTTTCTACATCATCTTCCAATTTATCCACCGCCCTCCCATACTTCTCTCTAAGAACTGTTTCAGAGTCCATATGTAACCTTATCCCAAGATATCTGACCGCGTCGTCTGACCACTGCAACGGGTATTCCATCTCAAATGGTGTGGTGGACGGGGTGAGCGGAAAAGCAATGGACTTGGACCAATTGACCTGGAGTCCGGAAAGCGCCCCAAAGTGCACCACCTCCGCAATACTGGAGACAGGTTATTCTCAGGGTCACGGACGTAGAGCAGGGTGTCATCTGTGTATGTGGAGACCACTATCTTGTAGGTAGGAAAACTCACTCCCCTAAAACTATGATATTCCCGGAGTGCGCACGCCAAAGGCTCAGCTATCAGGGCATATAGTATAGGCGATAAGGGGCATCCTTGACGTGTTCCCCTAGTGATAGGGATGGAGTTTGTGACCAGGTCACCCAGTCGTATCCTCGCAATGGGTGCATGGTATAGCACCCCAATCATTTGCAAAAAGACTGGACCGAGTCCCATTCTAGTCAAAACCGGTCTCATGAAAGACCATTCCACCGAGTCGAATGCCTTCTCCATGTCCAGAAAGACAGCAAGCGCCTTAGAATCCCGCCGGACATGTTGCATTGTGCCAAACACCGTACGCAATTTATAAGTGGGGTTTCTACCGGGTACAAACCCTGCCTGCTCCGGAGCGACCAGCTCCGGGGTTAGCAGAGCCAGGCGCGTTGTCAAGACTTTCCCAAACAGCTTAGTGTCCACGTTGATCAAGGAGAGTGGGCGGTAAGAGCTACATTCCTCCGGGGGCTTACCCAGTTTGGGGATAGCCACCAGAATAGCCTCACGCAGTGACTGTGGCATTTGGCCTGTTACACTCATATCATCAAACAACTCCGATATATATGGGAGCAAGAGGTCTATGAAGTTTTATTGAAAGTCACGGTGAGGCCATCCGAACCCGGGACACTGTTCGCCTTCATTCCAGCCAGTGCCTCTAAGATCTCATCTCTTTCTATAGGAAGGGCCAGGAATTCCCTATGCGAATTAGTTAGGAAGGGTAACTGAATGTGCTCCAAGTAGTTCAGTATTTCCCCATCCATATCGGTCTGACGTGAGGCGTACAGAGTCGAATAATACAATTTGAAGCAATTAGCAATGTCCACCTCCTCCATAAATAACTCCCCACCTTCCGATCTAACCTTTGTGATGGAGGTTTTACCCCACCGGGCCTTGAGAATATTAGCTAGCACTGAACCAGGCCTGTCGCCTTCACCATACACTTGTGCTGTGGCGTATTTCCCCAGATGTTGCACTTCATTATCTGCCGCCTCATGATATTCTTCTAACAGTTTTTTTTAGCTCTTCTGCAGTGTCCTCTTCCTTCCCTGACTGCTGCCTAACTTCCAATTTCCCCCAATTTGCGCTCCAGATTCGACAATCTCTTTCGGATGTCTCGAAACACCCAGGAGTGTTTGGTAATGACAATCCCTCTGATATACACCTTAAACGCTTCCCAAACCGTTTGAAAACTGTCCACTGAACCAACATTAGTGTCAAAAAACGTCACTATCGCATCCGCCATCTCTTCCTTAAAGAGGGGATCCAGTAGAGAGTATGGGGGTTATCGCCATGTGAATGGAGGTATGGACTTCTTAGGAGTGGACAAATCTAACAATATAGGAGAATGATCCGATCGGGTACGTGGCTGAACCTGACGCCTACGAACCTGTGACATAAGGGATGTTGACACTAGCCAGTAATCAATACGTGTGTGTAGGTTATAGTAAGCGGAGTAGTGCGTAAAACCCCCCTCCGTAGGGTTGAGCGTTCTCCACACATCCGCAAGTGCCATACTAATCATTGCCCTATCTAGCGCTTTAACCGCCGTTGCCGGCTTTCTGATCGGACCCCCTGATCTGTCGAGGCACGGGTTCCTAACCATATTGAAATCTCCTCCCCACTGAATATGAGGCACCCTGCTGTCTCCGACTATGTTGGCTAACGTGGTGAAAAACTCCGGGCAGTCATAGTTGGGGCCGTAAACCTTAACCAATAGTAAGTCTAGACCCCTACCCTGGCAGTGTGAGATCACAAACCTACTGCCGCAATCGGCCTTCAACAGTTGTAGCTTGTAATCCGACCTGGGATTGACCCAAGTCATTACCCCCCTGGCGTGTGTTGTGAAACCAGCCGCCTTGACATTCCCCATCAAACCCCTAGTTCGCATCATGGGGCTCTGATTCAGGAGGTGCGTCTCCTCTAGGAGGGCAACGTCAATGTTGTGCCGCGTGAGGTAGTGTAGTACTTTGCGTAGTTTCCGGTTATCATTCAGGCCTCTTACATTCCAGGTCACCGCTCCTATGGAGTCCACCAGTCTCTGGGATTTGGCCTCGCTAGTCATTACCGTCCTGTCTGTTACACATTATGTATCGTCCTGAGTCTTGCAGGTGACATATGCAGTGGTAAATTAGCGACAATTTGTCCAGCCAGACTAACCTCCAAATATAGAACTGTGACACACCCCTCCCTCCCCCCCCCCACCCACAGCAGACCACCGCCAACTCGGCCACGCTGCATCCCTTATACGGACTTCCCACACCTCCCTCTACCCACCCCAAACAAATTAGACCAGAAGTGGTGTTTTGCACTCGTGGGCGGAGGTCGCTCCGTGCTCAACCTATATAGAGATTTCACTTTGGAGTTAGTCTCGACCTCCGAGCGCAGAATACAAGTCTAGGCTCCACAGCTAAGTCAGAAGCAAATACGTTGTATATCAGTGTGTGACCCGAAGCACCGTGCTGTGTGCCCTCTTAGGTTGCACGCTATGTCGAATGCATCCTGTGGCCTCACGAAGGCTGAAACTAGTCTGTCTGCCTACGCTCTTTTGGCCGCTACCCATATAATAGCTTGCCTACTGACCGGGAATCTGTATATCAATAAATTCCTGCTTCATAACCGCATTATACATCATACCTTCGTACTCCCCTCTAACCCCCCACTCCCACGACCCCCAAGTAGATGGAAACATTCGACACATGCTTGCTGTCTAGCTAGACTCAGTCTTGTTCCTCCAGCGATCCCCCAGCGGCTTCTTCCCGTAACTGTCTCTCCGGACTCCGCTTCTGCTCTTTGTTCCAGTCTTTTAGCGCCTTCTGCAATGCCTTAGGGTCAATGAAGATATGGGACTTCCCCTGCCTATTCACTCTCAACTTGGCCGGATACAGCATCGCGTAGTCCAGTCCCAGCTCCCGCAGCTGCTTCTTTAGTGGGATAAACTGCCGACGAGCCTCCTGCACTCGGGCAGTAAAATCCGGGTAGAGGGAGATGTTCGACTCCCTCATATGGCAGCGTCTGCTTGTCCCTCACCGCGTGTAGAGCCGCATCCCTATCCCGGTAGTTCAATAGTTTTGCTATAATTGGATGCGGTGGTACGCCCGGCGGAGGCCGGGGGCCCAAGGATCTGTGCGCTCTCTCCACCACAAACATGTTTGAGAACACTTCAGCCCCAAGTAGTTCGACCAGCAGTTTCTCCACGAAGCGCTCCATGTTCCCGGTTGGCGTCGTCTCCGGCAGGCCCGTGATCCGCAAGTTGCAGCGTCGTGAACTAGCCTCAAGGTCCTCAGTTTTATCCTGCAGCACCTGCATGATACGTCCCAGCTTTTTGTGATCCATATCCAGCCGTCGCTCGGACATGTCCAGTCTCTCCGCCTGCTTGTCTAGCCTCTTCCCCCATCCGATCCATCCTGTAGGAGAGGGCGTCAATCTTTATGCCCAAGGAGGTGATGCCACTCTGCAATCCCTTCTCCATGGAGAGCAACAAACTACGGATATCCTGTCCTTCATCCATCGGGGGAGTTGTTCTGCTTACTTCCCCCTCAGACGGGTCCTGGGTTTTGGAGTGCTTCTGCTCAAACGTCAGTTTTGACTCGGTCCTATCCGACTTGCCCATCGTGTATACTGCAGCAACCAGGCAATTCACACAGCGATGCCGAATGCCCCCACCGGGGCTAGGTGATAAAAGTGTACGAGAAGACTCCTCACCTGAAACAGTCTTCCCAGGCCAACAGTCCTATACCGCTGCTTGGTATGTAATTGCAACTTGGTCGACTGGACTCTTCATATGTAGTTTTGCCTGTTACTGGCCGCCTCACGTCCAGACCTCGCACCTCTTCAACCCATGGCCCGTCTGGGACCAATTCCCAATGTGCGGTTGCGTATCTAGGCTAGTAGAGGTATGCCATATTGAGCTCCCCGTCACGTCGGCCACCTGCTCACCTCTCTGCTGGGACCCGGTGTATAGACCCCTCCGCAGCAAGGCACCACCTTGTCGCAGTGATAATCCGGCAGCAGCAATGCGGCACACCACGCCTCCACTTCAATCCGGCTCTGCTCTTTCCTTCTCGCTACCTCCTATAAAGGTCGCCTTATCCGAGTAATCACCTCCTGTACAAGGCTCCCGCCTGTACTCCGTCTGCGATATTCTTGTGCGGCACGTCTTCTCGCCGCGTCTGCTGCCTCACCTCTTTCCCGGTGCTGAGTAGTGCTCTGGGCCCCCTCACCAGTACACCTGCTATTCGCTGCCTTCAGTGCCCTCCTGCTATACCATGTCATTGTGTCCCAATCATTGTGGCAGAGGTGTAGGGAGGTACTGGAGCCACCGCTGCAATGTCTCTTACAGCACCACACCTTCAATATGGGGCCGACCGCTCAGGCCCACCAGGCACCTGCTCCAATATTTATCGCCTCATCCCCACCTCGCCGCCAGCACCTGCTTACCTGGTGCCACTCACGCCGCTCCTACTGCGGGGCTACTCGTGGTGGCTGGCGATGATATTCCTCCTATTCTCAGGCAGCTTAGCGGCTCCGAGCACCGCCCCAGCCAGCAAAAGACTATCGCTGCGTCGCGGCGCCGTCTAAATCTCTTTCACGTTACTTCAGCACTCCTGCTATGCTGCGTGGCAGCGCTCCTTCACGCTGAACCCGACCCCAGCCATCACACACGCGCCGGGTGGGTGAAGGGGGTGCCAGCGTGTTGATGCGCTCTCCGCGCTGGCTGCGTATCCTAATGAGGGCGCCCAGCCCTCACGAAGGCAGCCCCCCGCTCTCTGGTACTCCTCGGCGGTGCCTCCGCCAGCGCCTGTGTCGCACTCACTGCTCTGCTCCGGTACGGGCCAGCACCGGCAAAGGGACCCTGCGACCCCCGTCTGCCAAGCCGCACGACGACGACGTCG
The DNA here is from genome assembly GCF_964204655.1 of Triturus cristatus. Lineage (NCBI taxonomy): Eukaryota > Metazoa > Chordata > Amphibia > Caudata > Salamandridae > Triturus > Triturus cristatus. Next base: position 45,301 of record NC_140579.1, read on the forward strand.
CTCCACCTTAGCCTGCACAAGCGCTTGGGGATCATATGCCTCTCGCACCTCCGTCTACCACAGCAGATCTCCCGGCTCTAACTGCGTCTACAGGCTCCGAATCACCAGCCGCAGGCAGCGTACCAATTCCGGTACTCGGGTCGCAACCACAGGTAAAGTCACATGCGCTGTGTGGCAGGATTATTGCAGGATAGGTGTTCTATGCTCCGGAGCTCGAGGCTCAAGCAGCCATTTTCGCCGTGAGCCAAGCTCCGCCCCCACGTGTGTAGTCTTTCACGTCTGCTTTACTGCTTGACTCACCTGGAATTTCACTCCACTATTTGTCTACCCATTCCTGTGGTGTAATAATTATGTAAAATCTTTTACTTTTGAACACTGGTTGGACTCACTCCTGCAACCTTGATATTTGTGGAATTTTTTATATAGTCACTTGACAGTTGGTTCCACACAAGTGACCATTTTAGTTTGTATGTACCATAATGCGGTCCATTTTGTAAATTATGTACATATTTTTATATACACTTTTTGTATAAGCACCCCGTCTTTTATTACGTCCTGAAGAGGCCGATAAGTGAAGTACCGAAACGCGTTGACACCGCACTATCGAAGTCTCTGGAAGACCTGGAGTATTGAATGTATTAAATACACTGTGTGTTGCATTAAGATCTACTACTTTCTGCTCTGCAAATACACACAGACCCCAGAGACTATTGTTCAGAGTGATTGTGCAGGAATCGGATGCACAGCCTCATACAAGTAGGTGTATGGAAGATAGGAGTCTTCCTTATAGGGACCATATTTTGCGTTGTATTGAGTTTTATAACGTTTTGTATTTTGTTTTATTTCTGTATATAGTAAAATTTGTATGTTTGTACTATAATTAGCAACAACCCTATTTCAATCTGGATAAAATATGAATACTTGGAAAGATCTAATAAAAAAAGATCTCGCAATGTTCGAGCTGTGTCTATGATTAATTGATGTAACCAATAGAATTAATAATAGCTGTATCTTTCCCTACTTCTCAGTATTTTTCTGTTTTTCGCATAGCCCTTGAGGTAGGGTTATTAGAGCTATCCCCATTTCCTTGTTACATACTACACAGATTGAGTCATTGCTTGAGTGCAGGACAGAGTCTGCCACCCATGTATGCCAGAAGTAGTCCGCTGTGAATTGTGCCATGCTGCGCCAATCATGCTAAAGCCTGTGCGTAGTGCATAGACAGCGACCCCCGCATGCCAGGAGGGGCCGTCATGGAAAAGACTGCTGTGTGGTAAGAGCCCTAGCCTTGTGCAGTTGTGGGCACCCACCCTGTATGCCAGGAGGGGCCACCGTGAAGAATTTCACCATGCCTTTTGTTTGGCAGGAGCCCGTGTACTGTTAGTTGCGGTGACCCTGTATGCCAGAGAGGGGGTCACTTTGAGCACCAAGGACTGCTACTTGTTCTGCCCCCCTACACCCCTTCTCCCAAAGAACTTAGGATGCCATTGGAGCACCAGCACACCTTCACCCAGGCGAGGGCCCCAAGGCAGTCTTCTTTGCAGCCAACTCCCCTCCACCCAGCCACCACGGGGAGACGAACTGAACACTTACCCCGCATGAGGAGCTACAGAGAGCCTCCGGTTGGTTTAGGAATGCAACAGTGAGTGAAAGACTTTGCACCCACTGGCCGCCTAGGCCACGTGTGGCCGGCTCACCTGAACTCCGCTGCAGCCACTGCAAGCACCTGCGGACGGGGTGTACTCAGGAACTCCGAATGCTTCTCGCCTACCACTGCGGGTCTGAATAGTTTTGGACATTTTGACCCCGGGAGAAGTCGATGCTAAATTAGTGCAGTAGCGCTTGGAACACTATTGACTTTAGAATCGTACTGGACTCTAGAGAGACTGAACACATGGGGGCATACCCTGGATGTTACCAATAGTGAATGGCAAATAACCATGATCGCTAATGCGAGGAGTGAGTGGGAACTGCCAAAGAAACAATAGAGCCCCGACATTAGGACTGTTTGTGTAAGTCATAATTTTAGTTTGTGCTGATGTGCAGTAAAAAGAAAATACCTCAAAAACATTATTTGGCTGAGTAATGTTCTATCGCTGCTGCTGTGCGCAGTTTGAATTATGTGCCTGTTTTCACTATCCTTTACCCCCTCTCTCCCCCCCTATCCCCCCCACCCTCTGATGGACTGCTCTGACCATGACACCCTGAGAGTCAAGTGCATAAGGGTTGCTTGGCCCAGTTGCTCAGAATCCATAGAAAGTAGGCCCATGGGACATCGGGAATAGAAGGCCTCAACACCCACGGTTGGGCCCAGTAATCCCTGGTTCTGAAAAACATTATTTGTTTGAATTATACTCCTGTATTCAATTTTGATCTATTATTTGGGATACCATTGCAAATATCCTTACTACCTCTAAACCTATATCATATAATTTGCTTATTCGTAAATCTTATGTTTATTTATCGTTAGCCACTAGAGATAACAGTATGTGATTTCCTTATATCTTTGCTATCCAATCTGTTAATTCCAATTGGAAACATTTTAATTTATCAATTCATACATGGTTGACTTGGATTATCTTTACTCGAAGAGGCACTGATTTATCTCTTGCTCGCATTTCCAGAATCTTGTAATTTTACCCATTGGTTAAGATTGTCTTAGTAGCTCACACTTTATTTAAGATTTTAAAAATAAATATATATATATATATATATATATATATATATATATATATAAATTACCTACTGGCGGTCGCCAGTAGGTAGTTATAGTTAGGACCCTCTTACCATAGGAAATCCGCAACATTCTATTTTGAATAACTTTGGCGCCGGTCGACGAATCCTCGCCAAATTTTCAAAATAGGTGGGGCGCTGCGCTCCTACCCTGAAAGTCTCGGGGGGGATTCGTCAAGCGGGGGCTGAGATAAAAGGGGGGTCCCAAAACGCGTTTTTCCCATGCATTTTTCCATAGGACCTTTAGACACAGCTACAGCCCGAACGGCTGAACAGAGTTAAATGAAATTTGGCAGAGAGGTAGTCCTCAGGTCAAGGAAGTGCCTTTTGTAGGTTTGGTGTAAATCTGTTCAGTAGATTCTGAGAAAATAGCCTTTAAATCAATATATATATCTGAGCCAGCTTACGGTGCGCTTACGGTGCGCTTACCGTACGCGTACGGTGACGTGCGCGAGCGCGATTCTGATTGGCTGATAGATCTTAGTAAACATTCAAATCGGTCGAAACCAGGAAGCGGCGGCCGCCATTTCGTGTGTTTCAGTCAGAAAAAAAAAGGGAGAGAACTTGAAAAGGGGGCAAGGAAGAGAGTTACAGACCCCCTAACATTTGAAAGGGGGTCAAAGAAGGACAGAAAAGTACAAAAAAAACATTTATTAATTTTTAAAAAAATCGCGGGGTACGCGTACGGTAAGCTCACCGTACGCGTACGGTAGAAAAAATAAATAAAAAATGAAATGCAGATTTAAGTGTTTAGATATTAGGGGGCTCTAAAAAGAGCCGTTGTGTTTATGAAGTGATTTTTTAGTGGTACCTACAAGTAAGTACCGATGCAGAGTCTAAGGTTCAAGAGGAAGACTCTGTTCCCTTCATCATTGAAGTGCACACCATCTCCTCTATAAATGTCTTGCATGTCGTAACGCAAGTTGTTGTGGTAAATGGAACCCATACCATAGTCTCGGAGGAAAGCAGAAACAGATTTGTTGACGTGCTTTCTTGCTTTGTCAATCTGTGGACAGAAATGATTGGACCAGTTCCATTTTTGCCTTTGGCATATGTTAGAAAACACAAAGGCAGTTTTAGGGAAAAGTGAAAACAGTTGTGCAAAGGTCTCCTTCATAAGCATTTCCAGACCTACCCCAGTCAAAGTGTCTAGGTCATTGCCACCACAGTGCACTATTATGAGGTCAGGGTGTTGGATTTGCATGAAGGATTTCACCAATGGCATCAATTGGTGCCACTTTAACCCTCTCTGACCAATCCATTTAATGTCTACATTTGGCAAAGCAAGGTCTCTCACCATACCTGTTTTCTCTGCATACTTTTCACTCCAGAAGACATAGCTGTGCCCTACAATCCACACTGTGAACATCTTCAAAGGAGAACTGGATGCACTCAGGAGGTGTAATTCAGTAGAATGGTAAAAAGAAATGAAAGACAGTTTGGAAATGGAGGCATACATATTTTTTTTTTTTTTTAAACTGATTGGCTGTTTCATACCATTCTACAATAAAAACTAGGCTGTATGTGTAAATTTATAGAAGCATGTTTTGTATTGGTACAGAAAAATGTGTTCCCAAAGAACAGTACTATGGATTTGCTGTTAGGTTTGAAAAGTCAAGCACTCCTGCTCTTTGGAAATGAAACATTGTTTGGTGAACTTCTGACCTAACTCTGCACAGCAGTGTTTCAAGAGCTGTTGCTATGGTAGCAGGCAGAAGTCAAGTTGGGGGAAGGGTACTAGGCAGAAGTCAAGTTGGGGGAAGGGTACTTTTGGAAAAGGGTTGGTTTTCAACCAATAGAAATGTGTGATTACATTTGAAAAAAAGGGGGGAAGCACTGAGATTTGAAACTTACATGTATATGTGTGGAAAAAGAGAGGGAAACTTTGCCATTATCTGGTTCTGCTGAGAGGAGAGAGGTGTACAGAACAGAGATCCTGGCTCTGATAATCTGCTGTTTGAGTGCCACATTTCTTTCACAACTAACTAATTTTAAAGGTGAGTTTAGAGTTTGAGAGGGGATGTATATGGTAAATTAAGAAATGAATAATAGAATTGGAATTCCTTTTGTTGAAGTTGTGTTTATCATTTTCTGTTTTGGGAGAAATTTAAATGTGAGGAACATGTAAAATAATATGGACTATGTTTTCACGATAAATTAAGGTGTACTGGTATAAATAAGGAATACTTTAAGGGTTTGAGGTTGCACTTAGTAATGCAAATACATTCAGCATCACTAAGGCTGGTTGCCCTTGCTGGAGTGTAGTCAGTCACCCAGGTTACACATGTTGCTGGTCTGAAAATGTTGTTTGGACATGTGCTTTTTTAAGAATCTGAAAAGTGGATTCATAATGTGTCAGACTGTAAAAGTACTTATCACTTGCCAAAAAAAAGAGTAGTAAGTGTGCATTCAAATTGGCAAAGAAATGTAGTTTTGTGACTAATATGAAAACATGACTCTGTGTGCAAATAGGAATTACAGGCAGAGATTTATTGCGTATTGCTCTGGTGATTTTACATTTGCATTAGATGTAAAGGGGGAGCTATTTTTTTTGTGCAGAAGCAGACTCTTAGCACACAGCCAGCTGCTTATCCTGTGGAATCATGCACAGTATTCACAACCGAGTGGGGTTTGAGATTGCACTTAATAATGCAAATAAAAACATGTAAAATAATATGGACTATGTTTTCACCATAAATTAAGGTGTAGTGGTATAAATGAGGAATACGTTTAGGGTTTGAGGTTGCAGTCAGTAATGCAAATACATTGAGCATCAGTAAGGCTGGTTGCCCTTGCTGGAGTGTAGTCAGTCACCCAGGTTACACATGTTGCTGGTCTCAGAAATCTGTTTGGTATTGCTCTGGTGATTTTACATTTGCATTAGATGGAAAGGGGGAGCTATTTTTTTATGCAGAAGTAGACTCTTAGCACACACCCAGCTGCTTATCCTGTGGAATCATGCACAGTATTCACAACCGAGTTGGGTTTGAGGTTGCAGTCAGTAATGCAAATACATTCAGCATCACTAAGGCTGGTTGCCCTTGCTGGAGTGTAGTCAGTCACCCAGGTTACACATGGTGCTGGTCTCAAAAAGCAGTTTGGACATGTGCTTTTATCAGAATCTGAAAAGTGGATTAGAAATGTGTCAGATTGTAAAAGTACTTATCACTTGCCAAAAAAAAGAGTAGTAAGTGTGCTTTCAAAATGGCAAAGAAATTTCGTTTTCTGCCTAATTTCAAACCATGACTCTGTGTGCACACAGGAATTGTTTTTAGATATTTAATTTGTGATGGTGTTATTGTGATTTTCACTTGTAGGAAAGGGGTACATAGTATTTTAAGATTTGAAAAGATCATAAAAAATGTAGTAATGTATTTAAATAAAATAAAGGATTTTTTTTTTTAGTTTTTTTCAGGTATTGCTGAAGAGCAGTGAACAAAATTTAAGATGCCTACAAAATCCAGACAAAGGAAAAACCACAAAAAAATCTATATTTGAAGACAACTGGAGGACCTAAGTTAGCTGGAGATGCTCATGTTGGGAAAAAGAGAAAGTCTTCTGGTAAGCAGACAAAAGATTTTTTAAAGAACATCTTCAAAAAAAGGAAAAATTTACAAAATGTCTGTACTGGAAAGAATGTTTTCAATAGAAAAGAACAGGAAAAAATTGAGAATTTAGTTAATGCAAATATACCTTCTGCAATAACAAAGATTAACTTAAACAGAAAAACAGCGTTTAAAGAGATACGTAGAAAAATGTTTCAGAGAAGAGTTATGTCCAATTTGATAAAGGATGTGAAGAAATATAAGAAAAAGGCAAAATATTACAAGAGAAAAAAAGACATTGAAGCCATTGCAGCAAAGGCATTAGAATTAAAAAGGAAACTATTCATTTTAATTTTGAATAGGATGCGTACATTAGATAAAATGGTCAATGTACTGAAATCACAAAGCAAAAGGAAAAGAGTAGTGAAAAGAACAAACTTTTGTAAAGTGTTTTTAGGAGAATGGATGCATAGTTCAAGTAGTGAACCTTTTTTTAATGAAGAGAGTTATTTTCAAAGTAATAGTTTGCTGCATGCAGTTGACACCAGAGGTCGTGCTTACGAAGTGAAAAATGGTTGTATAATGGAGAAGGAGAAAATGGTTCCAAGAGATGAGGTACAAGTGATGGCGGATGAGGCTATGGGGAGACGTCCTAAAGCCCCAGTGTACACTTGGAATTGTAGTAGTATTTGCGCTGTGCGTCAGGAATCTATTGATAAATTTCGTGAGTTTCTAAGAGAATATAGTAAAAAAAGTGTAAAACAGAAGATTAAGGTGCTTCAAAGTCTAGATCCATGCAGAGTGAGAGAGAATACTGGTTTGCAGGGTCATTCTCTGGCTTGTCTATCTAGAAAAGTGTGTAATAGTGTTTTCCATCATTTTAGGATGCTGGCTGTTCATCATACTGAAATGAGAAAGTTTGTGAGACGGTTGTATTTTGCTAAAAGTCCAGCAATAAAGTTAGATGAATTGAATAGGGCTCTGTTCCGTGGATCGGTATCAGATGTAGAGAAGGTTGTTGATGAAATTAAGTTTTGTTACTTTGGTCCTGAACAAGACAGTGCAGAAAAGGACACCGTAAATGAGGAAGAAGTGGAAGAGAATGTAGAACCCTCTGTAAGTAAAACATTTAATGATCACATAACAAAATTTGCAATAATCTCTAATGAAAGACCAAATATAACTTGTATTTGTTGCCGCAGAACTCATTATAGAAAACAAACTAGGAATGTTGATCTCTACAGAAAGAGTGAAAATGAAGATAATTATAAGTGGAGGGATTTTGCCACATATATATTTCTTGAAAATTGTTTTGAATTGGGTGAAGATCAGCGTATTTGTAAATACTGTTACAACAAGTTAGAGGAAAATAGAATGCCAACCAGAGCTGTACATAATAATTTAGAATTGGATGTTATTCCTGCCGAACTTTCTGAATTAAATACATATGAGTCTATACTTATTCAATGTGTTCATCCGTTCCAGACCATAGTACGTATGGAGCCCAAAACTGGTAAATTACCTCCTTCAGATTTACTGAGAGCTTTAAAAGGTAGAGTGGTGTATTTGCCCTTGGATTTGAAAAAAAATATGGAAACTATTGATGCAGATACTTTGGAAACTGAACCATTAGTTATTCTGGTTAATGGTGTACCTACAAAGAATAAGAAGATTTGGCAGGAGCTGGTAGATGTACGGAAAGTACAAAGAGCAAATTTGTATTTGAAAAGGAATAACAAATGGTATGAATCAATTTATATAGAAGAAGAAGAAGAAGATTTACAAGAAGACACAGAAACACCAACTGGACAAATTGAAAAAGTGGACAAGTCAAAGGAAGAAGAAATTTATGAACATTTTAGCATACATCCTCTACATTCAAAAGAAGTTATGGGAGACAATATTGATCTGTTTCAGATGAAGAAAGCAAAAGGAACTCCTGTGAGTGTATGGGAGGAGAGCTTGGAAGCTCGATGTTTTCCCCAGCTGTTTCCTAAAGGAAAAGGAGGACGATACGATGAACGTCCAGAACAGATTCCAGCTTCTGAGTATCGGACTACAAGACTATATGCAGAAGATCCCAGATTTCAACTAAGTATTCCTTATTTGTTCCATCTTTTATTGGAAAGCGACTTGTCTGCACTATCTTATGCAGTAAATCACATTTTAAAAAGTGGAGTACATTTACAAAATGTGTCTGCTAAGGATTTTATGGAGAAAGTGCAGCACCGAGATGATCATTTGGAAACACAACTGATCAATCTGATGGCTTGTCAGCGTGGGACAAATGAATATTGGTACCGACGCCATGGTGAATTAAAATGCATGTTACGGAATTTAGGAACACCAACATGGTTCCTTACCCTAAGCTGTGCTGAGTACGCTTGGGATGATTTACTGGATTTTCTACGAGAGGCAAATTCAAACATTAAAAACATTGAATACAAGACAGCAGGAGAACTGTGCTCATTGGATCCGGTTAATGTTTGCAGATATTTCAATCATAGATTTGAGGCTATGATGTCCTTCATCTGCAATAAAAAAAATCCACCCCTTGGAGAAGTAGTGGATTTCTTTTGGAGAAAAGAGTACCAGGCAAGAGGTGCTCCTCATATTCATATGCTGTTGTGGATCAAGGATGCCCCAAAGTTTGGAACAGATACTGATGAAGCAGTGTTATCTTACATTGAAGAATATGCAACATGTGCTATACCAAAAAGCACAGAAGAGAAAAAGTTAAAGGAGCAAGTTTTACGTTTCCAAAGTCATCGGTGTGGAAAATCCTGTCGACGGAAATGCAAAGATAAATACTACACTAAATGTCGATTTGGATTTCCTAGACCTGTTCTTTCAAATGGAAGAGTAAACAGTTTTATGTCATCTGTGAGACATACTATCACAAGAAAATCACCTAAGAATACCTACAACCTAAAAAGAAAAGAAGAATCAAAAAATATAAATGACTACAACCCAGTCATTTTATCCATGTGGAATGCTAACATGGATATACAGTATGTAGCTGACAATTCCATTGCTGTTGCTCGATATGTAACGTCTTACATTACTAAATCTGAAAAAACTGAATTGAAAGAAATGTGGGTAGAGATTTCTCACGAGAAGACTGTCAGTAAGAAGCTGTACAGTTTCAGTTTAAAGATGTTATCGCATCGAGAAATTGGATCCTACGAATGTTCAGATAGGTTATCTTCTGCAAGTCTCTACTCGAAATCAAGAAGAATAATTTGGGCAAGTTTAGGCCTTGCAGCAATGAGAAATCGGGTACTGAAATCTGTTGGAGAAATTGAATATTTGGCCGAGAATGACCCAGAAAGTACAGATATTTTGAAATCAAACATGTTGGGCACATATTATCCAAAAAGAAGTCATCATCTGGAGAACATGTGTCTCTATGAAGTGCTGCAGAACTACATTTATTCACGGAAAGCCGCAGAAGACATCAACAATGGAAAATATAAAGTCATTGGTGAGGAAGGATGTTTGGTGAAGCAAACAAAAGGAAGTTTGATTAATCACAGGAAGCTGAGTTGCGACACTACTGACAAAAAGGAATTTTACTACTTGGCTCTTTTACAGCTGTTTAAACCATGGCGTACAGAGGATGAACTACTGGGAGAATTTCAAAGCTATGAAGATTCTTTTAATGCTTGCAAAGACAGCATACAATGCAGTACATTCTCAACTTATCTGCAAATGTTAAATGAAGAAATTGAACAGGAAACTACAATTGCAGCTGAAGTAGCTAGAGACAGTTCTCAAGACAGCCAAAGTTCAGGAACACTCAGTCAAGATCCCCTAGGACAACCAATCGTTGAAAATGAAGCATCAATAGCCATGAATGAAGTGGAAACGGCTATGAATCAAGCTCAAGAAGAATTTATAGACTTACAAAATTTGGAAAGACAACTGAATGAAGAGCAGCAACAAATTTATGAAGAGATCAGAAGCAAAATTGATCACGGATTTCTACATGAAAAAAAAGAGTGCTCATGCACATCATTTCATCCAATCAGGATGTATGTAAGCGGACAAGCTGGAACTGGAAAAAGTTTCCTAATAAAAGTCATCAGAAGCTACCTACAGCAAAAAACGGATTCTACTTTGTCTTGTGTGGTTACTGCTCCAACTGGGTTAGCAGCATATAACATAAAAGGAATCACCTTACATCGTTTGCTAATGTTACCAGTGGAGCATGAGAACAAAATACAATACAACAAGCTAACTGGAGAAGCATGCTTGGAAGTTTCAAGAGTATTGAAGAAGATGCAAGTTCTCATTATTGATGAGGTGAGCATGGTATCAAACTTAATGCTTGCCTTTGTGCATTTAAGAATGCAGCAAATTCTAAGGACAGACTATGACGTGTTATTTGGTGGAAAACATGTCATAGTTTTTGGGGATCTTCTACAACTTACTCCAGTTAAAGGACAACCAGTGTTTAATACTTTGACACATGAAGACACAAAGAAGTCATTGGGAAGCATCGGTAATGCAAATATTTGGTCCTTCTTTGAGTACAAGGAACTTACTACTAATATGAGGCAAGCTAACGATGAAGAATATGGAAGTATTCTGAAAGATATCAGAATTGGACTACTCACAGAAGTTGGCAAAAAAGCATTACAGAGTCGGCTGCTACATAATTTATTTCCAAAGGAAGAAATAGTTGCAGAGAAGATATACAAGAACATTGCAGAAAAGAAAAGTGTCATCTGCTTAATGCCAACTCTACGTGAATGCTCAATATTCAATGAGGAGCTTTTAAAATTGGAAAAGGAAGATATCGGGAAATTGGAAGCAGTGGACAAAATTGAGGATGGAAGAATTACTATCACATTAACAGGCACACTGAAAAATAAATCGGATTCACTAGAGAAGAACATTTCCAAAACAGCTGGATTAGAAAAAAATCTATATGTTTGCATGAACTGTAGAGTATTTTTAAGGAGAAATTTGGATGTTGAAAAAGGTTTAGTTAATGGAGCTATGGGAAGAGTTGTGGGTTTTATTAATTATCAGAAAAAAGATGGAATTGAATGTTTAAAAATAAAATTTGATCAGATAGAAGAAGTTAAAGACATTTGTCGTTGTTCAGTTCGTTTCATGCTTGTGAAAGACTTATATGTACGTAGGAAGCAGTTTCCGTTTTCGCTAGCATATGCTGTAACTATTCACAAGTCTCAAGGATTGACTGTAGATTGTGCTTTTGTGAACATTGGTTCAACTGTGTTCAAAGAAGGTATGGCTTATGTAGCTTTGTCACGAGTGAAAACATTATCTGGTTTATTCATGATAGACTTTGATGAGTCAAAAGTTAGTGCTGATACAAATTGTGTAAAGGAGTATAATAGATTAAGAAGAACCTATGCTCCTCATTTAGGTCAGTATCCTGTGTTGGAGAAACGTGTAGTTTCTCGTAAAAGGAGAAATGAGAATATCTGTAATGAAGATGTAGAGAGGAGGAAAAAAAAGAGGAGTGATGTAATTGCAAGCAAAAAGAAAAAGGAAAATGAAGAAGAGGTTGTAGGATGTCATTTTGAAAATAGCTCTGGTGTCAACTGCTACGCTAATGTAGTGCTGAATGTTGCATTTTATCTGGAAAGTGTGCAAGAGCAGATAATAGTAAATCAGAGAAAAAGATTCTGTTCTGAGTTGAGTCTCCTTTTTCAAAAGCTGAGTAATGATAAAACTCAAATAGAAAGTGCTACTGAAATTAGAAAACTTTTAGATGTATGTTCAGGACGAACACAGTTTTCTCAATGTACAGCAAGACGCACAGGAATTCTTTTTTTTTTTTTTTTTTTTTTTTTTTTTCCAACTGACATTTTTAATAAATTTTTCTAGTCCAAAAAATCAATTTTCTGATGAAAATCGATGACCCGTGACCTGTCGAAATTTCTCCAGATGGTCAGAAATGGAAATTTTTAAAGTTAAATTTTTTGACTGCAAATGACTATTCCATGTAAATTATCACTTTTGGAACACAAATAAGTGTGTTTAGAGTCACTTAATGCCTGAAATTGGTCGAAATAGAAGCTACGCACAGGAATTCTTGATGTTTTTTTCTTCAGGTACTGGAAGAAGAAGGGGTTCCCATTGAAAATATGTTTGGTGTCTCTTATAAATGGGAACATAGTTGTGAAAACTGGTACAATACATGTGGCTCTAATGTTGATTTCTGAAAGGTTTATTTATTTAACATTGCCAGAAAGTAAAACAGTCACTTTTGCTAAATTAGTTAAAGATGCTAATCATAACATGGAATGCAGTGAGTGTCAATCTGAAATGTTCAACGTTAATTTTAAAGGAATACGGACAATATGTAATTTTAATTATGCAACGATGTAAAGCTGATGGTTCAAAATTGGATACTTTAATAAAGAAGTTTACAGGACAGCAATTATCAATTTCAGGAAAAACTTTTGTAACAGTTGCAATAATTTTCCATGAAGGACCTACTGTAACTTCTGGTCATTACACAGTTTATCTTAAATGTGAAAAAGGCTGGACACTGTGTAATGATTCCCAATTGATTTTCAAGCAACGTTTGCCTTTTGATTTAGCAAATTCCTATCTAATCTTCCTGAAACCTAAATTTTAGAGAGACTTGGCAAGATCTGTACAAAACAATTTTACCATTTTATTGGATTACCATTGGAATTAAAAAAAAAAAATGATTTTTCAAATTATCATTTGGCCTAATGGAAAGGTAACCAATTGTAATGTGGACTTTTTAAATTTTTAATGAAACTTTGGAAAACCAAAAATTTAGACAAAATCGGTAACATCTGCACAATTTAAATTTTGGAATGTTATTGGATTGCCATTGGAAATTTATTCAAAAAAGATTTTTTAAATTACTATTTGGCCATGAGGAAAGGTAAACAATTGTATTGTGGACTTATTTAATTATTAATTAATCTTTCGGAAACCAAAATGTTACAGAGAATCGGTGAGATCTGTACAATTTAAACTTTAGAATTGTATTGGATTACCATTGGAAATTTAATCAAAAAAGAATTTTAAAATTACTATTTGGCCTAAAGGAAATGGAACCAGATGTGTTGTGGAGTTATTTGAGATATATTTTTGTGATTATACTTCTGAAACAAAAATGTCAGACGGTATTTTAAAGAAATAAGTATTGATATTAGTTGATATTTTTTTAGAATATTATGCATTTCTATAATGTTATGTTTAAGTAAAAAGAGATTGTGGGCTTTTTTAAAACAATCTTTGAGATTGTTATTTTTTTTTTGCCCGCTGTTAAATGATGAATGCAATTGCTTTCACAATTTATAGTGAAATGCAATATATTCTGAAAACAGCAAAAAAAGGCAAACATTTTTTGGGGAAAATATGTAAATATGTGTACTGTATTATAAAATGTTTTATTAAATATTAATACTTTTTTCTTTTTTTTCAGATTGAGATAGAAAATTTTCGAAAACTTGAACCATTTTTAAAGCAATTAAAATTAAATTTTAATTAATAAATAATTTTTTGAGTGGGTATGGTAAGTCAAAAATTTCATGGTCCCTTTTTTCCACTTCTCCACAATCACATTTTCAGTTTTTCATTGTAGTCTCTCAAGGACCTTGTAATGTGATAATTGATTTTTAGTGTTTTTAAAAAAAAAAAAAAAAATTACGCGTACCGTACGGTAAAAAAATAAATAAAAAAAAGTTAAAAAAAATATATAAAAAAAAGTTGAAAGGTAAGGTTGGCTCTTAAAAGAGCCGTTGTGTTCATGCAGGGACAGAGGAAAGAAAGAATGGGAATATTAGTCGGTACGACAAATGTGCTGATCTATTAAATTGTTCACTAGGGCAACACTGGTCTCCCTATGACAAATTAGATCATGACAAGTGGCGCACCAAATTAAAACCCTCGCAAACCGATGGTTGGTTTCCAGAGGACCAGAAAAAGGAGATGCTCCCCCCACAGATGAAGGGCTCAGCTGACCTGCCGAAGATGGACTCGGCCCTGCAGATGATGGACCAGGCTGAGCTGCTGTGGATGTGCTTGGTTGACTTACTGAAGGGTTACCTTCAGTATGTCGAGCATATGTCCTACCGTGTACATCATAAAGGTGTCTCAACATGGTGTGATTCCCGAAGGAATACTTCTTGTTGGGATTCCCTCTTGAAAGTACACGGTCACAAAGCTTACAAGTCACTAAGGGTGCATTTACCTTTTTCTTGCCCTCTGGAAAAGAAAAATACTCCCATATGAAAGAGCTCTTTTGTTTCCTCCTTCTCTGCCTCAAGATAGTGCTGCTAGCCTCACTCTCAGAAGAGGTCTGCTGTTCTGCCATCGTATCACAAAGACAACTCAGCTCCTTCTCCTAAGGGATCACAAGCAGAAATGAGGGGAATGGGTGTGGTGTAGGAGAGTTCTAGAACTGAAAGTACTTTAAACCAATCAAAAGTTTTGTTTCTTGATCACATGACCTACCGTGCGCGTACATTACGCTTACGGTGCGCTTACGGAGCGCTTACGGCAAAAGTACGCATGCGCGTAAAAAAGACACACGCACGCGCGCATGCGCAAAACAGGCACTTCCCTTCACTTCCGCGTAACATGCACGTGCAGCGTACGCGTTACGCGCTGCGCACGCGTGACGTACATCTACGCAAATTGCGTAAATGAACGCAAACAGCGTAGAAATCTAACGTTATAAAAGCAAGACGTGCGCTTACCGTACGCGCACGGTAAAAAAATACTAAAAAAAAAAAAAAAGGGGGGGAAAAAACCACTATGTTATACTAATAAATCTTACCTGTTTAGTTTAAAAAAATGGTAAAAATAAAAAATATATTGTAGAATTTTTAAAATTTAACCATAGTCTTTAAAAAAGGATAGAAAATTTAAAATAAAAATATGTAAAAAAAATTGAAAAAAAAAAGGTCAATATAAGAATTAGCATTTAAAAAACCTTGAAAATTCACTGAAAAAACCATGGGTTTCACAGACGTTATAGTTGGGAATTAGCATTTAAAAAACCTTAGAAATTCAATGAAAAAACCAAAGGTTTCACACACGTTATAGTTAGGAATTAGCATTTAAAAAACCGTAGAAATTAAATGAAAAAACCAAAGGTTTCACACATGTTATAGTTAGCTGGACATTTCACTCGTAAAAAACCAATGAAATTCCCCCGTTATAGATAGTTCAGCTAACTATAACTCGCGCGCCCGCAATGCACTACTGATGACGTCACATATTACATCACTCATGACATGGTCACTGACATCACTTATGACATCACTGATGACATCACTGATGACATCTCAAATGACATCACTGATGACATCACTGATGACATCATCCTTGTGATAGTGGCAGACCTCCTCTTCCCCTAATATAACCTTTGATACACACATTCAAAAATAGAGACTAAAATTTTCAAAACAATGGACATACCAATACCAGTAACAACAACCTCTTCAGTAATTCTAAGAACCACATACACATCTACTCATTCACCAACAGTCCTATACAGTCACTCATACATGTACTCACTCATCATATGTACTCATACACCTATACATCCTGTTACACGATGCCACTCATCCATAGAGTTACTCACACATACTCACTCATGCTAATAAAGAAACAAACATACATTTATTTGCATATACAGTTATACACACACCACCACACTTACTTCTACAGAAACTTGCACATACTTAGTCTTATAAACAGTCACTTATAGAAACACATACTTATTCATACAGGAACTCTTTCAATCTCTCACTCTCACATATACTCACTTATATACACCAATAGTCACATATACTAGTTTAATAGATATGTAGTTACTCATAAAGACACTATTGAGACAGTCATTCACTCACTAACACACCCATACACACACGCATCCACCCATACAGTCCTGCACACATGCTGTCTTCAACACATACAAAGAGTGAATCACTCATTCATGCACCTATGCACTACGTAATACCCCCAACCGAACCATGCAGACACTCAGACTGATACTCAAAAAAACAACTAATAACCTATATAGACACCCATGAAGCTAATCACCAACCCATGCAGCCACTTGTACACAAAGTGAGAGACTGATACAGATATTTTCATATTTAAACATTACTCAGTAAGCCATGTATTCACTATGATACACTTAATCAGTCAGTTACACAATACATTTTTCAAAAACAAAGCATCCATTTAGACACTTATATACCCATTTATTCTTCCATTGATCTTGAGATATACATATATAAAACATATTTAATTTTCAGAAAAACACACATTCACTGGATGATGTCATCAGTGATGTCATGAGTGATGTCACTGACCATGTCATGAGTGATGTAATATGTGACGTCATCAGCAGTGCATTGTGGGTGCGCGAGTTATAGTTAGCTTAACTAACTATAACGGGGGAATTTCATTGGTTTTTTACGAGTGAAATGTCCAGCTAACTATAACGTGTGTGAAACCTATGGTTTTTTCACTGAATTTGCAAGGTTTTTTAAATGCTAATTCCTAACTATAACGTGTGTGAAACCTATGGTTTTTTCAGTGAATATATATATATATATATTCACTGAAAAAACCATAGGTTTCACACATGTTATAGTTAGCGGAAATTTTACTGATAAAAAACCAATGAAATTCCCCCGTTATAGTTAGTGCAGGCAACTATAACTCACGCGACCGCAATCCTCTGCTGATGCTAATACTGTATTTAGACACTTATTTGCCCATGTCTTCTTCCATACATTTTTAGCTATACATATATTACAAATATTTTTTTTTCATAAAGACACATATGTCATCAGCAGAAGATTGCGGTCGCGTGAGTTATAGTTGCCTGTACTAACTATAACGGGGGAATTTCATTGGTTTTTTATCAGTAAAATTTCCGCTAACTATAACATGTGTGAAACCTATGGTTTTTTCAGTGAATTTGCAAGGTTTTTTAAATGCTAATTCCTAACTATAACGTGTGTGAAACCTATGGTTTTTTCAGTGAATTTGTACGGTTTTTTAAATGCTAAGTTACTTTACGCCATTCGTGGCGTGCGCGCCCACTTAACGCAGTTCGTTCCGTGCGCGCACGGTGCGCTTCGCGCACCGTGCGCGCACAGTGAGCACGCGGTGCGCTTCGCGCACCGCGCGCCCACTTTACGCAGTTAGTGCCGTGCACGCACGGTGGGCACGCGGTGCGATGACAAAGCAAGAAAGCACGTCAACAAATCTGTTTCTGCTTTCCTCCGTGACTATGGTATGGGTGCCATTTACCACAACAACTTGCGTTACGACATGCAAGACATTTATAGAGGAGATGGTGTGCACTTCAATGATGAAGGGAACAGAGTCTTCCTCTTGAACCTTAGACTCTGCATCGGTACTTACTTGTAGGTACCACTAAAAAATCATTTCATAAACACAACGGCTCTTTTTAGAGCCCCCTAATATCTAAACACTTAAATCTGAATTTCATTTTTTTTTTTTTTTTTTTTCTACCGTACGCTTACCGTAAGCTTACCGTACGCGTACCCCGTGATTTTTTTAAAAATCAATAAATGTTTTCTTTGTACTTTACAGTCCTTCTTTGACCCCCTCACAAATGTAAGGGGGTCTGTAACTCTCCTCATTGCCCCCTTTTCTTGTTTTCACTCTTTTTTTTCTGAGTGAAACACACAAAATGGCGGCCGCCGCTTCCTGGTTTCGGCCGATTCGAATGTTTACTAAGATCTAACAGCCAATCAGAATCGCGCTCGCCACCGTACGCGTACCGTAAGCTTACCGTAAGCGTACGGTAAGCGTACCGTAAGCGGGCTCAGATATATATATATATTGATTTAAAGGCTATTTTCTCAGAATCTACTGAACAGATTTACACCAAACCTACAAAAGGCACTTCCTTGACATAGGGACTACCTCTCTGCCAAATTTCTAGTAATTCTGTTCAGCCGTTCGGGCTGTAGCTCGTTCTAAAGGTCCTATGGAAAAATGCATGGGAAAAACGCGTTTTGGGACCCCCCTTTTATCTCAGCCCCCGCTTGACGTATCCCCCCGAGACTTTAAGGGTAGGAGCGGAGCGTAGCGCCCCACCTATTTTGAGAAATTCGCGAGGATTCATCGACCGGCGCCAAAGTTATTCAAAATAGAATGTTGCGGATTTCCTATGGAAAAGGGGTCCTAACTATAACTACCTACTGGCGACCGCCAGTAGGTAATATATATATATATATATATATATATATATATATATATATATATATATATATATATATATATATAACCTACTGGCGGTCCACTGTTACGGAAAATAGGAATGTTCCTGAATAATGAGACTTTGTATTATTGTGTAAACTGCATAAGCATAAAACAATGTTTTTTTTTGTTTCAATCAAATGAACTATTCAAAGCGAGGATAGATAGTCTGTCTTGGATGCGTGTCCAAGCCATGTCTTGGAACTACACACTCACACTGAAATATACAGTGATCTGCAAGTCACAAGTTTGAATCCTGAAAAGAATGCCTGAGCCTTCTACTTGTAAATGTGAGTAACATTAAATTTGGTCACAGGTACGCCTGTTACATAACCTAAAAGTGGTAGCCAAGTAGTATGAACGTGTATAAACGCAGTCAAGTATTGATTAAAATGGTCTGTGTGTAAAAAATGACTGTTGATTCTAGTTTTGGTCTGTATTTGTTGCCTTTGTACAAATTTACTGTTACTCCATTCTTTGACCATACGTTTAGGCAGTCACTTAAACCGGTCTTAAATATTTGCATGAACCATAGCAAAAGGTTTCTGCCTTTGGGTAGTCAGAGATATATATGTAAATGTTCCCTCATTGTTACTTCCCTTTTCTCATGCTTATTAACCTTTGTTTGTGCTTTTGTCTTTTGATTTGTTTTAGTATGCTTTTAAAACTACAACAAATGCTTAAGTTTTTTAAATTCAACTAAGGAACATGTAATAACACTACGCATACTATATTGTATCTGTAGATATATGATCTATTTTCTCTGTACTCGCTTAGTACTTGTATGTTGAGCCAAAATATATTTGACACCCAAGTCCAGAGCCTTCATTGCATGCCATGAAATTTGTTTCGATTTAGACATGCAACTGTAAATGTTGTGAGGATTAATTTTTTTTTTCCTTTAAATCTTTAAGGGATGGGCAAAGAAGACCAGCTTTTTCATCAATACTCTTTTCCTTGGTTGAAGTTGGTAAAGCTCAAGCGAGGAAAGATGATGTTTTTTTCACAAAGGTATTGCATTCACTTTTTCATCATTCTTGTTTAAATTGGTTACTGGTAGTGCAGTGGAAGAGGGGTATGTGGGAGATTTTTCCTTTTCATTTTTAAGACCAAGAGGGATGGTAGCGCCAAGTATTCTTCAATCCTTACCTAGATTGAAATCCCTTTTAGTTCACACTCCAGCAAAAGTTAAAGTATGGTACAAAACATGGACTTGCCAAATTAATTTACCGAACCATGGCCCAGTCCCCAGCATCTTGTAGGCTCTGACAAATCGACTTTGGCTCCCCAAAGGCTCTCAGTTGGTCTCCAGCATTAAAAGAAAACATTTTCTTCGAGGGGTTATCTCATGTACTGCAAGACAAACATCTCGATCGTAGTGGATGGGCATCTAATATTTGAAGGATGCAATTTTAATCGCACACTGGTTTGATGAGGGCTACTCCATCATTCTATTGCCAAGTTCAGACTTAAGAGCAAAGTTGGTGCTACAGTTACCCATGAAACTACAAGTTCACTTTCATGGTAAGACCTCTTAACTGTCTCGCTCAAATAGTAGCCTGAGAGAAGCTCACTGCAATATAAACTGCTTTGTGTTAATACATCTTCATTCATTTTAATACATAGGGAACACCAGTACATCTTGTAGTTGCACTCTCATCACCAGCTAGAAGTCTATAGGGCAGAGTCAACCTTTAACCCTCCCCCTCCATGTATCTCAGTTCAGGTTGGCATTGCTGTCTCTTTCGCCTCCCTCCCATGTAGCCTCCCGTTCCTCTAACCTCTTAACAACATTCTCTCCCCTCTTATATTCACAATTTTAAGACCTTTCAGAAATACTGGAGGACCCATGACTGTCTACTGATGAGTTCCTGCCCCCCCCCCCAATCCAGTCTAAGAATCACATTCGTAAGGTGTTAGGGGTGAAGAACTGCTTCGAAGTCCGAATCATTTATTATTGTCCTCCTGACTTATTGAGTTTCTTCTTTTGCAACCCCCAGAGCTGGACAATGAAATCCTTTCTCTTTCTTGAACCGTCTGTTGCTCTCTGCCTAATTCCCGTCTGCTTTATTGTTGCTTATCTTTGTATCTGGTTTCCTCTCTTTGGGTACTCCGTCAGGACTTTCCTCTTCTGGTTGTGAATCGTCTATTAAGAATTTTTGTCTTCCCTTCCGGTGATTTTTGCATGGTGCGATTCACACTACCACTAAAGGATTAAATGGAAAGGTGGCCCCATCTATACAGTACTGTGTGAGGTCACAGGAGTTCCATCACCTGCTGGAAGGTCTTTTACTTCTGCAGTTCATTGCCGATATTTCTTGGGTGAGCCTCAAAGCAAAATACTTTTTGTTTCCGTGCTGCACCCATGCACAATTCTTCTTCTGTAAGCAATTGACTTTTGTCAGTATATTGGGGAGGGGGAGGTGGGGGTTAGCTGGAATGGTTGATGTGATACAGTGAGTTCTATTCAGCTCACAGTAAACCGATTCATCCACTTGAAGTGCCGTGAGCAGTTTTTCTCCATATCTTTTCCTTCAGCCTCCCAAAGGGACGTCTTGTAACCTGATATTGTTGTGTCTTGAGCAGTGTTATAAGAGGCACTGTAGCACAACATTTTGTTCCTGTCTTGTAGAATCCTTCAAATGCATTTCTTTATTGCAGCGGTTCTCAACCTTTTGACTTCAGTGGGCCCCCAATGAATCTCTTCTGGGCGCAGGTGTTCCCAGCCTAAGTGATTCGTACAGATTGAACCGATAAAGGATACATAAGCAAGTTAACATTAGAGAAATGCACAAATCATGATTGATTTCATAATTTCTTTTTTATTGTTTTTTAAATTTCAATCCATAGCAACATGAATAAATACATAAACATTTTGTACCACATCTCATTACGGAGTTTATAGAGGGGAAAATGCAATTAATAAAGCGGCTTAAAAATGAAAATAAAAAAAACACTAATACCTTTTCAATCTTTCATATGTGCAATCATGGGATGGATATGGAGATAGATATATATATCTATATATCAAGTTTGCGCCTTCCTACCCCTTTGACTGAGGAGAGGCTATACTCCAAATTGAACATACTATAGAACCTGGCCCTCCACATCTCAAAGGATGGTGCTTCCCGATGCAACCCCATAGACGATATGCACAACCGAGCCACCGCCGTGGCTATGAAAACTAAATAACAGAATTTAAACACAGGTAGGCCTTGCCGCAACTCTTCCCCAATTCCTAAGAGCATCATGGAGGTTGAAATCTTTATCCCGGCTCCTGTTATTTCTGACACAAACCTTTCAATATGTCCAAAAAGATGTATCAATTTTTCACATGAATAAAAAATGTGTACAATATCAGCGGTATCTGCTCCACAGCGAAAGCATTTCCTGTCATTAACTCCGCCCCACTTCAACATATTTGCAGGGGTATGGTACAAATTGAACACTGTCTTAAAGTGCTGTGCTTTTAAATTGGCTGAAATCAAAATGTTCCCTGCTGTATCTCTCGATTGCTCCACAGACCCACCCTGCTCTCCTAGACGATTTTCCCATTTGAAGTTTTGTCTATCAAGATCGTCTCTCCTAGTCTTTCACAGCAGATTATACAGTACCCCTATCTTACCACAGTGCCTGATAGCTTCTACTAATTTATGTGGTTCGCTCATGATCTCACTTTTGCCCAAGAAATCACGAATTTGTAAGAATTTAAAATATTGATTCTTAGGCAGATGAAACTTATCCACCAATATTGAGAAGGAGGAGCACAGATCCCCTTCATCAGAAAAAGCCCCAATTTGCGTAAGGCCTTTAAGTCTCCAGTTATCGTCAGTATTGGTGTTGTAGAGGTGGGCATATAATACGACAACCCTTCAATCTGGAGGCTTTTCCGTACTACCTTCCACACCTTAAAGGCCGTCACCATGATCTTAAAACAAGTTTTCATGTAGTAGCTGCCTTTTAAACAAACAGTTCTTAACTTCAGTCCCAAGACCAACTGGTATATAGATGGGGCCTCAGTAGTATTACCCACCTCTTCTCCTGTTAAATGTATTCGCATGTTCTGTAATTTGCAGGCAATATAGTAGAATGTGAAATCTGGGACTGACCACCCTCCTTTCTCCCGAGGGAGTCCTAAAACGCATCGCTCTATGCGGTTTCCCCTGGGTCCATAAGAAACTAGCACACATTGACTGTAATTGTTGTAGCTGATCTTGAGAGAGTTCCAGTGGAACTGACATAGTAGTACAGAATCTTGGGCAAAATATTCATTTTGAGAATATTACCTCTTCCAACCAGTGAGAGATGTAAGCATTCCCACCTCTCCAAAAGGTGGCTCCCATTAGCCATAATGGCCCCCCAATTGACCTCAACCAATTCCTTTAGACACTCCCTAATCTGGATTCCTAAATATGTTGCTTCTTTAACTATTCTGGGATCGTTGTCCATAGTTTGATTCATGCAGATGCTCTAAGTTTTGACAGCATTCAATTTATAACCTGAGACGGAACCAAACATATATGCTAGATGTTCAATTTCTTGCATACCTGCAACAGGATCAGGTGTTGCGACAGCTTTGTCATCAGCATATGCGAGAACACAAAAGTGATCTTGCCCTCCAATAACAGGTTTAATCCCAGAGCTTCTCCAACATATTTAAAAAAGGATTAATGTATTAGGCAAATAAAAGTGGAGAACAGGGACCTCCCTGCTTCGTCCCTCTGGAGATGCGCACTGGGTCTGATTCGAGCCCCATTGTATACATCTTGGCCATGGGAGATTGATATAAAACCCAAATAGTTTTAATGAACCCAGGGCCAAACACCCATCTGCTGTAAAACACTCCCAATAGAAAATCCCACGTGATGCGATCAAAGGGCTTTTCGGCGTCTAAACAAAATCAGCCCGAGGGAAGCCTATCGGGCCCAGCCGCCTTACCGCTAGTCGTTCTATTTATGGCCTCTCCTAATTCCTTGATAGTGATTGGTCTATCTAAGAACCCTGCCTCCTTCTGCCCCAGCAGCTCATAGACTAGATTTTGTAGCCCTATATCAATAGTCTGTCCCACTGCCGTTTTTTCTGCATATAGCTCTTCATAGAAGTTATGAAAGATTTTTAGGATCTCCTGGGGATTATGTACCAAGTTACCCTGTGTGTTTTTCATACCATCGATTCTTTGCGAAACTTCTTTTGAGCGAAGTCTTTGCGCTAGACCGCACCCCATGGCCTCACCGCATTCATAGCAGTCCTCCATCTATAGCTGGCATTTAATAGATTTATCCTTGCTCGACTGCCAGTTAACATTGACTTTACATCTGTCAACATTGGTTTGCAATTCCATGATATATCTACCTGTCAAGATCCCCTGGGCTCAATTTTCTTCAGCTGCTTTGAGATTCATATAGAATTCCTGAACTGCTAGCTTCCCCTTCCTCTGTTTATACAATCCATAGCTCAAGACTCCCTCAAACCCCCCCCCCCCCCTCGCAAAAAAAACCCAGCCTTTAGGGCGTCCGAGGCAAACCAACCTGAGGTAGAATTACGGTTGTTCTCGAAAAAGTCCTTAATCCATCCCTTCATATGGTCAATAAACCTAGTGTCCAGTAGGAGCTTCCTGTCGAATGTAAAAACTCTCGGAACCGTATGGCTACCTAGAGCAGGAATATCCATCACTACTGAACCATGGTCGGAGGTGATCCTAGGAAAGACTTGTATCTTGGCTCCTGTTAGTAATACTGGTGACACGAAAAAGTGATCAAGTCTCACTAGCTTTCTATGCGGATGGTAGTAGAATGTATATCCCAGGTCCGACTCCTGCAGTGTTGCCCATACATCGATCAAACCGTGATCAGTCAATGTAGTTTTGTGTGCCCGGTTGTAATTCCCTACCACCCAAATGTATATTAAAATCCTCGCAGAGTAAAAGTGGGGTAGGCCTTAATGCCAGTTCCACATTTAACCCCTCCAGGACTGAGCCCTCATCAAGTTAGACCCATATACCGTGCATGCCGTAAACTTAGCTGCCCCCGCAATGCATTCCAAAATAGCCCAGCGACCTCGTTTGTCCACTAACACTCGTCCTGATTGCTGGATTTCTTGTTTGGCTAATACTGGAACCCCAGAGTCATTATGGATTGTTGTGAACATGCCAAAACCGCATAGCCTAATTCCATTTGACTTTTCCGCTTACCCCAGGGTATGTGCGTTTCCTGTAACACACTAGGTTAGGATGAATCACCCACAGCTCTGCAGCTACGTTTTGTCTTATATTATTATTATTTAGCCTGCAAACATTCAGAGAGCAAATACGTAATCCTAATTTAACCATCTTATCACCTAATTAAATGTGGCTGCGTTCCCTCTATCAATACTCCTGTTGTGTAGTTCTTGCTCATTCGTCCTCATCACGCTTATCATGCTGTGGATTGCTTTTCCTTCTTTTTTACCCCCTCTCACACACCCTGCAAGCCCCCCCACTAACTCCATCCACCCCCCCCCATCCAACCCCGACACCCCCCCAGCCCTGTAGTAAGGCTTTGGGGTCAAGTGGTCCCTGCTAGGACAAGCTCCCCCCACCTGGTTGCTCCGGCCCACCTGCACACCACCCTGTGTTAAAACATTGAACACCAAACACCACAGCCTACATAATACACACAATCTAACTCCATGCAGATGATGTTTGTATAAAAAAAAGATAAACATAGGACATAAGACATAGAAAAATGCCCCCCACTGGCAAAAGAGAGAGGGTGGACAGAAGAAGGCTAAGAGCCCTTAAAGTCAAAAACACCTGGTAGTTAGAACAGATATGCATAACTAAGCATATCATACATTATCCTACAATGTCAGCCGCCTGCCCTTGCCTCAGATAGATTGCAAATACTCCTTTGCTTGTACCTCAGAGGTAAAGAAAGGAGTATGCTCCTTATATAGCACCTTTAGCTTAGCTGGATTTAGCAAAAAGGCTTGCGCCCCTTTAGCTTGAAATGGTGCAATAAGCCGACGTAGATGCCAGCGCCTCTCTACAGTTTGATGGCAAAAATCTGACCTAACAAAAAACTCTGCCCCTTTCCCTGCCCTCTTTCTATCAGGGCGCGCCGGCTACGATACAGCTTCGTGGACCAAAAGGTTATTAAATGATATTAATATCGCTCTCGGTCTGGGTGCTGCTTGTCCTGGTCTTGCTCGAGGAGAGAACTGGAATCGGTGTGCTCTTTGGATCTCTCTCTGCCAGTCCCACTGTGTCAGTTCCAGAAAAGCTTCTGAGAATAGTTTGATGACATATTTTCTGGGATCCTGGCTTTCCCCACCCTCTGGAATTTGCAGGACTCTGAGGTTGTTCCTTCGGAGACGGTTTTCCAGATCAGTCAACTTCCATTGTGTATCATCCTTAAGTGACCACATGGCCTCCGTTGTCGCCTTCTGAGCTGCCAGTTGATACTCCAGGCACGAAATCAGAGTTCCGCTTCATTGAACCTTTTCGGTAAATTCGGAGCACGATTTTGCGATGCGTAAGACAGAATTCTGCAATTTACTACAAGCACTCTGTGTCTGCTGGCTCTCTGTGCATGTCTCTTCCCTGTGAGTCATAATAGTTTGGTATATCAGGGCTAGTGAGATCTCCTCAGGTCTGTCTGCTGTATTCTCTTTATTGGGCTCTAGGATGCACCCGCTGCCAGCGCCTATCTCTGCCGAGAAGGAGTAGTCCCATTGCAAAGTATCGCTGCCATCCACCAGCGTAACCCCTTCTCTCAAGTCCTTCGTCTTACGGATCGTCCGTGAGCTGGCTTCTGGGGTATCCCCACCCATGTCATTGGGGTGCATGCTACTTAGATCACTGTCACCACTGCCATGCGAGTGTCCCCTAACTTGAAACGTCAGGATTGACTCCAGCTCATCAATTGGAAGAGTCTGAATGATCTGACAGGCAGTAAACATTATCCCCAGAGTATATCTCCTTTGTTGTGGTCTGGGAACTGCCCTTACTCTTAGCACCTGAAATCTCTGGTTTTGTAGAGGCCATTCTCCCAGATCCAGATATTAACTTTAGACCGTGCTAGGTACACCCAATGGCACGGTATCTTGGTGTTTATCCCCTTCTGCTCCTTCCAGCATCGGATTTGCACCCTCTAGAATTTGCATCATAATGTCAGCATCTGCTACATTCGACTTTTCAACAGCAAGGTCCCCCTCCACAGAGCCGTGTACCACAGCAAGATCTGGGGTTTTACCTCTCTACCATCTGTCAAATACCTTTAATCTGAGGGGTATATGATAAAGCGTTCTGTGCTTTTTTTTTTCTTTTTTTTTTCTTTTCCCACAGAAAAAAGAGGGGGAATGATGCGCTTACTAATGCTTTCTTTTGGTGTGCCGTCCCACTTTTCTCCCAAAGCATATCCAGCGGTGCCATTGTTGCCTGCTGTAGACGATGTAACTGTGTTGACAGAGCTCTTGACGGGTTCGGCGATGTTCCCTGCGATGTCAGTCAGGGGGCAAGACCTCCCTCTCCCAGCCTTGTGAAGCATCGTCGACTCGGCTCCGCCCTGTCCCCTCATGCTTCTGTCTGGCATCATGGCCGCAGTACACCACCAGCGCCGATTCCACTACGCAGCCCGGCGAGCTGTTGTACCCTGATTATCAGCGCCGCAGCCCTAGTTCTGAGCATGCAGGACGGACCGTCCTTTGGATTCCGGTACGTTTTCACGCGCTTGCTCATATTTTAGGGGACTTTTTCTACCCCCTACTGCTTCACCCTTTGTGCAGGTGGGGAGACCGGGAGCGCCAGCCCGCACGTCCGACCCGGCGGATGCCATTTTGCCTTCTCATAATTTATTATTTTAGAAATAAAACTACATTTTAAAAATCTCCAACCTACCCATTAAAATAAAATTTTGATTTTGGTATATTTTTGCTTGAGAATTGCATTAAAAAGACATCTTAATTTCTTTTTAATGTAATCCTCAAGCAAAAGTATACAAAAATCTTAATTTTAATGGGTAGGTTGGAGCTTTTTAAAATGTAGTTTTATTTATAAAAGACAAAGTGGTATGCTGGACTTTTGGTTATCACTTTATCTGTTTTTAATCCTAATGCTTGCAAATTTTGTGGGTATACACCAGGGATTGAATTGAGGCCAGCAATCGCTTATACGAGATTCTTACTTGCGCTGCACCCACGAATCCGACTATGTATGCCAACTTCATTTTTCGCTTCTAACTTCAAGCTCCTTAACATTTACAAAGCATTTTAAAATGTTCAATTTAAAATGTTACACTTTTTGGGTACATACTTTATGAATCCACTAATATTGAATTTTGTAAACATCAACCCTGAGGTGGTGTTGTGGACTCCCAGTAGTTCGCAGACCACAAGTTCAGAACTGCCGTTTAAAAAAAATATATATGCTATCCAAAACTATGTATTCTAATCCATAGATACCTACACACATGCAATATTTCGTATGAATTGCAGTAAATTCAGTTCTGAAATACTCCACACATTTCGTTAACTGATGGACCCTTCATCACAAGAATTACATTACATATATTAATCTGTAAAAAATAAATAAATTCCTACTCGAGTAATTTTGGTAAACACAAACTTATATAGAATTATGTAATCAACAGAAAACCTTCTACTTGCTTTGTTGCATTTAAGTAACGCATAAAGTATCTGCGTTTAGTGTTTTTTAATTTAGTCTCATCACTTTTGTGTCCATAACGTGTTGAAAATGTGGCAGACTGCTAACCTCATGTATTCTTTGTGGTTAGATCACCAACCTCTTGTAATATGTGGCTTTCAGTTAGCTTGACCATCCTATAAGAATAAACCACAATCTTGTTTTTCGTTTAACCCACATGGGATTTTAGGGTTGAAAAAAATACATCTGGATGCTGACCCAATGGAACTTTCCCGCAGCTCAGTGCAATGCTCTCTTGTGGCTCTTGCTATGGAAGCTGATCTGCCGGAGCTTTCCTGCTTCATGGAAAAGCTTCTATTCCTGAAGATCACGATCAGGAGTTGACCAGTACCTCTTCAGTAATGTTAAAAGAGAAGTTCATCCCAACCAATGCATCACTTCATCTTCAGGAGGAGAGCATTTAGAGCATGTACAGGAAATCCTTTAGGGTAATCAAAGTTTTCTGGGCTTTTGGTCAAGCCTTCTCAAGGATCTTGGATTGCTTCCCAATCTGAAAAATATGAGCGACATTTAGAGTTTTGATATTCTCCTAAAACAGGATGTTTTAAGTCTGTTTTTATGACTGGTCTGTTTTTGGTCCTCTTCCTTATCGCTGACTGGCCAGCATGGTAACTAATTTCTGTAAAATAAAACAACCTATATGCCCTTGTTACAGTTTTCAAACGGTGTGAAATTTATGGCCCCTGTTACAATGTCAATTTATAATAAATGTCAGCCTGCTATCTCTGTAATAAAGGCAGTCCCTAATGTATTTATTACTCGTGACTTGTGATGCACCTAGTCAACTGTAATAATGGAATGAAGGAGCTCCTCAACTGTAACAACATATTACAGTTACTTTCTGATGGCACAGTGGCTGCTGTCAGAGTCAGCAGCCAATGAGAAAGACAAGTCACAGAGCATAATTAAAGCTGCAATTTAAACAAGCATTATCAAAGCCAATAGGCCTCGCCTATGTAGCAGCTATTGGCTTTACCAATGTGTTTTTGAAATGTTGTACACCGTGTGGCTGCTGTTCAGCATGGCTCAAAGTTAGTGGCATAAAGGAGAGTGACATGGAGTAGATTGTTGTATTGTAGATTGGTGAAAAGTGGAGTAGAGTGGCGTAGAGTGGAGTTGAGTGAGAGGTGTGGCGTAACAGCCAGAGCGGCTGACTCTAACACGCGGGGCTCATGGTTCGATCCCCAGTACCGGCGGCAGCTCAGCATCATGTGACACTGGGCAATAGCTCACTTATCTCCCCAATGGCCCCAAGTGCCTTGAAACCCTTAAGGGGGTGAAATGTTGATGCTGTACAAATATGGATTATTGTAGAGTGGCAAAGTAGGGGGAAGTGTGTGGTGGGATGGAGTGCAGGGACATACAGTGGAGAGGAGTAGAGTGGAAGGGTGTACAGTGGAGAGGCATTGAGTGACGTAAAGTACTGTTGTGGAGTGGCATAAAGCTTAGAGTGGAGTATGCATGGTGTGCTGGTGCACTGCCATTATTGACAGCATACTTTCAATTGAAATGACCATTACATTTGCACATACAGTTTTACTGATAAAACTATTCAGCGCACTAACAAGAATGTGTGATAATGGCATCACCAAGTGTACTGATTTGTTAGGATCATATTAAAATATGTTTCCTCCTTACTTCAGAATTGCAAAAAAAGGGCTTTATTTGTGCTTTACAAATTCTGATATATTTGCACAGTTCATTTACAGACATTTACATTTATTTTGTGTGCTAGAAAAAACCTTTTCTTTCCCAGTACCCAGTGAGATTGTCAGATAAATCCTCTAATTTTAAAGTCCGAGAAAGAAAAGTAAACACCAAGCTCCCTCGGAAGACAGAAACTGACATTTGAGCTCTGTCTTTGAACGCACAGCAAATGTGACAAGATTAGAGCAAGATTCAAGGGTATGTTTACATAAAATGAGCACTCGTGGAAGAATACAGTATACATGTGATGCTCCATGGGAGGGACAAAGACATACAGGACAGCCTAAAACAAATGAAGCCAGCAAATAAGAAAGCCAGATAATGTGAGTTACAAACCACAAAGTAATCCCAGGGAAGCGTTCAGAATGCCCACAAGAAGTCTTTTCACAGCCAGACAGCTGTGCTATCTGGTAGGCTTCACCCTAAAAATGTTTCTGACTTCAACATGGAGAGTGGAATTTCTTATGATTGAGACATCTGAGAATAATTTTCTTTCTGAAAGGAACTGCAAACCACACACACTATGACCAAAGTATCCAACACAGGCTTAGAAGGTCCCTATTTTTACCAGATTTTCATGATTTCCACATGAAATACATTTACATATCTTAAGTTTAAATAAAAATAATTTACATAGTTAGGGGTTATCCATTGATTCTTTTGGGAATTTGGCAGTCCTGGATCAATGATAGGCACCCAAGCACTAGGATAATCAAAAGGAAATACTGTCATTTTGTAAACTGCTTTATCAACACATAGTTTTCATGAGGTGGGAGTATAAATAGGCCCTGATCACGAGTGGTGATATTCCACGCATAATTGGGATATTGCTAGGTAGAGAATTTACATCATCAGTCAGTTACTCAGCAGCCTAGTACTGCCATTGTAAGTTTATCTCTTGAAATGTGTAATAATTGCTCGGATCCAAATTTACTGGGTGCTTTGCCAGGCAGGATACAATATTTTGGTGAAACAAACAGACGTTTATTACCTTTTCTAAACCTTTGCAAAGCATCTGCAAGACTGCCAATGTTGCGTGATGGAGTGGGGTTAATGGTATGGTGAATTGCACACAATTGTGCCTGTCTGGGGGCAGCATCATTTGTTGCCCCAGAGTGCTGGTGGGGGGGACAGGGAGGTGGGCTAGAGCCGGGCAATGCTGCAGCCCACAGCAAGTCTTACAGGCTGGTTGTCTTGGGGAATATAATTATTGGGTACAGTGTGTTCTGACCATATAATTCTGGATGCAGACACACTTGTAATGGGGCTTGTGGTATTTCACCTGTCTTAGGATCAGTAATAGCAGGGTGTGAAAATTGTAGGCTCCTTTATCCTGGTTCTGAAAACTCCAGGCCTGATAATTGTAAGCCAAGTGGCACTGGGACCTCTCTCACTTTCTACAGATGTGCACCAGGTGAAACTGCTATGGGAGGGCAAGGGCTGAGGGCAGGAACATAACTCAGACCACTGTCTGACGAGACTGGAACTTCTCTTGCCAACTTTGGTGTGCTGGGATGGTTCCCGATTTCAGTTCTTGAAGGTTCTGGTCTGTACAAGGTAAGGCAACCCTTTCCGGACAGCATAACGCCAGAGGAGACTGTGCCTTCCAGAAGGAGTCCCAAAGAGGAAAATCCCTAAAGGGAAAAAACCTCTTACTGCAGACGGAGAGTCCAGGAAAGGAAAGGAGGCAAAAGGAGAAGGCCAGGGAAGAGGCCAGAATATATCAGCAAGAAGGAATCAGACCAGAAGACAGGAAGCTCCAGACAAGAGCAGAAGTCTCCAAAGGATTCCAAACAGGAACAGGAAGCACCAACAGGAAACGAAGATTCAACAGACGGGAGCAAAATGCACCAAAAGGAGCGAGGACAGACCAGCAGGAGCAAGGAGTGTTGCAACGCAGAGAAATAAAAGATTCAGCACCTTATATACCCAGAACCAGGAAGTGATGCGACAGGAAGTGAACAACCACCATCTTGGATAGGGAAGTGGAAATGGAAAAGAATAGAGAAGTCACCATCTTAGAATGGTGTAAGAAAACCATTCCCAAGGAATGTTCGGAACAATGCTGAAGGATTATGGAATGAAGCCTGCAGGAAAATGGCTCATAAACACATGTTGACTGCTAGGGTTTTGAAACTTTATCTCCCAAGCTTGAGGAAAGCGCTGCACAAGAGACCGCAGCTCCGAAACCAGGAGCACAGATTCCTTGGTACATTGAAGGAAAAGCAACGGGTTGCTGCATTAATCCGTGGTGTGCCTGATAGATGGAGAGACGAGCTGCGTGCTGAACTGCGGCTCGCAGCTGATTCTGTGAGCGTTGCGAGACACACCGGCCACGCCAAAACAGCAACAGCAGGCCGCCGCGTAGGACCATGGCGTGCTCAAGAGAAGGAGGGAGGGACCATGGACTGAACCTCAGCCCGCGGTGGTAAAGATAGATGCGTCGTGGGCCACGGTACGGCCTGTGATGTAACACTGTGTGGGACTTCCCTGAGTTTGAGGCAGCACCCAGCCACGTTCAGAGCCAGAAGCCAGAGATGATGGCTCATGTCAGAGAGGGGAACCACTCATCCCAACATCTGCATGGGGAGAGCAGACTACTCTTCCTTCAAGCAAGCCCTGGACATCCCCTGAAGTACAGCCCTGGGACAGTGGCAGAGCCTGGGGGTGTATTACCCCCTCCCCCTCCCCTCGCCCAAAGCACATGGGCCTGGGGAGTAATGCAGCTTACTTTGCATTGCCTGAGACACAGATCCCTGCCCCTGACAAGGCACTGGCCCCCCCTGCTGACATTTTTAACCTCCCTGGACAGGCGGGGAAAATCAGAGGATTTGGCCCCGAAATCAGGGATAAATACACAGAAAAGAACCTGGTAAGCCCTTGTCCGTGTGGTTATTCCACACTCCAGAGACAAGTCTTGTAAATGCCAGTTTTTGATACCGGGATACCAGCCGGAAGTGAAGACTCCAGCGTCTCAGTATCCTCGCCCCAAAATCTGCGATAAGCCTCTCCAGACCCATAGTCTTACGCAGAGTTTGTTTTCTTCAAACACAATGCACAGTCCTTAGAATACACTCCATGCCAACATTATTTAAATGATGTTAAACTCATTTACATATTTCCAGCTTCGCAAAATGAATGTCTCTCTTGGTACCGGCCATCCTTTCTCATCTGTGAATAATTTCTGAAGCGAAGATGTTGCAGATTCAGAGTCCAAGAAAAGCATTTAACGAAGTAAGAGACAGTTCTCACAGTAGACTTGTTACCTAAAGGCTGTCAGACAGGTCTGTTTATGATGAGGGAGTGCTAAGAGACTGTCGGTTTGCCTGGGGCGCGCTTCAGTCTCCTCGGTCGCAGTTCCTGAAATTAACTGCTAGACGCCACTTACGATGACTGAAGTGCTGTGCACTAACTAGTCAGTAAGAGATGCTAAGGCTGATTATGGGGAGATGGGGAGCAGTGTTCATAAGTGATGAGAAAGGGGGTGCATATCTAATCGGGTAGTGGTGGAAGTCACTGATAGAGTACAGTGTACATGAAATGAGTGTACAACTCCTGCTGATTTGCTATCGAGAGACTACTAACAAAAGCAAATTTTAGCAGAGGGCACAGTGTCCTACTAATATATAATAAATGCAAATCCATAAGTGACTAAATATGTTGTGGTCTTTGTGTCCAGTACCACACGAGCATTTGCCAGGGGGCCACCGTAGCACATTAATGAGCTAGTGCTCAGAAGGCATTGCAACGGTCATTAGCGGAAAAATAAATCAGAATAAAAGAAAAGAAAGTAAATGTTTCATCTGATCTATTAGTGTAAATGAAAAAAAATAGAAAAGCACATTTTTATTAAAAAAAAAGCTGGAGATGCTGGGGATTGAACCCAGGGCCTCATACATGAGAAGTATGCGCTCTACCACTGAGCTACATACCCAGATAGATGACTGTCCTTCTACTAAATCCTTGAAGACAGAGGGCATACATGCTTGTCAGTGTTTGACGTAGTATGTATCAAAAGCGAATTCTAGCGTAAAATTTGTATGATAGTACCAACCGCTACATTTTTATGTTGTCTCACTGCATGTTCTCACAGTTTGTTTTTGACTGTATTTTTATGCACTGCCTCTCAATTTCCATATTTTTGGGGTTTCTATATTTTTATAGATTTTGGATTTTTTTTAAAATATAGAAACTGAGTTGTCTAACATTATTGTGCTGATGATTGAGAAACTGTGAAACCAGACATGGTAGTGTCTTTCTATCCGACCAGCGATCATTATTCAATTCTACTAATTTCCTAGCCATTATCAGCTCCAATTCAGCTGTATGAATATCAGTTTCGGTCTATACATCTATGAATATTATTATCAATAATGCATTTAGTAATAATAATACATGGCTATGGGCTATGTAGACGGTCACCCAGAAAAATACATAAATCATAATCCATTTTACGTAGCAAAAGAAGCGGAGATGCCGGGGAATGGAACGCGGGGCCTCATGCATGAACAGCATGCACTCTACCACTGAGCTACAGCCCCTCAGATAAATAGCTGTTGTACAGGAAGAAGATCATCTGTCTCACCCACATCTTCCGCTGTGAGTGGTGTGAAATATTGTAAGTGATCGTCCTCGTGCCCTCGCATAGGCCCCTCACTGCCAACAGCATTTCCACCGTACTTTATCTCTTTTTTATTGTAACACAAACACGTATTTAGCAAAGAGCATGCAGTGTGTTGGGCCATTTTGGGAAACTTAACAAAATATTTTAAATGTGAAGGCACTGTCTATCTCTTACCAATTTCGACGCCTCATCAGGGGTAGTAAGCGCAATATAAATGCAATTACAAATGCATCATTATAGTCTACCCCCACTCACACTTCGGTTTTCTACAAAAGCCAGACCTACCGAGTTTGTCAGTACTTGTTTCCGAATCTACACAGCAACGCGAGGTTGAGACCAACCTGTTGATGGCGGGCTAATTCCTCCACTCTCATTTCCCATTCACTCCCACTCCCACTCTCATTTGAATGCGACCTCTGGGCATCTCATTGTAGGGTGTAAACACACAAGTGACCAGCTCTGCTCCTTCGTCCTGCAGCGCGCAGCCTGCTTTTAGTGCATCTGTCATGCTCAGGACCGAACAAACTAGCACTGAAAGCTCGCTGTGAATTTCCGCCAAGTTTATGTGCGTGGGAGGTGGGAAAGTTGAAGGGTCAGGATGCTGATAGTCATCAGCCGAACCACTGACTGAGATGTATGTAATAAGGTCAGGTGACGGCCATGAATAGTCCTTTGGACTGCAAGGTGTTGTAATCCTCGGGCTCTCCCTATTCAAATGGAGAGGCGGACTTGGGGAGGGCCCTGATTGCCAGCAGTAATCTTGCTTCAGATCAAAGATTATAAATTCTCCCTACTTCCACGGACAAAATAATTTCACAGTCATGCGCACATACACTCATCATACGCTGGTGGGGCCCATTACACCAACATCCATTCTATTACCCTATCCGTACTGAATATAAGGAGAACTCCTTTAATCAATCTGCACCTAATTTGAGGTCAATGCAACCAAAATTGAATTGTCTTGAGTCTTGATAAAACTGTTAAACACATCTGAGATCTCAATAACATGACAAAGAAATAACCACCAACACTGTAATTCAAACAAGAATTATTTTATCTAAATTAATTCATATGGGAATCATTCAATTTGCAAGATCATTATTCTCATATTTACCTATTCTGGCTAAATGTCGTTCTCTAGGTCAGGTCAGGTCTCTCAGCAAAGAATTAAAGTCTCTCAAGCTGTCATGTAGAGTCACGGTCCTCTCAGTCAGCATCGATCCTCTTGAGCATAAGTTCAGGAAGAAGTGCGCTAGACCCTTTCTAGTCTAGTAATATTTATACTAAAATTTACATACTAAAAGTTACAAACAAAGCTCTAAAACGTCTGTTGAGCAGGAAAGGATGTCAGCTTGCAACATTAGAAAAATCTCCGCTCTTGGATATCTCAAAATTCAAAACAAAGAAATAGGAAGTCCAAAACTAATTCGTAACATTCACGGATGCCCTTCTCCGGAATTGTATCACTCCCAGTGAAGCCACCACATGTTTATCAAATGTTCATTTGTGACAACTGTTCTCCTCCAAGGATAACTGGCGGACATCCCAGAGTTGTCATCTTTTTCATAACTTTTAGTTCAGGCAGAGGCCGAGGTCACAATCAGCGAAGCCTCTCTTCATATTTCATCTACTCAAATGCAGGCTGTAGATGTCGGCCATTTTCTTAACAGGCCACAATGGACAACTTAATTAAAAAGAAACACAAAACAACGTTACTACATTGTATTGATTATACAGTGTTAATTTCCCACTAATACCCTTATGTGTATGTATTTATCTGGCCATTTGCAACATAAAAAGCATTAAAGCATTTTATTTTAAAGCGCAATCACATAACAAATATCACATAAGCCACACTTATTTAATTAATTTGCTCACCATCTTAGTTCACTTATTAATTAAGCCATGCAGTTGCGTTCCCACGTGTAATTCCTTCCATTAGTAAAGATGGTTAATAAAACTCAACAAAACTTAGTACTTAATAATTAATCATTAGTAATTTTAATTATGACATACAAAAATATAAACTGGTGTTTGGGTTTAAATAGAAAACCCTGCTCCAGCATTCCCCCCTTTGGTGATATATTATCACCACAATAATCCAACCCCAAAAATTTTGTTCCCCTTTTTTAGGAAAAATTCAAATGTCTTTTTGTTCATTCGTTAAACTCCAGTTTCTCTTTCATCATCTCTTTTTGTCTCGAAGTACATGCTCTCCCTAAATTCTTCCAATTCTATTTCTTGTGGGTCTCTTTTTGACCTCTTTTGTCTCTTTTCTACATTTTCTTTCATTATTTTCTTTTTATTCCTCCTATACCTACAACATAAACACCCTAATCTAAGAATCAATAAAGTAACAATCACACGTCAATGGAAATAATATCTTACCAAAAATGGAACTACCTATCTTAGCTATAAAATTCTTAACAGCAATCATCTTATTAGCCATTTTAGTCCAGATACTTTCAGCTTCCAGTGGTACTAATTCTTCATGCAAATCAGTAATATTTTTGATATAGACTTTTAGATCTTTGCTTTCATCAGGAATGTAAGTGCAACAATGTTGAACTTTCAGCATTCCACAGACTCCACCCTCTTTTGCCAATAGAATATCAAGGGCAAGTCGATTTTACATAGACATAGCGCGTAAGGCAACCATCTCTGTATTTACCAATAGAAACCCTCCAGCGGTGCTTGTCGATAAGCGATCCACCACTGTTGACAGCTTCCGAATTCCATATGCATTTAATGAAATTCCCACTGCTGGTATCAAAGCTCCAAAAATATCTCCTACAATTTCTGTCCAAGTTTCTCTTTTAAAGCATGTTAGTAAATTAATCTGTTCTGCATCTTCTATTCTATCCATATGGAAAATCTTTGGAAAGATCAGGCCAACATAACATGTGCCATACCAATGGTCAGGCAACCTATAATAGGCTTTATTCCCACAAATATAATACACTCCCGGAAAAACTGGATCTTCTCCTCCTTTGAATCCCCATCCTGTTGCAATAAAGTATGTATCATGACACTCACTAGTCCCAACAAAATAATAATCATATTGGGATTTCCCTCTGGTAATGCATAGTTTACCCTTCTGTGGTGCATCTAAAGCCAAAGTTGGACTGGCCCCATTCTTCCACTCCTTTCCCATCTCAATGTCCCATATTGTCTCACTCATTTTATATCCTCCTGCCTTTTCATGCATACCCATTCTCCTTTTCTCTACCATGTCTAGGAAAGCTTCTTCTTCTCCCTTCAAACTACAAGTTAAATTGTTTCTAAAAATGTAATCTAACGTTAATTCGTCTTTCAATAAAAATCTCACCTAAAATGTTAGCTTCTTTAGCAGGATTCAGTTTTTTATTCATAGGCAATTGCCCAAAAATGTTATCCTTATTAGACATCTCATAATCTATTTTCCCTAATAAATAAAAAATACTAATCAACACACTACATGAAATTCCATACGTAGCTGGGAGATGATAAGTAACTCCCTCTGAAACAGATGCAGGTAATTGCATACAGACGTAGCAATCCCTAACTTCCATTGTCTTCACGTATTCATACAATAATTTTGAAAAAACATTGCTAGAAAAATCATTAATTGACCTATCCTTGTGTATGTATATATTACTAATTCTAGTTGGTACTACTTTCTGTGAACTCTTCCCTATGTTAGTCATATTCTCAGTATGTATTCCCAAAGTGTCTACTGTAATTCTAAAAGTAACTAATAAAGCAAGCACACTCCATAGTAGCATCAATAGTACTGTACAGCAGCAGCACATTCTGCACCCTCTTTTCAAGAAGGTACATCTATTTTGTCTACTTTGATTATTTTCTGTGTTAGCCATCTTATTACTTTGACTGTGTCTTTTGACTTAGCCTCTACTACTCCACTACTGAATCTCTAGGACACTAGATCGTTACAATCTGTTAATTATTTTTTTTTAGAGCTCTTCTTCTTCACTCTTCTCCAAGTGACTCCTTTAGTTCACTCAATTTGGATTTTCATCACTGTTCACTTCTTCTTCATCAACATCAAATTGTATCAGATCCTGAACATCTGTCTCTTCTCCAATGTCAGACAAGATAACTTTCAGGATTCCAACAGTTTCCTCCTCCTTAACCACTTTCAGTAAGGTCCCCTCTGGATTTCCTTGACTCTATGCCTCTTCTTCTTCTTCAGACAGTGCCACATACGTCCATTCTGGTGACCTATACTTCTGGTTGGGCTTTCTGATTCTCTTGATCTTCTCCAGTTCCTTTGGTTCTTTTCGTTCTTCTTCTTTCGCTTGATTCTGGCTTGATACCTCGTTCACTTGTTCAGCTTTCGATGAATTCACTCGTGTTAGCCGATATCTCAGCCTCTTTATCTTGTTAGGCCAAAGATCTCCTTTTACACTTCTTTTCTGTTTTACTTCTTTATTGTTCCTTTCTCCAATCCAAGTTCTCTTTCTCAGAACTCGACCCTCTGATATCTCATTCTCACTCTCATCCGATTCTGTCTCATTTGCCTCTTGTTCATCAACAATTCTCTCTTTTTCCACAATCTTCTTTTCCACCGATTGAGATTTCCCTACTACTGTCCCTCCTCGAATCTCCGACACGCAATCTTCTTCCTGTCTACTTGTCCCTTCACCTAGCTTATCATGAATGTTCCCTACACCTCCTCGGGGTTCTTCCGCAATCTGTCCCTCTCTATCTTCTTCTGACCCTACTTCTTCAAGAATTATCATAGATGGATTCCTCTCAACTTCTTCATTTGACTCAGGTATAGTCTCTGTGGAATCACTCTTTTCTTTTCTTTCTTTCTCTTTTCCTTCTCCACTGCTAGTTAGAACTTCAGGCACTTTTCCAGAATCTGAACTCTCTTCTGAGATTCGCAATGTTCCTCTTGAAGCTTCTCCTGGTAAGAAAAAAGAATCACCTGACTCTCTTTCTGACTCTCTTTCCCCCCCTTTCAGGATTCTTTTTTCTTCTCACTGTTTCAGTGTCTGCATCATCACTGGAATCTGACTCTTCAAAGTATTCGTTCCCAGACCCATCCTTTGGATTTGGAACACTCAGAGTATGGCTTGCATGAACCCAGTTCTTCACACCAGCACACTTTATAGCAGTTGTCGTAGTCAGAATGACTTGTCTTGGCCTTCCCCACCTTGGAACCAAGCAATTTCTTCTTCTGTGCACTTTTATTCTCACCCAGTCCCCTGGGCTCAGATCATGGGCTGCCTTCTTTTCAAGTGTGGTGGCGTCTTCTCCAACCTGGTGAAACACAGAATGAACTGCGTCAGCCAGGCCTTTACAGTGATCCAAAATCATGTCATCAGTTATAGTCATCAGCTTGTTGACAGGCACGAATGCATGTCTCATTGCACGTCCCATTATTATTTCATGTGGACTCAACCCCGTAGTTCTGTCTGGAGTAGACCTAATAGTCATCAGCACTAGAGGCAGGACATCAGGCCATTTCATTCCAGTGGCTAAGCACATTTTGCCAATTCTGTTTTTGATTGTACCGTTCATCTGCTCAACAACACCAGAAGCCTCTGGTCTGTATGCACAATGTAGCTTCTGCTGTATACTCAATGCTTCACAAATTAAACTCATTAGTTCATTATGGAAGTGTCCTCCTCTGTCTGACTCAATTGTCACTGGGAACCCGTACCTAGGAATCAACTCTCTTAACAGCAACTTGGCCACTGTTATTCCATCATTTCTCCTAGTTGGATATGCTTCCACCCACCTTGAGAACAAACAGACTACCACTAGAACATACCTCAATCTATTGACTTGGGGCATTTCAATGAAATCTATTTGCATTCTGGTAAAAGGACCTCCTTCTCTGCCTATTGTTCCTAGGCTCACCACTGTTTTCTTTCCAGGATTGAATTGCTGACAAATCAAACATCTTTGACAGATGATTTCTGCTATCAGCCTGAACTTTGCATTGTACCAGGTTTGCTTAAAGGATCTAATCATAGCATCCCTCCCCAGGTGTCCCTGGCCATGATACATTCTTGCCATTGTTGACAACATAGCATTTGGCATGACTGGTCTTCCATCCCTATAGATCCATACATGATCCTTTTCTCTTGGTGCACAACCTGCCTTGATCCAATCTTTAATTTCCTCATCTCCTGCTTCATCCTGCAACTGCCTCACCTCCTCCCATGTTTCCATCACATCAGTAAACATCAAGGAACAAAAAGACATTTCTTTCTCTTTTCCCCTGTTAATGGAATGATTGTTCTTGGCACAATACTGTGCTATGTCATTTGTGAATCGATTACCAAGAGTAACAAAATCTTCACCCTGTCCATGAGCAGCACATTTTACAACTGCCAGCTCTTTAGGCAGCTGTATCGCCTCAAGCAATTTTCCAATCACTTCAGCATTCTTTATAGGAGTTCCACTTGAGGTCAGGAAACCTCTCTGTAGCCAAAGTTGGCCAAAATCATGAACAACTCCGAATCCGTACTGACTATCAGTCATTACAGTCACTCTCACATTTCTTGCAAGCTTTTGTCAGTGCCACCAATTCCGCTACTTGAGCAGATTTAACTCCTTTTAAAGGTGAAGCTTCCATAACTTCTGAAACTTTACACACCGCAGCACTCAGCACACCTTCTTCTGTTCTCAGACATGATCCATCCACAAACAACACATGATCATTCTCAGGCAGTGGCAGATCTCTTATGTCTGGTCTCGGTTTTGTACAGTAATCGAGCACATCCAAGCAATCATGATCAACATCATCTCTCACACTCACATTTTCAGCATCTGGCAACAGTGTTGCTGGATTCACATTCACGCATCTCTCAAGACTCACATTTGATGCTCCCAGAATGATTTTCTCATATTTAGTCAGCCGACTATGTGACATATATTGAGTTCTGCTTCTTGTCAAAAGAATTGCCACATCATGAGGTACGAATACCCTTACAGGATATCCCATTATTATACCATCACTCTGTTCCAAGCTTCTGCATGTAGCAGCTACTGCTTTCAGGCAACCTGGTAAGCCCACAGCTACTGGGTCAAGTGTTGATGAGAAGTACGCAATTGGCCTCCTCAGACGTCCATGTTTCTGGATTAACACTGAAAGTGCACATCCACTCCTCTCACTACAGTACAGCTCAAACTCCTTCTCATAGTCTGGCATTCCTAGAGCAGGAGCTGCACATAATCTGTTCTTTAATTCTTCGTTTGCTGCCATTTGTTCTGCATTTAATTCCAATGGGTCCTTTACTTCACTTTTAGTCAATTTAATCAGTGGCTTTGCTATCAGGGAAAAGTTACTTATCCACTGACGACAATAACCTACCATTCCCAGAAACATTCTCACTTCTCTCTGGGTCATTGGGGCTCTCATTCCTCTGATAATTTTGATCCTGTCAATGGTCACTTTTCTTAGACCTTTTTCAATATTGTGTCCAAGATAATGTACTTCTTTCTTGCAAAATTGCAATTTGGCTGGAGATACCTTTAATCCTCCATCAGCTAGATGATTCAATAAAGCTATGGTATCTACTTCACAGGCTTCACGTGTCTTTGATGCCACAAGTAGGTCATCGATATATTGTACTAGTACTGAGCTTTCAGGCATGGTCAGACTTTCCAAAGATTTCTTCAGCAACTGATTGAATATTGAAGGACTCTCTGTATACCCCTGTGGGATTCGGCACCATGCCAAAATACGCTGTCCAAACCGAAATGCAAAAATCGTCTGGCTGTCATGATGCAATGGAATTGAAAAGAAAGCATGGCACAAATCAATTACTGTGTACCATTCAGCATCATGAGGAATCTGATACAAAATCACTGATGGATTTGGCACAATAGGACAGCATGATACCACAATTTTGTTAACCTTTCTCAAATCTTGCACAATTCTGAACTTCCCATTAGGTTTCTTCAGTCCCATTATAGGTGAATTACATGGGCTACTGAGTAACTCTCTCAAGACTCCTTGCTGAATCATTTTGTCAATTATAGGTGTTATTCCTTCAATTATCTCTGGTGTCAATCTGTATTGTGGGATATTAGGATAAGAGATTCCCTCTTTTACTGTAATTTTTACTGGATCTACATTATTCATCAATCCCACATCCTCTCCACTAAAATCCCAAACTGCTGCTTTTACTGTGTGTCTCAACTCTTGAGGCAAGTCATCTGGATTAAATACAGCATATGTTCCAACAATCTCATTTTCTCTATTATCTAGAATTACTCTGTATAAGACATCCTCATCCGGTGTCTCAAAGGCTATTCCATCCGGAGTACAAAAAATTGTGCAATTCATTTTACACAACAAATCCCTACCTAACAAGTTCACTGGACTAGTGTCACACACTACGAACCTGTGCATATCTAAACATTTCCCTATCCTTACCCTTACTGGTTCAGTAAGACGAGTCTTAATCTGTATATTAGATACACCAACCACTTGGATTGCTTCGTCCGAGAGCGGAAGATTTCTTATATCTGCTGACCTGACAGTTGATCTCGTCGCTCCTGTGTCTACTAAAAAAGTAACACTTTCTCCATTTATTTTCCCATCTACAAATGGTCCTGCCTGGTCTATTTCTAGAGTTGCTCCAAGTATGCACTCTTCCTCCTCTACTTGGCACCGTCAGAAGTCACCTTCAGACTCACTACCCTCATTCTTTAACCAATATTGTTGTACTGGATTTGTACGTCTCGGTTTGTTTACCTGTTCCTCATTGTAGAATCCCGAGTCTTGATTGTATTTCTGGGATCCTCTGTTTTGTGGCAAAGGCAGTTTTGGCTCTTGATTCTGCTGCTTGACAACCTTCTGCTGTTGCTGCGGATGATTACACCCCTCGTTCTGCACCTGTTGATTCAAGGATTGATTGTCATTATTCACTAATGGTGGATTCGTACACTCGGATCTCCAGTGCCCTAATTTTCCGCAGTTGTGGCACGAAAATGTTTTCTTCGCCTCTTCAATGTTCCCCTTTCCTTTTCCTGTACCATATCTAGGCCTATTTCCTGGATTATTTGCTTGTTCAACCAGCTGTGCTTCTTGTCTTTCTGCAACCTTCACCTGTGCCCACATCGCTTTTTCCTTTAGCTTTCTTTGTTTCGTCTCTATTTCATCACTGAAGTACTTCGCATGTCTCAAGATCTCATCAATCTTCTTACTCTGCCAATCAACTGTGTGCTCACGTATCATTTCACTGATTTCGGGTCGCAAACCATATACAAATCTGTATACAAAATGACTCAAATCCTTATCACCCAGATGTTCATCTCCACTGAACTGTTTAAAAGCCAGTATTAACCTTTCATAAAAGGCATGAACTGATTCTTTTACTTCCTGATGTGTTCGATCTATCTTAACCCACTCTGTCTCTTTAGGGGGTACCTTGTTCTTCAAGAACACTATGACCTGTTCATATTTCTTCATAACCTCCGGGTCTGGAGCTCCTGTCTTTGGATCTCTTGTGTATTCTTTAGTGGTACAACAAACAAATGATGGACGGAATGCTGACAATGCAGACATTCTCCCCCAGTCAAGAGATCTGGGTTAAATCCATCGTTCTTTTGCCCACTACGCCACCCTAGTTCAGACATGGCCATATGCAAATCAGTCTTGACCCTGTGCCTCATGGGAACAGTCCAGCCCGAACTGCCAAGCCATGTCTTCCCTGGACCGGAATCAAGCATCCTAGGACCGGTTTCTGGCTATCAGCCGTCATCAGCCAGGATAGCTTGACTCCAGTGGCGTAGTGAGCACGGGTCCCACGTCTGGGAATACCCATCCCACTTAGGGCGAAAAGCGTTACAACAAACAAATGATGGACGGAATGCTGACAATGCAGACATTCTCCCCCAGTCAAGAGATCTGGGTTAAATCCATCGTTCTTTTGCCCACTATGCCACCCCAGTTCAGACATGGCCATATGCAAATCAGTCTTGACCCTGTGCCTCATGGGAACAGTCCAGCCCGAAGGGTATGCTCAGACGTGAGTTGCTTGCTCTCCATGCCACTGGAATCAGGCTATCCTGGCTGACGAGGGCTGAAAGCCCGAAACCGGTCCTAGGATGCTTGTTTCCAGTCCAGGGAGGACCTGGCTTGGCAGTTCGGGCTGGACTGTTCCCATGGGGCACAGGGTCAAGACTGATTTGCATATGGCTGGGTTCAAACTGGAATGGCATGGTGAGCAAAAAAACGATGGATTTAGGCCCAGATCTCTGTACTGGGGTGAATGTATGACATTGTTCTGAATTCTG
Source organism: Triturus cristatus (assembly GCF_964204655.1). Classification (NCBI taxonomy): domain Eukaryota; kingdom Metazoa; phylum Chordata; class Amphibia; order Caudata; family Salamandridae; genus Triturus; species Triturus cristatus. Next base: position 90,149 of record NC_140579.1, read on the forward strand.
TCCATCAATTGTTGTTTTTGCATTTGTCACCCTGAGTGGGAAGGGTATGCTCAGACGTGAGTCCCTTGCTCTCCATGCCACTGGAATCAGGCTATCCTGGCTGACGAGGGCTGAAAGCCCGAAACCGGTCCTAGGATGCTTGTTTCCAGTCCAGGGAGGACCTGGCTTGGCAGTTCGGGCTGGACTGTTCCCATGGGGCACAGGGTCAAGACTGATTTGCATATGGCTGGGTTCTAACTGGAATGGCATGGTGAGCAAAAAAACGATGGATTTAGGCCCAGATCTCTGTACTGGGGTGAATGTATGACATTGTTCTGCATTCTGTCCATCAATTGTTGTTTTTGCATTTGTCACCCTGAGTGGGAAGGGTATGCTCAGACGTGAGTCCCTTGCTCTCCATGCCACTGGAATCAGGCTATCCTGGCTGACGAGGGCTGAAAGCCTGAAACCGGTCCTAGGATGCTTGTTTCCAGTCCAGGGAGGACCTGGCTTGGCAGTTCGGGCTGGACTGTTCCCATGGGGCACAGGGTCAAGACGGATTTGCATATGGCTGGGTTCAAACTGGAATGGCATGGTGAGCAAAAAAACGATGGATTTAGGCCCAGATCTCTGTACTGGGGTGAATGTATGACATTGTTCTGCATTCTGTCCATCAATTGTTGTTTTTGTATACTTTAGTGGGCCAATCTATGACTATTTTACACTCTGCCCACAAGTCTGCTGGAACAATTATATCAAACAGACTATTCAGGTCAATCCACAGCACTTTTGACAATTTCACAAACCTATCAACCTACCTATACCACTCGACAGGCTTCTCTCTCAGTCGAGGGAAATCATTTGTAAATGACAAAATAGCCTGCCTAGTCCATGGGACATGTACATATCCTCCTCCAGGAATCTCTCTCATAGGATAAGCATCCACTGTTTTTTCCTTTTCTCTCATAGGGAATGCCGAGTAAGTCCTGTCCACTGTATCTTCTCTTTTCTTATACCATCTATCCTTCCACTTTTCCACATCACCCCATTTTCGTAATAAGGTAATCATTTCCTTAATCTGTCCTGTTCGGCCAACATCATTTAGATTCTCAATATCCTTATCTGTAAAATCCACTCGGTAAGGCTTCTGTAAAGCTTTCACCTTATCCATGTCAATTCCCATTTCACTCGCTATTCCTTTTAATCTGTCATGTGTATTCTTAGCCCTCCATGTGATGCTCTTGCACATGAATAACAACTCTCCATCATGATGATTTTTTAATGTTTCTGTAGGAATTGTTCCCGCTATAAGCTCCTCTAATTCCATACGTAACCTAGCTACATCAATTGCCTGAGAATCTTTGTCCTTCCTTTGAAGAGCTTTCAACCAATCATTCAAATCCTCAGCCGTTATTCCTGTAGATTTTTCTGTACTCACTTGTTCTGCCATCCTCTGTGGTTCCAAAATTGATCCTCCCATCATAACATTTCTTTCCACACAACCAGTATTCAATCCTGAATTAGGCTGTACATTTAACTCTCCACCACATATGGTATGTCTCAACTGATTCTCTCCCGTCCTCATTCCTGACTGTTCCGGAGAACTAACTAGTCCATTTCCCACATATGGAACTGTTAAACCACTTTCACCCATTCTTTGCTTATCAAAAATAGGCATAACCGGACCTATGGTTACAGGCACTGTAACAGCTTCTAGATTTTTAGTCAGTTCCCTTATTTTTTCTGTCAACTCAAATGTGGTTCTTGCTAATTCTCTTGTTTTTTCATCCTCGATTTCATTCTCTCTTTCTCTCTCTTGCTCTCTCTCTCTTTCCCTTTCCGCGAAAGAGCTACTACTTTTCAGATGAGGTGTCACAACTTCTGTTTTTATGATTTGCAAAGTATCTCTCATTGGGGTAGCAACTGGTGTTCTCACTTCTGGTTCTTGTCTATATGGAGGTGGTCTCTTGTAGATCTTGTCATCCAAGACTTCATCCTCATATTCATTAGCCCCATACCTTCTCAATTCTGCATTAGGTACCTTTTCCATACCTTTCCTCCCTTCTGTTTCCTCAATAGTTCTCACAGGATATAGTCCCTCAGTCATACTAGCATCTCGCCATCTCCTCATTCGATCATGATGAGTTTCACGATCATATTTCCTCCCAAACATATACCTATAATTACCTCCACTCCTCTGTTTTTCTCACTCATGTACCTCATCTTCCCATTCTACCAATGCCTCGAACTGTGTCGGCCTTGGTCTGGGCTCTAGACCCATCATTCTCTCCCGTAAATTTCTCAACACGGCCAGATTAAATGAACCATGTTCCGGGAATGCTAAAACACCATCTTCTCTAGTATACTTAGCCCAATTGTCTAACCAAATACAGGTATGATACCCATATTTCGCAACCATGAAGGATGCAGGGGTTCTTGTCGGAGGTAGTAACTCACCTTCTCTAGTTATTATATCCTTATCCTTGTCAAACCATTTTTTAATTTTACTGAACAAGGATTTATTTTTCTTTTCCTCGGTTTGGTAATACATTTTTGCGTTTACCACAACCCTCTAATCCTTTCTACAACTGTACGATCCAATATCAGCACGACCCACACTAACGCACCAATCCCGGAGCGTCTACGTCACCCTGTACTTCTTCCAATCCCTGCGCGGCTCACACCAACGCACCAATCACAGTGCTTTCGCTGTTTTAACCCACTGTCCAATCACAGCGCGGTCTTTTCTGACGTCAGCAGTCGCTGCAGTCGCTTCTACTCCTGTCTCCTGTCACTCGTCTACCCCTCCTTTACAAAACCTTCTTGGTAGACTCGGTTTCAAATTCTACAAATCTATTAGTTACAACATATAAACATCTCCATTGTCTGCTCCGCTAACCACAGAATAGTAAAGACCTTTCCCACGAGAATCCCGCTTCTCTTTAGAACAGCGCTTACCTCTGCTCTACTACGGAATTGTTACTTTCGTTGACACAGTAGCACATCCCTCTACTTTGCCCTTCTAACATGCATCCATTAACTGTTTCCTCCCGGAATGTTCCTAAGAGTTTCACAATTAACTAAATGTGCATACATTCACGCACTTTCACACCAGAAAAATATAGCACATTCACACAGAATCCTGTCTTTCGCGAGAACAGCGAACAATCTGTCCTACTACAGAATTATAACATACGTTAACCAAGCAGCGCTTACCTCTGCTCTGTCCTTCAAACAAGCTCAGAGAATACCTATTACCTTCCCAGTGATAAGCGTTAACGGCAATCCCAAAAAGGATCCCTGATACCTAAGACCAGAACTTCACAGATAACCTTCGCAACCATACACACTTCTCTTATACAGAAAATGTCTCTAGTAGTAACACACGACGATGTCACTGAATCGAACCCAGACAATGCGACGCGCAACTTCAATTGTCACATGCTTTTCCCTGCATTCGTACAGGGCCAACAATTCCGCCTTTCCCGAGAGCAGCACTCACTTCCCTCTGCCCTACTACGGAACTGTCACCGACTCCCTACGTCCCAGAAGCCGTACACACTACATATAACTCAATATGACTTCAACATTTAGTGTTAGTACATGTATCAACATCAATCAAATTAATCCAAAAGCCTATGTACAAGCAATCTATTAGATCAAGACAATAATCAAAACCATCATACTGCTACCAGGAAACTGCTGCAGATCAAAGCTTATAAATTCTCCCTACTTCCACGGACAAAATAATTTCACAGTCATGCGCACATACACTCATCATACGCTGGTGGGGCCCATTACACCAACATCCATTCTATTACCCTATCCGTACTGAATATAAGGAGAACTCCTTTAATCAATCTGCACCTAATTTGAGGTCAATGCAACCAAAATTGAATTGTCTTGAGTCTTGATAAAACTGTTAAACACATCTGAGATCTCAATAACATGACAAAGAAATAACCACCCGACACTGTAATTCAAACAAGAATTATTTTATCTAAATTAATTCATATGGGAATCATTCAATTTGCAAGATCATTATTCTCATATTTACCTATTCTGGCTAAATGTCGTTCTCTAGGTCAGGTCAGGTCTCTCAGCAAAGAATTAAAGTCTCTCAAGCTGTCATGTAGAGTCACCGTCCTCTCAGTCAGCATCGATCCTCTTGAGCATAAGTTCAGGAAGAAGTGCCCTAGACCCTCTCTAGTCTAGTAATATTTATACTAAAATTTACATACTAAAAGTTACAAACAAAGCTCTAAAACGTCTGTTGAGCAGGAAAGGATGTCAGCTTGCAACATTAGAAAAATCTCCGCTCTTGGATATCTCAAAATTCAAAACAAAGAAATAGGAAGTCCAAAACTAATTCGTAACATTCACGGATGCCCTTCTCCGGAATTGTATCACTCGCAGTGAAGCCACCACAAGTTTATCAAATGTTCATTTGTGACAGCTGTTCTCCTCCAAGGATAACTTGCGGACATCCCAGAGGAGTTGTCATCTTTTTCATAACTTTTAGTTCAGGCAGAGGCCGAGGTCACAATCAGCGAAGCCTCTCTTCATATTTCATCTACTCAAATGCAGGCTGTAGATGTCGGCCATTTTCTTAACAGGCCACAATGGACAACTTAATTAAAAAGAAACACAAAACAACGTTACTACATTGTATTGATTATACAGTGTTAATTTCCCACTAATAGCCTTATGTGTATGTATTTATATGGCCATTTGCAACATAAAAAGCATTAAAGCATTTTATTTTAAAGCGCAATCACATAACAAATATCACATAAGCCACACTTATTTAATTAATTTGCTCACCATCTTAGTTCACTTATTAATTAAGCCATGCAGTTGCGTTCCCACGTGTAATTCCTTCCATTAGTAAAGTTGGTTAATAAAACTCAACAAAACTTAGTACTTAATAATTAATCATTAGTAAATTTAATTATGACATACAAAAATATAAACTGGTGTTTGGGTTTAAATAGAAAACCCTGCTCCAGCAATCTCTCCTCCCCCCCACACACACTCCTCGCCTCCCTTGGCAGTCACTTCTATAGCTTTCTATTAACATGTGAATCCCGGCGCCCTGCTTAGAAAGACCGGGCCTGGCCTACTTAAAGAAGGTCTCAGAGTTTTCCAATCATTTGATTCTACATAACAGCTAAATAATGCCACTCTGCTTGAATTTAAATTGCTTGAGCGCCGAGAAGAAAGGGCAGTTGGCACGCGCTCTCAAGGGTGCTGCTGCTGCCGAAAGCCACATCGCTGACCTTTCCAAATTCCAGAACAAATTTGCGCATGAACTTGTAAATATATGGAAATATCCCCACATTATGACACGCACCAGACTTTGTAAGAGAGCCTTGCTAGGAGCAGACCAGGCTTGAAAGTAGAATGCTGGGCTGGAGGAATGCCGCCGTTCTATTGCGAACACGGGGAGCGGGTCTTAAATAAATAAAACAAACGCGGCGTGAGAAACAGATGGCACACTGCAGTTAATTAAACCAAGTGCGAGTTGCGGACGAAAACTGTACTTAGGCGCTGCTGCTTTGGAACTACACGGAAGTAACTGGAGGATCAACAGCCAACAGAAAGCACGAACACAACACAATGCCTCAGGTAAGCTAATCACAAGCAGAAAAACAAATTAGACTAAATTTCAGCCAACATACAGATTACTTTAGGTCTCGCTGAGACACCGCATGCGCTGCCAAACACGAGACCTAAAAAGGAAAGTGGCTTTCCATTCTCCTGTTTTTCTAGATGAACAGTAATAAGCAGAAACAAGATATTTATGGCAGCATGTTTATTTTACCATGCTTCAGGTAACTAGAGGAAAAATAGAATCGTTCTGTGTGTTTCTGCTAATTCTGAGCAACAGTTTATTTTAATCTGACTTGTATTAAACTGATTCTAATATCTTTTTGCAACAAATATCGAATTGCTTTTGTGTTTGTTTAATTTTGCGTGGTAGAAAATAGAGATAACTTTATTATTTTGCAAATGCAACCCAGCGTTGGTCATGTAAAGTAAACGTTACTTATAGATTAGTGTTTAGACATTAGCATGTCAAATAAACCAATGCACATCATGACATTAAAGAAGTGTGTGACTGATAGCTTATTCTAATTGTATTCTTCATGTTTACAAACATTCTATGTCTTTCACATGAAAGAGTGACACACCAAGGATATAAGTATTTTGTGGAAAGGGTGATTGTGTGGTCATGTATTATAAAGAATAAAGTACTCCCTGCCACACTTTATAAGGACATTGCAAGTCACCTCTGAGTTCAATGACCTTATAAAGGAACTCCTGCCTTTGGCCTTGTTCCTCCATATGGTTGCGGATCTCCATGATGATCTGCAAATACTTCATGATGTACAGCAGGTTGTACTTTGTCACGTATATTTTAGTGATGTACAGACTCTGCTTCCACTCCACCCCATTGCTAACCAACGTTAGTTGAAAATAATCACTTCGTTTTAGGATGTCCTTTTAGCAGAATGTAATACCATCCCAACTGTAGGTGAGCTTCGGATATCGGTAGAGGATACGAGTGTACAGTTTCTTCTGGGTCATTTGGAAGCCTTGATTCCTCCAATAAGTAGTATATAAAACACATTGCAGAAGCATGCATCCACTGGATAATAAAAAGTCACATAAAGAGAAACTGACCTTACCCGGCATCGACTGTTCTGTTGTGCCTCAGAATACTGTTTTATATTATTATTTTTGCTTAGGTAATGAAGAAGAATCGGTGGGAACCTGCAGATCAGTACAGAAGACCCCAGACTTCTCGACAGGAAGAACCCACCCTAACTCCACCAACTGATGGCGGTCAAACATATTCAAGGGGTCAAGCAAAAAAGTATATTCAGTGGTTCAAGAACAACAGGTATTTTACTGCGGAGTATTAAAAGTGTGTTATACTTAGACTGTAAAACAATGTTGCTTAGACATAGTCATACCTCAGCCTTCGAGATGTCTCGACAGAGTGTTTTGTGGAATAGTAAAATATTGCTCTGCTGTGCTAGGAGGAGAGTTAAATCCCTGAGAGAGTGGTGCGGGTGATTCCCCTCAAGTGACTTAAAGTTAGTAGAGCCAAGGTCGTTTCCCTTTTTAGCATCTATGGCTTTTCATCAACGGATGGTAATAGGGCATCATTCCCATAGAGAACTTATGCATTCCTGTGTATGCATGATGGTCTCTATTTTGTTAATGGAGCACTGTGTTTTGCACATTTAGGGCAGGTTTACAGTCACCACGAAAGACGGATGAACATAAACATCGCAGGTCTGGGCGTTCTTAGCTGTTCTTCTGTTAAAGGCAGCTTGAGAATTTGCTAATTCTTGGGACCATAGTCTACATATGACATTCACATGAAAGTGTTCAAGTAGCACTACTTCAGCTGGTTTAAATATCCATAATATGGAATAACACGTCACACATTAATGTTTCTATTCATTGTTTTAATGATCGGTAATCCAGTGTATATCACTGCGTTCAAGAGGAGCCCAAAAGCAACCAAATTAAATCTATAAGCCTCCAGCACTGAGGTCTGAAATTCCCTGAATGTCGCCATGGAGGCATCTGTTTAAAGGATGGAAATGCTGACCATATCATTTCTTCTCAGGTCGGAGTTTATCAGTGGGAAAAAAGGGATCCATATTTACTCAGCACATGACCTTACAAATGGAAGGATTCGATTTCCTCTCACCCAAGATGAGCCTAAAACAATCGTCATCTGTATTGAAAATAAGGGTGATGAGGAGGTGACGTTCAGGCAGTACAAAGTTCTGCGAAGACTGCAGGTATTTGGCTTTGAAAATGAAAAGAAAGTGTCTGCGAGCAGCCCCCTCATTCTGGCACCAGGTATTCAGCTTTGATAAAAAATTGACAAAATGTATTATTTTTATAAAGCAGCTGAATAAAGGTACCTATGAGCAGTATGTAGTCATGTACCATAAGTCTGATTTGATCTTCCTGGGGTTACCATTTGTGTGTGTGTATATGTATGTGTGTATATATATCTATATCTAGAAAGAACCTGAGTCGAGGATACCACCCCAGGAAGACTCTCACTCCAAGATTCAAACTCCACCAGTGTTAATTCTGCGATGCGTTTCACCCACACAGGGGCTTCGTCACAGCCTGATCAAACCATAATGTGCCCAATCACCCCTTTAAAACAAACTTACTAGATCAATAGACATGGAAAACATTTTAAAAAGTGCAAGCAGTTATCCAGCATTTCAGAAGTTTTCAGCTGTGGCACACATTATTTGTAATTCACATGAGCATCATATTGAGGATATAAAATAAAAAAATAAACAAAATATATATATATATATATATATATATATATATATGTATATTATCTACTGGCGGTCGCCAGTAGATAGTTATAGTTAGGACCGTGTTTCCATATAAAATCTCAAAATTCTATTTTGAATAACTTTGGCGCCGGTTGACGAATCCTCGCAAAATTTTCAAAACTAATGGGGCGCTCCGCTCAGCTCCTACCCTGAAAGTCTCGGGAGGATTCGTCAAGCGGGGGCCGAGAAAAAAAGGGGGGTCCCAAAACGCGTTTTCCCCATGCATTTTCCCATAGGACCTTTAGTCGAAGGTACAGCCCGAACGGCTGAACAGAATTACTTGAAATTTGGCAAAGAGGTAGTCCTCAGGTCAGGGTTGTGCCTTTTGCATATATGGCGTCAATCTGTTCAGTAGTTCCTGAGAAAATTGCAGTTAAAGTACATAAATATCTATAGGCGCACACCGTGTGCGCACGGTGCGCGCACCCTAACGTGTGCGAGCGTAATTCTGATTGGTGGTTACATGTCAGTCAACGTTCGAATCAGTCGAAATCAGGAAGTGTCGGCCGCCATTTTGTTTGTTTCGAGTGCGAGAGTGAAAAAGGAAGGTGGCGAACGTGAAAAGGGGGCAGGGTAGAGAGTTCCTGACCCCCTAGCCTTTGTCAGGGGGTCCCTGAAGGACCCCGAAGGCAGAAAAAAAACATTTTTTTTTTTTTTTTTTTAAATCGCTGGGTGCGCGCACGGTGCGCACACGGTGAAAAACCATTAAAAAAAAAAAAAGATTTTAATACGTAGTTTATTGTAAAATAAATATATAAAAAATATAATAATAAATACATAACTTAGCATTTAAAAAACCGTACAAATTCACTGAAAAAACCATAGGTTTCACACACGTTATAGTTAGGAATTAGCATTTAAAAAACCTTGCAAATTCACTTAAAAAAACATAGGTTTCACACATGTTATAATTAGGTGGACATATTACTCGTGAAAAACCATTGAAATTCCCCCGTTATAGTTAGTTCAGCTAACTATAACTTGCGCGCCCGCAATCCACTGCTGATGACGTCACATATTACATCACTCATGACATGGTCAGTGACATCACTGATGACATCACTGATGATATCTCAAATGACATCACTGATGACATCATCAATGTGATAAATTACTGCATCTTCTCACACCCTAATTTAACCGATGATACACGAACTCAAAATTTCAGACGTCCATTCTCAAAACCATAGATACTCCAATACCAATAACTACATACCCACTTATTAACTCTTAGGTTTACATACACCTCCACTCATTCATATATATATATATATATATATATATATATATTCACTGAAAAAACCATAGGTTTCAGGGGTGTTATAGTTAGCTGGACTTTTCACTTGTACAAAACCACTGAAATTCCCCCGTTATAGTTAGTTCAGCTAACTATAACTCGCGCGCCCGCAAGGCACTGCTGATGACGTCACATATTACATCACTCATGACATGGTCAGTGACATCACTCATGACATCACTGATGACATCTCAAATGACATCACTGACGACATCACTGATGACATCATCCAGTGAATGTGTGTTTTTCTGAAAATTAAATATGTTTTATATATGTATATCTCAAGGTCGATGGAAGAATAAATGGGTATATAAGTGTCTAAATGGATGATTTGTTTTTGAAAAATTGATTGTGTAACTGACTGATTAAGTGTATCATAGTGAATACATGGCTTAGTGAGTAATGTTTAAATATGTAAATATCTGTATCAGTCTCTCACTTTGTGTATAAGTGGCTGCATGGGTTGGTGAGTAGCTACATGGGTGTCTATATAGGTTATTAGTTGGTTTTTTGAGTATCAGTCTGAGTGTCTGCATGGTTCGGTGGGGGGTATTACGTAGTGCATAGGTGCATGAATGAGTGACTCACTGTTTGTATGTGTTGAACACAGCATGTGTGCAGGACTGTATGGGTGGATGAGTGTGTGTATGGGTGTGTTAGTGAGTGAATGACTGTCTCAATAATGTCTTTATGAGTAACTACATATGTTTTAAACTAGTATATGTGACTATTGGTGTATATATGTGAGTATATGTGAGAGTGAGAGATTGAAAGAGTTCCTGTATGAATAAGTATGTGTTTCTATAAGTGATTGTTTAAAAGACTAAGTATGTGTAAGTTTCCGTAGAAGTAAGTATGGTGGTGTGTGTATAACTGTATATGCAAGTAAATGTATGTTTGATTCTTTATTAGCATGAGTGACTATGTGTGTGAGTAACTCTATGGATGAGTGGCATTGTGTAACAGGATGTATAGGTGTATGAGTACATATGATGAGTGAGTACATGTATGAGTGACTGTATAGGACTGTTGGTGAATGAGTGGATGTGTATGTGGATCTTAGAATTACTGAAGAGGTTGTTGTAACTGGTATTGGTATGTCCATTGTTTTGAAAATTTTAGTCTCTATTTTTGAATGTGTGTATCAAAGGTTATATTAGGGTGAGAGGAGGTCTGCCACTCTATCACAAGGATGATGTCATCAGTGATGTCATCAGTGATGTCATTTGAGATGTCATCAGTGATGTCATGAGTGATGTCACTGACCATGTCATGAGTGATGTAATATATGACGTCATCAGCAGTGCATTGCGGGCGCGCGAGTTATAGTTAGCTGAACTAACTATAACGGGGGAATTTCAATGGTTTTGTACAAGTGAAAAGTCCAGCTAACTATAACACCCCTGAAACCTATGGTTTTTTCAGTGAATTTCTGAGGTTTTTTAAATGCTAATTCCTAACTATAACGTGCCTGAAACCTATGGTTTTTTCTGTGAATTTCAAAGGTTTTTTAAATGCAAATTTCTAACTATGCCTACAGAGATAGGACATGTGAAGAAAGAAGAAAAAATGCACAGAAAGAAACAAAAGAAGTGCAGAAAGAAGCAACAGAAGTCCTCAAATACGAAGATAAGTGCAGGAAGAAGGATAACGTGCAGAAAGAACAAAAAGAAGAGCAGAAAGAAGCCTTGTTGCAAAATCATCCTGTACCCTCAACTTTTTCAGACGGATACTGGTGGTAACTGAGTCTGACTAACCAGTCCTAGAGCCAGTGCTATGTTAAAAGACACTTAGAATACAGTGAAAACACCTACATACACTAGGGAACATTATGCGTTGGGGTCCCCCTGTGATTAGCATGACCTCCTCTGTAAGCCCCTAGTATATAATAGGGCATGGGGATTAAAACTACCTCTTAAAACAGGCCACAGGGCGTTTTTGCACACGTTAACTCAGGCCCCGTCCCCTCCCTTCACCACTGTGTAAACACGCCCTGTGTCCATTTTTAGTTGGGAGATTAAGTTCATTTGAATCCTGAGGGTCCCTAGGGTCCAACTAGTCCACTAGGTACCTCCAGTAAGCGCCACAGAGCTGCGTTGCAGAGAGGTGTAAAAAGGGGCTTGGCCTCAGAACACCTGGCTGCAGCGCAGCTCCCTGGCGCATACTGGAGATGCCTGTTGGGGGCGCGTTTGCAGAGTGCTGCACGGAGGGGGCATGGCCTCCGGCACGATGCCAGTCTTTTATTTATTTTAGTTTTTTAAGAAGGGGGGCTGTTTGGTTCCCCTTCTTATTCTAATTTATTGGCCCTGATGACCCCATCCCCCAGGGCCAGTCTCCTAATTATATTTTTTTTACCCCAATCCCCAGGGCCGGCCACTGTTTTTTATTATTTTTAAAAAATATATATTTATAGACACACCTAGGACATGCTGGACAAACCGTACGTACCTATCACCATGACGATTTCCGTGATATTCATTAAAAGGCGACTATGCATGCAATGAATCCACGTGGAATGTATTTACACCACTAGTGAAGCTCTGACATGTCTGATGCCCTACCGTGCCTAATCCTGGTAGACACCCTTGTCGTTTATTTATACAAACATGGGTAGCTATTGACGGGCACATTTAATACACATGCACACCAAGCCATTCAAAGGGGATTCGACAAAAATTCGACAAACTATGCAAGAAACCCCCCTCACGGTTAATAAAACACACATCCACTGCCGGATGTGTAATACTTTTTATTTTACTCTCTGGAAAGGGGACGAACATCACTTGAGAGTCACAGCGTGCTCCTGACAGAGCCCAATGCTGTGTTACACCCACCATTGCCTGCCGAGTGCCACACACCTCTGTGTTGTATTCCACTAGCTAGTGCATATGCTATGACACTCTCTAGCCCATGTGCACTGTAACACCACCCCGTGAATATGTCATGCCACACTTGTCTTCGCACGGGTTATATTGCCCCATCTAACGTGCCTTTCTCGATGCCCATGTTATAACGCACAGTGCTATGCCATACATATTACAATCTGGGATCCATATCTTTGTCACAGTGCATATGCAACGTTACACTCCCCAGCACATATTTTATATTACAACTTTAGAGACTAGTTAGGTTACACAACACTGCCCTGTGCATATTACACTCCAAGGCGCATATCGCATAGCACGCGCTAGTGCCTGTGCTATCTCGCGCTCTCCAATGAATCTGTCATTGCGCACAATGTATTGCATATTATATTTCACGCCCGGTTCATCTTATATCACACTTTTTGGTGCATAGTTTATACCATACACTATATCTAGTTTTCATTTTCAATCGTGCTCTCAGGACTATGTTCTATATAACACTGTGTTCACCTACCCTTTTCACGGGCATTACATTTTGCGATAGGGGGTGGAGGGTCAGGGGGTGTTTCTGCCAAGTGAGCCCGGAGTCACAGTCACAAACGTCCTCTTCTTCCTGAATAAAAGTGAGATTATGCTGCATACTTGTTCATATTTTAAGTAGTTCGCACAGACACAATGTTTTAAAAACAATAAAGTTCCTAATACCCGCCTTCTCTGAACAGTTAGCTTGCTGCCCCATCCCCTTCCTCCCTATCCTCTGTTGTGTGAATCCATGGACTAGCCTCCTCCCTCCTGCCATGCATGGTCTGATGTGCTGCCACTGCCCTCAATTTAGTATGATGTACCAGTCCACTCCTCCTGCCCTCCATTGCCCAATTCTATGCCCCATCATTGACCTCCTGCTTAAACTCTGTGCTTAGCTTGCTGCCCCTATTCTCCTTCCCCCTGCCCTCCGATGTCTTTGTGCATGCCCCTGCTCCATCCTTTTTGCCCACCATGTCCCATGGACCTGCCACTCCTATCTACTCTGAGTGTTCTGTTGAGCTGCCACTCCCCTCCCACCTGCCTAGCATTGTCAGATGACTGTAACCTGTCCCTGCCACCTCCACCCTGCCTGTCCACATGCCATGCCCCTATCCTCTTCCTCCTGTCCTACATGGTCCATTGTACTGCCACACCCTTCTGCCCTCCCTGGTCTGTTGTGCTGCAACTGCTCCTCCTGCCTGCCCCGTGTGGTCTGTTGTGAGGTCCCTTCCCCTGAACTTTCTTGTCTGTGCACAGGTCCTGACCCTCCCTTCTATCCTCCATCGTCCTTTGTGCATGCCCCTCCACCCTCCTTCTTGCCCATCATAGCCATTGTGCTGCCACTAACTCTCCCACTTGCCATGCATGGTCTTCTGTGCTGCCATGGCCCCTCCCACCTTCCCTGTGTGGTCAGTTAGCTGCCCCTGACCCCCTCCCACCTTCCCTCCATGGTCTGTGTGTATGCCATCACAGTCTCACTGTTGCTCTTCATGGTGTGTCTTGCTTCTAGTGCCCATCCTGCCTGACCTCCATGGCTATCTTGCTGCTCCTGCCCCCTTGCCCCCAGCCCTACTCCCTCCCTCCTGGCTTGTCTGTTCCATTGTAATGCCCCTGATCCGTCCCTCCTGCCCTTTATGGTCTGTTATGCTGCAGCTTTCTCTCCTGTCTGTCCATTATGGTCAGCTAGCTACCATTGCCTCTTGCCCCTCTGTTCTCTGTTGTCCATGTGCATGGTCCTGTCCCCTCCCTCTTGCTTTCTATGGATTGTTGTGCTGCACTCCCGTCCTGCATGCCCTGTGTGGTGTATTGTGCTGCTGCAAACCCTGATGCCTGCCCTGCAGGGTCAGTTTGGTGCACCTCTCCATGTCCCTCCTGTCCTCTGTTATCCAAGTCCACGTCCCTATCCCATTTCCTTCCATGATCCAATGTACCATACTTGCGAACATTTTGAACTTGGTAAGAGGGAGATTTTGAAAAAAAACTGGGGTATTGATTTTCCCCTTTGAGTTACATTGAAAAAGAGGATATTGTAGACAGGAGACAGATCGAATAAAGCCCATTTGAGCTTAAAAACATTGGACGTTTCCTGGCTGAATCGGGTCTGTTGGCATGTATGGTTGTACTACCATTGCCTCTTCCTTCTGCCCACAATAGTCTATTACATTGCCACAGCCTTGAAGGAGGGTAGATTTTGTATCACAGGGGGCCCCTGGCCCGTTCTGTCCACACCTGAAGTATGAGACCCTTGTCCTTGCCCTGCCAGCTGCATTTGTAGGCCGTATTAAATTGACCAGCGGGTCCTGTGTTGCTATATAATTATCCAGAGACATCCTTACCACTCAGCCAGCATAAAACCCCTGTGTAGGCCCTTCTGTTCAATATGTAGGCCTCTTTGTTAAATTGACCATGGCTCTGCAATTTTAGTGTATAGCAGTCTGAAGGCAGGTCTGCGAGGCCTTCTGATCCAAACTAGTAGCCCCCACCCTACCCGAGTGCGCCGTGCTCGGTATCAAAGTTCAACATCCCCCTGAAGCTGTCGACATACAGTAGGCTGCATCCTGGACTGGTACTTGCTTCCTGGGCAGGTTTCCCGCTTTTAAGGAAGTGGCAACCGCAGAGCGTCAAGTTAGGAGAACTGAGGAGATTTTATACATGAATATATTGAATTCCCGTACAATACCCATTATTTTCTGCTTGCTCTATGGAACTTACGATAAGCGATTGGCCTGAGAGACTGACCTTTTCACCCAGTCCATTGTCAGCATTAAGTGGGTAAATGACGAAATGTCTGGTAAAATCTGCAGACGAAGCTTTTGGGTAGCATACGTAGGTAGATGTAGCGTGCAAAGGAGCCCACAAAATGATATAAAAAGGGAGCACCCACAGATATCGACGGACTACCTCGCCATCTGTATGTAGGTTAACAGGCAGTGCAGGTTTTCCCCAAGAGCTGGGAGCTCTTGTCTTCCTTTGCTTAAAATGTCTTGCTCTGCTTTGCTTGAAGTATCTTATTCTATTTTACCTATATGAAATGTCATGTTATGTTTAACCATTGTTCTCTTTACTTTTGCATTTAAAAGATTTTGTATTGTAATTGCAGGAATGCTTGCTCTAAGAGTAAACGTGAGTGTTCCTAGGTAACATTTTCCTTGGTGTAACTTGTTTCTCATGATGCATTTATAGATGTGTTTTCTCTCTCTCTCTGTCAGTACATTAATTGAGATACAGAGAATATTATGACAGCTGTATGATTATCTGGATTCTGTATTTTGTACTTTATGTCTCTATTCTGCGGTTTCTTTGAAGTTGCATCTTCTCATTAAACTGCCATTGTATTCTGCCTCCAATTCCATGTCTCATATGTCTGTTTTCTTCATTTTTGGAGCAAGCGTTCCTAGGCACCCCGGCTCAAATTAAGGTGCCCCTTTTGTCCCTGACTCACTCTCCTGCTCAGTTCTGTGGTGGCTCCCGGGGATCTGGGGACCGCCCCTAGCTTCCTTGACCCGTAAAAGATCTTCCCTCCAACAGCCTCTCTTGCAAGTCCTGTATTGTTGGTTTGTTGCCCCTGCCCCCCTTTCCACTGCCCTCCATAGTCTGTTGTGCTTCCACGGCCCTTCCTGCCTGCTCAGTGCGGTTAAATTGTTGCCTTTGCACCCTCCTACCTGCCTTCAATTTTCAGAGTCCGTGCCCCTGGCCTCTGCCTCTCAACAGTATCCTAATGAACAACTAGATTGCTAACATTCTATATTTATTACAAAAGTGTGGAACGCCTGACATCATTTTGATGTAATCAAAACTGTAATACCTAGAGCATTTCCTTTAGAAATTACATATATGAGAGGGTCTTATTGGCATCAAAATTATGGTTAGTGCTCTAAAAGACTAAAATAAGGACATATTTTCTGAGTTTTCAAATAGCGACAAAGCACTTTTAAATTATTTGTTATCTTTATGTTTTTTTATCCAGTTGACCACTTGATTAAATGTTGCACTTAGGGGAGAGGATGTGGTGTTACTTCCAGAACTGCAGACTTTGCAACTGGGGAACCAGGTTGAAGTTTCTGCTTCAGCTCGACATTCTGTGATTCTGGTCAAATCACTTAGTCTCCCCATGTCTACAACCAAAATGAATTTGTTCTTGTGTGATGTAACCAATGCTCATGTAAAGCACTCCAATACCTGACAAGTCTGCACTATATAACACTGCAAAAACACAAAATAATAAGTGTTTTGCACACTTCTGTCATTGGGCTATATTTGGGCTACATCTGGGTGATTTTGGGCTACATTTGGGCTCTTTTGTCTCCGGTGGCCATCTTGGGAGATTTATTTGTTATGAAGTTTCCTAATTTCCTCATGTACTGCAGTCTCCTCAGTAGGAAATGCTTTCAGTTTTTTACTTTGATTCCATCATGAAGGTATTCAGATATGTCACACATTTGCCATAAATTCTGAATGTTAGCACTCTAGTTGCTCATTAGATCACTGTAGTAAAACTACTGCACCATGGAAGTCTGCTCCTGGTATTAAAAGTGCATGTTTCAGTCTGCATGTCAGAATTTTTTAATGAAATAGAAGAGGATTTGAGAAGTCACTCAAAATGTGCCCTCATTTTCTTTCTTCAGCATTAATCATAATTTCTATGGCAAAATGAACCTCCTCATTGTGTTCCTTTTTAAATTAAATGTTTTAAGTGTTACCAGTTTATTCCAATCAAGATGGCTTCAGGTGTGCCATACTTTTGTCATAATGAAGACAGTAAGCGCTCTAGTTGTTTTTTAGAACATTCTGGGACATTCTGTCATTGGGCTATACTTGGGCTACATCTGGGTGATATTTGGGCTACATTTGGGCTCTTTTGTCTCTGGTGGCCATCTTGGTAGACTTATTTGTTATGAAGTTTCCTAATTTCCTCATTTACTGCAGTCTCCTCAGTAGGAAATACTTTCAGTTTTTTACTTTGATTCCATCAAGAAGGCATTCAGATGTGTCACACATTTGCCATAAATTCAGAATGTTAGCACTCTTTTTGCTCATTAGATCACTGTAGTAAAGCTACTGCTCACCAGGGAAAACTGCTGCTGGTATTGAAAGTGCATGTTTCAGTCTGCATGTCAGAATGTTTTAATGAAATAGAAGAGGATTTGAGAAGTCACTCAAAATGTGCCCTAATTTTTCTTTCTGCAGCACTAATCATACTTTTTATGGAAAAATGAACCCCCTCATTTTGTTCCTTTTTAAATTAAATGTTTTAAGAGTTACCACTTTAATCCAAGCAAGATGGCTTCAGGTGTGCCATACGTTTATCATAAGTAGGACTGTTAGCGCTCTAGTAGTTCTTTGGAACACTCTGGGAAGCTGCAGTAGAACACAAAGGAATCAACTGACAGTCTCTGCCCTTGTTGGATGTACAGGTTTTACTGAGAATGTCAGACTTCATTCTCACATGACTGAGAAAGATAATGTGAATTTACAGAAAATAAGCTCTCAGTTTAGCCTATAGATCACCTTCCAAACCTCTGTGGTAAAAGCATGAGAAAATATTTTTCTCTCAATCATGATATCCCAGCAGAAGGCTTTTTCACATGGTGAAATCACCTTAGAACATACCACAATTCCTAAAATGAGTATGGTACCATCAACAAATGATGTATAATGTAACTAAAGTCTTAAAACCTTCTTTTAACTGCAATGCTTTTTAATGAGGTGCTATCATGTATATTGGTCCCAAGATGGCTGCCAACACTTCTTGGATGAAGTGCTGACAGCCAATCAGATCTCAGGATGAGATGTGTGGTTAGGCTCCGCCCACATATATATATGCTTTTAAATGCTATTTTCTCAGGAAATACTGAACAGATTTACACCAGACCTGTAAAAGGCACTTCCTTGACCTTATGGCTACCTCTCTGCCACATTTCAAGTAATTCTGTTCAGCCGTTCGGGCTGTAGCTGTGTCTAAAGGTCCTATGGAAAAATGCATGGGGAAAACGTGTTTTGGGACCCCCCTTTTTTCTCGGCCCCTGCTTGACGAATCCCCCCGAGACTTTCAGGGTAGGAGCGGAGCGTAGCGCCCCACCTATTTTGAAAATTTCGCGAGGATTCGTCGACCGGCGCCAAAGTTATTCCAAATAGAATGTTGCGGATTTCCTATGGAAACGGGGTCCTAACTATAACTACCTACTGGCGACCGCCAGTAGGTAATATATATATATATATATATATATATATATATTTCACTGAAAAAACCATAGGTTTCACACATGTTATAGTTAGCTGGACATTTCATTCGTGAAAGACCATTGAAATTCCCCCGTTATAGTTAGTGCAGGCAACTATAACTCAAGCGACCGCAATCCTCTGCTGATGACGTCAGATATTACATCACTGTATTTAGACACTTATTTACCCATGTCTTCTTCCATTAATTTTTAGCTATACATATATTACAAATATTTTGTTTTCAGAAAGACACATATGTCATCAGCAGAGGATTGCGGTCGCGTGAGTTATAGTTGCCTGCACTAACTATAACGGGGGAATTTCAATGGTTTTTCACGAGTGAAATGTCCAGCTAACTAGAACATGTGTGAAACCTATGGTTTTTTCAGTGAATTTGTACGTTTTTTAAAATGCTAAGTTATGTATTTATTTATTTATTTTTTTAAGGTTTTTCACCGTGCGCGCACCGTACGCGCCACGTTACGCAGTTCGCTGAATTTTTCCGTTTCTACCGTACGTGCACGCTACGAGCACTCCGCGATTTTTCGAAACAAAATTAAAAGAAATTTTGGCCCTTGGGGGTCCTTCTGGGACCCCCTGACAAAGGCTAGGGGGTCAGGAATTGTCCACCCTGCCCCCTTTTCACGTTCTCCACCTTTGTGTTTCACCCCCTCAGACTGCGAGAGACAAAATGGCGGCCGACACTTCCTGGTTTCGACCGATTCGAATGTTTACTAAGATCTAACAACCAATCAGAATCGCGCTCGCACACGGCAGCGTGCGCGTACGGTAAGTTTTACCGTACGCGCACAGTGCGCGCTTATAGATATATATATGCTTTTAAATGCTATTTTCTCAGGAAATACTGAACAGATTTACACCAGACCTGCAAAAGACACATCCCTGACCTGAGGACTACCTCTCTGCCAAATTTCAAGTAATTCTGTTCAGCCGTTCGGGCTGTAGCTTGGACTAAAGGTCCTATGGAAAAATGCATGGGGAAAACGCGTTTTGGGACCCCCCTTTTTCTCAGCCCCCGCTTGACGAATCCCCCCCAAGACTTTCAGGGAAGGAGCGGAGCGCTAAACCTATTTTGAAAATTTCGCGAGGAGTCGTCAATCGGCGCCAAAGTTATTCCAAATAGAATGTTGCGGATTTCCTATGGAAACACGATCCTAACTACAACTATCTACTGGCGACCGCCAGTAGATTATTTATTTATTTATTTATTTATATATATATATATATATATATATGTATATTACCTACTGGCGGTCGCCAGTAGGTAGTTGTAGTTAGGATCGTGTTTCCATAGGAAATCCGCAACATTCTATTTGGAATAACTTTGGCGCCGATTGACGACTCCTCGCGAAATTTTCAAAATAGGTGGGGCGCTACGCTCCGCTCCTACCCTGAAAGTCTCGGGGGGGATTCGTCAAGCGGGGGCTGAGATAAAAGGGGGGTCCCAAAACGCGTTTTTCCCATGCATTTTTCCATAGGACCTTTAGACACAGCTACAGCCCGAACGGCTGAACAGAATTACTTGAAATTTGGCAGAGAGGTAGTCCTCAGGTCAAGGAAGTGCCTTTTGTAGGTTTGGTGTAAATCTGTTCAGTAGATTCTGAGAAAATAGCCTTTAAATCAATATATATATCTGAGCCAGCTTACGGTGCGCTTACGGTGCACTTACCGTACGCGTACGGTGGCGTGCGCGAGCGCGATTCTGATTGGCCCTTAGATCTTAGTAAACATTCGAATCGGTCGAAACCAGGAAGCGGCGGCCGCCATTTTCTCTCTCGCACTCTGAGGGGGGAGCTGATAAACAAATGCCAAAAACATATAAAGGGGCTGTTTAGACAGCGCCCATGCACATAACCATGTTAGTTGAGTCTTCAAAGATCCCCCAAGGCAAAAAACGGTAATTTTTTATTTTTCGAAAATTTCGCCGATTACGCTTACCGTACGCTTACCGTACGCGTACAGTAAAAAAAATGTTTTAAAAAAATCCACACTCTCTCCACCCCGTGTGCAAATGGTGGGCGAAGGCCACCATTTGTGCATGGCATATAAGAACACAGCATTTCCCAAAAAAATTTCAACAGATTACCTATCACAAGGAAGCGCATAATATGTCCTCCATGTGCGCACGGTGCGCGAAGCGCATCGTGCGTACATGGCCCATCTAGCGTAACGTGGGCACGCGGTGCACGTAGCGCACCGCGTGCCCACCGTGCGTGCACGGCACTAACTGCGTAAAGTGGGCGCGCGGTGCGCGAAGCGCACCGCGTGCTCACCGTGCGCGCACGGAATGAACTGCGTTAAGTGGGCGCGCACGCCACGAATGGCGTAAAGTAACTTAGCATTTAAAAAACCGTACAAATTCACTGAAAAAACCATAGGTTTCACACACGTTATAGTTAGGAATTAGCATTTAAAAAACCTTGCAAATTCACTGAAAAAACCATAGGTTTCACACATGTTATAGTTAGCTGTACATTTCACTCGTAAAAACCCAATGAAATTCCCGCATTATAGTTAGTGCAGGCAACTATAACTCACGTGACCGTAATCCTCTGCTGATGCTAATACTGTATTTAGACACTTATTTGCCCATGTCTTCTTCCATTAAATTTTAGCTATACATATATTACAAATATTTTTTTTTCATAAAGACACATATGTCATCAGCAGAGGATTACGGTCGCGTGAGTTATAGTTGCCTACAGTAACTATAACTGGGGAATTTCATTGGTTTTTTATCAGTAAAATGTCCAGCTAACTATAACATGTGTGAAACCTATGGTTTTTTCAGTGAATTTGCAAGGTTTTTTAAATGCTAATTCCTAACTATAACGTGTGTGAAACCTATGGTTTTTTCAGTGAATTTGTACGTTTTTTTAAATGCTAAGTTACTTTACGCCATTTGTGGCGTGCGCGCCCACTTAACGCAGTTCGTTCCGTGCGCGCACGGTTCGCTTCGCGCACCGTGCGCGCACAGTAAGCACGCGGTGCGCTTCGCACACCGCGCGCCCACTTTACGCAGTTAGTGCCGTGCACGCACGGTGGGCACGCGGTGCGCTACGCGCACCGCGTGCCCACGTTACGCTAGATGGGCCATGTTCGCACGATGCGCTTCGCGCACCGTGCGCACATGGAGGACATATGATGCACTTCGTTTTGAAAGGTAATATTTTAATTTTTCGTAATTTTTATAAGCCATGCACAAATGGTGCCCTTCGGGCACCATTTGCACACGGGGTGCAGAGAGTGTGGATAATTTTTTCTTTTATTATTTTTTTTTAAAATATTAGAGTTTATCACACCCCTAATAAGCCATGCACAATTGGTGGTCTTCGGCCACCAATTGCACACGGGGTGGGGAGAGTGTGGATAGTTTTTTTTTTTTTATAATTTTTTACCGTACGCGTACGGTAAGCGTAATCGGCGAAATTAGCGAAAAAATAAAAATTACATTTTTGGCCTTGGGGGATCTTTGGGGACTCCCTCAACATGGCTATGTGTGTGGGAGCTGTCTAAACAGCCCCTTTACATGTTTTTTGGCTTTATTTTAAAACCTAACTCTCGGTGCGAGAGAGAAAATGGCAGCCGCCGCTTCCTGGTTTCGGCCGATTCGAATGTTTACTAAGATCTGAGAGCCAATCAGAATCGCGCTCGCGCACGCCACCGTATGCGTACGGTAAGCGTACCGTAAGCGCACCGTAAGCTGGCTCAGATATATATATTGATTTAAAGGCTATTTTCTCAGAATCTACTGAACAGATTTACACCAAACCTACAAAAGGCACTTCCTTGACCTGAGGACTACCTCTCTGCCAAATTTCTAGTAATTCTGTTCAGCCGTTCGGTCTGTAGCCCTGTCTAAAGGTCCTATGGAAAAATGCATGGGAAAAACGCGTTTTGGGACCCCCCTTTTATCTCAGCCCCCGCTTGACGAATCCCCCCGAGACTTTCAGGGCAGGAGCGAAGCATAGCGCCCCACCTATTTTGAAAAATTCGCGAGGATTCGTCGACCGGCGCCAAAGTTATTCAAAATAGAATGTTGCGGATTTCCTATGGAAACGTGGTCCTAACTATAACTACCTACTGGCGACCGCCAGTAGGTAATATATATATATATATATATAGTATATGTATATATATATATATTCACTGAAAAAACCATAGGTTTCACACATGTTATAGTTAGCGGAAATTTTACTGATAAAAAACCAGTGAAATTGCCCCGTTATAGTTAGTGCTGGCAACTATAACTCACGCGACCGCAATCCTCTGCTGATGCTAATACTGTATTTAGACACTTATTTGCCCATGTCTTCTTCCATACATTTTTAGCTATACATATATTACAAATATTTTTTTTTCATAAAGACACATATGTCATCAGCAGAAGATTGCGGTCGCGTGAGTTATAGTTGCCAGCACTAACTATAACGGGGCAATTTCACTGGTTTTTTATCAGTAAAATTTCCGCTAACTATAACATGTGTGAAACCTATGGTTTTTTCAGTGAATTTGCAAGGTTTTTTAAATGCTAATTCCTAACTATAACGTGTGTGAAACCTATGGTTTTTTCAGTGAATTTGTACGGTTTTTTTAAATGCTAAGTTACTTTACGCCATTCGAGGCGTGCGCGCCCACTTAACGCAGTTCGTTCCGTGCACGGTTTTTATCAACTTTTATAAGCCCTGTACATTTGGTGGCCTTCGGCCACCAAAAGCACAGGGGGTGGGGTCAATGTGGATAGTGTTTTTTTTATTTCGATTTTATAATTTCATGTTGCCAAAATTTAGTTTTTTTTTACCTATTAATAAGCCCTGTATATTTGGTGGCCTACGGCCACCAAAAGCACAGGGGGTGGGGTAAGTGTGGATAGTGTTTTTTTTTATTTTTTTTTTTTACCGTACGCTTATGGTAAGCGTACGGTAAGCGTACTCGGCGAAATTGCCCAAAAAAAAATAAAACCGTTTTTGCTCTTGGGGGATGTTTGGGGACTCCCTCAACATGACTATGTGGGAGGGAGTTGTCAAAACAGCCCCGTAACATGTTTTTGGCCATCTTGTTTGATAAACAACACTCAGTGCGAGAGACAAAATGGCGGCCGCCGCTTCCTGGTTTCGGCCGATTCGAATGTTTACTAAGATCTAAGAGCCAATCAGAATCTCGCTCGCACACGCCACCGTACGCTTACGGTAAGCGTACGGTAAGCGTACCGTAAGCGGGCTCAGATATATATATTGATTTAAAGGCTATTTTCTCAGAATCTACTGAACAGATTTACACCAAACCTACAAAAGGCACTTCCTTGACCTAGGGACTACCTCTCTGCCAAATTTCTAGTAATTCTGTTCAGCCGTTCGGGCTGTAGCTCGTTCTAAAGGTCCTATGGAAAAATGCATGGGAAAAACGCGTTTTGGGACCCCCCTTTTATCTCAGCCCCCGCTTGACGAATCCCCCCGAGACTTTCAGGGTAGGAGCGGAGCGTAGCGCCCCACCTATTTTGAGAAATTCGCGAGGATTCATCGACCGGCGCCAAAGTTATTCAAAATAGAATGTTGAGGTTTTCCTATGGAAAAGGGGTCCTAACTATAACTACCTACTGGCGACCGCCAGTAGGTAATATGTATGTATATATATATATATATATATATATGTGTATATATATATATGTTTGTGTGTATATCTGTATTGTAAGATACCACCTCTCTGTACAGTGTACTACAAGGAAGTACACTATGAAGAGCGTGCTAGATATCCCCAGAGGAAGATGGAGGCAACAAGAAGATCATACTAACTCTTTTTGTGGTAGTGTGCGCGAGCAGTTAGGCTTATCAGAAGACAGTGTTGAGCATTTGTTGTGCTCACAGAGGCAATAAATGAGAGAGCCACTCAAGAATAAACCTGAGACCAATTTTGTATAAAAATAACAAGTTTCTTTATATATGTTTTGAGACGCAAGTCATCAAATCGGGGATCTACTTTGTACAGTTTCAAAATTCTTCAATAAATACTGTGTAGACTCTAGTAGTTAGAATAAAAAGGCAATACAGTTCAAAGTATGCAGTACTCTCAGTATCTAGGAACACAACAGTTATTACCGTCAAATATTTACCATCGCGGCCAGCAGAGGAAGCCCAGTATGCGTATAACTTTAATGGAGTTCAGTAGACCGTAAACACAGTTACCGACGCGGTCGACGGCAGCAGGTCACTGTAGTTCTATAGAAACACCACCAGCCCAGTGGTCGTGGTTGAGTTTGCTAGGATGAAGGTGTAGTCTTCAATGATGGAGTACAGCTGACGCAGTTACCCTAGCAGTCGTTGGAAAGAGGACTTCGCCGAGGAGTTTCGGAGGACCACACTACCTTGGACGGTCGGAGGTTTCTTCACCGGCTGGGTGAAGGTCTTTGGAGGCCCAGGACCCTGGTACAACAGGAGTGGAGTGTACTTGGAGCAGGAGTACCAGAAGTTGTGGGTGCTGGCTATCGGAATTCAGTGGCTGGGTTTGGGCCGCTGATGGACTGCAGGGCAGTCCCTCACTGAGGAGATGCATTCGTGGCAAAGTTGCTGCTTCTGCCATCTGGGCCACTAGCAGGAGGGTAGGGGCTCGCAGGAGCTGGGCTGTTTCCAGCGTCGATCGATGTGCTGAGAGGATCCCGGGAGGTAATAGAGGCCTGCTGCAAAGGTTGTTTTACAGTGGTGAGTCGCGTTGACACAAGTGCCGGTCAATTTGCAGAAGGCTTGTGGGCTCTGGGGTTTTGTGGAGGCCTCACAGTTGTCAGGAAGGACAGCAGGTTGCAGAGGTAGATTCTTGAGCACTGGTGGGTGTTTGCGCCAGTTTTTTCTGCATCGGATCTCCATTCTTGAACCACAGCAGTCTTCTGTCATCTTCTTGTGTCGGTCGAATCTGAAGTCCGGTTTCTGGGGAGCCACCTAAATACTAGATTTTGAATCATTACAGGGGAGTGACCGGTATGGACACAGAAAAATGTGCTTCACTTCCAGCAATTGAGGGGTGTAGTTGCCGTAGGGGGTGGGACACCCTTCTGTTCTCACTTAGGTTTTCCCGTCTGTTCTCCCGCCAAAAGTGGGTTTGAACTGGGGGTTGCCATCTGCTGCTAGCAGCAGAGGCTGGGGTCACATTACAAAGGCGGCAAGGTCTTTGAAGCTTCCCTCTTGAGCACTATGCTCATCCCGGGGTAAGAGGTGTGGCCCCTCCACCCAGGATAGGCTTTGTTTCTGGCCTCCGAGAGCAGCGGCTCTCAACCTAGGGGTTTAGAATTATGTCTGGTGCCTAAAGCCAGTCAGAAACCACAACAGGGTTGATAGGTTTTCAGGGTGCAACTCCGAGGTGGCTCTTGAGTACAGGTTTAATAAATGCAACACTGGCATCAGTGTGGGTTTATTAGGAGGGGTTGTTTGGTACCAAACACTCCTGGGTTCAGTGAAGCCATCATGGTGCTGGGGAACTCGAGCTGTCGCGTTTCCAGCCCATGTACTCTATGGCTTCCCTGTCACTTATATAATATTAAGAATAGAAGTAAATGTTGTAGGGCCATATTTGCTCATGCATATGTGCCTACACCGATGATATAGTGCACCTTGCCTCAGGGATTGTATGGCCTGCTAGAGAGTTGACTTACTTATACCTTAGGTAGCTCTAATTTGACATGCTACACAGTAGTGCCATGTCGACTTTGTCGATTTGTCTGCACCAAGGCATGCAGACTGCTGTGGCCTTTAACATGGCCCTGGTGAGGGGTCCCTAGGCCCTGGTGAGGGTCCCTAGGCCCTGGTGAGTGGTCCCTTGGGGCCCCTCTTCAGTCCCCATGCCCTAGGTAGGTACTATTTACTAGTGACTTACAGGGGGGTCTGAAGTAGCCAATTGTGGTACAGTTTTTAGGCAAAGAACACTGGTACTTGGAACCTGGACAGCAGGGTCCCAGTACACTTCAAGCAAAGT
Organism: Triturus cristatus; assembly: GCF_964204655.1. Classification (NCBI taxonomy): domain Eukaryota; kingdom Metazoa; phylum Chordata; class Amphibia; order Caudata; family Salamandridae; genus Triturus; species Triturus cristatus. Next base: position 116,902 of record NC_140579.1, read on the forward strand.
TGCATCAAAAGCCAGGTAAAAGGTGTGTGGGGGGACTGCAACAGAAACCCACTTTCTCACATATATCATGAGTAAAACAGATCTTGAATTTATGCTGAGCTTCAAGTGCCTCTTGCCACTTTTGAAGTGATATAAAAGTACATGTGTATTAACTCATCATTATAGGTCATTTCATGCTTCTCAAATGTAAAGAATACTTGTATAATGCCGCAAGTGGCTCATAGTACAACTGATACTTGCCCTGTGTCTGCCTTAAAGTTCACCAAACTAAATAAATTGGATAAAGTATAGGCAAATTGAACAACATACTCTTAATGTGACACTGATAGAACCCGTCACGGGTGCATGTCCTGAATTTATACTAAGAAATGTATGCAGGCCAACCAGTTTAACACTCGTTATGGCAATAGAGGTAACTATCACTAGTCCATCTTGTCAGTCTTCATTAAAGATTTAATAAAAAGGGAAGCAAGAACATGTACAACCAAATGGTTAGACTGTACATCACATTGCCAGGTCTCTTGTCCCCTCATATATGAAAAATCAAAATAGCAAACACTCTTTCAGACCGCATATTACTCGCATGTGATGTAAAAAAAAAAATATATATCACACACAAACCATAACCTCCTCAACAGCACACTAGGAAAATGTGTTGCTACAGGAAATTTACAAGGTACTAAAAGTCTCCTAAAATAGAATAAGGTAGAGTGTTGCTTGACAAAGGAGATCTGGGAAAGGGAGAGCAGTCCTAAATGCATTCTGTTTCACTGGAGAGGGCAACATTATCCTAGCACAATTCTCATACAAATCAAAGTTCCAAAATTAGAAATTCTAAGCCAAATCAGACATCACGGTCACTCCAGGACTTCACAGGTCTGCAATGGAATAGACCATACTACCAGATCAGCTTATGTGAACATCCTCATTGAGATCTTCTGGGGACTTGCTCCCAAGCAGAAAAATATATTCAGTAATTCAAAAGTCTGAGCCTCTTCTCCCTGTCTCCTCCTCGTGCACTCTTTATGATCCTGTCAATTCCCAAAAATTATATCAAATATCAAGGACATACACAATAATCACTTCCACATGTGATGAGCTTATTGATGACGCATGTCTTGCCCATGTGTAGTTTGTACGTTTTTTGATTGCTGCTGCTCCCTTTACAGGCTTTGCACCAGCTACATTTGTATAAACCTTGCTGTTCATGTAACCAACCTCCTGTACTGTCAGGTGTGTCTGTGTAGGTGTGTACTACAATATCCCGCAGTGATTTAGATTTGCGATATGTGACCAAAGGATGTGGAGGTGGCATTCTGTTCCCTATAACAGGGATGGCTCTAACTGAATGCCAGTGCCTATTAAGCATCTTTTTGACAACAGTGGATTCCCTATTATAGGTAGTGATGAGTCTAACTATATGTGGGCCCTGCTCCTCTTTCTTTTAACAAGTAGGCTTTCCCTTGTGACTAGCGCTAGTGACGACTGAAGAAAGAAAAAGAGAAGAGTAGGACCCACATGTAATCAGACTCATCACTACGTGTAATAGTGAATCCACTGGTGTCAAAAAGACGCTTAGTGCAGTTTTTTTTAAATGGGGAACGAATCTCGCCCAGCTACTGTCATCCAACTTCTTTACTTGATTCCTCCACCGAAATCATGGGTAGTGTTGCTGACAAGATTGGAGGCCTGGGTAGAGCAAAATAATGCTCTTTTTTGAGATTCAATACTGGAACCGTAGACAAATCTTTAAATCCATATCTCTTAATCGGGAAAGATGTCAAAGCTGGAGAAGATCTATCCATTTGGTACTTGCGGACCTCATCTGTGCATTTGCCACCCTAAACTGCTCAAAACTGCGGTTGATCATGGAGACTACAGTAGAGGAAACTATTGGTTACCCTACTTCGATGCTTGCATTGGGGCAATGCCTGCAATTGTTCACTATGAGTGAGATGGCAAATGTTCAGACCCAATTAAAGCAAATAGAAGTGTTCACCAGGAATGTGTATTGGACCCATTCTTGTTAACCATCTACAATAATGGGTAAGGGAGATGTTAGAAATGGGGGTCTCTAGTTGGCAGAGGTAGATACCTTTGTCCAAATAGGGGCCCTTGCTTCTAGTCAGAGTAAGGGGGATACACACTTTAGATATCCCCTGCTCAACCCCTTGGTAGCTTGGCACGAGCAGACAGGCTTATCCCAAAGGCAATGTGTAAAGTATTTGTACCAACACTAACAGTAATATAGTAAAAACACCACAAATGGACACCACACCAGTTTAGAAAAATAAAATATCTTTAAACTTAAAAAGAGTAAAACAACAAAAATCCAAAATACACAGATAAAAATATGACTTTCAAAATGTTTCAAGAACTAATGCCATAGAAACCTATGGATGCGTGACTTTTACACAAAGTACCTGTAGCTGCGTAAAAATTCACAAGGTCAAACAGCCGCAGAGTGAAGAGGCGTCAAACAAAGAGATGTCAGTTCCTGAGACCTTGGGGATGCAATGCAACAGTTCTGCTGCACGCAGGGGAAGTGATGCGTCGAATCCGGTCTGTAAGCGGAAGTGTTGTGTAGATTCTTCCAGACTGTTCTGCTCTGCAGGTGATGCGTCGGGAAAACTTTTCGCACAGGTGCAATGTATGGAAATCCGGGATGCGTTGGTAATCAATGCGGTGGCGGCGAGTGGTGCTGTGTCGGTTTTCTCCAGCCGCAACCCCTCGATGCGTCTATTCTTGCAGGAGCGACGGACGCTGCGTTGGTTTTCATAGCGGCACAGCGATGCGTGGAAATTCTTCTCGCACCGTGGATAGCGTCAGAAAAACAGCCTCAAGAAGAGCAATGCGTCGTTTTTGTAGTTCTTAAAGTTCCTTCTCTCTTCCAGCTCCCAAACAGCAGCAACAACCTCCAGTGGTCCAGTACTGGCACAGGCACCCCCTGGCAGGTCAGAACTCACAGCAGCAGTGTTCAGTGGAACTCGGGGTGAAGTCTTTGTGTCCCTGAGACTTCAGAACTGGAGGCCAGCACACATAGGCCCTTTGAGATCTCCTTCAAGCAGGGAACACAGCAAAGTCCTTCTCCTTTCCTTGGCAGGAAACACAACTGCAGGCCAACCTCGCACAGCAAATGAGCAGTACTTCTCCTCATTCTCTCCAGCTCTTCTCCTTGGCAAAGGGTCCTCTTGTATTCCAGGGATGATCTAAAGTTCAGGGGTTTTAGATCTAATACTCATAACCCAAAATGTATTTGTTCTTTGTGCAGGGGGCTCTGATTCCGGTTCAAACCAGTTCTGCCTTCACTGGTGCAGCATGACCACAGGAGGTGGAGACAGCATTGTTCAAGGGAGACAGGCTCCATTCAGGTGCAAGGGAAATCTCCTCCCACTACTCTATATGCAGACAAGGTCTATTCAGCTCAGGGCTGAGTCATCCAGGAAGGGCCAGGCACACTTCAACCCCACCAGAGGCGGTCTACAGGGAATGCACATCCTCTGTCACACTGAAACCAGACAGTCAGTCCACAAACAGGCAGAGGCACACAGGATGGTTGAACAAGTAAATAGCCACTTTCTAAAAGTGGTATTTTCAAACACACAATTTAAAAATCATCTTTACTAAAAGATGTGTTAGTAAATCCTGTGTTCAGGGATACTACACTCCATTTGTCTATCTTATCCCTATGGGAAGATATGCTTGTAAAATGTTACAAAGCATTCCTCATTCTGTCCTATGGGACAAGATAGCGCACCGCAGTGGCAGACCTGAGACTTGTTTTCAGGGCTGCTCATGTGGGTGGCACAATCAGCGCTACAAGCCCACTAGTAGCATTTGATTTACCAGCCTTGGCACACTAGGTGCACTTTACTAGGGACCTACTGGTAAAACAAATATGCCAATCGGGGAGAACTAATCACAATATCAATATACACAGGGAGCACTTCCACTTTGATACTGATCAGCAGTGGCAAAGTGCCCAAATCATCTAAGCCTGCAAAAACGAAATCCAGCACAGCATCAAAAACATAGGAGGTAGGGGTAAAAGGTCAGGGAAAACCATGCCAAGGATGCCAGGTCTAACACGTGTCTCCTCCAGCTGAAAAGTGGGGAGAACTACCCACCCTCTTGGGAGTTCTCATCACGAAGTCGGAAGAATCTGGACAGATCATCAGCATTGGCGTGTTCTGTACCAGGGCGGTGTTCCACCGTAAAGTTCATTCCCTGCACTCCACCTCTGTTCCCTGGGAAGTAGCCTCCTACTGATGAAAGCTACAGGTCGGTCCAAGCCCTTGTTGTTTAATTGTGAGTACTGCTCCCACACCATGCTCTGAAGCACCTGTCTGTAGAACAAATTCTTTGGAGAAGTCAGGTGCCTTAAGCCCGGGCGCCGTGCACGTGGCAGATTTCAGGGCATCAAAAGTAGTCTGGCAGTCATCAGTCCAGATCAACTTCCTGGGCTGCTTCCTTGAAGTCAGCTCTGTCAAGGGGGCACAAATGGTGCCATACCCCTTGACAAACCGTCTGTAGTACCCGGTGAGACCTGAAAAGGCTCTCGCCTCTGTCTGGGTCTTTGGGGGGGCTCCCAAGCCAGAATGGGGTCATTCTCCACTTGTAGGGGTGCCACCTGGCTGCACCCTACCTGGTGTCCCAAGTACACCACAGATCCCTGCTCTATCTGGCACTTACTCGCCTTGATAGTGTGGCCTGCCCTTTGCAGAGCCTTCAACACTTCGCAGAAAGTTGCAAATTTTCCTCCCAACTGAAGCTGAACACAGCAATGTCATCCAGGTAGGCGGCGCTGAATTCCTCCAGCCTGAACCGTACCTGGTTGACCAGTCTCTGGAAGGTGGCAGGGGCGTTCCTCAACCCAAAAGGCATAACCCGGAACTAGTTGCTACACCCATTCGAATAACATGGTCTGATCATTTCATCATCCCTATGGAGGTAGAAATTGCCCAACAGAAAGGTAGGACGACCAAGCCCGTGCCTCAAAAACGCAGAGATTGGAGGAAGTTCACGCAGGAAGATTTTAAATCAGCTCTTCTTAAAGATCCTCCTCCGTTTAATGATACTCTGCTGAAGGCATGGAATGACTATGAAACATGGATATCTAGAGCTTTAGACACTGTAGCACCTTGGACACTCGAGCCACCTGCCAGAAAAACCAAAACTGCCCCCTGGTTTTCCAAAGAACTTAAAGTAGTTAAAGTCAAATGTAAAAACTTAGAACGGGCCTTGAGGAAAAACTACACTCCGGAAGACATGTTGAATTATAAAAAAGAACTAAAAATATATCATAAACTCATAAGAGCAGCCAAAAGCGCTCATCTTAAGGAACGCATTGAACTTGCAAAGAACCCCACTAAAGAGCTTTTTTCTATTTACAAAGAACTCACTGTTCCTTTTAGATTTGAGGCCCAAGACACCTGCTCCAATGAGCTATGTGAGGATATTGCGGACTTTTTTGTGAAGAAAGTAGACGTAATACATGCCACATTTGATGATAACATGCCGACTAAACTTCCGATGGTGAGAAATGACTATGCCACTAAACCCCATATAACATGTTTCAAAGTCCCTGAGAGGCAAGACCTGCTCACCATCATAAACGGCATTCAGTCCGGCTCCCCCTATGATGTGATTTCTCCTATTCGTTGTAAGGAAGTTCTAGAAGATATGATTGATCAGTTTCAACACCTGATCACCCTATCTTTTCAGGAGTGCTATGTGCCAGATGCATGGAAAACGGCACAAGTAATACCCCTGAAGAAAAAAGCTACCATACATATTTCCCAGCTACAAAATCTCCGCCCTATCTCCCTTTTTGCGGGAAAGTGGTAGAGAAGGTAGTAAATATACAACTCATGAAATATGTTGAGGAGAATTTCCTTCTCCATTCAACACAATCGGGGTTCAGAGCGGGCCACTCTACTGAGTCGGCGGTTCTCTTCTCCACTGAATGTCTGAGACAACTAGCAGATGAGGGGCAGACGGCAGCGTTGGTTCTACTAGACCTAACTGCAGCCTTTGACACCGTGCTGCACTCAACGCTGCTGTCTCGCCTCTCAGATATGGGAGTTGAGGGATCCGCACTGGAATGGATAAAATCCTTTTTAGAAAACAGGAGCTTCCAGGTGCATTGCCCCCCTTACAAATCCTCCCTTCGAAAACTCAGACATGGAGTTCCTCAGGGCTCAAGTTTAAGTCCCACGTTATTCAATTTATATATGGAGCCTCTAGCGCATATTGTGGAAGCTTTTGGAGTGGATATGGTCACATACGCTGACGATACCCAACTTATTATTAAACTTACTCACAATCAGGCAGAGGATGCTACTAACTTTTCCAACTGCATGCTTTCTGTGGCAGGGTGGATGAACAACAACTGCTTGCGCCTTAATGGCAACAAAACAGAATTGCTTGTGGTTGGTAAATCCCCCTCCGACTGGTCGCAGGCCTGGTGGCCTACAGAATTAGGGGCAATTCCCCATCCAGCGGAGTCTGTCAGAAATCTAGGGATCATGGTGGACGCGGAGCTTTCCTTTAAGCACCAGATTAGTAAGATCACGGGAAAATGCTTTGGAATGCTCAAAACCCTCCGAAAAGTTCTCGATCTACTCCCTATCAGTGCCAGGAAAACTCTTATTCATGCCTTAGTCACGCCTCATTTAGACTATGGCAATGCTCTTCTCCTAGGCCTTAGCAAAAAAGGTATCCATCAACTGCAGTGCGTTCAAAATGCTGCTGCACGCCTGGTGTTAAACCTCCCACGGAGAGCATCAGGTAAAATGGCATTATTTGAACTTCATTGGCACCCTATTGAGGAGCGAATTAGGTTTAAGGCTCTTTGTTTTGCCCATCGCATCGCCCAAGGAAAAGGCCCAGGCTATTTGCGTTATCTTCTTACCATCCATCGTCCCATCCGTAATTTAAGATCTGCCGGAGCGATGCTGTTCCAACTTCCTCGCGTTCGCAAGACCAGGATGGGAGGTAGTTCCTTTAGGCTTCTAGCCAGCAAACACTGGAACAAGCTTCCTCTTGATTTACGTATGGAGCCCTCCGAAACAAGATTTAGACAAAAAATGAAAACTCATCTCTTCCCACGTAAACAATAACTTTTGGATCCTCGGATTCAGGTGAGCCCCGGACATTGGCCTCCAGGGGAGTAGTGGCATCTTTTAGCACGGGGACACACTGGATAAGTGTAACCATGCGCTTTAGAAATGGTTTTATTATTATTATTAGTGCCCCTCTGGTGTTGAAAACGCTGACCTCTCTTTGGCCCAATCAGTTAGGACAATCAGCCAGTACCCAGATGTTAAATCAAATGTACTGCGGTAACGGGCAGCTCCTAACCAATCAACGAGCTCATCAGTTAAATCAATCAATCTGGGGTTTATATAGCGCACTACTCACCTGTGAGGGTCTTAAGGCGATGGGGGGGGGAGGAGGGGGGGGGGGCCCGGATCAGTCGAAGAGCCAGGTCTTGAGGTCCTTCCTGAATGTGTGCAGGGTTGGGGAGCATCTGATATTCACGGGGAGCTCCTTCCAGGTCTTGGCTGCGATGTGGGAGAAGGCTCTCCTGCCTGGCTGGTCTGTTCCTGTGGATCCGGGGGACCTCTGCCAGGAAGAGGTCGGCGGAGTGGAGGTTTCTCTTGGGTACGTGGAAGGATAGTCTCTCGTTGAGGTATTTTGGGTCCGATGTTGAGGGATTTTTAGGCGTGGGTGAGGAATTTGAAGTGACCCTCTTCTCGACAGGCAGCCAGTGGAGGTCTCGTAGGTGTTGGGTCATGTGTTCGTGGCATGGAGTCCCGAGGACGAGTCTGGCGGTGGCATTCTGGATGGTCTGGAGTCCGTGTAGGAGAGATCTGTTGATTCCAGCATATAGGGCGTTGCCGTAGTCAAGTGTGCTGGTTATGAGCACGTGGGTGATGGTCTTTCTGCAGTTGGGGGGGGATCCATTTGAAGGTCTTATGGAGGATGCGCAGGCAGTTGAAGCTAGTGGAGGTGACGGCATTGACCTGGCGGTTCATGGAGAGGGAAGATTCGAGTATGATGCCGAGGTTGCATGCTTGGTCTGTAGGAGTGGGTGGGTTCCTGAGGGCAGAGGGCCAACAGGAGTTGTCCCAGGCGGAGTTGCAGGGTCTGTTTTCTCTGAGTTGAGCTTAAGGCAGCTGTCTTTCATCCAGGTTGCCACGTTCTTCATTCCCTCCTGGAAGCAGAGTCTGGTGTCTTCGGGATTCTTCGTGAGTGAGCGGATGAGCTGGGTGTCGTTGGCGTGGGATACGATGCTGAGCCCATGCTGTCTGACGATGGCGGCGAGGGGGGCCATGTAGATGTTGAAGAGCGTGGGGCTGAGTGATGAGCCTTGGGGCACTCCGCAGTTGATGTCGGTGGGTTCGGAGAGGAATGGAGGGAGTCTGATCCTCTGGGTTCTGCTGGAGAGAAAGGATCAGATCCAGTCAAGGGCGGCTCATTGTATCCCTGTGTCGTGAAGTCTGGCTGCAAGGGTCTGATGAGAGACTGTGTCGAAGGCTGCAGAAAGGTCTAGAAGGATGAGGGCCGCGGGGTGTTCCTGGTCGAGTAGCATATGGGTGTCGTCTGTGGCAGCGAGGAGAGTGATCTTGTGCTGTGGTTACTGTGGAATCTGGACTGGGAGGCATCTAGGATGGAGTTCTCTTCGATAAAGGTGGTCAGCTGAGCATTCACAAGTCTCTCAGTGACTTTGGCTGCGAAAGGGAGGAGAGAGATGGGCCGGTAGTTTTTCAGGTTCGTTGGGTCGGCCGTGGGCTTCTTGAGGACGGGTTTAACCTCCGCCAGCTTCCAGTCATCTGGGAAGATGCCAGACGTGCAGGAGGAATTGATGGTCCGTCCAAGTTCGGGTGCAATGGCTGTAGCGGCCCTGTGGAATATGCAGTGGGCAGGGGTCTGTGGGGGCTCCTGAAAGGGTTTTATGCATGGTCGTGGAGATGTGTTCGGTCGTGGGCATCCAGGTCGAGATCGTTGGCTGATCGGCCGCGATGGGGTGTGGGGGGGTTTGGGGGGGGTGATGTCCCACGTCGGTTCGCTGAAATTGTCATAGAGGTCCTTGATCTTATGGTGGAAGTATGAGCTGAGCTTGTCGCAGAGTTGTTGGGAAGGTGTGACGTCCGTGGCTTCGCTGGGTGGGTTTGTGAGCTGTTTTATGATGCTGAACAGTACCTTGGCGTTGGTCGCGTTGGCCTGGATTATGAAGGTCCTTTTGGTGTCCTTATGCACTGGTGGTATTCCTTCAGGGCGCTCCTGTGGTTGTTCCGTGCTTCCATGGTTTTCTGGTTTCACCAGGTTTTCTCTAGGTGTCTGCATGAGCGTCTGGCTTCCTGTAGTTCTTTGGTGAACCAGACAGCCTTCAGCAGGCGTTGCTTGGCTGGGTGCCGGAGGGGTGCGAGAATGTCAGCGCAGTGGGTGATCCAGCGGTGGAGTTCTGTGGCTGCGGAGTTGGTGTCAGTCGTGGCGCTGGGGGGGTCTTGGCATAGGGTGGTGAGGAGTTCCTCTGTGACCTTGCTCCAGTTTTTGTAGCTGTCGCGGTGCGGGCTTGGGTGCGGTGGTGGTGTTGAAGGTGAAATGGACACAGTGGTGGTCCGTCCTGGGCAGCTGGGTGGTGTGGCTGAACCGGATGTTTGTTCCTCCCGTGAAGATAGGGTCCAGAGTGTGTCCAGCTCTGTGTGGGTGGGTGTGTTGACCAGCTGCTTCAGTCCGTGGTTGGCGAGGCTGTTGAGGAGAGTGATGGAGTGGGGGTCGTTGCAGTTGTCGAGGTGGAAATTCAGGTCCCCGAGGAGGATGTAGTCCGTGGAGGTGATTGCGTGGGGTGCGTCTAGCTCGGCGATTGCGGACTGGGTGCGAGGGCCCGGTGGTCTGTAGATGAGGGTGCCGTGTAGCGTGGTCCTGGGGCTGGTCTGGAAGTCGAGGTGTTCTGTGTCAGAGTGGGGCACACATGCTGGATGTGGAGAGTCGGAGGGGGTCTTGTCTGCGCTGGCGAATCCTCCTCCTGGGTGGTGGGGGCGGCGGTCTTTTCTCTGGACCTTGTAGCAGTCCGGGATGGCAGTGGTGATGTCGGGGCCGGAGGTGGTGTTGGCCCAGTTCTGGGGATGGGGTGCGTGTCAATCTTGGTGACCGCATTGAGCCCACAGTAGTCCACACAGAACCACAGTGGCACCGGGTGCAGCAGCTTTTGGCACTAAGACAACTGGGCTAGCCCAGGGGCTGATTGAGGGCTCCTTCACCCCTAGCGCCAACATCTTGGAAACTTCTTTCTTGATGCTGGCCCAGACTTTGTCCGCTACCCGTTAAAATTTCTGCTTCACATGTAGACTGTCCCCAGGATCCACATCATGGACTCACCAATTGGTGACTCCTGGTGTCAGGGAGAACAGGAAGACAAACTGTCCCAGCACCTGGCGACAGTCCCTCTGCTGCTCTGGGGTACCCCATCCAATGACCCATCATGTTCCTTTGCTGACAGGAGGTCAGGAAGAGACTCGCTCTCCTCTTCCATTCCATCATCTATACAAGGATCATAGCTATTTCAGACCTCTCAAAGTGTGGCTTGAGGCAGTTTACATGCAGGACCCTCAAAGGGTTCCCAGGAGTCTGCAAGTCAACCAGATGGGTCACCTCACTCTTGCGCTCCACCACCTCATATGGACCAGTCCACTTATCTTGACGGTCCTCAGACAGTCAACATCACTCCCCATCTTCACGAGAAACCTCAAAACTTGGCTCTTCGACAGACCCCCTCCTTGATGGACTGGAACCCTCACCTCACCTCCCCTCCCTTCCTCCCCAGCTCCTTGAGACCCTTACGGGTGAGTAGTCGCGCTTAACAAACACATGATTGGAGGAGCCAAGATGGCGGACGGACAGGACGTCTGAGCTCCCGGCTCCGCAGCCCGTCTGTTGTTTACATGACATCCTGATCTTTAATCCTGCCTACGGCGCGAGCAAATGTAACCACGAATGCGCTGATACTTCCCGCATTCCTCCGATGTTCCCGCCGGCTTTTTTGGTCGAGGATTCATAGAGTTTGCCGACTTTGGACTTTGCCCATGCATTCTGGCCCGACCACCACCGCCGGACACCGCTTATCACGTACGGTGAGACGACCTGGGGCTGGACCGGCGCCGGGGGAAATGTGACCGGACGTGGAGTGGGCGGCCTGGCGGAGCCTTCTTCGCGACGGAGAGAATTCCTGTACGATTGGGTCCGGGCTGGCGAATCTTCCTTTGTCCTCCTACCAGCGGTCAGAGCGGTGACCGTTTGAGAGCGCCCACCACCCGCATTGCAACACAGCCGAGGGCTCTCCCATCGTGTGAGCCCCGTATAGCGAGCAGCAACTCCTCTTGCCCTCACTATTGTTCCTCCGTCCTATGGAGTCGCCCTCACCCCTCCGAGGTGGGCTGGCGGCAGAAATGGTGTCGGTGCCGGTCTGCTTCGCCGGAGAGGCGGAGGCCGCCATGTCCCTGACGCAGGCTTCACTGCCTGCTGTCGAGCTGGAGGGTGTCCCGGTGGCGCCTTTACATACAGTCGGCATGCTGCAGCAGGGAGCAGACCTGACCTATGGTGATATCCTTCTAGCCCTGGGGGACTTGCGGGCGACATGGTGCCAACGCACTCGAGAACTGGAGTGGAAGATCGATGCTGCTATGCCATCCAGGGAACTACTGCGGTTGTCTGACCCCCCAATGCCTCTCATTCCCTTCGAGGCGGATACAAATTGGCGACAGGGGGGTACTATGGATCGTCCTCTCCCTGGTTACAGTGTCGAGGGTTTGTCTAATGATCAAGTTGCAGATACAAAGCTCCCTTCCACTTTACAAGCTGAGACTCTGCCTCTGCGGGTGTTGCCGTGTCTGCCTCAACATCGCCGGAGTGTGTGCCGTTCGGTGGGGAAAACTGTGTTTGTCACTATCGATGTGGTGATGGTCTATGACTGGGAACTCTCGCTTCTTCTCCCTCTGCGTCTTCTTTGCCGTGAGCGGCCATCTTGCTCCTTTGTTCTGCCTGAGGTACACTCCCAGCGGCGGCCATGTTTGGTGGGGTCTCCGCGTTCAGGCCAGGGTTGATGGTGCCTCCCTTGATGATCCTGCTTGACCGCCTGGCATGACCCGGACTAGAATATTTGCTTATGTATCGGTTGTGCCGCATGTGTGTAAATTGCTACTGTTTACCGCGGGGGTGGATCTGTGGGGCCGCTCAGGATCGGGCCGGGGCTGGGCGATTTTCTTTAGTTTGCTGTACGTATTGGCGGGCGGGGACTAGGATGAGGCTGCTAATTATCTGCTTTGCTCGCACATTTGAAATGGAGTCTCCCCACCTGCCGCTTTGCTTGCTTCTTCAGTTGTGCTGATGATTTTCAGGGTGGGGGATGCTTAATGGGCTGTGGTGACCGGGAGTATGTAACATTTCCTCCTCCTGCCTTCTCTGGGAGTCGGAGACTGGGAGGTTATTTCCCACTCTCCGGACTCTCTTTCCTACTTGGGGTTCATTTGGGGCGACAGGCATGCCTATTGGGGGGGGGTGGGCCATGGCCTTCCGCTGGTATGCAGGGTGGGGGGATGGGATGTGTTCTATGTCTTCTTCGTCTCTATGGCCCTCTCTCTCTTTCTTTCTCCCTTCCTCTTTGGTTTCCTTTTCTTTTATGTTTCTTTGTTTCTTCGGGGTCGGGGTTCAGTGTTAGTAAGGAGCTTATTGTGTTTTATCATTCTGTGGTATAGTGTATGCTCTTCGTCCCTGGATGGTGGCCACCTGTCTCCTTACCAATGCCTTCCTATATAACGCTTCCTTCTGGGTGCTCCGTGAACGGTGATGTCTCTCCTGGTCAGTGATTAGCTTCGACTCTGTTCGAAGTACACTACGTTGTACTCGACAAAACCATAAAATTAAACCTTTTCTTATCCTGACATTATTGTTCTATGTTCTCCAATGTCATAGCGGCCGGCCCCGAGGGGGTTGTAGGCAGACGCTGTGTATTGTGCATCTATCGAAATAAAGGTTTTTAAAAAAAAAAAAAAAAAAAAAAAAACAAACACATGATTGATTGATTGATCTAGGAGCGCACAAGGCTCCACTGGTGCAATCACCCACTCTTTCTGGCCTTGGTGAAATTCGACCTGAGTTTCATTCTGGTCATACCATCTTTTCATTTCTTCCTGGCTAGCTTACAGGTTTGCCTGAGTGAGTTTCCTTAAGCATTGAGTCTAGTTTCTGAAGGCCAGCACATAGCTGAACACATCTTGTGGGGTCTTACCAGGAGTTCTCTCCCAACCCTCCTTCACCAGACTCAGAGGTCCTCTCACAGGGTGACCATACAGTAGTTCAAAGGGACTGAACCATAAGGACTTCTCTGGTGCCTCCCTGTATGGAAACGGCAGACATGGCAAAAAGACTTCCTACTTCCGTCTCATGGGTTCTGCAAGACCCTTGATCATGCCCTTCAGGGTTCGGTTGAATCTCTCAACCAACCCATTCCCTTGAGGATGGTAAGGAGTGGTGTACTTGTATGCCACACACAGTCCTCCCACAAAGATGTCATGTACTTTGAAATGAAGGTTGTATCATGGTCAGAGAGCACCTCTCTGGGGAACCCCACACAGGAAAAGATCCCCATCAATGCACGGCCCACCACGGGGGCTGTGATTGTCCAGAGAGGGACAGCTTCTGGGTACCGGTTGGCATGATCCACCAAAACGAAGGTAAACTTGTTGCCTAAAGCTGTCTTGTGTTTCAGTGGCCCCACAATGTCAATGCCCCCGGGCTCAAAAGGGGTGCACACCACAGGAAAGGGTTGGAGGGGAGCCTTACACTTCCCTCCACTCTTGCCACTTGCCTGGCAAGTTGGGCAAGAACTACAGTGTGTGCCAACGCGCCTTCTCATTTGGGGCTGGTAAAAGTGGGTGACAAGCCTCTGAAGGGTCTTGTCGCACCCCAAATCTCCTGTGAGAGGCACGTCATGAGCCAGACCCAGTAGGAAGGTCCTGAAGCACTCTGGTACCACCAGCACATGGGCTGCACCAGGCTCAGCGACCTTAGGCTCACCATACAAAAATCCATCTTCCCAGTAAATCGGATGTGATCCGGACTGATCACCTGTTGCCTGGTTTGCAGTCCATTGCCCCAAACCAATAAGAGTAGGGCACTCCATCTGTGTCATGCAGAACTCCTCCCTGGGGAACCCCCCTCCTGCTTCCAATGGGTCAGCTCTGGTAGGTCTCCCAGTTCGGCTATCTGCTCCCCTGTGGGTTCCAGCGCATCCCCCTCAGGGTTTGCCTCTTCCTGTACCGTGGTAACGTCTGGGGCTGGTTTCCCACGCCCCCAACCCCTCCTCTTCCTGGCAGGCACCTGGGACACAGTTTCAGGCTCCAGGTCCTCTTGATTACCCCTACTGGCTGCCATTGGCAAGTGGTCACACAGACACACTCAGGCAGACCCAACCTCTCCAAATGAGCCTGGCGTTCCACTTCCTTCCATGGGGAACTCTCCAGGTCATTTCCAAGCAGACATTCTACAGGCATGGACTGACTAACAATGACCTTCAAGGATCCTGAGACTTACCCCCCAAAGGGAACTAGCGCCATCTTACATAAGCGCTCAGAGTGGTCTTCTGCAACTACCGGGTGAAGTACATTGGGAATAACCTGCTCTTCAGACCCCCATTGACACCTGACAGATGCCACACTGGCTCCTGTATCTCTCAGAGCCTCTACCCTCCTCACAATGATGGTCACCCACTGCCTGTATTTCTTAGTGTTCTCTGGCAGATAGGATCCCTGGACCATCTCTCTGTCTCCTAATGAGACAAGGGTCATAACTGCCTGCTCGCCGTCTTCACTATGAACCAATTCCTTACCCAGTGCTACACTCACTTACCCCGGTGACGGTGCACTAGTGGGTGCTGGGCGTGTGTTGGGGCACTTAGGATCTCTTGCAATGTGGCCCACCTGATTACATGAATAACACCTTGGAGGGACCCCGGTTGTCGTGCCTGCCCTTAGGGGGTCAGGACACTTTAAGCTTGCGGTTCTGGGACTCCTTACCCTGGGAACTGTTTTGGGGCCCTTTAGAGAACTCCTTTTTGTTACCCTTGTCCCCCCCACTCTTCTGCTGGGGATTTATGAAAAAAGAGAACAGTCCAGAGATCCTGCGTCTGGATATGAATCCCTAGAGTTTTGGAGGAATTTTGCTCAAGGCTCTGGACCTTTTCTGACTCAAAAGGAACAAGTGAAGAGAGGGTTGTGAGCATGTGTTCCCCCTTTCCAGATACATATATGCACACCTGTCAGTAGGTTAATTACTTTTTTGAAGGTAGCACAATACAAGTACGTTGGAGTGAAAGTAATTCTTTTTATTTTTCACTTAATTGAGTCCATTTCACTCATTTATCATTTTTTCATTGTGAGCATTATAAAGGAGAGTGAGAGAGAACAGCTGACACGTGTTTTGCCCTGTGTGGCGAGTAAGGCCAGGGCTTTCTCAAGGCGATTTATATTCTTCTAATAGAAAAAGGTATCGGTGTCAATTTCATACATTTTCACGAATTGTAGCGCAACTTTGTTAAAAACATCCAAATTTGGAGAACGGTTTAATAAAGTATCACATCTCGGCACCGGGTAAATCTGCTACTCTTCTGCTGGGGACCCTGCTCACCCTTGGCTGGGTTACCCACAGTCCCCTTGTGGACCCTGGTGCTAGTCCAGCGGTCCGCCTCCTTAGCAAGCTCCCTGGGATCAGTTAGCTTACTATCCAATAGATGCTGGCGCAACTCTGGAACACCCAGACTACTCAAGCGCTCCCAACCAGTTAAGTTGTACAACCCCTGGTAATCCGTTACCTTGCTGCCCTTCACCCAACCTTCCAGTGCACGGTTATACATGTTCACACATTCAACCCAAGTATGCAAATCAAGCTTCTTAAAGTTCATGAACTTCTCTCTGTAGTGCTCTGGGATGAGCTCATACCTGAGGTATAAAGCCTCCTTCATATGGGCAGAGTTCAAGGTACCCGCCTGCTCTAAAGGTGGTAGCGTGTTCCTCCCAGAGGCCTCTGTGTTTCCACAGTCCGCCCCCCAAATGCTTCTCAGGAACCTCATTCATTCTCAAGGCTATCTCATACACCGTAAACCATGCATAAATATCATCACCCCTCTGGTTATTCTGCACTAGGTCCTTGGGTATGTAAACCTTACGCCCTTGCACTGGCTGCGCGCTGTCACCATTGGAACTGGACTCCACTTGCTTGGCCTTAATGTTCAGTTCCCTCATGCTCAACTCATGAGCCAAAAGCAATTTATTTTCCTCTAAAGCGAGAGCGTTCTTTCTCTCCTCTGCCATCTTCTCTTTCTCTATAGCAGCCTTTTGGTTCTCCATTTCTAATTGCTTCATCTTTAAGCTTAAGAGCTGAACTTCATGATCTCTGGCCCTTTGGTTTTCCTCCAACTCCTCTGGGGAAAACCTCCTAGCGGAATGGTGGCTGCCAGCCCTGGAGGCTGTTCTTGACAGAGGCAGATCATGTGACCTGAAACCATTCCCTTGTGCATCCTCACCCACCTCTGCATCACCTGTCTCCTCCGCTTCTTTGGCCTCCCACCAGGCTCTTCAGGCCTTCTGTAGCTTCTCCTTCCTGGAGATGCTTTTCATGGGACATCCAAAATCTTTGCAAAATTGCTTGAGCTGATATACTCTGTAGGTATGCAAAACCTCAATATCAAACTCCAATTCTGCCATCTCACTTGCTGGTTTACACTTCTGAGACATGATACGTGGATACTTTAAGGGTCAATCAAACAAATAACTAAAACAAAACCCAGTATGTTGTTGCGTAGTTGTCTGCACTAAACTAGTGATCTGCATCAATCATTGCGGGACAAGTACAAATACAGGTTCAAATCCTCACCGCTGACCACCAATGTTAGAAATGGGGGTCTCTAGTCGGCAAAGGTACCTACCTCTGCCAACTAGAGGCCCCCATTTCTAACAAGAGACATTTGTTCAAAAACACGTAAGACATTACACAATTAGGAAACGTCCTATGCCAGTCGCGCTAAATGCAGATGAAGCGGTCTTTGTCTCAAGGACAGCGAATGGCGTACAAGACCTGCTATACTCTATCGCACAATTCATGAAGGACATGGTAAGATTTGTATTTAGGGCCAAGTCATTTATTATGAAAAGTGGACCCAAAAGCATGAAGGTCCGGTCCCATTTTATAGGGGGAAGCTCCTGGCTGCAAAATTAAGTTTCCTGTATCTAGGAATAACATTTGGTACTAAATGAAGCTGCTCCATTATCTCTTTGACTCGGATGGTGATCAGAGTTTGCCATCGCTTTATGACGATGATGTTGACGATTTACTCACATTACTATTAACACAGTGTGTACAAGGATTTGCAGGAGGCCAGTGAGCTTGATAATTCTCAGGACACTGGGTCGATTTCCCCCCTTGGAACTCCAATGGAAGAGAACTCTGCTACACTCCGCTACACATAACTCAATGGTCTGACTTGACTATTGCTACTATTACTTGGGTATCAAACAGAGACTTCTTAATAAGCTCCAGATGCTGCAGAATTCAGCTTGCCGTCTGCTCAAGAAAACCCCAAATTCAAGTCTGTCTTCTGTACTTGTGGAGCTTCACAAGCTCCCGGTCAGAAAAAGGATTGCCTTGAAGGTGTTATGCTTGGCACATAGTGTTTCATGGAGTCGGACCCCAGTATTTGAGAAGTAAATTCTGATGATACACTCCAAAAACACATAGATCACCTGCTACTAGATCTGGGATTGTCTAAAAAATTAAGAAAGTGACCGGGGGTGGTTGTAGTTTTGTATACCCTACATGCATTTTATGGAATGCTCTGCCCTTTTCTCCTAAAAGTCAGGACAATTTTCTTTGCTTTCGCAAAGAATTAAAAACCTGACTTTTCATCACACCTATAGCTATGGCTACCCTTGTGGAATTAAAAAATCTGGTTTGAGGTGGAAGGACCAGATGCGAGATGCCTGCGGGCAATTCGCGCTTTATATTTTTTGTAATTAAATCAAATGTGTCATAGTGATTAGATGTGCAGGTGAGGCCCAGGACCTACAGCTACCTTCAGTTGAAGTCGAGACAAATGTATTTACTGAGGTTTGATACCCTGGGTCAGCCTCATCTGAGCTTAATACTTCCATTTAACTAAGACCTGACTGGCACCCTGAGGGGCACTTAGGCTAAGCCTTGCTTTTATTAACCAGTGACCAGGCAAGTAGTCAGACTCAACTGACTGGCTCCTGGAGACCCAGAATTTCTGCAGTATCCTACTCATGAGAGTTTGGTGGTTCAGGCCTTTACTTGCAAAGTTAATCTGAATAGGTTTCCTACAACTCCTGTAGACAGGAATTCAAAAAGAGCTGAGGCATTCAAGAAGTGAATGTTCTCTTCTGGCAGCTTGGCATTGAGGTCTGTTATTGCGGTCTCCATGTTACACCCTCATATGCGTGCCCTCTGGGACACTACCAGCGCGATCTTGCCAGTGGTCCCAGAGGCTTTTCAGGTCTCTTTGGCTCAAACCATTCAGGACAACAAGGATACCACCAACTATGTAATTAGTGCTGGCTGTGACACTACAGATTGCTTGGGGTGAGTGGGTAGTACTAGTGGTCCTTTGCCAATGTGCTTACTTTTTACAATTTATTTTTTATTTTAGAAATGTGACCGCATCTCTTGTAGATGTATTTTGATGGGTCTTGCCTATTTGGCTAGAAATCTCTCTCTGCCCTCAAATTCTTTAAGGAAAGCCAAGCTATGTCACGTTCCTTGGGCCTTTCCACCCCTGCCTACCAGTTTCCCCATCAATATTTTCTCCTTCTGAGATTAGTCTAGATGACTGGTGTATAAACAGCCAGTCCCCACCACTCCCGCAGCAGCCATCCCAGTGCTTTTGTGACTGAGGACTGTGATCAAGCAGCCATTGCACAGGTCACCAGGGATAATGCTCAATTCAGTCTCCCCCCGCCCCCCCCCACCCCTGTGGCATCAGCTTCCAGACTGCTTTAGTCTTCCCTTAGCAGTGCACAACCACATTCTAGGAGGCAGAATCAGACGTTTTCTTCCAGGGTGGCAATCCATCACATCCGGCAGGTGTATCTTCTAAATAGTTTAGCAGGGTTAGGCCCTTCTGTTTCTCTCTAACCCACCACACCTTCCTTCCACATCAAAGCATTTCTCAGATGAGCACTTCTCAAACCTATGGGCAAAAGGGGCCATTGAAACAGTGCCAGCCTTTGAATAGGAGGCAGGTTGTTATTCCCGCTATATCTTCGTGCCAAAGGAGGACAGAGGCCTTCATCCTATTTTAAATATACAGCCTATTTTAGATCTTCACCATCTGAATGCTGTCCTGCAGAAGGACAAATTCAAAATGCTCACACTGGCCCAAGTTCTGCCTGCGCTGGATCATGGCAGCTGGATGAGAGCTTTTGACTTACAGAACTAACCCTATCATGTGCCCATCATGCATTTACCTGCAGTTCATGCTAGGCCAGAAGAATTTCAATTTGCTGTACTTCTCGTCTGCCTTGTCCGTGAGAAATCACTGAAGTGATGGCAGTGGTCTACTGCCCATCTTCAGATGGGGGAAGACCAGTTTTCCCCTTCTTCAATGACTGGCTTTTGAGGGTGGATTCACCACAGGCAGTCATGAACCCCTTCAGACTCTGGTGAACCTTTGGATCTGTTTAGGGTTCTCTAGCCCAAATCACATGTGACTCCTTCACAGAATCTTCCTCTTATCACAGCTTTTTTGGCCACAGTCTTGTTTCGGTCCTTTCCTCCCTCACAATGAGTCCAAGGCATTCGGAATATGATCTGATGTTTCAGCCTTCGACCTATATCTCAGTGAGAGCAGCCTTGAGGCTTCTTGACCTGCTGGCTTCATGCATCCTATTTGTTCACTTTGCTAGTTGGTATATGCGAACTCTGCACTGGGATCTGAAGTCTCAGTGGACCCAGCTCCAAGAAAACCTGTCGGGCATCACCCAGGTTTCAGAGGAGAATGCACAAGAGCTGCAATGGTGACTGCTTGACTGCCACCGGGCCAGTGGCAGAATCCTTTTCCTTCCCCCATCAAGAGCTGACTTTGGTGATGGATGCTTCCCTGCTGGACTGGAAAGGTCATCGTGGATAGGTTGGAGATCCACTGGAGAAGTAAAGATTCAGCAACAAACTCTGCGACCAAGCTTCTCACAAATGTCTTGGAGCTGCGTGCCATCTGCCTGGTGTTAAAGGCCTTCCAGCCGCCCATCAAGTGAAGGTTGTTGCAGGCTCCCATGAACTTCAAGCAAAAAGGAGGGTGGAGTGGGACATGGGTCCTTGCCAAGAGGTGCTGCGCCTCTGGAGTTGGCAGGGGCGTTGGGGCATCTCCCTGATCATGAACCACCTGATGGGATCTTTACATACCAGGATGGAAGTGCTCAGTCAGCGATGCCTG
This sequence comes from Triturus cristatus, assembly GCF_964204655.1. Lineage (NCBI taxonomy): Eukaryota > Metazoa > Chordata > Amphibia > Caudata > Salamandridae > Triturus > Triturus cristatus. The sequence continues at coordinate 137,405 of NC_140579.1, forward strand.
GCTGATCATGAATGGTGGTTGCATCCAGAGGCGGCACAGGGCATCTTCCAACAGTGGAGCGAGCCCGGGCTGGATCTCTTTATTACTGCCAAGAACACGCAGTGTCAAAGTGTCAGAATTCTCTCTAGGAGACTCATTTAGGCTAGAGAGGAGCACAGAACTTGTGTATGCCTTTCCGCACCTGCAGCTCCTTTCCCTTGTTCTGAAGATCAGGAACTATTAGACCCAAGCCATCCTTGTGACTTCAGATTAGGTTAGGAGAGTGTGGTATCTATAACTTCTGGGCATGAATAGCTGCTCCTACCATCAGGCTACTGCTTCAGGAGGATTCTCTGTCACAGCAGCAGGGCAAAGTTTTTCACTCGAACCTGCACAGTCTACATCTTAATGTGTGAAGATTGAGCAGCTGCAGTTGACTGTATTCAATAAACCTAAGGTTGGAGATGTCCTCTTCGTGGGCAGGGGCCCCTCTACAAAATCTATTTATGCAGAGAGCTTGGACAAATTTGTGGCGTGGTCTGGAATCCAGAACCAAGACCCCGTACAAGCTAAACTGTCATATGTTTTGTTAATTTTATTTTTTGCAAAAACCAAAGGAAATGATGGCCGGAGTGTTGAACATTGCAAGCACTCACCCCCAGTCAACTGATCTGGGTTTAATCCATCACCGTTCTTTAGCCCACTCTGCCACCCCAGTTCAGAAGGCTTGCTTGAATCCAGTGGCAAAGTGAGCAAGGCCATGTCTGAACTGGGGTGGCAGACTGGGCTAAAGAACGGTGATGGATTAAACCCAGATCAGTTGACTGGGGGTGAGTGCTTGCAATGTTCAACACACTCCGGCCATCATTTCCTTTGGTTTTTAATTTTTTTTTTTGCCCAGCAAGGTTTTACAGGGGGCACCTTAAAAGGTTATTTGTTGGCTTTTTTGCATTTACAGGACCAGTCATTTATGGTTAAATCACCTGTTGTGATGTGGATTGTTAAAGATGACGCACACCTCCTCTCCTAAACCCTTTGTGATGCAACAGTTGGATCTTAATTTGGTCTTGATGTTCCTCATGTGTACCCCCTTCGAACTGATCCCCACTTCTTGTTCCTCCTACTGAATCTTGAAACCCTTTTCACGATTGTGATTGCTTAAGCTTGTTGTGTGAGTAAGCTCCAAGCTGTCTCAACGCAGCCTCTGTACACAAACTTTTCCAGACAATCCTGTGCAAGGGACCCGGCAGCTGTATGCCTAAAGTTGGGACGCTTTTTGATGTTGGGCAGTCCATTACCCTCCCAAAGTGATTTGCCCCGCTTCATCCCTCGAAAGAAAAGGAGACACTCCATCAGCTGGACCCCAAAAGAGCTTGCGTTACATCCATTGCACCAAAGACTTGATAGCCGAGCAGCGTTTTGTGGGGTTGTTTGGGGCAAAGAGCAGTAAAGCTGGGCAGAAAAGGACTTTTCAGAAAAGGACTTTGTGAAGGTGCTGGGAATCAGTCTCTGGAGGGACTGAGGGTTCATTCCAAAAGGGCTAAAGCTGCTACCACTGCATTGCCACATGAAGTGTCTGTTCCTGACATCTGCCAGGCTATGACATGGGAATCCGTGCACACATTGATGAAGTGCCACTGTCTTGTTAGCCAGCTCTGAGTGAAAGGGTATTTTGTGTATTTGGTCCTGCAGTACTCTGGTCTGAGCTCACTTCACATACCCTCCACCTTGGGAAGGTACTGCTTTGGTATCTAGTCTAAAGGTGAGAAATATGCGGTTAGAAGTATGCAGCAGGTGAACACTCTAACACTCTGTCTGGAGGATACTGTTTGTAACTGCAAAATACTCACTGTCCTCCCACCTCATTCTGTGAAATTATCTCTTTTTGCCATCTAATAAGGTCCCAAACTAGAGATCTGTACCCTAGTAACTCCAATTGTTTTATGATCTGCACCTGAGGGTGCAGAAAGAGTCAAGCAAACGGACTTTGGTGCTACAGCCTGCTTTGTCACTTCCAGGGCAGAACAAAGTCAACAAAATCATTACCAAAGCTAAGTGACTTGTTTAACCCCTTCCCGACGCACCGGTGCTCATGTGTGTAGGTGTCCTTGCACATGGCACAGGGAATCCCTCTGGTGCAGGCACCAGAGGGATTCCCTTTACCCTCCAACAGCCTCGGGAGCTGGGGGAAGAGCTTCCCCAGCTCCCGAGGCTGCCTGCATGGTTTCCCTGAAATGACAATCAGCGTGCACTTTGCGCTGACGTCATTTCAGTGAAACTGAAAGTAAAATGAGCCAAGAGGATTATTGGTTAATTCAGGACTACCTGTACAATGTAATTGGACACAAGCTTTATGATGTTACAACTAAGATTGTTACTCATATTAAGGATTGATAGATATGCAGGTACAGGGGTTGGAAATGAGATGCGAGAGGTAGCACGTTGTGCAAACATACTCTTGTTTGAGCACACTGTAAATCTTGCCGGGGTACTGCATATCCTGTGTTAGGCACATTATGTAACGGGCAAATGTTTGTATCCATTGTCATGAAACTGGAGCTGGAACGATGTTTTGTTTTTGCATCTTGAAACTGATCAATAAAGTTGGGGGGGAAAAAAAAGAAATGAGCCAAGAGGCTCATTTCAGTTCATCTTTCTTCGTGCTCAGGGGGCTATCTCAGCCCTTTGAGCACGTAAAAAGTCAGGAGAGGTATCGTTTGAAAGGGGAGAACCTGGTGAGAGCCAGACAAGTCACTCCATCCTGGATTCCCCTGGGTATCTAGTTTTCAACAATGTATAGGTTGTTTAGGTTTCCTGTTGGAAACAACCCTTTTTGCAGGGTTATCCCCAAACTTTTTGCTTCTTCCTCCTTTATTTTTTCTGACCCATGGTTGTTGGCAATAGGACTCTGGGCACTTTTACCACTGCTGATCAGTGCTAAAGTGCATATGCTCTCTGTATAAATTGTTATATTGATTGGTTATCCATGATTGGTATATTTGTTTCACCTGTTAGCCCCTAGTAAAGTGCATTGAGTGTGCCAGGGCTGGTGATTCAAATGCTACTAGTGGGCTGCAGCACTGATTGTGCCACCCACAGGAGTAGCGCTAAAATAATGTCTTTGGCCTGCTTGCAGTGCCTATGTGCAGTCCAGGACTGCCATGTTGACATGGCCAGTGCACCCACTGACCAGGCCTTATCCTTCCCTTTCTGTACATGCCAGGCATCCCTATGGTGGCCCTAGGTACCCCCCTGGGCTGGGTGCAGTGTATCTGAAAGGTAGGGCATGTACTGAGGTGTGTAACATGCCCTGGTAGTGAATTACAGCCATTTTCGTTTTTCACTGCTGAGAGGCTATCTTGCCCATAGGATAGAATGGGGAAGGCTGTTTACATGCCTATCTTCCCATAAGGGCAAGATAGAAAATCCAAGTTTGGTATCTTTGTGTTCAGAATTTAATTGTACATCTTTTTAGCAAGATGGTTTTTAAATTCACTGTGTGAGAATGGCACTTTTTAGAAAGTAGCTATTCTCCTGTTTAACCTTCCTGTGTGCCTGTGTGCTGGTTGGCTGACTGGTGTCATGTGATGGGCCAGGTGGCTCCAGGAGCCTGGATGAGTCAGCAGCAGGGTGAATAGGGAGATCTGCTTTAGATGGGTGGGAGGAGTAGTCCCTGGGTTTGAATAGGGCTGCCCCTGCCAGCACAAAGCTGGCTCCACCCCCTGCTGGCCAGGCTGAGGACTCTGCCTCTGCTGGCACAAAGAAGGCTCCACCTCCTGCTGAGCGTCTAACGACCCTGCCCCTCACTCTGAAAGGGACCAGGTGCTCCAGAGCAGAGCACACCCAGGAACCGGTTTGAGCAGGGGAATCCCCCCACTGGAACAAAGAGAGACAAAGACTTGGAGAGGTATAAGAAGAGGACCCCAGACACCTAAACTTTAGATCACTTTGGAACTAAGAAGAAACCTCTGCCAAGGAGAAAGCTGAAAAGGACTGAAGGGGAGAAGACTGCCTGCTTGCTGTTTTGCTTTACTGCCAAGGAGAGGGGAAGGACTCTGCTGTGTCCCCTTCTTTTGATTCTGATCTCCAAGGGCCTGAGAAGAGCTGGCTCCCTGTTAAGAAGTCCCAGGAACAAAAGGACTTCACCACCAGCTCCCCTGGAACTCTGCTGAGAGAGTTCTGACCTGCCTTGGAGTACTTGCCCAGTCTTGGGGCCTCAGGAGGTCGTTTTGCTGTGTTTGGGAGCTGGGAAGCAGAAGCGTGAAAAAGAGTAACTGGTACCCAACGCATCATCCGATTGTGTGTCGCATGAACGAGAGTGCGAGGAAAATGTAATCGCGGCACCATCGCAACACGCAGGGTCCCCGCATCGCCGAGTGTGTCGAGCATCGTCCCGAAGCGTGAAGATTCCTGACATTGCGAGGGTCGTCGCAGAACCAGTTTGCGAGCCGCACCACTGCCGGTGCGTGAAAGTCTCCAGTCATCGGGTGCGTCGACGCAGAGTCCCGTTCCATGGCGCATCGAGAGTTGCGGCGCCGGAAGGCAACGCTGCGCCACGCATCGCACCACATCGAAGAGTGTCGCATCGAACCTGTGCGTGAAGCTTCCCCCCAAGAAACCTACGCAACGAAAGCCAAAGGTATCGCATCCTCCCCCTACAGATCGGAGCCGGCGCATCCACCTCTGCTGCTTGAAGCAGGGCTGCTGCAAAGCCTCCCCAGGATCTCAGGAGTATCGCATTGCCTTTGCCATCTTCCTTGTTATAGCTTTTGGGAACCTTATCGCAACTACAGGTACTGTTGGTCACGAGAGTGTCGCATCTTGTGCATTGAGAGTCGCATTGTGCAGGACACTGATTTTGACATCCTGGAGTACTTTCTGTAAACTCTTGAACTATCTTTAAAGTAACCTTTTGAATTGTATGTTGGTTTTTCTGTAGTATTTGGTCTTGTGAAGTTTTTAGTAAAGATACCTTATTTTTCTAAAACTGGTGTGGAGTAAATCTGTGGTGTTTTCACTGTGTTACTGTGAGTGTTGGTACAAATACTTTACACATTGCCTTTGATAGCCTAGACTGCTCAGGCCAAGCTACCTAGAGGGTGAGCAGGGGTTATCTTAACAGTGTATCCCCCTTTCCCTGACTAGAAGCAAGGGTCCCTACTTGGACAGTGGTACCTACCCTGCCAACTAGAGACCCCCAGATCTAACATTGGTGGTCAGCGGTGAGGATTGAACTTGTATTTGTACTTGACCCACAGTAATTGGTGTACATCACTAGTTTAAGTGCAGACCAATACACAACCACATACTGTAGTTTTAATTCTATTTTTGAGTAACTCTTCAAGAGCATCATGTCTCAGGTGGCAACAAGTGAGAGGGCAGAATTGGAGTTTTCCATTGAGGATTTGTATTCGTACAAAGTTGAGGAGCTCAAGCAATTCTGCAAAGACCTTGGTTGCCCTGTGAAAAGCGGATCTAGAAAGGATGTGCTACAAAGATTCTTTAAGGCCTGTTGGGAGGCCCAAGAGGAAGATGATGCAGATGAAGAGAATGGTTTTATTCCCCACGATCTGCCCGTGGTCGGACCAGTCTCAAGGGCTGGCAGCTCCCATTCCAGTAGGGGGCTCACTCCAGAGGAGTTGGAGGAGAATCAAAGGGTGAGAAACCATGAATTGGAAATAATGAAAATGAAAATGAAGCAATTGGAAGTAGAAAAGGCGGCGGAGGAGAGCAAGAATGCCCGTGCCTTGGAAGAGAAGAAATTGCTTCTGGCTCATGAGTTGAGGATGAGGGAGCTTGATTTGGAGCTCGAGAGGCTTGAGGCCATGAGTGTCTCAGCTGAAGAAGAAGAATGGTTAGCTCAAGAAGTGAGCTTTGCTGAGTTGGAGGTTGAGTCCAGCTCAGATGGTGGCAGCAAGATTGTAAGTTCTAGTGCTGAGAGAAAGATACAAACACCCAGAGATGTGGCGCCTAACTTGAGGAAGGGGGTTGACATACACCAGGGGGTTCAGGTTTATGATGTAGTTCCAGTGGAGTGCAGTGTCCCTGAAGTGGATTGGGGAACTGACACAGGGGACCATATTCCTAGTGGTGGGAGGGACACTCTACTGACCCTAGATGAGAGGTACAGGGAGAGGGGTTCCCCCATGGTAGAAACCTTGGTGTGTGAGTGTGAAGACCGCCCAGAAGAGTGTGAGTTGTGTGACAGAGACAGTCAGATACTGTCTTGCCAATACCAGGAGAGTGGTGTGGGGTACTTGTGTGAGGCACTGGAGGGTGAGGCAAAAGGTAGCTTGGTTAACAACTGTGGGGGGCTATGTGATTCATTTGTTGGAGAGTGTATTTTAAGTCCCTGTTTTCCAGAGCTATGCCAACACCCGGTGGAGTGTGAGTTCTCTGGTTCCAGAGAGCTTGCGTTGGAGGCAGACCTTTGGTTGGATGCCAGAAGGTCTGGAGAGGCATTAGGGAGTGATCTCAAAAGGAGTGGCCCGGATATCTTCCAGACCTGTGAGGTGGAAGAGGTTCAGTGTAGCCCAGTTAGGTCCCAGTGTAGTGGGAGGGGTGTAGGGGCTCACGTCCTGTCTCAGTGGAGAAGGGGTGAGTGTGGGACTGTGGGTCCCCAGGTGTCCGAACCCCAGTCTCAGGGCCTGGAGGGCTTCTTAAGGGAACACCAGGTTGGGGGCCTAGACAGTGCTAGTAGGCCATTTGAGGAGGATCTCCTAGTGTCAGGAGAACCTGGAGCCTCGGTAAACAGAGCTCCAGTGGTTCTGGTGTCCGGCGGTACCGCTCCAGTTGGGAGGGTGCAGAAGTCCAGACTGAGGGGTGAGAGGGGGATGTGTTCCCCAGTGGGAGAACCAGTGGGTCAGGGACCGGCCAGAAGTACTGAGACCCCTAGGAGTGACCATGGTGACACCACTTCTGTCCTGGGGGATCTTCGCGCACTGTCAGGTGGACAGGGGCCGGGAGATCTGCGCCAGGCAGACTGTCACGAGACACATGAGTCATGTGTCACCCTCGGGGAGATACTGTGTGAGTCCCCAGAAGTCCTGGCATGCCAGGCAGGTGTGCAACCGCAGGGTTTAGTCCCTGGGTTGGGAGACCAGGTTCAGGATCTGCCTGACCTGGAGGGAAGGACATCTGTAAGGTGTGTCCTGACCGGTTTGGCTCCCAGGGGTACCACTCCAGTGGGGAGGGTGCAGCACTCTGGAAGGGGGTGCAGAGGGAGGGAGTCCTCGCCTCTGACCCCGGTTCACCTGAAGGGTATAGACCCTAGGTTGGAGGGCCAGGTCCGGGGTGTCCCCCCTGACCTGGGATCCCAGTTGCAGGATAGAACCCCTGAACTGGTGGGCGAATGGTGCAGGACACCTGCCACAGGTGCCCTGACTATTCTAGAAGGGGGTACCGCTCCAGGTGGGAGGGTACAGAGCCCCAAGGAAGAGGAGGACTGGGTATGGAAAAGCCTTCCCCAGCCTCCTGTCCAGCCACCGGATACAGGCCCGGGGCTGGTGGGTCAGTGCCAGGTTGTCAGACCCGACCTGACAGGAAAGGAAGTGGACAAAGGTTGCCAAGCACCTGGGGCTACTGCCCCCCACCTTCTGACGCCACAGGGGTTTGAGGGCCCTGAGAGGCATAAGGCCTGGGTCTCATCCCTGACCACTGTCACTGGTCACTGCGGCTTGCTGTCTGTCTGTTGGGACACATCTGTGAGCAAGTTAAGGCTAGGTGCTGCACAGGTGGTGTCCACAGGTGAAGAGAAGGGTTCCACATGGGTTGGCTTGGTGGACCCTGAGAGTATGGATGGAGAGATCCAACCGGTTCAGGAAGGCGTAGAACAGGAATAGTGCCCTGCTGTTTGGGCCAGTTTCCGTGTTCTATCGCCCTAAGCAGGGAATCCCATCGAGGTATCGCTTGGTCTACCCTGGCTTTAGGCTGGAAGGGGGTTGTGTTGGAAACGGCCCTTTTTGCAGGGTTATCCCCAAACTTTTTGCTTCTTCCTCCTTTATTTTTTCTGACCCATGGTTGTTGGCAATAGGACTCTAGCACTGATCAGCAGTGGTAAAAGTGCCCAAAGTGCATATGCTCTCTGTATAAATTGTTATATTGATTGGTTATCCATGATTGGTATATTTGTTTCACCTGTTAGCCCCTAGTAAAGTGCACTGAGTGTGCCAGGGCTGGTGATTCAAATGCTACTAGTGGGCTGCAGCACTGATTGTGCCACCCACAGGAGTAGCGCTAAAATAATGTCTTAGGCCTGCTTGCAGTGCCTATGTGCAGTCCAGGACTGCCATGTCGACCTGGCCAGTGCACCCACTGACCAGGCCTTATCCTTCCCTTTCTGTACATGTCAGGCATCCCTATGGTGGCCCTAGGTACCCCCCTGGGATGGGTGTAGTGTATCTAAAAGGTAGGGCATGTACTGAGGTGTGTAACATGCCCTGGTAGTGAATTACAGCCATTTTCGTTTTTCACTGCTGAGAGGCTATCTTGCCCATAGGATAGAATGGGGAAGGCTGTTTACATGCCTATCTTCCCATAAGGGCAAGATAGAAAATCCAAGTTTGGTATCTTTGTGTTCAGAATTTAATTATACATCTTTTTAGCAAGATGGTTTTTAAATTCACTGTGTGAGAATGGCACTTTTTAGAAAGTAGCTATTCTCTTGTTTAACCTTCCTGTGTGCCTGTGTGCTGGTTGGCTGACTGGTGTTATGTGATGGGCCAGGTGGCTCCAGGAGCCTGGATGAGTCAGCAGCAGGGTGAATAGGGAGATCTGCTTTAGATGGGTGGGAGGAGTAGTCCCTGGGTTTGAATAGGGCTGCCCCTGCCAGCACAAAGCTGGCTCCACCCCCTGCTGGCCAGGCTGAGGACTCTGCCTCTGCTGGCACAAAGAAGGCTCCACCTCCTGCTGAGCGTCTAACGACCCTGCCCCTCACTCTGAAAGGAACCAGGTGCTCCAGAGCAGAGCACACCCAGGAACCGGTTTGAGCAGGGGAATCCCCCCACTGGAACAAAGAGAGACAAAGACTTGGAGGGGTATAAGAAGAGGACCCCAGACACCTAAACTTTAGATCACTTTGGAACTAAGAAGAAACCTCTGCCAAGGAGAAAGCTGAAAAGGACTGAAGAGGAGAAGACTGCCTGCTTGCTGTTTTGCTTTACTGCCAAGGAGAGGGGAAGGACTCTGCTGTGTCCCCTTCTTTTGATTCTGATCTCCAAGGGCCTGAGAAGAGCTGGCTCCCTGTTAAGAAGTCCCAGGAACAAAAGGACTTCACCACCAGCTCCCCTGGAACTCTGCTGAGAGTTCTGACCTGCCTTGGAGTGCTTGCCCAGTCTTGGGGCCTCAGGAGGGCGTTTTGCTGTGTTTGGGAGCTGGGAAGCAGAAGCGTGAAAAAGAGTAACTGGTACCCAAAGCATCATCCGACTGCGTGTCGCATGAACGAGAGTGCGAGGAAAATTTCATCGCGGCACCATCGCAACACGCAGGGTCCCCGCATCGCCGAGTGTGTCGAGCATCGTCCCGAAGCGTGAAGATTCCTGACATTGCGAGGGTCGTCGCAGAACCAGTTTGCGAGCCGCACCACTGCCGGTGCGTGAAAGTCTCCAGTCATCGGGTGCGTCGACGCAGAGTCCCGTTCCGTGGCGCATCGAGAGTTGCGGCGCCAGAAGGCAACGCTGCGCCACGCATCGCACCACATCGAAGAGTGTCGCATCGAACCTGTGCGTGAAGCTTCCCCCAAGAAACCTACGCAACGAAAGCCAAAGGTATCGCATCCTCCCCCTACAGATCGGAGCCGGCGCATCCACCTCTGCTGCGTGAAGCAGGGCTGCTGCAAAGCCTCCCCAGGATCTCAGGAGTATCGCATCGCCTTTGCCATCTTCCTTGTTATAGCTTTTGGGAACCTTATCGCAACTACAGGTATTGTTCGGCACGAGAGTGTCGCATCTTGTGCATTGAGAGTCGCATTGTGCAGGACACTGATTTTGACATCCTGGAGTACTTTCTGCAAACTCTTGAACTATCTTTAAAGTAACCTTTTTAATTGTATGTTGGTTTTTCTGTAGTATTTGGTCTTGTGAAGTTTTTAGTAAAGATACCTTATTTTTCTAAAACTGTTGTGGAGTAAATCTGTGGTATTTTCACTGTGTTACTGTGAGTGTTGGTACAAATACTTTACACATTGCCTTTGATAGCCTAGACTGCTCAGGCCAAGCTACCTAGAGGGTGAGCAGGGGTTATCTTAACAGTGTATCCCCCTTTCCCTGACTAGAAGCAAGGGTCCCTACTTGGACAGTGGTACCTACCCTGCCAACTAGAGACCCCCAGATCTAACATTTCCCTAGTTGCTGTCAGAGCTAGGGTTCAAAATCTACAGCTAGGCACTTTGCAAAAAAAGGGTCAGTTTTCACTGTGAAAATGTGGTGTCCACGTTGCGTTATGGGCCGTTTCCTGTCGCAGCCACTACACCTACCCACACAAGTGAGGTATCATTTTTATCTGGAGGCTTAGGGGAACAAAAAATTGTGGAGCAACTTTTATTAGCTATTGACTTTCAATGCATTTCTGCCCTCCAAATGTAAGACAATGTGTAAAAAAGAAATCACTTTGACAAATGACCTATAATTCACATGCTGGTATGGGTACCCTCAATTTCGGAGATGTGCAAATAGCTACTGTTTCTAAACTCTATATTTTGTTCTCATTTCAGAAACACATAGGTGACTTTCAGACCGATTTTTCTTTTTTTTTTTTTCTCCCCCCCCACCCCTGTTTATATTTTTCCAAATGAATTGCTATATACCCGGTACACAATAATAAACCATTGCAAGACGCTGCTCAGTTATTGGCTCTGGGTTCCTACATATCCCCACAACCAGAAGGGTCCATCGAATGTAACAGTATATTGTTTTCAAACATCTGTCATACTTGGTAGATGTTACAGGTGAAAACGTTGGCACAAATGGCTGTTTTTTAAACTCATTTTCCATTTTTTCTATTTTCAACTGTTCGTTCCTATACGAAAACCTTGAAGGATCTACACACATGACCCCTTGCTGATTCAAAATGTTGTCTACTTATCAGAAATGTATAGCTTTCCAGGATCCATCATTGCTTTCATACCCATTGTTAGGTCTCGGCTAGCGAAGGCTGCGCTTGCGCAGTCTCGCTTGGCGAGATTTAATGTTTTCTAGTATGGGGCTCGAACCCGCCCCTCTTCTCCATTGGCTGGCTTCCTAAACGGAGGCCAGCCATTGAAGGAGAGGGGCGTCTGTCCATTTAAGCCCCGTCTATTTCGGATTTGGGACGTGTTTTTTACTTTCTTTCCCTCCTCTGGAATGTAAACATTCCAGCCAATGGCAAGAGGAGAGAAAGAAAAACACGCCCCGAATCCGAAAACGACGCTGCGTTTCTCCGAGGCATTTCTGCTTGACTTCGGAGAAAGATGGTGGTGCTCGCTCCCTCTCCTCGGGCGTTTGGGTCACATCGGCTCAGATTTTCCAGTAAGGATTGCAGCATTTCCCGAAGTTTCCTGGCAGGGGCACTGGCGGACCCCCTTAGCCCCCGGTCACTTGAGATTTTAATTTTAATTTTTTTTTACTTTTCCATGGAAGCCTGTGAGGCAATGTCCAGCTGCCAAGGATGACCCAGTCCTGCCTGCGCACCCCCCGCACCCACCACGGAGAGGGCCCTCGTCTGGTGCTCCCTGTGAATGCATCTGCAAGGGCCCCACACGGTAACCGCTGCAGCCGGTGGAGGTGGAATGGCACAGAGGGGGGCAGGCGATGGTGGGGGCTGGTGCAGTGTGTCTGTTGTGTGTTATCCTCCTGTGCTTTGGAGCTGCTGTGTTTTGTAGCTTCCTCCATCATAGCCTGGTATTCCAGACAGGCTCCTTTTTCTCTGCTCCGGGGATTCCCGGGCAGCAGCAGCATGGAAAGGGGCCCATGCCTCCCCCAGGGTGAAACTCAGTTACGCACCACCGAAAAGGCTACAAATGCACGTAGTTTGGCGCGTAATGTGATTAAATGTGTCTTGCTGCGGTGAGCCCAGAAGCCAGTTCTCCAGGGCATGGCGACTTACGAGGAGTCCAAACAAGCACATCGAGTGTTAACTTTTTGTGTTCTTATTTATTTATTTTTGGGAGGGCCTCCTTTGGAGCACTTCGGTTTACTTTTGGGAGCGCAGAGACAGCAGGGGGGGGAGTTTGTGTCGCAGCTGATGAAACCTTTCCCCCAGCAGCACATTCTGTCTGGCACGCAGGGGCCGCTGCCAGATGTCACTCGGGTGGAGAGAGGCCCCGGCTGCTGCTCCTCCTTAGCCAGCAGCGGAATCCGGAGCCCGCGGCTATCCGCGGAGACGTCCTCCACGTCTGGATTCAGGGGCCACTTTGGAAAGATTCAGACGCCTCGGGCCACCAGGCACCAGCTTTGCCTGACTCCTCCCTGGAATTAGGAGAGGTTCTCACCCCTCGCGGAGCAGCTGTTAGACATCCCATAAAAGGCCCGGACTCCCAGACACGTTTTATTTCTGAAACACCTCAAGACGTGTAGCTTTGTTGTGGGAGTCGGAAGGCAACAAGCCGCCTCGTTCCCAGGTCGAGCTCACACGCCCCTCCCTGTTGGAATTTAGGATGGCCTTTCTGTGCTAAAACAAAATGAATCTTACTTACCTTCTGTAATGTAACTAGTGCTCATGTAATGCGTTCCTGTGCGCTACATAGAACTGCAAAAAGAAAGAAAAAAACTCTTGGTTTTATTCCCAGCCTCAGTGGGCCACCCCTAACTTTTGCCTCTACCCTGGAAAAGGGACTAACGGCCAGTAAGGGCGGGGGGGGGGGATTAGGCTGCCGTGCACAAACGCGGCTGTCTAAACTCGCGTGTAAAGGAAGTAGGCGGCAAACATGCACGTCTCCCACCTGCACGTGCATTGGAATCAAACGCTGCTGTGAAGTTCTAAGCAAGAGTGTAACCGGGTGCTGTTATCCGAGTTGTATTTGCAGGAAGGTCAGGCTATAATTCTTCACCTCCTACTATGCTATGCACCAGGACTAAATTGGTTAAGAGGTGGTCTCAAAACACCAGTACATACAGTTGAATGTCTAACGCAGTGATGAGAAGTCATTATGGGACTGTTGGCTCAATTCATCTGTTTTCAGTGCAGAATCAAATTAAGCCGGGGACAGAGCTCCTACTGTAATCTACAACGCCAAAAAACACAGTGCTCTGAACTGTCCACTGCATTGTTTGTGCTGCGATGTTCTAACCAATCAGCTGTGCACCGCCCACCATGCACAGAAACCGCTCCTCTGCTAGGGTTATTGGAGTCCCATGCTAAATGATATTTTGCTGTTTGGGCACTCCTTCTAATAGTGCTACACGGACATTAGTATCCATCTGGTGAGTTCATGATAGCGCCATAAGGCGGCTGCCTACAATGGCCCTAACTTAGCACCGGCCACGGCCAGCAATCATAAACCCTTCACCAGTGCTTCACCTCCCCCCACCAGCCCCCCCTCCCCCCAACACACACCCTTTCGGACCTGTACATGTTTATTTAACTAGCTTGGCAAGCCTCAGTTGGATTACTGGCAGCTGCCATGCCTTTCGGTTGTCAGTTGCTTGTTTACGAGAGGCAGAGGAGCGCCAGCAAGCCAAGAAAGCAGCCAAGCCTCGCCTGAAGTTACAGAACAATGAAACATTACCCTATAACTGATGCAGCTCATGTACACATACATTCGTATATATATTATTTGAAAGGTTGTTTCTGTAATATTAGGGACTCCACAGTGCGCCCACTCGTGGGCCATCGCTTGATCTAAACAGATCTTCAGAGCACATGCTCTGGGCGGGGGGGGGGCTTTTTCTGGGGTCTGATGGTGCACAACAGACCAGACCATGCTCTCGGTGAGGGAGGAGGCTTTTCATGGGGTCTGAGGGTGCACAACAGACCAGACCATGCCAAAAACATTGCCATTTACAATACCAACAACTTTAAACTTTGCAAATGCGAGACCTATTGCATTGCAAATGCTCTGTGTGTGTGTGGGAGGCTCTGTGTGTGTGGCTCTGTGTGGGTGGCTTTTTTTGTAGGCGGCTCTATGCGTGGTGGCTCTGTCTGTGTGTGGGTAACTGTGTGTGTAGGTGGCTCTGTGGGTGGCTCTATTTGTGTGTGGGTTGCTCTATGTGAGTGGCTCTGTGTGTGTGGGTGGCTCTGTGTGTGTGGGTGGCTTTGTGTGTGTGGCTCTGTGTGTGGGTGCAAATGCAATAGGTCTCGCATTTGAGAGTGTTTAAGCTATTGACATTGTAAATAACAATGGCGTTTCTTTAAATGATTTAAAAACAAAAACATAAACAAAAATAATGTCATGAGCAATGCCAATAGCTGTATAATCAAAGGAGGGACACTGGTGGGCTTAAGAAAGAGGTCCAGCATACAGGCCCAGTAAATCGTTAGAAGAAAGTGGGTATGCAGTTCCTCAAAGTCATGGGAGAGTGAGAGTGTGTAAGAGAGACCGTGTGGAAGAGGAAGGGGAATCCCTCTTATCGGAACTAGGGTCCTCACACACCAAGCAAGCTAGGTGTCATGCTTCATCATATGGACCTGCTCCTCGTCGGGACGGCGCTGCAATCCCCGACGGGCACCCTTAAAGGGGCTCTTTCTCGGAGATCTTTTGTTCCTGGCCGTATGATGTAGTGTGTGTGAGGGGTCTAGTGGTGTAGATGTGAGTGTGTGTGATTAAAACAAGTTGGATAGTCCAAAGAAGAACTTTATTAGAAATGGCTATCCACTTGATTAAAACAAGAAACAGAGTGGCGGCTGGCTGACGTTAGGGTTCAGCTTAGCTATGCTCTTCTGTGATGGTCAACATGTTTCATGCCTGGTGGTCTAATGATCCATGGCAATTCTTCAGGACCTAATAAACTGTCGACTATCTACACTAACGTGGGAAGTACAATAGTTACCTGCCACGTGTATTATGGGACAACGATCTCGCCATATGGAAGGGGGAACCTATTGGGGTGCGTATCCCTGCTTCTGTCCGTATTCGTTGCGCCACCGGGACACCACTTTCTGGTGTCGTAAAGGTTGCTGCCGGGATGGGCTGTCAACCTACCCTGGCGCCAAACGAACGAACCTAATCAAGTGGATAGCCATTTCTAATAAAGTTCTTCTTTGGACTATCCAACTTGTTTTAATCACACACACTCACATCTACACCACTAGACCCCTCACACACACTACATCATACGGCCAGGAACTGTATTATTTCTGATCGCGTATTTCATTCTTCGCGTGTCATGTTTACTGTAAAAAAAAACCTCTTTCGATCGGAGAGCTTGTGGTAGGCTGTCGGGCCTACCCGCGTTGGTTCGATTCGCAGTCGATGGAACAAACTCCATTTAAGTTCTGCCCTTTTTAAAAAGCGTTCTTTATTATGTTTCTGTTTTAACAATGCCGCATAGCATGCAGAACATAATTGTTGAGTATGTGTACAGGATCACACTCTAGCGCATCTCTCCAACCTGTCCCGGAGATACAATGCCGCTTGCTACTTTTATGTTTAGTAATCGCTGGTCAACGACCCACCCATCCCCAACCACCGCTGTTCCCAACCAGCATCTTATTGGCTCGCGCCACTTGAAAACTTCCCCTATTAATTGTCATGTTAGGAGTATCTTCACGGAGCACTCGCAGCGCCCTGTGCGACAATGTTTGTTGGTGGTTCTATTTAATAATAAGAATTGTTTTCTGCCCTAATAAACCCTTTTGGGAAGATTAGGATAATGAAAGACTATGCAAAAAAAACATGTAGCTCTAACATATACCTTGTTGTTTGCATACAGCTCTTTGATGACAGTTAATAGCTCTATGTTCTGTATTAGGATTTTGACTTATAAACTACAAGTAACAAAAAGAGCTCTTTCACAGAAGCAGTAACCCACTGACCTCTTTACATTATATGTACTTTGTGATCTGCATGGTACATGTTCTTAGCAACAGGCATTTTAACCCTCTGCGCTACCTTACGATAAATTAAAAATTTCACTAGACAAACCTCCGTTCTCTTTCCAGGATCATGATTAATCACCGGAGTTATCTTGACATTTTAATTGATGCCTGAAAATTGCTGGAGGCCAGGAACGCAGCAGCAGGTCCTTTTAAAAAAAATGTGAATATACTTGCAAAAATGACGCCCCCACCCCAAGTCCGCTCCGGTGCGGTGGCACCGATCGTACCGCTCTAGAGCCGGCCCTGCTTCGATTATTACTTGGGACAACCGCTTCCCTCTTTACTCGACCTCTCATGCCCCAAACATTTCCCTCTCCAAGTATCCACATTCGTGGTCAAGAGGTTACCCCAGCTTTGTGTGATCTTTCTGTGCTGACGTCAGGCCCATTGCTACAGTGTCTGTGTTTTGAGAAGTCTCTCGCAGCATCCGAAGGCTCTTTTTAGGCGAGTCGAGACTTCTCTGGGTCTGGGGAAAAGTCGCCTGTTATGAATGTGTACAATTGCAGAATTCTTTAATGGCTTTGGAGCCCCATATGGTGTGGTAGAATGATCCATATCTCTTCTAGGCATTTTATGGAGAACGACAGATCACAATTTTTACTTAAATTATATTTCTAAGGTTGACTGTTTATTTTTATTCTATATATTGAACAATGTAAGCATTAAAATACCATTCTAGACAACCATACATTTATGGAAAATTAACATGTTGGTTACCTTAATTGATCACAGTGGCAAACAGTTTTTCTGCAAAATGTTACATAAAACCTAGTATTATTTGCTGCTCTTTGGTCGTTTTGCAGGAGATACCTATGAGGTCCGAGTATATTGCCTGACAAAATACTGTGGCTATTTCCCCATCACTGTGGTGTTTGAGTTTTCATGCACAGGCTTTGGGAACTTTTGTATTGGTCGGTTTTTGTCAGCTGTGTCCAATGGCAGCCTTGCTGAAGAACTGGGCCCTACTGCTCCATATAAGCCCTACCAAGCTACCATCCAAAGACCAATAACATATCTGGACGATGAAGGAGTTCCACCAGAGAAGTAAGCTTTTTGTCGCCATGTTTTCAAGAATGATGCAGATGATGGCTTAGATGATGTACAGATGGAGTTTATTATGGGTTCTGTGTGATATATACCTGCCAAACCAGATCACTGAGAAAATGTTTGATTTCACTCACTAAGAATACTCTTTCAGTTTTTTTCCAACGTAAAGTCTCTTTTGGGATGGTGAGGAGGGTAAAGCAGTTGGCCAGATAAATTAAAACCAGCAGTACATCCACTGTTGGGCGATTTGGAGGTAGTAACTAAGTGTGCAACACGGCCTTTCATTCAGGTAGCTAAGTGACAGATAATCGTGTTATTTACATGTTTATAAATGGAAAAATGTTGCAAAAGTATAATAACCATTTTGGTTGTGGTTGAGCATGGTGGTCCAGTTATTGGGGTCATTTAAAAAAGAATTCACAATGTAGCCTTTGGTCTCTGTAGACAGGTACATAAATGGGACGTGTTGGCCAGTGCTCCTGTGGCCTGGGATTTTCATCCTTTGCCCGACTAAATCCTTTTTAGAGGAAAGAAATGTGACTTATGGTAATGTCTTGCAGATTTCTAGTTTCTACTGTAAAAACCTCAGGAATTAGTATGTACTCGATCAAGTGGCCGATAAAGGCTCTGGTGACCAGAAAAATGTATGTAAAATATCAAACTGGAGTGGGTTTAGATAGTTCACTTTCATGACCAACACGAACTTGACCAACATTTTGGTGCCAAAACGCTGTACAACCTAATAAACGGCATCAAATATACAAGGAGCAAAATATAGAATATACGGCATGACAAGATAATACAAAGAGACAGAGAAAACACCAGCAATGAAATCAAATTGGCATGGATAATCACCTCAGATAGGAAGGAAACGGGCTTTGTGAACACTTGGACATCCCCAAAAATTCTAGGTTCTGCAGATTGTGTGTTGAGGGCCAAGGTGCCTGTGAATCAGAATACTGTACTCTTGACCTATTCCATGTGATACATTTTTGAATGAGAGACGTCTCTAACTCACTTGATTGCTTAATGTTTTAGAATAGATGTATGGCCATGTGTACAGGTATACTATTATCCTGGGTACGGATGTACACTTTTATGGACCTAACCAGGTAAGCTGGCTGGGGCCAGGCTACTTTTTCAGAGCACTTTACATAGACTTTTTATCTTAATATGAGACCATAGGGATTCAATTCAACTGCTGTAGACAAGTGACTTATGTAAACAAATTGCAAAACGATCACAGATAGAAATAGCAAGGGTCACCTGTGGTTCTACGGGCAGCAAATTCTCAAGCAATAGTCCCAGACTCCAGGTCGCCTGTGTAAAGGTTAACACATTCACGAAGGTTGAGAGCGAGACAGAAGTATGATAACTGAGGACAAGGCAATTATCGGCCACTTTCATTCGTTTCCATTTGTTTTGACTTATGCTGATAACTTGATGGTCTTTGTGTGATCTTAACAAAGACACTGATCAAGACCTGTGCCAACTGATGTAATCCATAATTATGTTGAGAAGCCTGGCTTGAAATCTGAGCAGGGTTTCCTATGGGTTTGTGGGCTATAAGTAATGTGTTGCAAGTTTTACTTCTAGGTTTTGAGAACATTAAAACCCTTAACTTTATTTTTTGTGGTGAAATTCAGGGTATGTGTGTGTGCACCTCATTAAAAGTATGACCATAATACATCTTCATGGCATGATGGAGCTATTATAAAAATACCCATGTGTTTTTACATGATCACTGTAAAATTTGAATGAAAATATGAACAAAACAGGAGCATTGAAGGTGTTTGGATGGAGGCCATATCATGTGTCAATAGGGTATCCCAATGTGTATTTACCAAATACAATCATTGAAATTTTATGTAGAAATCATCTGCAGATTCTGTCAAGGACGACAATGCACTTGGATATTGGAATCATAACACAATTTCTTTGCCATTTGTCTTTACAGTTTCTTGGATTATGAACTTGAGCGGTCCATTTCTCTTGGTCAGTACAAGTATCCCATGAAGTTGAAGGACATTGTCCAAGAACTTATCCAGTTGGGATTAGACAGACCCAACCCTCACAGTCCCGTTATGGAGGACACCAGGCAAGTTATGTAAGTAACTGTGACCAGCCATCTGTAGTTTAAGTCCTGCGCTCATGATTTCTTATGGAACAGAGCTCTCCCAATGAAAGGATCAGAAAAGGTAAGGAAAAGCTGATACAACAGAATTACATGTTCGAGGCATATGAGCTGTAGATCATATGCTACGCACAGATCGCCATCTAGTGTTGGGTCCGGATGGTTGCACTTTGTTTTTTTTCCGAAGAAGTCTTTCCAGTCACAAGGTAGGTAGTGACTCCTTTCAGTGATAATGCGCATGGGTATCGACTCCATTGTTAGATTGTGTTTTTCCGCCATCGGGTTCGGATGTTAGTCGATGCACTCCGGTTTGACATCGTACTTTTGGTTTACCTTGGTGCGCAAGACATTCTACCTCAACTGTATTATTTCTGATCGCGTATTTCATCCTTCGCGTGTCATGTTTACTGTAAAAAAAAAAAACCTCTTTCGATCGGAGAGCTTGTGGTAGGCTGTCGGGCCTACCCGCGTCGGTTCGATTCGCAGTCGATGGAACAAACTCCATTTAAGTTCTGCCCTTGTGCCACTCAAAATACCTGTGAACCGACTCACACAAAGTGTGTAACCTGTGCTTGTCTGCTGAGCACAGTGAACAGGACTGCGAAGCGTGCAAAGCTTTCCGCTCCAAGAAGACGCTTCAGGACCGTCGGGCTCGACGTCTCGACATGCAGAGCCAGCACACAGGCTCCATTCTGGACCTCTTTGGAACTGAATCGAAGGAAGAACCCGGCGATGCTATTGGGGCCGATGAGGAACAGGAACCGATCTCAGTTTGAGTACGGCTCCGACCAGGATGAAGACATCCCACATGGACAGCGTACTGTAAGTACAGATCCTCCCTCGCCCCGAAATCCACCTCAACCCAAAAAGAAGGCTACGGACCAACCTGTGCCCATGGGTTCCGGTCGGCACCGAGACCACGCTTCCGACACCTTGCCTTCTGGCTCGGCACTGAAGCCTACAAAAAACCACACGCTAAATCGGACATCGAGCTGAAATCTTCGGGATCGAAATCGAAGTTCGGCTCTGACCCACAACACTCGGCACTGAAACATGCTTCGTTTCCGAAAACTCCAGCCCCTAAAACCCTCGGTGCCGAAACACGGCAGGCACCGAAATTACCAAAAAAACACTGTTTCGATGATCCGCTCAATAAACCCGGCCCTAAACAGAAAGTGCTGTACATTCAACCAACAACTGGGCATATCACCACCACAGTGACTCTAAAAAGAGTAACTGATGCTGAAGAGGAATTTCACACTCCTTTGAAGAAGGGAACTTTTGGAACTAACCCTTCCCCTCCTCCTATCCCATCTCCTCCTTCTCCACAGTCTATACCTGTGCCTACTTCGCCTCAGCATTCACCATATACACCTGACAACCAGGATGATGGGGATGATAATGGGGATGATGATAATCAGCCAATACCTGCAGACCCATGGGACGACTATAACATTAACTCGCCCACAGGCAATGATCCTGACTTGTATCCTACCAAACCGTCCCCACCAGCCGACAGTGTAGGTTGCATTGAATTGCTGGGTAGGGCTGCCAATTACCATGGGGTGCAACTCCACAAAGATTCCCTCGAAGAGGATTTTTTTTTCGATACCCTGAGCACTACTCAAAGGTCATCACACTCTACCAATGCTCAAGGGTAATATCAGACATGTGGATGATATCTTTAGTGATGCTGTCAGGGCACGTATCATTACCCCTAGGGTAGACAAAAAATATAAGTTAGCACCATCGGACCAAGCGTACATTAGGGGACAATTAGCATTGGACTCGCTAGTAGTGTCTAACGCAAAAGGGCTAACTCTCAAACCACAGGAGATGCTCCACCCCTAGATAAGGAATCTAAGCTTCTTAATGCTTTGGGGAAAAGAGTCGCATCTCAAGCAGCAAACATCTGGAGCATATCCAACACACAACCGTTGCTAGCTAGATACGACTGTGCGCATTGGGACGAGATGGAACAATTTATCCAATATTTACCCCAAGAACATAAATCTAAAGCGGAAGACCTGAAAAGGGAGGTACAGCTTATTTTCAACCATCAAATCAGGTGCTCCCTTGAGCAGTAAATACCAGTGTCCTTTTAAGAAGGCACGCCTGCCTACGTATCTCTGGATCAGGGCCGGACTGGGAACCAAAACCAGCCCTGGCAAAGTGCTCGGCCGGCCCCCCGGGGCTTGGGGGTGCCGCCGAGCTCTTTGCCAGTGCCGGTTTTCGGCCGATTTTGTTACAGGGCCGATTTTGCAGCTATGCTGCAAAAACGGTCCTGTAACAAAAACGGCCCCCAGGGGCACAAAACCGGCCCCCACCCGTGCGGCGCACCGGGGGTTTGCCCGGTGCCCGCTACGGCCAGTCCGGGCCTGCTCTGGATTCAAATCTGAGGTTTAAACCTCTATCTTAAACACACCTTTTGATAAGGAACACCTTTTTGGTCCAGTGGTAGACTCTTCACTGGAAAAGATTAAGAAAGACACTGAGGTGGCCAAATCCATAGGGGTGCTTCAGTTACCACAAGGCCGTGGTTCCTTTCGACGCTCTCTCTATCGAGCGGGGTCCAACAATTCTTCCTCAGAAAATACTTCCACCTACAAGGATAAAAACCAACGCTCTGGTTTTAAGAACTACTTCAGAGGGGGTTACAGAGGAAATAATGGTAAGGGAAGAGGTAGAGGTTCAAACACACGCACCTCTTCCTCCAATACAAAACAGTGACTCACCTCTTCACCACCCCCCCCCGACCATCTAACACCTGTCAGGGAAAAATGTCAAATTTCCTACCAGTTTGGCAGTCAATAACAGACAAGAGGGTTCTACAAATTATTTGTTCTGGTTACTGCCTGGAGTTCATCAACACTCCTCCAAACATTCCCCCAAAGTCACACAAACTCTCACCAGATCATCTACACCTCCTCAAACAAGAGGTACAGTCTCTACTTTTACAAGAGCTATAGAGCCCGTACCACTTCAACCCCAAGGGTCAGGCGTGTACTCCTTTTACTTCCTAATACCAAAAAATGACGGGTCTCTCATACCAATCTTAGATCTCAGAGAACTCAATTTTTAGATACAGTCAGACCATTTTCACTTGGTAACACTTCAACAGGTACTACCTCTTTTTCAAAAAGGCGACTTCCTGTCCCCTCTAGATGTAAAGGACGCATACTTTCATATTCCAATCCACCCTGCTCATCGAAAACTTCTCAGGTTTGTGCTAGGAGGCCAACATATACTCCCATTCGGAGTCACCACTGCCCCCAGAGTCTTCACAAAATGCCTGGCAGTAGTAGCTGCTCATCTAAGGAGACCAAGCATCCATGTCTTCCCATACTTAAACGACTGGCTCATCAAAGCCAGCACGTACCAACAGTGTCTCAAATACACTTTCATAACAATCAAGTTACTACTGACTAATATCCACCACTCAAATTACTTTCATATTTCACCATACTAATTCACCACTAATACTTTATGGGTTTCCGGGAAACGTGCTACTCGCGAAAAAAAAGCGCTTCAACACCCCATCAGGGGTAACAAGCGCTATATAAATACAAACCTTTTTTCCTCCTCTATCCTGCTGCTAACGTTCCGAACCCAAATAACTGACTAACTTATCCACCACTTAAAATTACTTTCATATTTCACTATACTAATTCAACACTAATGCTCTATGGGTCCTGGAGTAGCGTGCTACTCGCCGAAAAAGCGCTTCGATGCCTCGTCAGGGGTAGTAAGCACTATAAAAATGCAATTACAATACAATACATCGACAAGGGTTCACAGTCAATGTGCCAAAGTCACATCTTCAGCCAGCCAATATTCAGAACTATCTAGGAGCCACTTTAGATACTCAAAAAGCTCTGTCAAAAGGACGGCCCTTCATAGACCCGGTTCCACTGACAGTACTAACAGTGGACGCGTCTCTAACTGGCTGGGGTGCTCATCTACAGCAACACACAATAAAAGGCCTGTGGAGTCACCAACAAAAGTTGCTCCACACCAACCATTTAGAGCTTATGGCCATATTTCTAGCCCTCCAGGCTTTTCTAACCCATCTAGTGGGCAAAGCTGTCCTGGTTCGTACAAACATGACAGCTATGCATTACATACCAAGACGGGGGGGTGGGGGGGACACTCCCTCCAACTGTACCACCTAGCCCAGGAAATCTGGAGGTGGGCTGGTGATCACAAAATCTATCTCCTAGTAGAACACCACCCAGGAGTAGACAATCAGATGGCAGATCTGCTAAGTCGTCAGACACAGCAAATCCATGAATGGGAATTACACCCTCAAGTTCTCCTCCCATTCTTTCAAATGGGGGCTTTCCAGACGTAGACCTGTTCGCCACGCACTTAAACGCAAAATGCCCAAACTTCGCGTCCAGGTATCCACATCCATTGTCCAAAGGCAAAGCACTATTCATGAACGGGTCAGGGATATTTGCTTACGCTTTTCTGCCTCTCCCACTCATTCCATGAGTGGTTCGGGATCTCAGACAAGCGTCCCTGACACTAATCCTAGTTGCTCCCGCATGGGCATGTCAACCATGGTTCACAACCTCATTGGAACTCTCTGTAGTTCCTCATAAAAAAACTATGTCTTACACCCAATCTCCTCACTCAGAGCCATGGAGACATAAGACACCCAGAACCCAGTCAACTCAATCTGGCAATCTGGTACCTGAAGTCTTAGTGTTTGGCCATCTTAATCTACTGCCAGACTGTATGAATATTATCAAGGAAGCTAGACGTCCTACCACAAGAGCTTGCTATGCAGCAAAGTGGAAGCGGTTTGTAATTTACTGTAATAACAACCACATCAACCTGCTTGATGCTTCTGTCCAAAACATTATATGCTATTTGTTACATCTACAACAATCCAGTTTAACATACACGTCAATACGTTTACACCTGGCTGCAATAGCTGCATACCTCTGGAATTGGCAACATCTATCTCTTTTTAGAGTGCCTGTTATCAAAGCATTTGTGGAGGGACTCAAGAGTAATTCCCCGAGACGTCCACCTGCTCCAGTATGAAATCTCAACATTGTTCTCCTCCGACTAATGGGTCCACCCTTTGAGCCATTGCACAAATGTGAACTGCAATTTCTCACATGGAAAACTGCTTTCCTTGTGGCTATCCCATCGCTCAGAAGGATGGGTGAGCTTCAGACATTAACTATAGCAGAACCGTTTTTACAAATGCACCAAAATAAAGTGGTTCTTAGGACTAATCATAAATTCCTTCCTAAAGTCATTTCTGCTTTTCACATCAATCGATCGGTTGAGTTACCCGTGTTCTTCCCTCAACCAGATTCAGTGGCAGAACGTGTCCTACACACATTAGATGTAAAGAGAGCATTGCTGTATTACATAGAAAGGACAAAACCTTTCCGTAACACAAGTCAACTTTTTGTCGCTTTTGCTCCACCACACAAAGGCAATCCCATATCAAAATCAGGAATTGCAAGGTGGATAGTCAAATGCATTCAAATATGCTATGCAAAAGCAAAACCAACGCTAACAGTTCCCCCTAGAGCACACTCTACACACAAACTGGGGGCTTCTATGGCATTCTTAGGAAATATACCCATAGATGACGTATGCAAAGCTGCAACATGGTCTACCCCACACACATTCACAAAACACTATTGTGTGGATGTGTTAGCAAGACAACAAGCTAGAGAGGGCCAAGCAGTTTTACGTACACTATTTCAGACCACTGCAACAGACACAGGTTAGCCACCGCTTTGGGAGATAACTGCTTTAATCAGATGCATGTTAGCAAGCAAGTTCAGTTTGTTCCCCCAAACGTATGGTAATTGAAGAAATCAATATTTTGGCTGGGGAAATATTTATTGAACAATCGGCTGCTGGTTGTTGATCTGTGTTTTTCCAGCAACTTGCCATTTGGCAGTAAACAGGCCTTGTAAATTAAATTTCCAAACTTTTCCATGTCCGTGATGGTTTCCAAGCTATATAAGAAGTGTAGAGCCTCTTTGGCCGATCGAGTGCCCTGGTGTACAAAAAGATTGGCCTCAGGAAGGGTAGACGGGGCATGCTGAAGTGCCGTGTAGCAAAGTAACATGTGAGCCAGTGATTTCCCTTTTGTAATTGCACAGCCTGCAGCATGTGATGATTTCAATTATTTTCCAGGCCGGGTTCAGTTCTCTAATTGGGAGTGGCACCAGCCTTGCCCATAATATTTGATTTAGAGCGCGTTTTCCCAAAACCTGTTTAAGAGGAGGTTTGTGTGGGGAAAAGTTAGTGGCGTACTCCAAGTAGAAAAATAACAGGAAAAAGAATGATGTTGAGAGAAGAGTTTAATCCATCTTCATAAGATAGGAGTCAGTTACATAATGCCAAAACCGCAATCCTTAACCGCCCCTACCGAGAATCACATAATTGAAAGCAAATACTCTGCGTGATCTCCACGAGCGTGGAAAGAGAAACGCTCGCGGAAACCACGCAAAGCATATGCAACACATCTTCCCCCTTTTATTTATTTATTTATTTATTTATAATTATTATTTTCCCCTTTAACAGGTATGCTAATCTATAATATAATCTTTGAACCTTTCAGGACAATGATGTTCACGTTTCTTCCTGGAAGAGTCACTGTCCCAATTGGAGCAACCAGGATGCTGTTTAGGAGAGACATCATTGTGTACATCATCCAAACATGTATGTTCGAGGCATATGAGCTGCAGATCACACACTGAGGATAAGATCGCCATCTGGTGTTGGGCTCGGATGATTGTAGGTTGTTGTTGTCTTCGGAAGAAGCCTTTGGTCACGAGATAGGTGACTCCTCCCCTGGACAACAGTGCGCATGGGCATCCACTCCGTCAGATTGTTTTTTTCCGCCATTGGGTTCGGATGAACTTTTTTCCGCTCCAGCAGAAAACTTCCAGCAATCAAAATAACTCTTCAATCTTCATTCCATCAACGTCGAAATCAACTCTGACCGGTTCCGGAAGCGGCTGATGGACAGGACACCTTTTAAAAAATGCCCCCAGTGTGGAGCGAAGTTCCCCCACAGTGACCTCCACGAGGTTTGCAACCTCTGCCTGTCGCCGGAACACAACAAATCGAACTGTCCAGCTTGTGCCGCTTTCCGGTCCAAGAAGACCCTCCGGGACCGAAGAGCTCGACGCCATATTGTGGCCAAACCAGCTCCAGAACCGGAGGACATCTTTGCTCAGGATGTTCCTGAAGATGACACCGAAGATCTCGAGATTGTGTCCGAGGCCGACGATTCCGATGACCTCATCACTCCAGGGCAGCGTGTGAGTACCACCCCCCCTGCCCCTACCCCATCCAAAAAGACATTGGTCAAGACTCCGCCAGCTGGGCCCAGTCGCGACCGAAAATCCTCTTCAGAAGCCCCGCCCTCGGGCCCGGCTCCGAAGACATCTAAGCCTGTAGGTGGCTCGGGCTCGAGCAAACCTCATGTTATTGTACCTATAATACCTTCGGCACCGAAAACTCCACTGTTGGCACCGAAACAGGCTTCAAGACCGAAATCTCCTTCGGCACCAAAACGTTCCTCGACACCGATGCCTAAAGGTCCCTCGGCACCGAAGATTCCATCGGCACCGAAGATTCCATCGGCACCGAAGATTCCATCGGCACCGAAGATTCCATCGGCACCGAAGATTCCATCGGCACCGAAGATTCCATCGGCACCGAAGATTCCATCGGCACCGAAGATTCCATCGGCACCGAAGATTCCATCGGCACCGAAGATTCCATCGGCACCGAAGATTCCATCGGCACCGAAGATTCCATCGGCACCGAAGACTCCATCGGCACCGAAGACTCCATCGGCACCGAAGACTCCATCGGCACCGAAAACTCCATCGGCACCGAAAACTCCATCGGCACCGAAAACTCCATCGGCACCGAAAAATCCATCGGCACCGAAAACTCCGTCCACACCGAAAAAAGTTCATAAAGACCCGAAACGGCCATTGCCACCACCACTTTCGGAGCCGGATGAACTTTTTCGCCCAGATCCTACTCAAAAGCGGATCTACATTAATCCCAAAACCGGACATGTGACTGCAGTCCCATACAAAAAACGGAAGCTGGACATCACACCACCTCCAGCTCCCATACGGAAGAAGGACTGTGCTACTTCACCGCTTCGTCCTTCCTCTCCTGTGATACCTCCTGACCCATCCCCCCCTCCTCCTCCTCCTTCTCCTTTACCTTTACCATCTCCTTCTCATTCACCTCCTCCACAGGATGATAATGATGATTTAGGGGGAGGGGCGGACCCTGATTTATTTAATGATCCTCTTGATCCAAACGACCCTTTTACGTTCCCAGACACAGCACCAGTAGATGACTGGTCTTATCCAATACCTGACATGCCTGACCCCACTACCTACCCTTCCAAGCCCTCCCCTCCTGATGACCATTTGGGGTTTGGCCAACTCATAAATAGGGCAGCAACATTCCATGGCGTCACAATGCACACGGACGCCCTTGAAGAGGACTTTCTCCTCGATACTTTTGAGCAGTCACAAAAACTGTTCACATACTGCCCATGATTAAAGGGGTTATAAAGCATGCCACTGAAGTCTTTAAAGACCCTGTTAGAGCTAGGGTTCTCAACCCCCGCATCGAAAAAAAATACAGCCCAGCCCCGCAGGACCCTGCATACATTAAAGCTCAGCTCCCTTTAGACTCCTTGGTCGTGTCAAATGCCAGGAAGCGTGTTAACTCACAGACAACTGGAGAAACGCCTCCCCGGACAAGGAGTCTAAGCTTTTAGAGGCCTCAGGCAAACGAGTCGCCGCACAGGCGGCAAACCACTGGCGTATTGCCAATACCCAAGCCCTGTTAGCCCGGTATGATAGAGCGCATTATGACCAACTTGAGGACCTTATGCAACATCTGCCTGAGCCCTTTAAATCCCAGGCTACTGACCTCATTCAAGAAGGCAAATTAATATCTAATGCCTCCAATAAATGCGCCTTAGATGCAGCAGACACTGCTTCTAGGGCGGTCCATACCAGCGTCTTACTCAGACGACATGCCTGGCTCCGTGTTTCCGGTTTTAAACCGGAGGTTCAAACCACGATTCTAGCTCAACCTTTCAACCAAGAGCAGCTATTTGGCCCTGCAGTGGACACTGCATTAGAAAAAATGAAGAAAGATAATGAGACTGCCAAATCTATGGGAGCACTGCAGTCTCCTCAAACCCAGGGTTCCTTTCGTCGCTCCTTTTATAGAGGAGCCTCCAAAAATCTGGGAACTGAGACCACGTCCACCTTTAAAAATTCTGGACAAACATCCCCTAACAGAGGATATTTTTGAGGGGGTTATAGGGGAAACAACAACAAAGGTCGAGGGCGGGGCAACAACAACAACACCCGCACCTCCCCAGCCACTAAACAGTGACTTGCCACCACTCCCCCCAGACCATTCCACTCCGGTCGGGGGGCGGCTCCAACAATTCCTACCTGTCTGGACTTCCATCACCACAGACAGGTGGGTAAGACAAATTATCCAGTCTGGCTACTGCCTCGAACTAATACAATCCCCCCCGAACATACCGCCCAAACACCGTCCAATGTCCTCACATCATCTCTCTCTCCTCAAACAAGAAGTTCAATCCCTGTTACAAAAACATGCAATAGAACCAGTCCCTCTTCAACATCGGGGAACAGGAGTATATTCCCTATACTTCCTCATTCCCAAAAAGGACAAAACGTTAAGGCCCATACTGGATCTCAGACTACTAAACCAGTATATACAATCAGTTCATTTTCATATGACCACCCTCCAACAAGTCCTCCCACTATTACAACAGGGAGACTTCCTCGCCACATTGGACCTCAAGGACGCGTACTTTCACATCCCTATGCATCCCGCTCACAGAAAATATCTACGATTTGTGGTAGACGGGCAATACTATCAATTTACAGTTCTCCCATTCGGAGTAACAACAGCACCCAGAGTGTTCACCAAGTGCTTAGCAGTCGTGGGCGCACCTCAGAAGACAACAGATCCATGTCTACCCCTATCTGGACGATTGGCTCATAAAAGCCAACACTCCCCAAATCCCATCTACAGCCCTCCCACTTACACCAGTATCTAGGAGCAACCATAGATACATCCAAAGCCATAGCTTATCCCAGCACTGCCAGGATAACCAGTATACAAAATCTCATCTCTCAATTTCAAACTCCTCAATCTCTTCCAGCAAGAGTGTTCATGCAGCTCCTAGGCATGATGGCGTCATGCATCTCCATAGTCCCACACGCACGACTTCAAATGCGTCCCTTACAGGAATGTCTAGCACAACAGTGGAACCAAGCTCACGGACAACTTACCGATCTGGTGTTGGTGGACAGTCGCTCACTTCGCTCACTGAAATGGTGGAACACCATCAACCTGTCCAAAGGGCAGCCGTTCTTAGAGCCTCTTCCACAAGTTGTGCTGACTACCGACGCATCTCTCACGGGGTGGGGAGCCCACCTCCTTCAACATACCACTCAGGGCAGATGGACCAGTCAACAAAAACTGCTCCACATCAATCACCTAGAACTCTTAGCGGTGTTCCTGGCACTAAAATCCTTTCAGGTACACCTAAAGAACAAAACTGTCCTCATACGCACAGACAACATGACGACAATGTATTATATACAGAAGCAAGGGGGACACATTCTCTCCAACTGTCCCAACTGGCACAGCAAATCTGGAGATGGGCAATTCCCCACAACATCTACCTGTTAGCAGAACATCTCCCATGAATCCACAACCAGGTGGCCCACCTCCTAAGTCGCCACACACAGCAGATCCACGAATGAGAATTACACCCCAAGGTTCTACTCCCATTCTTCCAAAAATGGGGACAACCAGACATAGACCTGTTCGCCACTCCCGAAAACACAAAATGCCCAACCTTCGCCGCCAGGTTTCCACACCCACAGTCGAAGGGCAATGCCCTATGGATGAACTGGTCAGGCAGATTTGCATACGCTTTTCCGCCTCTCCCACTCGTTCCATTTGTGGTACGCAAACTGAAACAACAGTCGCTAACACTAATTCTAGTAGCTCCCACTTGGGCACGTCAACCGTGGTTCACCACACTTCTGGAACTATTTTTAGTTCCACATCAAAAGCTACACCTCTCCCCGGATCTATTAACACAGAACCATGGAGAAATCAGACACCCAGATCCTCAAACACTGAACCTAGCAATCTGGCTCCTGAAGTCTTAGAGTTCGGGTACCTCAACCTCCCTCCAGACTGTATGAATATCATAAAGGAAGCCAGACGACCTACTACTAGAGCATGTTATGCCGCAAAATGGAAACGATTTGCCATCTACTGCGCTAATAATGACATACATCCATTGGATGCTTCCATCCAAAACATAATTTGCTATCTACTACACTTGCAAAGATGCAATCTAGCGTATTCCTCTATACGTTTACACCTAGCAGCCTTGGCAGCCTACTTGCAAAATAGGCAACACCTGTCCCTCTTTAAGGTACCAGCCATCAAAGCGTTTATGGAAGGTCTTAAAAGAATTCTTCCCCCAAGATTACCACCTTCCCCAGTGTGGAATCTCAATGTTGTTCTAACAAGACTTATGGATCCCCCATTTGAACCTATGCACAAATGTGAATTACAGTTCCTAACATGGAAGGTAGCTTTCCTTATCGCAATCACTTCCCTACGAAGAGTAAGTGAAATACAAGCCCTTACACTAGAGGAACCTTTCTTACAACTACACCGTAACAAAGTAGTTCTTAGGACAAACCCTAAATTTCTTCCAAAAGTGATTTCCCCTTTCCACCTTAACCAATCAGTAGAGCTACCGGTCTTTTTCCCTAACCCAGACTCCGTAGCTGAAAGGGCCCTACATACCTTAGATGTTAAAAGAGCCTTGCTTTATTACATCGACAGGACAAAACCTTTTCGAAAGACAAAACAACTCTTTGTTGCTTTCGCACCACCACATAAAGGCAATCCCATCTCCAAATCCGGTATAGCCCGGTGGATAGTTAAGTGCATCCAAATATGCTACCAAAAGGCTAAACGTACTCTTACAGTTCCCCCTAGGGCGCACTCCACGCGTAAAATAGGGGCTTCTATGGCCTTCTTAGGTAACATTCCCTTAGAAGACATTTGCAAGGCAGCCACGTGGTCTACCACGCATACCTTCACTAAACACTACTGTGTTGATGTTCAAGCCAAACAACAGGCCTCAGTGGGCCAGGCTGTCCTAAAAACTTTATTTCGAACTGCTGCAACGGATACAGGTGACCACCGCTAAGGGGAGACACTGCTATATAATCTATCCTCAGTGTGTGATCTGCAGCTCATATGCCTCGAACGGAATATGCTACTTACCAGTATGCATCTGTTCTTGGCATGTAGAGCTGCAGAGTCACACACGCCCACCCGCCTCCCCGGGACCTGTATCTGTTCCAGCATTTGTCTTACTTAGACATTGCCCATGGACATCCTTTCTTTTCATTCCTATACACTCCATCTTTTCCCATCATGGCGAAAAACAATCTGACGATGGAGTGGATGCCCATGCGCACTGTTGTCCAGGGGAGGAGTCACCTATCTCGTGACCAAAGGCTTCTTCCGAAGACAACAACCTGCAATCATCCGAGCCCAACACCAGATGGCGATCTTATCCTCAGTGTGTGACTCTGCAGCTCTACATGCCAAGAACAGATGCATACTGGTAAGTAGCATATTCCTTTTGCTAAGATCCCTAGGTGAATGGGAAACCCCTTTGAACAAAGAGATCCTGTTCAAATTCCAAACAATTCCTCCCTCTATTCTCACCGCGTTGTTGAACACTTCTATAATTCTTTTTGGATCTGACCAACATTGGGAACCTTTAGGAACATTTTCTTTTCTTCTCAGACGAACAAAGTCACCAATAACAATTTTTTGTTTGCTTACCGAACCTCTCTGCTTATCCATAACCTGTTTCATTTTTTTTTGTACTCATTGACCCTTTGTTTAACAACATCATAATCGATAGCAATCAACTTGTTGTCATCCAAACCTTTTTTTAACCACCATGGAACTAAGCTAGTACTAGGTTTTCGTCCCCTCAAAAGTTCAAATGGACTAGCTAAGGTAACTGAATTGGGAGATGTCCTATATGCTAGTAACATGGATTGTAAGGCATTACCCCAATTAAGACCCCCCTTAGTGGATAGTTGGATCGCTTCCTTCACCACACGGTTAAAACGTTCTACTTGACCATTAGCCTCTGGATGGAACACAGATATTCTCCTATTCTCCTATGAGTTATACTACATTTTCCAAAAAATGACTCCATCTCCTTACTAATGAATTGAGGTCCATTATCCGTAACAATTTCTTGCGGGATTCCTTCTCTGCAAAAAATACTATCTAAAAACTCAATCACACTTTGTGAAGTGACCTCTTTGACCATCTTAACCTCAGGCCACTTTAAAAAAGAGTCAATTAAAACAATGCCAAAACATTTATCTTTGGGTAGGACATGAAATGGACCAATGATATCAAGCCCTAATTTCCTCCATGGACCAACAGGACAGTCAACAGGGTGAGATTCAACACGCAAAGGAACAGCTGATTTGTCACTACCCGAACATTTACTACACTTGCTTACAAAATGCTCGACAGAGGATTCTATTCCAGGCCACCAAAATGCCTCCCTAATCCGCCTTCCAGTAAATGAAACCCCAAGGTGTCCATGACCAATCTCCATGATGGTGTTTCTTAGGCCAAAAGGCGGAATTATTTTGTCCACTCTCATGACTAACCCATTTTCGATAGCTAATTCATCATGAATCTTTGAGAAACTCATCATGTCGCCAGATAACCTCCTTGATTCTGGCCAACCTTGCACTATATATTTTTTGACAGTATTTAATTCAACATCCTTTCCCATTTCAGCAATCCAGATATCCTCACACAGACTTGGTTTCCCACCATGTATTAAGTTCATATAATGTGTGGTGAAAGCGACTTCACAATCATCATCCTGATAGTTCTTGTCGCTAGCCATAGGTAACCTGGACATACAGTCAGCGTGCATATTCGCCTTCCCTTGAACATACTCAATACAAAAGCGAAAGGATTGTAATCTTGATGATGATCTGGCTAACCGTGCAGACATAGACCTACCTCCACCAGGGGACATTAAAAATACGAGTGGTTTATGATCGGTTTTGATAATAAAATCAGTGCCCCTCAAAAAACTTCTAAAGTGTTCTGCCCCCATACACAAGCAAGTAATTCTCTTTCGATAACCAAATAATTTTTCTTTGCATCTCTTAAAGCCCTAGAAGCGTAAGCTACAATCCATTCATTGCAATTATCTTTTTGTAGTAAGACACCTCCAAGGCCTAAATTGCTGGCATCTACCATAACTATACATTTTTTTCCAGGGACAAATGGTTTTAAACATGGTGCATTAACAATGAATCTCTTCAATTTTTCAAATGCTTCAGTCATGTCATTCGACCACATGAACTTGGCATTTTTCTTAAGCAAACACCTGAAAGGGTCAACTTTAGCAGAATAATTTGGAATAAACTTTGCATAAAATTCAGTTAACCCAAGAAACGCAACTAACTGTTCTTTCGAGGTAGGTAAGGGAGCGTTAATACTCTCAATGTGTTTTTGTTTTGGTTTAATTCCCTTCCCACTGATTGGGTGTCCTAAGTATTCCACTTCCCTTGCTTTTATTTTGCATTTATCCAAACGAAGGGTGAGGCCCTTCTCAGCCAAAGCCGCTATGACATTATATAAATTGCGGTCATGCTCCTCATCATTCTTTCCGTAAACCAGAATGTCATCCTGGAACGCAATGGCACCAGACAACCCTTCCAGAGTCTCTTTCATCAATCTCTGGAAAACTGATGCGGCACTGGCTAAGCCAAACGGCATGCGGCAATATCTGAAAAGACCCTCTGGTGTAATGAATGCTGTAAAATCTTTAGAGTTTTCAGAAAGAACTACTTGGTGGTACGCACTTGCTAAATCAATGCAGGAAAATACTTGCGCATCAGCTAAAGTGGAAACCATTTCATGCAAGTTGGGAAGAGGCTGTGCATCTACCCAAACGGCACGATTTAAACTGCGTAAGTCAACACACAGCCTAAGTTTCCCTGAAGATTTTACCGAAATAACTATGGGAGAAACCCACAGGGAGGACTCTATGGGTTCTATAATGCCTTCACTGCAAAGATTCTTTAGCATATCTTTCAATTTGTCCCTATATGACAGTGGAACATTTCTTACTTTGTGACGAATGGGGATGGAATTTTCGTGAAGTTTAATAACATGCTCAAAGCCTTTATATTTCCCTAGTTTTCCACTGAAAACGCTTGGAAATTCTCTGATTAATTTATCAACTGAAATGGGCCCATAATGAGCATCGGATTCAACAGCAAAAACAGGAGGATTGGCTCTGGGATCAAGTTTAATGCCCAATTCATGCTGGTGTGGCCACCCTAAAAGGGATTGCCCTGATTTTGCCACATAAATCTTGCTGAAGGTATGGCGTCCAGAAAATTTTAAATCTGCGTAAAAATAACCTATTAGGTCAATCTTTTGCCTAGTGTAACCCCCAGGAGATACATCGGGATGAATAAGATGTCTGTTTGGCCAACTCTCATAAAAAACGTTTGAGGAGATGATGGAATACCAAGCGCAAGAGTCTACCAAAATTCTCAAACTGATTCCATGAACGTTGATGAAACAGAAAGGAAATTTTGAAACTCCATCACTGCATACATTAATTACAGTATTGATTTCATTTTCATCCTTATCTATAGGAAATGTTATCGTCATCTGAACACTGTATGTAATTTACCTTCCTAGGAGTAGTTTTACAACACTTACTAAAATGGCCCTTCTTATTACATTTAGAACAAACTCTATCGGTAGCATGGCAACCCTTAAAGTTTGCTAAATGGCTTTTGCTTCCACATCTAAAACAGAGTAAAGGTGGATTGCGTCTTTCAACTCTTGCGTTTGAATTCTTGTATTTGCTCTCACTTTTGTTGGGAGTTGTCAATCCTTTGATTACATTTTTTTTTGTTTATTAAGATCTTTGAGCTCTTTGTTGACATGAAAAACATCTCCTTTTTCATTGCCTCTAATTACTTTTACAAATTCCTCAGAATGTTCAATGGATTTGGCAATGTCAATAGCCGCATTTAATGATAGATCAGAAGTGGACCACAATCTTTCCTGAACTTTTTTGCTATTGGTACGCATTAGGATTTGGTCTCTCAGTACCTGTTCATATGAGATGCGTTCAAAATCACAAGACGCTGCAAGAGACCCGAGTGCTGAAACATAGTCTTCAATTGATTCATCAGGACGTTGTTTGCGTGAGTTAAAGATGATTCTTTCCATAACCAATTTTTTTTTTTCCAAAACATAAATTGAGTTGTGAGGAAGCATACTGGTATACGTTAATTCTCCCAGGATTAACTAAAGCAGTTAAAGTTTTAAACTCTTTTAATCCAAATCCACCTAGGCAATGTTTTAATAAGGATAATTTTCTTTCAGGTTCACAGTCGTCTCCTTCCAGGACCTCCACATATGCCAGAAAAACAGGTTCCCACACTTCCCATGGCATAGGAGGGTCACCTGATGACGTGAGGCAGGAAGGGGGTGGTACGATACCTGACATGTCACACAACAATAACGATGAGTAAACTTACACATTTTCAAAATGTGCTTAATGAATAAGGCAAAAGAGAGAAATAAAATAAAAAGAAATATGTGATAACACTTGCCAATCAATAATGTACCTCACAACACGCAGTATGCGTGTTGCTAAATCTTTCTTTCCTCTGTAATAAGATAAAGTGCTCCACCACACGCGATGATCGTGCGGAAACAGGTGTCTTATTCTACGATGAGATGTGAATGCTGCCTTGTATTCCAACCTCCGTGATGAAATGATACCATTAAGTATGGAGACGCGTTAATCTCCGTGACGAGGTACAACAAGTCAATACGGAAGCACGTAGGATGAA
Source organism: Triturus cristatus (assembly GCF_964204655.1). Lineage (NCBI taxonomy): Eukaryota > Metazoa > Chordata > Amphibia > Caudata > Salamandridae > Triturus > Triturus cristatus. The sequence goes on from NC_140579.1 coordinate 173,621, forward strand.
GATGCGGCGTAACGTGGTGAGGTAATAGCGTGCATGCATGTTCAAAACTTACGGAAAACGCGAATGAGGGAGAACAGGTCCGAGAATTCTACATCAAAACGCACAAAAGCGTTCTGAACTCACCTAGATGATCGAAGTGTAAAATCCTCTGCTATTTTCAATTCCCTCTATCTCGGGTTGCAAACAACGGTCGTGCGCCCGAGATCCTCTCCCAATCCGTCAACTTCGCACTTGTACAAATGCAATTCTCTTGTGGAATTAGCGCAGAGAACAATGATGAAATGTTGAATTACACTCCGTGGTGCAAAATATACATCCAAGTAAGCCTCAGCAGTAACAAGTAGGATATGATGAGTAGGTCTCCGGAGTCTTTCTTTTCTTCTAAAAAAAAAAAATCAATTTTTTATTTTTTTTGTAATCCTTAAATACGCACGGGCAAATCCATGCCCGCTCGTCGCCAATGTGGAAAAAAGTTGGTGGCATACTCAAAGTAGAAAAATAACAGGAAAAAGAATGATGTTGAGAGAAGAGTTTAATCCATCTTCATAAGATAGGAGTCAGTTACATAATGCCAAAACCGCAATCCTTAACCACCCCTACCGAGAATCACATAATTGAAAACAAATATTCTGCGTGATCTCCACGAGCGTGGAAAGAGAAACGCTCGCGGAAACCACGCAAAGCATATGCAACAGTTTGCATGACTAATTAGTGATGTTATTAGGAAATCCTGAAGGGCTCTTGCATGGGGGGGGCGTGGCTTAGCCAGCAATGAAGCCGGTCGTGTCGCTGTAGAGGTCCGCCATCGGCTCACGGCTCTGGCCGAAATACTCTTGTCGGCAACAGACTTAAGGGGGCTGCTGCCAGACGAGACTGCTCCTATGACTGACCTGATGCCTCGGTGACAAAAGCAAGTGGATGGCTACTGAGCAGCACAGTGTTTAAAACCCCTCTCCCCCTCGCCTATAGCCTCATCGAGCGCGCCTCGACGGCGCTGAATGCGGCAAGGCACGCGAGGCCGGGAGTTGGATCCACACTCTAGGTCCTGCCGGATGCAACAGATCTGACCGGCCCTGCGTGCTGCCCATAATCGTCACTGACAGTATGCAGCGGAGAGGGCTGGTGGCTAACTTCATTGCCCGTAGAGCTGCAGGCAGAGAGAGACGTAGGCGCCGGCGGCAGGCCTCCATGCAAGGCAGGGGATCGGCCCCGTCTGCTGGGCCGAACTGAGCGGAGCTGGTGCACTGTGGAGACTGTGATTGGCTGCTGAATCCCCGGGCCCATCTGAAGGACTAGGCGGTGAGGACGTGGAGTTGGTGGCTGACCTGATCCCCCGCTGCGAGTTGGGTAGTGACACAGCGGCCGATGATTCGCCTGAGGCGCTTTGCGGGTGGAAGCAGGTGAGCGGCTGCCCCGGGCTGTAGAGGTGATTCACCCTGCTTGCAACCTTCCTGGACACAATGTTCGGGGGCCGGGCATGGAAGTCTACGCGAGGCTGGGGATTGACTCCACCCCCTAGGCCTCGATGGAAGCTGTGGCCCGTCTTGCCTTGCACACTGCCTGCAGCTGGTAACTGCCCACGACTGGTCCAGTTGACACAGAGGGGCAGGGTCCGATGCAGTACCCCTCCACACACAAGGCTGTTGGGTGTGAGATGGCGACACCTGATGTGAGATTTCAAGTATTGGGCCTGACTGGTAGGTACGAGACCGGAGGAGTGTGTCAACTGCAACCCACGGTTGAGGCCTCAAGATCACCGGTGGGTACCTGTGGTGACAGCGAAGGGCGTCTATGTCCAAGAGCTGACCCGCCGCCCTGCCACAGAGTGAGATACAGCGCCGGGCCTGGTGACTCGCCCGAAACCGGTGACTGCCCCTCCCCCCCCCCTAGTAATTGAGAGAACAAGACCATCCGTCCAGGCCGTGCTGTCCGGAATAAGGCTGAGGTGAGGCATCTCTGCACACATAAGGGCAGTCTGCGCGCGGCTTGTTAGTGCTGGTGGATGCGACCTGGGGCACTGCATGACTCACTACTGCCCGAACGCTACTTACACAACAGGGGTTGGCTCTGCTGGGGTGGCTTGCCAGGTACAGTCTGTTGGGAATAGCAGGAACTGGGGGACACTACACAGCCATTTGAGGCCTGCCATAACGGCTGCACCTCGCTGATACACTTCTTGTCTTGGCGTGAATTGCCGCAACATGTGTTCATTCCCCCACTGTCTTCATTGGTTGGGGTGCTGCGTAATCAAGTATGGCTGTCCATAAGGGTCTGTTAAGCACTACACCCCTTGCTCTGTTGAGGCTGCGACACCGAATTCAGAGCCGGAAGGACCCAGCTGACACAACTCACACGACGATTGTTGCTGTGCAGTGGAGGGTGGCACTGGTAGACCCCTGCTGCACAGCCCAGTTAATTTATTAATTCGATTACCACGGCTGGCGAGTGTGAACTTCAAAGCTTCCTTTAGAGGCGACTGACGCTCACTAACCGCCATTCCATGTCACGAGGGGGCCGAACGAAGGTTGGCACTGGGAGTGCGACGGCCTCTCACCCACAGACTCGGGTGCACACAGACAACATGGCAGGAGCGGAGACACAGGACCCCATGGCGCACAAGCTCGACGCGGTGTTGGCAGCTGTTGAGAAGCTGGGAGAGACAATGAATCAAATCCGCACCTCCTTAGAAGGCAAGATAGACAAGGTGGCATTAGATCTCACGTTATTACATGCAGACCATCGAAAACTCGCAGATCGCACAGCCGCCACAAAATGGGATGCTGCAGAGGTTTCGCCACGAGTAGCCACGGCTGAAAAGAACATCCGTGACTTATTGAATCGGGTGGAATTCTTGGAAGACAGAGCTGAAGATGCCGAAGTTGGGCCCGCCGCAATAACGTACGCGTCGTAGGTCTGCCAGAAGAAGTGGAGGGGAGAAATGAAGGGACGTATGCAGAGGACTGGATCCGATTGTTGGTTCCGGCCAAGGCCCCATCTCCACAATTTGTTGTTGAAAGAGCAGATAGGGTGCCTGCCAAACCTCCACCTCCAGGTTCGAACCCAAGGCCGTTTCTAATACGTTTATTGAACTACAGAGATCGGGATACCATTCTCCAAAAGACACGGAAACTGCAGGACCTTCAAGTTGACAATCATAAAGTCATGAACTACCCAGACTACATGTTCCAAGTCCAGAAGCAGAGACACTCCTATCTAGCGGTGAAAAGGCGCTGTGACAATGTGATCTCAAATACTCTGTTATTTCTGGCGAAGTTGAGTTGTTGCGAATGGTAAAACTCACTTCTTCAATACCCCAGACAGCGCTGAAGAATGGTTAGAATCCTATAATTCAACCCCAATAGGACGGAGAGAGACTCTTCCGTAGGCTGCACCGCGGCGGCGTAGGGGAAGAAGAAGGAAATCTCAATCTTCGGTGTCTCAAACCTCTGGCCCCACACCAGAGTTGATGTTGAGTGGTCAACTTGAAGCGGTGCAAGCCGTGGCCAGCATCAGCAGATCACTGGGAAGGGAATCCGATTCGGATTCTGATCGGCAAGGTCCGCAAAGTGATGAGGAACTCTCGGACAGTCTTCCTGGCTCCCAGGACTCCTGCGCGCTACCACATGTTACTCTGCAGACCTCCGATAATGTTGTTTGAACATTTGCCCGCACTGTATTCAATTCTCCCTCCACTTGTAGACAGAAAGCTGTGCGCCCTCGCCGGACATGCAAGTATAAAAGACTCTAAGTGCTGTTAATGTATTGTGTCGATTGTATTTAGTATATAAGAATTTTTTTTTACCTATGCCTCTGGTGACTTCAACACTTATTCGTATGAAGTAAGATAAACGAAAATTAATACGTTTATCCAAGCAATGAGTTATGCCTTTTATTTATTTTATTTTTTAAATTAGTATCTTTGATCACAAAAAGAACACATAATAAACTACACGAAATACCACATTGATATTTACACAATAAAAGTGAACAACGTGAAAAATGTGTTTTGACATACAATTATAAATAAATTCATAATAGTCAAACATTGAAACCATCAAATGCAATGTCACAAAAAACAATCATTATATAAACAATACGAAATGCAAAGTTGTCAAACAAATTGATAGATTGGACAACTAACACCCTTATATTTGGAATCAATCAAATCCCCTAAATATCAGGGACACAAGGGAGTATATTTGTGATATTTAACCAAGAAGTTAGATTCCTTTGTCTGCCTTGTAATATTTAACCAAGGAGTTGAATTCCTTTATCTGCCGACGCGTTTCGAGTGCCGGTTAAATCAATTGCCGCACTCTCATCAGCGCTGGATTAATCTTTCTCACGAGCAGACTGATTGTGACAAAAAAGGGAGGGATGAAAAAAAAAAAAAGAATTTGAATCTTTATTAAAAAAAAGGCGCTTCCCAAAGCCCTAATTGTTTTTCTATCTGTACAAGTTGGTGGTCACATACCTGCATTATGCCGGTTGCGTGTAACCATCAGCAATGTATAACACACAGTGGTTGCCAAACTGATTTTCAATATTGCGGATCTGCGGTTTAAAAATCGTCTTGGCCCCGCAATATTGAAAATCAGTTTGGCAACCACTGTGTGTTATACATTGCTGATGGTTACATGCAACCGGCATAATGCAGGTATGTGACCACCAACTTGTACAGATAGAAAAACAATTAGGGCTTTGGGAAGCGCCTTTTTTTTAATAAAGATTCAAATTCTTTTTTTTTTCATCCCTCCCTTTTTTGTCACAATCAGTCTGTTCGTGAGAAAGATTAATCCAGCCCTGATGAGAGTGCGGCAATTGATTTAACTGGCACTCGAAACGCGTCGGCAGATAAAGGAATTCAACTCCTTGGTTAAATATTACAAGGCAGACAAAGGAATCTAACTTCTTGGTTAAATATCACAAATATACTCCCTTGTGTCCCTGATATTTAGGGGATTTGATTGATTCCAAATATAAGGGTGTTAGTTGTCCAATCTATCAATTTGTTTGACAACTTTGCATTTCGTATTGTTTATATAATGATTGTTTTTTGTGACATTGCATTTGATAGTTTCAATGTTTGACTATTATGAGTTTATTTATAATTGTATGTTAAAACACATTTTCACGTTGTTCACTTTTATTGTGTAAATATCAATGTGGTATTTCGTGTAGTTTATTATGTGTTCTTTTTGTGATCAAAGATATTAATTAAAAAAATAAAATAAATAAAAGGCATAAATCATTGCTTGGATAAACGTATTAATTTTCGTTTATCTTACTTCATACGAATAAGTGTTGAAGTCACCAGAGGCATAGGTAAAAAAAAAATTCTTATATAGTATAACTAGCCCTACCTACCCTCTAATCCTTTGGGCTAAACCCCTCCTTTTTTGACGATTGTATTTAGTAGTCATGCCGAAGTTGGGATTGTGCAGGGCTGGGTTTATAATCATTGCCATGTTTCTCTTTTTAGCTTTTCAATGTATAGGAATTTCATATATAACAAACAGACAGCGGCCACAGTTCACAGGTGACTGGCCAGAGCCGGGTATAGCCACATTTGGCGGTACCCTCCTTTTCTTTATTTAATTTTTAGATTGCTGTGCACAATAGTCTCCCCCGGACATTAGTTGTGTGCCATTGCATTTTAAGTTTGGGCAATTGCCTGTTGCAGATTTGCTCTTATGGAATTTTTGATTTTTGTGTTTTTGTTTATTATGCCATCTTTTATCAACAAGGGTATGAGTGGAGGGGCGTGGCTAACCGCCTAAAATGGCGGACGTGTCCTGGTGAGGCTTCGGATTCCCGGTGGTGGGGGGGAGAAATTAATCTGAACCACCCAAAATGAACTCCCACCAGTCATACCTATCGGCATGTACCTGCGAGTGCCTCCGACTCAGCCTGCGGTGACAGCAGAGCCTGTAATTGCCGGCAATGCGGAAATACGGCTGTCTGCTGGTTGAGGCGGCCTGGTGCGGTGGTGCTGCCGAGACCAGGAGGTCGATTTCTACTCGAGCCTCACAGGACGCAGCGCCCAGGGACCTGCGAAGCGGACTGAGCGCCCACGGACCTGGCGGCTGCATGATGCTTTCAGAGCGTGGCTACACGGCGAGCGGCCCCCAGTCGACTCTGGATAGGAGCGGCACAGCACTGCGGCACAACGGGTGTTGGGTGCGGCGCTTGGGACTGGGCCTGCCTGGAATGTGAACCTGCCCCTTCACCGAGGTGCATTAATAATACCTCGCGTGCGGCCGACATCGGCCAGTGGCTGCGCGGGGGGGCACAGATTGAAAGACTGCCACATCACGTCAGTGCTTGAAAAGGGGCCCGCCCCCCCCCCCCCCCGACTTTAGCCGGAAAATCCCTATTCTGGCCCGTGGAAAAGACACCACCGCAGCGGCGGACCGTGGGGGGATCTGCTTGCTCCTGACACACGATGGTGCTTGTGCTGTGAGTATTGCCGCGGTCGCCCAGACTTCCTTGCCCCTACTGGGCCTGACTGAGCTTGGGGAGTGGCTCGGGGGTGCACTGGGCACAGGCTCGCTGATTGCCTTTCTCCTTCCGTATAAAGACAGTATGTGATTGTTATTAGGAGAGGAGTCGAATTAAGCCCGCCGACTGTGCATTACAACTCTGAGGTGAGTGGTGCCTATACTCAGGGAGGGCTGGATATGCTGAGTACCACCGGCCTGGCCCTTAGCAACTGACTGTGTTTGGTACACAAAGGAGTCTAATCACTACACACCACTTAGGGGTCTGACTTGGAGGTGTGGTGCTGGACATTGGGCTTGGTGCAGTCAACGTGTGGGCGGGATGGGGGAAACAATCCACCCCCCCCCCTCTTCCCTGTGTGTTAGAGATCAGCACCACTATCGGGCAGTACTGGTGTCCACCATGGGCAGGCTTAAGGGGGAGGTTCTGGATGGCCACTTGGTCGTGGGTGGCAACTCTAGCCCACCTGGGACCTCTAGTAGGCCCCCATCGCCGGGAGCGGCGGAGAGCACCCCTGACAAGCTAGATCTAATCCTGAAGGGAATCCGCGAATCCCAGACAGCTCTCGAGCAGCAAATAGGGACCCTCACCTCTGGCCTTACGCTGCTTAAAGGTGATCATGGGAAGCTAGCTGGAACGGTTACAGAATATGACCGAGCTCTGAAAGATTTGGAACCACAAATCGCGACACACACGACGCACTTGCAACAGTTGCAACAGGTCACCAGTCTTCAGGATCGCGTGGAGGGTGCAGAGGGCAGAAACGGATGCAATAACATACGCGTAATTGGCCTTCCGGAGCGCAGCGAAGGCTCCAGGGCGGCGGACTTCATGGAAACCTGGTTTATGGAACATGTGGCTCAAGACTGACTTTCACCGTACTTCTGTGTAGAGAGAGCCCATCGCATACCAACAGGGGCGCCAAAGGTGGGCGCACCCTCGAGACCACTGATTGTAAGAATTTAAAACTACAGGGATCGCGATGTTCTCCTACAAAGAGCCAGGGAAAAAGCACAGATCCACTACAAGAATCACCGAATTTCATTGTACCCAGATTACACTATCCTAGTGCAACGGCAAAGATCCTCCTACCAAGCTGTAAAGAAAAAACTACGGGCAGCACAACTCAAATACGCATTACTGTTTCCGGCCAGGCTAAAGGTTATTTATGACAGAAAAACCTATTTCTTTGACAGTCCGAGTGATGCCGAGGAATGGCTGGAAGTTATGAACCTCGAGCCGAGTCAGAGTGGTCAATCTGAATCGCAGCCCAGGAGCCACAAAGGATCGCAGAGACAGGAGCATCGCCGCACACTGTTGCAGACTCGGGGCGGAGGCATTACTGGCCCGACCCGAGAACAACAGCAGCTGGATAGGGTGGAGGCTCTGAATGCGGCCGGGTCATTCAGGGATGGCAGCCACAAGATCTCCACTGACTCTGACGACAGCACACTCCACTCGGACTCTGAGCACAGTATCGCCCTGTTCCACTCAGTTACACCTCAGACAGTAGATGATCTAGTTGATACTTGAAGCTATGCAACCTCTGTGAAATGATTGGCCTTGCATGAGGACACAAATGTATGAAGGGATTCCTAATTACTGCGATCGCCACTGACCTGTCGGTCTCAACTGTATTGTCTGGTATCATGATTGACCAATAGCAGTTAAAAGGCCTGTAATCGTAGGAATGTTACTTTTTACTGTATTCAAGTATGGCTATATCTAGCTATGTGATTTTATCCATCTCCCAGCAGTACTGCCTGATTTATAGAGGTTCACATGTACCCAGGTGGTGGTAGTCAAATGACACTTATATTGTGTATATACTCCCTAACCCCCCCGCCCCCCCCCGGGCTCCGTCGAGCCTCCAGGACCCCGCGTTCACACAAAGTGCAGTATGGACGGTGACAGCGCACCCCACAGAGCGTATGCACCATTATATGTAATTTGTATGTTGGAATTAGTTGTTGGGCCCAGCACAGTTTAGAAGCTGAGCCAAGTTTTGTTCGTTTTCAAGAAATGGGGTACTCCTGGTCTGCACCAATTCACAGACTCCATAATATATGGAGCTTCACCTACTATAGAGCCTTATGTCTAGAGGTCGCACAACCGTAGGCTCCTATAATATACTAACTTGGAATGTGCGGGGTCTAGGCGCAATACATAAAAGGCACCGTGTACACACAGATCTCCTTAGGCGTAAGGCCCACATAGGCTTCCTTGAAGAGTCGCATCTCACCGACACCGAGGTCCAGAAAACACGCAAAAAATGGTGGGGTCATGTTTACTCCACTAACTATTCAGCGTTCGCTAGAGGGGCTACCATCTGGATTCGACACAGGGTCCCATTCACGGTACTAGATCGTCGCATGGACTACCAAGGGAGGTATATTCTACTGAAGGGCACACTGGATGCCGTAGATGTGGTTCTGGGAAGTATATATGCCCTGAACTTCGACCGGGAAAAATTCTATCAACGGTTGGGCACAGCATTAGTCGGATGGCATACCATTCCATGGATTTTGGGCGGGGACTGCAATGCAGTGCTAGATGTGGCCTTGGATAGGTCTCACCCACCGTTACATGGCACTAGCGTAGGCAAATTAGCAGAGATGCTGAACATCTGGCTAGAGGGTTGTGCATTATCGGACGTTTGGCGCTGTCTACACCCCACACATAAGGAATACTCCTTTTACTCACCAGTCCACCAACTCCACACACGGATAGACGGATTCCTCAGCTCCAAAGCCATAGCCACACAGGTCCACCAGTCCACTTATTTAGCTAACACCCTTTCGGATCACAACCCTCTCGAGATTACACTTGCCTGGGGTAGACTGTAGACCCCTGTGCCCACCTGGAGACTGGGACCACAGTTATTGGAGGAAACCCCGTTCCGCACTACTATATCTGACACCATTGTGAATTATTTCTCAGAAAACTGGAACACAGCTTCCTCTCACCTGATTGAATGGGACGCACTTAAAGTGGTGGTGAGGGGGGCTGCAATTGGACAGATAGTGGGGGCTAGACAGGAAATACAACAGAAGTTAATGAGAGTAGAAGAGATGATGACCACCTTAGAGCAGGAAGCAGCGACGGACCCCGGTAAAAGGGACGCACTGCAGAGTGCTCGTATAGATCATGCTGAAACACTTGAAACATTGCGGGTCATAGACCACAGGGCTTTTATATAGCGGAAACATTTGGAAGCAGATAGAGCTGGGACATTATTAGCCCGAATAGTACAGGACAGACCGGAGCCGCACATTATTACGCATATTTACACACCATCCGGTACCTCAGCCCACACGCAACAAGAAATAAATGAAGCCTTTTGCACCTATCTCAGTAGTCTTTACGCAGCCCCAGCACATGACACCGGCACTTCTATTGATGATTTTCTGCAAGATCTAACACTCCCCTCCCTGACGGCAGACATACAAGAAGAACTGGCGGGCCCTATCACCCAACAAGAAATACGTATTGCAATTAAAGGTTTAAACTGAAATAAGGCACCTGGCCTAGACGGTTTGCCAATAGAATTTTATCAAACCTATTCAGACACCTGGTCCGCAAACTTGAAGAGGTATATAAGACCACTATAGAGGCTGGTCATTTACCACACTCCACCATGCAGGCCCTGGTCACCTCCATACTCCAGCCAGGCCGTGATGGCACGGACATTACTAATTACAGACCCATATCTCTCCTGGCATCCGAATATAACATTTTAAGTAAAGCTCTTGCGAACCGCATACAGCCCTATCTTCACACCCTCATACATGGTGACCAATGTGGATTCCTACCGAATCATAGAATGTCCCTTAATACTAGACGGCTCCAATATGTCATGACTGCTACCCCGACCGCCTATCCAGCTGCAGGTTGCATAGCGTTAGACCTACGACAGGCCTTTGACTCTATAATCTGGTACTACATGTTCACTACCCTACATCGTTTTGGCTTCCCGGACGACTATCTTAAATGGGTGTGCCTACTTTACACCTCCCCCACGGTGAGGGCTCGTACAGGACAGCATATTTCCCGGGAGTACACGATTCACAGGGGAACGCGGCAGGGATGCCCTCTGTCCCCCCTGTTTGTACTTGCCCTGGAACCCCTGGTGATAGCTTTGAGGCAATCAGCCGAACAGCTGGGAATACCTATCGATGGCACGGCCCACCTTATTTCTATATATGCAGATGATATCCTTTTATATCTCCGTGATTTGGCTGCCGATGCTACGCCCCTCCCCACTATTCTCTTAGACTTTGGGAAGATATTGGGCCTTGTTATTAAATCAAGAAAATCACATGCCTTTTTCTTTCAGGAAGGGCCACACCCAGCTGAAGTACAATTTGGTACTGACACTCTACCAGTAGCCCACAACACCTTCAAATACCTGGGAATCCAGGTATATAGATCACAGGCGGATATGCTGGAGGGTAACCTTTTGAAGGCCATAGTGGCCCTGCACTCCAGTGTGGCCTTTTGGACGTCTTTACCCATCTCGGTGATGGGATGAATCACCATCTCCAAGATGGTAGTACTCCCCCGGTTATTATATTATTTTGTTAACTTGCCCATAGTAGTTCCCCAATCCATATTCCGCACCTTGAACACGATCTTAGTGGAACTTATATGGGGGGCGGGTCGCCGGAGAGTAAGTCTTCAAAAACTTCAACTGGAAACCTGCAAGGGAGGACTGGGGATCCCGGACTTTAGGGCATATTATTATGCTTGTCAAATCCAATGGCTGTCTTACTGGACGGCGGGGAGGAACCTACATGAGATCGAATTCACGTTGGGAGATATTGACTGGGGTAGGCTGCATTCCCTGATTCTGCTGGAAGCTAAAATTCCCCCAGAGGGACCCACGTTACTGAAGACCGTGCTACTATGCTGGAGGAAAGCGCTGCTGTATACCTCAGGAGTGACCCCATACGCTACAAATATACCATTATTGGGTAGTCCCGTCCACGGGGGTAAGCTCACGAGGGCTAGACTATGCACCTGGGCAGAGGCAGGGGTGGAGGAGGTCGGTGCTTTTTTTGGTGATGGTAACCTCCTGGATCAAGACACCTTTGTGCAGGTTACTGGAGCGCCGGGCCATCAGTACCTACTACATGCAATCGTTTCACACTACATCAGGATCACTTGGGCACCACAGCGCAGGGAACCCCCACAACACGATCTGGTTCATTTACTGTATTATATGGGGGCAGGGTGGCATCTTATCAATTGGTTGTATACCGGTATCAGGGCGCATCCTAGCATAACACTCATAACACTTAGGACGAAATGGAATGAGGACGCCGGTCTAGAACCTACTGATAAAGCATGGGCAAGTATGCTAGAACACTCCAAGAAGGTGTACCACAATGTTATATTGAAATTTATCCAAACAATGATACTACATAGGGACTATCTCACTCTGCAAAGGATACACTGGATGTTCCCAGAGGCCCAACACAGCTGCCCCCGCTGCAAAGGTGACGAGGCAGACTTTATTCATATGCTATGGTCCTGCCCGTGCATATTAGATTACTGGAATGGAGTTCGGCATTATCTGGGTGTGGTCACTCAAATGACAATTCGAGACAATGCCCTAGAATGCCTTGTGGGGCTCCGTAGGCATAAAAAAACACAAAAGGTTCAACAGCGTTTCCTGGATCTTGCCCTTCTGTTGGCGGTTCGGGCCCTCACCATGAGATGGAAATACCCTAGATGCCCGACATTATCCAGCTGGCAAGAGGACATGACACAGTGGGGTGGCGCAGAGAGTGCGGTGCTGCGTAGGGAGGAGGCAAGGGGATAACGTAAACAGCCTATCTCGCTGGAATGGGACGTTATGTTGGAGGCCTTTAAATAACTAGATTTAACCCCTACACAACACACTTTAACACGATAAGCTACTTTCCTTTTTCTTGGAAATATAGATAGACCCGCGCAGACCCCAGACCACTTCTTAAGGGCCTCAGACAGGGAAAAGATACTTAGCACCACGGCGGTCATCTAGTGAATGGCCATATGACTAAAGAATGGCAGACCAGGAAGGGGCGCGGGGAGGGAGTGGGGGATGGGACCAGTTTAGTTAGACAGAGTTAATTCATAAGTTAACATGCTTGGTTTTATTGATTTCGATATCAAGTTCTTTACCACGAATGTGAAAAATACCTGTAAGGCCGCATTATTGGTTGATCTGTATTATGTATAAGATGAGAACAAAAACAAAATGCCTTATGTGTTGTAAGTGATCCTACCTTTACGCTGCCGAGGTGTTTCAATAAAAGTATGTAAAAAAAAGAGGGTATGAGTGTTGGAGAATGGATCTAGACAGAGTCGTGCGCTCTTGGATGATCAATATAAGCCTGCTGCTCCCCCCTCCTGACCTCTGGCGGGCGGAACCATTTGTACCCCTGACACATACTGGTCATGGCTCCCATTAGGATAGGCACATGGAACGTGCGAGGTATACATAGCCCAGCGCGCCGCTATCTTATATACTCCTACCTTAAACATCTTCGCATATAAATAGCGCTTATTCAAGAGACGCATTTGGCTAAAGCAGAAATCACACGCCCCCATAGGCGCTGGAGAGGGCAATTATATGCAACAGGATATTCTACATATGCACGGGGGGGTCCTAGTGTGGGTAAGACCAGGTACACCATTTCAAATGGTGGACACAATAATAAATGGGTAGGGCAGGTATGTTCTAGTTAAGGGGATACTAGACGGTAAGCCGATAGTATTGGCATCACTTTATGCACCCAATATTGAACAGGTTGCCTTTTTAGATTAGATGTCGCAGAAACTGTCCACATGGCATGACACTCCTATGATCTTGGGTGGGGATTATAATTGTGTACTGGATGTCTCTTTAGATTTATCCTACCCCCCCTTGCCAGGCACCATCACATACACGGCAGCGAAAGCATTGGCGAATTCACGGATGTATGGCGGCACAGAAATCCGCTAGACAGGGTGTACTCCTATTACTCCGGGGCCCATCAACTACATGTACGCTTAGACCGCTTACATGTCAGATGGTCTCTTACCATGCATTTCAGACTCTTTGTACATGGGACGCACACACTCTGATCATAACCCTCATGTTTTGGAGTTCCAATGGGAGGTTGAACTGCCACCAATTCCGGTATGGCGCCTCCAACCGGATGTTCTCCTTGATGCGCCATTTCGTGACTCGCTGGCCTCCGCTGTAGCACAATACTTTGAAGACAATGAGGATACGGCAACTTCGGCACTGGTGGAATGAGACGCCCTTAAGGTGGTGATCAGAGGGCATTGCCTGGGGACGCAGGCCGGCATGCGTAGGCAACTAGAAAAAGACCTCACTAGTTTGGAACGGAGACTGGCCGTCAGTGAACAGACTGCCATAGATGGTGCTCTGGAATGGTTGGACCGTCACAGAGAGGAACATACGCGGTTTCAAGAACGGCTGCGTTGTCTCAATTACGCTGCACACTCGGCAAGGACGCATCACAAGGGCGACAAAGCTGGCAGGCTACTCACATGGCTTATCCGCCAAAGCGAGTCATCAACACCGATGGCATCGGTGAAACTGGCTACAGGAGAAATCGCGTATACTCAACGGAGCATTCATAGTGCGTTTGTAACGCACTACCGATACCTGTATAGTTCGCGCGTGCGGGTTACATCTCTAGAGCTGGAAGCTCACCTGGAAGATACAGTTCTGCCAAAGCTCACACACACTCAAAGTGATGAACTAAACGTTTCCCTTAACCCTGAGGAAAGCCGAGAACGCATTTTCTCATTGTCTAATGGGAAGTCGCCGGGACCGGATGGTCTGCTGGCCGAATTTTACAAGGCATATGCGCACATCTTGGTACCGCAATTGTTAAATGTGTACGAGACGGCACTGGATGACTCCACCCTCCCTACTACTCAAAATGAAGCCCTGCTGGTATCCCTCCTCAAGCCTGATAAAAACCCGGAGCTTTTGGGCTCTTATCGGCCGCTTGCGCTCCTTAACACAGACTACAAGATATTTGCATCATTATTGGCCAGACGCCTCTCGCCATTAGTGAAAACATTGGTGCACCCCGACCAGAATGGCTTTGTCCCCGAGCGGTGCACTTCTCAATATACAGAGGTTCTTTAGAGGTCAACAATATGCAGCGCATAGCTGGCTCCAATCAGGCTACCTGGTATTAGATTTAGAAAAAGCCTTCGACTCTTTGGAATGGCCCTACCTGGCAGCTGTGCTAGACAAATATGAATTAGGGGAACAATATTAGAATATGGTTCGTCTATTGTATCAGCGACCTACTGTCCGCGTCCGCACCGGAAATCTGGTCTCCGATTGCATTATAGTGAGACGCGGGACGCGCCAAGGATGCCCGCTGTCTCCATTGTTGTTCTCCCTAGCTATGGAGCCCCTGGCGATGCTGCTCAGGAGAGATGGTGAGGATTGTGGTATACAGTTGGGGGATGGGCTACATGCCGTTTCCCTGTATGCAGACGATTTATTGTTATATCTTCGGGATGTTACAGCGATCCCGGCATCCATTGCGGATATACTTCAGACATTTGAGGAGAAATCGGGTCTCCGGGTCAATTGGGCCAAATCAGGGATCTATTCATTCAATGCTGACATAGAGGAGGATGTAATTCTGAATGGATCGCTTCTTACGTGGTATCCCACCACTTTCAAGTACCTTGGCATTTTTTTATATCGATCACCTGGCGATTTATTGAAGGGTAATCTGTTCCGGGCTATTTCAGCCCAGGTGCAATTTTGTAAAACACTTCCACTGAATGTACCGAGCCGCATTGCCTTATTGAAAATGATTGTACTTCCCAAATTGCTCTATTATTTTTCAAATCTCCCTCTTTATGTCCAACCTAGGATCTTTCGGGAGCTGGAACGATTGTTTCGAGATTTAATATGGAATAAGGGCAGACCACGAGTTGCTTTATGAAAGATGTATGTTCCTATTGGCCAAGGTGGATGAGCAGTCCCCAATATGGAATTGTATTATCTGGCTGCCCAGCTCCAGTGGGTGACGAAATGGTTGGATGGTAGATATTTGGAGGATACCGCAACTATGCAGCAGTCCTGGACACACTCTCAACTTTACCATTTGTTCCACCCCATTGCTAAACCCCCACGGCCAGTACAATTATATTTAGGACTGACCCATAAATGCAAACAGTGCCTATATCTTACCCGCACGACACTCCCTTACGCCCCGATCTTGCCACTATTGGGGACGCCAAGAGGAAGGTTAGGCACATCAGAGAGAGCATTGACAACCTGGCATGCAGCAGACTTGCACACTCTGGGCGATTTATATAGAGACGGTGCAATGTTATCATTTGAGGCGTTGGTCGATGAGTCTGGGTTGCCAGCGGGCCAATTCCTTTTGCATACCTCCCTTTTGAAGGCTCTGTCAACCGCCTGGGGAGATTTGGCAACCGAACCACCGACGCATCTGGTGTTGCAATATCTACATGTGTTGGAGGCGGGATCGCACATAGTAAACTGGCTAGTGGAGGCGTTGCTTGCACACACATTGAGGCCGATGCAGCACCTTCGCGTTGGATGGGAGACGGATAGGGGCAGTCCCTGGACAGATAAGGACTGGGACGACATATCAGCAGGAGCCAGGAACATACCGAGAAACTCTAGGTTTAAACTGATACAAACCTATATCATACAAAGGGCATACTTCTCACCGGATGTGATAAACAGATACTTTAACACTGCCGCCTCTGCATGTGCACGTTGTCAACAACTAGGCGCAGACCTGCTTCACATGCTGTGGGCTTGCACATCTCTTCAGCATTACTGGCGAGATGTACAGACACCTCAGCTGCCAATGTCATGGGAAGCCTGCCTCCTAGGGCTCTATGCCAGATCTAAAAAAACACAAAGTCGCCCAGAGGTTTCACGATCTAGGCTTAATTACTGCAAAGCGACTCATAACCAAGAATTGGAAAAGCACGCATCCTCCAGTAACAACTAACTGGCAGTGCTCATTTCTAACATGGGCACAAGCGGAAAGTATGCCATTGCACTGGGAAGAGCGGGGCTCCGTAAATTCCCTATTGCGCAAGATTGGGACGCACTCCTCACTACATTGCGTGCCGCTACCACCATAACTGTAGATGACACGTTAGCCACTGATTCGTGAATACACCACACGACATGGGAAGGTACACACACCCAAGCTGCCTCACTAGACATGGGGGTCCCCTCTGCTAGTTGGTAATCACACCTAGCTGCACGCACCTCCCCATAGTATTGTGAGAAATGGATCCAACAATATCTCCTCGTACCCTGCCAAGAGAAAATGATTTCGTTAGTATTTTGTTGATGGCAAACTTTCTCCCCCCCCCCCCCCCTCTTTTTTAATTTTTTTTTCTTTTTAATTGTATATAATGTAGGTCTCCGTTTGTTTTGTATAGTTTTAGATGATAAGATTTATTGGTAATTTTCAGTGATCTCTTTTCGTAAATTGTCACTGGACGGAAACTCTATTCTTTTTCTGTAATGACGTGATGTTCGGTTCCGAAAAGCAGCATATGTATGTTCATGTTATATATGCATAAGCATATATCAGTATGTTCTTAGTCCAATGTGTCGGAAGCTAGATGTGGCTAGGAATGATTATAATTTCTAAACCAAACTGTTGTAGAAATATGAGCGATGGCGCACTGGAATCCCAGAGTGCATACCTACCGAAGATGTAACCCATGTCATTAGCAAATGCAATGTTGTCACTAACAATAATTTGTAGAAATGCAGGAAATATTCCGCTGTTTTTGTACTGTATGCACTATATATACATTTGGAAATGTACATGAATATGATGACCATTTTATGCAGAAAATACCAATAAAGAAATAAAAAATAAAAAAAATTAAGGGCCTTGCATGTAGAGCTTTCTTAGCCTGAACACGAGTGGAGGTACAGTTTCTTTTTAATTGCAGTTTTAATGACTGTGTAGTTAATGACATTTTTATCCCAGCTCTCGAGGGTGAGTTGCAGGGTTTTCCTCACGACTAAGATTAACCACTTGTGTGTGCATGACTGAATGGTTTCATCATCTTGTGCTGAGGGCAGAACCATTTTGTTCTCTGCACACAACCACCAAATCCCTCTGCTGTAAACAGCAGAGTGATTTCCTTCTCTTTTTTCTGCCTCAGGAGCAGGGGAAGATATTCTTCAATCTCCTGAGGCATTTTTTTTCCCAGTATAATGATGAAAGGCATGCATGGCGTGCCAACGTCAGTACACTGAAAGTGAAATAAGGTGATCGTCTTATTTCACCTTTACTGCCTACATGCTCATGGGGACTATCTAACCTCCCCGAGCACCTAGGCAAATGGAAGAGTTACCATTTGAAAGGTGAGAATCTCCGCTTTCCAATGGTGCCTTTTCCTAGTGGATCCCTGCTTGGGGAGCACTGCAGCAGTGCGATCCCCAAACAGGGATCCACTCCATTAAGCACCAAGGAGGGGGGAGCGGCCCCTTGGGCAATGACTTTTGCCCCCACCCCCATATTTTAGGGCCAGATCAGTCTTTCTGCCCCCCCTGGGGCACATGGGGGCAATAGCCCCTGATCTCCTCCAGGGGGCAGAAAGCCCACTAGGCCGCAGGGATTGTTTGTTTTGTAAACATAGGGGAAGGGATGCCCCAAATGGGCAAGCCAATGCCCCCCCAATAATACAAAAAGGACAAGCTTTCCCTCTTCCCTCCTCCCGGGGGGGGGGGCAGTTGGAGGTTATTACCCCAGATCTGCCCCCCCCCCCCCATGTGGTGCAGGAAGCCTATTAGACACCATGGATTTTATTTTTAAATAAGAGGGGTGGGGGCTGCCCAGAATGGGCATGCCAATGCCCCCACTCCCCCAGACATTAATAAGTCTTTGTGCCCCCTCGGGTGGGGGGCAAATGGGAGTTATTCCCCCGATCTGCCGCCCAGGGGGGGCAAAAAGCCCTCTGGGAACCAGGTATCCAGGACCCACTAGACCGCATGGATTTTGTTTTTATATACGAGGGGTGGGCACTGGGCAGAATGGGTATGCCAATGCCCCCACCCCCTCAAAAAATAAGCAGTGTTTTTCTGATATAGGACACAGCCCCTGATCTGCCCCCACCGGGGGGGGCAAAGCCCACTAGACACCAGGGACTATTTTTACTTTGTGTAGGGGTGGGAATACCCAGAATGGGCATGCCGATACACCCCCCCCACCTGACAACAAAATGGCCAGTCTTTCTACCCCCTGACCCCCCTCCCCCCAGGGGACCAGTGGTGGTTATTACACCCAAACTGCCCCAGGGTGGGGGCAGAAAGCCCTTTAGGCACCAGGAATATGTTTACGAGCATGTTAGTGAGCGGTCCCACAGTCAAGGGTCGCTCCCCATTTCTAACCCCCTTGGTGGCAGATCAGTAATATGTTTAGGCTCACCTGCCCCAACCGGGGCAGATAACCACTAGATACCAGGGAAATTTTGTGTGTATTCTAGTACGGCTGACTGTCTGCATGTATTGCCGTTTGGCTGGCAGTGTGTGTACTGGCATTTTGCTGGCAGTATGTGTGGACTACTGCTTGGCTGGTCGACTGTGTGGACTAGTGCTTTGTAGCGTAGCAGTGTGTGTGGACTTGCTCTTGCCTGGTGATGTGTGTGTGGACTGGTGTTTTACTGGCAGTGTGTGTGGATGGCGCTTGGCTGGTGGTGTGCGTGGACTGGCGCTTGGCTGGCGTTGTGCGTTGTGCGTGGACTGGCATTTGGCTGGCAATGTGGGCTGTCACTTCGCTGGCGGTGTTGCTTGAATTGATCCTCCAGTGGTTTGTGTGGGAAAGGTGAGGATCACTGCACCAACAAAAACATCCTCCCACCCAGCGTTCCTGTCGATCTCCTGATAAAAATTATACCTCACTTGTGTGGGTGCCCAAAGCAAAGTCAGCCTATATATAGAAAGAACTGCCCTTCAATCAATCAATCACTGCATTTGTAAAGCGCGCTACATACCCGAGAGGGTCTCAAGGCGCTGGGGAAGGGGGGGGGTGCTACTGGTCGAAGAGCCAGGTCTTGAGGAGTCTTCTGAAGGCCAGCAGGTCCTGGGTCTGTCGTAGGATGGTGGGGAGAGTGTTGGCAGCAAGGTAGGAGAAGGATCTGCCGCCGGCTGTGGTTTTTCGTATGCGAGGGACTGTGGCGAGGGCGAGGTTGGCTGAGCGGAGGCTTCGGGTGGGGGTGTGGAAGCTGAGTCGGTTGTTGAGGTAGGTGGGTCCGGTGTTGTACAGTGCTTTGTGTGCATGGATCAGGAGCTTGAAGGTGATTCTTTTGTTGACGGGGAGCCAGTGCAGGCCTCTCAGGTGAAGTGTGATGTGGCAGCGGCTGGGGACGTCGAGGATGAGTCGGGCCGAGGCATTCTGGATGCGTTGGAGTCATCTCAGGAGCTGGTTTGTAGTTCCTGAGTAGAGGGCGTTCCCGTAGTCGAGTCTGTTGGTGATGAGGGCCTGGGTAATGTTTTTTCTCGTGTCGAGGGGGATCCATTTGAAGATCCTGCGGAGCATACGCAGGGTGTTGAAGGAGGACGCGGAGACGGCATTGACTTGCCTGGTCATGGAGAGAGTGCAGTCGAGGATGACCCCCAGGTTGCGTGCGTGGTCCGTGGGTTCCGGGGCTGTGCCAAGTGACTTGGGCCACCAAGAGTCGTCCCAGGCTGATGGGGTGGGTCCGAGAATGAGGACCTCTGTCTTGTCTGAGTTCAGCTTCAGTCTGCTGTCCTTCATCCAGTCGGCTACGGCCTTCATTCCTCTGTGGAGGTTAGCTTTGGCGGTGTGGGGATCTTCGGTGAGGGATATGATCAGCTGGGTGTCGTCGGCGTAGGAGATGATGTTGAGGTTGTGTTGTCGTGCGACGTGGGCGAGGGGGGCCATGTAGATATTGAACAGCGTTGGGCTGAGGGAGGATCCCTCCGGGACGCTGCAGATGATCTCGGTGGTTTTGGAGCAGAAGGGTGGGAGGCGGACGCTCTGGGTTCTGCCGGAGAGGAAGGATGTGGTCCAGGCCAGTGCCTTCTCTTGGATACCGGCGTCATGGAGGCGTGCTGATAGGGTGCGGTGCCAGACCGTGTCAAAGGCTGCTGATAGGTCCAGGAGGATGAGGGCGGCTGTTTCTCCTTTGTCCATCAGGGTCCGGATGTCGTCCGTGGCGGCTATGAGGGCGGTCTCGGTGCTGTGGTTGCTGCAAAAACCGGATTGGGAAGGGTCCAGGATGTTGTTAACTTCGAGGTAGCGGGTCAGCTGTTTGTTGACAATCTTCTCGGTCAATTTTGCCGGGAAAGGGAGCAGGGAGATGGGCCGGAAGTTCTTGAGGTCCTTGGGGTCCGCCTTGGGCTTATTCCGAAGGGCGTTGATCTCGGCGTGCTTCCAGCTTTCTGGGAAGGTTGCTGTCTCGAAGGAACAGTTGATTGTTTTCTGGAGGTGGGGCGCGATGGTTGCGCTGGCTTTGTTGAAGACGTGGTGAGGGCAGGGGTCCGATGGGGATCCGGAGTGGATGGAGTTCATGGTTTTGATGGTGTCTTCGTCACTGACGCTGGACCAGACGGTCATGCGACTGGTGCGAGTGGTAGTCGCAGGGGTGGTGGACTCGATGGTGGGTGCGGGGGGTCGGAGTTGAAGCTGTTGTGGATGCTGGTGATCTTGCGGTGGAAGAAGGTGGCCAGGGAGTTGCACAGGACTTGAGATGGCGGGATGTCGTTGGTGTTGGAGCTGGGGTTGGAGAGTTCTTTCACGATGCTGAAGAGCCCTTATGGACACTCTTTGGTTCCCCCTCAGTTTTTCATTCTACATGTGTGTAAGCGGACTCTACTTTGAGCCCCCACAAAAGTGAGGTATCCTTTTTTTATCAAGAAATAGTGGGGAACGCTGGGTAGTAGGAAATTTGTGCTGGTATGCTCTGTGGAAAATGTGATTTTTTTTTTTTCTTTGTTTTAAGCTAAATTTGAGGTTTGCAGGGGATTTTGGGTTAGAAAACGTCGGGGCATCTATGCACGGGACATCTCCCTGGACTCCCCCGGGTGTCTAGTTTTAGAAATGACTGGGTTTGGTAGGTTTACCTAGGTGATTGCCACGCCTGAAAACAAAAACCCAGGTGCCTCCCTATCTATCCCCAAATTACCTGTTTTCAAAGGAGGTTACTGCTTTTTAGTCTGGGTCTCGGCAGCCATGTAGGGAAACTTGCCAAACCCGGACAGATTTTCTGGTAACCGAAACCGGATGAGAGCCACACAAGTCACCTCATACTGGATTCCCCTGGGTGTCTAGTTTAAAAAAAATATACAAGTTTGCTAGATTTCCCTAGGTGCTAGCTGAACTAGGGTCCAAAATCCACAGCTAGGCACATAGCGAAAAAAGGGTCCTTGTGCACTGGAAAATGTGCTGTGTCCATGTTGCGTTTTGTGTTATTTCCTGCCACGGGCACTAGGCCTACCCACGCAAATGAGGCTCTGTTTTTATCGGGAGTCGTAGAGGAACACAAAATAGTAGAACAAGTGTTAGGACCAATTGATTTTCTATGCATTTCTGCCTTCCAAATGTAAGACAATGTGTAAAAAAGAAGACATTTTGAAAGATGCCTTCTGATTCACATGCTAGTATGGGTACCCACAAATTCAGATATGATGAAATAACCTCTGCTTCTAAACTCCATTTTTTGTTCACATTTCAGAAATATATAGGTTTCCTTGATACCTACTTTACACTTTTTTACCAAATGAATTACTGAATACCAAATGCATAATGAAAAACCATTGCATGGCACCGCTCAGTTATTGGCTCTGGGTACCTCAGGTTCTTGGTAAACCCACAAGTCCTATATATCCCGCAACCAGATAGGTCCTGTGGACGTAACAATATATTGCTTTCAAAAGACTGCTATATTTGGAAGAAGTTACAGGTGTAAATGTAGGCACAAATGGCTGATTATTTTAGCTCAATTTTATTTTATTTCAACTGTTGGTTTCTATAGAAAAACCTTGAAGGAGCTACACAAATGACCCATTGTTGAATGTAGAATGTTGTCTACTTTTCAGAAATGTATAGCTTTCCATGATTGGTTTTTACACCAATTTCTAACACTAACTGGAAGGAGGTTGAAAGCACAAAAAATAGGAAAAATAGGCTATGTTCCAGTAAAATGCAAACCATTTGTTGATAACATTTTCAGGGGGAAAACAGACACTTTCTTCTACAGCACGTTTTTCCCATAAATGACAGAATGTTGCTGTATTTTGGCTAATTTCTCACTCCCGCCAGGGGAATCCACAAACCTTGGGTATCTTTAGAATCCTCGGGATGTTGGACGAAAAGGACGCAAATTTAGCGTGGATACCTTATGTGGACAAAAAGTTGAAGGGGCCCAAGCGTGAACTACCCCAAATAGCCACAAAAAAGGCTTAGCATAGGGGGAAAAGGCCTAGCAGCTAAAGGGTTAATGGACCAGGAATTATTTCATAGTATTTTCATGTGCGACAGTAGTCTAGTTAAAGAATTTCGCTAGACCCGCCATACGTTAGAGTTTTTGATTAACAAGGGCGAATTCAAGTCTAATCAATGTGTTCCTTGTGTAAGAGGGAAGTTGTCACAGTTTCTTACAGTCCGTACAATGGAGCTTTTTAAGTTTGTCACCCAGCATGCCTGGGAATGCCTGCGGAGCGTAATTAACCGAGGGCATAAGTTTTACCCGAAGCATCCTCCTTTTAGCCAAGGTCATTGGATTGTTGAGGGTTCCACCTCTCCAGTTTCTGCCAGAGTGTGTTCCGGACTACTCAGTCGAAAGCTGCAGAGTAGTCAAGCAGGCAAAAATGGGGAGAGTTGTGTGAGTTACAGCTTGATGGGCTTAGTACGAGGGGGCAACAATGTTGTGCACTGTTGATCCTCCCGCTCGAAACCCTGTTTGATAAAAGGGTAGAAGTCCCTCGGCGGAAGCCCAGTCAGCTAGCTCCTGCAATAGTATAGTGGCATAGGCTTTGCCTGCAATATCCAGCAGTGCTATATTAGGTGGTAATTTTTGGGATCGGTATTGTCACCCTTCTTGAAAATAGGCTGCAGTAGAGAACCCCTCCATGAGTCCAGAGCGTCTTCATGGAGTCTGCTTTCAATTCAGCATACAAAGGGGCGGCGCTGACAAAACACGGCGTCTTCTCGGGGCAGTCTGAGTTGGGACCGTATATGGCACAGATTGTAGCAGTGTGACCCGCTATCTGCAGCTGAACGATAGCCCATCTCCCCCTGCTGTCTGACAATGTACGCATTATAGTGGTGGCTAGGCTCCTTGATTTCAATATAACAACCCCCCGAATAGAGACTGTCTGCGATGTACATACTAGTGTGTCATAGCCAAGCTGTCCCAGTCTTTGCATGCTAAATGGGTCTCAGTTAGGCCTAATGGATGTGGTTTCAGGATAAGATGTTCCACCCTGATTAAGCGCTGTTTGCGAGATTGGTTCAACCCTTCGACATTTCAGCACATAAGTTTTAAATCAGACATTGGATAGTTTAAATTTCTCGGACTTCTGACGTCTTAGTTTTAGCATCTACACTTCTGTTAAATGGCTATTTAACCCCCACATCTGCCCTCCCCCTGCCCCCACCCTCGTCACCCAGTGAAAAAGCAATATCCAACACATGAACCCCCCCATCCCTGAGGGACTCCCATCCCCAAGCCCCCTCCATTGCCTACTGAAAGGAATCATCCCACCCGAGCTGTCGGTGAATGTCCACCCAGCCCCCCATGGCACGGCAGCCCCACACCCTCCCATTCAGACAGAATAAAAGAGCCTGGGATGTTTGACACCCATTAATGGCCGTTCCCCCCCCCCCTCCCCCGCCCCACTCCCTGCCCCTAATGGAGTTTATACGTTTTAAATCTGGAAAAGGGACGAAATAGAAAAAAGGGGGTGGAGGGCTGGAGAAGTGGAAGGGGGAGGATAAGAGAACGTAAGAGAGCAGCCAGGCACATTGTGCTCAATTTCTATCTTTCTGGATCTGTGCGCTTAACACGTCTCAACCTGCCATTTTGACAGAGCCTGTCTGGTCTCCTGTTCCATGCTGAAAAAATGTGAACATCAGTTTCTTATGATCTTCAAGCGTGCTGGCTCTTGTAAATAAACTTGCGAACACACCGATTCAAAGGGGTCGATTAACTGCTGCATCCTCCATCGTCAGTCCATTGTTGACTTGCACAGATCCGAGCGCACGAACATAGTAATAGTGTCCAATTTGACAGGAGTAGAGGGGCGCGCTATGGTATATATTGCTTGGCGTAGCAAGAAGTTGCCCAAGAATACCAAGACCGGACGTGGACGGGTTGGATTGCCATGATTTCCTTGTGGGATAGTAAAAGGTATACAGTGCGACCTTTGAACTTGTGAGTCTATGTCCCAGTCTGATAGTTCAGGAAATGCTTGTTGAAACAGATGAACAATATACGCCCGTGGATATGAGCCTTCTCTCCCCTCTGGTATGCCGAAGACTAGTAGGTTGTGCCACCGTTGACGGTTCTCAAGATCCTCCACCTTAGATTGTAGAAAAGCCACCTGGGTTTTGCATGCTTTAGCAATGCTTGCGGAATGTGTGTTAGCTTCTTCAACT
The DNA here is from genome assembly GCF_964204655.1 of Triturus cristatus. Lineage (NCBI taxonomy): Eukaryota > Metazoa > Chordata > Amphibia > Caudata > Salamandridae > Triturus > Triturus cristatus. The sequence continues at coordinate 198,781 of NC_140579.1, forward strand.
ACTGCCACATGTTCTTCTAGTTCAGTAATGTCTGTGGACAAAGAGGCAACCTTACTAGTAACTTCGGCAAGAGCCAGCTTGATATCTTGGCTGTCTACCTTTGCTTGAGTGTAGTGTTTCAGAGCCTCGGCCTTCTGAAGAGACAAAGCCTGCAGAGTTGTAGACAAGGAGGGTATGTCCTGCTCGGAAGGCTCAAAGTGACCAATTACAGGCCTTGTCATGTGTGTCAGTGCTTGCTACTGGCGTTGCGGGGCAGATGTTGTCCTGGTCTCGGCCTGTTCATCGCCCCTGTCCCTTCAGAGCTACACTGTTGACTGAGGACCACTGGCGATGCCATACGGACCATACCAGAGATAGAAGATGGATGTAAGTCAGTGCTGCCAGTGTTAGAGAGCCTTGAGACAATGGCTTTGACCTCTCCCTTTGATGCCACCCACTTTCGAAGAGGACTAAAGCCAGAGTCAGACTTCGTATCACTTGAGGCATGGTCTTTAAGTCGCCCCACAATAGTAGTAGGGAGAGGTTTAGCCCCACCATGACCTTTTCCGCTCTTGCCACCTTTGGCCCCTCTGACAGTTTTAGGACCTTTTCCCTGTAGGCCCTTCACCTCCACAGCCACTGGCATACATGCAGCAGATAATTCAGTAACCTCGATTTCACCATCACCCCCAGCACCACCAGCCACTTTTGCTGGCTGTATCGATGCTCCCGGCAAGACACCAGTCCGCACATCCTGGAGGGCCTGATCGAGGTGAGCAAGCATAGAGCCATCCGGCAACACTAGCCTGCCATTGCAGCTGGATAAGGATGGTGGCGTTGAACTATCCTAGTCTGATGACGTGCAAACTTGGAGGTTGGGGTCCAAATTATGGAGTGTGCCAGTGTTAGTATTGTTATCGTCGTTATCATTAATGATGCTTAGCGGAGGGTAAGACTGCTCCTGAGCTAATTGTATTGCAAAAGTAGTTTGAGCGCTTGGGACAGCGATCACCAGCTCTGAAAGTACCCAATGCAGGATGGCTCTCACTTTCGCCATCCCTGCCGCTCTCATCCGGGACTCCGGGACCATTGGCTTCATCAGGCACTATTGTGAGGGGACCATTCCTCCGTGACACCAGAAACGTTGATGCTGAAGCGCCAGTCAGAGGATGGTCCTTTTCCTCCAGGCCATCCTGCGCTGCTGCAATGAGGGCTTCAGCCTTTTCCAGCCAGGAATGGAGCTTGCTGATCCACAGGATCGGAGCAGCCCTGCCAGATGCAAGTAGCTGGAGAATTGGTCGCCCGAGCTGGTCTGCTGGCCCTCGTTCCTGCCTATACCAGTTTCTTCAGTAAGGGGACTGTTGCCTGATGCCTGAGTATCCGCTGTGCGTCCCTGCCCTTTGGGGGTTGTAGTGTGAGGGAGGGCCATTGCTGTGCAGGATACCACGGATGTCCACTCACCTTTACTGATGGTTGTCTAAGCTCAAGACACAGCTTCTGGAGCAGTTGCCCTGGTGTAGCGAAGGAGCTGCCCAGTATGGGACCAGGGCAAACGCAAGGAGATGATGGACGGAGTGCTGAAACTTTTCAAACACTCACCCCCAGTCACAGATCTGGGTTGAATCCATCATCATTCTTTAGCTCACTTTGCCTCCCCAGTTCAGACATGGCCATATGCAAATCAGTCTTGACCCTGTGCCTCATGGGAACAGTCCAGCCCGAACTGCCAAGCCATGTCTTCCCTGGACCGGAAACCAGCATCCTGGGACCGGTTTCTGGTTAGCAGCCCTCTTCAGCCAGGCTAGCTTGAATCCAGTGGCAAAGTAAGCAAGGGACTCACGTCTGGGTATACCCTGCCAACTTAGGGCGAACAAAGCAAACACAAGGACATGATGGACGAAGTGCTTAAACTTTTCAAAAACACACCCCCAGTCAGTATGGGACCAGAGCTATGCTGGGCTCGCATGTACCAAACTGTGCGTGACAGCTGAGCCAAGCCTTCACATCGATCGCTTGGTGCCTGCTATCGAGCCATCCGCTCTGCTCTGCTGTGAAGCTGCAAAGCCGTCCGTTTGAGCAGACCGGTAAATGGGTGAGAGGCTGGACTGCTGTCTGAGGGGCTTTAGAGTGCCCCTCCCCATGCTCTCATCGTGTCATCCCGTGCCAAGCCTTTGCCCCTAGGCGCGGGAGTAAGGGGAGCCTCGTAGCCAATGGGGAGGTCACTGAACAGCATCTACCATAGCGGTCTCACTCTGCCATCTTCCTTTCGTTTAGTCTTTTAATCCCAGAGGAATTATTTCTTTGGCAGCTTCAAACCTCCTATTGTTGTTCACAGTTACTGAATTGATCAAGGGAGTTTTCAGCTTGAGCTTGGAAAATATTGTTTGGATTGTAGTTTCTCCGTATTCGCATTGGGATGTTTTGGCTCATTCACCTTGCAGGGGACGATATTTTGGGGAAGCCACGCCCACTCAAAATTGTACATGGCTAGCCATCAACAAATTGGTGTTTTCACCTCTAGTCTCCAAGGGATACAATGGACAATTTAGGCTTCCCTCTCATGGTCTATCTGATGTCACTTCAAACTCCTCGGTATAAAACAACCCTGTTACTGACAGATATCCATCTGTAATTGCATGTGTTCATCACTTTGAAGATATTCACATACCTCTTCTGGATTGTGCTAATACTGGTCATTTAAACTGAGTCTTGAGGGAAAATTGAGAGCGATGTATGAAAAATTATACCAGACAATTGTTTTCTAGGTCTTGTGGTGAGGTTACATAGGCCATGTGCACAAACACATGCATTTTACATGTCCACATTTAAAGTTGGCATCTTTTTAAACAATGACTTTTAGCACAGATTTGCTTGCGCGCTGGTATGAGATGGTGTACTCAGAAAAGGTTTGCTTACTATTACTTTTCCTGGTAGGCACATTATTAGACCTTAAAGCATTCTGTTCAAGGACCCGGTACACTGCCCACACTGGCCTTGTTTGTTGTTGTCTGTTCGGTGACATCTGGGTGGGTAGAATCAACAATCAAAGGCAGACCCGAGCTCTGGCATGGTACGAATAGGGACAGTTTTCATTATGTAAACCGAACCAAACCTTTGTTTGGGAGAGTAGCATAGCATTGCTATAGATTGCCCTGGTCACCTCGTGCCTGAGCTCCAGCCCAGCTGACTCTTGACCCTACCCAGAGAGGGATGGCAGACTGCTCTATGCCAGACTGGCTACCAAATGGCACACAGCATGCAGGTAAATGGGGAGTTAGACCACTCTAAGGTATTTGACAGAATTGCTCTCTAGGCTAGGCAATGCTAGGTAGGAGTACAATTATGTGTATTTAAATATTCGCTGCATTAACTAAAATGTTGTAGTATTCATCTTCATTTCCATTCCCGTAGTGCTGGTTACTATTCTTTTTCGTTCTACGAATCATTGCAGCACACGTATTTAAACCGGAATCCAATTGCTTCAATGAATGTTTGAAATGCCAATATGGTTATTTCTTGTGTTTCCTTTAGGGCATGCCTGAGATTACAATGAAAGGGTAGATCTCTTTCCACTATTTCCTTGGGAGAATCAGGACAGTAATTTTCTGAGGTTGCAGACACCAAGTACCTTGAAAGGTTTAAGGGTCCAGATGGTGCACTGTGAGCTATCCATGAACTAGGTCATTCCGATGGTATGAGTAGACACAGTCCCCCATAGTTTTTACGCTGGTGTTGCCCAAACGCACAGTCTAACTGAATTAGTGAGAACCATACGACAGTCTGATGTAGTGGGATGTGCAGGTTTTCAGGGGTTCAGGGCAGTCTCCACCATGCTATACTCCTTTGCACAGCTTGAGCTCAGCAGGGGCTTATCGCCCGGAGTTGTGAAGAATGGAAGAGAGACCAGTACCTCCTGTGGAATTTGTGCAGTTCTCAATCAGTATGTTGGATGCACAAGGAGTGCGGTCCTACTTACTGAAGAAGGTTCCTCAAGCGAGCTGAACTACCTGGGGCCAATTGACTCGACATATAGTTGAAAAGGAAAACACATGTGAAATAACCTCACTGAAGAATGCATTAGAAGTCCAATTACGTGGACAAAAGATCGAGGGAATAAACTGCATTTCTCTCAACCTGTGGGTGTTAAATGGTAGCGGCAGTTTCAGTCGATAACCTTTCAAGTATTTGCCCGGCGGTAATCGCCTCTTATACCACTCGATAATTTACCAATGAAAGAGGCAGGCGCCGGAGACTGGAAGGCAGGAAACAAAGTTTTATTCCGTCGGAGCAGAACACATCAGATCAGACAGCAAGGTATCGTCACGAGGTGCTCTAACTGCATCTCTGAGACCTGGTCTCTTATACACTGGTTTATTGCTTTATTACACATAGTACATTCTTGAGATTCCCTTGATGCATGGGGGAATATCCCCTGAAGCCCCGGTTCAGATCCGATCCCATACATAGATACAGTAGAAGTTCCCACCCCACCCACAGTAGGAGATGGCTATTGCGCAGCAGGGTATTCCGTCAATTCCCGGGGGTGTGTGTGACCGGTCGGGTCTCAGGGGGTAGGGGCTTTGATCTACTGTAATCCCTTTGATGTGGGGTGTTTCCCTTACAGTAGGGGCAATAAACTGCATCCGCAGGGCTAGGTGATGGCCTGGGACCAGTTCAGACAATGGGCCGCAGAGGAAGGGGGTTATCAAAGGAGAGGCATGACCATGTATGGGATGTCTGTCGGAAGTGGTTCCGTAGCAAGGTCGCGCAGAAGGAGAGGGTTTATGGCCTGTATGAGAGAGCGGGGGTGGCCAGCGCGCGGGGGATGCTCGCAGCGCCAAGGGGACCGCGCTGGCGAGTGACAATGAGAGAGTGGGGTGCCTAAGATGGCGGCCGTGCATTCGCTGTGCGTGGCGCTGGGGAGAGGCAAGATGGCGCAGATAATGTTCAGTTTGTAAGCTAAATTTCCACAGTCCTCCCTTTTAACATATCTCGAAAGCTTGTCTAGTTCGGATTTATCCCCATAATACTGCGGACCTCCACCTCATAAAGGGCTTTCATCAGCTCTGTTTCAAAGTTCAAAGTCTTAGGGCAGATGCAGTTCATAAAAAGCGAACATAAAGGTGGCAGACACTGAATCCCCAAGCAACATCCACATAGTATCACAATCGGTATTAGGATAAATGAAAACAGCCTCCATCCCCAACTTTTAATAGCGTCCCAAAACCAACTCCCCAGCGACCATTCTTCTTGCTCTTGATGGACCTCTGTGGACAGTCTGTGGAGGTGTTCAATTGCTTTGTAGACTGAGGGTGAGTTGTCTGGTACGTAGGTACAACAGCTGGACCCAATGATGCGGCATGCTCCTCCACGATCAGCCAGAACCACATCTAGAACGAGGCGGTTCTGAAGGGCCACTAAGCGGACGGCCTGGAGCTCGGCGGTGTTGTTGGCGAGGGCGCCAGCCGTAATGTTCATTGCCGTTTCGACTGCCTGGGTTAAGTGGCGGATGGCACGGCTGTTTGCCATTGGGCCCCAGAGTGGAACAAGGCCTTTGACTGCGTCCATGAACTGTGCTCCGGTGGAGTCGGCCTGCACAATGTCTTTGGCCCGTTTCTGTCGGTGATGGTTTGCTGGAGCCACATACGTCGGAGGAAGGACAAAGGCGATGTAGCAGGTGCCTCCCCAACCTTTCGGGAGCCAGGTGTAGGCCTTAGTACCACAGACGAAGTACATATTCGGGGAGGCAACAAAGGAGGGTGGGTCAACTGAATCCAATGTTCGGGTGATGAGGCAGGAGCTGTGGCCCACCAGCTGTGCCCCCAGGCCTTCGAGGCATACAGATCCAGTGATGTTGATGACGGACAGGGCCACTGTTAGGGTGGCGGCCGTCCGTTTTCGGAGGTAAGAGAAGGTGGGTCTGGCTGGATTGTTGAACACTTGCATTTCAACTCGTTCTTTGGCAGGGATGTCCATGTGAAAGGAAGCGTTCGATCTCAGAGGGCAGAAGAGGGCGGAAGTTCTACCAGTTTTGTTCATCCAGAACCCATGGTAGAAGTGTGACATGGTTCTGCCGGAAGTGGCATTGTCCTTGTAGCTCTCCTGCAGAAGGATCAGCCAGGCGAGGCAGGAACCATGGACAGAAAAAGGTGAAGGGATGAAAGGGATTGAGTGCCCAGTGGCATGTGGTAGCAATCCACAGATCCAGCAGTTAGTGGCGTTGGTGGCAAGATTGTGTTGGTGGAGCAACTGCACAAGAGTTATTCCAGAACTCCTTACGCCTTTCTCGGAGTTGGGGTGAAAGTGAGATCAGATGGTGCTCCTTCGTGGTGGTAGGTTGAACGGTGGTCAGCAATGTCTTATAAGCGGGTGTGTTCTCCTCCATGATCCAGAAGGTGACCATGAGGAGAAGGCAAAAGAGAAGGGTAATAAAAAGTGTTATAGTCTTAAAGCTGTGCATTCGGTCAGTCTTTGGGTTTTTGTAGGGGATCTTCGGACGTCCGGTTGCTTCCATCACCTTCATGTCGGGCGCTTCCATCACCTTCGAGAGACTCGGTAGCGGGCAGAACCACAGACTTTGCTTAGTTTCTCTCCTGGTGGCCTTTGAGGTGACTAGGCTACCGCTCTGAGATTTCCACTTAGCCTGTGGTCTGCTTAGCCGAAGTCCTCTCCTTTCGTCGCAAGTTATACCCTTCTTTGGATGGCACAGTGGGATCGGGATATTCAATCAATTCAAGTGTCTCTGTATCCGGGCAGCGGCTCAGGGATGGTCGGTCTTTGTCCAGAAGTTCCTCTTGGGCGGTGACGTTGTCCGTGGTTGTCAGGGTCGGTGATACCTTCTTGCAGTGGTGTGCATGCAGCCAATTGCGTTTCCCCTCCACTCGAAGAGCTGTTCGGGTGGTGATCAGGACTTGCAGGGGGCCCGTCCACCGGGGCTCCAGACTCTTGGTGCGCTGGAAGTTACGCACTAAGACGAAGTCACCAGGTTGGATGTCGTGCCCGGGGCCCCTGGAAACATCGGGAATGGCGTGCAGCACCTGCTGATGGATGATAGACAACGTTTTAGTTAGATTGTACAGATAATCAGACATGAGGACGTCCGGGACGTCGTGGATGGATGTCGGTTTTGGTGCAGTCCAAAGGTTCATGGGCCGCCCGAAGACGACCTCGTAGGGGGTTAAGTGGTGTTTGGTGGGGGTGGAACGCATTGATAGCAATGCTAGTGGGAGAGCGTCTGGCCATCTTAGCCCTGTGGTGGCGACTATTTTTGCTATCTTAAGCTTCAATGTGGCATTGTGTCGCTCAACCAGGCCTGCAGATTGGGGATGGAAGACCGCATGGAACTTCTGTTTTACACCCAACCCTTTTAAGATGAGTTGGATAACTTCGGCTACGAAGTGGGGGCCATTGTCGCTCCACAAAATTCGACAAAGGCCGTATCGGGGGAAGAATTCCTTCAGTAGTACTTTTGCGGTAGTCATAGCGGTGTTGTCATGGGTTGGGTAGGCTTCCACCCACTTGCTGAAGGCACACACAATGACAAGTACATACTTCAAACCTTGGCACCTTTCTAGCTGGACATAGTCCATTTGTAGGACTTCAAAGGGGTGATTGGGGACCCCAAACCCTCCCCGGGGTACAGCAGTTCCTTTCCCAGGGTTGTGTTGGAGGCATACTAGGCATTGTTGGACTAGACGTTTGGCTGAGTCTGGTATTTTGTCGTTGTGCCAGACTTTAGAGATGAGTTCGATCATGGGGGCAGACCCTATGTGTGCGGGGGAGTGTGCCATGGTCAGCATGGGGATCAAGTATGAATCTGGTAACAACCATTTGTTCAAGTCTTTGATTCGCCAGCAACCGTCATCGTCCTTCAATCCCACCCGGGCCCATTCAGTTAACTCGTGTGGTGTGCTGGCTAGTTGGATATCCCTAATTGTTTCCCTAGCATCCTTCCATTTCTCAGTTTGTGACCTGGTCACGTACATACGGGTCGTGGACCTATTCTCGGCTGTGGTTCGGGCAGTAATGTCAGCCAGTGCATTTCCCTGTCCTATAATGTCTGTCACCTTCTTGTGTGCCTGGCATTTGATCACAGCTAACCGTGTGGGGAGGAGGACTGCTTCGGTCAGGGCAGAGACTAGATCTCCATGCAGGATGGGTGTGCCATGAGAAGTCAAGAATCCCCTCTCTTTCCATAAGAGCCCAAAGTGGTGAACTACCCCGAAGGCGTACTGACTGTCTGTGTAAATGTTTGCGGTTGTCCCTGCTGCCAGGATGCAGGCTCGTGTAAGAGCAATTAGTTCCGCCGCCTGTGCGGATCGCTGTGTGATGCGGGCTGTCTCAACAACTGTTCGGGCTGTGGTGACTGCATAGGCAGCTGAGGTGGTGCCATCGGGGAGCTTGATGCATGAGCCATCCACCCACAGTTCTCCGTCAGGGTCCGGGAAGGCAGTATCCCGGAGGTCAACCCTACTCTTGGTTTGTTCGTCGGTGAGGGTCACGCAATCATGTATAGGGGAGGCATTGGGGTCAGCGTCAGGGAGAGGCAGTAGTGTAGCTGGATTCAGAGTGGTGCATCGTTTCAATGTGATGTGGGGTGCAAGCAGAGTCAGTTCATAACCAGTCAGTCGTGCGCTAGTCAGGTGTTGAGTCTTGGTTTGGTTCAGGAGGGTGTCAACAGCATGGGGTACCAATACCGTGAGGGGGTTCGAGAGCACGATCCCCTCACTTTGTCGGATAGAGACAGCAGCGGCGGCTACTGCTCGAAGGCAGGCGGGCAAAGCTCTGGCTACGGGGTCAAGAGTGGCAGAGAAGTAGGCACAAGGGCGTTGCTTAGGGCCTATGGACTGGGTTAGGACAGACAACGCACATCCCTCCCTTTCGTGGGTGTAGAGGGAGAAAGGTTTGGTGTAGTCTGGGGTTCCTAGGACTGGGGCCGAGCAGAGGGCGTTTCGTAATTCTTTGAAGGAGGATTGACATTCAGGTGTCCAGGGGAGGGGGAAGGGGACATCCTTAGCCAGCAGGGAAAGCAGAGGCTTTATGGTAAGACTGAAGTTTGGCAACCACTGTCGACAAAAGGAGGTGAGGCCCACTAGGGATCGTACTTTATTTATTTTTATTTTAGAAAATTTGTTAAGCGCACGAATACCCAAGAGTGTCTTGGCGCTGAGTGTTCACTAAAGATGTCCATGAGTAGTTATTGTTTGAACAGCCAAGTTTTTATCTGTTTGCGGAAAGAGAGAAGGGAGGTAGAAGTTTTGATGCAGCGTGGAAGACTGTTCCATAGTTTAGTAGTGGTCACTATAAAGGACCTGTCGCCCCATAAGACCTTCTTAGTCCTAGGGATCTGCATAAGACCAGCAGTAGAAGATCGAAGGGATCTGACTGGGTTGTAAGGGCAAAAAGCATCCTTTAAAAAGGCAGGACCTTGGAGGTGAATTGCCTTATACGCGATGCAAAGAGCTTTAAATTTAGTTCTTTTCTTCACTGGCAACCAGTGAAGCTGTTCAATGGTGCCAGAGATAGAAGTGGCCGTAATCAGTCTGGCCGCAGCATTCTGCACCAGCTGTAGCTTTTTTAAAACTCCTTCCTGAGCATTGACAAAAAGCGCATTACAGTAGTCTATGCGAGATATAACTAATGCACTGACCAGGATTCTGGCCATGTTCATGGGAAGATAGGGTAGGAGTTTTTTAATCATTCTCATAGTATAGAATGATGATGACACTACTGCATTAACATGGTGAGTAAAAGTAAGCTTAGTATCCAGTAAAACTCCCAAATGTCTTGCCTTGGTCACTGGAGAAGGGGGAGGTCCCAGGACGACAGGCCACCAAGTGGGTGACCAGGCTGGGGAAAGATTGCCAAACACCATCACCTCTGTTTTGTCAGAGTTAAGCCTCAAGCAATTTGTAGACATCCAGTCACTTATTGCTAGCATTCCCTGATTAAAATTGGAGGCCACTTCGTCTCCATTTTTATTAATGGCCAAGACAATCTGGGTGTCGTCAGCATAGGATGTCACCGCCAGGTGGTAGATTTTTATGACCCTCGCCAAGTCCGACACATAGATGTTAAATAGTGTCGGACTTAGCGAGGATCCCTGGGGGACACCACAAGGGAGAATGAAGGGAGGTGAACTGTAACTGCCAAAGGCAACTGATTGTACTCGAGCAGTAAGAAAAGAGGAAATAAGATCCCTGGCACCATCCGTGATCCCTGCTGCTGTGACACGGTCGATCAAAATAGAATGATCGACCGTGTCAAAAGCCGCCGACAGGTCCAGCAAAATGAGCACTGCAGATCCTCCACCATCAAGAGTCATCCTGATTTCATCCGTAGCCTTAATAAGTGCAGTTTCTGTTCCATGTCCCTTCCGAAAACCAAATTGTGAGTTATCCAGACAGTTGTTCTGTTCTATGAAATCTGAGATTTGGGTGTTCATAATCTTTTCCACAATTTTGGCGGGGAAGGGGAGGCAAGCTATAGGGCGGTAATTAGCGACTAATGCAGGGTCTAAGGAACTCTTCTTAATGAGAGGTTTGATAGTCGCTTTTTTCCAGATGGATGGGAAGACATGAGATGAGAACACGGCGTTAAAAATTTCTGTAAGTTTTGGAGCTATGATATGTGGAAACTTTTTGAGAATAGGAGGAGGGCATGGATCTCCCGGTGAACCAGAGTTCGTGGTAAGGATAAGATGGGATACCGTTTCAGGCACAACCTGAGTAAATTCTTGGAAGGAGCGAAGGGGAACAGAGTGGGGCTAATCGGAGCATGTCTGAGCAAGGGACTTATAATCATTAGGGGTGGGAGACGAGAGTTCAACGCTAGTTGTTTGAGCCTTGAATTGAGTAAAGATGTCCGTCACTTTTTTTTGAAAGTGATTCGCCAAGGAATCACAGAGCTGTTGCGTAGCTATGATGGGGGCAGTTGTCGCTTGACCAGAGAGACGGGTTACTACCTGAAACAGTTGTTTAGTGGAGTCGTGTGCAAGATTAATTTGGGTACTATAGAATTTGCTTTTTTCCATGATGATAAGTTGCTTGTAATTAAGGATCATGGCTTTGTAACAAGATTTTTGCTGAGGGTCATAGTCTCGTCTCCATCTACGTTCCTGACGTCTACATTTTTGCTTTTCTTGTCTGAGATCGTCATTATACCAAGGTGCAGATTTAGAAACCCTGTTGATAGATTGTTTCTTTAAAGGAACTGTCATATTAACTGTGTTTTGTATCCAATTTGTGTAATTATTAGCTCCTAATTCAGGGTCAGTCACAGTAGGTGGCAAAGATGTTAGAAGTAAAGACTGAGAAGCAGTAGTATCAATACTTTTCCACGCTCTAAATTGATTAGTGAGTGGGGCATTTTTAGCCAGAGGGGAAGAAGATTTTAAAAGAAAATCAAAAATAATGGCCGAGTGATCGGTCCAAGTAAGGGGGAGAACATCCTTCATCTTAAGTGATGTATTATTAGAAAAGAGACCATCCAAAAGGTGGCCCGCAGTATGCGTGGAGCCGGTGACTAATTGAGGGAGTCCTATTGAATCCAGTTCAAGTAGAAGAGCTACAGTGTCAGGATTATCCAGCAGTTCAAGGTGAAAGTTGAAATCACCCAGAATGGTATACTGGTTTTCACCTGCCAGTGGTTCTAATAGAATAGGTAAATTAGCAAGAAATAAATTGCGAGGTCCCGGAGGGCGATAAATAAGTGTACCTTTGAAAGGGGGGGCGTGAGGAATGGAAATTGTGAAAGAGATGGCTTCACAGCTTGTGATAGGAACGGCCTCCATTCGTACTATTAGATTACTACGATATATAATGGCTAGTCCACCTCCTTTTTTTGGGTGTGGTCTATCTAATCTAATATTCGAAAATCCTTCAGGGGTTGCAGTGGCAAAGTCAGATCCACAAGAAGGATCGCCCCAAGTTTCAGTAATGAACAGGAGATCAAGATTGTTGTCTGTAATAAAAAGAGAAATTTCGTATTTGTGCTTGGCTTGCTTGCTTCTGAGTTTTGGGAACAGGGGTTTCTAGGATGGTTTGAATTCGGTCAGGGGTAAGTTTCCTCCCGTCTTTGGATAGTAGGTGGCCTAGATACGTTACCTGGGGCTGGCAGAATTGCAATTTCTTTCTGGAGACCTTGTGACCGTTCTCCGCAAGGAAGCGGAGGAGGTGAATGGTGGCTGTGACGGCAAGAGGAGTGGTGTCGGCCGCCAAAAGAATGTCATCGACATACTTTATCAACACCACTCCATCGGGTAGTTGGACTGCATCCAGTTGCCTCTTGAGGGCTTGGCTGTAAATACTGGGACTCTCAGTGTAGCCTTGGGGTGCCCTGCAGAATCTGTACGAACGGGCTTTTAAAGTGAAGCCGAACAGGTAGCGGCTGTCTGGGTGGATGGGGATGGAAAAGAATGCGTTCTTGAGGTCAATAACAGTAAAGATGGTGGCAGTGGATGGAATCAGGGTGAGGATGGTGGTGATGTCTGAGACTACGGGGTACTGGGGTATGACTACTTTGTTAACCTCTCGCAAGTCAACAATGAAACGGTAGGCTTTCTCATCCCCCTCGCCTTGCTTCTTTACAATGGGTAGGATAGGGCTGTTGCAAACATTACTGACTACTTCTTCTACCACTCCTGCCTCGACCAGGGACTCGAGGATTTCCACCAATGCCTTCTCGCCTTCGGGTGATATCCGATACTGTGGAAGCTTTGGGAGCACTGCGTCCGGTCGGACGGTTATGTGTACCGGGTCGATCACCATGCGCCCTACATCTGAGTCGGTTTTAGCCCATAGATGTGAAGGTAATGTGTCGAGTAGGGACATATCAGCATCGGTTATAGAGAGCATACGCCGTGTGTGACAGGGTCTGGACAGATCTGGGTTATCGTGTAGGATGACTCGAACTCCGTCTGGGGAGCATCTGATGGTGGCTCGAAAATGTTTTAGCAAATCAAGTCCCATAATAGCATCGGGGGTGTTGGAGGAGAGAAGAAAGGTCGTGTCAGTGGTGTTATCTTCTAAGTCAAAGGAGATTGGTGCTGATAAGGGGTTAGTGGAGGGCGTTCCGTCAAAGCCTATTGAGGTTACGTGTGAGCCAGACAAGGGTGCCCTAGGAATCAGTCGTTTAGATAACGCACTACGTGTCGCCCCAGTATCTACCAGGAATGGAGATTTTGTGCCCAAGACCTTAGCGGTGACGTAAGGACCTTGCTGGTCAACACGGAGTTCGACTGGATCCCTCCCTTGCCCCTGGCGGTCCTATGCGAAGTCATGAGTGCTCTCATAGTCGGACTGCTGACACTGGTTTTGGCGGGGGCGATCAAAGGTGTTTGGTCTGCCTGGCCTGTCGTTGATGGTGTTGTTCGTGTGCCCTCGTCCCTGTCCTCTATTTCTGGGGTCATATGCTGTGTCTCTGGGGTCCCTATTCTTGTTCATTTCCAGAAGGACCGGGCACTGGGATTTCCAGTGTCCGAACCCCCTACAGAACGCACATTGATTCCCATCTAAGTCTCTCCGTCCGTTGTAGGGTGTAGGGGTATGATCTCTAGGGGGTGGCTTTCTAGGGGCGGTTGGTTGGTAATTCTCTTTCGGGGGTTCCCTTCCCATGGTCACCCCTTGCAACTGTGCTATCATTACCCTCTCCTTTAATTCCTTTTTCTTCTTCTCTGACGCCCTATCATTCTCGTTCTTCTGGTTTTCGTAGTATTGGGCCATCTGGAGAATTGCTGCGGGTTTGGAGGCTGCCCAACTACTCTCGCTGGTCTGTAGTTTCTGGGAAACTTCTGGCGACAGACCCTTTACATACTTCTGGACAAAGAGGTGGTGTCCGGTTGCGGTGGTCATGTCTTGGCCACTGTAATCGGAAAACACAGTCTCGAATCGGGAGAAGTATTCAGACATATCTTCCTGGGGTTTCTGACGGCAAGCCGTCACTATCGACCAGTCTACCTTTCTTTCTGGGATTAGAGTCTTCAGCTTTTGTACAATCTTGTCTGGGAGCTCTAAGATGGCTTTCGGGGGTTTCTGTCCTGGTTCTCGCTGTTTATCTATGGTATCGAGTTGTACCCAGGTATATCCGAACGGCTCAGCGTGGTCAACTCTCCGGATTTGTTTCCACACATCAGCCGGCAGGCATAGCCCAAAGAACAAGTCGATATCTGCTAACGTCATTATCGTTGAGCCTAAGGCTGTACCCAATTCAGTGTAGAAGGCAGTCGGGTTCTTTCTCAAGTCGGGTAGAGTCTTTCTAAAGGTCAAAATATCTTGCCGGTCCCACGGCTGGTAGACCCAGTTATATACAACCCTTCCCTTCGCATCTTGGTGGTTGATGTCGTCGTGTGTTCCCTGACCCCGTGGGGGGACCCAGTAGGGGGCAGCTTCTTTGATGGGCATCATGGCATAAGCCCTTCCTCCCTGGGGTTTAGTTGCTATGGGGGTTTCTGTTTTGGTGGTTTGTCCATGTTCTTTAAGGTGTCGGTAGACCTCGAGTGTACGAGTGAAGAGGTTCGTTACATCGCCCTCTCTTTCTTCCCCAATGTCTACCTTCCTATATAGGGCCGCTAAGCCTTCGGGACCTTTATCGTGGTACCTATCCTCATATGCATTCAGGGCGTGATAACAGAGCCGTACGACGAAGTGTCGTCTGCGGCTGTCGGCATACGAGTTATACACGTCTGTTATATACTCCTCACTTTCTTTTCGCTCCACCAGCGTCCCTACTATCTTGTCAATTCCTGCTCGTTCATCCTTAGTTAATCGATTCATTCTGGTGGACTCTTTCTTTCCTATCTCATGGTCGTCTAGCGTTGTAGTCGACGTTGGATTCGGCACAAGAGGCTCAGCCGGCGCGGAGGCCGTGAGGGCCGAGGCCCCTGTACTGCTTTCGCTCGTGTTCGGGGGTTGTGGGTGTTGCACTACTGATTGGGAGGGTGCATACGGAGGGGGCATGTAAATGATCGGGGGACCTAACAGTAATTCGTCATTCGTTCGCTGCTTGGAGGACAACTCAGGGTAGAGCAATGAAGGGGTCCTAACAGCGTACTGGCCTGAGGTTTCGGGCTCCTGTCTTAGTTTAGTTTCCCTTCTCTCCTTTATGTCTTCTTCTAACTTTCTAGCGGCAAGGTGAGCTGCCTTTCGTAATTCCTTTTCTGCTTTTACTTCTTCCCTCTTTTTCCGTTGCGTTGCTTCTTTGCGCCACATGCCGATACTGTCAAGCATAGTAGGCGTTGTCCTATTGCTACGCAGAGCTATTTCTAGCGCTTCTATCTTATGGTCGTCGAAGGATCCCATCAGTGGCCACTGACTTTCGGGGTCCTTCTTGGTATATTTATGCCACAGCTTGCTATAAGCTACGGCGACTAGTCCATATTTAGTGAACATGTCCTTATTAGGGGTGCCTTCCAGTGGAGCCGGGTGGTTCACCTCTAATAAGCGGTCCGGGCAGAACCAACTACCAATCAGTGGGGAGAAGATAGGCATGACGGGTTTCAACGGGGACAAAAGTCAGCACTACCTATCTTTTCACTGCTTGCAAAGACTAGACAGAATATCTCTATTCTTCGTTATTTGCAAGCAGAGAATACCTCCAAAGAACCAATATCGAACAACTAGTGTTCGGACAATCAATCAATCAATCAATGGGGAGATAAAGATAGGCACGACGGGTTTCAACGGGGACAAAAGTCTGCGTTACCTACCCTTCACTATTTGCAAAGACTAGACAGAATATTCCTATTCTACGTTATTTGCAAACAGAGAATATCTCAAAAAGCACTATTCTTCAAAACAATCAATGTTCGGACAATCAATCAATGGGGAGATAAAGATAGGCACGACGGGTTTCAACGGGGACAAAAGTCTGCGTTACCTACCCTTCACTATCTGCAAAGGGAGAGAGAGAGAGTATTTCTACTCCTCCCCGTTTGTAGACAGCGAATATCTCAAAAAGAACAATCAATGAGCAATACTAGTATTTCCAAAGCTTCAAACAATCAATCAATTATTTCTCAATTTGTCGTGTATCACGACCTTACCCGGACCGCGTGGACAGTTTCTCGTCTTCCGCCTCCAGCGCCCGATCGTCCTCTACTCTCCGTATTTGCCGCGGCACTCCTGATGGTTCCCAGTCAGGACCGTAGATCACTCGAGAGAGGTCTGCTCGGAATCAGTGAAGTTCGGATGATCGGCTGCCAGACGAGGGTCTATTGGGCAGGAGCTCTCCCGATCGTTGCAGTCGTTCACTCTGTCGTCGGGACCTCTCCCACTGGATCCACGTGTCGCTGATGGGCCCCACGTTTGGGACGCCAATTGTTAAATGGTAGCGGCAGTTTCAGTCGATAACCTTTCAAGTATTTGCCCGGCGGTAATCGCCTCTTATACCACTCGATAATTTACCAATGAAAGAGGCAGGCGCCGGAGACTGGAAGGCAGGAAACAAAGTTTTATTCCGTCGGAGCAGAACACATCAGATCAGACAGCAAGGTATCGTCACGAGGTGCTCTAACTGCATCTCTGAGACCTGGTCTCTTATACACTGGTTTATTGCTTTATTACACATAGTACATTCTTGAGATTCCCTTGATGCATGGGGGAATATCCCCTGAAGCCCCGGTTCAGATCCGATCCCATACATAGATACAGTAGAAGTTCCCACCCCACCCACAGTAGGAGATGGCTATTGCGCAGCAGGGTATTCCGTCAATTCCCGGGGGTGTGTGTGACCGGTCGGGTCTCAGGGGGTAGGGGCTTTGATCTACTGTAATCCCTTTGATGTGGGGTGTTTCCCTTACAGTAGGGGCAATAAACTGCATCCGCAGGGCTAGGTGATGGCCTGGGACCAGTTCAGACAATGGGCCGCAGAGGAAGGGGGTTATCAAAGGAGAGGCATGACCATGTATGGGATGTCGGTCGGAAGTGGTTCCGTAGCAAGGTCGCGCAGAAGGAGAGGGTTTATGGCCTGTATGAGAGAGCGGGGGTGGCCAGCGCGCGGGGGATGCTCGCAGCGCCAAGGGGACCGCGCTGGCGAGTGACAATGAGAGAGTGGGGTGCCTAAGATGGCGGCCGTGCATTCGCTGTGCGTGGCGCTGGGGAGAGGCAAGATGGCGCAGATAATGTTCAGTTTGTAAGCTAAATTTCCACATGGGCAGGCACATTTTAGTCCGACAGTGCAGTACGCACTATACAAACCCACTACTTGAACCAAGTATGTGGTTCTATTACTAGGAGGGTACTAAGTATTTGGTTCCAGAGATTGTCTACTTTGTGTTTCAAACTGCAGTTCCCATACTGGTCAGCCTCGTGGCTGTCAAATGAGGGCCCGATGCTTTAGAGGAAGAATGGCTTGCAAAGGCTGACTTTATGGACCTTATGGAAGCCTATGAAGTCTTGTTATTACTTTTTTCTTTTTATTAGAAAGGTGAATATTATTGAAAAGTGGATTACTTCACTGGTATGGGCCACAGTTAAAAGTCTAGTATCTCTGAGATCGGACATTTGAGGTGGGTTGCACAGATTTGTTTAACAGTAATGGTTAAGTCCCCATGAAATGCAATGAGGGTTTAGAGAAACAGCCTGGTGCCATGCAAGAAAATTATAACAGCAGGCATGGAGTATGAAGGGTTGGAGAGGGGGGCATCAACATAGTAGATGGGAATTAAGGTAAGCTCCAGGACTCAAAAATGAGAAAAGGCTTCAGTAGCCAACTAGAGGTGTGGGAGGTGAGTTAGACACATCAGGGTACTTTTAGCAGAGGCCTGAGATGGACATAGTCTAGTTTCTAAAGTGGCAGTTGTCTTTAATACCATTTGAGTTATTTGGTGCTGCATGATCAGGCTCGGGGACTGGGACACACGTTTGAAAGTCTCTGTCGGACTCTGTGTCTCTGGGCAATATCACTCAAGTGGATAACAAAGTAGATGGTGGTTGGATGAAAAGCAGAATGTAATTACTTGTGCAATAGGCTGCATCAATGCACCTCTGCTGAGTTGATGCAGGATTTGGGAGCCTGGATGGCACATAAAGCAAGGGATAACCAAAGGGCTCTGGTTTCCTGACACCGAGTGGGGGTAGTCATGTTATGTTATGCAGATTTGTGGAGTGTGCCATCATCCATGAGGATATACTGCCGCTGAGCAGGTGAGAGTTTAGCCACACCGAGGGCCTAGTGGGACTAATCGAAAACCCAGGTCTTCAGCTTCTAGCGGAATTCAAGAAGTGAGGAGCAGGCTCTTTTGTCCAGCAGCAGATGGTTGCACCATTTAGGAGCGATGTGGGAGAAGGCTTGACCGTCGGATCTAGTTTTCTTTATGCTTGTGATTTCTGCAACTAGAAGTCTGTATGAGCCGAGGTGTCTGTAAGGGTTGTGAAAGCTGATACAATTGTTGAGGTATGCTGGGCCAGTGTTTTGTAGTGCCTTGAAAGTGTGGCTTAGGAGTTTGAATTGTGCTAGTTTGTGAATGGGAAGGAGCCAGTGGGGATCCTTCAAGTGTGGTGTGATGTGAGTGCGGTATGGTAGGTTGAGAGTGCTTCTGGATTCTAAATAGTCTGCAGCCTTCTGGGAATATTCTTGTTGATCCTGGCTTAGAAAATGTTCTTAGTCCAGTTTGCTTGGGACCAGGGCGTGCGTTTACGGGTGCTGATTGGGAGCCATTAGAAAATCTTCTGCAGCATCTTCAGGGTGTGGAAGCATGAGGCGGTGACTGCATTAACTAGGGCTGTCATGTTGAGTTTGTGATCGATGATGATCCTGAGGTTTTTGGTGTGGGTGGTTGGGATGTGTGTTCGTCCTATCTGTGTTAGTCACCAGCTGGAGTTCGACAGTGATCTACTCATCCTGAAAATCATGATTTTGGTCTCGTCGATGTTCAGCTTTAGACAGTTGGTCTTCATCCAGTGGGCAAATTCAGTCGTGCAGGCATTGAACTTGATCTGGGTACTGGGCATCTTGCCCATGAAGGAGAGAATGAGTTGTGTATCATCGGCGTAAGAGAGGACGTTGAGGTTGAGAGAGCAGATGATGCTGGCTACAGGATCATGTATCTGTTGAATAGAGTCTGGCTCATAGAGGATTCTTGCGGAACTCCACAAATGAGGTTGAGGGAGTCTGAGGTGTACGGTGCCAGGCTGTTTTACTGCATCCTTCTAGCCAGGAAGGAGCAGATCCTTTGAAGTGCTTTTCCTTGGATTCTGATGATGTAGGCTTTGGATGAGGGGTGGGAGACTGAGTCAAATCCTGCAGAGAGGTCCAGGAGGGATGAGGGCCCCTCATTCTCCTCTGTCCATAGTCATTCGGATGTCATCTGTGGAGGGGATGAGGGCAGTTGTGGTGCTGTGGTAGGGTCTGAAACCAGACACAGTGGTGTTGAGGAGTTGGTGGTTGTTGTGGTATTAGATGAGGTTGTCTGTTTAGGATTTTCTCTAAGACCTTGGCTGGGAACGGTAGCACGGAGATCGGTCTAAAGTTGGTGAGTGTTGAGGGGTCTGCAGAGGGTTTCTTCAGCAATGAGAGGGCAGATGCCTGTTTCCAACCATCTGGGAAGGTGGCGGAAGAGATGGAAGCATTCAGAATGTGTGTGAGCATGGCTCTAATGGGTTGCAGTCCTCTGGAGTAGGCGTGGTGGAGGGAGGGGTCCGATGGGGTTCCAGAGTATCCACTCATGGTGAGACTTCATGGTGGGAGCGGTCTCTTATAGGATGATCATTGGCCATGTAGTTAGCAAGGTTTTTTGGATAAGGCCTGAGGGTGTTTGGTGAGGTCTGTCTGATTCGGCTACTGGCTGAAGTTGCTGCAAATGGGAGTGATTTTGCTGAAGAATTGAGGGAAGATTGTTGCAAAGGTCCTTCAAGGGGGTGATCAAGTTGGAGGCGTCTGATGGTGAAGTGACATCTTTCACAATGGCGAAGATTTCTTTGTCTCGTTTTGTGCTGGCATCAATGTAGTCTGCCAGAGCGGTGCATTTGGTGATCCGGAGCATTTGGTGGTAGAATTTTAGGGCGGAATTGAACGTACTCCTGTCTGCATTGTGCTAGCTGATTCTCGATTTGCTGTCCGATAGTTACCAGAGGTGTTTCTTCAGTTTAAGTTGCTCCATATACTAAATAGCCTGGGGTCCGGATCTTGTTGTATTGCTGTGTTTGAGGGCTGCCAGGGAGTCTGCGCAGGAGGTGATGCAATTGTTGAAATTCTTGATGACTTTGGGGAGGCTGTTGCTGAGTTTGGGTTGGTGGGTGTTGAGAACGGTGTCCCAGTCCTTTTCAGTGATGCTGTTCCAGTTTCAGCAAAGCTGGTCTGGTGGTGGTGCATGTGCGTTAGACCGGGACGGGGATGCTGAACTTCGTAGGGGAGTGGTCTTTCCAACAGACTGGTGTGGGGTCGTCGACTCAGATGTTGTCGAAGTTGGTGAAAATAGGGTCTAGGAGGTGTCTGCCGA
The DNA here is from genome assembly GCF_964204655.1 of Triturus cristatus. Taxonomy (NCBI): domain Eukaryota; kingdom Metazoa; phylum Chordata; class Amphibia; order Caudata; family Salamandridae; genus Triturus; species Triturus cristatus. The sequence continues at coordinate 219,194 of NC_140579.1, forward strand.
CATACTTGTTGGGCTAGGCCCATGATTCCAGGGTCTTCAATCAGTGCTCTTGAGTTGGGGCAGGTGTTGTCTTCAAGGTGGAAGTTCAGGTCTCCGAATAAGATGCAATTGCTAGCATCAAGGGCGAATGGTGCAACAAAGTCCTTGATGGTGTCAGTGAAGTTAGTGCGTGGTCAGGGTGGCCTGTATATAAGTGTTGCTTAGAGTCCAGTTGGCTGTGACGTGGAGTTTGAACGACGTGTTCCATGTTGGAGAATATCATATCTGTGGATGTGGTATAGTTCATGGTGTTCTTGTGGATGATGGCTATTCCGCCTCCAGCCTTGAGAAGTATATCTTGCCTGGAAATTGTGCAGCTAGTGATGGCTCTTGATGTCATGTGCCTATGAAGGGATCCGCCAGGTTTCCGTGAGGAAATGTAGGTCAGAGACATTGCCGTGCAGCAGGTCCCAGATCTCTGTGGTATATGGTGAGTGACCAGGTGTTGAGGAGCATGCATGTGAGAGTGGAGTGTTGTGTGGATGATTGCAGGACTGTGTGAGAGTGAAGTGTTTGGTGCTGTTGATGTGGTGAGGGTTGGGTGTGGGTAGGGGAATGAAAAGTGCAGGAGGATGCTTCTTCAGTGTTGTGTGGTGTGGCAGCAGCGTGTGGAGCACTGATTGGGGTTGTGGGTGGGGAGGGTCGCAGTGTGGTAGCGGTGTGAGGGGGGGCAGGACCGGGATCCCTGGCGCGGTCCAGGCATGGACGGGTGCAGATGGGTATGCCTTTGGCACGCCTGATGAGCATGTCCACATTGTGGCAGCCTTGGTCCTGGGAGGGGATGGGATAGGATAGGAGAGATGTGGTCATGTGGAGAAACGTACAGCTCCAATCCCGAGGTCCTACCTCCCTGAGCTATTGCTTGGGTTTAGCCAGGCGTTGCAAACACAGCAACAGCTGAAAACTTTTAGTCTTCACTCCAGGTACACCAGCGAAAGAATAGAGACCTTTGGCAGCAATGTCCTCTTGTACCTTTCTCTACCAAGGGGTGGCTATTTGCAGAAACAGCCACCCTCCGGGAATTGCAGACCACGTGTATCCTCCAGTGAACAAGATTAGTGATGCCCTACCACCTAGCTCCAATGCGTTATGCTTGTATGCTGTGGGATAATGTATCCAAATCTCAATCCGCGTAATGCAGCCAATCTTGATCTCTATGCCTGATTCCTGGAGAGGCCTAGCAGGTCTAGTGAGATTCATAAAGCTTTGACCTCCCTGGATCTGGGTTTGATCTCCTCTGCAAACGATTGTGCGCTCATCTTCGCGGACTGAGATTGGTGCAGTATAGATATATAAAATACTTTATTTCTGTTCTTTTACAAACCATAAAAGTGCATATACAATTTAAAATACATGTCACAAGAAAAAAGTAAACACATTTCAGGTAAAGTGCCAAAAGTGAATAACTATACTTTCTTCCCCAAAATAGAGTCATTACTAAAGATGAGGACATAGTGCAAAATACACAGTGAATCATTACTGGTCCAGACAGTTCCTCAATTTGACAGTTAATTTTAAAAATTCCTTCATATGTAGGATACTGTCAATATGCAGGAGTTGTTAGTACATTAGTGCCGGTTTGATTTGTGTAAAATCAAGTTTTTTTAAAAGAGTTACCAAATGGCGCTTGCGTGGGAATTAAAAAAACTTATATAAAAATATAAAATGCAGCATGTCCTGCGGAGACTTTCTGTCGCAGCCGCAGGGTGCTGCCGCTTTATTAAAAATGTCTGTTTTTGGTCTGATCAACAGATGATGGAAGAGATTTAACCTGAACCTCGTCAGCAAAATTTTTCATGGGAGGTCAGTGAGCCGGTCAGGTACGGTTCTATAGTTTCACATGTTTTCAACATGGCAAATTTCCTCACACTTTGTTTCTGGAGCTCCACACCTTCCTTCCGGGTCCTCCTATCCATAAGGAAGGCCCGTTTAATGAGCTCCAAGTCCCCTTTTACAATTTTACTCTGGTATTCAAACAGTTCTGGACGGCCAAGCCTAGCAAAGTTGGATTTCAGATATTTTATCCAAGGGGTACACGTTACCTTATCCTGACCCAGAAAATCCCTCACTATCAAATGCGTTCGTGGTATATCCTGATTCAACCATAATTTAAGCCAACAGGTCAAGGGACGTAAAGAGAACATGTCACTTAAATACTGAGTCCTTAGCTCTTCATGTACGACAAGGTTAGACGTGCCTGCAGGGATACATAGAAGACGCTTAAAAAAAGAGTTATCAGCAATCTGCAGTTGCCCGCCACCAACACACCCCCAAATTTCACTGCCATAAATTGCAGTTGCCACTGACTTTGCATTATACAGTTTTAACATGGCACAAATGGGTTTTTTCCCCAATTTGGCAGCAAAATTAAAAATAGAAGCATTAACCCTCACAAATTCTCCTTTCTTTTTTGCAAGGTGAGGGGCCCAATTAAGTTTGGTATCAAAGAGGACCCCAAGGTAAGAGAACGTTTTTGTTAAGGGGATTATAGCTTCATCGATTTTAAATGTGAAAGTCCTCCTTGGTTGCTGACCTACTTGCTTGACAAATGATTTGGAATTGTTAACTAAAAGATCTCTATCTGTCATGAACAATTTAAAAGCATCTAGGAGAGATTGAAGTCCCTTCTCAGTTCTCGAAATTAAAACTGCATCATCTGCGTACAGAAGTATAGGAATTCCCCGCCTACCGACTCTAGGACAGTCAGCCGGGACATTCTGTAGCACGCTATCTAGCTCATTAATATAAAAATTAAAAAGGAAGGGGGCCAAGATACATCCCTGACGAACGCCCTTTCTAATACTTAAGTTATTTGTTACACTCAGATCTTGGGAGTATCTCACGTTCGCTCTGGTGTTATGTAGATCAGCCAAAAAATCAACCACACCACTGTCTACCCCCTTCTCCCTCATGGACTGCCACAGCTTTCCCCTGTTTACACAGTCGAAAGCTGAGGACAAATCCATGAAGGCGAGATGGATGGTACCCCTTTGAACTACAGTGTACTTACTTAATATTAAAAAGAGGTTAAGGCATTGTTGTAGAGCGACCTCTACAAAATCCATACTGAGAAATGGACATGATGTTTTTTGCCTCTGCCTAGTCAGAGAGTCGCTGCAATAGAATTCTTCCTACAATTGTAACCATAGAGTCTATTAGTGAAATGGGTCTATAACAATGTGGACTACCTTTGTCCCCCTTCTTAAAAACCGGGACAATTGTAGAAACACCCCATGATTGCGGGCACCCATCTTTCACAGCAGCATTAAAAACAGACTCTAATATGGGTGCCCAAAAGTTAGGCTCGGACTTTTAGAAGTCCGGAGGGATCCCATCAGGCCCTGGTGCTTTACCAGCTGTTAGACCCACAATGCCCTCAATAACTTCACCTCTATTAAAGCTAATATTTTCACCACTGACAGAGAAGGCAGAGCTAAGAGACTCGTCCATCAAGCAACAGTACAATTTCTTACAGTGTGCTTCCCAGTCCTCCTTAGGAATATGGCATTCTAAGCAGTCACCAGGCTCCTGGACCAAAAAAGGTTTCCTCATCACTGCCCAGAATCTAGTGCTACACTGCAGAGTAGAGGGATCCAGAATCTCGCTCCATGCCTCTTCCCTAAGGAAATCCTTGTGTCGGGCGATAGAAGTTTTATATATCTTGCGACATAGCTGAACTTCTGCCTTTATCCTTGGTTTGGCTGCCAGTACTATTCTTAAATTTGTAGCAGCTTTTGAGCAATCATGATTAAACCATTTAGGTCCCTTGATCTCCAACTTCTTTGCTGGAGTTGACAGCAGCTTTGAAACCTTATCCGCTAAACTTTGGAAAGCATTAAGGACATTGTGTGGCTGTGCACCTTCTTGCGTACAAACCGTAATCTCATCTGCACAGGTGACTTTAATCTCTTTGTACAGCAAATCTGGGGTGATCTTGGACCATCTTAAACGACGTCTCCCATCTGTCGTACTCCCCCCTACCTGAAGAGAGATTCATTCCTTCTTTGTCTAACCACGGGCCCCTCAAGTGTACAGTGAGTGGGTTGTGATCACTGAACTCACTGGCTTCAATAGTAAAGAAACCCACAAAGGACTGCATTGATGATGTTAATAATACATAATCAATGAAGGTTCCCCTCCCATGACCCTTAAAGGTCGGTATCTCAAAATGCATAGTAGGTTCAGTCAATGCCATTGTCGCCGTTAAGTCCAGATCATTAAGCATATCATTTAAGTGTTCCTCCTCAGTTATATGTTCAAAATGAAAATCCGCGGATCGTGGACAGTTCAGATCTGTGATACTTTTAAAGAGAGGGTCCCCGCAGGGATGAACATTAAAATCTCCCATAATCAGAAGATTATGGGCACAGTCCTTCATAGAACTACTGATGAAAACATTCAATGCTGCTATCTGGCTAGGAGCTGAGTAGAAATTAATAGCATTATAAAAATTAACCACACCGGCCATACAGTTTTCCCCCGTTAAAACTAGACCGATAATTCCAGTATTGCTTGTTGAGACTCTACGTACTTTACAGGATAATGCAACCGAGATGAATGTAACCAATCCCCCTTTGGGCCTGCCCCTAATAGTTGCTATTGCAGGGACATAATAAGCCTTGTGCCCTTCGAGAAAATGGTTACAGTCAATAGACCAAGTCTCCTGCAAGCAGATGATTTGGTACTGCTTAATGTACCTAATCCAATTGCAATCCTCCATCTTAGTGCCCAGACCCGCAATGTTCCATGAGATTACATTATTCTGACTCATTTTTGCCCGGATTGTCTCTGCGCATCCCACTTCCTCCAATCTCCCATTATCCTGTCCCACAAATTCCTCACGTCAATCGCATGACTCTAGATCTGAGAGAGTATCAAATCTATTCTGCGTTACAAGATTGAGCCCTTTCCCACACTGATTACCAACATTGTACAAATATGCTCCATTAGGGGTCGGTGGCTGAATAGGAGTGAATGGTCGAAATGACCCAGAATTCAGTGTGTCTTTAATCAGATGGGTATAGAAGTAACCAAGTGGGCGTACACATATACTATTCACGTTATAAACTAAGGATGCCGCTCTTAATAAAACTGTGGCAACATGTTGGGGATGCTTACAATTAACAATAATACAGTCTCCATTTGCTGATTTTCTGGATGTTCTAATCCAGTTCACCCTCCTTGTTGACAATATTTGGTCAGCAACTGTGACTGGAAACCCACAGTTTTTATTCAACCATGATACTGTTCTATTTTTTAATGAATCATGGGGTTCCTCATGGGCCTGATGAGGATGACACTCAATGGGGGGGACATTTGTAAGAACAACCACATAAGGTGCGCAATCAGGAGGGAGGTTAGCTTAGCGGTTTTTCTTTGCATACCTGGGAGCTGGCGTTCCCTCAAGATCTACTGTGGCCTTTTTATTCTGAGTGGTTGGAGGGATAGACTCAAGTGGGGCTGGCTCAATTACAGATGTTGGTTGGATGGTTTGCTGTAAGTTTGCTCTACCAGCTCCCTGCCCCTCAGCAACTGATCTCTTGTCCACCACCTTAGATCTTCCTGCCGCTGCTGAGGCCAGGTGTGTTGCTAGCAGCCCACCCAATCTCTCAACTTCTAGTGCCACTGTATCTATTTTAGATATCAGGGGTTTCATCGGCTCTATGATTTTTGCCTCTATCTTTGCTTCTAAGGAATGAGTTAAAAGGGCAAGTTGCTCCGTATTTATGTTTAGATTTGTGCCAACCACACTTATACCTTCCTGTCGATCAGTTATAGTCACAGCGCTAATCGAGACAGAATGGCCTTTTTCAGCTCTTTTTTTGCTATTCTTCCCCCCACGTTTAGTTTGTGCCTTTCTGCATAGTCTCACTGGCCTTGGGGAGGGTGGTAGCTCTTCTTCTTCTGCTGATTCGTTAATTATGTCAGGTAGGACATCATTTAAATCAGCATGGACCTGTGCTTCAGCCGTAATGGTGTCCCTATTGCCCCCCTCCAGGATATCAATTACAGCCTGGTCCATCGGTGGGAAAGGCACCTCTTCGTGTGGAACAGGATGATCTCCTCGACCTAATGAGGCCCTTCACTCATTATTAATTTGGATCACCTTTTTAACCAGGTAGTTGTCCATGGTTCCTAGCCCAGATACACTTTTGTCGGTCTTAGACTTAGACATGGTCCAACTTGCCTATATGCCACAATACAACGCGAATAACCAAAATAGGTAAACACAGGCACTTTACTCTAGTGACAAAATATAAGAGACTCACTTAGTTTATAAATTCTTTGAGACGGAGCCAAGGTCCATGGCCCAGCCCAGCCACCTCTGGCCTCTGAGGGCCCGCCCTTTGCCCGGGCTTCGCCCGGCGTCCTGCTTGCGTCCCGTGACGCGGGGGCCGCGCGGTTTAAATGCGCCACCTGGCGCTCTTCTGGTGTCACAGGGGCGCGCCGTCGCTTAGCCTACCGGTAAGTGTAGTCCCGGGGCGGCGGCGTGAGTGGTTCGGGCACTGGTGACTCTTGGCGATGTCGGCCTTCACTTGTGCTGCCCCCGAGATACTGCCGCTGACCCGGACTCTCCCGCGTCCTGCAATGTCCAGGTAAAAGCACCCCCGCTCCTGCCGGGGGCCGCTCTGTTTAAATGCGCCACCTGGCGCTCTTCTGGTGTCACAGGGGCGCGCCGCCGCTTAGCCTAATGCTCAAAACAACCCGCTCCCTTTGTCTCCTCAGACAATTTCTCATTCCATCCACTCATTATTTCTATCTCCTTTTTTCCCCTCTCCTCCTTCTCTGGTCGCTTTCTCTTTACCCTCCCCTTCATTTCTCTCTCTTTTGAAGCCTCTGTATGCCTTCAGTAGATAACCTGGGGGAGTTGGGGAAAGTGACAAATGCACCCAGTGACTTTCAAAACCGGCCTCCAAGGGCTGCAGCCCACTGAGGAAAGGCCCGGTGGAGTAAAAAGCCTTTCTGCCCTAGTATGTCATTTTCACCTCGTGGTTAGTGGGTGCTAGAGAAACAAGCATTTGCAATGCATTTGGTCTCGCCTTTAGGACCTTATATGTAGTTAGCTATGCAGCACGATGCTGAAACATCTACTATTCTTTAAGATGGAGGGAATGTAAGCACCAAACGGCGTGACACGCCAGGTATGGGAACACATGGAGAGAAATATTGCCTTTCAGCGGGAAATGGTATAGTCCAAAGCTCTGTCAGGGCCTTCGGTGGTCATAGCACTGAAAATACAAGATTTGAAAAAAATATTATTGTCTACGGGTGCTCGTGGAAGATGATTTCTGTGGACTGGAATCTAGAGAATGCGAACGTGATTCTAGAATTTTACTAACCTCTGCTGGTCGTTTTCTATCAAGAAAGTTAAAAAGAGGCAGTTGCCAGAAAAATTAAAAAAAGAAAGTCCCTCAGCCAGACCCCCCCCCCCCCCCGGATATTGCGGCATGGATTAGCAAATTTAGCGGCACAAATATGGAAATTTAGCGGCATTTTTGCGGCACTTTATTTTACTCATAATCATTCATTTTCAGCCTGAAGCCAATGGAGACTGTTTTAGCAGAGTATTCCACTTGTAATAGGCATGTTTAAAGGATCTGCCGCTCTACGGAAGCACAGCTCCAGTCCTAACCTTGTGGGAGTGTGCTGTATTTCTCCCTGGGATGTTCTAGTGCCCATGCATGCATCGTGTCGGGGCACCGCTGCCTCTGGATCGGAGAGGCAGTACACCTCTTCCTCAGGCACCCTCTTTTGCAAATGTTTTAACTAGTGCTATGGGGGCCCTCAACCATGAGATCAGTAATGTTGAGGAAAGCCTAGGGGTCACCAAACAGGTTTTGCTGGCAGATAAGCAGGCTCTACCAGCATCAGACTTCGCCGGCCCCAGTACTGAATCAAGCAACCTGAGTGGATTAAATACATCTGGGTCCTCTTGATGGAGGAGAGTTAATCCTTGTATTACACATGAACTTGTAACTATTAATTCAGATCCAGTTAATTCTGTGAAGCCTTTGACTGACTTTTCTCAGCTCACACCCAGGGAAAAGTAAAAAAGGACTCTTTGCGTACTGTTCACCGTAAGGATAAAGTGCTTCCCAATCCACTTGGCAGTTCAGTGTATACCACTACTGCTGTAGTGAATTTGGAGATTAGGTCAATTTCAGCATCACAAACTCTGTACATACCCAGCACTCAAGAGACTATTTGACTAATTCACGGGTAAACTAAAAGCAATTGAGTGTGCCATTTTGACTTGCCCACCTCTGATCACCTACCCACGTCAATTTGAAGAATTGAGGGTGCCACTGATGCCCCCCAATCTTGTGGGACCATACAGCACCTTGATTCAGATAGCTGTATTTCCAAGGAAACTAATACTGTAACATTTGTCCCTCAAGCTAATTCTGCTAGTCTTCCTGTACTGTCTTTCTGACTCTGGATGTACAGACTGCACTGTCACCGTGGGCTGTTCCCATCTGAAATGGCTGCTGCAGATTTGGAACCATGTTAGGCAGCGATTGCGTGTTATTAATTCATATATACAGAAAGAAGGGAGAGGCAATGCTATAATGACCAAAGAGTTAATCTCTGAGCATGTCATAAAAAGCAACATTAATTTCGAATATATCCTACCCCAAGATCCACAAGTACTTGCTAACACAAGCCTGCGCTGCAATGTAACGCAGCTCCGTGTTTACGCTTCCTGCTTCGAATGCTCGATGGCTTAATGGCTTCTGAATGAATCACAGCTCACAACCCCCTCAGCTGAGACTCGTCTGGCCGGCCCTCTTGAAAGTGGTGTAAAGGACTCAACCATATCACGGATGCCTTTTTGCAGACACATGCCATAAATAACCGTGGCAAATGCAAGCACCAATGATGTGCAAAACAAGAGTACGTGTCCGTGGGCATGCTGCACACCAGGCCTGTAGTAATCTAATGTTTGCATGCAAGCCTGGTGTGCTAAAACCGGCTATTAAAAGATTCCTTCAATGTTGCATTCACCAGGGCAGCAATGGTTTTATTGTGCCAGTCAGCAAGAATAAGTGTATTTCGGACCTATCAATCCCCTCAACGTGGAGTGTGCGTGCAAATGAAGGATTTTATGCCTGCTTCGGTGTGTGCGTACAACTGTGCAGAGACGCAACTAGAGCCAAATTGTTTTTGGGGGGGGGCGCTAATTCCTACACCAATAGGCAGAGTGGAGGTGCAGGGGGCTGTAAGAAGGGGTGAAAACAGAACAAAGCCTAGTTAACAAGTGAATGGTCTTTTAAAGACCTGTAAAGTACTCGGGTGCGGCTGCCTTAAGACGGTCGCCAGCCCGGAAAGCTGTCTCAGCCCGGACTGACACACACGACGGGGGAGGGAAGGGGCTGAAGCCCTTTGAATCTGTCACTGTGGGTAAAACATACATACCTGCCCCCGCATCCATGTATCGACGGCTTTTCAATTTCCCTCTGGATTCACAAATCTACATCTTTAAGATGAAATTCGTATGGACCTTCAGCGTTTTGGCGCATTTTCTAATTTTCGCTGGCAGTTTTGTAAAAATTGCTTCATTTTTACAAAACTGCCGATTTCGCGTTTTTTTTGCAAATCGCGAAATCCTGGAGGGTCTGCTCAGCAGAAAGCAATTCTGGTATTTTACTGACCTCTGCTGGTTATTTTCTATCAAGACAGTTAAATAGAGGCAGTTGAACAAAAAAGAAAGTCCCTAAGCGGAAGCAGAAAAGTCCTAGGGCTGATCTCCAGAGCCCACAAAGAACATACACATATAAGTTATACTAAAGTATATATACTAAAGTATATACTGAAGTATATACAAGAGGTCTTGAATGCTCGACCTAAAAACTGGGCCATGTCTGTTTTGTTAGAAACTGTCGGGAAGTTTGAACAGTCTTTAAAACCTGGGAGTGTACGGGCAAAACCGGGACGTCTAGTCACCCCACTTCAATGATTGTCAGCCAAGTCGGACTGGCTGGATTGGTACCTCAATAGCTCCTTAAACAAAGGAACATTTATAATTTTCAGATTCTAAGATATGGGACCAATTTATACCCACAAAGTATCTGGTCAAGGAATACTATTTTAGTAGACCTACTTTTTCTCTTCAAATAGTTATTTACTACTCATATTGGTTACTATGCTAGTGTGCACTTGTTTAGGTGACTTGGCAAGAAACCCCTTCAAGAATTTTTACTTTCATATCCGATCAACATCACCTCAACGTTTCTTGTAAGGGAACTGAATTAATTTATCAGTGGTCAACAATGCACTCTGTTGGTAATCCGGCTGTCCTTCTAAAATAAATAAATACATCATCTAGACCAAAGACCTTCAGAAGACCTGGCTCTTCCAACAGTAGCAGCTTCCCCCTCCCCCCCTAGCGCCTTGAGACCCTCGCGGGTTTGTAGTGCGCTTTACAAATGCCATGATTGATTGATCCATAGCTTTTTGCCCTCATTGGCACCCTGAGAGCAGTACCTGCCGACTTTGCTAAATTTCAACATTTTAACTCCGTTTTAAAATATGTGCAGAATGTTTAACTTTCCTAAAAATATTCCAGGTGGTGAGTTGGATTATAAATAAGCCCTCCAAACTTGCACTTTCTCACAAATCTGCGGACTGCAGGTAGAATAGTAAACTTCGCTTTAGCACCTGAAAGATTCCAGGTTGATGGAATCCTGGATCGTAACTGACTACTGATGCTCCAGGGTGTTTATCTCCCCTTTTTGCACCCACCTTGTCCTAAGGAGTGAGACCTGAAGGCTCACTATTCCGTGGAGAAACAGTGGTACTGCAGTACAACTCCATCTTAAACCATCCCAGCCCTATGCAATCTGCTTTGTGCTCAGCCTCAAAGACGATGGTCTAGCCAGCTGCAACTGTTCCTATTGATGCTGGACTCCACTCACATGTACACACTCTCAACATGTCAATCAGAGCAACCAATCAGACGCCGCTCCACCTATTATGTGACTGAAAGTGTCCTGTATGAGACACAGGACAAGATGTCAGCTGTGCACGCACCTTGACTGCAAGTCTAATATGCTAGTAATTGCCACAACATTGCTGTTGTGAATTGTTTTGCTACTTCTGGGCGCAAAATATGTTCAATGCAAAAAACCTCATGTCAATTTGCTGTTCTATACTGCTTGTTGTCAGCCTTACATTATTTTTACCAAACCTAACGGTATTGAAATTGTTAACCTCATACGGACAAAGGTTGGGGAAGAGTGGGGTATGGAAAGGACACATAGGTGTAGTATACTGACTCTTCCACCTCAGATAAATGAAAGGATGAGGCAGAACGAAACATCACTTGCAAGTTCTCTACAGACCCACGTGGCAAGGTCCTCAGACCCACTGGCTAGCTCACCAGTGAAATTCACAGGTGAATATGCACAATTAATTAATTTTGTATGTAACTATGTGGATTTATGTAACGTCAAGGTTTCGCAAAGCAATACAACGATGTACAAGTGAAGGCAAGAGTTGAAAAAATACAGTTTTGAATGACTCTCCGGAGACATTGTTCATCTTATATAGCACCCAGCAAAGTATGATCCAAAGATTTTTTAAAGAGTTTTATATAGCGCAAACTTGACCCGAAGATATCAGGTATCAGAGCGCTCATGAGCACCGGTTTTGTTACACATGGACAGATTCATTTTTGTTGGGCACGGGGAGATTAAGTGATTTGCCCAGAATCACAGGATGTTGAGCGTCGTTGCCGAGACTCGAACCCGGTTCCCCAGCTTGAAGTCCACCGCTCTAGCCCAGGTAACATGTTGCAAAATCTGGTTTAAAATGATTGCACCACGTCAAAGCTGTGCAAATATACAAATCTTTGTATATTTTTCTAAAGGCAGCCTTCCGTTATACCAATTAAAAATTTGCAACATGTTGAACTTAAGTAAGTCCGAAGGGATAAATAAATAATGCATTCAAACAGATGTCAGGTTTATTTTGGCCTTGTTTATGGATTCATGAATCAGTTTTTGAAGTTCTGTTGAGCACCGCTGAAAAACAGATCCCTCTCTAGCCATTTGCACCTTACACAGGTAAAGCAGGGACTAGAGAAACAGAGAGAGAGGATATCCCACTGTTTTTTAAGACAAGGCTGCACACAAAAGAGACATATAAAAGAGTTTTGTTTCTAAAAAACACAGATGTAATGTTGTTGTGATTAATGCCTGTCTAAACACCGCGGTGTATGCATGTGTTAAGGTGTCACACTCCTGAAGGGGTGTGCGTGAAGCAGTCAAGTTTCAAGTTTCAAAAGACCTTTATTCGAATTTGTTAAAATTCATAAAAGTACCGACACATCAAAAAACATATACATACACATAATACAAAACAGTTAAATAATTTACATTTCATAGTAACAAAGCAATTCGTACAAAGGTTAAACAGTAAATTCCATTAACTTATGAGGTTTTAGCAGTAGTATTTTTTGACTAGATCTGATTACAAGGACTTTCCATAGTCTTGCGTGCACGTATGGCTAGTCTTAGGAAAGTGCTAGTGCGAAATGTCAGTTCATCATTGTCCAGGGTGAGCAGCAGCATGTAGGATTCCTGAAGTGTAAGAGGTCTGAGCTTTCTAAAATATGGGGTTAAAAGCCATTTGGTATATCTCACATAATATTTACAGAAAAACAGAAAGTGCAAATCATCTTGAGTGCTTGTACCGTCACAGGGGCAGGGGGTAAGGACAGTATGGTGTTGATACCCCAGAGGAAAAGAGAGCAGAAATTTAACAGTTCCTGCCCTTAGACGAAACAGTAGAGATCGTTCCCAATTTGACATAGGCAGTGATTGGTAGGGTGGCATGATTTGCATACAGAGACCATTACCAATGTATTTTTTGACCCCTGATTTCTGTAGTTCAATTCCAAGCCGTTCATTACGATAAAGTGCATAGAGTGCCTTTTGAACCTCATGTTTGTCCTTTGGTTCAATAGCCGTTGGCTCAGTAAACAAAATACCTCTTCCAATTTCATTAAATGTTTTAAAAACGTCTTTGAACCAGGGGATCTGTATGCCATTATCACTATTGAGGCAGTCCCTAATGATGTTTTGCGTAAGGGCAGCAGCCTCATTCCTCCAGATTCTAATCCAGAAGAGTGCTGGTCTTGCTTTAATAAAGTCGTTTATGAATGGGAGGTTAAGTTCGTTATGACAGATGAAATTGGAAGAGGAAATTGGTGCTCCCAGCAATTTCCTGCAAAAACGGTTTTCCTCTCTTTGAATACCAATGCTGCTGGCCGATCCCCAAACTTCGGCTCCATATGTAGCAACAGGGGAACACTGTAATTTAAAAATTTGAACAATAGCTTTAGTGGCGCCGATTTTCTTAGGGCGTGGGAGACTCAGGACGGAGTTGTTGGCTTTCGAGAACTTGCTCGTGGCGTGGGCCACATGCCCACTCCAGGAGCCGTTCGCAGCGAAAACCAGCCCCAGATAAGGGAACTTATGGACAGATTCGAGTTTATCTGTTCCAATTTGAATAGTGCCGAGTTTCCTTTTGCCCGGCCCACAAGACATAATAAAAGACTTTTTAAAATTAACTTTCAAATCCAGTCCCTCCATAAAATTTACAAAACTATGTACAAGCAGACGTAAGGCGTTTGGTGTGCGTGCCAAAAGGACAGCGTCGTCTGCATATAAAAGTACGGGCAAGGGATTTCCTAAAATGATTGGGACATCGGGGGTAGCTTTCTTTAAACAGTTGGACAAGCCATTAATATAAATGATAAACAGCAGGGGTGCTAAGACGCACCCCTGTCTCACCCCCCTCCCTATCTTAATGGCTCCCGATACCTCTCCGCCCACACCAATACGTACCCGAGCTTTCAAGTCAGTATGGAGATAGGCTAAGAATCTAACAAGAGTGGCATCGAGACCATTTGACAGGAGAGTTAACCATAGCTTGGATCTATTCACAAGATCGAATGCGGATGAAAGATCCATAAAAGCTAGGTAAGCGGGGGATGAGCGAGCAATGCAATATTTATCTATTATCAATTTTAAGTTTAGGCATTGCTCGACTGTTCCTACCCCACTCCTAAACCCCATCTGGCAGGGGTCTAAAAAGTCAGAATCAGATGCCCATACCAGTACCCTATTATAAATTATTCGTCCTAGTATTTTTAAAGTATTGTCCAGGAGGGAGATGGGACGATAGTTTACTGGGTCAGATCTGTCTCCCTTTTTATAAATGGGGACAATAATACTAGTAGCCCAGGTGGCAGGCATGGCTACATGAGGGAGACTATTAAAAATGTTTAGGAGTATTGGTGTCCAAAGATCAACGTTAAATTTAAGGATATCTATAGGGAGGCCGTCTGGCCCGGGCGCCTTGTTGCCTAGGCTCTCTTTGATAGCTTTCCTGACTTCTAAGTCCGAAATCTCTAAGCCTGCTGTTTGATTCAGTTTAGGGAGAGGTTGCTCATCAGAGGGGGCAGCATAAATATTAGAAAAATGGGTCTCCCAGGCTGTACTGGTTATGTTGCAACTAATTTTAGTAAGCTCTTTGCCCATTTCCCTCGTTCTCCTAACTGCCGTCCAAAATGGGCCGCTGCCGCCCAGATTGGCGCTGATAACCAGCTTATCCCAGTGATCGGAGAGCAAATTTGCCTTCCTTTTCGATGTTTTATCTTTATAGTTTTTCCTGGCGGCTCGAACGGCGTCCTTACACCTGGGATTGGCAGAGAGGGCCTTTCTTAACTCTCTATTGGCCACGGAGCAAGATGTATCAAACCACCGTGGCTCTTTGTGGTCAGTAGAGAGTGGGACTGACAGGAGAGTTTTTATATTGGTGCATAAAGCTTCAAAAGCAGTAATCAGTTCTTCATTATTTGTACTAGGGGAGGAGAGACATTTCAATAGATCCGGATATGCCTCCTGAATCGTATCTATAATTGCCCCGCAATCAATTCCTCTCCATTTAAGGCGAAGGCCATCAATTGAGGGTGTGATATCCCTAGCTCCATTTAAATTCATAAAAATCGGACTGGGTGCGAGGTTAAAAATAGCAAACAAAGGATTATGATCGCTGAAGGACGTTTGCACCACAGAAGATTTGATTAAACAGTCCGTTAACACAGGTGATGTAAAAATGTAATCGATAATTGAACCGTTATCCCTGCCCTTAAACGTAGGGGCGTAGGGAAAATTCATATCATACCCTACACTCATTACGTCAACAAGGTTAAAATCAGAGAGTATGCTAATCAGTTCCAAACCCCTGCGGTCATTACAGTGATCAAAGTTAGTGGATCCATAGTTATCTATAAGTTTCACATTAAAATCTCCCCCGATCAGAATACTGGTCTTAGTATCTACTGACATGGAACAATCAATTATATTTAAAACCTTAGACAAAGCAACAACATTTTTGTTCGGTACACCATTAAAATCATTGTTATAAAAATTGATTAAATAGATTATGGTCTTTGATTTCAATTTGTATTCCAGAATTTGAATGTTGGAATTAGCAAGGTTGTCTAACTTCAAAACATTAATTGTACCGCCTGCCAAAATTCTAATCCCCGTAAAGAGTCCACCCACCGCTCGGCCAAAGCTAGGTTTTAGAGATGTCAGGCTGAAACAGTGGTAGCCTTCGATATACAGGTTATCAACAGCCCAAGTCTCTTGGAACATGAGTATGTCTATGTCCTTAATTAGTTCGGTCCAAGCAGGGTCAGAGAGCTTGGATTCTAAGCCTGCGACATTCCAGCTTAGGATTGATAGGCCATGTTTGAACCCCTGGTTAATAAATGTGCACCTAGTATTCCCATTATCATAGATAGTTGGTTCGTTTGAAATGGTCGGAGTACTATCCGATAATATGATTTCTGGGGCTACTGTTTTAGCATGGAGTAATGCAAGTGAATTTATGATTGTAGCATCCTCTTGGTTACAAGCTTTAACATTCTTGCATGATTCATTATTAAGGGGTATGCTCAGTCAATCCTGTTCGTCTAATGATGATAGATAGTCGAACCGATTGAAAGTTGGGATATTGTACATTGGCCTGACTTGTGTCGTCTGTGCAAACTGGAATGAGTTAGGGGTTGGATAAGACCTATCCCTGTGGTTGCTCTGGCGCATAGTTGGGGCTTGAAAATGTTGTGGGTGGTTGGCGGTAAGGATTGGCATTAGAGGTTGTGGATGCCAATTGGGGTTGTTGGAAAAGGCGGCATTTAGGTTCTGGTTTTGGGCAAAAAAGGGTGATTTGACCCTTGCACCAAAATTCGTCTCTTGGTGTAAATTAATAGGGAAATTGTTGGGAGGGTTAGCCGTGGCTTGTTCTGGAGGTATCAGGTGTCGATAAAAATATCCTAAGGGAAGGAGCGTGGTGTTAAATTCCCATGGCGATGGTAAAGGGGCGTTGACTAATGTTTTCTCTGCCCAATGTGGTGTTCTAAAACTAATAATGACACAGTCACCCTCAAATTTTTTCCTAAGGGGTCCAATCCAGCCCACCCGCTGTGTGTTAATAATCTCCCTTGCACCATCAATCGGGTAATTGCAGTTAGTAATTAGCCAGTGCAGGGTTTTATTTTTGAGTGATATGGGATTTTCATCCTGATCCTCTCTTAGTTTAGTAACATTTACTAACACTAATACATATGCACCGCATTCCGGAGGAAGATTAATGCGAGCCGGAACTTGTCTGGGCGGTTTTGGGGTGGGTTGGGTCAAGATAGGATTGCTTGTAAAAGTTGAGGGGTGACCTGTGGTACTCGCAATTGGGAGTGTGGTATTCGCGGTGGTATTGGTGCCAGGATCCTTTCTTTTATCTGTGGATTTGCTATTAGTGTGTGGTATTGCTGTTTTTTGTTTAGTAATTGGGCCATTGGCCAGCGCAACAGGTACCACTTTATCTGCATTGTTTGGGGCGACTGGGGGTACTTGTAGGTTGGTTGTTTTGGGGCCTACTATATTGGTAGGGTTACTATTTTTTATGCTGATTGCAGGACCTCCCTCTAGGAAAATCTTAAGAGGGTTGCTCAATTCATCTAGCTGTTTTTCTAATCGAGCAAGCCTATTTTCGATTGGGGATAGATAAATGCTTAATAAATCCCCCAGTCTTTCCAACAGGGGGTCATATGCCTTGTCTATATTTCCGTTAGTGTTCGTTGTTCTGCCCTGCTGAACAGTTTCACTATCATCCCTCTGGGGTGTTACCGTAACCTTAGTCACGTTATGATTATTTCCAGGGACAAAGTTGGTATTTTTCCCAGGTTTCCTTTGTGCCCGGCCATATTTCCTGATCGTAGTTACCCGGGGCTTGGATGCGTGTAACTTCAGTTTTTGAACTGCCCCCTCACGCCTACCTCTAGCATGCCTGGTTTTATCAGCAGATTGTACTTTGGGAGAGGGGTTAATTAGTAACTCAGGCGTTTTTTCCAAGTCTGTGCTAGTGTCGGTATCTGTGTCTAACAGGGGAATTGAGGCTGAGAGGTTAACCTCGCTAGGAATGGTGTGTATGTCAGCACATACATCAAGTAAGGGTCTGATGTTATTAGGCATAATTTGTGCAGGTGTAATGGCGGTAGCAATGAGGCCAAGCGAGGAACGTTTGGCATGCGCCAAGTCTTGTGATACCCTGCGTTCTAGTAGGTTTATGCCCTGGTTGATGGCATCATTAGCCTTAGAAATAAAAACGTCAATGGGGCCAGTCACAGCGGCAGCAGTTTTGCTGCGGGTGCCTCTTGGGGCCATGCTGACAAATAATAGCCCCTGTTCTGCGATTTGGGTTGTTACGCAGGACTACAGATACAAGTGTCAATGTCACATAGCAAACATTATGGTTATAAGGCAGATAGTCCCGGAAATAATAACAGTACCCACAGTTCCCAAATGAGGAATGGCCAGTGGACCAATGAACAGTACCTTCAAGTTGTAACAAATAAGTGAATGAAAGGAGGTGGCCCCGTCCCGTCCTCCTCGTACCTCTGAGGACCTCAGAGGGCCCGCCCTTTGCCCGGGCTTAGCCCGGCGCCGCCCGCGCGCGTCCCGCGACGCGGAGGGAGTCTCTCCTTTTTGAGCGCCTCCGGGCGCGAAAGTAGGCGGATGTCCGGTGGTGGTGGCGCTAAGCCTGCTGGGAGCTGTAGTCTCCCCCAACTGCGGCCGTGAACTCCGTCGGCGGCAGGGGAGACCAACAGCGTGACCGTCCCAGGGAAGCTGCCAGGAACAGGTAAGGGTGTCTCTGCGCCAGTAATCCGCTTAGAAAGGTGCCCCCGCTCCACCGAGGGAGCCTCTCCTTTTTGAGCGCCTCCGGGCGCGAAAGTAGGCGGATGTCTGGTGGTGGTGGCGCTAAGCCTGCTGGGAGCTGTAGTCTCCCCCAACCGCGGCCGTGAACTCCGTCGGCGGCAGGGGAGACCAACAGCGTGACCGTCCCAGGGAAGCTGCCAGGAACAGGTAAGGGTGTCTCTGCGCCAGTAATCCGCTTAGAAAGGTGCCCCCGCTCCACCGAGGGAGCCCCCCCTTCTTGAGCGCCTCCGGGCGCGAAAGCAGGCGGATGTCCGGTGGTGGTGGCGCCAAGCCTGCTGGGAGCTGTAGTCTCCCCCAACTGCGGCCGTGAACTCCGTCGGCGGCAGGGGAGACCAACAGCGTGACCGTCCCAGGGAAGCCGCCAGGAACAGGCAAGGGTGTCTCCGCGCCAGCAATCCGCTTAGAAAGGTGCCCCCTTGAAGCAGTCTTCTGCAGATCCGGAGTGTGCGTGCGCTCAGCTGTCGCACCCAGAAGAGGTATCCATGAAATCCTCGTCGGCAGACGCAGGGTGTGCATGCGTTCAGGCACGACACTCAAAGACTGTGCATGAAGACCTCTGCTGCAGGCATGGAGTATGCGCGCACAAAGAAGGGAACGGGCCGCATGTGGCAAATAAATGGACCACTTATAAAAAGCCAATTTGAGTATGGCGCCGACGCACCGATTAAAGATTATTTACGCTCTCTTTAATGTTCGGAAGCTCAAACATCTGCGGGCTACAATAAAAACCACGTATATATATTTAAAAACAGCCTTGCCGCCTCCTGTGCCTTCTTGCAATTCCGGAGTTTCCGGCCTGACTCCTATATTCTGGCCTCATCTTTCACTGTCTTTCTTCACCTGTCGGAAGGAGGCGTCGGAGCCAGGAGAGCCGCGCACAATGACTCTAATAAACCAGTGAGACGCAAGTGCAAACAGAGGCATGCCGGTATAGCCAATCCGCCTCCCACGTCACAGAAAGGACTTGATAAGCAAGCATTGAGAATGCAATAGGACTCGCATTTACGGGAGACCTATTACACTAGAATCCGAAGTGCGGGTGGGAAGAAGGCAGGCACGGGAGCAGGGAGGGGGGCTGGTGTGGTCTGAGAAGTCACGGACTGTGGGAGGGGAGGGGGAACGCAGGGAAAGAAAAATACTGTTGGAAGTAAAGGGGCTGATAGCCGTGAAAGGATACAAATGACGAATGAGGAGGGACTAACAAGCCTCAAACCAATCGGAAGGCAGCATTTAACACAAAGCCAATGGGCAGAGAGTGGGCGGAGCTTCCACACTGAAGTATATACTGTATGCCTCGCAAAGCGATGGCAGAGCATTCGCGCGGCTACGCTAAGCGAGACCAAAAAAGTAAAGGATGAGGTCAGCCTATGATTTCACCAAGATGGGTAGACATTCTTTTTCATAATATTTCTTCATTATATTTTTTTTGTTGCTTGCCATTTCATTATTGGCCCTTTGCTCAGTCACCATTTCATCTTTGGCGAGTACTTAGCATATCCTGATTCACTTTAATGTTGGTCTATTATGTCCAAATATTAAACGAAGCAGGATACAGATAATAAAATATGTATGATATTGCATTCAATTAAAAGTAAATATTTAAAGAAAACGATTTCAAAACTTAAATACAGAGGAATTCGGCAGGCCCTTATCCTCTACCCACACTAAGTTCATAGATAATTAAGAACCGTGAGTGGCATTCATTTATTTGAAAAGAGCAACAATAGAAACAGCTAATTTGTATACAGTAACGGAATTAAAAGGAATATACTTAAGTTACATCGTTTCAAAGGCAATTAATTTGGGGAGAGCAAGGGACCTAAAACACAATATAAAACTACATTAAAATATTCTACAAATAAACAAAATAATGGGTTGCATTTAGCAGAAAAGAGTAAGAAAGGGAACATTAGGTAACTTACAGTGGGGAAAAATAAAATGAAAGGTTAGTCATTAGTTTCCAGGAAATAGCAAGAACGAGGAGATGGTGATTAGAAAAAAGCACCACTGAGGTGGCTGGAGAGCAGAAAAAGCAGTGAAAGAGTTGGCGTGTATCCGCTGAATGTCTTGGGCTGGTACGCGAGCAGATCCAATGATCTTCAAACGAGAGTGGGTTTTGCCAGTAAGGAATGTTCCCAGAATGTGTGCGGTGCTCTTCTGTTATTGTATGGCACCATGTCTAGGCTCCATTAAATGCATCTCTGGAAATTCATCCTCAGTGGCCACGTTGTCTGGTGCCATTGTGTGGCCTGTGTTTATTTATGAAAATAATATATAGGACTACTTCGATCTGCCACAAGATGAATGGACTAATCCGTCTCTGAAAACGGACCCATTTTATTTCTTGCTTCGTGCAATAATTCAGTTGGATGCTCATGCGCAATTCGAAAGGTACAACCTGTAAAGGGAAGTTGATGTTTGTCCAAATCGGCTTGAAAACTGTGTAATCCTGTTTTGGTGTAAGGACCAGTGGGAGAAATTGAGAGAGGTAATGTAAAATTGGAGTTTAGTCCAGCCAATGGCGACTTTTTCAGGGTTGCCATTGTAGGCTTCCATAAAAACATGTTGAAAGACATTTAGGCTGGGCATGGCTAGTGTAAAAATAGCAAAGGCATGCATGACTTACACATGCAAGGAAATTCTTGAAGTGAGGTTCACTTACTGTACTTTTGTTAATTTACTGACATTGTAGCGGATGCAAAGAAAATGTGCCCAGCTCCAGGAAATAAAGAGTTTCTACCTTTGCTAAGTATAAATGCATCTGTACCTTGGGGAGCAGAAATTCAGGAAATCATGAATGCGGTCGTAGGAGTTTTGGTGTTGTAATAGGTCTGACGTAAAGGGACTAGCCAGAACCTTTAAACACCCCCATTTGAACCACATCTTCAATCACACTAATAAAGGTAAAGCAAGCAAACCCTTCCAATCATCCATTCATCATTTCACCCTTTTATCAATCCGTTCATCCATCAATATATACACCAATCCTTTCTTCCATCAATGTTACTTTATTCTTCCCATCTGTCCATTCTTCATCCTTCACTTTCACATCCACACCCTTCCGTCATTGTATTCCCCATTGGTATTATTGATCGGCAGATCTGCAGATAGAAGGCTGGAATAAATCCTGTTTTAGTGGGACTCGCTTCACCAGCCCAACTGGCCCAGTGGGAGCCCCTGCTTAAACTGCCTCAGCCTGGACCAGGAGAGGCGTTCTCTTGTGCACTTTATTTCAGCCATGCCATCAAAGACACTGTCCCATGAGTGCTGACCGCTTGACCTAACCTGCATTCCCCGCTGTGCTTCCAGGTCATTGCTTGCGGCAGATCTGCAGTTTTCAAATTACAAGGGCCGCTTCCAGCTCCTGCTGCAGCTGGAGGAGATCCAGATGGAGGTGGACATCAGAAGATATGATCAAACGGACATGAGCATGGTCCAGGATCCGAGCAGCAGAAGGCTTCTCATTTTGTCTGTAAGAAAGTTTTTGCCTCTAGTGGGTGACGTTTTAAATATTCCCATCAGTTTGAATGTCATATTGGTATTGTCTTGAGGTCAAGCACATATTGAAGTCTTATTTTGTTGAATTCATATTCTGGGTATAGAAATAACCTACCTTGTTATGACGCGTCTCTGGAATAAATACGTTTGAAGCCTTTGGGATATCGAGTTCTAAGGGGAGACCTCTGTTCAGGTGAAGGAAGGCATTAAGCCAGCCTTACTTGCAAGACTTGGTTATAATATGAAGCCCCCTTTGTTCCATTTTATAGGTGTGTTTGAATTTCATGGGGGGAGAGGGTGGGAATGTTTACTTTGTACCATTTATTATATTTTAAGGTGGAACGCTTGCTGGTATTTACATAAACTAGCTGTGTGCCAAGAAAGGCAGGTGCACACCATTCTGTGTGTGCGCATCAGAGATAGTTGTGCAAACTCCGCTTTTAATCCTTCTGGCTCCATCAAAAGTAGTTCTGTTCATTTGGTGAATAGAGAGACCTATTTACCCAAGCGCGGGTCTGTTTGTTTTGTATACTTAATATACACGCCCACAACTACTACTATACAAGGAAAAGCCAAACATCCTGTGGGCATGTGAACATTGGCCATTGGCATTGCTGGCACCAATGCTGGTGCGGGTGTGCTGCTGGCACGGTCTTGGCTTCTTTGTTATGTGCTGTCAGATGCGCCTGCTGAGGTGAACATTGGCCATTGGCATTGCTGGCACCAATGCTGGTGCGGGTGTGCTGCTGGCACTGTCTTGGGCTCTTTGTTCTGAGCTGTCAGATGCGCCTGCTGAGGTGAACATTGGCCATTGGCATTGCTGGCACCAATGCTGGTGCGGGTGTGCTGCTGGCACGGTCTTGGCTTCTTTGTTATGTGCTGTCAGATGCGCCTGCTGAGGTGAACATTGGCCATTGGCATTGCTGGCACCAATGCTGGTGCGGGTGTGCTGCTGGCACTGTCTTGGGCTCTTTGTTCTGAGCTGTCAGATGCGCCTGCTGAGGTGAACATTGGCCATTGGCATTGCTGGCACCAATGCTGGTGCGGGTGTGCTGCTGGCACTGTCTTGGGCTCTTTGTTCTGAGCTGTCAGATGCGCCTGCTGAGGTGAACATTGGCCATTGGCATTGCTGGCACCAATGCTGGTGCGGGTGTGCTGCTGGCACGGTCTTGGCTTCTTTGTTATGTGCTGTCAGATGCGCCTGCTGAGGTGAACATTGGCCATTGGCATTGCTGGCACCAATGCTGGTGCGGGTGTGCTGCTGGCACTGTCTTGGGCTCTTTGTTCTGAGCTGTCAGATGCGCCTGCTGAGGTGAACATTGGCCATTGGCATTGCTGGCACCAATGCTGGTGCGGGTGTGCTGCTGGCACTGTCTTGGGCTCTTTGTTCTGAGCTGTCAGATGCGCCTGCTGAGGTGAACATTGGCCATTGGCATTGCTGGCACCAATGCTGGTGCGGGTGTGCTGCTGGCACTGTCTTGGGCTCTTTGTTATGAGCTGTCAGATGCGCTTGCTGAGGTGCAGCAATCCCTGGGGAATAATCATTCGCAAGCAGCCAGCCATGGGCACCTAACCATTGATCATGGGCTCCTTAGTGGCCATTTGTACATTGCAGTGGCTACAGTTTTTCGCAGTAAAGTGGTACGAAGTGTAACATTAGATATAGGATTTAGGTTCTGTTTTCTGTTCTTGATTCTAGCAAGAGTTGGGGAAGATGGATAGAAGCCATTTTAGCCCAGCTGCATGTTTTTGGGTGTTTGCCTAATATTCCTCTTGTACTACAGGTTCCTGGTGTTGCTGAAAATAGACCGTCAGTGCTCCGAGGAGATCACCTCTTTGTAACCCCTGCCAACCACCTCGGAGGGCGAAATATCATTCGGTACAAAGGCTACGTGTACGCGGTGGAACTGGAACAAGTCAAGCTGGGCTTCTCCCAAAAGTGAGACTGCCGATGCTCGTTTTCTCAAGCATGCCTCATTGTACTTTGCGGTGGGTTTGTCGCTGAAGCCATGTCGGGTTTGAGGGGAGGAGTGCGGGTAAACTGGCATAGTTCTACTTTCTGTCATAGTCGCTTCTTCTGATTGTCCTCAGCTGATTTTCTTTTTATTGCATAGCTACTACCCGTTTGCTTTGTTTGTGCTCCTCTGTAGTTTGTTGGTGTCCACCTACCTCTCGTCTATTGCAGCGTGTACCAAGTTGAGGAAATAAGTGCCCAAAGCATTTAACATGACTGAATAAAAGCGCAAAAGCAAAACGTAAAGCCGGCAACTTGACGAAAATAAAGCCAGGAGCCATTCACTAGGACAGTGCTCCATCTCTATTCATAAAATACAGCACTTTTTTGATACCATATAGCCCCATCGTTGACACATGCTTGCTCTTTCTTAAATTACATTCTGACAGATTGTTCAAAGGAAATCTGCCAGGCTAGACCCCTCATAGAACAGTGTAGGGCTTTACTTGATCATCACTTCTCGTTAATACATTCTCCTTTCTGTTCATTAAACGTCAGCTGAAGAACTGAAACCTTTCACTGTTCCCTTCTTTGAAGTAAAGACGCAAGATTTTAATGAGATGTCTCCTGGTTGGGCGTGGTGGCAAGTAAAAGATAATTTTTGACTAACGCCAAAGACTGGTTTGTCATGGCCGTGCCCAGATCATGCCTGCCAGCTACTAGAGCCTCATGACTTTGACAAACACTCAGGAGGTTTTGCACCTCTGAGCTATCTCTCAGGTTCCTCAATTCTGCACTTTGGCGTTGAGTTCTCCAAAATGGCTTTTTTTCCTCTCTGAAACATTCCTGGTTCTGTTGATCTGTCTTTGTCATTGTTGGACTTGGCCCTTTTGGCAGGTTCACCTCGAAACTTTTCGCGTTCTCCTAGCCTTTTTCTGTAACCTGGTGTTGGTGATTTTAGGCCTTAGAGCACTTTAGCACTGGGGTCCAGTGTAAAGTGCGTGCGCTCTCTGTGTATGTGTGGTGAGTCGGGCCTGCCTTTCCATAGGAATGCATGGGGGATGTTAGAATCCGGGGTCTCTGGTTGGCGCAGGTATGCACTTGCGACAAGCAGGGACCCTTTCCTCTAAGTCCGGGCATAGGATTACCTCTTTAAAAATAACTCCTGCTCACCCTCTAGGTAACGTGGCGCGAGCAGTCAGGCTAGATTTCCAGAGGGCATTAGGTTAAGCGTTCAAGATATCTCACACGATAATCACCACCCCACCACACAAAGACACAAGGCTGTATTTATATCAAAATAAAGTTCTTTATATAAAAGATTTCTGTAGGCAGGTTGTAAAAATACAGCTCTCTTGTATAAATGTTCCAGTTACTTTCAAATGCTTTCAGGCAGTCCAAAGTTCTCAAAATGGCAAAATTGTACTTAAAATAGCTTCCTTAGGGTGTCTGTGCGCTTCATAGCGCCTTGCGTACGCTTCGTACAAGGTTTTGGACGTCACTTGCCGTTTCTCACGCTTCTCGCATGAGCACGCGTACTCGGGACTTGAACCGTACGGACCGTACCTTCGTTGGTACGCGTCGTACACGTCCGGTACGCGTCTTGCCAAAGCTCACGCTTCCCGCGTGAGCGCCGTCAATGTATCTAATGCTGGACGAACCGTACCTTCTTCGGGACGCCTCGAACAGCTGATTTCGAACCGTACAAAAGCTCACACTTCACGCATTAGTCGCGTAGCGGGTCTACAGCGCTAGTACGGCCCGAACAAAGCAGCAGACGGGTCGTACTTTAGCGCGCTCGCACACAGTCCCTTATTTCTTGCCCAAAGATGATCACAGCAGCTTCAGGGGTCCCTGCAGGAGCGTCTCACGTCGCGTTGTCGTCCCTCTTTGGCAGTGGGCGGCGGTGCCTCGTGGGGTGCTCCAGGACGGTCTCGGCCACACGATCACGGGCAGGAGAAGGAGGGGCAACTCGGGGGCAATCTCTTCAGCGCGTTGCGCTGGCAGTTTCGCTCAGGGGGTAAACAGGGCGTCACAGGTCCTTACAATGCTCTCCACTTCCAGGGGTCGCAGAGGCTCGGCGCTTGGAGCCTGGTCAGGTTCTTCTTTACTTTGCGAGCTACGGCTCGGGGGGCAGTTGCTTGCTGTGCTCGGGCCAGGCAGGCCTTTACTGTGCTCACAGCAGCCCCGGTGGCAGAAGTCGCGGTGCTCCAGAGAGAGGGGGACGCACAGGTTCTCTGGGGTCAGCGTTCAAGGATCGTCTCCAGCAGTTTCTCTTCTCCTTGGGGAAGGTAGCGCCCACTGTTCCTGGGGCGCTGGTCAGGGGGCAAGTTCACAAGCAAGCCCTTGGAGATTGTTTAAAAGCACAAGTTGAATCATAGTCTTTTCCTTTAGTCTTTTCCTCTCCTTCCAGCAGACAGGCACCCACTGCAGGCCAGTCTCTCAGGCAGAGAGACAGTATTCCTCCTTCAGCTTCTCCAGGTCCTTCTCCTTCAGGCAGAGGTTCGTCTTGGCGCAAACAGGATCTGATTTCTTAGGAGCAGGGCTCCTTCTTTTATAGCGCAATTCTTTTGTTCTTTGTCGCCAGGGGGCCTGGGCCTGGCTCAGTCCAGTTCTGGAGCACTTTGTTGTGGTGACTCTTTCCTTTCAGCAGCAAGGCAGAGACATCAGCCGCTCCACAGGGGGCGGAGCCGGCATTGTGCTGGCAGTGCACAGGTCTATTCAATAGTCAAGGTGTACTCCTCCCACCCATCCTGGTGTAATCTCTCTACCAACCACCTGGCAGCCAGCCTGTCTCCTGGAATTCCCCAGCCCTGCTCCTTTCTGTTGCTAGGCAGAACACACACACACAGCAGAGGCGGACTGAAATGGCCAGGTCAGTAAATACTAACTTTCTAAAAGTAGTATTTACAAACACAGGATATTAAAATAAACTTTACTAAAAGAAGTATTTTATTATTCTGAGTTCAGGCATACTAAACTTGACTTTCTACCATGCTCTGAGTCCACTGGGATTACAGCGTGTAGTAATTCCAGCATCCCATTCTGGCCTATGGAGAGCAGGTAGCCTTCAATAGTGAAAAACGAAAATGGCTGTAATTCACTATTAAGACATGCCACACACATCAGGGCATGTCCTACCTTATGCCTACAATGCACCCTGCCCTTGGGCCTACCAGAGGGGTGACTAATATGTAGTTAAGGGAAGGTTTAGGGACTGGCAAGTGGGTGCACTTGCGCAGTCAGCGCGACAGTACCAGACTGCACGCAGGTTCTGCAGTGGCAGACCCTAGACACATTTTACTAGGCCGCTTCTGTGGGTGGCACAACCAGTGCTGCAAGCCAACCAGCAGCAATGGTGTGCGCAGATTTATGGTGACTGGTTGAGAAGTGCCACTTCTAGAAGTTGGCATTTCTGTGTACTGTGTGTCTCCCTGCATGATATGAATTGCATATCTGGCTTGTGATTGACAGGAGCTGAGAGGGCTGGGGAATTCCAGGAGCCAGGATGAGTCTGCCCGGTGGTGAATGGAAAGATCTGCATGTAGATGGGAGGGAGGAGTTGCACCTGGGACCTGAATAGGGCTGTGCCTTCCCTCCACAATGCTGCCTCCACCTCCTGTGGTGCGTCTGATGTCCCTGGCCTGTCCTGTGAAAAGGAGAGGAGCTGAGCAAAACAAAGTGCTCCAAAAATCCCCTGTACCAGTTCTGACTGGTATCCCCCCAGCCCTGTGCTGTTACACAAAGGATTTAATAGTATAAATATAGGGGCTGTGACCCCATGTAAAGGTTCAGTGTTCCAGTTCTGTTCCTGACGGAGGGAGCTTGCTGCTGCTGGGGCCCAGGAGGGACCGCCATGGGGGCTGCCTCCCTGCTGGAGGGCCCTGTGTGCTGGCCCCTGGGCCCAGCTATGCCCCTTCCTCTCTAAGGCCTTACTCTCTTTACTCCTGGACTTTTGCCTCATCTAGCGCCTGGGAGCGCTTTAGTTCCCTTTTGCTGAACCTCTGCCAGGAGCGTGGGCTGCGCAGCGCTGTGCTGCCGCCCCTTTTTCAAGGGCATCCCAGTGTGAGGGTTTCCCCCAGTGATGCTGTTGGAGCGGGTGCCCACCCCGCGTTCTTGTTAATGGTGGCCGTGTTATGGCCGCACGCTGTAATTAATGGAAAGCGGGTGCCCACCCCGCTGTATATGCCGCAAATTGATTTTATCTAAAAGCGGGTGCCCACCCCACACTTTACAGAGTGAAGGATCACCGCCGCTGGCCTGGGCCAGAAGTCAGGCAGCATCATGCCTGTCGTGGAATTGCTGAGAAGAAGAGTGCGGCCGGTAGCTGTGCTGCGTGCTGGGGGAGGACGGGAGCCTACCCCGCCTCTCCAATCAATCAATCATCGCATTTATATAGCGCGCTACTCACCCAGAGGGTCTCAAGGCGCTGGGGGAGGGGGGTCCGCTACTGCTCGAACAGCCAGGTCTTGAGTTGCTTCCTGAAGGCGAGGTGGTCCTGGGTCAGGCGGAGGTGGGTGGGGAGGGAGTTCCATGTCTTGGCGGCGAGGTAGGAGAAGGACCGTCCCCCTGTGGTGGCTCTTCGGATGCGGGGGACGGTGGCGAGGGCGTGGCTGGTCGATCGAAGCTGGCGTTTGGGAGCGTAGAAGTTGAGGCGGCTGTTGAGGTATCCTGGGCCTTGGTTGTGTAGGGCTTTGTGTGCGTGGGTGAGGAGACGGAAGGTGATTCTCTTGTTGACCGGGAGCCAGTGCAGGCCTCTCAGGTGTCCGGAGATGTGGCTGCGACGGGGGATGTCCAGGATGAGTCGTGCTGAGGCGTTCTGGATCCGCTGGAGTCTCTTCTGGAGTTTGGCGGTGGTTCCGGCGTAGAGGGAGTTGCCGTAGTCCAGACGGCTGGTGACGAGGGCCTGGGTGACCGTCTTCCTGGTCTTGGTGGGGATCCACCAGAAGATCTTACGTAGCATGCGCAGGATGTTGAAGCACGACGAGGAGACGGCGTTGACTTGTCTGGTCATGGAGAGGGAGGAGTCCAGGATGAAGCCCAGGTTGCGTGTGTGGTCTGTTGGTTTGGGTGCGCTGCCTAGGGCGGGGGGCCACCAGGAGTCGTCCCAAGCGGCGGGTGAGGATCCCAGGATGAGGACTTCCGTTTTGTCCGAGTTCAGTTTCAGGCGGCTGTTCTTCATCCATTCGGCTACCTCTTTCATCCCTTCGTGAAGGTTGGCTCTGGCGGTGGCGGGGTCGTTGGTGAGGGAGAGGATCAGCTGGGTGTCGTCGGCGTATGAGATGATGTTGAGGTTGTGCTGGCGTGCGATGTCTGCGAGGGGGCTCATGTAGACGTTGAAGAGGGTTGGACTGAGCGAGGAGCCTTGAGGGACGCCGCAGAAGTCTTCAGTGGCTTCAGATCTGAACGGAGGGAGACGGACTCTCTGTGTCCTTCCGGCGAGGAAGGAGATGATCCACTCCAGTGCCTTCTCCTGGACTCTGACGTTGCTGAGGCGTTGTACTAGGGTACGGTGGCAGACGGTGTCGAAGGCCGCGGAGAGGTCGAGGAGGATGAGGGCCGCTGTTTCTCCGTTGTCGAGCAGCGCTCGGATGTCATTGGTGGCTGCGATCAGGGCGGTCTCGGTGCTGTGGTTGGCCCGGAAGCCAGACTGCAAGGGGTCGAGGGATCCGTTCGTCTCGAGGAAGGCGGCCAGCTGCTTGTTGAAGGTCTTCTCGATGACTTTTGCAGGAAACGGGAGCAGCGAGATGGGGCGGTAGTTCTTGAGGGTCGGTCGGGTCGGCCGATGGCTTCTAGAGTAGGGCGCTGAGTTCGGCGTGTTTCCAGCTCTCCGGGAAGGTGGCGGTGTCGAAGGAGGTGTTGATGATGTCCCGCAGGTGGGGTGCGATGACAGCGTCGGCTTTGTTGAAGACGTGGTGAGGGCAGGGGTCGGTCGGAGATCCGGAGTGGATGGAGTTCATCGTGCGGACGGTGTCTTCAGTGCTGATCGGAGTCCAGGAGCGGAGGGTGGTGGTGGGGGGCGGTGGTTCGGTCGTGGCGTTCGTCGGTTGAGTGCTGAAGCTGTTGTGTATGTCCGCGATCTTGTTGTGGAAGTAGGAGGCGAGGGAGTTGCAGAGGTCTTGCGAAGGGGTGATGTCGTTGTTTCCGGCGTTGGCGTTGGAGAGCTCTTTAACGATGTTGAAGAGTTCCTTGCTGTTGTGTGCGTTGTTGTCCAGTCGTTCCTTGAATGCAGTTTTCTTGGTGGTGTGGATCAGTTGGTGGTGTTTTCGGGTGGCGAGCTTGAGGGCAGTCATGTTGTCCGGTGTTGGGTCTGTGCGCCAGGTTCTCTCAAGGGCTCGGCAGTTCTTCTTGGAGCTCTTGAGTTCGTCGGTGAACCATGGGGCTTTCTTGCTGCCGGGTCTGCTAGGCGGGGTCCTCAGGGGGGCGAGCTCGTCTGCGCAGTCGCTGATCCACTTCGTGAGGTTGGTGGCCGCCTGGCTAGGGTTCGTTGTGCTGGTGGGAGTGTTCATGTTCAGGGAGGTCGTGAGCTGGTCGGCTGTGATCTTGTTCCAGCTCCTGCGTGCAACCTGTTGCTGGAGGTGGTGGGTCGTGGTCCTTCCGAAGCTGAAGTGGACGCAGCTGTGGTCCGTCCAGTGGAGTCCGGTGGCGTGGTTGAAGACGATGTCCTTGCTGGATGAGAAGGCGGGGTCGAGTGTGTGTCCGGCGTAATGGGTGGGGGTGGTCACCAGCTGCTTGAGTCCCAGGTTGGCGAGGTTGTCCAGCAGGGTGGTGGTGTTGCGGTCGTTGTTGTTCTCCAGGTGGAAGTTGAGGTCCCCTAGGAGGATGTAGTCAGCGGATCAGAGGGCGTGCGGGCTGATGAAGTCGGCGATGTCTTCGCTGAATTGTGTGCGTTGTCCCGGGGGTCTGTATATGAAGGTGCCTCTGAGGGTGGTCTTGGGGTTGATGTGGACCTGAAAGTGCAGGTGCTCGGCGGTTGCGGGGGTGTCGTCGGTGTTGGTCGTGATGCGGATGGTGTTCCTGTGGACGATGGCGATGCCTCCTCCGGTGTGGTTGATGCGGTCCTTTCAGATGATCTTGTAGCCGTCTGGGATGGTGATGGCGATGTCAGGCGCTGAAAAGGCGTTCATCCAGGTTTCCGTGAGGAAGGCGACGTCTGGTGAAGTAGTGTCGAGCAGGTTCCAGAGCTCGACGGCGTGTCTGTGGACGGAGCGGGTGTTGAGCAGGATGCACTTTAGGTGGCTGCTGCTGTTGCTCGTCGAGGTCTTGAGCACTGCTGGAGTGGTGCAGGTCCGTATGCAGGTGAACTTGCAGGCGTTGCAGCAGAAGGGTCCGTGGGTGCGTCTCGGGGTGGCTCGGTAGTAGCCCGGGATTCTTCCGGCGTTGAGTGCGTAGAGATCGGTGGCGTCGTAGGTCTGGCGGGTGGGCTGGGGTCTGCGGGGGCCAGGGGTCCTGGCACTGGGCGCATTCCAGGCGCGAACAGGCGCAGACGGGCTTACCTTTGGCGCACCTTCGGCGCTCAGTCGGTGCTCCCGCTGTGCGCGGTCGCTGAGGGGGCGACATAAGAAGGGATCCGGGAGGGCGGGTCAGCTGGGAGGCGGGGTCGCGTCCACCAATCGTCTGGCGAGGGGGCGGGGCCGCAGGCAGGAAGCGGCGGGAAACGAGCTCAGGCTGAGCGGGCGGCCCTGCGGCGGCTGGGGCGCTGCTATCGGCGGCGGTGAAGATCACACTCAGCAAGGAGCTCTGGAGCAGGAGCGTAGAGGAGCGAGGGGGCAACCAGGCCAGAGGCGCAGTGGTCGCTCCCCAGGTGCGTGCAGGGTCCCCTTAAGAAGAGATCCGGGAGGGCGGGTCAGCTGGGAGGCGGGGTCGCGTCCACCAATCGTCTGGCGAGGGGGCGGGGCCGCAGGCAGGAAGCGGCGGGAAACAAGATCAGGCTGAGCGGGCGGCCCTGCGGTGGCTGGGGCGCTGCTATCTCCGAGTACTGGTGACGAGTCCCGGGTCCCAGGAGGGGGCCCGGGTGAAGAGAGGAATGCCGCTACCCCGGTATACTCCAGGCGGGACTCCCGGAGTGAAGAGCGAGTCCCGCGGGCCGCCGCAGAACAACCGGGAGAGGAGCAGAGTCCCCACACAAAGTCCCGGTGAGTGCTCAATTGGCGAGCGGCCCCATCTGGCAGCAGGCCGCTCCACCGTTTAAGGAGCAGTTCAGTTCCTTTGTGGGGCATGTTTTGTTTTAGGAGCCAGCGCGCTCCAACTTGGAGCAAGTTATTTGCAAGCCCCGTAGGGGCCAGAGGGCACCGAGGTGCCGTGCCCGTATTCTTTGTTTCCTGCTGCCCCGATGGCTAGAGGGCAGCTGCCACGTGGGGCATAATTTGTTTCAAGGGCCAGAGGGGCCAGTGGTTGCTCCAACAGGGCCATGTTTTACTTTTCAGAGCCTATGTGGCTCCAACGATTGCCCTCGGTATCTCAGAGCCAGATGGCTCCAACAAAGAGGACATAGCTGTTTACAGAGACCCGTGAGGCTCCAAGGCTTTGTATTTGATTCAGAGCCCCATGTGGCTCCAACGAAGGGGGCACATTTGTTTTAAGGGCCATTGAGAGCCCAGCCTCATTTTGCTATTCCCAGCTGCCCAGCAAGTAGTGGGCAGCTGCAACGTTTAGGTCTTTCTTTTCTTCAGGGGCATGTTGGTAGTTCGGAGTGAGATGCACTCCTTTGCCCCATCCTTCCACAGCTGTGCAGCACTTAGTGGCAACTGCAACGTTTAGGTTTGCGCAATTGCGCACCCCTGACTCCTGCTGCTAGGCAGCGCGCCCTGACATTCTGGACACAGGGCATTTGAGCCCCTTTGGGATGGCCAGTTGGCCAGGGGGATTGTTAGGTTTATAGGGCGCCAGGCCCTACGGTGATTTTGGGTGCTAGGAAATGTGATTCATGTAGAATGATTTACGCATCCTGTGTTCTACCTCTAAATGTGTTTTATGATTCTGAGGTTGTTTTGCATATCATGGTTTATGCTAGTGATATTATGTTTCACTGTGTGAGTTATGCCCCTAATGTAGTTCTACTTAGGAGGTTATTGTCTAATGCATTTAGACTTATGAGAGAATTGCATAATGTGTTTATGCTGGTGAGGTTGGCGCAGAATGTAATTTGCGCCTGATGTGATGCTGTGCATAATGTAGTTTGTTACAGGCCGATGCTAAGTACAGTGATTACCAGTAGTTACTGGTTGTGTTCTATGTTTATGATAAGTTCTACATTTACTAAGTTCACTTTGTGATGGTACTGACAGTGGTCCAGTTGGCCCTGTCAGGAGTAAATAATTCCCTTGTAGATATGACCTAGTGCCAGATGGCACCATGTATATTATGTGTTTACTATTCTAATGTGTTTTGAGAATACAAAGGCTATTTTTGATATAACCTTGTGTGGAGTTCCTTTTGTAGTGTGCCTGGGATGTTGTTGCTGTGTGCCTGCGCAAATGCTTTACACATGGCCACCGGGATAAGCCTGACTGCTCGTGCCAAGCTACCGAGGGGGTGAGCAGGGGTTATCTTTGGCGTGTAACTCCCTTGCCCTGACTAGAGTGGTGGTCTCTGCCTGGATTTGGCGCAAGCCTTAGCCAACCAGAGATCCCATTTCTAACAGTCATCCTACTTGTCTTGGTTCGCAACCCATTGGAGTTTGTTGGTTATAAGATTTGGCTTACATTTTTAAGTGTAGTGAGGAGGCAAATCAATTTGACATGTTAAGCAACCAAAATATTAAAGCAAGCCATAAAACCCAGGTTAGTCACACTCAGAGCTTTTGGTGCCAAAACCAACGGATTCAGCAGGAGTTCAATAACTACATATCTAACTTTGTGGGGGCCCTCTCCGGCCACCGCCTTGGAACTTGCCCTACTGGAGGATTTTTGACTTTCATAAAAAATAGGTTTGAAGGTTAAAAAAATTAAACCAGGGCAATCCACTTGGTGTGTCCAACCTCTGCTCTATTGCAGAGGACCTGAAATTGCACCTCCACAGAGAACAGTGACTTTTGATTGGTGCTTTAGTTTTTCTTGGTGCTATTTGACCTAAACATTTAAAAATATACCTCTTTTTCCCCTGAACTAATTTTATATGCTCATGTTTTTACTCAATTTTCCTCCATTTCTTAATCAGTTGGAGATATTGTGTTCTTTTCTTTAAAATGGTTGGTACTGCTTGAACTTACTGCATACTTGTCTTGCAATTGCCTACTACTTGTGCCATAATTTCCAGGGGTTGAGCAGAGATTCCCCCAGAACTGTGTTTTGACTTAATCAAAGGGTTTGATTTGGTATGGGTACCACCCTCCCAAATTAATAGCCCCATTTCTGACAATGATAATGCATACTTGGAGGCGCAGGGCACAGCGCAGAGGCAAGATGGCGTCATTGTGATTGGAGCGCAAACCGGCACAGGTTGACCTGAGCGCTCCACTCTCCTGTGTGTTGATGGCGGCATGGTTTGAAAACCGAACGAGCTCATGAACCCTCATGAATCTTCGTGAACCCCCAGTGAGCCTTTTGCGACAAACTGACTAAATACTTAACAAGGATTAGCTGTTATGCATCCAGTCAGACAGCGGGCATTTACAGTGATTACAGCGATAACAGCGATTACAGCGATTACAGGGAGACACAGCGTTGAGCGTTGGAACCTGTTCAAGCCTACGATAATCGCAATGTGAACCCAAGAGATGTGCTATCTATGGTTATCTAATATTTAATACTGAACATCGAACACCGGCGAGATCAGTGAGATCAGCGAAAGCACCGGTATACAATCTCCTTCGAGTTACCGATAAAGATAGAGCTGTGTCTGTGGGAAAAAAAAACCCGGAGTCTAACCTGGCGGTTGTGACCTGTTTCGCAGCTCGTTCGTCAGATCTGTCCGTGGCAGCGGCAGGGACGGCTCTGGCGGTCATGTCAGCTTCTGCTACGTTCGGTCTTCGGTAATCCTACGGTGACCTGCGCTGCAACGCTAATCCCGCAGTGAGCGCTTCAAGTGATTGGTGGCTGATGCTGGTCGATGCGGTGTTTAGTCTTTCACTTTTCCTGCCTCCTAGGGCACACACTGTTTGTCGGGACAGTGCTGCTCGGCAAGAGGAGGTGGCAGAAATTCAGACGACCAGGTAATTTCTTTGAAGGTGAGAGTGAGGATAAAGGTGAGCAAGAGCAAGAGCGAGGGGCAACGCTTAGGACGGTAATTACTAACTCAAATACAAACCCACCTAGAAACATGGAGCAGGACCAGGAGCAGAGGGCTGACCCAGAGCAGAAAAACGACACCAATATTGATAATGATTTATTGGGGTGTCAAGGTGCCCCGGGTGACCAGCCTACTCCGCTTACTCAGGAGATTCACAGTGGTCATACCCGCCCAGAAACAAGAGGGCTGAAAGTCAAGATGGGGAGAGAAAAGGAGAAAGATAAGGAGAAGGAGAAAGAAAAGGATAAAGAAAGGGAAAAGGAGAAGGCCAAAATCAAAGTCACAACAAAATCGAAAGGCAAGGATAAAGATAAGAAAAAGATAAGGACAAGGATATGGTCGGTGATGATGAAGAATGTAGAGATATGATTGATTTGCTGGAGAAAAAAGCGAAGCGGCTCCAAACAATAAAAAACCTAAAGATTGCTGCAAGAAGCAGCGGACAACCAGACATTACCCAACCTCGAATATCAAACATCTTTAACACTGTGGCCAAAATATCTAACGGCCCTGTAGAGGGCTGCAGCCAACCCGGACCTGATTTGAAATCTAGTAACACAACGCTAGGGGTACAGGGAGTTAACCCCCTAACTAGCGTGTGTACTGAGAGTCTGCCAGGTGTGGGAGAAGCGTTGAATACTGCACAAACGGAATCAAACTAAGCATACGAACCAAATGAACTGTATAAGACCACACCTGTACAAACAGGGGCGCAAGGAATAGAAATACCAACAACAGCGGTCATCACAACGTTAAAAAAACCGAGTATCGGCATAAGTCTCCGCTCTGACCGTTAAAAAAACCGAGTATCGGCATAAGTCTCCGCTCTGACCGTTCCAACATTAAAGCCACTCAAGGCTTGGAAGACACCAGCTATCTGCAATGCCCTGCTCGGGACCAAGATCAGAACAAAGCCCACTCTGTGCTACAAGAACCCGATCCTGACTCAAGTTCAGGTTCTGAAATTTATGAAACCGGCGCCTCAACCTCAAGTGAGCAACAGAAATTGGAACAGACAAGTTCTGAATCTATTATGTCAGACCCTGAATTATCAGAGCTCGATGCAAAGAAACAGAAAACCTCTACAAAGAAGAAACAGGAAAGAAAAAGGGAAAGACAAAAGAGACAAAATAGACTAATGTTTGAAGACACCACGGATCAAGGGAGTAACACCGAACAAACAAACTATAAACCCAGGAATATTTTACCACAAGAATCTGATGTAAACCGAAGTCCCATGGGGAAGGCTTTGAGGAAACCTAAGATATCTAAAAACCTGCAAATTGAGATAGGTGACGATAATCGAGATCAATCAGAACTCTCCCTGTGCGATATCCTCAAATCAATTAAGAACTTTCATGAAGATGTCAAACATGATAATAAGAAAAACCACGTAGCTATCCAGAAACTTCAAGGAGCAATACAAAAGGTGGGACAAACCTGTCTAGAGATTTCGGACAGAATGGCCTCTGTGGAAATACGCACGGAAAATTTGGAGAAAGATGTCTGTGATCTACAAACACTTGGGAAAGAAAAGGATGGCATAATCAAAGACTTAATGGTGAAGGTTGAAGATCAAGAAAATAGAGCCAGACGAAACAACCTACGTTTTCTTGGGGTTCCTGAGAACGCTGAGGGAAATGATCCAAGGGGTTTTATAATCACACTACTGAAAGAATCATTTCCACAACTACAAAAGTGGGACTTTAACAAGGAAATACATCGGGCCCATCGCTTTCCCTTGATACTCCCTAAGCGAACCAAGACATCAACACAATATCCCCGTGCGTTCCTTGTTAACTTTGGCAATTTTGTGCTACGTGAAACTATTTTTGATCTCGCACGACCGACAAAAAAAAGAGAATTTAAAGACTTTGCGTTCTTTTGCAGACCAGATTGGGCCCATGCTACTGTCGAAAGAAGGTGGAGGATGAGACAACTATTCACCCCGTTTGAACGCATTGGCGCCACTGTTTACTTACAGAATCCTGCACGGTTAAAGATTATCTTTAACGGCAATACAAGAAGCTTTACTAGTGAGATTCAAGCTGAAGCGTATTTAAGAGAAATCACAATCTCAGACAAAAACAAACCCAAAAAATAACCGTAATTCTCTAAAAATAACCTAATCTGAATTTAGTTAGATATAACAGGAATGTTCAAACAAGCAAGTCATAAATGGCAAAGAGGGAGGGGAGCACAAAAAAAACCCAAAAAAAAAACACACAGGGATGTTAAGAAAATGGGAAATAAAGATATATGTCAGGTCAGCCGCCGCTTGCTGCCCTCTGACTGCAATGATGCCCACAACATGGTTCAACCTGAATCAGGTAGCCTCTCTTAGGGGAATTGGGGGGTGGGGATGGGTGGCAGGGAAGGGGGCACTGGGTTTTCTTTCTATATTTACACATTCGGTCTCAATTTGTTTTAAGGGGCTTGTGGGGGAAGTGAGATGGGGAGGGCTTACAGGCGTAACGATCAGGCTAGGAAAATTGGTATTCCTAAAGCTTCAAAATGAGTAAAATTTTAAATTTTAACTATTAACATATGTGGCCTAAACGATCCAAATAAAAGACAGAGAACAGCTGTTGGTCTTAACTCAATTGGGGCAGATATTGTCTGCATCCAGGAAACTCATGTTGAAAGGTCCCAAATTGTAGTCTTAAAAACTCTCGGATATAAGGTGATTACGGCAACAACTCAGAGCAATAAAACACGGGGAGTTGCAATTTTAGCTCGTAGCGGGGGTCTTCAATTCGGTAAATCAGCTGCAGATAAATCTGGTCGATGGGCAATCACCGAATGCCATTATGGTGTGGGGAAGAAATTAACTATCTGCTCGGTATACAGGTGTGTTGACGATGACCCAGGTCCTTTAGAATTTTTATCCAACGAACTGGTTCATTGGCCACTACCATTGATAGTATGTGGTGATTTTAACTTAAATCTTCCTTCAAACTGGGCACTGGGGCACAATAAACTTAAGTATCAAGGTCGAAAACCGAAAGTTTTCAGAGCCCTTGAAGAATTATGCAACACACATGGGTTATCCGACTGTTGGCAGTTGAAGTGCCCAAACAATCCAGGATACACTTTTTTTTCAAACCCACATCTTAAGTTTGCAAGGCTGGACTATATATTTGCATCACACAATATAGCCACACATAGCTCCATAGATCGACTACCCAAGGTATTGTCCGACCATAACCCTCTAACCATATGTCTTGATACTGGTAAAATAGAATCTAAACACAATAGGTGGACGTTCGAAAGGGCTCTTCTGCTGAATGAAGAATATTGTAAGGTTCTAGAGAACTGGATCCCCGAATTTTTAGAAAATAACCTAGGCAGTGCACCGCTGGAAATTGTCTGGGATACCCTTAAGGCGGGAATCAGAGGAGAAACCCTGAGATTCTCAATTAAAAACAATCAAGAGGAAAAATTTAAATTAAAAAACCTACAAAATGAATTAGCTAAAAAACAGGAAGAGCTCATAATGGCAATCCGGGGAAATATCAATATTGAAGAGGCAATTAGAGACGTTGCCATTACAAAAAATCTAATTGTAGATGTGTTCTCAAATAAAGCAATCAGTAAAGCCACCCAAAATAAAGAAAAAATCTATGAGCTCGGGGAAAGTATCGGCCATCATCTTGCAATTCGAGCTAGACAGGAACATACGGATAGTACAATTAAAGAAATTAAAGACCCCATTAAAGGCCCCACCCAAGATCCCAAAGAAATTAGAGATTGTTTTAAAAGATATTATTCGGAACTTTATACAGAGACTTATAAAAACCAATCTCAAATTGATGACTATTTGGAGACGGTTATATGGACTCAGCTTTCCCAAACCGACAGATAGCTTGGCTGAGGCGCCGCAATGGATCGAAATATTACTATCAATTAACAGTCTTCCCTCCGGTAAAGCAAGTGGGCTTGATGGAATTCCCTCTGAATTTTATGCCAGATTCAGTAAACAGCTAAAAGAGATACTTATAATGTTGTTGACCCAGGTCTTTAATGGTGGACAACCACCAGGATCTTGGGCACAAGCAAAAATAATTGTATTTCCTAAGAAAAACAAAGATCCAACCGAGTTAGGGGCTTATCGTCCAATCACCCTAATCAATAACGATTCCAAAATCTATTCCAAAATACTTGCCAGTCGGATCGCCCCACTCATACACATAATTATATCGGTCAGGCAACATGGATTTGTTCCCGGCAGATCTACCATCGATCACATACAGAGTCATCACACTCTTTGACGTGACCGAGGTGGCAGGAGACCCTATGGCACTGATATTACTAGATGCCGAAAAAGCGTTTGATAGGGTCTCCTGGCAATACCTATGGACAGCCAGGTCAAAGAGTGGAATTGGGGAAAATTTCATCAAAGCAACCCGTATGATGTATCTTAACCCAGAAGCAGCAGTTGTGATAAATGGGGATATATCCGAAAACTTTAAAGTGACGAGAGGAACGAGGCAGGGTTGTCCCTGCTCCCCATTGCTTTTTGCTATCTTCATAGATCCTTTCATTCGGAGGTTAGAATCAAATCTAGCAATTATTCCAGTGAGGACCCCTAATGGAGACACCAAAACATTAGCCTACAATGATGATATTGCCTTAACCATAACCAACCCTAGTGATGCTATAAAACTAATTGAAACAGAGGCTAATCATTTTGGTGAAGTTTCAGGCTATAAACTAAACCAACATAAAACTCAAATTGTCATTAATAATCAAATTAGCTGAGCTGATAAAAGGATTGTTGAAAATGCGACCTACCTAGGGGTAAATATCACTTCTAATCGTAACAATCTAGTCAGGTTAAATATGAATCCACTTTTGAAACAAACTGACTTATCACTGAAGAGATTACATAATTTACATTTAACAATTTTTGGCAGGAGCAATTTAATAAAAATTTTATTTTTTCCTAAATTCTTATATTTTTTTTTAGAAGCATCTGTTTAATTTTTGATCAACATATCTTTACAGAACTGGATCGTATCCTCTCTCGTTTTATCTGGGGGTACAGTAGATCGCGTAGAGCCATGAAGTTTATTAATTTACCCAAAGATAGAGGTGGACTTGCCCTACCCAATTCTAAAGCATACTGGTGGGCTAGTACACTTAATCATAGTAGAATGCTTCTAATTCCAAATCCCGCTTTAAATCCTGCAGGAAGGGTTCCAACCCCACAAGAACTTATTCTCGGGGCAGCAACGGGAGATCATCTCTAGCGCTTGACCTATGACTGTCATTTCAAAAAGGTCCGGTTTAAAACCCTTAAAGGAATCTATTACGTCTGGGGTAATGTACGCAAAATACTGGGGATTGGTAGATTTTCATACTACACGACTATCCACTGCAATCAAAATCTCCCCGCAATTTTTTCAGATTCATGTATGAAACGCTGGGTTATGTCAGGAATCACAAAACTTGGTGTATTTTTCAATCAAACTGGGTTTAATACATTTGAATCACTAAAGAATAAATTTGCACTAGAACATCGTGACTTTTACAAGTATTTGCAAGTAAGAGACTTTATGTTGAAAAAAGGGGGTGGTAACATAGCTTTTCAGAAAATACAGATAATAGATATGATTATAAAGGATAATACAATTAAAATTGGTGAAATCTACAATAATTTAATTACTAATCTACCTGACGACCTCGACAAACACATTCAGATATGGCAGGATGAATTAGAAATTTCCGAAAACTCCATTCAAATTGCATTCAACCTCTCGCAATCAATCTTAATATCAACCAAATTACAAGCACAATTTTACAAGACCTTTTTTCAGTTATACTACACTCCTAAAAAGATCGCAAATTGGAGCAATGGCAGGGGGACAAGATGATCAAGATGCGCACTTCCCGAAGTGGATTTAATACATATGTTTGCTACTTGCAAGGAACTTTATACCATTAGACGGGATATTTCTATTTTTCTTTCTAAAATCCTCAAAACCGATATTGTAATAACAGCAGAAATAGTTTTGGGGGTAGAAGGGGATTCTCGATCAACTCAAATAAGGGGATTAATATTTGTTGCAATGGCAATATTTAGAATTTGTTTAGCGTCGGCCTGGTTAGATCTACATCCACCTTCATTTCAACAATGGCGAGCACGCTTACTTGCAACTTATAGTTTTGAAATAGCCATATACAGATGTAAGGGCTTGAATAAGAAAAAGAAAGGCCTAGCTATCTGGGATCCACTCAGAGTATGGATAGAAGATATTGACTAACCCAAAAAAAGTAGTAATTGCTAATATGTCTAAATTAAAAGCGGCTATGTCATAATTTTTTCAGTTAAATGTATATATATACAAATAAACTGTAATGCCTGTAAGCTGGAGGCTGGTGGGGGTGGGGGGGGGGGGGGGTAATGCAAAATAAGCCAAAAACTCACTAAAGATTTGTTTTAAAAAAAAAAAAAGATAATGCATACTTGTATGTACATTTCTAGGTGCACTCATTATTACATTTAATGCATAATAATCTTTTTTATTGTGTAGCAATAAGTCAGTCTAGTTATTTGACGTAACAAAAACTGGATTCATTTGAAATAGTTGAGGGTTGTGATTTAGACCAGCGTATGCATTAATTTCAGAAACAATGTGGGGGAATGCGGAAAATGTACAGTCTTGTATAGTTAACATTGTACACATGAAAGTTTTTAAAATGAGTTCAGAACAGCACTCCTCTCTTCATAAAACAATTTCTATATTTACAGAAGTTATATTCTTATTTTATAGTTTGGGTCTCTCCATTAACCCTCCCACTTATCTAATTTTTAGATTTATGTGATAGCTGCTTATTTGATTGCGTTAGCTATTCCTTTGTGCAGCTGCTACTATGTCAAGAGAGATGCCAACCCTGGATCGTTTCTGTGTGATATAAACTACCAAATATATAATAAAATAACAAAACGCATCCCATACTGTGGACTGCAACAAGACCCCATAGTCTGCTTCCACTTGCACATTCCTCAATCCAGGAAGTACATCTATCAGTCCTTCAAATGGCACGTGCCCAAATTGGTTAAGATCTCCAGCTACAAACACTGGCCATGAGAAAACAACCAAAACCCAGCTTCAAAAATGACTGCATTCACTCTGCTGATTATCCTGCTCAAACAAGACTGCTTTCTGTGACCGGATCTTAGGCTAGAATTCATACCGTTTAGGGCTGGAAGGGGTATCGTGTAGAAGCAATAAAACCTATTTGTTTGTGAAGGTGGTAGTGAGGAGGAAACTAGAGAGTGCAGTCCAGAATGTGTGGTCTTCTCGTGAACGTCGGTAGTTTGATCATGCAGGCTGATCGCTTGAAATCTTTTTGTGTTTTGCAGCCTCTTAGGCACGTTTGTTGACCACTTGAAGTTCGATGTCACCTTCACCTTTAATCGTCTGCCTCTCAGAGTGCAGCATAGAGCAGTGGAGCTCGCGGTACAGAAGCACCTGAAAGATGTTCTCTTTCCCTCCGCGTCCTACGGGAAGTGCATCTTACCTCCTGGAACAAAACTGCGGTAAGGTCCGAATGGGAGAGGGCCGGCAGCTTTACGTTCGAGTTGTGGGGCTACAGCAAAACGAAATGGCGCTGAGTGCCCTTTCAAGTGCGTTATATGTGGGTTACATGTTTTTACCTGGAGAGTGGTGCACTGAAAAACAAATGTTTGCGTTCTTCCATGGTATGGGGTCCAGTAGTTACATTTACTCTAAAGCAGGTGGTGGCAATGTAAGCATGCTTTCTCAGCTACAAATGTGCTGCAAATTAATTGAAGAAAGCCTCGCAATCACATCGTCTCCAGTTTATAAACTAGCAGGGTATAGTTTTATTAGCACTACTTTCTTGTAAGAAAGAGGTCACCAATCTGTTCACAGTGGGGATACACCCCTTAGCGCCTCTGCATCGTGTGCTTTT
The DNA here is from genome assembly GCF_964204655.1 of Triturus cristatus. Lineage (NCBI taxonomy): Eukaryota > Metazoa > Chordata > Amphibia > Caudata > Salamandridae > Triturus > Triturus cristatus. The sequence goes on from NC_140579.1 coordinate 262,142, forward strand.
GGATGGGAGATGTTGGAAACTTCTTGAAACCATGGGCATCATTCAGTTCACCCTGTTTTCTTCTCTGATGTGTTAGAGGCCTGAGAGGGGAGGGCTTGTGGTAGTGTTTTCATTTTTATAATTGAGATTTCCACAATGAAATCCTCAGCAGCTTGCCTTTTTTTCTTGCGTTTGATTGCGTTTTAAGGCTAACCGCAAGAGTCATTGGGACGTTTTCACTGTCAGATCTATGAATTTGTTTCGTTCTTTCACAATTTATTCAGTTTGTTGCTTCTTAACAAGATTTGAGGGAATCCCTTACCGACCATTTAAAGTAGTCTACAGAAGGAGTGTAGCAGTGTGAGGTAAGTGTGACCCTATCTGTTGTGGCTGCAGCTTCAATAGGCTGGAAGAAAAACTCCACTTTCTTAGCGAGGATGTAAAAAGCATCATCACTAACTTAAATGCGACCTCACTAGCCGTACTGGAGGTAAAAACGTATGCATTAGTGGCATTCACACACCTAAGAAGGTTACCCCCACACACTCTTACGATACCACACAACCGGCCATACCACTAGCTAAACAGGTATTTGTAATACAATAGGTCTCGCATTTACACAAGTTTAAGCTATTGGCATTGTAAATGACAATGCATTTTATTTATGTTTTAAAAACCAAAACATAAATAAAAGGCATTGCCATTTACAATGCCAATAGCTCAATCACGTGCGCGTAAATGCGAGACCTATTGGTAGGCATCACGGACAACAGGAGGGAGGGCTGGGGGGGGGAGGGGAAGAAGGCACGGACAATGGGAGGGAGGGCGGGGGATAAAGATGACACGGACAACACGGGAGGGAAGGGTTGTAAACTAGGCACCAAAGCTCGTTGTTTCTGCAGTAAGAGAAATTGGATAAAGAAAATAGTGTAACAACCGAAGTAAACAGGCCAGTCGCCATGGGAGGTGACAAATGAAGAGGAGGCGGTACTAAGGAGGGACTACCTATCCCATTTATGAATCAGAAGCCAACATTTAGGACAGACAATGACACAAGCCAATGGCAAATAGGGGCGGAGAGTGGGCGGGGCTTCTACTCCCTACTCCACTACAGCATGCGCACTGGCTCAGGCTCAACCTAAAAACCGCACGTCCAACTAAATCTCTAAGGCGGACACTATATAGACCCATTACAATCCTAGCAAGATGCAGCTCAGACACTCACTTCACCAACCTACGAGATACCGATCATTTCAATCAGCAATGCACCAATATCATGCTGCAAGGTGTAGACGCCCAACCCCAATACCTTGATCTTGAAACTGCTTATCAAGGACCACAAGAACAATCACTAGAAGTCAGAGCCAACAATAAAGTGTTTGTTATTCAATTGCAGGTCAGTGGATAAATCTGGCACAGGCATTGCCAAATCGATCTGGTTTCATGAGATTGACATGATATTTCGAACCCAGACTTTGGTAAATCAGTCGTCCAATCCCTTGATGGATATCTTTGCACCTCCTAATTTTACCATCAAACAACTCGATCATACGCAACGACTGGTTGGTTGGATTGCAGTTATGTACTGAAACTCTCTGCACATTAAGCCATTCATGGTGGATAATTCATCTTCTTGCAAATACATGGGAGTTGAAATACACACAGAAGGCAGTTCAACTTCTCTACCAGCCGGCAGGGGACAACCTATTGTTCCTCGAACAACTAATGGAAACAACTGTGGTACACTCCCTACTACACTCAAACTCCATCTTTCTAAGAGGCTTCAGTCTCCACTGGAACAATGAGGAAGACATACAGGTCACTACTCTGAAAAACATACTTAGCAATCATAAACTGGTACAAGTGTGCACAGGTGTGACGCACACCAAAGTGACTGTGCTTGATCTAATCATAATGAAGAGGTGCCATTACCACAGACTCCATCATCCCAACTGACTGGTCACTTAATCACCAAATCATATTCTATGTTGACACCCACACCAAAATGTCAAGAGATCAAACAAAAGCACTGTATGAGAGACACTAGAAACATGAGCTGAAATGACCTGACTTCCCTATCCTAGAGAAACCTTCCACCACTAAACAAACTAAGGAGCATACATGAGCTTACTGAGCACTACAAACCAATGTCAGATATATTAGAGGTGGTAGCTCTGGTTTGCCACAAAAGACACCAAACAAATTCTCCCATCCTTGGTTCAACAAAGAAGCAAGCAGTGGCAAAGTCAATAGGCCTTGCCTGTGTGAGAGCTATTGACATTGCCAACGTCATATAGCCATATTGTACAGCAGTGTGGCTGTTGTTCAGAATGGCTAAAGGTTAGTGACATGGAATAGAGGAGGGTGTAGTAGCGTGGAGTGGTGTGGAGTAGAATAGAGTGGTGTGGAGTTGGGCGCAGCAGCCTTAACCCCGCATATGCCTTAACCCTGTATATGCCTTAACCACGCATATGCCTTAACCCCGTACATGCGTGGTTAAGGTAGTGTGCGGTCTAGATGCGCGGCTGGCCGGGCACAGGAAGAGGAAGGATTGGGAGAGGAGGCAGGATTGGGAGAGGAGGCAGTCTAGTAAGTGGCGCTTGGTTTTGGGGGGTGGGGGTAGTGTCTGGGGGTGGGGTCTTTTTTAGGGCTCGGTGGGGTCAGGGTTGTTTATAGGGCAGGGTTCCGGGCTTTAGGGCTCAGAGAAGGGGGTGGTTGGGGTAATTTTCTGGGGTGGGGTCAATATATAGGGCTCATGGTGGAGGAGCTGGGTTTGGGGTAGTTTTTAGGATGTGGGAGTCAGCTTTTAGGGCTTGGGTCAGGGGGGAGGACAGTTTTCAGGGGTGGGGGCAGTTTAAGGGTTCGGCAGGGGGGCAGAGTCGGAAGTTATTAAGAAGGGGTGAGTTTTCGGGCTGAAGGCGGCAGGAGGAAGGGACAGTATTTAGGGCTGGGGACATTTTTAGGGCTCAAGGGCAGGTCTGGGGTCGGGGTAGTTTTTAGTACATGGGGCTTGGTTTTAGGGCTCGGGGCAGGGGGGCTGGGGTATGATCTTTACAACTAATATCCCTTCACCAATCATGCATTTGCCTCGAAATTGCGTGGTAAAGGAATTCGTTAAGACGCAGTCTTTGTTGGGGCTGCTTGGTATAGGCACGTGTGGTTTAGCCATGCGTGCTTCTGTCATACAAGCGTGGAGTGGCATAGAGTGGGGTGAAGTGGCATAGAGTAGAATGGCAAAGAGTTGGGTGGTTTGGAGTTGCGCTGTGTAGAGTGGAGGGGCATAGCATAGAGTGGCGTAGAGTGGTACAGTTGTGGGTGTAAGTAATTAAATTGTCAAAAGAGACGGCTGATAGGTTGAAAGCAACAAAAAAAGGAAGCCATATGTCTGTGTTAAAAGTAGGCAACATTGCATGGCCAAGAATAACACAGGACTGCTTATAAAATGTAACAAGCATTGGCATAGCCAATAGGTCTCGCATTTGGGACCTTATAAGTGTTTAGCCATGCAACAGGTGCATAACTAAATACTTATAAGGTCCCAAAAGCGAGACCTATTGGCTATGCAAAGTGGCCGTGCGGCCGCAAAAGTGAAAGGAATCGCGATCAAACATCAAAGCGGCCGTGAGGCCGTGAAAGTGAAGGTAATCGCGGTAAAGCGTGGCGCGCGCACCCGCGCACATGCACTGTAGCTCTAGGCTGGCCTGGTAGCACTTTTTGGAGCCCTCTCAATAAGTCTCGCCAGACCAGCGCATGCGCTGGGTCAGGCGAGACCTAAAAATAGTGTGTTTCAAAAAGACGAGGAAGAACAAAGATTAGGAGGAACACATGCTTATTCCATGCTCCAAGGAAGGAGGAGCTGAGACAAGGAGGGAAGGTAAGCTCATGGGCAAGCAATCTAAAGACTGCAAAAGAGTGACAACAAAAACAACTAATTGTATACTGTGGGCGCATTGTAAGCCCATTGAATTGTAAACAATCCGTCTAGCTGTATACACTGTGTAAGCTCAACCTAAAAAGGAAGAGACTCCGACTTGCTGAGAGAAAGCATGGATACAATAACCCTCATCTGGCCATCAAAAACCACTACGGAAGCTAAGAAACCCCTACAAGAAGACAATAGGGAATGCAAAAGTATCTTTTTTCAAATCTCAACTAGACCGAGCCAAAAATAGGCCAGTGAAAGTTTTCCAAATTGTCAGGTGGCAAACTGGATCTTGCAATCCCACAGTGATCGCGGGTACCTGCCAGGAAAACTCTAAAGCCTTCTAACCTTCAAGGAAGAAATACTGAAAATTGAACAAACCGCCACATCGGATAACAATATACTCCACGATCAGTGAGAAATCACATTAGTGGACAAACCCTGAACCCACATTCAGCCCACTGAGACCTAGAATGAGGCCGCATGGAGCAAGTTCAAAACCATCACTGAAGATGAGATGAACAAGCATCTATAAACCAATATCTGATTTCTATCATTCAATCCCCCCCACAATCATAAGACATCATTCAATTTGTTTCCACTCAGGACGAAAATAGTAAATTCCTCATTAAATCAAGGAACCATACTAGAATGTTTGAAGATAGCGAAAGTGACACCTCTCCTAAAAAATGTCAGATACTACAGATCTAAATAATTTCCATCCAATGTCTAACAGCCACTTCCTCGCAAAGCTGCTAAAAAAATGTATACTTAACCAGTTATGTCAACATATTAAACAGTACAGTCTACTAGACAAGTTCAAGTCTGGTTTCAGACCAGGTCACAGCACTGAATCGGCCATCGTAATCATCATGGATGCCACTTAACATGCTGGACCAGAATGACTCCTGCCATTCTCCTACTCTACCCATCTGTGGCATTCCACACAGTTGACCACAACTGCCTTCTAGAGTTACTTGAATGCAGAATGGGGCTATCTGGAAGCGTGCAAAAATGAAATCCCTTGAGATAACCCTGGATGAAAATCTCAACATGCGGGCGCACATCAGAGCATCCACACGTAGTGCATTTCTCCAACTTAACCTCAAGAAGGTGAAACTTTTAATCCCACCACAAGAGCTCAGGTTCGCGGTCCAATCCTTAGTTGTATCCAGACTGGAATATGGGTGTGCAACACTAAGAGGTTTACCGAAATGAAGCACAGCATCACTCAAGGGGTCTGTGAATGCCACAGTGAGACTAATAACTGATACTAGAGACGCTTTGAAGTCTCTCAACAGGCTACTAGTCGAAGCAAGGATCCAGATGAAGATAGTGTGGCTGATGCATAAAGCCCTACACCATGATACACCGGAGTACCTTAAAAAACAAGCTCAAGATTTCAGGGGGTAGTTAATCTCTACAAAGTGCCAACTCCCTCTTGCTGGAACCACAGATTCAGAAAAAAGAAAACCTGGGCCCACACTCCACTGGATCCACGCCAATAATATGGAGCTCTCTCCCGTCGGAGGATTGGTTGAATTCATCAAATAACTGTTTCAAGAAAGAGGTTAAAAGGATTTTTCTAGACAGATTCTTAACATAATGCAAGGTTCTAACCAACCTCAACTCCGAGACCCTTACAGCAGGGTCCTTGTGCTCACATAAATGCACATGTACTTGGAACTACTGGCACCACACAAGAAGCCCTATCTTGAACCACAAACTCTCTTGTGATTATTATGGTTTGTGTATATGAGCTACTAGGTTATGTAACACATTGTGGGGGTTGCTTTGCTCAGCACTCTGAAACCTTTGGATCACGTTTTCACGTTATAAAACTATATAAATAAAAAAAATATATATATTTAAGGCCCTTCCAGGAAGCTCACTAGTGTATCATACGGACCAACAGCATACTGACATCACACTGGACTTTACAAATGATTTGTCTGTTTTCTCTGTATAAATAACCTTAAAAAATGTTACCGTATTCAACATTGGGATGGCTGGTGATATTGGCTGGTCCAGGAATTTATTAAAAAAAAAAAGTCTACAGCGCACAAGCTCATTTTTTGGTTTATGGGAAAATCTCAAAACTTAGTGGCAGCTTCACCCTTGCGTTGCGATTAATGTTATTTCCAGTGAATCGGATCTTCAGTTTTGTCTCCTGCAAACTGGAGTGTGGAATTCTCACCCTGGATACTAATCTTGGATATAAATTTGGTTGGGTGTTAGCATGACCTGTGATGTCTATTGATTGATGGTTGGGATACCCGTGTCATTCCGCTTCAAATTTACTTTGCAAACCTGAATATATGATTGTGTTTATACAAGTTCTGTTTTTAAAATATGCAGAGCTATAGCTTAACACTGGGCGACAGACAGCATGTATAAAAGGGACCCTTATATGTTTGCATGTGAGGATCTAAGGCACGGACAGTGATTTGCTTCGGATTGCACCTTTTGATTGTTTGGGGAATGTAAGATTATTCGGTGTCCACATTAAAGAAAGTTAACCTCTAGTCCATGTTTACTTCTATTGATTGGCACTGCTAGCTAGTGGATCCCATTCAGGATATTACCTTTCCTGTCTCTGTTCTTAATTTATTTAGACTCTTCGATAGCAACCTGGAGAGTAACCAGGAACAGTTCAATGCTGTTCATCAGATAGTGACTGGATCCTCCAGGCCTGCTCCATACCTGATTTTTGGGCCGCCTGGAACTGGGAAAACAGTAACCTTTGTTGAGTCAATCAAACAGGTAACTACAGTTCTTACATTCTCTTGCACTTTGTGTTCTTGCAGTTAAATTATGTTAGTTTAGAAGTGACTCGTCTTCTGAAGGATGGTCATCGTTGCTACGCATTTGCACTAGTGGTAAGAGGCCTATTTGTGTTATTGCATCGGGATTTTAATACACCACCAAACATAACAGACATTTGCAAAATCATTTTTGGCCTATTGGCTTTGCCGGAACTGTGCAGCCTCAGCAAAACGTTTTTTGCCAATGCTATACCAAAAAAAAAGCCATGACCTGGATACATACATGCACCTCAGAATGCCGCTAGCTGCTACATCCTTCTCTAATCATGTGCCTTTGAAATGGCATGGGTGCCATTTTTTTCTTTTTATTGATTGAAAATGCCACATAGAGCAGTAAAATAGAATAAAAACTGGTTTTTTTAACACTGGGCAGCCTGGAAGAAATGGGAGACACTAGACACACAAATTGAAAAAAAAATATTTAAAGGACAATGAGGGTTGAGGGAGCAACAAAGAGGGTGGGGGAAGCAGTTGGAGTAGACAGAAGAGAAATAAATGAACCTGAGGCTGAAGGAGGTAATAAAGAAATGTAAAAACAAATACAGGTTGGGGGAAGAAATGGTCGGGTGGGGTCGAAGAGAGTGATGCAGAGCATGCCGAGGCAGGTATGGGGTGGCCATGCAGGGACAGTCTTTGGGATGCTATCAAAGAAACGTGCGCCCTCAAATTGTACTTAAAAAGGAAACAAGTAGCCTGCGTGTGTGCAGTGGAAGGGATAATAGTCATACAGTCAAAAGAATGGCAAAGAAACTATGCTCCAGGGTACTGACAATCAAAACAAACATTGGGAAGGCCAGGAGTTCTTACCTTTGGGACCTATTGGCTTTAGCAACGCCTTTCTAGTGATGGTGTACAGATTCAGCAAGATACTGTGCATTACATCACCAAAAGCAAAAAATAAAATATGCACTACTTTTATTTACTGATATGTGATGAATCTGCACATATAATAAAAAATGAATGAAAAAGCTTTTTTGTTGCTTTTTGTTTTGTTTTTGAGGTGGATGAGTTGGCAGTCATTGTCTGTCCTAAAAGACAGTGGCTATTTGGGCAAATAGAGGAATGGATGGAGGGAAGCCACAGGGAGTGGCGGTAGAAGGGAAAAACAGTACACAAAAGAACAAAATAGAGTGGGGGAGCGCTCTTGTGGAGTGCTCAAGTGAAAAGAAAAAGTAACTTCCTAATAGTGGGCAGTGGAAATACAGAAGCCAGCCTATCGGAGATTGTATACAGGCTGTAGGAAGGTGGAATCTGACTATATGGTTGCCCCCACTTTTTGGCCTGGTGTTTTGCTGGTTTATGACTTAGTTGGACTGGGACCCTGCTATTCAGGGCCCCAGTCTATCTGCTTTCTCTGTAAAATGGTTTGCATGTACATTAGGTACATATCTAATTGGATTCTGGAGTGCCTTATACACCCCTAGTATATGGTATACTATGTACCTAGGGCATAGGTACCTCAGAGGCCTACCAGGGGCTGAAGCCTGTATTATGCCACCCCTGGGAAGCACTCCAAAATGGCACCACAGGTCTGCTACTGCAGCCTGGGTAAGGGTGTTCTTACACCCCTTTCAGTGGTAGAGGCTACCTATATCACTACCATTACACACACATATAAAACCTATAAGTAACTCCTATGGCAGGCCTTAACAATCCTGAAGGCAGAGTGCTTGGTTTTTATGTGAGAGGGTGCCCCTGCATGAGCAGAGCCCCTCTGCAGCGTTCGGAGTACCTCCTCTGATGCTGTTTGTGGTGCAGCCTGACCATATGCTCTTAAGTGCATTATATCCTCGCGGTAAATGCTAACTTTGGGATGGCTGCACGGAAACATGTCGTGTTTGGTGTCAAACGCTTTGGAATACTACCCCCGCCAGTTCTGGCGGCGGGGGTAGCATTCCACCCTTCTAGAGGGAGAGACATGTTCACACTGCTCTAACCCGGTAGGACTTTCCTGAGCCCTGGCATCACAAAATGGATGCCTCTGCCACAGACACGGGTCTGGCCTCCTGCTGCTGACCGAAACTCCGGCAGGGGAGGCCTGGACAATAGGTTTCCTGTTGAAGGGAGGTGTAACCACCTCCCCAGACAGGCAGAGGTGTATTGGGGCTGGGCGGGAGCACTCTCTGGTGCTTTGAAGTCCTGCACTGGGGGCACACTTGGTGTCCCTGTGCATAGTCCAGTTCAATCCGGTTGCAGGGGCTACCTGCCCCTGCTCTGGTGCGAAACTGGACAAAGGAAATGGGTGTAACCACCCCTCTTTCCAAACCCTCCCATAGGTGGGTCCCTAGAGTATGTCCAACCCCCTAACTTAGTATAAGTATGGGAACCCAGTCCTTGTGACTTTAGATTACCCTGGACGAAACTCTGCAGCATATATCCTGGACCTTCGACTTTCTATCTCGACTAGAAGACGGAAGAAATCTCCCTTGGGGTCAAGGAGTGACTCCCCTGCTTGGCAGGCACCAAAGAAGCAACTGACCGGTCTGCAATTCTGAAGCTCCCGCCGGACGCCGAAGTCCCAGAGGTGGATTTCCAGACTTCCCCGAGGCTACCCTGAGTCCACAGCAAAGCTGAGGCCTGTGCCTATCGTGGGTGACGTGGAACCGTGACCCCTGAACACCGTGAACTTTTGCAGCAACACAATCTGAGGTTCTGTAATTCTCGAGTCTGACTCAATTTTGTTCTGTGCCACCATGTTGTGTTGCCCTCACGTAGGCCTGTGAAGGTAGCCTGTCGAATAAAGTGGCCTGGCCTTCTTAGTTCATGTATACATTAACTAGGTTTCTTTTTGACTCTGAAATGAACTGTAAGAAACTGACCTCTGCACCTGAAACTGACCCCGCAAAGCCAATTTCCCTGATCGATCTTTGTCTGAGATTGCCAATCAATGTTCAGGACATCGTTAATTTTTAGTTTCCTTGCACATGCCTTATCTTGTTCAGCATCTGTTACCGTTTCTTTTTTTTATGTTTCTTCATTACATGGGTTATGCTTTCAATTATAGGTTTGTCCGGCTTGTGGAGATTGAATTTGGGACATTCCTAATAATTAACTTTTGGGTTGGGATACTGTAAATTGAGTTTGTTATGTGACACTTTGTTTGAAAATGTACCTTATTGGCTAGAATTTTGTGCAGTGGGTGTACATTTATAATGTGAATATTGGGTATAAAAGGAGACGTCTCGCCTTAGTAAAATGAGCAGTCTCCTGAGAATTTACACCGTGATGTATTTCTAGGATCACTGTTACTAGCTGCAGCTAATAAACTTGGTCTCTGATGCCATCCAGAAGTATTCCGTGTCTCTGTTTACCAAGACAGGTGAACTCGAAGATTTTAGGCATGCCCCTGACGCCGCTGGGTTAAACCCCGGTTCTTCAACTGGCGCCCAACGTAGGCCGACTTCAGCAGTACTGGTCCAAGCCCGAGGATTGTGAGGAGCCCCGTGAGGAAATTCTGGAGGATAGCCGCCACTTCATCGACCCCTGCATGTCTACGTGGACCGAAGGGTTTTTTTCTGCGAGGCTTCCCCTTTCCGACGGCTGCGAAGGACTGCTGCCCTGACTGTCGCCCTGTCTTGTCCCTCTTGTGATGATTTGTAAGGCGAGACGTTAGACGGTCTTCTGGTGGCGTGACAGACATTTTGGTTAAGTATAAGTGGGTCGCTCCCACGACTTTGTTTTGTTTCTTGGTTTTGATTCGGCCATTGTAATAGTCGAAGCCAAGGGGTTCGTATATTTGCGAGTATCATTTTTGATAACCCCTTGAAGTTTGAAGCAAGACTAGTGAGCTAAAAGATGCCTGGTTTTAACAAATTTAGGAAATGGTTTTGTTGTAGTTGTAATAGGGATTCCCGATTGGAGGACTCGTGTCCGATACCTCCGGTTGGAACTCCAACTTATGAGCTCTATTCAAAGCATGGTGTAGGTCCCATTACCTTTAATGAAGTATGGGTCCGTTATACAAGGAAAGATGGTGTTTTACGATGGCCCCAACATGGTAGTTTTGAATCAGATGTTTTAGATAACCTAGAAGTTGCGCTATTTAAGAAGAAAGCCTGGCCGGCGATGTTTGACTCTTTCCGCCTTTGGCGTAAGGAAGCCAAATAGCGGGAAATTAAGCAAGCTAAGAGAGATAGGAAGGAAAGGAATATATCAGTAATGCAAGCTGCTAGGCAGTTTAAGGAAGATGAAGAAGATCGAGCGATTGAAGTGTCAGATAGACAACATTGCATGGCCATTGACAAATGTTACCCGGCTTTGCCACCTCCCCTTTCAAATGTGACTGTAGACCCTGAAAAGGATCCTTTGATGTCACATTTACTGAGATTACCACCCCCTTATGTGCAGGGTGCTACTGCACCTCCGTTACCTCCAGTTGTTGCACCCCTTGTTGTCGTTCAACCCCCTGTTGTTGTTCAGCCACCCGTTGCTTCACAGGTGGTTCTTCCTCCCCCGGCGCCGCCCCCTTCAGGTCCGCCAGCCTTGCCACCAGCCTTGCCTCACTCCTTTGCCTTACACTCCTTTATCTTCGACTTCTCTTATTTCTGTCCCTACGTCTCTGTGACCTCAAAACACTTTGTCTCCAGTCCTCATGTCAACTTCTTCTCCTTCTGCTCGGCAACAAATGACTGAGACTGTCACTAGTCTTTTGTTTCCTTTCTTTGGGTCACTGAATATGACCCCTGTTTCTGAACGTAAGCAGAGACGTAGTCAGCTCCCTGGTCCTGAAGAGCGGGCAGTGTTAGATCTCCTTGCTCGTAGATGGGTTTCGAATACCTCCAAGTACAGCCCACAAGTGGTTATGGATATCTTCCTACAGTGGGAGGCACCAAAACAAAGGTATGTTTTTGATGTCATGTGTACCTTCCTTCGTCAGGAGTGGGAAGATAATGAGTTGGGTTCAATTCCACTGGAATTGCTTAATGTTCAGTCTGAATTTGCTAAAGGGACGATGTTGAGGAAGCGGTAGAGACACTACTCACTTTTAGGTCTAGACTTCCACCTCAGTCATTGTTCGAACCTGACCCTTCTATTAGGAGAAAAGTGAAGCAGTATCCTATGAGAGAGGTTCCCCCTGTATGGAGAAAGGCAGTTGTGGCTGATGCCGCTCATGGTATTGCGGCTGCACCGGCTCATTTTCAGCGAGTGTGGGTGCATGTCCCTTGGAAGAGAGCTGAGGTCCTGGCTCTTAAGCAGACTTTGCCTGACCCCCATAAAAATCCTGCTGGTTATTATAAGGAGTTGTCTCAGACAGTTGATGCGTGTGTTATGAATTTAGCTGACATAGATATGTTGATGGGTAATGTAGTTCCTCAACCCTTGTGGGCGAAGATCCGTCACGAGGATCACGCGCCAGAGTTAGGAGATACGTGGGTTAATATTACTGCTGCAGATGGGCGGCAGGTAGGAGGTGCCAAACCTGAACCCTTAGTTGCAGAACTACCTGGTAGGATTATTAATTTAATGAAAACTATGATGCCTCCTCTGCGGGTGAATTGGGACAAGTTAGCAGCATGCAAACAAAAGAAAGACGAGAGTGTGTCTGATTTCTTCACTAGGTTTGAGGAAACATTCATTGATCATAGTGGTCAGGATATGAGTACAGAAGGTGGTCAGAGGTTGTTTGTAGATAAGTTTGTTTTTAATTTACTTCCTGAACTTACGAATAAGTTAAAGGACTCTGAGAGTTCATGGGCTGTTTCTTCTTCGGCTCAGATATTGGCTACTGCACAGTACTATGAGAATAGAGATAAAGATTAGAAGGATAAAGTAGAGAAGAAGACTAGAGAATTAAAAACAAAAGTTCTTCTGTAGCAGGCTTATCCGCCTCGCCGTAATCAGCGTCAGTTTCAGCAACCTTCCCAGTTTCAGCAACCCCCACAGTTTCAGAAACTGTTGCAGAAGCCTGAGTCTTTTGCTTCGCGACTCCCGCTAGGCCCTAATCAGTGTGCTTATTGTAAAGAAGAAGGTCTCTTCAAGAATAGTTGCCCGATCTTGCTACAGCGTGCGAATGGTAGTCTGGTCTGAGAGGTCGTGGTGGTTTCCAAAAAGTACCTAGGCGTAGGGGACGTGGTACGTTTCCCCAGAATGAAGGTTCCTTTTCCCCTCAGAATTCTATGAATTATTTTGACCAACAGAATGTTCCGACCGTCCAGTCCGCTCAGTACTACACTGATGATTATTATGTTGGCAGTGAGAGTGCTGGTTTTAATGATAGTTAGGACAGCCATGGACAAAGGGAGGGAGTAGTGTCAGTTCCAGTAGACCAGAGTGGACCTTATGTTGAAGTGATTACATCAGGTGTGGCAGAACCTTTTCTTTTGGATACTGGTGCAGCAAAGAGTTCTATCATGCACTCTAAACTCCCCGGCGCACCTTTGTCTGGCTTGACCAATGTTTCAGTAGGATTTTCTGGCGCCCCAGTTCGTAATCCGGTTTCTTGTCCTTTGCCCCTTTCTATTGGTCCCTGTGAATTGGAGGCTCCCCTTATTCTAACGACAGGCTGTGGTGAGAATCTGTTGGGTTTGGACTTGTTGAAAAGATTGCATGCGACATTACATTGTTCTCCTTCGGGAGTACATCTTACGGTGGGTAAGAAAGTGATTTCCCCGATGTATCTGTCTAAGGATCGCCTTCCACTGGAACTGCGTTCTCTCCCTGATACACTTTGGGCTACAGGTCCCAATGATGTTGGTCTCTTGCAGATTCCACCCTACGTTGTTACCCTTAAGTTGAATGCTAAATTACCTCGCATTCCCCAGTACAAAATTCCCAGTGATGGTTTTAGCGATTATCTATGATTTGGTTGAGAAAGGTGTGGTTCAAGAAACGAGAGGTAATGTGTGTAACAGTCCTGTTCTGCCTGTCCTTAAGCGTACTGACTCTTCTCAGCCACCTGTGTATCGGTTTGTGATCGACCTTCGAGAGGTCAATAAGATCGTTGTGCAACAGTTTCCTGTTGTCCCGGACATTACTGCTTTATTGACTATGATCCCTGTCTCAGCTGCTTGGTTTTCTGTTATTGATCTGAAGAACACTTTCTTCAGTATTCCGATTGCTGAGGAAAGTAGGGATATTTTTGGCTTCTCTTTAGGAGGCCGCAGTTTCCAGTTTAAGCGCGCTCCTCAAGGTTATTGTGAGAGTCCCTCCATTTACAGTCAGGCTTTGAAAACTCAGCTTGATACTCTTGCATTGCCTTCTGGTGTTACTCTTATCCAGTATGTTGATTATCTGTTGGTTGCTGCTGATGATGAAGAGATTTGTAAAGAAGTTACTCTTTCTTTGTTGCGACACCTGTCTGACCTTCATCATAAAGTGTAACCTTCGAAGTTGCAGTATTGCCACCAAGAAGTGACCTACTTAGGTCATCTCTTGTCGAAGGAGGGAAGGCGATTGACCCCAGAGCGTATTCAAGCGATTGCCCAAATGACTGTGCCATGCACAGAGAGAGAGGTGCGTGCCTTCCTAGGTATCACCTCGTATTGTAGACAGTGGATTCCGAATTTTTCTTTGCTAGCGAAACCTTTGTTGGCACTTACTCTTAAGGACACACCACACCCTCTTCCTTGGTCTGACGAATGTCAGAAGAGTTTTTTCGAATTGCGTGATGCATTGTGTTCTGCTCCGGTGTTGGGTACCCCCGACTACAGTAAACCTTTTACACTTTATGTACACGAGAGAGAAGGTTGTGCATTGTCAGTGTTGACGCAACAATTTGGAGACAAGCAGCGCCCATGTGCGTATTTGTCAGCTACTTTAGATCCGGTAGCTAGGGCGTTGCCTAGTTGTCTAAGAGCTACAGCGGCAGCGGCTGTTTCTATCCGAAAGTCTGCTGGTTTGGTATTGGATAATACATTGATTGTCCCACATGCAGTGGATACCCTATTGAATAGAACTTAGACTCAACATCTTACCAGTGCGCGTTTGTCAGGTTATGAGTTGACGCTTTTGGCTAGCCATGTGCACATCAAGCGGTGCAACACATTGAATCCAGCTACATTGTTGCTGATTTTTGTAGAGACAGATGCTCAGGAACAGCATGACTGTTTTCTCTGGACAGAGGAGGAAACGAAGGGTAGAGTTGATCTGAAAGATACTCCTCTTTTGAATCCTGATGGTACCCCATGGGTAGATGGTTCGTGCTTTAAGCTTCCGAATGGAGAGACGACTGCAGCATATGCTGTCACACCTTTGCACACGATTGTTGAAACAGCACGCATTGCACAGAATTCAGCGCAAGCAGCGGAGTTGATAGCATTGACTAGAGCGTGAATGTTTATACTGATAGCCAATACGCATTTGGCGTGGCTCACAGTTTTGGTCGCTTGTGGAAAGAGAGAGGATTTCTTACTTCCCATGGTACGAAAATTCAGCATGGACAATTAGTGAGTGAACTTCTTGAATCACTTACTTTGCCGACCCAAATTGCGATAGTGAAGTGTAGTGCGCATAAGAAGGTTACGGATGATGTGGGTCAAGGGAATGCATTTGCAGATGAAGTAGCGAGAGAAACGGCGAAAGATGTGAAGAGTCGGATGTATGTTGCAGGTCCTGCCAGATGGGTTGTGGAAGGAGGAAAGTGTGAAGATGATTCAGGCAGAAGCTACTGAGAAAGAATTGAGTATGTGGAGAGAGAGTACGGGACTGTTGGATTCAACAGGCTGTTGGGTTGAGTTGTCAGAGCACCAGCGATGGTTGTTGCCGGATGCATATGTGCTTCCGGTGGTTACTATGGCTCATGGGTTGGCTCACATTAGTTCAAAAGGGATATGTAAGTTGTTGGCTCCGGTATGGCAGAATGGTGGAATTCCTAAGTGTGCTGAGAATTTGGTTAAACACTGCATGATTTGCTTGATGCATAATCCTGGAAAGGGAACCCCAACTCCAGCGGGTCATTTTGCTCCTCAAACGTATCCGTTCGAGTGTAAGGAGAGCCAGGAAAGTTCTGCAGGAGCATCAGGAACCCGGAGAAAATGCCTCAGTCGTCCCCAACGGTCTTCCGACTCTATCAGGCTCTAGAGTATCGGATGACACGCCAGGGGAAAACAGGGAAACAAAACAAGGGAAGGTGGGCTTAAACTTCTGTAGCGTGACTGGCGTCTGGTCAGGAATAAGGGAGGCAACACCCCGCTGTAAAACAAAGATTGCGTTCATTTCTGCTTTCTCAGAACAACCCTCTTGAATAACTAGACTCTCGACTTCACCTACCACTATATGGTTACTTCTAATTGTGTAGAGGGGAGGCGTCAGTGGTTCAAACGTAACATCCTACACAATGGAGAGCACAGGGTTAGAAGGGAGTTGGCACTGTATACTAGAGCTTAACCTATAAATGTGTGCAACTCCCCCCACTCGTTCTGTTGGAGGACTACCGGCACACCGGATTGTACTTCACCTTGAGTCCACTACGGATAATAGTGTAGTTGTTCACCTGAGACATATAGTACAATCGTGATTCTGTTGTAAGGAGAGCCAGCACAGTGATCCACGCAAGTATCCCAAGGGAACCACAGGACACCTTCTTCATGGGATAGGTGAGGTCACACGCACGCTAGTATGTAAAGCCAAACAGAAGACCACCAGACTGGACACACAGTGGCCGATGGAAAGGGCAGAGTCAGCCCCTGGTTGGAGCACCAAAAGTAGGGAAAGGGGGAAATAAGAAGATAAACAATGAAACCCTGTTGGGGCTGAAATGCGGACTCAGGCACTCCCTAGGATACAAGGAGTGAAGTGGCAATGCCCGGCCTGGCAGTGAAAAAAAGATCAGCGTGCTTGAGCCAGCGCCGAGGTGAGCGGCACACGCGGGGAAATGCAGCAGGTGCTGAGAGATACGGGGAGGCCAGGAACAATGAAGAAAACCTCTCTCTCAGCAATAAGGGGAGAGAGGCAATGTCCTACCCGCAGGCGAAGGTGGAGATGGCCGCGGGGCGGAACGCCGCGTACGGTGGAGTCAGCGGCAACTGCACGGCAAGAAGTCTTCCCTCACGGGATTGAAAGCGGAAACAGGAAACAGAACAACGGAAGTCAGGCACCAAGGATTAGGACGGAAGTGATGCTCGAAGCAAGAACGCTAAGCGCGTTTGCATGCGTCGAGGTTCCTTAAATACTGGAGCGTCTGAGGGCTTGGACCGCGGGGCATGACATTGAGGTGCTGCAGATAGACTATATTCATATGGAAAGATGCAATAACTTAAAGTATGTCCTTGTGGTTGTTTGTGCCTTTTCCAGATGGATAGAGGCCTACCCCCTAAAGGATAATACTGCCTTGTCTACAGCCAAGGTTTTGCTCAAAGAATTCTTTCCCAAATATGGCTTGCCGAGGATGGTATGAAGTGATAATGGAAGTGAATTCGTGGGTCAGATTATGAAGAAAGTATGTGCGGGTCTGGGTATCAAACAGAAGTTTCACGCTGCGAATCACCCCCAGTCAGCAGGCCTGGTTGAGTGCTATAATGGCACTCTGAAGCTGAAGTTGGCCAAGGTACAAGCGAGCTCTGTTCTTACATTGCCGGATGTCTTACCATTGGCACTTTTGTCCACGAGAACGACAGTACATTCTCGCGTGAGACTTAGCCCATACGAGATTGTTTTTGGATGCCCGGCGAATGTCTGGGGTGTGCCGAGGCCTAAGAAGTACAGTGATATCGAGTACCCTATGTTGGTTGACTACTTACATGATTTGACTGCTAAATTGCGTGTTCTTCACCAACAGGTCCATGACACTTTGCCTTCAGTTTCTGTAGACGCAGGCCACACGATTCAACCTGGCGACTGGGTTCTAACCAAGAATTTCCAGAGGTCAAAGAACTTGGAACCAAGATGGACCGGTCCATACCAAGTCCTGTTATCAACTCGGACTGCTATTAAGGTGTTCGGCAAGAAAAACTGGGTACATTGTACCCATTGTAAGAAGATACCTTTGCCCTTACCGTACGATAAGTGGGTCCGGGAAGGTGTTGCCGATTCCGAGAGTGAAAGGGTTCCGAGATTTGTACCTTTTAGCGATGCACATCTGGAATGGACTCAGTCAGAACGTGCGGATGATAAAGTCTTGCAAGAAGCTGTGCCGCCGTGAGACTTGATACTACGCACCCAGAGACACTCTTTCAGGATCAAACTGTACCTGGTAAAGAACTCTACAACTTAGGGTCTAAAAAGGACAAATAAAATTTGAATGTTTTTGTGAATTACACTCTTTCAGACAAGAGACTATTTTTCTTTTTCGAACCACCATCCGGGTTCAGCTGCAGGGTCGCGGTATAAGAACTTAAGGGGTGCCCCGCGTATTGACGAAAGGTCTGCGGTTCTAGGGACGTCTAGGATCCCTGGACGCACACTTGAGTGAAGAAGGAAAATTGCCGCGAGCAGCACGTTAGAGGATGGAGTCTGTTGTAACTGAAAGAGATGTTGAGAGAATAGATCTTAAGACAACATTTTGTACATTGATACATAGCAAATGTTTTATAATATTGTGCTTTTTGATGTTTTTAAGTATCACATTAGCTTGTGTGGGTTGGACTGTCTATGCTACACAAAAGACATCTGCACCCACCTCCCAACCTATGCTTTCTTTCACTACTGTTCCTTTGCACCAGTTTTATACGTTGCCTGAACATGAACAGACGAGGAGATCAGAATTTGTCAACAACTCGTTTATACAGTTGTTGCATCAGCATCAGTTAGTAGTAAATACCACTAATTGTTGGGTTTGTGGTCTTATGCCTCATACGACAGATAAAGGTATGCCATATTTGGTTTTGCCTTTTTCTTTTAATGGGTCTGTGTGGGCTTTTCAGACCATGTTTATCTATGCAAATGAGGTACGCCCCTTGCGTTCCCTTAAAGATAACTCGAGCAATAGTGCCTTAATAAGGGGAATAGTAGCTATGATCCGAGATACTGATGTATATAATGCTATCCCTAAGGATGAGGTGCAGGCTTACGTTGGTTGGAATGTGACTGGATATAGTACCAGTTTAACAGAGAAGGAGAGACAAAAAAGGTCTCCCCCCTATTTGGATTGTGCCCCACCGAGGCCACTTTTGTTTTCAAGGTAATGGTCGGAATCCGAAAGCTCAGCTAGGTAAGAGTGTGTGTGCTCAAACCTATGTCTATTCATCTCGGACTTCTCCACCGTTTGTGCCAGCTAAAGGCACATATTTTGTTTGTCATGACAGAGCCTACACATGGTTGCCACCTGATTTTTCAGGAACGTGTTATGTGGCGTTTCTACTTCCCCCTACATACACTACTGCTTCAGACTATCATAGAACGAGATATGGTAGAGGTGTCTTCAATAAGGAAGATACCGCAGCACACGAAGTAGGAGATTTCTTCAAGGGCTTCTTGCCCTTTTGGGGTCCTATGATCAATAGTAGGCATATTCGACAGCTTGTCCGCGTTGTTGAAGCTACTATTAATGAGACCGCAGGTGCTCTTAGTAATGTTACAGCTGAGCTTCAAGCGGACCGCCTTATGACTTTGCAGAACCGTATGGCATTAGACATCATACTTGCAGATCGAGGAGGAGTATGTAAATTGATTGGATCCAGTTGCTGTGTTTGCATACCAGATAATGCCCCTACAGTGTACCAAGCCATCTCTAGGTTGTATAAAATCTTTGAGTTTATCCATGTAGACGAAGGAGACTGGTCATTGACGGGATGCTTTTGGGGACTGCTGTCCAAATGGGGATGGAAGATTTTGACATTTCTTGGTATGGTTTTAACCATCCTTTTCTCTTGTTGTCTTTGCATCCAGTGTGGTCCCGCTATTTGTAGTCTTTGTGCTACTATGTGTGTTCGGAGACCTGTTCCGAGAGAGGTAGAGAATAATAAGATGATGCTACAGCAACACCTTGATGACCTAATGAATATCGACATAGACCTAGATTCAGATTAACATGAGTCTTAGGTTATTGCCTACGTAATGGCAAAAGGAGGGTCTGAGGTTCTGTAATTCTCGAGTCTGACTCCATTTTGTTCTGTGCCACCATTTTGTGTTGCCCTCAGGTAGGCCTGTGAAGGTAGCCTGGCGAATAAAGTGGCCTGGCCTTCTTGGTTCATGTATACATTAACTAGGTTTCTTTTTGACTCTGAAATGAACTGTAAGAAACTGACCTCTGCACCTGAAACTGACCCCGCAAAGCCAATTTCCCTGATTGATCTTTGTCTGAGATTGCCAATCAATGTTCAGGACATCGTTAACTTTTAGTTTCCTTGCACATGCCTTATCTTGTTCAACATCTGTTACCGTTTCTTTTTTTTATGTTTCTTCATTACATGGGTTATGCTTTCAATTATAGGTTTGTCCGGCTTGCGGAGATTGAATTTGGGACATTCCTAATTATTAACTTTTAGGTTGGGATACTGTAAATTGAGTTTTTGTTATGTGACACTTTGTTTGAAAATGAACCTTATTGGCTAGAATTTTGTGCAGTGGGTGTACATTTATAATGTGAATATTGGGTATAAAAGGAGACGTCTCGCCTTAGTAAAATGAGCAGTCTCCTGAGAATTTACACCGTGATGTATTTCTATGATCACTGTTACTAGCTGCAGCTTATAAACTTGGTCTCTGATGCCATCCAGAAGTATTCTGTATCTCTGTATACCAAGACAGGTGAACTCGAAGATTTTAGGCGTGCCCCTGACGCCGCTGGGTTAAACCCTGGTTCTTCAAATCTTCCTGGTCCTCCTCGAAGTTGTGCTTTGGGCTCCGAGTAGCCCCAGCCTTGAGCACCTCCTGCACCGAAGATTACTGGCCTCCACTCCACAAGTGACCCGTGGGCCAGTTTCAAGTGCGACTGCTCGAGGCTCTTTCGCAATCGCTAGCCCGTTGGCTAGTAGGTCCCCACGAAGGCAACTCCTCTTCTACTTGGGCTTTCCTGGTTGCTCCAGACGTGCCCTGACTTACCCTCGCTGGGTGAATCCCTCAGACCATGCTGGTCTGCACCGCAGACCTTTCTCTGAATTCCAGTGACTAGCCGTTGCCAAGGCTTGTTGGGTCCAATCTGGTTGCCGACACCGCAGCACTCAACAGACTTCGTGGGACAGTTCGAATCCGGCTCGTGGACTTTGTCAACACCTCCTGGACCTCATGGCTGAAGAGTCAAGACACCCGTCAACTCACCTGAAGCATCCGACATCTGTGGGCATTGGTCCATCCTGCCCTCTGTCACTGGCTAGTGACCCAGACTCTGTCCCCTCTGCTTTCAGGTTCCTTCCATCCTAGATCCAGGCTTGGATCTCTTCGGACACTTCTCCTCTTCACGGCAGCAGCAGTTCTTTGCAGGCTTCCATTGCAATCAACGACGCGACACGACACCAAAAGACACCTATGCACCCGGCTTCCCTGGGTGTACTCTGGTGGGTGCTAGCCCTAGAACTTCTTAAGTCCAAAAGGGTTTGGTCTTGACTCGATTCGAAGTGTCCCTAATCTTTAAATTTCCAACCGTGACATTGCCCATAGAAGATAACGGGAACCCGCGGTTGTGTTTACACAGTATCTGTACTCCTGAGGCACAGCCGGGAGCTTTGCTAGAAATTGGTTTGTTTTTTTAAATACTTTTGTAAAATTGTTTTAAAACTTGCGTACTTCTCCCTTACCTGTTAGGCTGGTTGGGGCATCTATCCGGCACCTAATTACCCGCGCAGCCCATCTGAATGCTGCCACGGGGTAGGGAACTCGCAAGCACCGCCATCAGCGACCGAGCCTGTTCACAGGCCACGCCCACTTCTCCAGGCCACGCCCCCCTGACTATATAAGCACCGACGCCCAGCCCTTCTTAGTATCTGTACTCCTGAGGCACAGCCGGGAGCTTTGCTAGAAATTGGTTCGTTTTTTAAAATACTTATGTAAAATTGTTTTAAAACTTGCGTACTTCTCCCTTACCTGTTAGGCTGGTTGGGGCATCTATCCGGCACCTAATTACCCGCGCAGCCCATCTGTAACGCCCTGAACGTCTCAGGATCGTTTAACAGACACGACAATGAGGACGCAACCACTAGTGAAGGGTTAGTTGTTTTAATGAAGGCAAATATAATACAAAGAATAAACAAGTTATAGTCACTGGAATCCTCCAGGCTAAGTACGTTACCAGCCCACAGCACGGATGGTCCTAACCGTCCTCTGCATATACACCGGTACCGGCGTATGCCAACAGAGGGCAGAAATGAAATGGCCGACAATGCCAATCGGTAGGCTGTGAGGGGCACGAAGAGTGTTGGGGAGAATCGAGGAGTCAGGGAAACACCCAGCCGGGGTCTCTACCTGAAGGGAGCAGCCGCTCAACCTCTTCCTCAGACTGCACCGGGACGCGGAGTCACCTCCTGGTGATGCGTCACCGATACCCCAATCACAAGCAAGAAGACTGAACCGAGAGCAGCCGCTCGATCGATCCTGTGGACTTCCGAGTCTGTAACGCGGCAAACACCTCCTGGTGTGCGTTACAGCTGGCAGTCCCTGTGTCTCTGGTCGGGCTGGGAGTTACGACTCCAACCAGCAAAAGCGCCACTGCGCTTGGACTCAGCCGAGTCAAAAAGCGAAGCTCAATGGTTGACCGGTAGAGCTTCCGGGTCCTTCACAGGTGACGATGGGGCAAGACACGGCCCAGGGAGTAACGACTCGACCTACCTCCGTTCTTGCCTTACTGGAGCACCACTCCGGAACACTGCTCTTCACGAAGCAGGTACGTCGGTGTGAACACAATATCCGACCGCGTTGTACCTCCCGGTTCCTCCCTTTATAGGGCGTGTTTTCCTTGAGTTATGTAACAGCTCTCCTGTTTACATAAGGGCGTGTTTCCCTTGAGTTATGTAACAGCTCTCCTGTTTACATAAGGGCGTGTTTCCCTTGAGTTATGTAACAGCTCTCCTGTTTACATAAGGGCGTGTTTCCCTTGAGTTATGTAACAGCTCTCCTGTTTACATAAGGGCGTGTTTCCCTTGTATGACAGGAATTCTTGACACCATCTGAACGCTGCCACGGGGTAGGGAACTCACAAGCACTGCCATCAGCGACCGAGCCTGTTCACAGGCCACGCCCACTTCTCCAGGCCACGCCCCCCCTGACTATATAAGCACCAACGCCCAGCCCTTCTTAGTATCTGTACTCCTGAGGCACAGCCGGGAGCTTTGCTAGAAATTGGTTCGTTTTTTTAAATACTTATGTAAAATTGTTTTAAAACTTGCGTACTTCTCCCTTACCTGTTAGGCTGGTTGGGGCATCTATCCGGCACCTAATTACCCGCGTAGCCCATCTGAACGCTGCCACGGGGTAGGGAACTCACAAGCACCGCCATCAGCGACCGAGCCTGTTCACAGGCCACGCCCACTTCTCCAGGCCACGCCCCCCACGTCCTCTTTCTGCATAAAACTATGCACAGTACTCGGACGCGCAGCGGGCGCGCCGTCAGCGCGCCGAAGCGCGCCAAAGGCAAGCCCGTCTGGGCCCGTCCGGGCCCAGTTGGACCCAGGCCCAGGAACCCTGCCGGATTTGCTGCAGGATCGCCTGGTGTACACAAGTGACATGCTTCGGGCCCTTCACCAGAAAAAAACTCAGGACTGCCACTATGTCCATGCCGAAGGTAAACCCTTTGTCAATTGCGCACGATGTAACTCAGCCGAATACGGCCCGGGAAAGCCGGGACTACAGATGGGCCTCCTTAACTGCCGCTCCCTCCCTAAGCATGCGCACGAAATCAATTTGCTGATACAGGATTATGGCCTGGCCGCTCTGTTTCTCACAGAAACCTACTCACCACCAGCACGGACTCGGACATTGTCAATGCCCTACCCCCAGGATATCTCATTCAAACCTTACATAGACCTAAAGGGAGAGGAGGAGGGCTGGCAATCATCTACAGAGAACATCTGGCCTGTAGGATTAGCAATGCCAATATTGAAGACTGCGAAAGCTGCTACTTTGCCCTTCAAATTTCCCCGGCACACTCCCTTTCAGGACTGTTGCTCTACTGCCCTCCGGGGACACTAGGGAATTTCCTCAACGCCCTCACTGATACGGCGTCACAATCAGTCTCCTCCGCCTCGAACTTTCTCGTCGTGGGCGATCTCAACCTTCACCTTAATGACCCCACAGATTCCACAGCCTCGGATCTTCTTCAGGACCTTAGATCTTTCAATATCCGACTGATCAACAACGAACCTACCCATGACAAGGGTCACCTTTTTGACCCTGTCCTGACCAACATCAGGGATATCACCTCGGGTCCCCCCATCCCTCTCCCTTGGTCAGATCACTTCCTTGTTCCCTTTTTCTGGCACCTTACCATTGCACGTCCCCAACCCCCCAAAATCCGAGTGACAGACCGACGTTGGCACAAGCTCGAACCGGTGGAATGGGCCAGTCTGCTCTCAGATTCTACACCTATCCTCTCCACGGACCCGGTCACGGCCGACGAACAGTTCAATTTTTGGCTCACATCCTCACTGGATAAACTCCTCCCCAATACTATCACCCTTAAACATACCAAAAGAGTGACTCTTGCCCCTTGGTACACTCCGGCACTCAAATCCCTTCGACAGGAATGTAAGAGAACAGAACGCTCCTGGAGAAAGGATAAATCTAACGAAAAGAAGGCTGCCTATCACACCGCCTTACAAAATTATAAAACCACCCTCCGCAATACCAAAACTCTATTCTTCCAAGAAAGAATAGAACAATCCGCTAGCTCCAGTAAGGAATCTTTCACCATCTTAAACGAACTCCTTAAAATCCCGGACCCGAGACCGAGAGACCCCCCCAGATCCCAAAGTTGATGAGGAAAAGTGCTACAAGTTAGGGAATTTCTTCAAGGAGAAAATCCAAAAAATCCGCGACTCCATTCCATCCATAAGTTCGAGCGAGGAAAAAGAAGCCTACAACTCTCTTAACCCCCCATGTCTCACTTCCTGGGGACAAGTGACGGCAGAAGAGGTCATAGATACGCTGAACATCATTAAAAGCGGGTCTCCCAGGGATCCGGCCCCCTTACGTATTTTCAAAAAGGTAGCACCCACGATCGCTCCCCCCCTTACCCACCTTATTAACGCCTCCCTTCAACAAGGAATCGTCCCCCCCCAGCTGGAAGGCGGCAGTCGTCAAGGCACTTTTAAAAAAAACCTTCCCTTGACCCTGCCGACCTAGCAAATTATAGACCAATCTCCCTCCTCCCGGGAACTAGCAAGATCGCGGAAAAGCTTGTCAACAGAAAACTTTCACAATTTCTGGAGAACAACAACCGACTAAAAAGTTCGCAGACGGGATTCCGCCCCGGGCAGGGCACCGACATCGCCCTCCTCATGGCGGTGGAAGAGGCCAGAGCACTCTTAGACGAAGGAGGATCAGTGGCAGTGATCCTCCTCGGCCTGAGTGCGGCCTTCGACACCGTCAATCACCAGCTTCTTATCCAACGACTCAGGAGTGTCGGTGTTGAAGGAACTGCCCTGTCCTGGCTATCGTCCTTTCTGAGTCAACGCTCCTTTCAAATCTGGGAGAATAACACCCGCTCCTCCGACACTCCCCTCCAATGTGGCGTGCCTCAGGGCTCCTCCCTTAGCCCCACATTATTTAACATCTACATGTCCCCATTGGAGGAGGTTGTTACTCCGTTCGGGGTGAGCATCGTTAGTTATGCTGACGACACACAGTTAGTGGTGTCCCTTTCACATCCCAGACAACAACCTGCGGACCTGTACAACTGTCTGACACAGATACAAGGATGGATGAACAGATCGTCTCTGAAACTTAACGGTTCAAAGACTGACATTCTCCTCCTTGGTCAGAAGGGACCCTCTCCACTACTTAACATCTGGCCACCCAGTTTAGGCCCGCTCCCAGACCCCAAACCAGAGGTAAAAAGCCTGGGTGTTTGGCTTGATAAGGACCTCTCATTTGCAACACAAGCAAAAAAGGTAGCCGGGACGTGCTTTGGGCTGCTCAGGTCAATTCGAAAGATCTTGCCCCTGCTCCCCCACAAATCCCAGAAACTGTTGATTCAAGGCCTGATACTCTCCAGACTCGACTTTAGTAATTCCATCTACTTAGGGGCCCCAGAGGCAACCATGAACAAACTACAAAGGGTCCAAAATGCAGCTGCCCGGATCCTCACTAACACATCTGCCAGAGCTTCGGTCAAACCAGCTCTGAAGCGTCTCCACTGGCTCCCGGTGAGAGAACGTGTGAAGTTCAAGGCCCTCTGCCTGGCACATAGACTGCTTCAAAACAATGGCCCCCCAAGCCTGGAAAAATTTATCAAACCCTACAAAGCCCCTAGATCCCTCCGCTCCGACCAGGAACGTCTTATCGTCACTCCCAGAGTGAAGAAGGCACGAACAGGAGGAAGACGCTTCTCGGTTCACACCGCACGCCTCTGGAACGCCCTACCTCACCTCCTGAGAACTGAACCTAATTACCTACGGTTCAGGAAGCAATTGAAAACCTACCTTTTCCTCTAACCGACCTCCTTCCCTGCCCCCGCTGACTCCCCAGTTGTACTGATCTTAGCGCTGGGATACCTACGGGTGACTACGCGCTCTATAAAAATAAATAATAATAATAATAATAAAAACAGTGCACACGGCCCCGTGGGTCCCCTGTGTCACTACCTTGGGTGGTTCCTTGGGGTCCCAGCGATTCTAAAGGCTCTAGGCCTTGTGTCTAGTTCAGTCGTGGTTCTTATACCACTTTATTGGTATATGGTTTGGTACGCCCCTAGGGCCCAAACGTGTATTTGTGCTATTACTGTTGATTGCTAACTTGTAAATTAAGTACTTTGAACTCCAGTCTCATAAAGAGACTAGAGGGGTGTGTTTTAACCTAAATACATATATTTAAAATATATACCTGGTGTGGTTGTCCTTTCATTTAATCATTCAAGAGATTATAGACTGGTAAAACAAGCTGCTTTACATTCCTTCAAGACTTAGCCTGAAGGCTGCTCTCCATAGCTACCACTAGGATAGCTTTCAATAAAGGTTTTCTTTAACCAATTCACCATAAGGGGTTGTTTGGACTGATACAAGGTGCCCACTAGAACTAGTGGACAGCATATATCGGCCACCTTCTCACACAGGCTATGCTCCAGAGGGGGGCAAACACAAGATGTACAATCTAAGATAAGAAAAGCCTTTGAATAAAAAGAAGGCAACTGGGAAACCAAAGGAAAGCAATGGTCCGGCTGTAAGCCCCTGTACGTTCTTGGTAAGCCCAAATTGTGTTTTTTACAAAAGACAGTTTGTGCTGTTAAGTAGGCTCAATATAGGGGAAGAAAAGTAATGAAATGAGAAGCAAGCAAATGAGTGACAATAAAGCTAGCTAATGATAAAATATGAGTTGGCTGTAAGCCCACTGTTTAGTGGTTTTGTATGATCCATAAGGTCTTTGTTGCTAGCCATGACTAAGAAATGCTTTGTATTGGTCCCCGACAACTTGTAAGGCAAAAGCAAAGTAATTATATTTGGAGTTTTTTTAAGATATATAGAGACTGGCTTGCAGGGAAATCATCCTTGTGCACAAATGTCGTTCACACCAAATGACATTTTTTCGCACCTGGATTTTCTATGATAACATTACTAGCCCTGGGACAGGCAGACATGTAAGACTGGGTAGACATGTGACGGGTCTACCATCTGGGGATGAAAAAACCTAATGGCATGATTTTGATTTTTCTTTTTAACCAATGCAATATGTTAGCATTACTATTTTTGAGGTCACTTATTTTTTTAGTTTAATCTCTTCTTACCATCATACGAGGCTTAGGAGCCTTGAAACTGGAGAATGCCAGATATGAGCCATCTCTACCCACTGGCACGAACTACTTTGTCAGTGTGCCAAACCGAGACAGAAAGGTAGTTGGGCAGTGTTGGAAAGTGGTTTATTGGTAGTGGCAAATGTAGGTCTGCCACTGGCAATAAGGCCACTAACACATAATAGGACCCAGCATAGGTCTTAGAAAATTATTCCTATGCTCAACCCTTGGTAACGTGGCTGCGAGCAGACAGACTTAACTTCAAACACAGGTGTGTAAAGCATTTAAAAACACCATTTCAGTAAATAATTAAGACACAACACAAAATAAAAATCCAACACCAATGTATAAAAATAGGTAATATTTGTATCTTTTAAATGACACCAAAACGAACAAAATCCACTGTAGGGAACCAGAGATATGAATTTTTAAAGATTAGTCACTTTCTAGGACTTAGAAACCAACAGTGCCCCTTTTAGTTATTTTGTTTTCTCTGACAGGGACACACCTTTAGAAACGGTTCTGGAGAATATCTCACCACTGTGTAGCCTTCTCCAGCAGGCTAGGTCCAGTTAGAACTCCTTCCTGAAGTTCTGCTTGCGGGTCCCAAAGTATTCAACACACAGTCCAAGGTTCTGGAATCTCCAACAGGGTCCTTGAAAGTGTGAAACTTCAATTCCGCAATCCACTTGAACAAAGCCCTTTCAAATCCACCGGTTCTCCAGGCTGGGGATTCTTTGTGGGGATGTCCAGGTGAGCTCTGTTAACCTGTAGCTTGCAGGGAGTCTACTTCTTAGTCCTTTTGTAGCAAGGTAATCCACAGGGCTGCAGTGTTCAGATGGTGCAGTTTTCAGAGGTCAGGCCTTAGAAGTCTTTGCACAGCAGAACTTCGCAGCAGGGCACGTCTTGCTTCAGTAATTTTCAAGCAGCAGATCTGGAGGGCTCTGCCCCTCTCAGATACGTATTCAAAATTCTCTGGGTCAAGCCACAGGTCACCTCTGACCAATGAAAGCAGGGTAACTCCTCATAGTGATGACCACATCCTGCAGAGTGTGGCATTTTGTTGTCCCAGAGTGCATCATTCTTCCAAATCCATAATGGCTGATTTTCCAGCAAGGAGGTAAGAGCTGGCTAAACACACCCCCTTGGGATGGCTTATTTCCATGGACTCTCCCCCTACCATCTGCACACACCTTCCTTAAGCCTAGCCCTGACTCCTGGTCAAGAGTGTCCGAGTGAAACTGAAACCCAGGCCTCCCCTCTGCCTTTGAAGAGCATAGTTTACGACTCCACCTCCTGGCCTGGCATACCTATAGACCAGCACACTGCCCTCCCAGCAGAGTGGTTCTTTATCACCTCTTCAAAGCAGCCTGGCTAATCCACTTAACTCTGACCAATCTGGGCAGACCACTGGAAGGCTGAATTTGGACTTACAAAGTCTTATAACTTCTTGCATGCACGCTTTAGGAGAAATTCAACAACATAATATTGTTGGATTTATTACTACCATTCTGGGAAGTCTTTGAATGGTCCGGCTAGTCCTCTCCTATCAATGTTTATTAATCATTAACTTCCTACCATGTTAACCTATGGGCCATGGGGTTTGCAATGGGGAAAATGACTTGGGCCAGTCTTCTAGCACCAGGGCTTATAAAAACATATTTTATAAGTATTTCCCTAATTTCTACAGGACCCCCACCCCCTGTGCAACTAGGGAAGACTTTCGGGGTTCTGAATCTGTAGAAATATTGCAGATTCTCCTTTTACTGTGTTTCTAGTATCAAAGTAGAATTTGACTAGCAATTTACTGTTTCAAAGCAGTTCTGGCACCCAGTGCTGCTTTTAAACTGACCTCAGGCTTCAGCACTGCACACATGCTACTGCAGAAAATGCTGCTGGCCTCTAAACTGCCATACCCCAGGGTACTGGGGACTTCTAGGTAGGTTCAATCCCCTGCCCTATTAGATACTAGAGGCTTATGGGGTAGGTCATACCAATTACAGGGGTACCCCACCATACCATAGTGTACCCTAGTGTATGTTGGGTGTTTTAACTGAGATCGTAGGGCCCGACGACACATCATGGCGCAGAGATCCACTCCGGAACCAGTGGACATCTTCGACGAAGGCCCAGATGTCCCAGAGGAAGATTCTGAAGACCTGGAAATCGTGTCAGAGGCAGAAGACTCAGACGACCCCATTACTCCTGGTCAACGAGTGGGTACAACTGCCCCAGCCCCACCACCTAAACAGAAGGCACTGGTCAAGACTTCGCCTGTTGGCCCCAGTCTTGACCGAAAACACACTTCAGAAGCCCCGGGCCCGGCTCCGAAGAAAAAAAGACCAGCCTTCCGGTAGCTCGGGACCAAGCAAACCGCATGTAATAGTCCCACAGGCGCTTTCGGTACCAAAGCCAAAAGAACACTCTGCTCCAAAAACGGCTCCGAACGCTTCGATGCCAAAAGACAAACCGGCCCGAACACCCTGAGGCCAATAGACAAACCGGCTCCGGACACTTCCAAGCCTAAAGACCACCCTTCGGCTCCAAGACCAAAACCCTCGGAACTGAAAACCAAGCCAAAGGATTCTACCACACCTCCTAAGGCCAAGGAGCAGAAACCTCAGCTTCGCTCTGAACCGAACAAATCGGCGCCGAAACAGCCAAGAGAAATTTCTCATCCGGATCCTGTCGATCCCAAACAGAAAAAGATCTACATTCATCCCAAAACAGGACATGTCACAACTGTGCCATGCAAGAAGAGGAAGCTAGACACAGCACACACCCCACCAGTGCCACTTCACCCATACCACCTTCTTCTCCTGTCCTTCCTTCTAATCCCATTCCTCCCCCTAACCTGTTACACCACCTCTGCCTGTAACCTCTCCACCACATACACCACCACCACACGATGATGAGGACGATGACTTAAGGGGAGACCCTAATGACCCGTTCACGGATCCACAGGACACACCACAAGACGATTAGGGTGATTACAATGACCCAATAGATCCATCAGACCTCCCAAGCCCCCAACCATACCCAACAAAACCATCTCCCCCAGACGACAACATTGGTTTTGGACAACGTATCAATAAGGCTGCTGTTTTTCACGGTGTGCACATGCACTCAGACACAACAGAGGAGGATTTTCTTCTAGATACCTTTGAAGAGTCCCATAAAACTGTACAAATCTTACCAATGATTAAAGGGATCATTAAACATGCCCCATACATATTCAAAGACCATGTACAAGCCAGGATTCTTAATCCTAGAATCGATAAATATAGACATGCTCCTGAAGACCCTGCGTACATCAAAGGACAGCTGCCTTTAGATTCACTAGTAGTTTCCAATGCTAGGAAACGTGCCAATTCACAAATATCCGGGGATGCACAACCCCCCGATAAAGAATCTAAATTGCTAGATGCATCTGGCAAAAGGGTAGATGCACAAGCGGCCAATCACAGGCGCATAGCCAACACTCGAGCACTGCTGGCTAGATATGATAGGGCCCACTATGACCAGCTGGAAACCCTATTACAGCATTTGCCTGACCAATACAAAACTCAGGCAAATGATCTAATACAAGAGGGCAAATGAATAACAAACGCCTCAATTAAATGTGCCCTTGATGCAGCAAACACTGCCTCTAGGTCCATCAATACTAGTGTACTGCTCAGACGACATGCCTGGCTACGCATTTCAGGCTTTAAGCAAGAGGTCCAGACAACCATTCTCAACCAGCCGTTCAATCAAGAACAACTTTTTGGACCAGCTGTGGACATTGCTCTTCAAAAAATGAAAAAGGATACACAGACTAAGTCCATGGGAGCATTGCAGTCTCCACACACACGTGGCTCCTTTTATAGAGGAGCCTCCAAAAATGTCGTGCAGATACCTCATCTTCATTCAAAAATACCACTTAAACATACCCCAACAGAGGCTATTTTAGAGGAGGATACCGGGGGAATAACAACAAAGGGCGAGGCCAAGGTAACAATAGCACTCGCACCTCCCCTGCTAATAAAAAACTGACTTCCCTCCACTCCCCCCAGACCATTCCACTCCGGTCGGGAAGATTATCACAGTTCCTACCTGTCTGGAACGCCATCACAACAGACAAGTGGGTAAGACAGATTATCCAGTATGGTTACTGCCTGGAACTTACAGATAACCCCCAAACATACCACCCAAGCAGCGTCCAATGTCCACAGAACATCTTACACTTTTAAAACAAGAAGTTCTCTCACAGCTTCAGAAGCAAGCCATAGAGCCAGTCCCCTTACCACATCAGGGAACAGGGGTTTACTCGCTGTATTTCCTGATCTCCAAAAAGGACGGGACTCTTAAGGCCAATACTCGACCTTAGACCCCTCAATCTGTATATACACTCAGATCATTTTCACATGATCACTCTACAACAAGTGCTTCCACTGCTGCAACGAGGAGACTTTCTTGCCACACTAGATCTCAAGGACGCCTACTTCCACATTCCCATACATCCTGCTCACAGGAAGTATCTGAGGTTCATAGTGGATGGACAACACTATCAGTTCACAGTCCTTCCATTCGGAGTCACCGCCGCACCCAGAGTATTCACCAAATGCCTTGCAGTGGTAGCAGTACACTTAAGGAGACAACAAATCCTTGTCTTTCCATATCTGGACGACTGGCTGATAATAGCCAAGTTATTCAACCAGTGTGCAACACACTCATCAAACCATCCAAACATTGTGGTTCACAGTCAACTACACCATGTCCCATCTCCAGCCCTCTCATGTACATCAATATCTAGGGGCCACAATAAATACTTCCACAGCTCTAGCATATTCCAGTCCAGCCAGGATAGCCAGTATACAAGCTCTTGTCACCAAATTTCAAACCCAACACTCTCTCCCAGCCAGAGTGTTCATGCAACTCATAGGCATGATGGCATCTTGCATATTTATTGTACCTTATGCAAGACTTCAAATGCGTCCCTTATAAGAATGTTTAGCACATCAGTGGAATCAGGCTCAAGGACTACTTACACATCTGGTGTTGGTGAACAGCCGCACACATCGCTCTCTGCAGTGGTGGAAAACAACAAACTTATGCAAAGGGCGGCCGTTCCTCGAACCTGTTCCACAGATAGTACTTACAACAGACGCATCACTCACAGGATGGGGAGCCCATCTCCTCAATCACACAACCCAAGGCAAATGGCTCACTCAACAAAAAGTGCTCCATATCAATCATCTAGAACTACTAGTAATATTCCTAGCACTAAAATAATTCCAACCACATGTACAGAACAAGGCTGTCCTGATCCGGACGAACAACATGACAGCCAAGTATTACATACAAAAACAAGGAGGCACACATTCTCTGCAGCTGTCCCAGCTTGCACAGAACATTTGGAGATGGGCCATCCCACAAAACATATACCTGCTTGCACAACACCTTCCAGGAGTTCACAGTCAGATTGCAGATCTGTTAAGTCGACAAACACAGCAGATTCACAAATGGGAGCTACATCCCCAAGTTCTTCTCCCATTTTTCCAGATTTGGGGCCAACCAGACATAGATCCGTTTGTCACGCTCAAGCGCCAAATGCCCAAACTTCGACTCCAGGTTTCCACACCCGTTGTCCAAGGGCAATACGATATGGATGAACTGGTCAGGCAGATTTGCCTACGCTTTTCCGCCACTCCCACTGATTCCCCTAGTGGTACGCAAGCTCTGACAAGTCTCTCAAATTGATCCTGGTAGCTCCCACATGGGCACGCCAACCGTGGTTCACAACACTGCTAGAACTCTCTAGTTCCACACCAAAAACTACACCTCTCCCCATCACTGCTAACGCAGAACCATGGAGAGATAAGGCACCCCGATCCAGGTCAGCTGAATCTGGCAATCTGGCTCCTGAAGTCCTACAATTAGTTTATCTTAACCTTCCACCAGACTGTATGAACATCATTAAAGAAGCCAGGCACCCTACCACTAGAGCTTGCTATGCGGCAAAATGGAACAGGTTTGTCATTTACTGCACTAAAAATAATATTGATCCACTGGATGCATCCATTCAGGACATCAGTTGCTACTTACTACATTTGCAAAGATGTAATTTAGCATATTCAGCCATACATTTACATCTAGCAGCACTTGCTGCTTATTTACAAAACAGACAACACTTGTCACTTTTCAGGGTCTTAGCAATTAAAGCCTTTATGGAGGGCCTTAAAAGAATCATTCCTCCCAGATTACCACCCTCTCCAGTGTGGAATCTAAACCTCGTATTTACTAGGCTCATGGAACCCCCATTTGAACCTCTACATAAATGTGAACCTCAGTTCCTCACATGGAAAGTAGCTTTCCTTATTGCAATCACCTCTCTCAGAAGAGTAAGTGAGATCCAGGCTTTAACCATACAAGAACCTTTCTTACAAATACATCGTAACAAAGTGGTTCTCAGAACAAATCCAAAATTCCTTCCTAAAGTCATCTCGGCATTTCACCTTAACCAATCGGTGGAGTTAGCGTTATTTGTTCCAAACCAAGACTCCGTAGCAGAGAGAGCTCTTCACACACTAGACGTCAAAAGAGCACTACTTTATTACATTGACAGGACTAAATCCTTTCGGAAAACAGAACAATTGTTTGTAGCCTTCTCTCCACCTCATAAAGGTAACCCCATCTCCAAAGCTGGGATTGCAAGGTGGATTGTTAAATGTATCCAAATATGCTACCACAAGGCTAAACGCACGTTAACTATTCCCCCTAGAGCGCATTCCACACGCAAACTAGGGGCTTCCATGGCATTCTTAGACAACATACCCCTAGAAGACATTTGTAAGGCAGCAACATGGTCTACCACACACACACCTTCACTAAACACTATTGTGTTGACGTGCAGGCCCTGCAACAAGCTTCTGTAGGCCAAACTGGTCTTAACACTCTTTCAAACTACTGCAACTGATACAGGTGACCACCGCTAGGGGAGACACTGCTGTACAGTCTATACAAAGTGTGCGATCTGCAGCTCATATGCCTTGAACGGAAAATGCTACTTACCAGTATGCATCTGTTCTTGGCATGTAGAGCTGCAGATCCGCACCCACCCACCCACCTCCCCGGGACCTGTATCTGTTCCAGTACTATCTTATTTGGAGATACACACATGGACATCTTTTTCTTTTCTACTAACTCCATCATTTCCTATCATGGCGAAAAACAATCTGAGGATGGAGTCCATGCCCATGCGCACTATATTCCAAGGGAGGAGTCACCTATCTACTACAAACTTCTTCCAAGACAACAACAAGGTGCAAGTATACGAGCTCAACACCAGATGGCGATCTAATGCAAAGTGTGCGGATCTGCAGCTCTACATGCCAAGAACAGATGCATACTGGTAAGTAGCATTTTCCTTCTTATTGGTCTAGATGGCTCAGTCGACTATTTGTTTCACTATTGCTATATTACTGGCTTCATGGAAGGGGTCACTGCTGCATCCTCTATGAAAAAAGGGTATTTTACAGATACTTCACATAAGAGAATTATGAGATCAATCAATGTTGATGTGAAATATTAAGCGAACATCTTACGAGATGTAATAGAAATGTGTTGCACTACTTCCTGAATCTGCCCAATCAGCAAAAATCTGAAATAAGGCAGAATGAAAGAACTGCACTGCAAAATCTCATGGAAAACCACAAGGTGTCCCCGTTGCCAAATCCCAAACGTCAGCACTTGTAGTAACTAGGAAACGTTTCTGTAAGGAATCTCGTACATGAAGGAGACTTAATCTACAAGATGAAGACTAGTCAGTGCTGAATAAATCAATCCTAAACATTAGAGCTGGAAAAATCCTTCAAACAGGCAAAAACCCTTGATAGTTACCTGAAAAGTGCAGTATGGGCAGCAGCCATAAGGAACTCAAAACACGAGCCATCCAGCAGCTACACACTAAAGCCTGGGTGCAAATATAGATTATTTGCTCATGACATTATCCTCGAAGACCTATACAAAGAGGCCTGAAAGGAGACTGTATGTTTGTCTTGCAGTTCAACCTCTGTGTTGCGTATCTAGCTGTTGATTTGCCCAACCCGAGAACTTTCAACAGGGATTGGTAAAAATCTAATTTCCAATTTTACACTATGATAGAACTATATAGGCCTGCAACATCATCATGATGCTCTTCTTGTGTACTAAAAAATTAACAAGATGTTAGAAATCATTACAAAAATAAATTTTTTGTGGGATAAGGAAGATCAAGAAAACGTGCAATGGTTTATGAACTAACAGCCAAAAGCAAGAGCACAAACCTCCAAATCCTCCAGGTGTGGTTTAACAAAAAACACAGCTATCTTGATCAGTTAGTGTAGGAGAGTAGGATCTGCACTTATGTTGCCCTCACTTTTTTTCTGATGTTAACACTGGTTTCTGGCTATAGTCTGGCTTGGTCCCTGCTAATCAGG
Organism: Triturus cristatus; assembly: GCF_964204655.1. Classification (NCBI taxonomy): domain Eukaryota; kingdom Metazoa; phylum Chordata; class Amphibia; order Caudata; family Salamandridae; genus Triturus; species Triturus cristatus. The sequence continues at coordinate 298,076 of NC_140579.1, forward strand.
GCCCCAGTCTCTCTGTTCTCTCTAAACGACTTGGAGTGCATATTAGATGCACTAGTGATTGGTTACTGTGGTGCCGTATGAGCCCCTAGTATATGGTACCTTAGGTACCAAGGGCATAGGTACTTCACAAGCCTACCATGGGCTGAAGCATGTATTATGCCACCCCTGGGAAGCAGACTAAATCTGACACCTCAGGCCTGCTACTGCAGCCTGGGTGAGGTAGTGTTAGCACTCCTCACAGAGGTATAGGTTCCTCTATCTCACCATACACACACATAAACCTATCAGTCACCCCTTTGGCAGGCCCAATCAATCCTGAGGGCAGGGTGCTTGGTTTACAATGTGAGGGGGTGCCTCTGCCTGAGCAGGGCCCCTCTGCAGCTGGCAGGGTCTATTCCCTGTGGCTGTTTGTGGATGTGGTTAAACCATATACTCTTAAGTGCATTATAACCTCCTGGTTAATGTTAACTTTGGAATGACTGCATCAAAACATGTCGTGTTTGGTGTCAAACATCTTCGAATCATAACCCCACACCAGTAACTGGTGTGGGAGTATGATCCCACCCTTCTAGAGGGGATGACATGTACCTACTGTGGTAACACGGTAGAAATCTGAAAGAGCCCTGGCATCACAAAATGGATGCCACCAGCACAGACACTGGGCTTCCCTCCTGCTGCTGACTGAAACTCGCAGTGGAGGTGGCCCAACAATAGGCATCCTGTCACAGGGAGGTGTCACCACCTTCCAGACATGATTTAGTGTATTGGAGCTGGATGGGTGCACTCTTAGAGTGCTTTGAAGTCCTGCACTGGGGGAGCAGTAGGCTCCTCTGTGCATATGCCAGCTAAAAAGGGGCTACCAGCCCCTGCTCTGGCACGAAACTGGACAAAGGGAAGTGGGTGTAACCACCCACCCCCATGACCCTCCTAGAGGAGTGGTCATAGAGCTAGTCCCTCCCTTTCTTTTACTATAAGATAGGAACACCTTGCCATTGCAAGTTAGATAACGTGGACGACGCTTTACAAGAAGAATCCTGGCCCTTCGACGTTCCACTACCTTTGGAAGACAGAAGAATCTCCCTTGGAGTCAAGGAGTGACTCCCCTGCTTGGCAGGCACCTGAAACTCTAATCAACAGTCGCAAACTTTCCCGCTCCCGCCGGAGCCCGAAGTCCCTGCAGCCCCGGAAGTGGATTTCCTGACTTCTCGACGGCCATTGTGAGTCCCCAGCAGAGCTGAGGCGAGTGGACCCCACGAGTGACGAGGAACCGCAATACCTGGGGACCGTGCACTATTGTTGAGTGCAACCCCTTCACGATGTTCTACGAACTTGTGCTTTGGACCATCTGTGGCCCAAGCCTCCAGCAGGTTTTGCAGCAAAAATCAGCGGCCTACCCCGTCCCGAGTCACCGTGGGCTCCTGTGAAGCATTTCCTCAAGAGGCGTCTTTGCGATCCCTTGCCTGTTGGCTTGTGGGTCCCCCGAAGACTTTAGCAACTAAAAGGGCTCCCCTGGTTGCTCCAGGCCTGCCCTCACTCACCCTCGCTGGGTGAGTCCCTCAGACCTTGCTGGTCTGCACCATCGACTTTCTTCACACCACACGAGACTTGCTGTTGCCAAGGCTTGTTGGCTACAATCCGGTTGCCGACACCGCAGTCAGCTGCAGACGTCGTGGAACACTCCGAATCTAGTTGCTGGTCATCGTCGATCCCTCCTGGAGCTCGTGAGCGAAGAGTCAAAACACCCTTGATCACCTGAAATCACCAGACATCCGTGGGCATCCATTTTCCTGGCCCCGGGTCACTGGCAAGTGACTCTGAACACTGTCCCTTCAATTTTCAGGTCTTCTACATCTTGAATCCAACCTTGGATTCCACCAGATACTTCTTCAGTCGCCGCTAGCAGCAAGTCTTCTTTGGTCTCCATAGAAAACAGCGACGCGACCCGACACCAAAAGACACCTATGCACCCGGCTTCCCTGGGTGAGGTAACTCGTGCACTCAAGTGCCCTAGTGTGTGTTGGCCCTCGAATTACTTACCTTGTAAGTGGCTTGCTTGTAGACTTCCTCGAAGTACCCTAAAACTTTAAAAATCAAACCGCGACTTGCTCCATTGTAATCAATAGGGAACCCGCGGCTGTGTTCTCACACTGCATGCGTCTCCCGTGGGTCTGTTACTTACCTGCTATCACTGCAGTCATGACGCCCCAGCGATTCTACAGGCCCTAGGCCTTGTCATTCTGCAAGTCGACTTTCCAAAACCTCTTTTTAGGTCTCGGCTAGCGAAGGCTGCGCTTGTGCAGTCTCGCTCGTGAGATTTAATGACTTGGAGAAGAGGGGCTTGAACCCGCCCCTCTTCTCCCCTTTTCTCCATTGGCTGGCCTCTTGAATGCTGGCCAGCCATTGGAGAAGAGGTTTGTCTCTCCGAACAGGCCCCGTCCTTTTCGGATTCGGGGGCGTGTTTTTTTCTACTTTTCTCATTATCTCCTCCAGCCAGTGGCAAGAGGAGAGAAAAGAAAAACACGCCCCTGAATCCGGAAACGCCGCTGCCTTTCTCCGAGGCATTTCTGCTTCGCCTCGGAGAAAGGCGGTGGTGTTCATGGCATCATCCCCTGCTCCTCGGTCTAAACACGGTCCCTCCAGGGGCCCTTCAGATGCCCTTGTTAATGCTTGTACACAGACACACCCGAAGCACGTTACTTTGAGAAAACAAAACCGAGACAATATTTTAACGCTGGGACCTGTGTTGGTTAATGAAGCCTCAGGTAAACCGCAACAATACAGTCTAGACTACGCATTCCACTAAACAGCAAACTCTACGAAGCCAGCAAGTTGGAAACGAAGACGTGCTTCTGTTTCTATTTTTTTAGGCACTATCTCTTTGATCTCCGCTTCCTCATTCTTCACTCCCTCAGATTTCTGGTGTGTATCGGCGGCATCTCGTATAATTACCCCGAGCACTACAAGGCCTCTGTGATTACGGGAGCTGTGCCCTGAAGACAGCCTGGAGCCAGGGGCGCTCCGGCGCGCTCCGGCGCGCTTCCCCTCCCGCCCGAACAATGGGCGGCATCTCGGCCCGTCTGCACCCGTCTGAGGAGATAATGATACAGCGCGGCGGCCCGGAGAAGCGTGCGCAGGCATGTCACTCAATGAGCCCAGGGTGAACCTGTAAGCGGACTCTGCGACCTGCAGCCAGATTGCCCGACCCAAATCCCCGTAAGATTGCTGTGGAGGAAGTAGGAAAGGAAAATTATAAGGGCAACGAAGAGCCCAGCAGGCTGCCTCCTGGGCAATAATACCCAGACAAAAACAGTGTGTACGTTTCATTACAGATCAGACGGTTTACCAAGTGCTCAGCCAGCATTAATGTACAGTAACATGAACAGGAGAAAGTAAGGGCAAGAGGGTGAAAAAAAAAAACAGAGTCAAGGAGGTGCAAGGCTAAAATAAACTATGTAAATGCTCAGTATAAATTCATTCATTCAAAATGCACCTTCAAAACGTTACAGCACTGTTTTAAATAAATTTAAAAAAATACTTTTCGAAATACTGGAGGAGAAACATGCATGTAAAGACGACGTTGAGGATGAGAATTGAGGATTACGCAGGGTATATGACGCGATAAGTTTAGACGGGCAGTTCTGTTTGTCCTGTCAGTTTCCCCGATGCCCCAGTGTACTTTGTTCTCCAGTCTTTATTTTTGCAGTTTTTTTTAACGCGAACTTGACTCCAAGGTACTGGAGCGCTTTTGCATCATCACAGTTACACTACACAAGGACACATTCATTTTTGTAGGCACGGGGCGATTAAGTGATTTTCCCAGAATCACAGAATGGTGGCCCGACGCCGAGCCTCGAGCCTGGTTACCCAGTTTTAAGGTCGGCTGCTCTGGCTGTTACGCCAGTCTTATTCTTCTCAGAGCTCAGGTACTCTTAGTTTGTCCAAGTAGTATTTAAACACAAGCTCTGTTTTGTCTAATTAGGTATGCTGCTTCTGGCATTCAACGTTTGTTTGAACACATATTTTCTACAGTTACTCCCGTGCCATCCCTCAAATTCGCTCCCTCTGGTTCGTATCGTGCCTTCCACTTCTAGGATCACTCCTCCACTCTGTATTGCTTTCAGGATTCTACTATCTCAGCAGCAATGCTGGTGGCCAACAACGGAGTTGTTCACAAACCTAAAATATGTGATCACCTAAAATCGCGGTGGAACACGGCCAGCGTCCGCGCGACAGTGTTTTGGTTCCTGTTTTCACCTCATTGTTTAAATTCTGCTTAGTTATCTTGCCCTATAGTACCATGTGGTCTATATAGTTTGCCCGTCTGTTTACGAAAAGCGGCGCACCAGCACCAAAAGGAATACATATAACTGCTTGTTTGCCACTTTTATTTAACTCTCTAAGCGCCGTCGCCGGAATAGTGTTTATTTTTTACTCATCTAATTTACTTCCTCCTCAGAGCCATTGTGTACCGACGTCTTCCAAGGCCTTTTTACAGTTGCGTGTGACGCACGCGTCCTTTCGAAGGTTTTGGGCTGAGGAAGACGGCGTTGCTACGAAAATTACCGTCTGCCCTACATACGCTAGTATCTCTGTAAATGTGGGAGGGGTTAACTTGAAGGAACTGAAAACCCCCATTTCTCCCCAGGGCTGTAATGAAATGCTCAAAAAAGGAACCACATGAAAACATTTATTGTATAGAAAATGGAACCGAACGCGACGTGACTAGGACACTGCTTCTACCCCAGTTCACTCTTTGCCACCCCTCGGGGCACGGTTCTGGTTATGCGCTGGTACCACTTTGGTACCGTAGACTCAGGACAGAGTTAAAACAACAAAAACAAGGACCCCCATCTCCTCTCCCTCCATAGGAACAGCATACCTCCTCTTTTCTTCAGAATTAAAGCAACCACATAATTCAGCCCCAGTTGTCAATAGCTTGAAATGAACCAGAATAGATAAAACCTATTGAAGCCTCAAGATTATTCACTTTGCGTCACCTATGGTACAATATATTCTGCAGATGGCTAAATTGGCTCAGTAGGTCAATGTGTCTTCTGCCCGCACTAACGTCTATGCCCTCTGCATACCACAGGCGTAAAACACCACAGCTTGTTTCTGGCTTTTGTTTTAGGCCATAAAACAAGGACCTTAGGAACAGGAACATAGGGTAATCCTAAAGTATGTTATTAAAGTTGGTGCAAAAACTAAAAGCTGTATGGCACGCACTGTATGAAGAAAATAGTATTCCTCTCAGGACATCTTAGCTGGGCGAGCTACACGGGTACAGTTAAACTTGCCTTGACTGCGGCCACCCAAATATAGACACCAAACTGGCTTGCTGTCTAACTACAGATTCCCTCACCCAGTACTCCAGGCCCACCAAGGTAATGAATCACCGACGCCTGTGAAATGCTGCCGGTATAGGGCATTAAGCACACAATGACCTTTCTTCACTGCCTCCCCAGCTCCCAACCACACACGGGTCACAACCGCTAGGGGAATAAGAAAAAATCCTCTAAAGCTCACATCTCGCCAAATCTTAACAAGTGATATCTGAAATGTGGCGTCATAATGCTTGGAAGTTAGGTTAGTGGTCAAATGCACACTTAGTATATGTGTCTGCAGTGGATGAAGTGGCTGTTCGTGTGTTCATCACATTGCAGTTCAACGATACACATCTTCCCGACTGTAGCAAGGTATTAACATCAGCACCACATCCAGGCGCACAGCAGCCTCAAATGCAGCAATAATTCACCTCGTATTATTTTTGGCGGAAAAAGAGAATAATTTACTGTAAAGTGTGGGTTGTAGTTGAAGGCAGTGTGAGTTTTTCTCAGTGGGACAGTATGGTGTTCAGTGGGGGAGACGATGTGGCACTATGGCCAGAGCTGCTGAATTTGGAACTGGGGAACCAGGTTCAGCCTTAATAACCAGTCCACCAGACGACTCTCCAGTGAGAGCACAATCCCATGCTAGACCTTGGAAGGCTTCGCAAGACCTTAGAAGCGCTGGTGTCTAAGCACCAGCAGGTGGACCCTAGCACTGGCAAGTCTGGGTTAACCTTCAAGGTTTGTCCACCACAATCCATACTGAAGTTCACCTCCAGTCTTGCTAGCAGGCCTATGAAGCCGCACAGCCAGGAACAACAGTGACTCTGTCACTGAGGTCACAGGACCCTTGAGAAGGGCCAGCTCTAGGGCAGTGCAACCAGTGTGACCGGGCGCTGACTTTGGGTGGAGACATTATGTTTGCAAGTAAATTAAGCTTTTAAAAGCGCTTGCTGCCTCCTTCCTGGCCTCCAGCAATTTTCAGCAACAATAAAAATGTCATGATGACTCGGGGGTTTAATGTTCTTCCTAGAGAGAGATCAGAGTTTTGTCTAGTGGAAGTTTTGACTCCTGGAAAGGTAGCACATAGGGTTAATGTGCCTGCAGCAAAGAACATGTACCATGCAGATCACAAAGTGCACATAATGTAAATAGGTCAGTGGGCTTCTGCATGTGTGTGTGTAGGTGGCTCTGTGGGTGGCTCTATTTGTGTGTGGGTTGGTCTATGTGAGTGGCTCTGTTTGTGTGGGTGGCTCTGTGTGTGTGGGTGGCTCTGTGTGTGTGGCTCTGTGTGTGGCTGCAAATGCAATAGGTCTCGCATTTGAGAGTGATTAAGCGATTGACATTGTAAATAACAATGCCGTTTCTTTGAATGTTTTAAAAACAAAAACATAAAAAAAATAATGTCATGAGCAATAACTTTAACAATGCCGAGACCGTTGCATTGTAAATGCTTGTTTAGTATATGGTCTGGTACGCCCCTAGGGCCCCAGCCATATTTGTGCTTAACTTATTGTGAAACGTTGATATTTGAATGTGTTCCTGGCTTCTAATCTCATAAAGAGATTAGTAGAGTGTGTCTAGAAATAAATACATATATATTTGATATATATACCTGTGTTGTGTCCTTTCATTTGGTTATTCAAGAGATTATAAGGTAAAACAAGCTGCTTTACATTCCTCTGAGACTTAGCCTGAAGACTGCTCTCCACAGCTACCACTAGGATAGCTTTCTTTAACCCCTTCAGTGCCCGCCCCTTTCCCCGCCCTGTGCCGGCCGTTTCATTAGCGGGCGGGGTTTGTGACGAGCTGGTCTCGTCATGGGCACAGCGCAACCGCGGCCCATGACGAGACCAGCTCGTCACGGGCATTGAAGAGGTTAAAAGGTTGTCTTAAACCTATCTACCATAAGAGTCGAATTGGACTGGTGCAAGGTGGCCACTATAACTAGTGACCAGCATATGCCAGGCCAACTTCTCACAGTTAATATCACTAAAAGCAGCCTTTGACAGTCTTGCACTCAATCCTCATCCAAAGACCCTGAGGCTGGAACTGTGGCCCTGCCCTTCACCGGGCCTGCTCATTCATTTCTGCATGTGCTCCAATGGTCAGCCTTGCCCCTTTCCAGTCTGACGCCACCAAGCTGATCTGTGGATTTAAACAAGATTCTTCCCTGAGCCGCCCCACCTCTTTATTGTCTACAAGACTCCACTTGCTTCCATTATTCAATCCCACGGACTCCACATCATCTCTTAAGCAGATAACACAACTTCTACTCCTCCTCTAGGAAGACATGCCTACCTCGCAATCAAACTTCGTAGCATGCATGTCTGACATAGCAGACTGCATGAAAAGAAGCTGCCTCAAGCTCAGTGATTGCAAATCAGAAGTGGTGCTTCCAAGCACACCTCTCTATGGACCCCTGCCCGGTGGCCCTATTCCTGTGGACCACCAGCTATCCCCACCAATGCTGCTAGGAACCTGGGTATCATAAATGGCAGTCACATCTGCATGGCCAGCCAAGTCAACATGATAGCAGTAGCATGCTTCCCTAAACTCAAAATGCTCAGAAAAATCCCTAAAAGGCTCCCACTTGATACTTTCAGGACAGTAACTCAGGCTCTCATCACCAACAGACTACACTACAGCAACGCCCTTTATGTTGGCCTCTCTGTCAAGCACTCCAACCGACCGAGTAGCTCAAAGCGTGGCTGCTAGACTCATACTCAACCTTCCTTCATGAGCCCAAATCTCCAAACACCTTAAGGACCTCCACTGGCTCCCCATCAAGAAATGCACCACCATCAAACTACTCTCGTTCTTCTACAAGTTACTCCATAACATAGGCCCTGCCTAGTTCAACTACCACTTCAACTTCCACACCAAGCAACTCAAATTGGCTGGCCAGCTCCTCACACACATCTGACAAACTAAAATGGGAGAACGCACCTTCTTCCCCATCGCCCCCAAGACCTAGAACATGCTCCCCTTCAGAACAGCCAGCTTCTTACCCCCCAAACTCAACTTAAATTCAGAAGCAAGCTGAAAACCTGGCTTTTCAACTAGTCTACTCTTGTCTCAGGTCTTCCCTTCCAGGGCACGTATATACCCTCCTTAGTCACTAGCACGTGATACAAGTCGGTAGAACATAAGCAGCGATTAGAAACTTATTGTAGACTCCGTGGTATTGCAGACTATGATTTTAAATATCTATTTGATGCATGTTATAAATATGATCTATATTGACTTAGCAGTTAAGTTGTGCTTTTTCAATGGCTGTCCATTTCTTTTGATGTGTGGAGTAAAGTTTAAAGAATTATTTTAGTGTTGAAATTGAAAGTTGAACCACAGTCATTATATGCTCAATAAAATGGCTGAATTATCAAACAGCATTGTCATGCAACGTGACCAGTGCTGTGCAGCTTAAAAAGCATGTAAAATTTGAAAATGGTGTACTAGAATTCTGAACTTAAATTAGCATCCTTAGAGTAAGTGGTGTTCTCTTGTGGTAAGAGGTCTTTAATTTGGTCTTCACACATTACTGGAAATTGATGATTAATTTTCTTTCAGTATTGTGCTCTGTCATTTGCTTTATTTAGTTTTAATTCTCTGCATTATATTTAAAATTCTTTAAAAATCCCCTAGATTTGTATGGTATTTTGTAATGAGCAGTCTGTTCTGGATCTTTCATGGCCTCAACAAATATTCCATGTGTGCTAGGTATTTCCACCAACCTTCCCAGTATACCAGTCCGGTCATCTTCAGCCCTAATGCAAGGAATATATCGGTTAAGGAAGCTGCCTGAATACAATAATGGGCAATGCCCATGTTTATGACTGTTTTGATTATCTGTGGAGTTCTCTGCCACACACCATGCCAGATCGGCATATCCTGGATATCTTCTTTGAAGCTTAACCGTGACCAAGCAAGCAGTTTAGATATTTATTCTCAACCTGGCCTGCTCAGTGTTAGCACATTTATTATAAAGCACTATACACAAGTCCTGCGAAAGATGAATCCATGTGTCCATATTATTTTCAGAAGTGTGGAGTATGTAATCCTATGGCTGTCTTGGCTAAAGTGTTTTTCCGTTTTGGCTTTTGATCCCCATTGATCTTTTATCCAGGTTTTGGAACGCATTCCTACATCACATGTCCTTGCGTGTGCACCCTCTAACAGTGCAGCTGACCTGCTGTGTGAGCGCCTTTTGAAACACCGAGACAAGAGGGAATTGTACAGGATAAATGCGAGCAGCAGAGACTTCCGCCTTATCCCAGAGGTGATTAAGGTACGCATCAGAAAATAGTGTTCGAGGCGTATGAGCTGCAGATTACACTCTGTGCATAGATCGCCATCTGGTGTTGGGCCCGAATGTCTGCACTTGTTTTTGTCTTGGAAAGTCTTTGGAAGTCACGAGGTATGTGACGCCTCCTTTGGATCATAGTGCGCATGGGCATCAGCTCCATCCTCAGATTGTTTTTTTCCGCCATCGGGCTCGGATGTGTTCGTGTGTTCCAGTTCGGAACTGTAAACGTTTTTTTTTCGGCGCGCAATCCTTCCCTTCTCGACGGAATTGTTTCGATCGCGTTTTCCAACCACACGCGACCCTTCAACTTCGAAGTCTTCGATTCCGGTCGTCGAAAAAAGGCCTTCGGGCCTACCTGGGCCTCATCTCCGGCTCATGGAAAGCGCACCATTTAAAAAGTGTCCTTGATGTGGGTCGAAGTTTCCCCACACCGACCTACATGAGTTGTGCAATCTCTGCCCCTCACCGGAGCACGAGGCTGGAGACTGTCCAGCTTGTGCCTCCTTCCGCTCCAAAAAGACCATCCGGGACCGACTAGCTCGAAGAACAATGGCACGCTCGTCATCTTCGATCCCCGATGACATCTTTCAAGAGGGCGTCGATGTTCCGTAGCAGGGTCGAGTCGAGGAAGCAATCATCAGCGCCTCCGAAGCAGACAATTCCGACGTCGAAGACCTCACTCCAGCTCAATGGGCCGTGAGTACAGACATCGACCCCGACCCACACCCCCCCTCGACACTGTCGAAAAAGGCTTCGGTACCACCTCCACCTTCAGGCCCAGGTGCACGCTGAGACACTGCTTCCCATGCCCCGCCTTTGGGCCCGATAAAGAAGCCTACTAAGCCTTTAGGCGACTTGGGCTCTAGTCCGCCTACCCTCGGTACCGACAAGCCAACTCCGGCACCGAAGAAAAAGGCGTCTTTGACCTCATCCACGCCGACCGCTGCTCCCACATCGAAGCACTCGGCGTTGAAGCCTAGCACCAGTTCCTCGGCACCGACCACACCCTCGGAGCAGACTAAAAAACGCCCACCAAAAGGCTCCGATTCTTCCAAACCAAAGACCTCGGAACCAAAAAAACAGCAACCGGTTCCAAGTGATAAAGACACTTCAAAACTACATGGTTCCAAGCCTCGAACTGCTACCGAGTCGATGCCCAAAAAACTAACGGCACCAAAGCCCTCTACTCCGAAGGATCTGTCTTCCACAGATGAACTGTTTCATCCAGATCCTACCCAAAAGACTTTAATGAAGGATCCTAAGACTGGTCATTTAATGCTCAGCATCAAGAAAAGACCACTAGAAATGCCTGCGCCTGCACCGCCACCAAAGAAGAGAGACTTCTCTTCCTCCTCCTCCTCCTCCTCCTCCTCCTCCACCACATCACTCTCCCACACCATCACCAACCCCAGTAGATGATGATAACACCTCAGATAGTGCAGGGGGAGGTGCGGACTATCAACCCCTTGGGGTCCCTACCCCTACTGGCTCCCCTGACCCATGGGATGATTACAGTGTCCCAGATGTCCCTTACACCCCACAGGATGACATTTATCCCTCCAGGCCTACATAACTCCCCCCCCCCCCCCCCCCCCCCACAAGAGGACAATATCGGATTCATCCAGATCCTCCACAGAGCTGCCCAATACCATGGGGTGGCCCTGCATACAAACCCAGTAGAGGAGGATTTTCCTATGGACACCTTTGATACCACACAAAGGTCCACCTCAACACTACCCATGCTTAAAGGGGTCATTAAGCACGCATCAGATCTTTAAAGACCCCGTCAGGGCTCGTGTCATCAACACACGCATAGAAAAGAAATATAAAGCTGACCCAGTATACATTAAGGGCCCCGCACCACTAGATTCCCTAGTTGTCTCTAATGACCGAAAGAGAGCAAATTGCCAAACTTCAGGTGACGCACCACCACCATACAAGGAATCAAAACTCCTAGACGCCTCTGTTAAACGCACAGCATCACAGGCTGCAAATATTTGGCGCATTGCTAATACACAAGCGCTCCTAGCCAGGTATGACAGGGCACATTATGACGAACTTGAGTCCATAATGCAGCACCTCCCTGACGAATATAAAAACCGGGCCAATGAACTCATCCAGGAGGGTAAAACCATCATCAACCCCTCCATCCGATGTGCCCTAGATGTAGCTGATACCGCCTCAAGGGCAATAAACACCAGTGTCCTTTTGCGCAGGCCTGCCTGGTTACGTATATCAGGTTTTAAACCCGAAGTACAGAATTCTATAATCAATCAGCCTTTTGATGAGCAACACCTATTTGATCCCAATGTAGACGTATCCCTTGAGAAAATGAAGAATGATACAGACACCGCCAAATCTATGGGAGCCTTGCAATCGCAAGCTACCGGACGGTCCTTTCGTCGCTCATCATTCAGAAGCACACATCGAGGCTACTCCTCTGATAGCTCCTCCACCTCTTACAAAGCTCCCGCACAATCCACCTTTACCAGAGGTTACCAAAAGGGTGGTTACAGGGGGAATAAAAGCAAAGGCAGAGGCAAAAACAACTCCCGCTCTGCCTCTACACCTACCCCATGACTTCCCTCCACTTCCCCCCCGACCATTCCACTCCAGTCGGGGGAAGACTCCACCAATTTCTCCCTGCCTGGATAAACATCACTTCAGACAAATGGGTCCACCAAATCATTCAATCAGGCTACTGTCTCGAACTAACATCTACCCCCCCAACCATACCACTCAAACACCGTCCAATGTCACAAGAACATTTGTTACTGTTAAAGCAGGAGGTAATCTCCCTCCTACAAAAAAGTGCAATAGAACCAGTTCCCCTGCACCAACAAAACACAGGAGTTTACTCTCTCTATTTTCTCATACCATAGAAGGACGGATCTCTAAGGCCTATTTTAGACCTCAGACCCCTAAACCTATACATACACTCAGACCACTTCAATATGGTCACACTCCAGCAGGACCTCCCTCTGCTTTCCCAGGGCGATTTCCTTGCTACTCTAGACCTCAAGGACGCCTATTTCCACATTCCCATTCACAGCGCTCACAGAAAATATCTAAGATCCGTAGTGGACGGTCAGCACGATCAATTCAAAGTACTCCCATTCGGAGTCACCACAGCACCAAGAGTGTTTACCAAGTGCCTAGCGGTGATGGCAGCACACCTAAGAAGACAACACATCCATGTCTTCCCATATCTGGACGACTGGCTCATAAAAGCCAGCTCATACAAGCAGTGTGTACGACACACTTACGCCACTATTCAACAACTTCACGACCTGGGGTTCACAATAAACAACGCCAAGTCCCAGCTGCAAACGTCCCACACGCAACAATACCTCGGTGCCACAATAGACACCTCAAGGGCGCTTGCCTATCCCAGTCCCGCCAGGATAACCAGCATACAAGCTCTTCTCACCAAATTCCAACCCCAACACTCTCTTCCAGCTCGAGTGTTCATGCAACTCATCGGGATAATGGCCCTTGCATATCCATAGTGCCTCATGCAAGACTCCAGATGCGTCCTCTCCAAGAGTGCTTAGCACGCCAATGGAACCAGGCTCAAGGTCTGCTAACAGATCTGGTGTTGGTAGACGGTCATACCCATCGCTCTCTGCAGTGGTGGAACACCAAGAACCTTTCCAAAGGGCGACCGTTCCTCGAGCCGGTTCCTCAAATAGTCATGACAGCGGACGCATCGCTCTCCGGCTGGGGAGCTCCCCTACTACATCACACCATGCAGGGCAGGTGGACACCTCAACAAAAGTTACTCCACATCAACCACCTGGAGTTATTAGCCATATTCCTAGCCTTAAAAGCATTTCGAAAACAAATATCGGGCAAGACTGTCTTAGTCCGCACCGACAACATGACAGCCATGTTTTATATCCAAAAACAAGGCGGGACACACTCTCTGCAGCTCCCAGCTCGCACAGAGCATATGGAGGTGGGCTATACCTCAGAAAATTTTTCTCCTAGCCCAACATGTCCCAGGAGTCCAAAACACAATAGCCGATCTCTTGAGCCGTCCAACACAACAAATCCACGAGTGGGAACTTCATCCACAAGTTCATCAACCGTTTTTTCAGATGTGGGGGCAACCACAGATGGACCTCTTCGCCACCCAACAAAACGCCAAATGCCCAAACTTCGCCGCCAGGTATCCTCACCCATTGTCCAAAGGCAATGCGATATGGATGAATTGGTCAGGCAGATTTGCGTATGCTTTTCTGCCTCTCCTACACATTACACTGGTGGTGCACAAACTACAGCAACACTCTTTAACGCTCATCCTAGTTGCTCCAACTTGGGCCAGACAGCCATGGTACACCACACTGCTGGAACTCTCAGTAGTTCCGCACCAAAAACGACACCTCTCCACGCCTCTTAACCCAGAACCATGGAGAGATCCAACACCCTGACCCAACTCAGCTCAACCTAGCGATCTGGCTCCTGGAGTCCTAGAATTCGGTTACCTTAACCTTCCTCCTGACTGTATGAACGTCATCAAAGAAGCTAGACGGACTACCACTAGAGCATGCTATGCAGCCAAGTGGAAAAGGTTTGTCATATACTGCCATATCAATAACCCTAATCCCCTAGATGTGTCTATCCAACACATCATAGGCTACTTACTACACCTCCAAAGATGCAACCTAGCCTATACATCTATCAGACTGCATCTTGCGGCTATTGCAGCCTATCTACAAAATAGACAGCATCTCTCACTTTTCAGAGTACCTGCCATAAAAGCCTTTATGGAAGGACTCAAAAGAATAATTCCCCTCAGAGTACCACCTTCCCCTGTGTGGAATTTAAAGATCGTTCTAACAAGACTAATGGAGCCTCCATTTGAACCTCTACGTAAATGTGAGCTACAATTCTTAACATGGAAAACTGCTTTCCTTGTAGCCATTACTTCTCTACGAAGAGTTAGTGAACTACAAGCACTAACCATTCAAGAACGCTTTCTGCAGATACATCTTAATAAAGTTGTTCTCCGCACTAATCCAAAATTCCTCCCTAAAGTCATTTCTCCCTTCCACCTCAATCAATCTGTAGAGCTGCCTGTGTTCTTCTCACAGCCACAAACAGTCGCAGAAAGAGCTCTTCACACCTTAGATGTCAAAAGAGCACTACTATACTACAGAGAGAGAGTAAAACCTTTTCATAAGACCAAACAACTATTCGTGTCTTTCTCACTACCACACAAAGGCAACCCCATATCTCAATCTGGGATAGCTAGGTGGATTGTCAAATGCATACAGATTTGTTACCACAAAGCAAAACGTACATTATCTGTTCCTCCTAAAGCCCACTCTACATGAAAGATAGGGGCTTCATTGGCATTTTTAGGGAACATTCCTTTAGGTGATATCTGCAGAGCAGCTACATGTTCTACACCGAACACATTCACAAAACACTATTGTGTTGATGTGCAAACTAAACAACAGGCTAGTGTGGGCCAGGCTGTACTCAAAACAAAATGTCAAACTACTGCAACAGATACTGGTGGTCGCCGCTAGGACGGGATACTGCTTTACAATCTATGCACAGTGTGTAATCTGCAGCTCATATGCCTCGAGTGGAATATGCTACTTACCAGTATGCATCTGTTCTTGGGATGTAGAGCTGCAAATCTACACACGCCCACCCGCCTCCCTGGCTACCTATCTCTGTTCCAGTATTATCTTACTTAGATACACCACACATGGGCATGTTTCCTGTTTTATTACTAAGCTCCATCATTTCCCTGCTGGCGAAAAACAATCTGAGGATGGAGCTGATGCCCATGCGCTCTATGATCCAAAGGAGGAGTCCAATACCTCGTGACTTCCAAAGACTTTCCAAGACAAAAACAAGTGCAGACACTCCGGGCCCAACACCAGATGGCTATCTATGCACAGTGTGTAGATCTGCAGCTCTACATGCCAAGAACAGATGCATACTGGTAAGGAGCATATTCCTTTTTTAATTCTCGGACACTTAAAGTGCTCTATTGTTTTCTTTGAAACTGTGTAGATCGGAAATCCACAACTAGCATGAGGAAGACAATTGTGCTAAAATGACTTTTCCCCCCTTACAAAAGTACGCCAAGTTACACAGAAGAGTCACAGTGTAAAACTTAATCTCAGTGCCTGTATGTGAACCTCTGTACAGAATGGAGTGAGCAAATCTGTTTCAGATGGAAGTGGGTGGATATTTTTGCCTCTGTCGTATGCCAAACTGAATTGGTCTCTAGGTACTCTTAGTTTAGGGAGGTCAGGAAAT
Source organism: Triturus cristatus (assembly GCF_964204655.1). Taxonomy (NCBI): domain Eukaryota; kingdom Metazoa; phylum Chordata; class Amphibia; order Caudata; family Salamandridae; genus Triturus; species Triturus cristatus. Next base: position 313,991 of record NC_140579.1, read on the forward strand.
TGATACAAAGGGAGATGCTACTTTATTTTTTTATTTTTAACGTTCCATAGTCTACTTTGTAGCCACGCTAGAGCTCTGTGTTTTTCCTTATGCCTGTAGATGGGATCCTCATTGCCCTAAATTGTGTTTTGAAAATGACTTTTTTAAATGACTGGCCTTCCTGGAAATGTATGTATGTGGCTAGTGAAATGGAAGAAGTACTTGGTCTTGACAAGCCATGTTTGAACGTTACGTTTGATTTGAACATACACACATTAACTGCCTCCAGCCAACTATCCTGCACAAATCCCCATGTTGGACCTGGCATTCTTGGTGTAGTTTTTCTCCTGTTTTTTGCCTTCCATTCTCATGTTTTTGCTGCCCTTGGGACTCTGCTAACCAGTGTGAAAGTGCTTGAGCTATCTCCTTTTAACATGGTAAAGTTGGCTTACACCCAACTGGCATATTTAATTTACTTGTAAGTCCCTGGTAAAGTGGTACTACACAAGGGCATAGCTCCAGGTGGAGGTGTTGGGGTGTTATCACCTCACAAATAAATGTATTTTCTGAGAAGTAATTGTGTAAAGGTGCTTTCAATCGGGTATGGTGAGGTGTCTGTCAAAATTCACCTGGAAGTTTTACATTCACACAGCCAAAAATGCACACACAATCTCTCCATCTAGTTAAAAAGTCCTTAAAAATGTTGGATATTTTACAGAACATTGTGTTTTCTCTCACATTGTATGCCTACCAATTGCATTCATCTCCCTTTCCTCTGCCTCTTGAGCTTCTCTCATGTATCCTGCTTGTCATATAATGTATTTCAATATTATATGCCAGCATGATTGTTGGAAAATCTGAAGCTCTCCCCCTCCACCCCATATCTCACTGACCAAGCTACGCCCCTGGTAGTACATGTACCCGGGTCCTGTAAATTAAATCCTACTAATAGGCCTGCATCACTTATTTTGGCACACACTTAAGTAGACCTTTAAATATGTCTCAGGGCTGCCACTGTAGCCTGTGTGCAGTTTTAAACTGCCATTTCAACCTGGCAAGGTAAACCTCTTGCCAGGCCAAAACCTTCCTTTTTAATACAGTGAAGTCACCCCTAAGATGAGCCCTAAATAGCCCATAGGGCTGGGTGCAGTGATTTAAAAAAAAGTTAGACATGTACTTATAAGTTTTACATGCCCTGGCAGTAAAATACTCCTAAATGATTCTTCCAATACCCTGTGGCCTACCTGTCCCATAGGATAACATTGGGTTAACTCATTACATTTAATACTTTAATACATGATAACTTTCAGTTGGGAGCAGATGGGAGTGTAGAGTTTGTCTATGGAATTGTAATTTAAAACCCTTTTTTATGGGAAATTAACATTGCGGCAAGATGGCGGCTGTCTAATCGCGGCTGTTGGGAGCCCTCCAGCTCGACCACCCCGTATCGTGTTTTCCAGTCCACCTACAGTATGCTCTGGGGAGAAGTGGTTGCTGCAGTAGGCTGCGCAAAACGCTTCGTGAGGATTGTAGGTGTCCTTTCGCTTCGGACGGTTCTCATTTCATGGATTCCGACCTGCACTGCTTGGCCGGTGCTGCTTTTTGTCACCGGAGCTGCCCTGACTGGGAGCAGCATTAATCAGGCTCCAGTTCAGGCAATGTCTCCAGTAAAAACCAAAAATCAGTGGCGAGGCAGGAGCGCTAGCCAAGAAGCCCATATTAAAAGCAGACCAGGGGTCCTCAGCGAAAAGACCCCCCACCAGGCGAAACAGAAGGCATCTGGCTGAAATTTTTCAAGAACCCCCCCCCCCTCGCACCAGTGTGAAGGATTTAGACAAAGTCTCTAATAAAAAAATTGCACAGATGCAAGACCAGCCGTCCCCCACAAGCTTAGCTCCACATTCGCAAGGCACTGGACCCAGCAGTCTACACCAAATGGAAGACGCTTTGCCCAGGATACAATCACCTTTGGATTGTGAGGTGAGCCAAACCTTAATTTCTCCTAGTGGAGAGGGGCAGGTCTCAGAGTGCCTTGATGGTAAAGGGGAAATACCTGAGCAAAAGAAGGATGACGAACTGGCAATGGCAGGCAATGAAACATCTCAATTAGCTGGTCCTAGTGCTATACAGGAGGGGCCAAAGGAAGAGACTGCTAACGATCGTGGAGAGGAGGTGGAAGCTGCGGATACGTTTTTCTCCCAATCGTTATCACAGACTGGTCTAACTCAGACAGCCAGGGTCAGTTATCGGATTTCAGTGAGTCCAACAAGGGGCAAGGGGAAACCCCAGCTGACGCTGGCACAGTTAAAAAGGGAAGGAATCTTTACAACAGAGGCAGTAAAAAGGAAAAGAAAACTTGAGGCCTTCTATGGGACTACTGTCTCCCCAGAATTAGAAGGAACACCCCCTTAGCTGGAAGCAAGTCAGGTGAAGCCGAGCCTGCCTCCCTTGACTCCATATACCAAAGTATCATGGTGCATAAAGACGAAACGCACATTGAGAGTCGGAGGGTATAGACAGCGTGCAGGAAGATGCAAGGGGCAATCCAGAAGATATCAAAGACCAGCTCTGATTTTCTGCGGAGAAATGAGGAAGTAGAAAGCAGAGTTAATGCGTTGGAAAACGAAGCCTCAACCCATAAGGAGATGACCGTGTCACTGGAGAATCAAATGTCGGACACTCGCTGGAAATTGGAGGAATTCGAGAATCGGGTGAGACTCAATAACTTGAGCGTCCTTGGCATCCCAGAGGGGATTGAGGGGGGTGACGCTCTAAAGTTTATGGTCGATCTTTTAAAAGGAGCATTGCCTGAGCTGGGGAATTGGAACTGGGTGCAAGAGATACAACGTGCTCATAGATTTCAATTTAAACAGAGGAAATCCTCCGCATCAGCAGGGAATAAACCTCGAGCTATTTTGTTTTTTGTGGGGAATTTTCTTCTCCACCAGGCAATATATGATCTTGCCCGCCCAGATCGACAGTGATCCTTTAATGGTCAAACTTTTGTTGTAAGGCCCGATTATTGCCATACAACAGTAGAACGCCGCTGCCGAGTTCGTCAGCTAATACAGCCATTCCAGAATAAGGGAGCGCATGTGTTTCTACTGAATCCGGCCAAACAAAGTAATTTGGAGGGAAATCCCCCATTTTTTTTCATCAGAAATTCAGGCTAAGGAATTTTTACAATCCCTTGAGTAAACCCTTTTACATGGGGAAAAGAGATACATTTACTGTTTGGCAATTTCTGGAGAGGAGGCATCGGTGGGCTTTTTTTGACTTTGGGTGTTTTTTTCTGTTTTCCTAAATGGAGCGGGTACGAGGGAGGGCTCCCTTTTCATCACAGGACCTGGTTAGTCTAGCCGTTAGTGAAGAGAGGTGGGACACAAGGGGGGAGTGATAGTGGGGGGGCAGGGAAGGGAGGTTCAGGGGCAGGGGGATGGAGGGGGTTGGGGGGGGAAGCAAAGGTTAAGACCATGTTTGATTGTTACATGTCATAATATGTACATATGCTTAAGGAAGACTGAAATAATTTGTATACATTTTCATAATTTAATGTTACTTTTGGAGAGTCAGGATCTGAGTCTTTTCACTATAAGGATAATGGGTAAAACCCGAATTTGTTCTTTAAATGTCTGTGGCCTTAATGATAGGGGTAAAAAGAGGTATACTGGCTAAATACCTATGATTTATGCAGATTGAAGTAGCTTGCCTGCAAGAAACTCATATACCTTGGAACAAGCGTGGGTGGCTACGAGACTTGGGGTTTAACATCTTAGCATGCTCTCGGTAGGGAACAACAACAATGGGGGTAACAATCCTTGCAAAATACAGCGTGGGTATCTGTAAGAGAGTTAAGGAAGATAAGATGGGACGGTGGGCTATAGTGGAATATGAACGAATAGCTGGCAGTGACCCTATTGCAGTATGTTCCATTTATGAATCTAATCTAGATGATCCTGACATATTACATTTCTTAAGAATAGAACTTGCCCTATGGCCACACCCCTTGATCCTCTGCGGTGATTTTATCATTCACTTGGCTAGTAACTTTAACACTGACTTGCCATATCAGGGCAGGAAAGTAAAAGTTTATAAAGCTCTGCAAAGTTTAGTAAGGGAACAAGGCCTGATAGACATCTGGTTTGAGCATAGGTCAATGGATCCAGGATTTACCTTCTACTCTGCTCCCCATAATAAGTTAGTCCAATTGGATTCTTTGTTTTATCTCTGACCAATCAGTTAAAATAATTAAATTGGAAATCTACCCAAGAACAACGTCCGATCACAACACTTGGTAGTTGAAGTTCTTCTGTCTGGGCATACTAGGATTCAAAGGCCCAGAAATTTTGATAGAAAACTTTTGTGCAATCCACTTTACAAAGACCACATGACTAAATGGATTGTTGAATTCTTTAATATAAACAGAGATTAATCTGCCGATACTACAGTATGGGATACATTCAAGGCAGGGATCAGAGGCGAGACCTTAAGGTTCTTCATTTCCCGACAGAAAGCTCTGCAGAATCAAATGGGGAAATGGTTCAAACAGTTAGAAGTGGCGGAACTTGAGCTCACGAGAAGTGTTAGCAAAGGGCTTAATAAGGAGGAGTGCCAGCAGGAAATTTCAATTATCAAGGCTAAAATACATCAGCACTTTGGCTCAGAGGTAGCGGCTAAATATGTACAATATAGGGATGACCAGTATGAATTAGGGGAGAACACTGGCCGGATCTTAGCAAAACGCCTGCAGCAACGTGAGGTAGCGAGTAGAATGATCAAAATCAAAGATCAATCAGGACAGACTCAAGAATCCCCAACAGAAATATTAAATGTTTTTAAAGACTACTATGAACAATTATATACTGAGAGGGACGGACTTTAGTAGATGGAGAACCCGAGGCAGCCTTTCTTAAAGATCTAGAAACAAAGAGGGTTACAGATACACAAAATGAAACTCTTGCATCACCAATTACTTTGCAAGAATTAAAAACTTCTCTAAATTCTCTAGCCTTTGGTAAGACCACTGGCCCGATGGTATTCCCCTTGAGTTTTATAGGACATTCTTTAAATCTTGTCAGCAGGAGATTCTGCAGATATTCCGAAATGCTCAAGGGGGATATGCTCCGGATTCATGGCAAAAGACGGCTATAATAGTATTTAAAAAAATCTGATCTAATACCAGCATCATATCGGCCTATCTCACTCATAAACTGCGATAGCAAAATCTATTCTAAGAGACTTGCAACTAGATTAGGTAAGGTTATTACCCCTCTAGTATCGTCTCATCAGCATGGATTTATCCCTGGAAGGGATACAACAGATCATGTGCGCCGGGTTATAGCTCTATTAGATCGAGCGCAGGCCACGGAATCACCGCTGGGGTTAGCCCTGTTGGACGCCGAGAAAGCGTTCAACAGGGTTTCCTGGCGATATCTGTGGTATGCCTTACAATGGAAGGAATTCTGTGGAGAGTTTATTCAGGCGATAAGAACACTATATATCTCTCTCCAAAGGCTGCAATCCGTATATCAGGCCAAAACCCAAGGGACTTTAATATTGGCAGAGGGACAAGGCAGGGCTGTCCATGCTCACCTCTGCTTTTTGCCCTCTATTTGGATCCTTTTTTTACAAAAATTGGAGCTGGACATTGGAGCTGGACATCAATATTAAGGCGGTTAAGATTGATGATATTAATTATAGGGCACTTGCGTATGCTGATGACATCGCGGTTCTTAAAACAGATGTTATTTCGGCAATTGCAGAGGTAAAGCTACTGGCAGAACAGTTTGGAACCTTCTCAGATTATAAATTAAATATCGAGAAAACGCAAATTTTATGTTCTGGACCTGTTCAAACGCTGGATCTCCCGGTTGTCCAGGAGGCAATTTACCTAGGGGTAAGAATTACAGCTACAATAGAAAAAATACCTGATATAAATATTACTCCACAATAATAGATAATAGGAGTAAAAAATTGGAGAAGTTAGATCATCTCCACCTCTTTGTGCAGTCACAGCAATGTCATCAAAATGTCGGTCCTCCCAAAGTCTTTATACATTTTTAGAACAGTTCCGCTACAATTCCCCTCATCTACCTTAGCAAACTAAGATTGATAGGATTTGTCAGAGATTCTTATTGGGGTACCGCACACCAAGGAGAGCGGCTAAATGGATGACCCTCCCAAAACAAGCAGGAGAGGATGGGCGTTTTCCTTTATTATTAGGCGGCAATTTTGCAACATATGGGCATTCTTTTAGTGGGGGATAAAGCACAAATTTCAGGGGAAGCCAGACCGACAATATATGAAATAGGACTGGGGCGGGAGTTAAAGGGTGCCTGGTCAAGATTCTTGAACCGAGTTATTATAAAAAACTAAATTTAAAATCTTAAGAGCTGCTTATGTGGTATGGAGACAAGTGCAACGGAAGCTAAAGATCCCAAAATTGATATATACTCCATTTTCTGTGCCGGGCTTACTCCCAACGTTTTTTCAGGGTCAAATCACTTTCAGATGGAGGGAAAAAGGAATTAGTGACGTGGTGATCTATGCAGGGAAGGTCAGCTTATGTCATTCATGGATCTGCAGGAAAGGTTCGGGGTGGATAAAAGGGATTTTTTTAAATTCCTACAGATGAGAAGCTTTCTAAGCAGTAACGAGAACAGGGTAAAGGGAATATCAGAAAGCATTCCCTATGTGGAGTTATTGAGGAATAAGTCCAGGATAGGGAAGATCTATCAAAATGTAATTCAATCTGTCCCGGATGATTTGGAAGTGCAGAATAGGAATTGGGAAAATATGTTGGGGGAGGATTCAATAAATACTGCGAGGATTCCTTGAAGCTAGCAAATCAAGTGTTATTAACAGGGAGTCTTAGAAGTCAAGCCAACACTGTATGTCAGCTTTTGATCTATATTATTCTCCAGCAAAAGTAGCTAAATGGGCGAAAGGGCGAAGAGGAGGAACATTCAATAGATGTGATCTAGCTGCAGCTGATTCTTTACACATGTTCTTCATATGCCCAAAAATGTAAATTTTCGTGCAGGAACTAGAGATCTTTTTAACTAAGGTCTTAGATTTCCCGGTTTTAATCACTCCCATGTTATTCATTTTAGGGCTATTAGACAGCATAGAAGCGAATAAAAGAAATAGAGCAGAGATAGGGCTCCTGTTTATTGCTTTGGCTATTGCTCGCTCCAGTGGTGTAACGAAACTTGAGGGGGCCCCCCTCCAGGATACTTGGAAGGGGCCCCTCCGGTTGACTTCTTCATGTAGGACTTCCACAGGGTACATGTCTTTGGGGGGTAGGAAAAAGGTCTGCCTACTCCACTCTCCACAGGTCTGCTTCCGAGGTTGTCTGTGCTTCTTCTAGGGTTGTGGTCTGTGGGTTATGCCCTTCGAGTCTCTCTACATCATTTCCTCTCTATCACTCACTCTCTTCTGTTTGTATCTCCATCGCACAATATCCTGTCTCTCTCCTTCACTCATTCTCTCACTCACTCTCCTCTGTTTTCGTCTCAATCATATAATATTGTTGTTGTCTTTATTCATCACTCCCTCTCCCCCCTGCGTCTCAATAATATAATGTCCTCTTTGTCTCCCTCATCACTCATTCTCTATCACTCACTCTCCTCCCTGTGTGTCTCAATCACACAATAACCTGTCTCTCTCCCTCCTTCACTCTGTTGCTCTATCACTCACTCTCCTCCCTGCGTGTCTCCATCAGACCATCTCATCTGTGTGTATCTCCAACTCTTCCTCTCTATCACTCACTCGCTTCACTCACCTCCCTGTCTTCATCATATAATATCTACTTTGTATCTCTCATCACTCATTCTCTATCACTCACTCTCCTCCCTGTGTCTCCATCAGATTATCTTCAAGTCTCTCTCCATCTCTTCCTCTCTAACACTCACTCTCTGTGTGTCTCCATCACACAATATTGTCGTCTCTCGATTCTTCACTCCCTCTCATTACTCAGTCTCCTCCCTGCGTGTCTCCAGACATTCTCCTGTGTCTGTCTCCATCACTACCTCTCACTCACTCTCCTCCCTGTGTCTCCATCATATAATATCCTATTTGTCTTGCTCATCACTCATTCTCTATCACTCACTCTCCTTTGTGTGTGTCTCCATCATATAATATTGACCTTATCTCTATTCACCACCCCCTCTCTTCACTCAGTCTCCACCCTGTGTCTCCATCCTATAATATCCTCTGTCTCCCTCATCACTCATTCTCGATCACTCTCTCCTCCCTGCGTGACCCCATCAGACAATCTCCTCTGTCTGTCTCCATCACTTCCTCTCTATCACTCACTCTCTTCACTCTCTCTCCTCCCTGTATCTCCATCATATATTATCCTCTTTGTCTCTCTCATCGCTCACTCTTTATCACTCACTCTCCTCCCTGTGTGTCTCCATCAGATCATCTCCTTCAAGTCTCTCCATCACTTCCTTTTTATCACTCACTCACTCACTCTCTTCCTGGTTTCTTTCTTTGTCGTTTCCTTCCCCTTTTATCTTTCTCTCGCACTCTTTCCTTCCGTTCTCGACCACACAAAGGTCTCTTCTCCATCACTTATGTCCACTCCTGTCCCCATCATTCTCTTTCTCTGTTGCTGCCTCTCTCTGTTCATCGCTCCCTCTAGTCCGTCTCCTCCACCCACCCTGTACTCACTCGTCTTTTTCTCGGTCACTTCCTCTCACACTCCCTGTTTTTCCCCATCCATCCCTCTGCGTCTCTCTTTCTGAGTCCCTCACTTCTCCTTGTTCTCTCCCCTTCCCGTTTCTTCAGTGCCATCGCTCCTGCAGTCTTATGTCATTCCCTCTATCTGTAGTCTTATTTCCCCATCTCTTTCTTCGTCCTGTACACTCTCTCATCAGTGCCATCTCTTCTATTGGTTTCTCCTTTATCCTCTCTCGGGTGTCGACCTTTATTTCTCTCTCTGTCCTTCTCTCTGTCCTTTCTACAACACTCTCTTCACTTTCTCTGCACATCTTTCCTAAGTATCTATTTTTATTCTCTCTCCCCCGATCTCCTTCTTCGGCGCCTCGTCAGGGGTAGTAAGCGCTATATAAATACTATTGCAGTGACTTCTGTAATGGGTGGCCGCTCCCTCTCTCTCTCTGCGTTGTGGTCTCCTCTCCACCTCTCTCTCCTCGCCTCTCTTTCCCTTCTCGTTCTACGTCAATCAACTCCTTCATGCTCTTCGGGTCCTCTCTTACTTGCCTTCTGTCCACTGATCACCCTCCCCAGTCTCTCTTTCACCATCACCTCCTCTCCCCACTCAGACTTTCCCATCCTTTTCTCCCTCTCCAAGGCTTCACCCCCGATCTGTCTCTGCCTCTTGTCCTCTCCACCAGGGTAATTTCAGGACGTGTCTTCCTGCTCTACCCTCCTCACAGCCCCCTGCTCGAGCTCTCGGACGAGAGTACTGTGCTGAGGGGGCCCCCTGCAGCTCGGGCCCCCGCACCGCGGAGGATGCGTGGGGCCTGTGTTACGCCCCTGGCTCACTCTTGCATAACTTCACCATGGATTAATACAGATCCTCCTACATTTTCTAATTGGAGATCTAGGTTACTGGCTATCCACAACATAGAATCTGCAGTGTATCCATTAAAGGGTAAACAAAATTAGAGAGTTTGGGCAGAAATTATGGGCCCCAATCAGCAATTTGGTGAAGTAGCAAACTTGTAATTAGTAAGTTATTTATGGCACAGTCACTTTATCTATGATATACTATCAAAGGAAAGTTATAGGGTAATCCAAGCTGCTATGTGGATATTCTCACTGTATATTTATGCATGAATTTTGATATGTTTTTATTGTCTTTCCAAATATCTGAGAGGGTCTTCTTTTTATTATGTATGCAGGAAATGTCATGGCATGTAATAATAAGCGTTTTTTTTCTTGTGGCTAAATAAAAAAAAATATTTAAAAAAAAAAAAAAACCCTCTTTAATGGTAGGTGTGGATTTTAAGTCCCAATACTGAAAGTGTCACTTTCAGAAAGTTGGCCCTTGTCCTAACAGTTTGATGCCTGCAGCCTGCCTCTTGTTCCAAATGACTAAATGTAGCTGGTAGTTGGTCTTTGTGTATTGCTCCCAGACAGTGAGACAAAGGGGAAATAGGTGTTGGTAGGATGGGTCCTCTCTAATGTGATGAAGGGGATGAGCTGTCACCTACCACACCTGCACATCACAAAGTCTCTGCCTCAGCACACACAAAGTGTTGAACTCAAGTCATTTGTGACTCCAGACAAGCTGGGGCCAGGGCAGGGCGTTAGGAAATTGCTAGCACCTCTGGGGTTGGAAACCTCCAGAACCTTCTCCTTCTTCAAAGTGAGCACCAGGTATAAATATTGGACCCTCGGTTCCAACTCCTCAATACACCTGTGGACCTGTAGAAGACTCGGAAGGACTGCTGTGCTGCTCTGCAAGAAGGACTGCTGCTCTGCTGCCCGGCTGCCGGCGAAGGACTGGACCTGCATCTTGATCCTAGGACCACCAGAGTAACTCCAATGGCTAGTTGTCTGGTCTCTTGCTCAGAGCCTTGGGGAAAGATACGGCTCCAACCACCTTGAGTCCGCCTCCTGGCCTCTGCCTGCTGCGACCCCTAAGTGGTGACTTCCCAGTCCTGGACCTTTGGAAGTGGGCCTCCTGGTACTCTGCCCGCCCAACTGTGATTCTGTGGGCAGAACCAATGCAGCATGAACGCATCCCAGATTATGAACCTTGCATCACAGTACCCTAGGAACCAGGCCTGCGTATGCCTTTGCAGAGCAAGCACCTTATCAACAGATTCCTCGATGAAAAAAGAGCTCTGCATCGTGCCGTGTAGCTTCTTCAGAACTGCCCCTGCATGACGCATCCTCGACGCAGGATCTCGCAATGATCCACAAACCAGGATTTAAGGTACTTGGGCCCTGTAAGAAATTGGGTTACTGATTGAGGGGGCTGAAACCCATCTCAAGCAGCCACCCCAATCCTGGTCAGGGTCACAAGCAAACCCAAATTAACCTGTGTTAAACCTTCTGGTAGCTTGGCATTCAGGCTTACTTTAGAGGCAATGTGTAAAGTATTTATGCACCACTTCAAGCAGAAATAAAGTGAAAACACAACACGAGAAAAATCCCACACAAAATTGGAAAAGTGTAGTAAGATCTAATAATTATAATAATACCAAGACAACAAAAATCCTATCAATAGAACTGGAGATGTGCAATGTTTAAGATTTCAGTGAATATAGCTCCAAAAAGCAGAAAATGCCAACTATGGTTATCTTGTCATAGCGAATCAGGACAAAGTCTCAAATTCTGGGCCAACTGCTATGAAGCGCACGCCTGCTACAGTGACCCTGCTGAACAAGAGTACCTAAATTCCGGTTTCAGAGAGCTGCAAGGACACATGTCGTGGATGCATTGAGCAGGCGATGGGAGGTCCAGGCCAGAGATGCATCACATAGCTGCTGTTCAGGGAAGTTGCAAGGCTGCAATGCTAGATCTTGCTTCTGTTCAAGGAAGCCTTCAAAGCAGGGGCTTTCGATGTAAAGTCCTGTGTCGAGGTTGCATCATGTACAGACTGGTTTTGAGGAAGCTGGGGGACTTGTAATGTGGAGTCCTGCATCATCGTTGAGGCGGTCGTCTATGAGGGGCTTGCGATGTGAGGATGAGTCGTGCAGCAGTAGTTCTTATGAGGCTGCAAGGGGGATGCAAAGTACTAGTGCCGGGGAAGTCCACACAGCAGAGTCTATCAGTCGGTTCTACTCAGGGTTGCGCTGTGCAGCAGAGTAGATGTGTCCGTTCTGCTGCGTCCACAGATGGGCTGACCGAGCACCTTCTAGCTCATTTCCAAGGGTCTGGGTTGGGGGTGGCACACCGTGGCAGGCTAAGACTCACAGTTGCAGAGTCAAGGTGCTGTTTACTAGAAACTAGCCCTTGGAGTCACTCTGATGTTCCTGGGTACAGGTTGTAGGTTCCAGTCCTTCTCACCAAGGCAAGAGGGCAGCAGGTCAGTCTAGCAGTCCAACAAAGTGGCAGTCCTTTCAGCAGCACCTCAATCCTTCCTGTCAGCCTTCCACTGGTGCAGAAGTGTACTGAAGATTTGGTCTAAGGTCCAATAATTATACCTCTTGCCATCTTTGAAGTTGGAGAAACTTCTAGAGAATTCCCTTTTAGGTTCTCTGGTTTCTTGCCTCCACTGCTCGGGCTCAAGACTAACTACAGGGGGTATGCAATCTTTTTAATAAATGTAATAAGGCAACCCCAATGTTATCCTATGGGAGAGGTGGCTCTTGCATTGGAGAAAAACTATTTAGGCGTTTTCACTATCTGGACATGTAAATATTAAAAGTACATGGCCTACTTTTTAAATACACCGCACCATACCCGGTGGGCTGTTTCTAGGGGTGACTTGCATGTATTAACAAGCATTTGCAGTGCAATAGGTCTCGCATTTGCAAGAGTCTGAGCTATTGCCATTGTAAACGACCATGCCTTTTATTTATGTGTTTTGAAAAGCTGTATGCCCTGCATAAACACGCCCTTTGTACTTATAGTCCTTGCTTACGAAAAGGAAGGCTGACAGTAAAAGAGGCATAGTTACTGCCAGCGTTACTTCTCGTAAGCAACGACTGCAAGTACACAGTGCATGTTTACGCACCGCTTGCAGGTTTTTAAAATACAGAAATAAAAGGCATTGGTATTTACAATGCCAATTGCTCAAACTCTCGCAAATGCGAGACCTATTGCACTGCAAATGCTCGTTTTCTTACTGCGTAGTAGAACCACCCTTTGTTGAAAACAACAATCCTGACATGCCAGGTAGCCTTACAGGCATTCACAGATACACAAACCTACAATATGTTTCCTATATTGAGGTTTTGGAATGTTCCGTTTTTTAAAAGCACAATAAAGATGGGGGGCTGTTGGTGGGGGTTGGTAGTTATAGATGACTGGCGAGCTTCCTTTACCAATGTATATCTAAATGTTCCCTCCACCGCCTCATATCTCAAACCGTTGGCTCATGCAGCTAACCTCCACCTCCCTGACTGAAGGACTCTGGCAGAGCCTTGTCCTGACCAGACTAAGCATGGAATGGCTTCTGAAACAGGCAAAGCAAGCAAAAGATGGTGACCCAAACAGGCGACCCAAACAGGCGACCCAACAGACAACCATAATCACATTTCAGACAAAAAACTTATTGGCAAACTTGTATTAAAGAGTGAGGACGAAGGAAGAGGGTATGGCCAGACGTTGCCTAAATATGAAGACAAAGGAGGTCCACAATAGTATTAAAAAAAAAAAAGGCCAAGGAGCGGTAACTCCCACCTTTAACTTGTGAGGGCCTGAGCCCGGTGAGGCGGCCGGTCTGCTTTGTTTCACTGTTCTACCAAGGTTTTAGGAACTGTAAAACTCCCATCAACAGCAGCGAGTGATGGATGATCTTTGGCCCAAAACGTAATCCCAAGTAGTAATTGTAGTAATTCATTATTAATATTTAGACCAGACTAAATATTGATAATGAATCATTACAATTACTATTTGGGATTATGCTTTGGTTTGCCCGCAGATGAGTGCAAACATCCTTTTGTGTGAATATTAATCCAAAATGAGGGATGAATGCTATCCACTAAAAAACAAGTGTCTGTCCATCTCCTATTTCTCCTTGCTATTTGTCCAGATGTGGTCTGGAAGTGATGCCTATAGATTCGCCCGAGCATGCGCGAGTGTACATCTGTTTGGTGGCATGTCCCTAAATTAATCTCTGTGCATGTTTGAAACACAACAACCAATACCTACTCCCTATAAGCATACATAAATCCAGCCACAACAGACTGGATTGGATCTCAAACTCTAAAAGGCTCTTATTCAACTGTCATACTTTTAAATGTTCGCTCTTTACATAGGAATAAGTATCAGATCGCTGATCTGGTAGAAAGCCGCTCCCCTGATATAATCTTTCTAACCGAAACCTTGACCGACAATACATCGGGCCCAGGCTGGAACATCGCCTTACCCAGCGGTTATGTGGTCTCCTCTCAAGATAGGAGAGGCAAGAGGGGCGGGGGGATAGCGGTGGCTCATCAAGCACATTTAAACCTGCGAGTGGAAACATATCTTGATCTCCCAGCAGAAGCACTTTATTTTACTATATATTTGGGAAATGTTTTCAAACTGCAAGGCCTATTAATCTATCGACTGCCTGGGCCTAAATCCACTTTCCCCTCAAAGCTTATGAGCCATTTGGAATCCCGAATGGATCCTCACCCTTTTATCCTTCTGGGCGATTTCAACTACCACTTAGAACTTAGTAATCAACCAGAGGTAGCTTTACTACTGGATAATCTAACAGCCCTAGGCTTTAACCAAGTGGTCAAGGGTCCGACTCATACAATGGGTCACACCCAAGATGGTATTTTGACGAGCAATATGGATCTGGAAATTATTAACATTAAAGCTCCTCCTTGGTCCGACCACAGCGTAGTGGATTTTGCTATCAGAGCGGAAATAGTAGCAGCGTCCTCCCGCTCTAAAGCGCCGAAGGTAATAACTAGACTTTGGTCTCAGACGAAGGCGGATAATCTAATTACTGGGTCAATCACGCCCCCTTCATAGTAGAGACAACTCCGAGGCAGCACTGCTCTTTGACAAATGGCTGGCGGATGCGGGTGATGAAGTAGTGCCTGGTAAACGGCTTGGTACAAGTAGGACTAAGCCATCTGCCCCCTGGTACAATAGGGAGCTTAAGGTCTTGAAGAGTACTTGTAGAAGGGCTGAGCGCCTTTGGAGAGTCGACTATAGTATTGACCGAAAGGCCAGATATAACCATACTCTATCAGCTTATAGAGAGGCAATTATATCAGCCAAAAGGACATTCTATGAGACTAAGATTAAGGATGCAGGGAATTCAGCCAAGGAGCTTTTTAAAACTATCACGGCCCTTTCCAAGCCCCTTTCAGATAACATTTATCGGCCAAACCTGGAAATGTGCCAGAAACTTGCCCGGTTTTTTCAATACAAGGTGCAGGTAATATATAGGGATCTTCTTAATCTGCACCCTAGTCCGGATAGTCATAGCCAGCTATTGACAACTGGTGGGGAGGACAGTCCTGGCCTTAGCCCCTTCCCTCTCATTACAATAGAGGAAACTTGTAGATTGATTACTCTGACGAAATCAGGCTCACCTAAAGATCCCTGCCCCCCCCCCCCCCTTGTTATGCACCTTGCGCCAGACCTGATTGCTGGAGAGCTATGCGCTTTAATCAACCAGGTAATAGAGTCCGGCACCTACCCTAGAAGCTGGAAGAGTGCAATCATCAGACCGCTATTAAAAAAACCCTCATTAGACCCTCTTACACTAAAGAACTATCGCCCAATCGCCGCTCTGCCTTTTGCAGCTAAAATTATGGAAAGGGAGCTAAATAGATCCCTGACAGAATATTTAACTGCCCACAACCTACTTGATTCGAGCCAACATGGTTTTCGGGCACAGTATTCTACTGAGTCAGCCCTTCTGGTGGCAGCAGAGGAGATCCGCAATATTGTGGACAAGGGAGGTAAGGCAGTCCTAGTGATGCTAGATTTATCAGCAGCCTTCGACACCGTAAATCATACGGTGTTGACTCAGAGGCTTCAGGAGGTTGGCATTCGGGGGACGGCACTGTCCCTTCTCTCCTCTTTTCTGGAGGGGAGGGAGCAAAATTTACTTTGGGACGGGCTACAGTAGGACAGTTTTCAGCTGCCGTGTGGTGTTCCTCAGGGCTCAGCATTGTCACCCACGCTGTTCAACATCTATGTGACTCCCTTGGCGAAACTCATCAGGAAGCATGGGTTCCAGATAGTCTCCTACGCTGATGACTCTCAGCTCATAATTTCCGCGGCTAAACATTCTACTGACTTAGCCCTTAAATTCCATAGGTGTCTGTCAGAAATTATGAGTTGGATGCAGGAAAGCTTCCTGAAGATTAATACTGAGAAAACCGAGATTATTGAGTTTGGTCATGGAAGTCCCTTGTGGAACAGATCTTGGTGGCCGGCAAGGGCCGGGGAGTGTCCCTGCCCCGTGCCCAAAGTGAGAAATCTGGGCATGCTGTTTGACAAACAGCTGAATTTTTCAGCCCATGTCAACAGCCTTGCATCATCCTGCTCCTTCCTTATAAGGACGCTGCGTAAGATTTTTCCTTTCATCAGCGCCGAAATGCGCAAAGCGGTGGTAGTGGGACTTGTCCTATCCAGACTAAACAAGACGCAGATAGGAAGGTTGCAGACTCTCCAAAACGCAGCGGCGAGGTTATTATTGGACGTCCCAAGAGATCAATCGATCTCAGAGGGAATCATTGCATTACACTGGCTTCCTGTCCATCTGCGTATAGATTTTAAAGCTATCTGCCTGGTACACAAAGCTGTCTTCGGAGGTGGTGCTAGGGACGTTCAGAAGCTGTTTATTCCTTATACCGCCGGCCGTGTGCTAAGATCGAGCACTCAGTCTCATCAAGATTAATCGGATTAGGAAAGCTAGATGGGGCGGCAGAGCCTTTTCGGTTCGTGCCGCCGGACTCTGGAATAGGCTTCCCCACTCTTTAAAATCTATACATAACCATCAGACCTTCAGAAAAATGTTAGAGACACGGCTCTTTCAAGAGGCTTGTATTTGAGGATTTCGTTTCCCCCTTTGTGTTGTATGAGCGCCAAGACGCTTCGGCATTCGCTGCGCTATATAAATACGTATCCCATCCTACCCTATACTGGCAAAATAAGGTGAAGCTCCACTCAAGCCTGTGGAAGAGCAACATTGTGACGAGACCTAAGTGAATCCTGACTTGGTGCTTCCTGAACGCTTGCAGGTGCGCAGTGGCCATTTCCTCAATGCTAGCACTAAACCTTGAAGCTGTCCACACGGCCTGCTGCCAGTTCTGCTGCTGTAGAGTCTGTGTGCATTGCTCTCGCAGGTTGGTGCACCAGGAAATGGTGATGTGCATTTATTTTGCTACGAGATCCCAGCTTGCTGAAAGCACTGTAAATATGAAAATCATTGTTTTAATATTCTTTTACACACAGTATTAGATAGGTTGCCACAAAATGTGTGAAGAGATTTTTGGCCGGATGTACAAGGCCATTTAGCACTGTCGACCAAGGCACAAAACACCCCACTTATCGGATGGAAAACCACTAACAAGTATTGAAGCAAAAGTGCCAGCAGGTCTTCCTGGAAACCTAGAGACGCTGGCCCCTCCAACAAGTTTGTTTTCTTTATGTGGACACCCCCAACTAGCCCAATCTTCAGCACCCATCACTCAACCTTTTTTTGCAGTTTTACAAAGCGCGAACTCGACCTGAAGTTATTGGAGCGCTTTACATATGCACCAATTATGTTACACAAGGATATGTTTTTTTGGTAGGCACCGGGAGATTAAATGATTTGCCCAGAATCACAGGGTTCCCCAGCTCCAGAGTCGGGAGCTCTGGCCTTTACGCCACTTTGCTGCTGTGATGAGAGAGCACACCTGTCACCACACACGTGGCTTGCTGCTAGAAGTAGCGTCACTGGGCCACAATTACTGGTCATGCACATGAACAGTGGTTCCCTTACTTGTTTTTTGTCCCCAAGGGTTCACACCTAAAGTTACCAGAGTTTAAAAATGGAAATCTGGGACAACTTAAAGTCTCCTGACATCATATACTTTTTTGTGTTAAATCAGGCGGTACAGCTTTGTGGCACAATGTCAACTGTGCTGAGTTTTAACACAACATTTAGGGTCTCATTTTAAAATGACCACAATTGCGTGCACTAATTTCGTGCTCAGTAAAATTACACATGGTAAATGCTGGCTCAGTGTGTGAGGTATTTACCAGATGAGGTATAACTTCATCAGATTGAATTTGGCACCACTGAGTGTTAGATAATACAGTAATATTGTGAGATCTCCCCCCCCCCCCTCCTCCTCCCCGGACTCAAGGACAAAAGCATGAATAACGCATTTTTACCATTGCCATGGTATTCTAGATTTACAAATTGCTCCATCCATCTCAGTGAGACACTATATAGCAGACCTTGAATGAATAACCAAGTGCCTTCTGGGAGCTGTAGTCCCGATCCACCTCAATTAATAAAACTGCACGTTACAATTATTTGTATATGGAAACCCCAAGGGCGGTCCAGGTAGCATTAAGTCAGCTGGTATTAGTCTGTTCATATTTGGTGATCGTGTGAGGGCATGTGTTTAAAGAATGTTCAACTAAGTCAGTTTTTCTTTTAGCTTGCATCAGAAGTGCAGAGGAGATTAATATTACAGGACTTTGTTTCAATCGTTTAGAGGCATTAGCCCTGCTTTTCTCATGGCAGCCTCTTCACGTGGAGTGTCCCACCCCTGTATTCAGATAACATCAGGTATTTAGAGTAAAACAAGTGTGGTAAATAAAATACCGGACTGAATTTCATACGGAATCTTAAAATAAAGTAAATAGCTCAAAATAACAAGAGGCAGAATCCGTGGTATAAGAGGTTTTCTAAATGGGCTTTATTCCATCAAAAATGGCCGACTCGAGTCGCGGCCTTCAGGTTCCGTCACCGCGAGGGTTCAGGAAGTGAAGTACAATACTTTATTGACAGACATGCATTTTTATAATAAGTACATTACAATGAAACGAATGTAGAAGGCGTAACATTTGATAAGAAAAGTGACATGACAGGTACGTAATCGAAACTAGGCGTAATAAGGAATAAAAAGAAACATGATTGGCTCTGGTTATCTTACATAGGTGGATCTATACGATAATACTTAACATAGATGCGTGCGCAGCAGTATGACGTGTAATTGACGTGCAACTAGGGGGTGAAGGGGACTTGACATTTAGCTCTACATGTGGAGACGAGAAGTCTGGGGGGTCAAGTCAACCTAATCCCAAATCATATCTACCATCCTATGTTTGGAGAACTATGTCATCCACAAGGAAGGACTCTCGGACAGAATCTATTCTATACTAACTGTGTGTGCGTGTACAAGCGTCTAAGTGTCTATATGAGATGCGAGGGGCAGAAAACTTTCCATGGCAACAGGGCTATGAATCACTTGCAGGAGGACGGAAAGGCTGAGTCCTTTGCTTGTGAGCTAAAGGAAATGTTTACCTAAACCACTAGACAGGAATGCATCGGCTGAAGAGCAAAATAGATAATTCGAAGGTGAAATACAGCTTCTTGGCAGGCATGCGAAAACTGGCCGAGGCAGGCACCGTTAGCTGCACAGGGAGTAGGACAAAGTTCATGGATACAGATGCGAGCTCAAGCTGAAGCTGTCAGAGATAGAGAGCAGGGAAAGGCTTTGAGGACAGAATCGGGCCTACTTGCCTGAACTGTAAAAATGTAGTAATTTAGCCATATAAAGTCGGTGGCCTTTCATACTTAGGAATCGAATATCCAGCCCATTGATGGCGGATCTGACAGAGAACATGTCGACGGTAGACACACGTATGTTTGCGTCTTAGAAACTGGAACTGGAGGGAACATACATGTACTTGTAACATGCATATAGAACCGTTGGGGTCCAAGATAGGGGACATAACTGATCAGGAAAATCCACATTTCCACATTCCCTCCTTGTCCCCTACTTGCCCTTCAAGAGATATCAATCTTCATCATTCCATCGATTTGCTCATGGAGCATCATTTCTTCTTCCTTCTTCTTCCGGCATTTTGAACGAGAACTGTGATATGGAATGCATGATGTGGCACACAGACCACAAATCGCTGGTCCACATTGCAGGCATAAACAACAACTGAAGAGCATAAGAAGGCCAATACCTAGGAAGGATAGAACTCTCCATCCCCAGGCTGATACCACACTCCAAAACCACCCGGACCACGTCCAAGTGCCTGGATTTTCGTGTATCTGGCTTACAATCTTATGAAGGCGTGTTATAGCTTTATATACAGATGGCGAATTTTCTGGTATGAATATGCAGCAGCTGGATCCGATGACCCTGCAAGCTCCGCCCCTATCGGCCAGGATGACGTCAAGGACAAGACGATTCTGGAGAACAACAATTCTCATCACTGATTGTTCCTCTGTCAGATTGCCTAGGGCGGCTATAGTCTCGTTTACTACAGCTTCAAGAGTCTTGGTGAGTCTGCGTATCAGCTTACTATTTGATATAGTACCTATATAGGGAAAGATACCTTTATTGAAATCTACATACTTGTCCCATGCCGTCTCAGTATAATCGACAACTGGGAGATCTCTCCGCTCTCTTTTGTGTACTAAATGAACATGTCGATAATAATCAGGAGGAGCTAGGAAAACAGGTGGCAAAAGGAATGCTATGTAACAGGTACCATCCCAATCTAGAGGCAGACGCATATATGCCGTCTGACCACATATAAAGTAAGAATGGCGAGAAGCTCTAAATGAAGATTTACCTTGATCACTATATTCTACTATAGTAACACATTTACTATGGCCCATATGTATGGAACCAACTTTTCTCACACATAATTCACCCTTAACTGGAAATACAGACATAGTGGGCAGAATTAGTTCAACTTCGGATTTGACATTCAAAATCATAAGATTAGGCGTAAAATTACCTAATTTATACACTTCATTTTCTAAATCAGTTCCTGTTCTACTGGGGCGACCCTCCTTATTAGGGTAACAGACTTTGAATAAAACTAGATTCAGATTTCCCCATATCCAATGTTGTTGATAAACTGCTGTGTCTGGGTCTATGGAATTTAATAAACTAAACCATGCTCCACAGGAGCCATTGTGTGTGAATGGATGTGGAAAGAAAGGCAGAACTCCTTTATTATTCTGATAGGGAGGAAGTCGGCCACACACCCAACAATTGGTGGCATTACTAGTCTGATGGGAATGATGTAACATACTAATGAATGTGTTATTACGCAGCGCAAGTCTATAGGACAACTCATGTGGGGGTAAGTCACTAAAAGAATGTTCATCAGTTATATTGAAAGCACGTTTAGAAACAGGATAATACATATGCAACAATATACTTGCAGTAACTATTAAAAAACTCAAGGAAAACAAAATTAATAAAGTCACAATACAGTGGTTACGCAGTAATTTACAATAAGCATGTCGTTTCACTATGATTCTGGACTCTACATCATTCAGACCTAAGGGATACATGTCGGGACAGATTCAACCGCTTCACCTTGGAGAGGACTTAAACAATCAAATCGTCCGACAGTTTAGATCTGGACCTGAGTTTCTGCTTATAGAGTTCGGTGCTACTGGCCTCAGCCAAAGGTAGCTTTGAGTCAATGGGGGAAGACACACGGGAAGTACTGTTTGTGTCAGGAGGAAGTCCATGAAATTTCTTTATATGGCTGGAATGCACCCATCCTTTTCTTCCTTCGATCTTCACAGCTGTTCTGGTCGTCAGCAGGACCAACTTAGGAAGCCTCCACCTTGGCTCCAGTTGGGTTTTCCGATCAAAATTTCTGATGAGAACATAATCACCGGGAATTACATCATGAGGTTTCACCTCGGTGTTGTCGGGAAAAGCTGCGACTACCTGTGAACGACAAGATTGTAGTGCAGACATCAAGGAAGCCAGGTAATCTGTCAGCATATTACAGTCAACATCAGTTATTTTACGGGGTATAGGCGTCCCCCACATATTCGGTGGTCTACCAAAGATCACTTCATAAGGGGATAGCCCTGTTCGAGAGTGTGCTACCATCCTCATGTAAAATAGTGCAACTGGTAAGGCTACTATCCAGTCAACACCTTTCTCCTTACATATTTTAGACAGTCTGATTTTTAAAAGTTGATTATGTCGTTCAACGAGACCTGCTGCCTCGGGGTGTCGGACACAGTGGAATTTCCACTGATATCCCAACAAAAGTGAGACATGTTTCATTAATTCGGATGAGAAAGGCTGGCCGTTATCTGAATATACAACACGTGGTAAACCGTACCGTGGGAAGAATTCTCGAACTAGCTGCTTGGCAGTAGTCGGGGCAGTGTAATCTGATACGGGATACGCCTCTGTCCAACGGGAGAGAGCGCAAACAACTACAAGAACATATTTGAATCCTCGACAACGTTCCATCTGAATATAATCCATCTGGAGGACTTCAAAAGGATGGTCAGGAGGCTGAAATCCACCCTGCTCTACGGGAACACTCTTTCCTGGATTAAACTGACAACATATCATACAGGTACGAACTTTTTGTTTAGCTGCTGCTCGTAAATGTTTGTTGAACCAAATGTGCTGAATGCTGTCTAGCATAGCCTTCTCTCCTAAATGTGCTGGACTGTGAACTGTAGCTATAATGGCTTGAACCATGGAATCAGGGAGAAACCATACAGATTTCTCCTTCGTCATCCATCCTTGATCTGTCTGGATCCCTCCTAGTTCAGTCCACTTCTTTATTTCTTCTGCTGTGGCATGTGTCTGTATGTCAATTACGTCAAGTGCGGGATCCTTAATTGTCATACATTGTGTTGGTGCCTGAACTATTGGCTTTGTCATGTCTAATATGCGATTCTGAGCAGTCTGTTTAGCTGTTCTGTCAGCTAAATCATTGCCTTGAGAAATGATATCAGTAACCTTCGTGTGTGCTTTACATTTCATAATCGATATAGCAGTGGGTAGATGTATTGCGTCTAACAAAGCATGAATGAGGGATCCGTGCTGAATGTGGGCACCATGGGACGTTAAATAACCTCTCTCTCGCCACAGCACGCCGAAGTCGTGTACAACTCCGAATGCATAACGTGAGTCAGTGTATACATTAACTTTCTTATTTGTGGCTTGAATACAGGCTTGCGTTAGAGCAATAAGTTCTGCTGCTTGGGCTGACAGAGTATCTATACAATGTGTCTCAATAACTTCAGTGTCTGTTGTGACTGCATACGCGGCCACTAAATCTCCTGTACTTGTTCTCATGCACGATCCGTCTACATACAACGTCAGGTCTGGATCTAACAATGGAACGTCTGTCAAGTCTTGTCTAGGTTTCGTCTTTATTTCAATGATTTCAACACAATTATGAGCTAGTGGGTCTGTTCCAATTACAGGTAATAGTGTAGCAGGATTCAATGTATTACACCGTCGGATCTCTATGTGTGGTTGAAACAGTGTCAGTTCATAACCGGTAAGTCTTGCTATGGTCAAGTGTTGTGTTTGTGTTCGGTTCACAAGAACCTCTACTGCATGTGGTACTTGTACTGTCAATGGGTGTCCTAATACTATGGCATCGCTTTGTCTGATTGCTAAAGCTGTCGCTGCCACTGATTTCAGGCATGCAGGCAAAGCCTGAGCTACGGGATCTAATGTACTGGAAAAATAAGCACATGGCTTGCGTGATCCTGCTTGATCCTGAGTGAGTACTGACAAGGCAGTACCTTCGCGTTCTGTAACAAAGAGTGTAAAATGTTTGCTATAACATGGTGTTGCTAAAACAGGTGCTTGACATAAAGCTTTCTTTAGGCTTTCAAAAGCTTGTGTATGTTCCTGAGTCCAAGGGAGAACAGTCGATGTGGCTGCCTCCTGTGTGGTTAACTGAATGAGTGGTTTTGCTAGAAATGCGTACTGAGGGATCCACTGCCTACAATATGAAGTGAGGCCTATGAAAGCCCGCACCTCCTTCTGTGTCTGGGGTATTGACATGTTAGCAATTAACTGGATGCGATCTGGTGTAAGCTGCCTTCCCTCCTTGGACAGCGAGTGACCAAGATAAATAACTCGCTGGACACAGAATTGCAGCTTAGAAGGAGACACCTTGTGCCCCTTGTCGGCTAGAAAATGTAAAACTGTCAGAGAAGCTTTTTCACATTCTGGCTCGCTTCTCGCGGTGATCAGCAGATCATCGACATATTGAAGCAGTGCTGTATTGACTGGCATGTGGATACTGTCAAGTTCTCGTTTCAGTGCTTGGCTGTAGATGCTGGGGCTTTCTGTAAATCCTTGGGGAGCGCGTGAGAATTTAAAGCTGCGCCCATTTAAACTGAATCCGAACAAGTATTGGCTTTCCGGATCTATTGGGACGCTGAAAAAGGCATTCTTGAGATCGATTACAGTAAAGAATGTTGCTTCGGAATCAATTGCTGTCAACAATGACGATATATCAGGGACCACAGGGAATTGTGGTACAATGCACTTGTTTAGTTCACGCAAATCAATAACCAATCGGTATACTGGTGGGGCAGTAGGATCAGTTCGTTTAAGAATCGGAATTATCGGTGAATTACATACATTGGAGTCTGTTTCTACAACTACTCCCTGGGCAATCAGCTCATCAATGATTTTCAGCAAAGCCACTACAGCATCATGCGGTAACTTGTATTGTCGCATTCGTGGTAGTACCACTCCTGCTTTCAATGTAACTCGATAGGGTGTAATGTTCATGCAGCCAACATCCGTAGGGCCTTGTGCCCATAGATGTACTGGTAAAGTCTGTAGTCGGGGATCCATGTCCCTAGACACATAGTGACCTTTAAAATCACGTAAAAACAACCTTACTCCTTCCGGAGAACAACATATTATGGCTCCTAGTGCTTTCAGAGTTTTAATTCCTAACAGATTTTCTGGGCATGATTTAGTAAGCAATAAATCTGTAGTTCGTGTCAAAGGTCCTATCGTAAGTGGTAGAGGCTGTGATACTTCATTAACAATAGGTTTTCCCGAAAAACCAAGGGAAACATTTTGAGAGCCTGAGAGGGGTGCCCCTGGAACTTCACTACGTTTTATGGTTGTTCGACTTGCCCCTGTATCGAGTAAGAATTTTCTATTTTGACCTAATAATTCACTATGTACATAAGGTCCTTCTTGATCTACAGGAATCTCGATGAGCGGTAAGTCAACTTCCCTCTCTAGGCTGGTTCATGCGTAATGCTGATATTCAGGGTATTCATACTGTGCAGTCTGATACATTTGTCGTGTTGTTGTTTGTGTGGCAGTAGCAGGCAACGGTGGTGCAGCTGGCACAAACTGTATGGGTTGTTGTGAGGCTGGCATGGACTGTTGCTGAACTGGCATGGACTGTCCATGCTGCATAGCTCCTTGTTCATTCTGATCTTGTCTAACTAATCGTGGTCTCTCCTTTGCAATACCTGTAGCTATATTACGTTTCAGGACTGGACAATCGTGTACATAATGGCCTAGTTGTTTACAGTAATTGCAGGTTCCTTTTACAGGAACTGCAGAATCACCAGAATGTGTCACACCCTTTTTGTGACCATCTGCTGGTACTGTCTGAGAAACTAGCATTTTCATTTTTGTATCCTTCATGCGTCTATGCTCGTGTTCTTGTTCATCCCTAATTCTATTGTGGTGATACTGTAACATTTGTAGCATTTGCGACGGAGTGTTACTTTGCCAGGTACTCTCGAATTTCAATATTCTATTCTTTACTGGAGGCAATGCATTTTCCACTAATTTTGTCACAAATAAATGTGGATATGAGTCACTACTTGCTTTTATACCACTATTTATACCAAAACATTTTTCAAATCGAGCATAATAATCGCTTGTGTCTTCATCTTGCTTTTGTTTGCAGGCTGTGATTGCACCCCAATCTTCCTTTTTTGTAGTTAATAAACGTGGCAGTACCTGTACTAGTAAACCTGGTAACAGTTTAACTTTATCCCCGAGCCCCGAACCTGCAGTTCGGCTCCTTTCTTCCTCTGCTAATGCTGACCAGTCTATCTTTTGGTCTCCTACTTCCCACTCTTTTTCTTTCAGTTTTTCATAAATGCCAGCAGGCAAAAGCACCTTTAATATCGTCATAATATCAGGAAAGGTGTACTCTCCCATCAGTAACATGTCTTTAATTTCTCGGTGGAAACCCGCTGGGTCTTTGTCATGACTAGGTACTACTTTCTTCATTTCTAATAATTCCATTTTTGATATGGGTGTGTAAACAAATACACGGTGAAACTCATTGTCTTCGCCTTTTATTGGGTGCACTTCTCGTAAAGGATTTTGTCTATCCATATAGTACGGTGCTCTTTCTCTGCGGGGCAGGGAGAGAGAATCTGGATTTACAAAAAGGACATACTGCTTACGTGACACTAATATCTCTTTAATTAGCTTGTTACTAGAACCTCTCCATCTGTACGTGAGTAGTTCCGTTAATATATCAGGTAAAGGACCAGGGTCAGCATGTCGGCTTTTATATAATATAAGGAGTTGCTGAATCATATAGATTCCAGCTAAACGTTGTTCATCTGTACTGAGGTTGAGAAACGTGTGTGCTACGGTCTCATCACCGTATTTTTCAGGACTAACAATCCAGTGAACGGCTGATCTGGCTAATTCTTGCTCATCCATGGAATCGAGGAGGTGGTAACCCCTTCGTTCTCGTAGTATTTTATCTGTGGCTTGAAACGAATGTTCAGGAGACTTCAGATTTATTACAGGCGTTGGATACGTTCTGCTGTTATTTGGGTATACAGAGTGTATTGGATCAGAAAAACATCTAGTATTTTCACAGGATCTTCCTCTGCCTACATAGGCTATGGTCTCTGACTGTCTTGCGGAATTCCCTGATTCGGACACTTCATCTTGCTCAAACTCGTCTGTTCCCAATCTCTCTTCATGAATACGTTCTATTTCTTTACGGATTTTTCGGCACATGGCTATTATACAATTTTGCTTATCGTGTCTCCCTTCTGATATATTCTGACTCCATCTTGTAAGAATAAGCATTGCATTCGGGTCTACCCCCGGGCGGTCTTGATTTCTGATCACACAGTTTATGAGGAAACGTAACAGTTCCCCCTGTATTTCTACTTTCTGGAATTCCATAGCTCTGTTAATACATCCTGGATCTCGTCCTGTTTGAACAAAATGATATATGTTATCTAGATGCGTAATCATCCCTGGTAACCTCGCTAAATACTCTGCGGCTCGCCTGATACGTAATGATGCCAGGACCATTTCGTCCTCTTTACCAACCACCGGGTCATATCTACAATTTACAAGGAGTTCCTTAAGCGTACGTTCACTTACGAATTTAGGTGTACGTGAATGTGCTGACTCTTGAAAAACAAGTTTATTTATTCTGGGTGGTGTAAAGGTACTGCTAGCACCTCCCGTGGCCCCATCTGGGGCGTCGGGTGTGAATGGATTCGTTGAACGTGACACAGCAACTATGGGTGTCAATACCCCTGTAGGATCGACTGCGGAGACAGATGCGGAAACAGATGTGCTTGCCGAAGCTTGTGTCGGGACTTGCTGTTGCACGGGGACAGATACCTGATCCTGACGTTGAACCCCTCCGCCAGACGGTCTATGTGGTGCGGCGTTAGCATACTCGGGAGCTGCGTCATCTAGATATGAGGAAAGAAAAACATCTTCTGCGGTTCTGGGAAGCCCCTTTGGATGTACCTTAATTGGAAATAATGGGGGTGGCAAGTCTTTTGGTATCTCTGGAGCAGCCTTAGGTAATCCTTCGGCTAGTAGGGGATACATACCATTCATAAGAGCATTTCTTTGTCTATTTACTTGTTCTGATCTCACTCGGATACCTTCCTCAATTAATAGATTTTCTTGAACTTTATTTGAACTTTCTTTACTCCTCTCTTCTTGTCTACGTGCTTTTTCTGTTCGTCTATGAGATTCTTTACGCCATAACTCAACAGCGTCTTTCTGTGACTGTCTGACCTTTCTTTTCCATAACTCTTCCTCCACTTTCATGATGCACTCTGCATCCCAGGTTCCCACTATGGGCCACCTTTGACTTTCCGGTAATCCCTTGGTATAATCTACCCATAGATCAAGAAACAATATGGCATCTAAGCCATGTTTATGGTACATAAAATGCCCTGGAGTGTCCCTAGGAGGAATAGGAACTGCTTCTTCAAGCACCCCTTTTCTGGTAGTAATCTGTCTTAACTTCGAGAAGAGCGGCATATTGACAACTGATCTGATACTTACTCTTGAACTCACTTAATACGAAAAACACAATAATGAACAGTGAACATTGAACACTCATTCGTACCACAATATTAGAACACTTTAAACATTAAACATTAAACATTTTTAACAATGATCGACAATGATGACAGTCTGCCTAACTAGTCACCTACGCTGAATTCTTGACAATTACTGAATACTTCGGAATACTTGATATACTGCTAAACAGTACATATACACTGCTAAACAGTGCAGACCGGATTTGTGTACCCAAATCCGTCTTGACCGGCACAACCTATGTGCGCGTCAACACGCCTCCCCGGCGATGGTACTCACCGAGTAGCTCCTTGAAACGGAAGGCCTCAGAGAATGGACAGGACTCGATGACTGCGGACAGCGGACCCTCTGGACATCGGGATTTCGGAAAACCTGGTGGGCCTCTGTATACCTCGGATCTTGCTCTCTCAGCTAGGCTCTGGTCGGGATACTTCGCACTTCTCACCGCCTCGTCTGGGTTGATCGCAGCCTCAGTCGCCCCCGCTTGACCGGAGGGAGCTTACAGGAAATCCTGCTGGTACGCGTTTATGGTCCGTCCAGCTGTGGCAGGAGACCGGGCCTGCAACGCACCGCCGGCGCGTGAGATGAGAAAGTGTCCCTGTTCGGGCGCCATTATGTGGTAAATAAAATACCGGACTGAATTTCATACGGAATCTTAAAATAAAGTAAATAGCTCAAAATAACAAGAGGCAGAATCCGTGGTATAAGAGGTTTTCTAAATGGGCTTTATTCCATCAAAAATGGCCGACTCGAGTCGCGGCCTTCAGGTTCCGTCACCGCGAGGGTTCAGGAAGTGAAGTACAATACTTTATTGACAGACATGCATTTTTATAATAAGTACATTACAATGAAACGAATGTAGAAGGCGTAACATTTGATAAGAAAAGTGACATGACAGGTACGTAATCGAAACTAGGCGTAATAAGGAATAAAAAGAAACATGATTGGCTCTGGTTATCTTACATAGGTGGATCTATACGATAATACTTAACATAGATGCGTGCGCAGCAGTATGACGTGTAATTGACGTGCAACTAGGGGGTGAAGGGGACTTGACATTTAGCTCTACATGTGGAGACGAGAAGTCTGGGGGGTCAAGTCAACCTAATCCCAAATCATATCTACCATCCTATGTTTGGAGAACTATGTCATCCACAAGGAAGGACTCTCGGACAGAATCTATTCTATACTAACTGTGTGTGCGTGTACAAGCGTCTAAGTGTCTATATGAGATGCGAGGGGCAGAAAACTTTCCATGGCAACAGGGCTATGAATCACTTGCAGGAGGACGGAAAGGCTGAGTCCTTTGCTTGTGAGCTAAAGGAAATGTTTACCTAAACCACTAGACAGGAATGCATCGGCTGAAGAGCAAAATAGATAATTCGAAGGTGAAATACAGCTTCTTGGCAGGCATGCGAAAACTGGCCGAGGCAGGCACCGTTAGCTGCACAGGGAGTAGGACAAAGTTCATGGATACAGATGCGAGCTCAAGCTGAAGCTGTCAGAGATAGAGAGCAGGGAAAGGCTTTGAGGACAGAATCGGGCCTACTTGCCTGAACTGTAAAAATGTAGTAATTTAGCCATATAAAGTCGGTGGCCTTTCATACTTAGGAATCGAATATCCAGCCCATTGATGGCGGATCTGACAGAGAACATGTCGACGGTAGACACACGTATGTTTGCGTCTTAGAAACTGGAACTGGAGGGAACATACATGTACTTGTAACATGCATATAGAACCGTTGGGGTCCAAGATAGGGGACATAACTGATCAGGAAAATCCACATTTCCACACAAGGAATCGTCTGAAAATGTGCAACTCACATCTAAATACTTGCAAGATCTACGTGTGCCTTGTTCGTTATAGTATATTACTGCAAAATGAAAGGAAATCATCTGGGACTCGCTGAAAAGCGGGAATAAGCGCTATATAGATAAAATTACAATTGCATTGAGTGACGGGGGTAGAGGGGCTCACAGACCTTGCGGGAGCTAACCTTGGATTATGGCAGGGCCTAGTTTACACCCCTGAATCCCATGGTTAAAGGGTTCGCTGCAGCCCTCAGCCTGCCATGGTAACGTCTGTGGCCAATTAACAGCTTCAATGTGAGAGACTGACTAGAAGCGGGGTGCACAAACAGAAGGCTCCGGGTTGCTGCCGGGGCCGGCAAGGACAGCATTTAGTAGGCAGCGAGTGTTTACCAGTGCAGGCAGAGTTAATTCAGGCATCTCCCAAGAAAGGGTCAGTGAGAGAAGGCAGGAGGCGAAGATGGTGCATGAGGAACACCAGAGTATACATGTGAAAGGAAAAACCGAGAAGCAGCCGACATTAATGATGAAAGCGGGCGCAGCGCTAAACTATAAAGCGCAGCGCCCGTGCATATTTAAGGGCACCATGCTGATAGATAAAAAAAAAAAGAAAATAACAGGAAACCGGGCGCAGTGCTTTGCGCTGCTGTGATGAAATATCCCTAGCACAAAACAGACGAAATAGTCCCAAATGAAAGAGCTAAACACTTTACTCCGTAACAAAACTGTAGTTGGTTGGTGCTGCTTCCGATACATCGGAAGTGATGTATTGGAAGAGCCAACCAATACAGAGTCAAAAGAGAAGAGCAACGGAGGAATTAGCCAAAGGCAAGCGGCAGGCGGGATTGCATGCCAGTATACTGCTTACTCTAGGTCTTGCAGACCGCGCATGTGCTGTCTAGGCTCGACCTAAACAGGCAGGTATAGGCATGCAAAAGGTTGATTTGCCAGGTCGAAATGGCAGTTTAAAACTGCACACACAGGCTGCATTTGCAGGCCCGAGAAAGGTTTGCAAGGCTACTTAAGTGGGCGGTGCAACAAGTGCTGCAGGCCTGCTATTAGAATTTAATCTACAGGCCCGGGGTAAATGTAGTACCACTTCACTAGGTAATTATAAGTAAAGTAAATAAGCCAATGATACCATGTTCTAAGGAGTGAGCACACACAATTTGGCATTTGTTAGAAGTGGCAAAGTTCATAGAGTTCTAAGGCCAAAAGAAACGAGATCAGAAAAATATGAAGGAGTGAGGCAAAACGTTTGGGGGAAGACCACACTAAGGCTGATGGGTCTAACTGTCCATGTATCCGGCCCATGCCTCATTGCAGTCGACCTCAACTTGTGACTTTGTCCCAGTCTGTTGTGACCAGATAACCAAAGCTGGTGCTAGCCACTATTTTTACTTTAAACTTTGAGATGGCGTATCTCCGGTTCTACTGTTTGGATTTATGTTGTTTTGATCTCAATTTATTAACTTTTACTCTATTTTTCTAAATTGGTTTGGGATCATTCTTGCATTGTTTTCACTTTGAAACTGCTTGAAGTACTGCATAAATACTTTACACGTTGTCTCCAAGTTAGGCCTTACTGCTTTGGGGTTAAGGGTTAACCACAGTTAAATTTGGAGTTTGCTTGTGTTTTCACCCTGACGGACATTTTGGTTGCTGCTTGAGTACGGTTTCAACCCCCTCAACCAGTAACCCAATTTCTTACAAGGAGCAAGTTTGGCCCACTGAACAAAGTAGTTTAAATCCTTGTTAGTGGATCATTGCAAGATACCGGGTCAAGGATGCGTCATGCAACTGTGGTTCTGAAGTAGCTACAGGGCTGCAATGCGGAGTCCTGTCTCATCACCAAGGAACCCAGTTTCTTACACCCCACAATACATTAGGTCAGTGGTCGCTCTTGGAGTACATTTCCCATATATTTCACTAACTCATTTGCTCGTGGGGTCTATTGCTTTATTTACCACTCTGTGATCTATAGCAGGTGCATAGTTGCTGATGGTCTCCCAGCTCGCTCCACTTAAATTAGTTTTAGTAGTAAAGACTTAAAGCAAACCGTATCCTGAAATTTACATTTGAAGAATAGACTGCATTCAAATGTATGCTTCAGAAAGCCATGTTGCATAGTCTGATCAGTAAACCTTAGATTTTGACATAATGTAAAAAAAGACAGGTTTGTGATTTAGCCTAGGACAGTTGTGTACCACCTACATTAAACATGATGCCCATCCCACGGGTCAGCCTGCACCCCTGGCAGTGAGCGACACGTGGGCTAATACAGGCGTTAGTGGACATTCACAACTCAAGAGGCTCTGGGTTTTACGTATTATGTCAATCCGCAATATATGCCTCCTTTTAATGCTTTTTTAACTACCTGAAGTAATAAAAATATTTTAGGGAGTACACCATCATGGAGGATGTAAAATTGCAAAAAAGGGGGACTTGTGTTTTCATTCAATCAAAGGAAGACAATACCCCTGTCTTAGGTAGAGCTACCACTTTGCAGAACAACATATTTTTCTTTCTGAACAAACTGAAATCAAGCACTTGCCTTTGCAGTTTGCACCCCTCACTTGGAAGTATAATAATTCTGTGCAAAATCTAACACTTTCAAATTGAATCTGAGTGGT
Source organism: Triturus cristatus (assembly GCF_964204655.1). Taxonomy (NCBI): domain Eukaryota; kingdom Metazoa; phylum Chordata; class Amphibia; order Caudata; family Salamandridae; genus Triturus; species Triturus cristatus. The sequence continues at coordinate 346,350 of NC_140579.1, forward strand.
GTTTGTTTATATTTCAATTGAATCTAGCCATGCTGCAATTGGGACGAAAATCAGCTGTGCCATGTGTTCCCTGGGAAGGAGAAGCTGGAGACCTACAGGGTTATCATAACAACCCTGGTGACAGCTGGAAGGTAAGGGTGTGCACTCAGCAATGTTTGTTTCTTGGTTTATACCTTGTCACTTCTGTATTCTGATGCGGCGATGAAGGTGTGCCATGTGTTCCCTGGGAAGGAGAAGCTGGAGACCTACAGGGTTATCATTACAACCCTGGTGACAGCTGGAAGGTAAGGGTGTGCACTCAGCAATGTTTGTTTCTTGGTTTATACCTTGTCACTTCTGTATTCTGATGCGGCGATGAAGCTGTGCCATGTGTTCCCTGGGAAGGAGAAGCTGGAGACCTACAGGGTTATCATTACAACCCTGGTGACAGCTGGAAGGTAAGGGTGTGCACTCAGCAATGTTTGTTTCTTGGTTTATACCTTGTCACTTCTGTATTCTGATGCGGCGATGAAGGTGTGCCATGTGTTCCCTGGGAAGGAGAAGCTGGAGACCTACAGGGTTATCATTACAACCCTGGTGACAGCTGGAAGGTAAGGGTGTGCACTCAGCAATGTTTGTTTCTTGGTTTATACCTTGTCACTTCTGTATTCTGATGCGGCGATGAAGCTGTGCCATGTGTTCCCTGGGAAGGAGAAGCTGGAGACCTACAGGGTTATCATTACAACCCTGGTGACAGCTGGAAGGTAAGGGTGTGCACTCAGCAATGTTTGTTTCTTGGTTTATACCTTGTCGCTTCTGTATTCTGATGCGGCGATGAAGCTGTGCCATGTGTTCCCTGGGAAGGAGAAGCTGGAGACCTACAGGGTTATCATTACAACCCTGGTGACAGCTGGAAGGTAAGGGTGTGCACTCAGCAATGTTTGTTTCTTGGTTTATACCTTGTCACTTCTGTATTCTGATGCGGCGATGAAGCTGTGCCATGTGTTCCCTGGGAAGGAGAAGCTGGAGACCTACAGGGTTATCATTACAACCCTGGTGACAGCTGGAAGGTAAGGGTGTGCACTCAGCAATGTTTGTTTCTTGGTTTATACCTTGTCGCTTCTGTATTCTGATGCGGCGATGAAGCTGTGCCATGTGTTCCCTGGGAAGGAGAAGCTGGAGACCTACAGGGTTATCATTACAACCCTGGTGACAGCTGGAAGGTAAGGGTGTGCACTCAGCAATGTTTGTTTCTTGGTTTATACCTTGTCACTTCTGTATTCTGATGCGGCGATGAAGGTGTGCCATGTGTTCCCTGGGAAGGAGGAGCTGGAGACCTACAGGGTTATCATTACAACCCTGGTGACAGCTGGAAGGTAAGGGTGTGCACTCAGCAATGTTTGTTTCTTGGTTTATACCTTGTCGCTTCTGTATTCTGATGCGGCGATGAAGCTGTGCCATGTGTTCCCTGGGAAGGAGAAGCTGGAGACCTACAGGGTTATCATTACAACCCTGGTGACAGCTGGAAGGTAAGGGTGTGCACTCAGCAATGTTTGTTTCTTGGTTTATTCCTTGTCGCTTCTGTATTCTGATGCGGCGATGAAGCTGTGCCATGTGTTCCCTGGGAAGGAGAAGCTGGAGACCTACAGGGTTATCATTACAACCCTGGTGACAGCTGGAAGGTAAGGGTGTGCACTCAGCAATGTTTGTTTCTTGGTTTATACCTTGTCACTTCTGTATTCTGATGCGGCGATGAAGCTGTGCCATGTGTTCCCTGGGAAGGAGAAGCTGGAGACCTACAGGGTTATCATTACAACCCTGGTGACAGCTGGAAGGTAAGGGTGTGCACTCAGCAATGTTTGTTTCTTGGTTTATACCTTGTCGCTTCTGTATTCTGATGCGGCGATGAAGCTGTGCCATGTGTTCCCTGGGAAGGAGAAGCTGGAGACCTACAGGGTTATCATTACAACCCTGGTGACAGCTGGAAGGTAAGGGTGTGCACTCAGCAATGTTTGTTTCTTGGTTTATACCTTGTCACTTCTGTATTCTGATGCGGCGATGAAGCTGTGCCATGTGTTCCCTGGGAAGGAGAAGCTGGAGACCTACAGGGTTATCATTACAACCCTGGTGACAGCTGGAAGGTAAGGGTGTGCACTCAGCAATGTTTGTTTCTTGGTTTATACCTTGTCACTTCTGTATTCTGATGCGGCGATGAAGGTGTGCCATGTGTTCCCTGGGAAGGAGAAGCTGGAGACCTACAGGGTTATCATTACAACCCTGGTGACAGCTGGAAGGTAAGGGTGTGCACTCAGCAATGTTTGTTTCTTGGTTTATACCTTGTCGCTTCTGTATTCTGATGCGGCGATGAAGGTGTGCCATGTGTTCCCTGGGAAGGAGAAGCTGGAGACCTACAGGGTTATCATTACAACCCTGGTGACAGCTGGAAGGTAAGGGTGTGCACTCAGCAATGTTTGTTTCTTGGTTTATACCTTGTCGCTTCTGTATTCTGATGCGGTGATGAAGCTGTGCCATGTGTTCCCTGGGAAGGAGGAGCTGGAGACCTACAGGGTTATCATTACAACCCTGGTGACAGCTGGAAGGTAAGGGTGTGCACTCAGCAATGTTTGTTTCTTGGTTTATACCTTGTCGCTTCTGTATTCTGATGCGGCGATGAAGGTGTGCCATGTGTTCCCTGGGAAGGAGGAGCTGGAGACCTACAGGGTTATCATTACAACCCTGGTGACAGCTGGAAGGTAAGGGTGTGCACTCAGCAATGTTTGTTTCTTGGTTTATACCTTGTCGCTTCTGTATTCTGATGCGGCGATGAAGCTGTGCCATGTGTTCCCTGGGAAGGAGAAGCTGGAGACCTACAGGGTTATCATTACAACCCTGGTGACAGCTGGAAGGTAAGGGTGTGCACTCAGCAATGTTTGTTTCTTGGTTTATACCTTGTCGCTTCTGTATTCTGATGCGGCGATGAAGGTGTGCCATGTGTTCCCTGGGAAGGAGAAGCTGGAGACCTACAGGGTTATCATTACAACCCTGGTGACAGCTGGAAGGTAAGGGTGTGCACTCAGCAATGTTTGTTTCTTGGTTTATACCTTGTCGCTTCTGTATTCTGATGCGGCGATGAAGGTGTGCGCACACTGCATTCCGCAGACTGAAGTTAGGCGGCAGTCCTAGTAGGATAAGTCAAGCGCGTAGTATGGTGTTTTTGTTGTTGTTTTTTTTATAACTTTAAAGTTTTACACAATGACATAATACTGGTGTGCAACCAATGGCAGCAAAAAGAATCATGTAGTCCTAAATCATGGTGGTGCAGTTCTAGAAATTGGTCCAACCGCTGATTCGCCTCCCCACCCCCCCTTCCGCAAGCATTAGCCAAGTATAACAGACATTTAATCCCCCTCCCCTTCCGTTTCTGCCTAGCTGCTCACTTCCTGTGCACTTTGGTGTTATTGTCTGATGGCAGTGGTTCTCAATCAACGACTCCTTTAAAGGTGGGAAGCTAGGTCCACAAGATTGAAGCCAAACAAGACTTTAACAAAAGAAAAAAATCAAGCAAAATCTGTTTCTAGGCCAAACATGGACTACTGCAAAAAACACAAGATATATTGAAAAAAAGCTTTTAATTTAGATCCCAGGAAATCTTTTTAACCACTGATTGATGGTGTCCATGTCTTACTGAGACGGGCTAAGAAATGTGCGTGAGTAATGTGCAAAACGTGTTCATGTGCTGTCCCCAATGTTTCTGTTCGTTGGGTTGTTTTGGGCAGAGCAAACGCAGCCTGCACTTGAGGGTCTGCGCGTGAGTTCTGAACTGCAAAACAAGAATGGACTGTGTGATCCTCGGATGTACTCGGAGAAATCACATCCTTGAGCCGCGATGGTTCTTCACAGCCAAAACCTAGGAACAGGAATGCACAGCTCTAGGTGTCCTTGCCTTGATCTTCTCAAGGCTTACAAGCAAACTCGTCTGTTCCGCGCGGCCAAGTGAAGGATCCTTGTGACTGGGGGCGGTGGGTTGGGAAGTCTTAGGCGTTGCATTAAGGCCACAAGAAACATTTGACAGAATTGCACGTCATGAAAAAAGCCAAACCCACTTTTTGAATCTATTATGGTAACTTTCCTTTTTATATAGGACAATTTTCTGAAGGGAGTAACTTCACTGCATTTGTTGCAGAGGAGAAATGAAAGGGGGCAGCGAAAATGGGGTCTGGATACGGTGTCTGGGACGTTAATGTCACTTACTCCATTTAATTACCTCTGCCTACTGACATTTTGGGTGATTAAATAGGAAATGCAAAATTAATGGAGGAAGCAAACAGAATATGTTGCAGAGAAGTAAAAAAACTAAGTGCGGTTTTAGGGAAAAAGTGTAGCATCAGGAAAGGATCTACTTAAAATAGAAAAGAGGAATTGGTTGGGCAAACGTTAGCATAATTTGGGTGTGAGGCAGAGAATAATAAAAAACAAAAAAAACGGAACATACAAGAATGAAAGCAGAATATTCATTTAAGGGCCTAATCCACGGGGGAGAAGGGGGTTGTGCTCCTGAAAATTAAATCATTTACTCGATTTCCATCAGAATTTTTAAGAAAAACTGAAAAAATTAAACAAATCTCTGTTATAAATCACCAGTAATAAAACTGATGGAACTGCCTGGGAATGCAGGCATTTGAGGTAGTCCAGCTAGATGCCCTTTTAGACTTCAGTTCGCAGGATACATGCAACAGAAACAATGATGGTTGGGCTTGCCAGCCTTTGATCAGAGGTAGCATGTCCTTTAGGATTATGTCCAGAATTAAAAACTTTAACCAAGATTCTATAACCTAAACAGATGGTTTTTTTTGTATGTTTGACTGATGCAGGGGAGAGAATATAAAGAAACTCCTTTATTCTTTATTTGGCATTTTACACCTTACGGTGGCTGCTGCCTATGCAGGAATTTATATTTTCTTACACCTTCTGCATTTCTGCCTTAGGTCTTTAGTTCATTAATATGGGTAGCTAAAGCCATGTTGATAATTGTCTTATTTGACTCTATTTTCATTTTAGACTTGTTTCTGCAAACTTCCCTCATGGTCACTTTTCTCATGTATTCATTGATGAATCCGGGCATGCCGTGGAGCCTGAATGTGTCATTGCAATAGCAGGTATGGGTATTTTGGTATCTTTGTCTCACATCATTTGCTTATGTGCAACATTTCTACATCTTTAACTCCTGGCCTTGTCAATTGTGAAGTTTCCTCTCATTTTGGATGAGATGATGAGTCAGTGGTCTTAGAGCAGAAAATACTCTTCCTTGGTGTGCATATTTTATTCTGCCCAAACCCTGAATGAGCCTTCTGGAAGGTCTTTAAACTTGAGAGGGTTTGTCAACTCCGTGCACCTAAAACAATATTCGCTTTGAAGAGGTTCACCCTATGGATGACCTTTTAACAGGGGAGTGACTATGTCAATGCGATAACGTTTTGCCGCGTCACATGAAGCACCTCAAGACTTTGGTAATGCTTCTCAGTTTGGCAGTATTGATAATGATCCAAGAGGAGCAGCCAGCATAAACCTTTAGTTTAACCGTTTCAGGAATAATGGATGCAATGGACACCCTGACCAACAAGGATGGAGGACAGCTGGTTCTAGCAGGTGACCCGAAGCAGCTAGGGCCAATCTTGAGGTCCCCTGTCGCCATCAAACATGGTTTAGGTGAGTCCAAAGGTGCTTGACGTATACATTTGGGTTTACAAGAAACCTTTGAACTGTAAAATTTTGGGGATTAAAATTTGGTAAAACTTAAAATGAAGATGAAGGGCCCATACAAATACAGCTTAATAGAGTGTCTACTTAAAACCGTCTCTTTACTCCTGGATTCCTGTAGCTGAGATGGACAGACTCTTAAGTTGTGAGATAGTGTTGACCTAGTGAAAGAATAATCGCTAAATGAGTGCCTTTGAAACTGCTGCCACCCTTGCTTAGGCCATTGATATTGTTCATTTGGCATCTTGGTGGCACTTGGTTTCGCATTCGAATTCCAATGCTACAAAACAATCTGATCTGTGGGTAAAAACAATGCATTTATTTAATGGGATTATAAATCCAGTTGCTCAGAGCAATTATGTAGGGGTATGGAAGTGAAAGACCAATTTTGGTGTAAAAGTGTGACCTATGTGGAGGTGAAAAAAGGTAATTCTCACTTGAGGGTGGTGAGACCTGTAAGTTCAGCATGAAACAAAAGAACATTGGTGAGGCTTCCTGTTCACTGTGTTGAAACTATGAAGTACAAAATGTACTTGTACAAATCTTCACTTACCCTTCAAGCATTGTCACGAGTAGGGATAGTGACCTGTGGTGAAGCGTCAGCCTTGTGAGGCTGACTAACACATGCCGCCAGCTGAGGATCAGGACCCTGTTCAATCACTGGTGCTCAGCTGAGCCTTTTACCCTTCAATGCAGTGAAAAGGAGGGCTCGCCTATATTCTTTTGTTTCATGCAGCGCTATGTGACGTCTATGGGCTTACCTACTAGGAACGATTACTTAGCTTCTCCTTTACTGATCCTTCATTGAACCTGTAAGAGGAAGGACCACTGAGGCAAGTCCCTGCAAGTTAAAGGATGTAATTGATGACACGCCCTCCATCATAATTTGTTGACTATGAACACAGTAACCTGTATTTCAGGAAATTCCTGAAAACTGAAATATTTAGAGTAGATATTTCTTGAAAGCCTTTACAAAAGTGTGCCCTTTGTTAAGTGGGATATTTGCTTGTGATTCATGTGGAGTTTATGTTGCTGTCTGTAAATGGAAACCAGAATTGGAAGAAGGTAGGCCATTATGAGGAAGGTTGTACAGGAGGGTTTCTTGATTATCTCCACACAGTGGCCTCTGATCTTGAATTGATAAGGCAGTGGTGCTTTAAGCATTCTGTTTTGACAACTTTGTGGCTTTATCTTCTTGAACCTTTTGCTTGAAGTTGGGTTTTTTGTTTGAACTAAGTAGTGAAGTCCAGGCTTTATGGGTGTACAGTACTCTGCAGGGGATTACAAATGTTCTCCACCCACACTGTGTGTGAGATCATCATTCTGATTGTTCTTTTCAATTCTTCATCTACTGGATGTACGTCTTGTTTTGCATTAGACCGTCTAGAACCCTGGACACCCCCATTGGCTCACAAGTCTTGCCACCACCTGGGCCTGATTAAAATAAATAAATATATATATATATATATATATAGGTGAATGTATGACGATACTACGCGATCATGTTGATCGCGGTATCTCACAACGCGGATTTTACAACGCAAGTCGTTTCAACGACTTGCGCTGGAGGGCACTGGATTTAGGGATAGTACGATTTACTATTCCAACACCAGTCTATGTACAGTAGGGAAGGTATTGGATAGTAAATCGTACTATTCCTTAGCTTACAGCGCCCTCCAGTGCAAGTCATTGAAACGACTTGCGTTGTAAAGCCCGCGTTGTAAACCTACCGCGGTGAAATGCCCGCGTAGTAAAGGTAGTCTCCCATATATATGGTGTGTATATATGTACTACTAAGTGTTTAACTCAAACAAAACCTTAAATCTGTGCTACTAGATGCATTAAAATGGACTCCACTTTTCACCCATAACTCAGACTTAATTGACTATGTTCTGTACAGAAGATCTAAAGCAACTTTATGATGGTGCCATACTGCGAAAGACAGGAATGTAAGAGGAAGAGATGTACTACATATTTTGAAAGGGTTCCCAAGGTACTGCAACCATAAGGAAGTGTTGCAGCGTATTTATGAAAAGGCTAGCCATTTGTTCTAGTAAACTAATTAAGGTAAAGTCTTCTTCCTATTTGACTTTAATAGTAAGGTGAACGTCTTCTTTCCTCTCTTTCAGACATGTCCTTACTGGAAAGACTCATGACCCAGAACTCCCTTTATCAAAAGACTGACAGAGGTTTTAATTCAGTGTTTGTAACTAAGTTACTGAAAAACTACAGGTTGGTCTTTAGAAGATTGTATGCATTTAGTTTGTAAATCAAGGCGTGATGGTACACTAGCCACTTTACGTTATTTGCAATTATGTGTAGTATAGGCTCTTTCAAAAGAAGCCATACAAGTTTATTGAAACCTGATGGTGGGGCTTTTCAGGTTGTATTTCTTTGAAGAAATTGGTATTTATGCTGCAAGAGATTGAGCTTCAGGGAACAGTATGATTAACAATGGTTACATATGGCAAGCTAGCAAAATATTAAGTTGTACTAGATCAGACTTCTCCAATGAGTAGCTTGAGAGCTACTGATAACTCTCCAGCTACATACACGTTGCTCTCCTGTAAGCAGCCCACCCTATTAAATTAGAAGATGTTGTTTGGTTGAATTAATATATGTATACCAAAATTGAAATGTGTATATTTGAGAAGAAAATGTGTGTATTCTCATTATTGCCATGATATACGTAAATATAGTTGAGTGATGAGCCATGCGGCGTAGGTCAGACTTACTAAAAAATTGTAAATTGATACTTGTATAGCGCACTACTCACCCGCAAGGGTCTCAAGGCTCTTGTACGAATACCGCTGTGGAACCCATCCTGGCTTTCCCCGTGAGGCGTCCACACCTGGGCACCCCCAAGGTGGAGGCCAGGCATCCTTAGCGTTGTGGGGGCCGTTGTGGAGATTAAGCAAGCTATTGCCCAGAGTTGCAGAGTGGGACTCCATGATTGGAATGGCACCGAGGCAAGAATTATCAGGTTCGTGGAATTTTGAGCCCAAGACCCACCGAGGCGGGGAATTGAACCCTGGTCCCGGGCTAGACCTCTGCATCAGGGTCTGCCACTCCAATCATCGAGCCACACTTCTCCACTTCTCCACTTACTACTATTACCCTGGTGTATTCAAGCTGTGGCTTTTATGTATTGCCTCTGTAGAGACTTTCCAAATCGGCAAAGCCTGGTTTACTTTACTGCTTGCATCCCTGCACACTCTTGCTATCACTGCTGGTAATATTGCGTAGGGTAGTCACGAACGTAATCTTGTTTCATGTAGTCACTATTACACCAGTACTATTTGTTAGCTTGGGATAAATTTAAATGAAGATAAATAGCTCTGGTTACTGAAAAGGTTGGAGACCCCTGTCCTATATCATTAGTCATATGTGTTAAACCACCAGGTGTTTTCAACCGTCTGCAAAGGTTGGAAGCAGCAGCATACTGGGCTGTGTTTTACTGTCTATGTTCTCTTAAAAGATCACCCTCTAGTCTATACCATCCATCTGGCCATTTTTCAGCTAGTGTGAGCAATCCATCTCCGTCCCGCACCACTTTAAAGTTTGTGTTTCTCTGAATATCTTTTGTGTTTTTGTTGAGAGGGAGGTTTCTCCTTGTTTTTGTTTGAGGAGGCAATCCATGTTTCATTTGTGGCAGGTGGCTTCACTCCAGGAAGGGGTTCTGTATCATTTAAGTACATGCCTGAAAACTGCATAACATTTAAGTCTCCCTTTCCTATTCTTTGGTAATTATGTTTTAGATTGTGTGTTTAGATATAGCGAGTGTGCATCCAGGAGGTAGTTTCAAAGTGTCAGTTGGGTCTAATGATGAGAAGCGTAGGGAATCCAAGTACAATGGAACGATTAAGGTTAATTTGCAGAAGAACAGTGTGTCCCCATGGTTCTAAACTTCAGACAAATAGGTTCCAGGCCATGTTGTGATTCAAGGGTGCTAAAGCAAGATCCCTTCATTATAAAGATATTGTGATGAATGGAATTACTTAAGGTGGTAGATGCAGCAATAGGTTTTAGAAGATTTACTTTGTGGCTGCTGGTAGCACAGGAGTGCTCTGTAGAAGTGCCCAAACTCGGTTATGGGGGCTAGCAAACAGTTTTGAAGTCAATAGGTTATTTGCTCCTCAGGCAGCCTAACGTTTTCCTGGCTCAGATTCGCTCTCTTAAAGCCATAGATGAAGCCAGTTACAAAGATTTGGACCAACTTAAACTCGTTAAATGCTACAGCTGAGTGCCTGGTGTCGAAACGTTTACAGAAATTAAGCTTTAACTTGACAATTGAAACTACAAGCATTCTCATTTTAACATGATTAGGATGGGGTGGAACTTGAGCAATAAGATAAAGACCCAGAGATGACATTCAAATTGTGACGCAAAGTAAGAAGGAAATATAACTTGCAGGTGGGGGGGTGGGGTTGGTGTCTAGGACCACATTAATGGAGGTCAGTATTAAGGTGGTTTGGTCCACTTGCCCCCCCCCCCAGAAAAATAATTTTGGATTTACCATTTTGATTCATCCAACCCTAAATGTGTTAGTCCTTGGACCCTTTTGATGACCACCATCCTTCTCACGTCTAAGACCTATATGGGTGTTGTCAACGTACATATGTAAGCCAATCACTTAGCAACTGGAACCTGTGCTGGAGGGGTGAATATAGGCATTCAACATACATTTTGATTGGGCAGAGCCCTGTGGCACCCAGAAGGAAATCTTGAAGGTTGAGGACATGAAAGAATACAAATTTACTGGGTGGATGCAGTCAGGGAGTATGTGAGGCAAACCCCCTGAGGAGCTCTCCCCTCAAACCCTACCCAGCACTTTAAGTAGCCAAGTAGCTTTGGGTGGACATCCAATTGCCACTGGCAAGATGGAGGCCGTTCATGTTAAGCTGGGCCACTTAATATTCTGAACACCCATCCGGCAACTGGTACCTATCCGACCTGCTGGGGTCCCCCCTGGTGTTTGCCTTTTCCCCCCCGGGTACCTTATGGGGTCAAATCCAGGGCTCTATCCCCCACCCCTCCGTCTCAGTCAGTGCTGGGCCAACTGTTGTTCCCTTGCCGGCGGGCTGAGCTTGCCACCCGAGTAGCATCCACCGTGGCTGGAGCTGGGCATGTGGTTGACTTCAGCCCGGTAGGGGCGGAGTCCTGTGATCACCGCCGAGTGCCAACTAAGCTGTCTCAACCCCCTGAGGAGAAGAGAGCACCAGCTGGGGCAGGGGGGTACCCTGATGTGCTAGGCCCCCAGAGACCTGCAAAACACCACCTTCATGGCCTGGGAGGCTGGCGCTGATGAAGTAAAGAGAGCAACACAATACTACTGGCCAGACTCCATGTGGACAGTGCACCTTCAGCTGCATGTCCCATTGGACACACATTTGCCCAATTGGTACCAGAACCTACGCATAACGCCGGTCACACCCTTGACCTTCTTTTTACCATTTTGTCTGAAATCACTGTAAAATCCCCAGTTCAATTATTATGGACTGATCACTATCTTTTAAAATTTTCGATTCCAATCACTTTGATAAAAAACCATGATTCTACATTACGTAGCTCTTGGCGTAAAATCACCTTGCCTCTTTCTTTAGAGCAGTGGTTCCCATACTTTTGACTCCTGAGGACCCCCACTGAATCACTACTGGAGGCCGTGGACCCCCCAAGCAATTTTTACAAGACACAGACAGCAGAACAACATATTACCACCACGGGGGTGAGCAGTGCAGTTTAAGCATGTTTCTGAGAGGCCTCGCGTGGCACCTGATATGACCCTCGCCTGTTAGGAGGCCCACTGCCCCCGTCCCCGGCCAACAACAAACTGCAATGGCTGCGTAGTATAAGAGCTTGATATGTCTGAGTATGAAAGCTTGACAACAGACATAATTCACCCAAGGGCTTATGCAAAGTTAGCAATTGGAAAGCAGCACGAAAATCCTGCTGCCGATCCCGGCTGCATCTATTTTTACCCGCCTGCCAAGTAATGATAACCTATACACATGTGCCTTTCCACAGCAGCAGCCACAGACACAAAAATCAACATAAACAGCTCAATAATTGCTTGATATTTGCTCACAAATAAGTGTCACTTGTAATCTTTGAATGTCACCCAAAATGTCATTGAAATTATGAAAATGTCACACATAGGCAATCTGAAACATTGGCAGCTATTTTACATGAGGATGACATAAAAAGGAAAGACATTTTTAAAGCACAAACGCGCTTTTACTGTAAATGCGGGCGTACACTTGTAAAAAACAGTCACATGCAGTTCCAGAGGGAGAAGAGCCCACCTGCCGGTTGAAATTCCACTTTCAGGGCAAAAGGGGACATATAGTAGCAAAATGCCCCGGGTCAGTGTCACAAAGGTTTGTGTAAGCCACAAGCTCTCCCATACTTGCTGTCTCGGATTAGCCTCCAGCACTCCAGCAGCACTCCTCCATAAATACCAGCATTTGTGAATAGCGGGAGGGTGGTGTGTGCTGAGCTGCATACAGCCTAAGTTTAAGGAGGCGCAGTTGCAGGCAGTGTGGCAGCAAAATGGATTTAGGCCCATATCTCTGTACTGGGGTGAATGTATGACATTGTTCTGCATTCTGTCCATCAATAGTTCTTTTTGCAGCAAAATCGGTGGCAGCTTTGGCAAACATAAGGGACTGGGAGAGTTCAGGACAGCAAGTGCTAGGCACTGGCAGCATTCCTACCCGCCGCGCAAGTGGTCAGAACCAACAAGTAACAAACTGCATCCAAAAGCTCTTGGTGCATCACGCGCGCGCTTCATTGAAATTATGAAAATGTCACACATAGGCAATCTGAAACAATGGCAGCTATGTTACATGAGGCAGACATAAAAACTGGAAAGACAAGCATGCGCGCGCTTTAACTGTATATGCATGCGTACACATAAATAAAACACTCACATGCAGTTTCCCAAAAACTAGATCAGCCCCAGAAAAACATTTTCCAGTCTATCTTGAAGGTACATCCTTTAGTTCTATCTTCTAGTGCACAACTGGGTAATTGGGAAAGAGTCAGGTTTACAGATCCTTCTTAACTTGAATCAGGCTCTTAAAGGGAATGGCAGCTTGTTTCACAGCTGGGCAGCCCTCACTGAGAATGCTTGGCCTCCATATCTCTTTTTCCGATATTGCAGAATACATAATAGATTGGCTTAGGAGGAGTGTAGGTTCCTTGCTGGAATGTAGTGTTTGAATTTTCTTTGTAGCAGCCTAGGTCCTGTTTCTTATATTGCCTTCTGCACAAACATTTAAATGTGATCCTCTCTTTCACTTGAAGCCAGTAGAGTTCCTTACTGGTGCCAGAAGAAGAGGCATGTCTAGGTTTTTCTAATGCACGTTTTTCTGCTGCTGCATGTATTCCATATAACCTGTGTATTAGGGAGCCTGGAGCTCCAAGTAGCAGCGCCTTACAATAATCATCTCTGCTTAGAACTGTGCTTTGCACCACTAGCTTCTTGCTGGCTGTGGCAGTAGTGACTGGAGTTTCCCAAGGTTTCGGTGTAGTCCACAACATGTAGCCGCTGTCATATTGACATGTCTACATAGAGAGCTTGTCATCAATATATACTCCCAAATTACACACTGACTTTGATGTTTCCAAGTTGCCTTTGCTTGTCAAAGGCCAGAAATTGTTTGGGAGTAAATAAGGGTTATTAGAGGGTGAACAACATAGACCTGCAGTTTTCTCACCATTGAATTTTAGCGAGTTGCTGTTCTCCACTCTTCCACCTCTCTTAGACAGTTATGGCATGCTTCTAGTAAAGTGTGCCTATCACTATCTAACGAAAGTATCAGCTGCACATCATAAGCATAGATCACAAAGCTAATGCCCTGTGATTGGATAATTGTCAACAGTGGGCCTTTAAAAGATTGGTAGAGAAGGGTAGAGCCCTGAGGTACCCCGTGCTCTACTTTTAAAAATTCTGACTAGAAAGGGGGAATTGAGATCGCTTTGTTGTATTTAAGAGATAGAATTCAATCCACTTTAATTGTGTACCATCCTCTCCTATATCTTCTAATCTAGATAGAAGTATTTGATGAATGACCGTGTCAAACGAGGCGGACAAGTCAATCAAGATCAGGACCGCTGGTTGAACTCTGTCAACCATCATCTGGACCTTATCCAGGGGCGGCTTCTCCATGTGGGTGGAGGAGCGTCGCCCCACTGCTTTCTCGCAGTGCGAGAAGCAGTAACATAAAATGGTATAAATACCATTTTATGTTACTGCTTCTCGCACTGCGAGAAATGTGAAGGGTTGGTTGGGGGTGGGCAATCCTGCAACAGGCCAGGGGAGGAGTCGCTAGCCCAATTTTAGGGATTTGTGGCTTCTCCATAGGCGCCTGGCTAGGCGCGTCCCCACCAATCAAAACGCTGCCATTGCAGCGTCGTGATTGGCTTAGGGGAGGGGAGGGAGGCTCCCTGGTTCCTGCGAGGAGCAGAGAAGCAGAGATGATGTGGGACCGGATCGGGCCGGCTAAGTTAAGTTTTTTTTTGTAGTTTTTTTTTATAATTAAAATTAAACCTCCATACCTCCCACCCCCCCACGTGATCCCCCTCTGCCCCTCTGACCCCCTCACACCTCCTCCGCGAGACATGCCGGCCACGACTGAGCTCATCCATAGCAAGTCCTAGTGTTGTCTACATGCTATGTGCAGGTCTAAAACTAGTCTGTTTTCTAAGAGGTTATGATCTAGATAGTTTGATGGTTTCTTACTGAGATATCTTTCCAGGACTTTTACCATGTAGGGGAGTTGTGTCATGGTGCAGCGGGGAACCAGGATTCAAGACGACACGCGCATGCGCAGCAGAAGGATTCAGACGGCACGCGCATGCGCAGCAGAACTGAGCGAGTCAGCGTTCTAGCTGTCCGCTCGTCCGCACAACCCGGAAGTGCCTCACTCGCCTGGGAAGCGCTGCCGGTTGAGACCGCATTTAACCGCGGTATTCAACCAAAGCAGCGCTTCCAGTACAGAACCGGAGAGCGAGCCTTCCGCTTGCCGCCTGACCACCGCTCCAGCCTTGACATCCAGAGACTAGGTTTTTGCCGACCCGCCTTGCGTCACCCTTGCTTGGCTGCCTTCCTGACTCCCCAGCGCAGGAGCGCCTCAGCCCACATTCCCTTGGCCCTCGTCTTGACTCCTGCCGTCCCTTGCCTCTGCCTTTCCGGTGCAGGAGCACCTCTGCCCCCATAAACTCGTACAGCACCACGCCGCAAGTGCTCACTGCTGTACTAGGGGAACGCCACACCGGGGCGCCCAGAAGTCCCGTGACACGCACAGGGTAGCTTGTTCACGGCATCGTGTGCCCTCCATAGACCTCAAGAACGTCACTGAGACACACACAGGGAAGTGTGTTCGCAGTAGTACCCTGATTTCACCGCGCCGGAGCGCTTTATGCTGAGACATACTGCGACACGCACAGGGAAGCGTGAATCGCAGCACCTTTAATTTCACCGCGCCGGAGCGCTTTACGTGGAGACATACTGCGACACGCACAGGGAAGCGTGAATCGCAGCACCTTTAATTTCACCGCGCCGGAGCGCTTTATGTTGTGACATTTTGTGACATTTCCTTTCGTTCCTTGAAAGCACCTCCTCCTTGCACGTCCGCAACGCACTCCTTGCTGGCAGAAGAAAAGCCTGGACCCACTTGCCTTTCAGGTGACTGTGTTTTGAAACCTGGTGCTAGATGAATGCATAGCATGAGCAAGTAGGTTAGAAGCTGAACCCGTTTATTAATCCATGGGTCATTTTCTCTTCTAGTTGGCGATCCTCCAACACACCCTCAGACAACTTAGCTCCTGCCAGACGACCTCATTTCCCCTGTCCTTGTCTCCTTCCCCTGGTTCCATCCTCAACTCGGTCAGTGTATCCACCTGCCGAGGTGTGGAGGGGAGCGGTGGAGGTTGTTCGTGTCGTCTCTGCGAGATAACCTCACAAGTATACCAGGTAAGCCTCGTGGGGCCTTGACAAGTTGCAATATTGACCAATAGTTACTAAGCACTGATGGGTATGCTGTAAGTTTTTCAATAGAGGGGTTATTAGTGCTTTCTTCCACGTGTGTGACCAGTCATGGCTTGCAATAGGGCTGACCAAACAGTCGGGGTACTCAGAGTGGTGCAAGCCACTCCTTCCCGAACCCACCAACCGCCTACCCCCAACCAGGCATACCCCTCCCTACCTTCTGTTTTGCGCAGCATGAAAATTCAATTTTATGTTTCTGCTTCTGGCACTGCAAGAAAACAGTGGGGCGGCGCTTCTCCGCCCAAATGGAGGAGTCGCCCTTGTGTGTAACTCTGCTTGTAGTTAAGGACTGATTACCTATACCCATTTCTACTAAAAATATGCAATCTGACCATTTCTTCCAGATTCTGGGTGGCACTGGATTTAGTAGTGATCACGAAGAGATAGTCATAGCTAAAGTTCTAAAATCATTCTGATTCCATCCTGGTTCCATATTTTCTAATTTAGTGACACCTTGGTTTATCTCGTCTGTGGTGGTTCTGTCTATTGGAATCTGGCTCTCCTGGATGGGTCTGCATTTATCAGTGTATAAATAGGGATCCTCTGTAAACACACCCAATAGATGATTACTCTATACATGGGCCAAAAGACTGACTTAAAATTGAAATGTTTTTATTACTTAATCATTATCTTTTTTTAAATTCTGGCATGCAGAATATATTAATGTGTGAATCACAACAAAAGATATGACAAACAATTATCCACACATTCACACAATCATACTACAGTACATCATCAAAGTGCAATAATTGTAATAGTCCAAAATTGATTTATGCTCCATTTAACATCATGATTATCATGATTAACAATGATTCTCAGGGCGTGTCCAAGATGGCGATGTGAGCAGTCGAGTTTTGAGCTCGCTCCATCACGACCACCAACCATCCTGAGTTTGGCCGCCAAGGACCAGCCAAAGTCCTCCGAACCTGCTACGGGGCGCACCGTGGGCATCCCGCGACTTTGTCAAAAGCTATTTACAGCAATTTGGACCACGGGGAAGCCGTGCACTGAATCGGAGACTTTAGCTCACGCTTGCTGCCCTTCCCCCACCAGACCCTCGCTAAAGGCGCACCTGCCCGCGGAGGCCTGATTCACCCCCGGCAGCCTCCCCCTCGACTGAGTACAACACCCGCGAGCCCCGCAGCTGAGGCAGGGGCTCATCAGGTCGGAGTCCAGCCAAATCGAGCCCCCCCTGTGTGACAGTCAACGCCGGGGGAGCACCGCTGCATCACGTTGGAGATGGGCCCGGCCACGCATGAAGGTAGGCCACCCGTGCTCCATTCCCCTTGAGCTTGCCTCAAGGCTTGCATCACCAAGGTCGGGCTGGGGCCCCATATTCCTCCGTGCGCCCCACCCCCTCCATATCCAAGGACCCATCAGGCTGCAACAGGGAGACCCGGGACTTATTCACTGGGGTATTGTGACCCGACGGAATGCTGCTTAGCCCAGCACCCTGCATATCACCCGTCACGGAAGGAGCGCTACTGCACCATACTGGAACCGGGCCCGGCAAGAGAGACAGGTAGGCCGCCTGTGCTCCACATCCCGTGGGCATATCCCGAGCCTAAACTTTCCCCTCCCACCGCATGCACGTATTCATCAGTCAGCACTACAGGGGCCTGAGACTCAGACCTCCTCACTAATATCGTGTACCCTGCAGGCGCAGCGAGGTTCACAAGACCTGCCATACCTGGGTGCTCTCTAGCCCTGCTTCATTAGGCTCCCCAAGATCCACGGTTAGGCCGCGCACCTACCTACTGCTTTGCAACTGGCGTCCCCTTGCTCATCGGAAAGTGGGGCCTGATAACTTTTTCCTCTTGCCCGGCCTCGCACCTGAGCAGGGGTGAAGATCGACTACCCCTTCTTGCTTGGGGGTGCCTCCAGTAGTGGGGCATGAGCATTGGCTCCAACACACCTCTACCCCTCCTCTACCTGGAATCTACGGAGCACTACCACCATCAGGATGGGCAAGACAAAACTGGAGAAGCAGCAGCCACTGACCACTGATCCACAGGGCCCAATGTTTGTTGCCGTGGGGTCTGACCAGTCATCAATGACCCAAACCATGCCACAGGCTGATCTCTCGCACTGCCTCGATGAACTCATTGCGGCGGTGAAGGACATAAAATCCACCGTGGTCCCAATCAAGACACTGCAAGAGGAGGTGAACTACCTCAGCGATCATGTCGAAGGTAGATCGTGCCGGAACAACGTGCGGCTGGTGGGCATGCCGGAACGCGTTGAGGGACAGAGCATGGAGCTATATGTGGAAACTTGGTGTTCGAGGCATATGAGCTGCAGAATTCACACTCTGTGCATAGATCGCCATCGGATGCTTTCACCTTGTTGTTGTCCTGGAAGAAGTCTTTTGTAGTCACGAGATAGGTGACTCCTCCCTTAGACGATAGTGCGCATGGGCATCGACTCCATCCTCAGATTGTTTTTTTCCACCATCGGGTTCGGATGTAACTTCAGCGCTCTGGTTCGGTGCCGTGTTATCCAAACCTTTTCGATGCGCAAAGCATATCAAACTCGACAGGTAATGTTTTCAATCAATTGCTTTTCGACGCGCTACTCAAATACTCGATTCCGGTCATCGACGTGGGCCCCTGGGCCTGTCGGTGCCATTCGGGCCTACGGCTAATGGAAAGGACTCCATTCAAAAAATGCCCCCAGTGTGGCGCTAAATTTCAACACAGCGACCAACACAAGGTCTGCAACCTCTGTCTCTCGCCCGAGGAGAAAAACTGCCAAGCCTGCGCCTCCTTCCGCTCCAAGAAGGCCATCCGTGATCGCCGGGCCCGACGACATGTTATGGCGCAACAAGCTGCACCGCTGCCAGAAGTCATCATCGATGAAGGCCCCGATGTTCCTGAGGCACAGGATTCTGAGGATCTGGACATCGTTTCTGGGGCAGACTACTCTGACTCCGATGACCTCATCACTCCGGGTCAACGAGTGAGTACAAGTGCCCCTGCCCGAGAAAAAGAAGGCACCGGTCAAAACTTCGCCCAGTCAAAGCTTCAGAAGCCCCGCCCTCAGGCTCGGCTCCGAAGACAAAAGAAAAGCCTTCCGGCAGCTCAGGACCGAGCAAGCCGCATATCAGTGTCTCCCAGACACCAACAGCACCGAAGCCGGGTGCTCATCCTACTCCTGCAAATCCCAAAAAGACATCTGCACCGAACACCCCTGCACCGAAGCAGCAAAAGGCCTCGGATCCGAAACATCAGGAACCGACTAAGATTCCCGACTCGTAGCCGTAGGATCCAAAAACCCCTGCAAAGGCTCCAGAGCAGAAAGCGGTTACCGAAGAGGAAGAACTTTTTTGGCCGGATCCCATTGATCCAAAACAGAAAACTCTCAAAGTGGACCCCAAGATGGGACATATTGTCAATGTTCCACCCAGGAAGAGGAAATTAAACACCGCACACATCCCTCTAGTGCCTGTAAAGAAGAGACTGTGCCACTTCACCTTTAAGACCCTCTTCCTACTAAGCCTTTCTCTCCTCCAAAGTCACCCATACTTCCTCCATACTCACCACCACCACAGGATGATGATGATGATGATGATTTAGGGGGTGGGGGAAGGACTAATGACCCTTTCACTGACCCTGATGACGACACAGACATGCCACAGGATCCATATGATGACCCAGTAGGTCCTCCAGACCTTCCTGATCCCGATGCATACCCGACAAAGCCATCTCCCCCAGATGATAACATTGGCTTTAGTAAGCTCACTCATAGGGCTGCCCAGTACCATGGTGTTCAATCAATCAATCAATCAATCAATAAATTTATAAAGCGCGCTACTCACCCGCAGGGTCTCAAGGCGCTGGGCGGGGGGGTCCGCTACTGCTCGAAGAGCCAGGTCTTGAGCTGTTTCCTGAAGGAGAGATGGTTCTGGGTCAGACGTAGGTGGGTGGGGAGGGAGTTCCATGTCTTCGCTGCCAGGTAGGAGAAGGATCTTCCTCCAGCAGTGGTCTTGTGGATGCTTGGGACAGTGGCGATGGCGAGGCTGGCGGAGCGGAGCTGGCGGGTGGGCATGTAGAATGTGAGGCGGTTGTTGAGGTATGTGGGGCCCATGTTGTGGAGGGCCTTGTGTGCGTGGGTGAGGCGCCTGAACGTGATCCTCTTGCTGATGGGGAGCCAGTGCAGGTCTCTCAGCTGGGAAGAGATGTGGCTGAGGCGGGGGGTGTCCAGGATGAGTCGTGCAGAGGCGTTCTGTATGCGCTGATGTCTTTTCTGTAGTTTGGCTGTGGTTCCGGCGTAGAGGGTGTTGCCGTAGTCCAGTCGGCTGGTGACGAGGGCCTGGGTGACCGTCTTCTTGGTGTCGGCGGGGATCCACCGGAAGATCTTTCGGAGCATGCGCAGGGTGTTGAAGCAGGATGATGAGATGGCGTTGACTTGCTTGGTCATCGTGAGGGAGGAGTCCAGGATGAAGCCCAGGTTGCGTGCATAGTCCGTGGGCTTTGGAGCGGGACCCAGGGCGGGGGGCCACCAGGAGTCGTCCCAGGCGGAGGGGGATGTTCCCAGGATGAGGACTTCCGTCCTATCGGAGTTTAGTTTCAGCCGGCTGAGCTTCATCCACTCTGCGACGTCTTTCATTCCTTCCTGGAGGTTGGCTCTGGCGGTGGCGGGGTCTTTGGTGAGGGAGAGGATCAGCTGGGTGTCGTCGGCGTAGGAGATGATGTTAAGGCTGTGTTGGCGTGCGGTGGCTGCGAGGGGGCTCAGGTAGATGTTGAAGAGGGTGGGGCTGAGCGAGGATCCTTGTGGGATGCCGCAGGTGACTTCGGTGGCCGAGGATCGGAACGGGGGAAGACGGACTCTCTGGATCCACTCTAAGGCTTTACCTCTGATTCCAATGTTGCTGAGGCGCTGTATCAGGGTGCGATGACATACGGTGTCGAAGGCTGCCGAGATGTCCAGGAGGATGAGGGCGGCTGTTTCCCCGTTGGCGAGCAGGGACCTGATGTCGTCTGTGGCTGCGATGAGGGCGGTCTCGGTGCTGTGGTTGGCTCGGAAGCCGGATTGCGAGGGGTCGAGAGATCCGTTAGTCTCGAGGAAGGCGGAGAGTTGCTTGTTGACGATCTTCTCGATGACTTTAGCCGGAAACGGGAGGAGCGAGATGGGTCGGAAGTTCTTGAGGTCCGTGGGGTCCGCGGTGGGTTTCTTAAGGAGGGCGCTGAGCTCGGCGTGTTTCCAGCTCTCTGGGAAGGTGGCGGATGCGAAGGAGTTGTTGTTGATGATGATGTCCCGGAGTTGGGGTGCGATGACGGAGTCGGCTTTGTTGAAGATGTGGTGTGGGCAGGGGTCAGTAGGGGAGCCGGAGTGGATGGTGTTCATCGTGCGGGTGGTATCTTCGGTGCTGACCGTCGTCCAGGTGCGGAGGGTGGGTGTTCAAATGCATTCGGATCCCACAGAGGAAGACTTCCTAGTAGACACGTTTGCGCAGTCACAAAGGACACTGGAGGATAGCCAATGCACAGGCATTACTTGCCAGGTATGATAGGGCTCATTACGACGAGCTTGAATCCCTAATGAAGCATTTGCCTGATCAATACAAAACCAAAGCCAATGCTTTGATTCAAGACGGCAAATTAATAACAAATGCATCAATTAAATGTGCCCTCGATGCGGCAGATACCGCATCTAGATCCGTCAACACTTGTGTGTTACTGAGAAGACATGCTTGGCTGCGCATTTCTGGTTTCAAACAGGAGGTACAAATGACTATCCTCAATCAGCCGTTCAATCAGGAACAGCTTTTTGGTCCAGCTGCAGATACAGAGTCTGCTAAATCCATGGGAGCATTACAGTCTCCATCCACACGAGGTTCCTTTTGATGCCCCTTCTTTAGAGAAGCATCCAAAAACATCAGCACAGACACGGGTGCTTCCTCATATAAAAACACCACACAATCATCCCCCAATAAGGGATATTTTGGAGGTGGGTACAGAGGAAATAACAACAAGGGTAGAGGACGAGGTAACAACAACACTCGGGCCTCTCCCGCTAATAAACAGTGACTTCCCTCCACTCCCTCCAGACCATTCCACTCTGGTTGGAGAGAGACTCTCACAGTTCCTACCTGTCTGGAACTCCACCACTACAGACAAGTGGGTAAGACAAATTATCCAGTATGGTTACTGCCTGGAACTTACTGCAAATCCCCCCACCATACCAGCCAAACAACGTCCGATATCCACAGAACATCTGACACTCCTCGAACAGGAGGTTCTCTCACTGCTTCAAAAGCATGCTCCCTGTATTTCCTAATCCCCAAAAAGGAAGGTACTCTACGGCCAATACTGGACCTCAGACCTCTCAATCTCTACATACAATCAAATCATTTTCACATGATCACTCAACAAGTCCTTCCACTGCTTCAACAAGGTGACTTCCTTGCCACACTAGATCTCAAGGACGGCTACTTCCATATTCCCATACACCCTGCTCACAGGAAATATTGGAGGTTCACAGTGGACGGCCAACACTATCAATTCAAAGTTCTCCCATTCGGGGTGACCACAGCACCCAGGGTATTCACAAAGTGCCTTGCGGTAATAGCGGCACACTTGCGAAGGCAGCAAATCAGTTGTATTTCCATACCTGGGCGACTGGCTGATAAAAGCTGAGTCACACAACCAATATGTTCGCCATACTTATCAAACCATTCAACTGCTACACAACTTGGGGTTTACAGTAAACTATACCAAGTCACACCTTCAGCCCTCCTACCTACATCAGTATCTAGGAGCCACAATAGACACTTCCAAAGCCCTAGCATACCCCAATCCAGCCAGGATAGCCAGTATGCAAACTCATCACCAAGTTTCAAACCCAACACTCTCTTCCGGGCGTAACACAGGCCACCGCAGCCCCTGCGGTGCGGTGGGGCCCCAAACTCCAGGGGGCCCCCCTCAGCACATTACTCTGGCCGGAGAGCTCTTGATTGAGCCTGGAGGGGGCCCTTCACGTTCCTTGCAGGGAGACACTCTCAATTTTCATTACGCCAGTGACTGTCTTCCAGCACGAGTGTTTATGCAGCTCATAGGGATGATGGCCTCTTGCATTTTCATTGTACCTCACGCAAGACTCCAGATGCCCCCTTTACAAGAATGCTTAGCACATCAGTGGAACCAGGCTCATGGTCAACTTACAGATCTGGTGTTGGTGGACAGCCGCACCTATCGCTCTCTGCAGTGATGGAACACAAAAAATCTTTCCAGAAGGCGGCCGTTCCTAGAGCCAGTTCCACAGATAGTGCCAGACGCATCACTCACCAGCTGGGGAGTCCATCTCCTAAACCACACAATTCAGGGCAGGTGGACCACCTAACAAAGAGTGCTCCACATCAATCAACTAGAACTACTGGCAATATTTCTAGCGTTAAAGTCATTCCGAACACATCTCCTCAACAAGACTGTCCTAGTCTGCACCGACAATATGACAGCCATGTATTACATACAAAAACAAGGAGGGACACACTCTTTGCAGTTGTCTCACCTAGCGCAAAGCATATGGAGATGGGCCATTTCACAAAACATCTATCTTCTGGTGGAACATCTGCCAGGAGTGAACAATCAGATTGCGGATCTGTTAAGTCGTCAAACTCCACAGATACACAAATGGGAACTTCATCCGGAAGTTCTTCAATGTTTTTTCCAAATGTGGGGACAACCAGACATAGATCTGTTCCCCGCGAACACAAAATGCCCACCCTTCGCCGCCAGGTTCCCACACCCGTTGTCCAAGGGCAATGCAATATGGATCAACTGGTCAGGCAGATTTGCGTATGCTTTTCCGCCACTCCCGCTCATTCCGCTAGTAGTACGCAAGCTCAAACAGTCTCTCAAGATTAACCTGGTTGCTCCCACATGGGCACGGCAACCGTGGTTGACAACACTACTCGAGCTCTCAATAGTTCCACATAAAAAATTACAGCTCTCCCCAAAGCTGCTCACGCAGAACTATGGAGAGATAAGGCACCCAGATCCAGCACAACTGAATCTAGCAATCTGGCTCCTGAAGATGCAAGCTGGCATATTCATCTATAAGATTACATCTGGCTGCCCTTGTCGCCTACCTACAAAACTGACAACATTTGTCATTGTTTAGAGTACCTGCTATCAAAGCTTTTATGGAAGGCCTTAAAGAATAATTCGACCCAGACTGCCACCCTCTCCAGTGTGGAACCTAAACATTGTTCTTACTAGACTCATGGGTCCCCCATTTGAGCTTTTACACAAATGCAAATTACAATTCCTTACATGGAAAGTAGCTTTCCTTGTCTCAATCACCTCTCTCAGAAGAGTAAGTGAGATCCAGGCTTTAACCATACAAGAACCATTCTTACAAATACATCGTAACAAAGTGGTTCTTAGGACATCCAAAATTCCTTCCCAGAGTAATCTCTGCTTTCACCTTAATAAATAGTTACCAGTGTTTTTCCAAAACCCTGATTCCGTATCGGAAAGAGCTCTTCACACGCTCAACGTCAAAAGAGCCTTACTTTATTGCATAGACAGGACTAAAGCTTTTAGAAAGACAAAACAACTGTTTGTAGCTTTCTCTCAGCCTCATAAAGGCAACCCCATCTCCAAAGCTGGAATTGCCCGGTGGATAGTTAAATGCATTCAGATATGCTACCAAAAAAGCAAAACGCACATTAACAATTCCCCCTATAGCGCATTCAACACACAAATTAGGGGCTTCCATGGCATTCTTAGGGAACATTCCCCTAGAAGACATTTGTAAGGCAGTGACATGGTCTACCACACACACCTTCACCAAACACTATTGTGTAGATGTGCAGGCAAAGCAACAAGCTTCTGTAGGCCAGGCTGTTCTTAAGACACTTTTTCAAACCACTGCAACTGATACAGGTGACCACCGCTAGGGGAGACACTGCTGTACAGTCTATGCACAGAGTGTGAATTCTGCAGCTCATATGTCTCGAACGGAAAATGCTACTTACCAGTATGCATCTGTTCTTGGCATGTAGAGCTGCAGAGATTCACACGCCCACCAACCTCCCTAGAACCTGTATCTGTTCCAATGTTATCTTACTTAGATACATTCACATGAACATCTTTTCTGTTTCTACAAACTGCATCATTTCCCATCATGGCGAAAAACAATCTGAGGATGGAGTTGATGCCCATGCGCACCATCTTCTAAGAGAGGAGTCGCCTATCTTGTGACTACAAAAGACTTCTTCCAGGACAACAACAAGGTGCAAGCATCCGATGGTGATCTATGCACAGTGTGATTCTCTGCAGCTCTACATGCCAAGAACAGATGCATACTGGTAAGTAGCATTTTCCTTTCAGACACCATACTTCAGGGCAAGCACTCTAAATTCTTCTCCGTGGGGCGAGCACATAGTTCCGGGAGGCCCTCATCGACCAGGCGCTCATTCCAGGCCAGTAGTCGCACGCCTCTTCAACTACCGCAATAGGGACCACATCCTATAGGTCACAAGGCCCCGTGGGTAATTGAGAATGCGGAAGTGCACATATACCCGGGACTACACATTAGTACAGCATCGCAGGGCATCCTTTATGGACGTTAAACGCTGCCTCCACGAGCATGAGATAAAATACGCACTACAATACTGGCCACTCTGCGCATACACAATAAAGGTAGCGCAATCTTCTGTCAGCCTCCTGAAGATGCCTGGAACTAGGTGGAACAGAATGGAGTGGCGACGTGGGGGCCTATGCCAACAATGGAAGAAAGTTGCACACCGTGGACGCCACAGCTAGCTTTGCGGGCCATGCCCCACCAAGGCCCAAGCAGTGCAGGAAAGGGAACAAGCTCTCAAACACGCCGAACAGCACGGAGCTGCAACATCACCTCCCCATCTAGACTCGGAAACGCAGGCCTCTCCAGAACAGGAATACTCCTTATCGGACTCACAGCAACAGTTGATGCTGGGCGACGGCCCCAGCATGAAGCCACAGACTTCCGATGAACTGGGTTAGCTACTTATGGCATTACGACTCACCGGAACTGTGTAAAACAAACAAATGTAATATTATACACAAGCAGGTGGCGACTGCTGATTGCAAGTATGTCATTCCTGGAGCGGCTCGCTCATGAACATACTACTAGGGTGATCAGAAGACGACGGCGAGACCGAGCGAGTATCCACACGTCCCACACATGATAAGCAACTGTTACAGAGTTGTGCAAGTTACTGTTTTTCTTTGCTTCTTTAATTTACTATGTTTGCATGTAAGTGCATATGGCCTCTTGCAATGTGGCCTGGGGTGGTGGGATTGGTTTATAGTATACCACAAAATGTCAGTTAAATGTATATGCCTGCTTGCCTTGCTAAAATGCAGGATTGCCTTGTGTGGGTTATTGAGCTGTCTCCTGCATGTGGGGAATGCACATCTACCGTACTTAGCTCTTATCGATGTACATGCATGGGAATAATTACTTATTGTTGACTTGGAATGTGTGCTGTCTGGCTGGTTGTTTCAAGAGACACAAAGTGTACCAGTATTTACGTAGGTACAAGATTGCCATAGCTCTACTTCAGGAGACTCATTTAACGCAACAAACATTGCAGTTGCTTAGTAAAAGATGGAGGGGCACAGTAATAGGCATGACTTACTCAGGCTACACTAGGGGGTCCATGATCTGAGTGGCACCAGGTATTCCAATACAGATAATGCACATGCGCTTTGACACTGGAGGCCGTTATGCGGTTCTGGAAGGCTCTCTAGATGGTCGCCAGCTGTCTGTGTTATCACTTTATGTGCCCAACTCAGGACAATCCGCATTCCACCAAACACTAAACCTGGCACTCCTCAGTGATCCATCGGCTTCTACTTACTGGGGGGGGCACGACTTAACTCTTGAATGCTCCTGCCCTCCCCGGAGCACAGGCTGTTGGGCTTGCACACACAATGACCGCTTGGGCCGTGCAGATGCGATTGCTTGATGGTTGGCGCGCAAAACATCCTATTGATTGGGTATACTGACACTACTCCACTCTCCATGACCTGTACACGCGTATTGACACCATTTACTGTACGGAAACGGCGCTAACTCATGTAGCTCACGCTGAGTACTTAGCTCACACAATATCGGACCATAGCCCCCTGCAGGTCCAATTGACTTGAGGTGCATCCAGACCCAGCGTAAAGACTTGGCAACTCCCTCTAGAAGCACTTTGTGACCCGGCTTTGAATGCCACCATCTCGCAGTCCATAACCACATACTTCCAGACTAATGAAGGGGTGGCCACAAATGCTGGTATTGAATGGGACGCCCTGAAGGTCGTCCTACAACGGGCAGGTCATACAGGCAGTGTACGGTACCCGCATGACACTAACAAGGGAAATCCAAGGGCTAGCTGCCGACGTACTAAACCAGGAATGCATGGCCCCCACGGACCCGCACATACTACCAGTACTCTCCAAAACGAGATTGGCACATAAGGAAGCACTGGATACAAAATTCTGGGGAAATTGCGTCCCAGTAGATTGCTGGAGGTTGTCCTCCTGTTGGTCCATACGGACCAAAACGGGTTTGTCCCGGGCGGGAGCACGGGACTGAACCTTCGTCCCCTGTTTAGAATCCTAGAGTGGGCCCAAACGGCTCCCGGGTAACACTGGATAGCAGCCCTAGACATAGAAATGCCCTGCGATACCCTGGGGTGGGATTACCTACATGTTGTGCTGGCTCGATTTTGGTATAGGTCCTAAGTTCCTTCTCTGGGTGAAAATGTTATACACCAACCCACGTGCCCAGCTGAAAACAGGCAGCGTTATCTCACCACCCTTTTATATTGAGCGCGGTACCAGGCAGGGATGCCCACTCTCACCCATGCTGTTAGCTTTGGCCATGGAGACCCTGGCCTGTGCGCTCCGCAGCCATGTTATCGACTGGGGCATTCGAGTGCACACGCAGTTGCACATAGTGTCCCTCTACGCGGACGATGCACTGATTTATCTTTGTATCCAGGGCAAGGCGCTCTGAGGTCTAGTTGAACTCTTAAAAACCAATGCGCGGTTGTCTGGTCTGAAAGTTAATTGGGATAAATCCGTCTTATTCCTGATATCACCAATCCAAGTTGAGTAAAGGCAGCGGCCCCATGCCCCACTTACCAGAGTGTATGACTCATATAAATACTTGGGAGTCCAGGTCGACCACTCCCCGTCTGATCTGATTGACTGCAATCTGGGGAAGGCGATCGCCAGTGCTAGGGCGAGTCTCCCGTTCTGGAATGCTCTCCCATTATCCCCTATGGGCCGGATTGCCATATCCAAAATGCTGCTCCTCCCTAGGCTCCTATACTATTTTGCAGTTCTCCCCTACAGACCGCCTCAGAAATTGTTCCATGACCTACGCTCACTCTTAGTTTCCCTGATATGGGTCAACTCGAGGGGAGCACTCTCAAAGCTTCATCTCCCTATATCTGAGGGAGGACTGGGGGCGCCCAATTATGAGTTATACTATGCTTCCGCCCAGCTCTAGTGGCCAATGCGCTGGCTTGCAAAGAAGAACCTAGCTGAACTAGACACCTGGGCAATATCGTTAACGGGAGCAGACCTGCTTGAATGGCTATCGGGTACTAGAGCCCAGCTTAAGAGGACCTAGGGTTGTACTCTGCTATGGGCAGCCCGTAGTGCCTGGTGGCATTACGTGATATCCAAATGCTGCCCTATGATCGTTAAATGAACACAGTACAAATTTACAGCGTTTCATTTGATATGGCGTTGTCAGGAGTCTGTGGTGGTATAGATTATGGTTAACCGGATATCACTGCTGTTAGAGAGGGACTTGCTAACTGGACGCCCGAGGACACAGGGCATTGTCTGTATCATGGGTTCTGTGTTGATCTGCGGTGTTTGAGTTGGGGTACTCCGCTTATTGTGCTTTTAGCGAGAAACTTAACTTCTTCATCTAGGGTAACTATAACTGTATGCGTGATACCGCATTATTATAGGGGCCGGTTGGCTGATTTGTCGGCTTTGATTTCAGCGCTGTGTGGACCTCGATGTGGAGGGGAAATGTCGTGGCAGAGTGTGCTGGTTGTTGTTTGTGTTTGGCATTGGGCCACGCTCTACTGTATGTCAATTTCTACAGGAGAGGTGCGCTGGGTCTCTCCGTGACATATCCCTCCCGCGGGAGGCGGGGTGACTTGCGTCAGTGGTTTGCCTGCCCATCCTGCTTATAGGAGTGGAGTAGTGTCTCCCATTGCATGGATATGTGGTTTTTGCAAATGCCTTTAATTTATTCTGACCTTAGCGCCTCTTCCTCCAAGGCTCCCCACTTACTAAACCCCCCCCATCTCCAGGCCGCCAACGGAGGTCCCTCCGGCCTTTGGTGACACTGTTGAGGGTTCAATACTAAATTAGCACCGCAAATCATGCCACGGTATATTGCTTTCAGCTCTATTGTTTATTAAAAGGCAAGGAAGAGGGTGTGTGTATGTTTGCTTGTGGAAAGGGGACAGTGTGATGAGGGCTGCAGTCAATAGTAGAGAGCAAAAAAAACAGAGTTTGCAGACAAAATACGTCTACAAGTTATATTGGTATCCATCTAAAGATGGCTATTTTACTTTAAATTAAGAGGAAACATTAAGTCACATACATCTTTGTCTAGAGGATTAAAGGTTGACGGCCATTAGCGTGCTGATAAGCAGGCACATTGAATGTCAATAGGAGCAGAAAAAAAACTGGAAGATACATTATGCCACTTATGTTATGTTATGTTATGTTATTGATATTTGTCGAGCGCGGCAATTACCCGGAGGTGTCCTGGCGATATCTAGAATTTCCTGAGAGTCCTGAAACCGGGAGAGCTAATAAATAGATGACCGGGGTTATTCATTAAGGAACAACCAGGTCTTGAGTTCCTTTCTAAATGACAGAAGATCTGTCATGGTCCTGAGATAGAAAGGGAGGTCATTCCAAGCCTTAGCGGCCTCATAGACAAAACTCCTACCACCCCAGCGGGCTTTCCTAATGCGCGGGACATGGGCCAGATTAGCTTCTTTTGACCGCAGGCTTCTACCCGGCACATGCCAGTGTAGTCGGTCCTTTAGGAATTCTGGGCCTAGGCCATGCAATGCCTTGAAGGTCATGGTCAGTGCCTTGAACCGAATTCGGCTTTTGACAGGAAGCCAGTGCAAGGTTTTTCTTCCCAAAGAGGCCGAAGAAAATCTTGAGGAGCCCATAAGTAGACGTACTGCAGCATTCTGCAGAATCTGTAGTTTACTCAGTGCTCTGTGTTGCGCGTTTAAATAGTCCATTACAGTAATCCAGTCTAGCCAAAACCAGCCCACTGACCACCATGTGTACTATCCTGGGGCAACAGGGGTAGCACTTTCCTCAGCATCCTGATGGTGTACATAGTTTTGGAAGTCACCTCCTTAATATGATACTCTAGCGTCAGTCTGTCGTCGAGTATTATGCCGAGGTTTTTGGCTTTTACAACCGGAACCGGAAGCGTACCCATAGAATCGGGCCAGCAGGCCGGGGTCCAGAAATTGGAGGTGTTTCCGAACAGAATAACCTCCGTTTTGTCAGAGTTCAATTTGAGACAGTTCTTAGCCATCCAGCTCCATACTGCTAGCATACACTCCCGCAGTCGCCCTTTCGTGTCCACCTCCCCCCCTGGAGTCAGAGATACCACGATTTGAGTATCATCTCTGTAGGAGGTGATGCCAAATCCATATGCGCTAATAACGGATGCCAGTGCGCTCACATAAATATTAAAAAGGGTGGGGCTGAGTGATGACCCCTGAGGGACACCACAAGGTGTGGAAAAAGGTTTAGACTGGAACTCCCCCAGAGTTACCACTTGTTTTCTATCTGTTAGAAAGGATCTGATAAGGTCCCAAGCTTTACCACCGATACCACACGTTTTTAGGCGATTAAGGAGTATTGAGTGGTGGTACGTATCAAACGCTGCGGACAGATCGAGCAGGATCAGTGCCGCCTTACCTCCCTGATCCACTGCCTCCCTAATCTCTTCCGTGGCTTTAACCAAAGCGGACTCCGTACTGTGACCTGGCCTGAAGCCATATTGAGTAGGGTCAGGCGCCTGTGTATCAACCAAGAAGAGACTGAGTTGTCTGTTCAAGAATTTTTCGACCAGCTTGGCCGGTAGAGGAAGTCTGGCGATCGGGCGAAAGCTATTAGGATCATTGGTTGGAAGGTTGGTTTTTTTTAGTAATGGTAGAATCGATGCTAGTTTCCACAGCCTTGGAAAGAGACCGGTTTCAAACATAAGATTAAATATACTTGTAAGCCTCTTTGCAATCAGACCCGAAGCCAGTTTAGCCACCCTGCTGTGGCAGGGGTCAAAAGGGGAGCCTGAGTTAATTTCCATCAAGCCTTGTTGTGTATCCAGTGTAGAAACTGTCCGGAATTTGTCAAAGGTTGGGCCGGAAGCATGCTCTGACCTCGGGCCTTCCCTGCTCACGTCCATAATGCCAGTACTTCCCTCACTGAAAACCCCGAAAATAACTTCCACCTTGGCCAGAAAAAATTCGGCCAGGTCTTCACATAGTTGTTGGCTCGGTTGAACCGGCCTTGGCTTCGGCGATGCCAGCATCGCCACCGTCTTGAACAGTTCTTTTGCTGCGTTTTTAGACTCTAAAATCTGAGCGGCAAAGTATCTTGTTTGGCTGACGCAATTTCTTGTTTATAGGTCTGCAGGCTGAGTTTGTACGCTTTTCTCTCGGTTCCTTTATAATTGCTCCTCCAAGCGCGTTCAAGCTGCTTACAGTTGAGCTTTTGGGTCCTGAGCTCCTGCGAGTACCATGGGGCGGAGGGCTGTGCTCTCTTTGGCCGTAATACTTTAATCGGGGCTAGTCTGTCACAGGCCTGCTGCAGCCAGCCCGTATAATTTTGACAAGCGCTCTCCACTTCATCTGACATACAGGCTGCTGAGGAGGATAGCAGCTTATTAAGAGAAACTTCTTCCACCTTATTCCAGGCTCGGATTTTTATACTGTTCTTTCGACCAATGGTTTCCTTACCAAGATTGCCTAGTCGTATCTCAAACTGAACTGCAGCATGGTTGGACCAAGCCAGAGGGAGAAGGCCCTGGAAATGAAGATTAGTTTGGTTAGAGAAAATCCCATCCAGGGTATGCCCTCCCCTGTGCGTAGGTCCTTCAACCCGCTGCCTGAGATCTACTGACAGCATTAAATCATGCAAAGCCATAGTGTCCCCATCTTCCCTTAATTCTAGGTGGAAGTTAAAATCTCCCAGGACTGTAAAGGCCCTGGAAAGCTGCCCCTCCTCCAATAACGTTCCAACGGAGGCCAGGAAGGAGTTCCGGATCCCAGGTGGCCTGTACACAAGACAGCCCTTAAAAGATTGGTGATGGGTTAACATGAGATTAAAAAATAGGGCTTCGCAGGTGTCCATGGGGATGGGCTGGAAGGATGCTTTGATGGAATAGTGATATATCACCGCCAAACCTCTGCCTTTCCTTAAAGGCCTATCCATAGTATAAGAAAGGAAGTCCGGGGGGGTGGCCTTCACCATGTCTGGCCCTGCAGATGGATCGGTCCATGTTTCCGTTATGAAGGCAACCTTAACCTCCAGTTCCTCCATAAGTCTAGCACACTCAAGGCTATGCTTGACTTAGGGACCTTGCATTTAACAAAATGCAAGCTAATGAGCGATCCTTCTTGATCCCGGCCTCTCCCCTCTTCCCTTCCTTAATGGAAATGGGGATGTTAAGAATCCTCGGAATACTGGAGGCACAGCCTGAACAGTAATCGGGGGGAATTAAGGGCAGATCCTTCGGTACCAGGCAAGGGCAATTTAAGGTTGTCCCCTTTCTGAGGTTCTGCAAGGTTAGGGTGTCATATCTGAGGATTGGCTCAGTAACCGAGCCGAAATCGGCAGAGTCCCTGGCGCTAGGCGCTGACCTGGCACGGACGGGCGCAGATGGGCTTGCCTTCGGCGCGCCAACGGCGCGCCTGCTGTGCGCTCGCGCCAGATCGTCAATTTATACGCAGTCAGGGAGCCTAGCCCGCTGACCTGCGTACATCCAAAATGGCGGCCCAAAATCTAGAGCTCCGCCTCTATCCCAGACGTGCCCCCAGTTCGACTAAAATACTAAAACACAGGATAAAAGCAAGTAGCAGCAATATATCAGATAAAATGATTTGTGCAAAATAAGCAATGAAACGCTCACGAGTCACTCGATAATACTCCCGGCTCAGGCCTCAGGAGTTCTAGACTTACATAGCTCTTTGCTGCTCTGAAAGTAATCGCATCATATCCTATGCCCCAGACCTCCCCATTGAGACGCTACCAGGATCATACACCTACCTAAAGCATCAGGAACTGGTTGATTGGCAAGCAGGCTGGACTGACAGCATGGGGGGGATTTATTCATAGATTCTGCCTTGTGTGGTTTTGATACTCTGAGGGACAACTACGGGGTGGCTCCCGTAACATTCCTTCTCTACGCAACACTGACACAACAGGCAACACATATCTGGTGGGACATAAGCACGGTACCACCGACTTCTGAAGCCTTGCAGACACTACTGACCCACAGGTCGGGTAGGAAAGCCATCACGGCCATATATTATTTGTGAGAAGTTGGCCTGGCATATGCTGGTCACTAGTTATAGTGGACACCTTGCACCAGTCCTATTCGACTCTTATGGTAGATAGGTTTAAGACCACCTTTTAAAGAAAGCTATCCTAGTGGTAGCTGTGGAGAGCAGCCTTCAGGCTAAGTCTCTGAGGAATGTAAAGCAGCTTGTTTTACCTTATAATCTCTTGAATTACCAAATGAAAGGACACCACACAGGTATATATATCAAATATATATGTATTTATTTCTAGACACACTCTACTAATCTCTTTATGAGATTAGTAGCCAGGAACACATTCAAATATAAACGTTTCACAATAAGTTAAGCAAAAATATGGCTGGGGCCCTAGGGGCGTACCAGACCATATACTAAAAAAGAGGTTTATGAAAGTCGA
Source organism: Triturus cristatus (assembly GCF_964204655.1). Lineage (NCBI taxonomy): Eukaryota > Metazoa > Chordata > Amphibia > Caudata > Salamandridae > Triturus > Triturus cristatus. Next base: position 380,124 of record NC_140579.1, read on the forward strand.
CTTGCAGAATGACCAGGGCTAGGGCCTGTAGAATCGCTGGGGCTTCACGACTGCAGTGATAGCAGGTAAGTAAGGGGAGACGCATGCAGTGTGAGAACACAGCCGCAGGTTCCCTATTGATTACAATGGAGCAAGTCGCGGTTTGATTTGTAAAGTTTTAGGGTACTTCGAGGAAGTCTACAAGCAAGCCACTTACAAGGTAATTAATTCGAGGGCCAACACACACTAGGGCACCGGAGTACACGAGTTACCTCACCCAGGGAAGCCGGGTGGATAGGTGTCTTTTGGTGTCGGGTCGCGTCGCTGTTTTCTATGGAGACCAAAGAAGACTTGCTGCTTGCGGCGACAGAAGAAGTGTCCGGTGGAATCAAAGACTGGATTCAAGATGTAGAAGACCTGAAAAATGAAGGGACAGTGTTCAGTCACTTGCCAGTGACCCGGGGCCAGGAAGATGGATGCCCACGGATGTCGGGTGATTTCAGGTGATCAAGGGTGTTTTAACTCTTCGCTCACGAGGTCCAGGAAGGATCGACGATGACCAGCAGCTGGATTCGGAGTGTCCCATGACGTCTGCAGCTGACTGCGGTGTCGGCAACCATATTGGAGCCAACAAGCCTTGGCAACAGCAAGTCTCATGTGGAGTGAAGAAAGTCGATGGTGCCGACCAGCAAGGTCTGAGGGACTCACCCAGGGAGAGTGAGTGAGGGCAGGCCTGGAGCAACCAGGGGAGCCCTTTGAGTCGATAAAGTCTTCGGGGGACCCACAAGCCAACGGGCAAAGGATCGCGAAGACGCCTCTTGAAGAAAATGCTTCACAGGAGCCCACGGTCACTCGGGACGGGGTAGGCCACTGATTTTTGCTGCAAAACCTGCTGGAGGCTTGGGCCACAAATGGTCCAAAGCACAAGTTCGTAGAACGTCGTGAAGGGGTTGCACTCGACAATAGTGCACGGTTCCCAGGTATTGCGGTTCCTCGTCACTCGTGGGGTCCACTCGCCTCAGCTCTGCTGGGTACTCACAATGGCCGTTGAGGTCAGGAAATCCACTTCCGGGGCTGCAGGGACTTCGGACTCCGGCGGGAGCGGGAAAGTTTGCGACAGTTGATTAGAGTTTCAGGTGCCTGCCAAGCAGGGGAGTCACTCCTTGACTCCAAGGGAGATTCTTCTGTCTTCCAAAGGTAGTGGAACGTCGATGGGGCCAGGATTCTTCTTGTAAAGCGTCGTCCAGGTTTTATCTAATTTGCAATGGCAAGGTGTTCCTATCTTATAGTAAAAGAAAGGGAGGGACTAGCTCTATGACCACTCCTCTAGGAGGGTCAGGGGAGGGGGTGGTTACACCCACTTCCCTTTGTCCAGTTTCGCGCCAGAGCAGGGACAGGTAGCCCCTGAAACTGTTTTAGCTGGCATATGCACAGAGGAGCCTACTGCTCCCCCAGTGCAGGACTTCAAAGCACTCTAGGAGTGCACCCACCCAGCTCCAATACACTAAATCCTGTCTGGAAGGTGGTGCCACCTCCCTGTGACATGATGCCTATTGTTGGGCCTCCTCCACTGCGAGTTTCAGTCAGCAGCAGGAGGGCAGCCCAGTGTCTGTGCTGGTGGCATCCATTTTGTGATTCCAGGGCTCTTTCAGATTTCTACCGTGTTACCACAGTAGGTACACGTCATCCCCTCTAGAAGGGTGGGATCATACTCCCACACCAGTTACTGGTGTGGGGGTATGATTCCAAGATGTTTGACACCAAACACAACATGTTTTGATGCAGTTATTCCAAAGTTAGCATTAACCAGGAGGTTATAATGCACTTAAGAGTATATGGTTTAACCACATCCTAAAACAGCCACAGGGAATAGACCCTGCTAGCTGCAGAGGGACCCTGCTCATGGCAGAGGCACCCCCTCACATTGTAAACCAAGCACCCTGCCCTCAGGATTGATAGGCCCTGCCATAGGGGTGACTGATAGGTTTATGTGTGTGTGTATGGTGAGATATAGGAACCTATACCTCTGTGAGGAGTGCCAACACTACCTCACCCAGGCTTTAGTAGCAGGCCTGAGGTGTCAGATTTAGACTGCTTCCCAGGGGTGGCATAATACATGCTTCAGCCCCTGGTAGGCCTGTGAAGTACCTCTGCCCTTTGTACCGAAGGTACCATATACTAGGGGCTCATAAGGTACCACAGTATCCAATCACTAGTGTATCTAATATGCACTCCAAGTCGTTTAGAGAGAACGGAGAGACTGGGGCCCTGATTAGCAGGGACCCAGTCTGACTATAGCCAGAAACCAGTGTATACATCAGAAAAAAAGTGGGGGCAACATAAGTGCAGATCCTACTCTCCTACATTATTCACTTAGAACAGACACAGCCCCCTCACTGTCCCCACTGCGTGAATACTGGACAGCGTCGCTCTCCACCGAAATCACAGATAAGCAGTGGCAACAATGCGTAGGAAACCCCAAGACAATCTCAATGAGCACTATACTTTTTATGCAGGGTTTAACTAGACCCATGCGTTTTTCAAGGAAAATGTCCTTGGGATAAAAAGTGGCAGCCTGGTGGTATATCTAGTTAGGTTGATTGATGCGATTTACTTTCAGAGCAGCAAAGAGCTATGTAAGTGGCATAATGTATCTTCAAGTTTTTTTCTGCTCCTATTGAAATTCACTGTGCCTGCTTATCAGCACACTAATGGTTGGCAACCTTTAATCCTCTAGACAAAGATGTATGTGACTTAATGTTTCCTTTTAATTTAAATTAAAATAGCCATCTTTAGATGGATACCAGTATAACTTGTATACATATTTTGTCTGCAAACTCTTATTTTTTTGCGCTCAGTACTTGATACAGACAATGCCCCGTACCCACGGTACCTGATACAGACAATGCCCCGTGTCCTCGGGCGTCCAGTTAGCAAGTTCTTCTCCAACAGCAGTGATATCCAGTTAACCATAATCTATACCACCACAGACTGCTGACACAATGCCATATCAAATGAAACGCTATAAATTTGTACTGTGTTCATTTAACGATCATATGCGATGTATTCTGCGTAATAATGAAATGCCAATAAAAATGAATATACAAAAAAAAAAAAGATTCACCAAAGGCTGGCAGGCTTGCACAGGTAAAAATCAAAGGCAGCTAAATTGTTTTTCTTCTTACAGTGAAGATGATGTAAACTATGCCTTTAAAGAAATACTTCACCTTCTCTACTTTTTTGATAGAAAGGGCTTCTTTTTTAGGTTTTGGCAAATATAAACATAAAAGCCATGGTGAAATACATTGCAAGATCTACCCATCCATTGAGGGATAAATCAGCATACATTGGTTATACTTGCAGGCATGTCCAAACATTGACAACATTATTTTAGGCACTGCATTAACAGGAGGGTTTATCCAGGCAGTATATAGTAGCAATAGTGATATCCATATATAATCATATGGCATCTCCCACTCAGTCCCCAGTGACTACTCCACAGTAGCAAACTTTAAGGCCAACATTGTCTAGTGTATAAACAATTGTTTGTTCATTCACAAGTCAATTTTAAGATGCTGTCTCCAGTGGAGAAATTGAGCTACTTCATAATCTGCGCATCCATGTGCATTTGCCATGCAAATATTGCATAACTATTTATTGCATTTTGGTGGGGCTCAATTGCCCCAAACTCCCAGAGACCGCCTTGGCCATAAACTCAGCTTGAGCCCCAGAACAGTGTTCTGCCTTTTTAACACAAAATCTTTTGGGTACTGTGGCATTGCGATAATGTACAGCAGTGCCAACCATTCCAGTCTCTCAAGCATGTATTGTCATCCACCTTCCTAAACAGTAATTGAATCTGTGTGTCGTAAACCATATAGAATTTTAGAATCCCTCTATGAGGCCAAGTTGTGCATCTTCCACATCCTTGTCATCTGAAGGCCCAGTTGATTTCTCATTTAGTTTACAAGCATACCAACCTTAAGTATCAAAAATGGAAAGTTCAGCGTGCACAAACTTGTTATTTGGGTGCTCAAGTGATCTTTGAGCCACCAGACGTTGTATAGTTTAGTAATCCCAATTAGTTCCCAATTCTAGAAACACTATAGGGTTTTGATGTTGTGCTTGTCCAAAGGGAAGTCTCCTTAGACAACACCTTCCCAACTTGGCTGCAGCATACTTCAATGCATTCCCTTGAGGATCCCATGAGGCGGTTGGACAACCTACCCCAATTAAAGCATTATGATATCCTTTGCTGCCCAATATATGCATGTGTGCATATGGTATTTCTATAGCAGTACCCTAAGCGGAAGGCAGTGGAGGAAAGTACATGGTCAAAGACCAGCATAAAGTTACTGCTTAAGAGGAGAGAAAGCTGGAAGCCCATAGAGTTCCATTCCATCAGGATGGGGGTGATGTGATCTTATGACTTCAGGCCCTGAATAAAATGTGCTGCAGCATGCGGGGTGCCCCTAAATGGTGCCAGTGTGGCACATAGGAGGCCATGGAGTAGGGTATTACCACCATCCTGATGCAAGATTAGGACAGCTTAAAATGCAGTTCTGAAGTCCATTTCTGGAAGAAATGGTTTCTCTTTTTTTGTACAGGAGAGAGCTGGTACAAGGCCATCTTTGATTTTTGGCTATTGAAGAACCAGGGCCTTATGGGCCTAGCGGCGCAGGGCACGCCTTAATCTCCTGAGTTCACCTGCTTTGTTGAACAGAGACACAGGACATTCTGTTGAGCGTAGAAGATCAGGTTTATTAGCTGCAGCTAAGTACAGTTGTCCCAGAAGTACACTCAGTATGTTCTTAGGAGACTGCCACTTTACTCCATGGCGCACAATCTTTTATAGCGCATAGATTCACCAAGAACACTCCCAATGCATACATGGTTATCCAATGAGAAGAGTATGAAAACAAGATATAACCAATGAGAAAAGTTTGAAAACAAGATATCAAGTAACCCAAATAAACCTCTCTTCCAACTGTTTTTGTCACCCCTCCCCACAAGTTAATCAGTGGTAGTGTCTACAACTCAACTTGCAGGTGGCAGGACATATTTGTATGCTTTGGAGGACAGTTGTGAAATGAAAGCGTACCAGTAGAGAATAGCGAAGGCCAGAAGATAAGATAAAGTCAGGAAAGAATGGTGTGAACCGACAGACAGTTGAGACAGGGTTTAGTCAAACCAGACGAGGATTAGTGGACTCAGCCAGTCCCTGACATCAGTCTCGTAAACAGAGGCAGAAGGTTATTTGACACGTCGCAGTAAGATCAGCAGAAAAACTTCGTTCATTGTGCTGCCTGAGTGAGGGCACCACAAAATAGCGGTGGAACACAAAGAAACGGTGGCTGAATACAAGCGAGATCGAAAATCGAATTTCCTCAGACCCTCCTTTTGCCATAACTCAGGCAAAACACACAGATTCACGTTAATCTGAATCAATGTCAATAGCCATGAGGTCGTCAAACTGTTGTTGCAACATCATTTTAATGTTCTCTGTTTTGTGTGACTCAGGTCTTGGGACACACAGAGTGGCACAAAGACCGCAGATGGCGGGGCCACACTGCATACAGAGACAACAGGAAAAAATGATGGCCAAAACCACTCCAAGGAAGGTTAGTACCTTCCATCCCCATTTAGATAGTAATCCCCAAAACCATCCTAATAAATACACATCTCCTTCATCTTGATGAATCGATTCGGAGATCATGTGTAATTTGGAGATGGCTTGGTATACCGTAGGGGCGTCGTCGGGCATATAAATACAACAGATAGATCCGATCAATTTACAGACTCCACCACGATCTACAAGAATAACATCTAGTGCAATCCGGTTCTGCAAAGTCATGAGACGATCCGCCTGAAGTTCAGCTGTGAGATTACTCAAGGCTCCCACAGTGACATCTATGGTAGTCTCAACAACACGAACCAGCTGTCTCATGTTTCTGCTGTTGGCCATTGGGCCCCAAAAAGGAAGAAATCCTTTGAGGAAATCACTTCCCTCTTGTCCTGCCGTGTCTTTAGAATCAATAATCCCTCTGCCATATCTGTTTCTATGATGGCCTGAAGGAGCAGTGTATGTAAGAGAGAGAAGAAAAGCTATATAGCATGTTCCTGAAAAATCCGTTGGTAGCCACGTGTAAGCTCTATCGTGGCAGACAAAATATGTGCCCTGGGATGGCACTAACGGCGGTGAATTCTGAGACGTGTAGATGTATGTATGGGAACAAAAGCTTTTTCTTTGTCCAGTGTCAGTAGTCTGGCTATTCATTTGTAAACAGAAATTACCTTGATGAGGGACAGTCCAAATTGGTGGAGATTTTCCCTGTTTAGTTTTATCTGTAAGGCTAGTAATGTAACGAGTCACGTTCCAATTAGTATGTTTGTCTCTCGTCAACAGGAACCTTATTATTCTCCACAATTTTAGTCGGAGAATTATGACTAAAATCTGGCTTACTACCATAGGAACCAACTGGATGTCTAAATCGGCTCTGATATGCATTTGAAAATATTACAAAATAGGTCCAAGCGGAACCTTCATAAGGAAATGGAAGGACTAAATATGGCATCCCTTTAACTGTGGTATGAGGCATAAGTCCACACACCCAACAGTCGGTTGTGTTGACTACCAATTGGTGTTGGTGCAACAATTGGATAAATGAATTATTAAAATATTCTGTTCTCCTGATTTAGTTCATGTTGGGGAAGTGTATATAATTGATGTGGGGAGATAGTAGAATGAAGAGGCAAGGAGATAGAATTAGGGACAACTTTTTGCTGCATAGCATGAATAACCCAACCTACACAAGCCAATAAGATACACAAAAATATAGAAACACACAATGTTACGCCACATCGACTGTACAATATTTTACAATATTTCTTTCTCATCTCTTCCTTATTATCCTTCTTTCCTAATATAACATCCATCCTCTAAAATTGTTGCTCACGGCAATCTTCCTTACTCACTTGGCTGTGATTATTAGCCGTCCTATGACACTGCAAGTCCTGGGGGCCTAGCCATTATACATGTCACAAACCAAGACTCCTACCGTGACCCTGCAACCTGGACAGATGATAAATGTAGCAGAAGAGATGGAAATCTCTGGTGTCCTTGACCAATCTAGGTCTTAAATTGTATCTAGTCCTTGTTGGTACAGTTTGGTCTTGAAATAGGGTCTGTGGCTCTGTAGTGTTTAATCGGAGATGGGAAGGTACGGCTTCTTGTAGAATGTCGTCGTCATCTTTCTCCGATCGAGTTCCATCCAGGTGTGCACTACTGAAAGGTATGAATCGGGGGACTTTTTCTCCTTCAGAATCACCTATACCCTTACGAACCCACTGATCAAAAGGCAAGGGCACTTTCTTGCAGTGCACGCCGTGGATCCAGTTCTTTTTCCCTTCGACTTTTACTGCTGTGCGAGTTGTCAGAAGAACTTGACGAGGCGCCTTCCAGCGAGGTTCCAAATTCTTTGTCCTCTGAAAATGTTTCACACAGACCCAGTCTCCAGGTTGGATAGAATGACCTGGGTCTGTGGAGGCTTCTGGTAAAGCGTTTTGAACCTGTTGGTGAAGAACACGTAATTTAGTGGTGAGGTCATGTAAATAGTCAATCAGCATTGAATACTGTATATCAGAATACTTTCTAGGGCGAGGGACTCCCCATACATTAGCTGGGCGCCCGAAAACAATCTCGTATGGGCTGAGTCCCAAACGAGAATGTACAGCTGTTCTAGTGGACAGGAGAGCCAAAGGTAAAGCATCGGGCAAATTAAGACCTGTGCTGGCTTGTACTTTTGCAAGCTTAAGTTAAGTGCACTCTACCAAACCCGCGGACTGAGGATGATTTGCCGCATGAAACTTCTGCCTTATACCAAGACCGGTACACACCTTTTGCATAATTTGGCCTACAAATTCACTTCCATTGTCACTCCAGACTATGCGCGGCAAACCAAACCTAGGGAAGAACTCTTTAAGAAGAACCTTGGCAGTGGACAAAGCAGTTTTGTCTTTCAGGGGGTAAGCCTCTATCCATCTGGAAAAGGCACATACCCCTACCAGAACATATTTAAGATTGTTACATCGATCCATGTGAATGTAGTTGATTTGCAACACCTCAAAAGGATATGTTGGGGGAGCAAAATCACCTGCCGGAGTTGGGGTTCCCTTTCCCGGATTGTACATCAAGCAAATGATACAATGCTTCACCACATTATCTGCACATTTTGGAATCCCTTCGTTCAGCCACACTGGAGCCAGAAGTTTACATATTCCTTTTGCACTGATGTGGGCTGGACCATGCGCCATAGTAACTACAGGCAGTACGTAGGCGTCTGGTAACAGCCAACGCTGGTGTTCTGACAATTCTATCCAACATCCTGTTGCGTATAACATTCCTGTACTCTCTTTCCACTTTCTCAACTCTTTCTCTGTAGCATCTCCCTGAAGCGATCTCACACTTTCTATTGTGTCCTCACACATCCCTCTTTCCCTGACCCAATTTGCAGGGCCCGCAACATACATGCGACTTCTCTGGCTGTCCTTTTTGCTACCTCATCCGCAAAAGCATTTCCGCGACCAACATCATCAGTAATCTTCTTATGCGCACTACATTTCACAATTGCTATCTGGGTAGGCAAAACAAGTGACTCAAGAAGATCAGTTACCAATTGACCATGCTGTATTTTAGTACTGTGGGAGGTAAGGAATCCTCTTTCCTTCCACAAACGACCGGAGCTATGCGCCACACCAAACGCATACTGGCTGTTGGTATACACATTCACTCTTTCCTTTAGATAACACACACGCTCTGGTCAAAGCTATCAGTTCAGCTGCCTGAGCTGAATTATGTCTGATGCGTGCTGTCTCCACGATTGTATACAAGGTGGTAACAGCATAAGCTGAAGTTGTCTCACCATTTGGGAGTTTGAAACCAGACCCATCCACCCATAGGATCCCATCTGGATCCACTAATGGCAGATCTTTCAAATCAATCCTGCCTTTTGTCTCCTCCTCAGTATGGAGAAAACAATCATGTTGTTTCCGAATATCTTTCTCTTCTGGAAGAGGTAACAGTGTGGCTGGATTTAAAATATTACATCGTTTGATGTGCACATGACTAGCCAAGAGCGTCAGCTCATATCCAGACAAACGAGCACTCGTAAGATGCTGTGTTTTTGTTCTGTTTAGCAAAGTATCCACTGCATGTGGCACCATAACAACAAGAGTATTATCTAGCACCACTCCAGCAGACTGACGAATAGAAATCGCTGCTGCTGCTGTAGCTTTAAGACAACTAGGCAATGCCTTGGCTACTGGGTCTAACGTAGCTGAAAAATAGGCACATGGCCGCTGTTTGTCTCCAAATCGTTGTGTTAGGACTGACAACGCACAACCCTCTCTTTCATAGACATAGAGCGTGAAGGGCTTACTGTAATCTGGAGTACCCAACACAGGAGCAGAACACAGAGCAGTACATAAATCAGAAAAACTCTTCTGACATTCGTCAGTCCAAGGAAGGGGTTGGGGTGTGTCTTTCAAAGTGAGTGCTAACAAAGGTTTGGCCAACAAAGAAAAATTCGGAATCCACTGTCTACAATAAGAAGTGATGCCCAGAAAGGCGCGCACCTCTCTTTGTGTAAATGGCACAGACATTTGCGCTATTGCTCGAATTCGTTCTGGGGTTAATCACCTTCCCTCCTTTGATAAGAGATGACCCAAATAGGTAACCTCTCGACGGACATATTGTAGTTTAGAAGGCGAAACCTTATAATTAACATCAGACAAGTGACGTAACAGTGCAACAGTCACATTCCTGCAGACACCCTCCGAATCAGCAGCAATAAACAAATCATCCATATATTGAATAAGAGTAGCACCTGGGGGCAAAGGAAAAACATCGAGCTGACATTTCAGAGCTTGACTATAAATGGAGGGGCTTTCACAATAGCCTTGGGGTGCGCGCTTGAACCGGAAACTTCGGCCTCCTAGAGAGAAACCAAAAAAATCCCTACTCTCTTTGGCAATGGGAATGCTGAAGAAAGCATTTTTCAGATCAATAACAGAAAACCAAGCCGCTGAGGCAGGTATCATAGTTAACAGGGCAGTGATATCTGGAACAACAGGAAACTGTGGTACAACAATTTTATTGACCTCCCGAAGATCAATCACAAAACGATGAACAGGAGGCTTAGAAGGATCAGTACGTTTAAGAACAGGAAGAATAGGACTGTTACATAAGTTTCCTCTCGTTTCCTCAACCACACCCTTCTGAATCAAACCATGAATGATTTCCAAAAGCGCTCTTTCACCTTCAGTGGAAATTCTGTATTGAGGAATGCGTGGCAATTTAGCATTAGGCTTGAGAGTAACAACATAAGACAACCAACATCATTTGGACCGTAACCCAGAGCGTTGCAGGAAGAGAGAGCAATTCAGGTGGGAATTGATCTTTAGACAAATACATTGAAGAAGTCAATTTCTGCCCTAAAGTAGGATGCACAGAAGGAGAACAATATATCGTTGCATGCATTCTTTTCAATAGATCCAAACCCAACAGATTCTCGCCGCAACCAGTCGTTAAAAGAAGAGGAGCTTCCATATCATAAGGGCCAATTGAAATAGGCAAAGGACAGGAGACCGGGTTACGAACTGGAGCGCCAGAAAATCCCACCGATACATTTGTTAAGCCAGACAAAGGTGCCCCAGGGAGTTTAGAGTGAATGACAGAACTTCTCATCGCACCAGTATCTAAAAGAAATGGCTCTGAAACACCCATTGTAGTGACATTGACATAAGGCCCATCCTGATTTACTGGAATCGATACAACTTCCTCACTTTGTCTATGGCTGTCCTAGTTAGCGTGAAGGCTTTCATTTTCACCTTCAACATGATAATCATCATTGTAATACTGTGTAGACTGAGTATTCTGCTGATCGAAGTAGTTCGTAGAATTTGGAGGGGGTAAGGAACGCTGTTCTTGAGGCATCACACCTCGACCTCTACCCCTCTATATTATCTGGAAACCACCATGGCCTCGTGGAGCAGATAGTTCTCCCTTACGTTGCAATAAAACCGGGCAGCTATTTTTAAAATTACCTTCCTCTCTACAATAGGCACATTGGTTAGGACCTAATAAAGGTCGCAGAATAAAGGGCTCAGGCTTTTGATACACCCTCTGAAACTGGTTGAAACTGGCGCTGAGTATAACGAGGAGGATAAGCTTGTTGCAGAAGAACCTTCGTTTTTAATTCTTTCGTCTTTTTCTCTTGCTTTTCTTTCTCCTCTTTATCCCTGTTCTCATAATATTGAGCAGTAGCCAATATCTGGGCAGAAGAAGAAACAGCCCATGAACTCTCAGAATCTTTCAACTTGTGTGACAGCTCGGGAAGCAAATTAAATATGAATTTATCTACAAATAATCGCTGTCCACCCTCCGTAGTCATGTCCTGACCACTGTCATCAATAAACGTCTCCTCAAAACGAGTGAAGAAATCAGAGACACTCCTCTTTCTTCTGCCTACACGCAGCTAATTTATCCCAATTAACTCAACGCGGGCATCATCGTTTTCATTAAAGCAGTAATCCTACCAGGGAGTTCTGAAATCAAAACATCAGGCTTAGCACCACCCACTTGAGCTGTATCCGCAGCAATAATAGCGGCCCAAGTACCACCCAATGCTTGGGCGTGATCCTCTCTACGAATCCGAGCCCATAATGCTTGTGGGACTACATTTCCCATCAACATATCAATATCGGCTAAATTCATAATACAGGCATCAACAGTCTGGGACAACTCCTTATAATAACCAGCAGTGTTTTTACAGGGAGCCGGTAGAGACTGTTTAAGAGCCAAAACTTCAGATCTCTTCCAGGGGACATGTACCCATATACGCTGGAAGTGCGCGGGAACAGCTGGATTAGCACCTGCTGCTGCAACCGCTTCTCTCCACACTGGAGGAACCTCTCTCATGGGATAATGTTTGGATGTCAGCCTAACAGCAGGATCGGAATCAAAAAAGGTCTGTGAGGAAAATAAGGACCTAAACGGCATCCTCAACCTTAGAACCCACAATGAGTCCCTTATCGAAATTAGCCTGAACATCTAACAAACCCTGAGGAAGTAAACCCAAATCCATATCCTCCCATTCTTTAGCGAGAGTGTCACACAACATTAAATACATATCTCTGCGTGGGCGCCTCCCACTGATGAAAGGTGGTCATGATATCTTTCACACTATACTGGGGACCCTTCTCGATCCATTTGCGAGCGAGAGAGTCCAATACCACCCGTTCGTCGGAACCTGGGAGTTGACTACGAGACTGTCTTCGAGAAAAAGCCGGAGACATATTCAAAGTCTCAAAGAAAGGAGACAGAAACCCAGAGGCCGTATCTGTGATTCGTTTGCGCACAGTAGGAGAATTAGACATAAGAACAAGGGACAAGGTATTAGGTGAACTAACAGAAGAATTAACAGTTATAAGGGGAGCCGAAGGCAAAGGAGGTTGATGTTCAGGAAACGGAGGCAAAGAAGTCGGTGGCGGAAGAGGTGGGGGGCTGCACTACCGGAAGGGGCAAATGCGGAAGAGCCGGAGCAGGCGGAGGCGCAACTAATGGCTGAACTGGTTGTAACAATGGGGGTGCATTAGCACCTTGTACATAGGGAGGAGGCAATCTCTAAGTGAGACATCAAAGGGACTTCCTCCGGATCCTTACTTTTATCAGAAGGGGAAATAGGCAACACCGGATAGCATTTATCTATCGCCATACGATGCTGTCTCTCTGAAATTTCCATTTCATGATTAATCTCATTATCTTTAAACTGCTGAGCAGCCTGTATAATCATCATACTTTGTGTTTTCTTATCTCGTTTTGCCTGTTTAATTTCTCTCTGTTTGGCTTCCTTACGCCAGAGGCGGAAAGAGTCAAACATTGCCGGCCGGGCTTTTCTTTTAAACAAAATTGCTTCCAAATTATCTAATATGTCAGGCTCAAAGCTACCATTCTGTGGCCACTGTAGAACACCATCGTTCTTTGTGTATCGGATCCATGCCTCATTAAAGGCAATGGGGCCAACACCATGTTTAGAATAAAGCTCATAAGTGGGAGTTCCAACCGGAGGAATTGGACAAGGGTCCTCAAGCCGGGAATCCCTATCACAACCAAAACAACAAAACTTTCTAAACTTACTCAGACCAGGCATCGTTATTTCACTGGACTGTTCACAAACATCAAGGGGTTAAATCGAATAACACAGCACAATCTGTACTCACCCCTCGGCTTCGGCTTTTGCAATAGCCGAATCAAAGGCCCAAAACAAAAAAAAAACGAAATGGTGGGAGCTACCCACCAATACCTAAATAAGTGTCTTCTTACGCCAACAGAGGCCCGTCTAACGTCTCGCGATTCCATACATCACCAAAAGGGGCCAAAGCAAGGCGGCAGTCAGGGCAGCAGTCGTCAGCAGCCGTCAGGAAGGAGAAACCGCGCTGAAAAAGACCTTCGGACCACTTCGACATACAGGGGTCGCTTGACGTGGTTCGCGATTCCTCCAGAATTTTCTTGCGGGGTTCCTCACGACCCTCAGGCAAAATCGCTACCTCTGAAGCCGCCTCACAGAGGGCACCAATTGAAGAACCAGGGCCTTATGGGCCTGGCGGCGCAGGGCACGCCTTAATCTCCTGAGTTCACCTGCTTTGTTGAACAGAGACACAGGACATTCTGTTGAACGTAGAAGATCCGGTTTATTAGCTGCAGCTAAGTACAGTTGTCCCAGAAGTACACTCAGTATGTTCTTAGGAGACTGCCACTCTACTGCATCACACACAATCTTTTATAGCGCATAGATTCACCAAGAACACTCCCAATGCATACATGGTTATCCAATGAGAAGAGTTTGAAAACAAGATATAACCAATGAGAAAAGTTTGAAAACAAGATATCAAGTAACCCAAATAAACCTCTCTTCCAACTGTTTTTGCCACCCCTCCCCACAAGTTAATCAGTGGTAGTGTCTACAACTCAACTTGCAGGTGGCAGGACATATTTGTATGCTTTGGAGGACAGTTGTGAAATGAGAGAATACAAGTAGAGAATAGCGAAGGCCAGAAGATAAGATAAAGTCAGGAAAGAATGGTGTGAACCGACAGACAGTTGAGACAGGGTTTAGTCAAACCAGATGAGGATTAGTGGACTCAGCCAGTCCCTGACATCAGTCTCGTAAACAGAGGCAGAAGGCTATTTGACACGTCGCAGTAAGATCAGCAGAAAAACTTCGTTCATTGTGCTGCCTGAGTGAGGGCAACACAAAATGGCGGTGGAACACAAAGAAACGGTGGCTGAATACAAGCGAGATCAAAAATCGAATTTCCTCACTATGTGTTCCTTCGAGGTGAAGTTAGTGTCCATGGTGGATCCAAGTGACTTGGCATTTGATGAAAGTGGAGGTTCCCAGCAGTAAAAGTTCCTGTTGTTGAGCCCGATTTGAATATTATCTTGTTTATTGTTCTTGGCAAATGACAGGAATTCTATCTTGGTTGGGTTGAGCTTCAGGTAGGTGCTTGATATCCAGGTCTGGAGGATGTGCACGCTGTTTGAGGCATTGCATGTCTGAAGCAGAGGAGGTTTTCGAGTAGAGTTGTGCATCATCGACACATTGCTGAATCTTGATGCTGTTATTGAATTCGAGTACCAAGCAGTTCAATGTATAGATTGATGTTTGACACAAGAGAGTATGGAGCCCTAGGAGACTCCGCAGGTGATGGGGATCTTTTGTGTGCCTATGTTAACAGACTGGTATTGATTGGAAAGGTAGCAAACCAGCCAGTGAAGGGCATTGCATGTGAATCCCATTGAAGATCCAAGGATGCATATAAGGGTGGGTTGGTTGACTGTTTAAGGTAACGGAGAAGTTCATCAATGTTTGAGGGCAGGGGTTATCTTCAACTGTGGTCAAGAGGACATCGGCTATGGTTTTAGGGAAGGTTACTGTTGTGGTGAGCATTCCCACTCTTTCACTCCTTTAACATTGCAAGTTGGGACAACCGATAGTCTTTTTGCATAGTTGCAGATCTATGCCCCAATCATGCACACTCCTACACAGTGTTTGGTCAACACCCGATAGAGTATGCCACCTACCGCAGAAAGGTATCATTTCTAAATGTTGAGTCTTTTGTGTAACAGAAAATGATTAGTGCCAGGCTTTAGGGCGTACAAATTGTTGGAAGAAAGATTAAATTAACTGATATTTAGGAGTTGGCGACCTTTTGCAGTAATAAGGTTAACAGCGCTGTTTTGTCTCATTAAGGTCCCATCCAGATATCCTCAAGATACCAAATGAGCTTTTTTATGATGGAGAACTTCAGGAGTGTGCAGATCAGATTCTGAGCCATTCTTACTGCAATTGGGAACATCTACCAAAGCAGGTAAGCACTTGCTTCCAAATGAGGTCGCATTCATTATGCGAGTGTGCTATTTCATGATTGTGTCGTGTATCTAATATTTACAAGGCCAAGTTTGTTCAGTAGCAATGTTCTCGAGGGGTTTGTTTCGGGAGGTACAATCTGCATAAAAGCATTTTTCATTATTTTTTTACATTATTTTGTCCGTGATCTTGCGGTAATCTGAAAGTATTCTTGTTCCTGACTACGTTTCGCTCTGCCATTTCATTTGTGGTTTCTTCAGACACTGAATTGTTAAGTGTAACTTGGCTGAATTCGTTAGTGAATGGGGCATTAAGGTTGTCAAAATTTCAAAGTATTGTGTGTTGCGGAACCTAACCTCGTACCAAGCCTCCGTACCATGTAAATGCCACAATAGATTATTTTTTCAGTTTGGAAATATTTATACACCTGTCCAACTCTGAAGTCCATATCATTGAGTACTCAAAACTAAATTTGTTATTTTAACTAATAAAAAAGCAACCTGCAAGGACAAATGCTAGAGTGCATAGTAATCCAAGTTTTTGGTCTACCGATGCTGCTTTTGCCTTTTGCTGATTTAAATTTGTTGATTTCTTTATTTTTTTACTCACTTTTTTTTTTTATTATTGCACTTCACCTTTCTGTCCTTCTGTTCTCGAGCTGTGATCCTATTTTTCGTGGCTACTCTTCTGCATCTGCATGTGAAGGTTAATCCTCTCTTGCCTATAGTTTCTGGTATGTGATCCCATCCACACCCATCATATGAACAGCACCTCTCAAGGATCCTTTTTGTTCAGGGTCCATGTCTTTGTGCTGCTTACATCTCCGCTCACTGTTTCTCTGCTGCTTCTGTCCTTGGGATTCACTTCCTACTCGTTCTCTGCTTAAGACGTTTCTTGCCCTTCCTCCAGGCGCCTTTACGCTGTTGTGCTTCTGTCTGGTCTACAACTTCTTTGCTCCTTTGCACCTTCCGCCCTTGCATGCTGTCACCCTTCCAACCTTTGCAGCGACATGAAAGATGTTGAAAAGATGTCTGCATCCCTAGTCATTTTTGTCTAATCGTAGGAAAACATTTTTTTATTTCATTTGATTTTAATGCAAGATAATTTTTTGTCTACTCCTTTCCTGTTGTATTCGACCAGTCTTATTAGAGGTGTAATATCGTCAAGATTCACTAATTCACATACTGCAAGCATAGTAGTAGGGGAATTGTTCTCCAGTAAATAATTGTGTATACTTGAATGCATTTTCCTTGAATGGAAGATTTTAAAGTTAGTCCGGTTTTCACTTTTAGGGATTTCCAATCATTTTTAATGGGGTACTAGGAGAAGACCAGCGTGAAGGCAACAGCCCTTCATTCTTCAATGTGACTGAGGTTGATGCTGTGGTATCTTACCTCAAGAAACTGCTGGTTGCCCAGGGAAAGAAGGGGACGCCCAAACTCTCTCCTAAGGAAATTGGCATTATTTCTCCTTATCGGAAACAGGTAAGGCGTTGGTATAATTGCAAACTATGATCTTGGTTCAACATTTGTGCCACCTTGTATAGTGCTTTATGTGACATTAAAAACTAGAATGTTACACTGATTAATGGAGAGTATCATCTTTGGTAAAGTAGTGTTGCTCAAGCCAGTGTAATTCATTTTGTGAGAAGACATTTGCCAGCAATACATAGAAGCCTGTTCATAATGCTGCCCCATTGTTCTGGTAAGGGAGATTGGCCTCTAGAGAACACACTGTTTTAGTCTCACTTTCTCTTAACCCGCTGCATTGGGATAGGGTTGGATAAGTTAATTTCTATAGGAATACTCCAACCCAAGATACTTGTCTTTAGATGTTGTCCCGCATTGGAGAGAGAGAGAACATTTTTAGATAAGCCGCTGTAATCCGTATCATTTGTTGCTTATTGTGTTTAATCATGCATTTGAAAATGTCTTTCTTAAATGATTCATGCAGCAGCACAGTCTGCCATCATGACTGATCTAATAAGCTACATTTGTGTAGTCTTAACCTATTTGCACTGTTGAATCTTTCCAGGTTGAAAAGATCAGGAAAGCCATAACTAAGTTGGATCCAGTGCTCAAAGGCATGAATGATATCAAGGATTTGAAGGTAAACCATAGCTTGTTGTTTACATGGTAAATCATCTAGTATATGTTAACATATTTCATATCATTTGACCAGAGGGTGGATGCAGACTTGGCGTTCATCACTGAGGTCACTGGATAAAACCTGCACTTTTGCTGTATTCAAGTGATAAATAACAAATTTCACCTAATTTATTGGTGTTCAGTTACCCAACCTAGCCAGAATGGAAGGATAAATTGGCAAAGTGTGATATTCAGGGCAAAGCAGTTCTCAGCAGTGGTTGCTTTACTTTACACAACCCAGAATTCCAGATAGGATTTTATACAAAAGCAGGTCAAAGATGAGATACAGCCTTGCTGTTGGAGAGATTCACGAATATTCCTACATATCATCCATCTTTAAAAGCATGCAACTGAAATCCTATGTGCTTCATTTTACACTTGCATGAGCAATTAGTGTTGTATGGTGCTTCTGAAATTCTCAGTAAAATAGCTTTCTCTGTCTTACAATTTATGAAATATTTACAGTGGAAATGGTACAATACATCTTTTTACAGGGCTATTTTGTACTTTTTGTTTCAGAATACCTTCTTTGGTCCTTTATACCAAGGTTTGATTTCCATCTACTGTCACTGTTTGACTATATGTCAAACATTGTTAAATTAAATAAGTTCTGTACACTGTTGACATGTCACCTTCTGGCTACCTCCCAGTGCATGGTTACTACTGGTGCTGTCTTGCTATGGTTACAGTTGTCTCCATGATCAAATGTAAATAGAAACTGATGTATTTCAGTTTCTTGCTGTGATTCCTCTTGATGTTACATGGACGGTGTGTGTGGTGTGTGTGAGTGGCAGCGTTTGTGTGTGACAGTAGTGCATGTTACATGCAGCACAGGCCTGATTGCATGTCAACATGGTTGTGCTTAATATTACAGAATACATATAACCGGAATAGAGCCTTTAAAGGAAAACAATTTGAAAGGTAATGCTAACAGATACATGCATGTTTTCAGTGTAGAAACTCCACATGTTCTGACACCATTCAAATGATTATGGCAGAGAAGGGAACTTTCCAGTGTTGCAGCGTGAATCTTTTCTGGATCCACTATGCTGTGCATTATTCCGCCATCTAGTGGTTGAGTCCGGAATTGTAGTCTTTTTTTTTTTTTTGTGACTGATGGGTGTAGACATACCACTATTTGGTGGCCTTCAGTGACATCAACGTGCTTCCTCCGGAAGCCCCCTTTGGTCGCCATCTTCAGATTCTTTTTTTCTGCCGTTGGGTCTGGATCGATACGGAAGGAGCTCCAGAAGTTTGGAGAGAAGAATCTACGAAAAATAACAAAAACAGCAAGAAAATAACTTTATCGACATACTGGCCTTCGAGTCAGTGAACCGGGACAGAGCAAAGAGAAAAAAGACCAAAGCTTCGACGTCCTACGGAGAATGTGCATACTGGGGGCTCCCTGTGCACGGTAATGGACAAGACACCATTCAAGTTCTGCAACAATAGTCACCACAAGTACACACTGAAGAATCAGCATTCGGTCTGTAACCTTTACCTGCCGCTGGACCACCGAAGCGAAGATTGCGACGCAAGCTCGGCATTCACCCCGAAGACTTTAAGGGTGAGAGAGAGGCACAGAAAAGCAAATTACAACATGCAGGGTCAAGGACCACTTGCGTCGCTTCGAGACCTGGTCCTCTCCAGTGAAGAAGAGGACAACGTCGCCGAAGGGCCTGGCGGCGAAGAGGACGCGCACGTCCCAGTCGTCGGTCGAAAAGAAAACTCCAAAGGAGGTAAGAGAAGCATCGACCCCCAAACAGTCAGCCGATCCATGAAAGAGTGACTCCAAGTCCTCGAAGGGAGCCTTGGCGTTGAAACATTTGATGACTTCAAGTGCGTCCAAGGACAAACAGTCTGTCGGTTCCTTTGACAAGGACTCCCAGACACGAAGACCCTAGAAAAAACAGTTGTCGGAAGAGTAGTCACAAAAAGGACTATTCAACATCGAAAAAAGAAAGGGTTAAACAAGCTTCAACGTAGACAAGCTACAAAAGAAAGGCAGAAAATCTCGACGCCGAAACACATGCGTCTGAGTTGTAAAAGAAAAAAAAAAAGGCTTGAAGCCGAAATGGCGAGTATCTTGCAACGCAAGAAGGATTTCGACGAGAAAATGAAACAATTCAAAATTCCGCTGAAAATTTCGACCGAAGGTGAAAGACGTCCAAGAACTAGATCTTCTGACGACGCCAGAACCGGTCGAGGAAGAAGATTACTACTTCAAAGCCAAAGTAGAGGAAGAGGACCGAACATATCACGGTTCGGCGACCTCGGAGGCGCAAGACATGCAGTGGCAAGATCTTGACGCCGAATCACCAGAAGAAGGGTTGGACTCGTACCCCTCGAGGCCCTGACCACCAGATGACATTGGGATGTTGTTGTAATATGCTAATTTGTGTTATGTCACTTCTGACATCTCTGTGAGGTGATGGGGTTCTAGAGTGCCAACTCATCATGAGCTGGCTGTAGGAATGTTGGGAGAGATTGAGAGATGAACCTGCTGGCAGTTGGATGGCCGAGCTGTATTACCTGCATCTTCAATTAAATAACCTTATTCATCTACAAATGGACTGCGGATCTTTATTCATCCCTCCAAAGTGTACTTTTTTAACACTGGCGACGAGGATGGGATTCAACAGCTCAACTCCAGACAACAGCATGAATCTTTAACGATCAAGAAACGGATCTCATCCTCATTACATTGCTGAACATTCAAGTAAGATTTTTATTGTAATCAAAGTGCTTATTATTGGTGACCGACCCACTTCGTCTGGCAATATCAACAGTCCACATCAGATATCTTGTAACCCACCGTAACGCCTACGTTTTAAACACTAACCGATTTCACTGCTATCTGTTTTTTATCAAAATTACAAGCAAGTGTTTCTACGTGGGACAGAATTTTCGTTCAGGAAGATACGGTGTGGGAACAAATGATTATTTTTTTTTAACTTATGGTGGATGGAACATCTCAATATTTGCCGGTTATGTCAAAATGATTTAAATTAGACTTGCAGTTTTCTTGCTCGCGCTCTCTCTCAAGCGCAGTTCCAGTACTCGTGCAACATTCTTCTGACGTGTTCTGCATCCGGGTGAATCGCCATTGTCAACAGCAGCGTCACTCATAGAACCCGCAGCAGTCTTGGAACGCATCTCACGTTTCATCAAACGTCAGAGCGTAAGCAGCGTCTCCTTCTGAACATGTTCCTTGGCAACGGCAAACCAGAAGCGCACTTCACGTAGCTGTGCAACGCCTCTCAGCCTAGGACGCACCTTCGCTCACGTTGGTTTCCCTGACAACGACAAGCCTGAAGCGGACGACTATAACCTGTTTGTTGCATAGCTGACTCGTAGACCGCATTGTGGGAACGTTTCTTCAACATTTGCAGTACAACGCTGACACGCACAGCTATCTACCAGTAAGTGCAATTTATATTTCTATGGCGTGTCATTTTGCCAAATTACGCTGACACGCACAGCTTCTGAGAAAAGTTTCAAATATTGTTATAACGTGCTCATTGCATAGCGGACTCGTAGACCACATCGTGGGAACGTCTTTCTGACATTTGTAGTACAACGCTGATACGCACAGCTATCTACCAGTAAGTGCAATTATATTGGTACTGCGTGTCATTTTGCCAAATTACGCTGACACGCACAGCTTCTAGGATTGTTGAACGTTACCACTGAGGTATACATCACTTATTCAACATGTGCGTGATTATGCAGTGCTGACACGCACAGCTAACAACATTTGATCCTCATCACCACTACAATTATTTACCTACAGTCATTCTGTGTGTTTTGTGACGCACGACGCTGACACGAGCAGTCATTACCACGCAGAGTGTTGTGTCGAGTACAATTCCCGCTTATGCTGTGTGTCCTCTAATTAACATCGCTGACACACGCAGCTTGACACGAAATTTTTAAATTAAGTTTGATTAATAAAATGTCTGTACAACTTGTTCCTATGTTCATACTAAGACTAGCTTAATTGGTACGTATGGCATTAGCATTTGGTAAAGTTTGAGTGGCTGTATAAGTTAAGAAGAAAAGGAAATCTTAATAATTTTAATCTCAAATCTTCTGAGTCATGCAAAATGTTACGGCTGCACCGTTTTTCTTACAATCTCCAGGTGATCCACCTATTAAATGGTCTAAGTGGAAGAAGGTATTTGGCTCGGGTATGCGGTACCTCTCTCAGTGTTGAGAGGAAAACGGCTCTGCTAATGCACTGTCTTGGATCTGAGGGTCAAGATGTCTTCGATCATCTTCCTGATGTTCCAAGCAGTGCTGCAGCGGGTTTGAATGAATTTGAACAATGTATATATAAGCTTGACGCGAATTACCTACCTAAAGTTAGTACTATTTTGGAACGCTATCACTTTGGAAGGCGGATGCAGAAAGAAGGTGAGAGTATAGAAAATTATGTAACAGATCTCAGACGTTTAGCCTCCACTTGCAAATTTGATATCCTGATTGAAGAAAGGATAAGAGATCAATTTATGCTTGGTTGCATCTCTGAAAAAGTGAGAGATGAACTTTGGCTAAAAGACGAACCATCTCTTGATGAGGTCTTAGTAATAGCTAAAAGGATAGAACACTCACTAGCGTGTGTTAAGGAAATAAAAAAAGATCTTGACAAAGTAGTTTCTGATGTTACAGTGGTTAATACTAATGTGTCCCACAAACCTACTGATTCCTTAGTGAAATCCCTGACTAAGGACAAGTTAAGTACTAAGTCTCCAGCTCAATTCAAAAAGAGTGGTAAGTGTTACAGGTGTAACAGCACAACTCACTGGGTGAATGATAAATCTTGTCCTGCCCTAAATACTATATGTTCTTTTTGTAAAAAAAAAAGGGACACATGGTGAGTGCATGTAGAATCAAGGCTTCTAGAAGCGCAATAAATGAAGTTTCTCAAGAAAATACAACAGATCTACATGATTTTGAATGTGGACAAATTATAGTTCAGGTTGGAAGTGATGGACCCTTGGATTTTATACTAGTAGAAGGTCATAGAACAAAAGTGTTATTTGATTCAGGTGCAAAGATTACTATTGTTTCTAGTAAATTCATTAATGACAATTTGAGCTCCAAAGTAAAACTCCTAAAACCTGACATTCGTCCCACCGCATATGGTGGTGATCCCATTGAATTGAAAGGGTACTTTGTGGGATTAATTGAATTTGAGGATCGTTTCACCTCCGGGAAGATCTATGTTTCTAAAAAGGGGGATAGTATTATTAGCTGGTGGCACCAAAAAGACCTGGGTGTCATGTTAGATCCCAATAGTATACCTCCCATCATTATCAAAGAGAGGAATGTCATCAAGTCAATAGACAACACATCCTTACAGTCACAACTTATGGCAGAATTTCCCCTGGTTTTTGGAGAAAGGTTGGGTTGCCTTAAGGGCTACTGCCATAGAATAAAGTTGGCCTCGGGATCGGTTCCGGTTTCTAGCAAGGTGCGGAATGTTCCTTTTACAGTCAAAGAAGATATGCTCAAAGAGATTGACAAACTTAAATCTCAGGGGATCATTGAAGAAGTTGAAGGGACATCTTGGTTGGCTCCAGTGGTAGCTGCTAGAAAACCGGATGGGTCTCTGAGGTTGTGTGTGGACCTTAGACAGCTTAACAAGTGTGTACTGGTAGACAAATATCCCCTTCCAAACATTTCTGAGCTGTTGAGCATGGTGGCAGGAGCGAAAATCTTTAGTACAATTGATCTGACGTCCGCATATCATCAAATACTACTTGACGAATCTTCTAGAGATTTGACTGCGTTTGTTACGCCTTTTGGGACGTTCAGATTTATAAGGCTTCCATTTGGCCTGGTTTCTGCCGCTTCAGTGTTTCAACGAGTCATGGAGAAGGTTTTGGTTGATGTCCGGGAATTTGTGTATATCAAGATGATATATTGGTGTACGGATCCGATGTGTTGGAGCATGGGAAAAGAGTGAGGCAAGTGCTTGGTAGACTTACTGCTCACAATCTGACTATTAAGCGGGAAAAGTGTAAATTTGGCTTGGATAAGATTGACTACTTGGGACATACCATAAGTGCTGATGGAGTAGTTCCAAAAGCTGATCTGGTAAACACTATTAAAGATCTGATGGCTCCCACATCTAAGGAAGAATTAATGCGCTTTCTTGGCATGGCTGAATACTACAATAAATTCATAAAGAATTTTGCAGAAGTTACATATAACATAAGGAACCTTCTAAAAAAGGGAGAGAAATTTTGTTGGGATGATTCTTGTGAGAAGGAGTTTTGTGACTTGAAACTTATGCTACAAAATGCACCTAATCTTAGAAATTATGATCCCACCAAAACGTCCATTATTTCCACCGATGCAAGTTTGAAGGGGCTTGGTGCAGTTTTATATCAAGGAGGTACTGCTCCTGAGAACACCATTATGTTCATTTCGAGAAGTCTGAAAGGGGCTGAAACCAGATAGTCAGTCATTGAGCGTGAAGCTCTAGCTGTTTACTGGGCTATTAAGAAATTCAAAAAAATTTTGTGGGGTACATCTTTCGTTGTTAAGACAGATCACAAACCACTGCGTGAAGTGTTAACTAGCAAAGGCATTGATTCGATTTCGCCGCGAATTTCAAAATGGGTTGTTGGTTTGCAAGGGTTTGATTTTGTTGTCAAATATATTCCAGGTAGTGAGAATCTTGTGGCAGATGCACTTTCAAGACTGGTTCCGTCTGGTGAACCAAATTTACTTGACTCTGAGAAGGATGTTGCTTTTGGTCATCCTCATGATTTTGTGTGTGTGGTGGATTGTGAGGTGATTTCTCACGAACGGTGGCTAGACGCTTGCAAGGCTGATGCATCCATTCAAGAGGTACTAAAGCTTATTTGTAATGGTTGGCATCACAAAGAACAGGGTGGTTCTTTAGTGAAAGATTTCTGGTTGGTGAAGGATCAACTTTCTGATTGTGATGGTTTATTGTTGAGGGGTCACAGATTGGTTCCACCCACATCCCTAAGAAAAGAATTATTGAATTTAGCTCATGAGGCGCGTTTAGGTATTTCCAAGACGAAAGAAAAAATACGCTCAAGTTATTGGTGGCCAGGAGTAGACATTCAAGTTGAACATTTAGTTCGAGAGTGTGTTCAATGTACCCTAAGCGAAAAAGGCCTTAAGACTAGAACTCAGCCCATGGAAAAAAGATCTCGCCCTAGTGGTCCGTGGAAAAATATAGCCTTAGACATTTTAGGACCTATTCATGGGGATGGTTCAGACTCTTTTGTTATTGTAATTATGGATTTGTTTTCAAGGTGGCCGGAGATATTTGTTGTAAAGAGTATAGACACTAAGAGTGTTATTGTTTGCTTAAAGAAGCTCATTGCTAAGGAAGGTATTCCTGAGACAATTTTGACTGACAATGGGGTCCAACTAGTCTCTGGAGAAATGGAAAACTTTCTTAGTGGTTGTGGTATTGTACATAAGAAGTGTGCTCTGTATCATCCAGAGGCAAATGGCACTGTAGAGAGATTTAATCGAGTTCTTAAAGATACTATCTCTTTAGCCAAGCAAAATGGACTTGACTGGAAAGATGAAATATCAAAAAGAGTCTGCATATAGCGTTTTGCTCCCCATTCTACAACTGGGAAGTCTCCTTTTCTTTTGTTTCGGGGAAGGAATCCTGATACGTTTCTAGAACCTCCTTGGGTGAACAAAGTTCTGTCGACCAATGGTGGGATTAAGGATTCTATTTCCTGGAAAGACAAGTAAGATTCTAAGTGTCTCAAGAGTAAAGAAAACTATGATATGCGACACGCTGTCAAAGTGACAAAAGTGTTGGTTGGCGACATGGTTAGGATTAAAAAACCTGGGTTTTGTGTTGCTGGTGCTAAATTTTCCAAACCCATTAAAGTGATAAAAGTTTTTAATAATGCAATAAGAACTGCTGATCACAGAGTGTGGAATTTGAGTCTGGTAGCTTTGTGTAAAAGAAATGATGATGTGTATTTTTCTCAAGTTTTGCCAACAGAGAAAACTGTTCCTCAAGGGAAAATAAGACCTAGCAGAGTTTCACGCACACCTTCTTATTTGAAGGATTATTTTGTATAACGTTCTGTTGTTTGTTGTGAATTCAATGTAAAATGTAAGGAGGGAGATATGTTGTAATATGATAATTTGTGTTTTGTCACTTCTGACATCTCTGTGAGGTGATGGGGTTCTAGAGTGCCAACTCATCATGAGCTGGCTGTAGGAATGTTGGGAGAGATTGAGAGATGAACCTGCTGGCAGTTGGATGGCTGAGCTGTATTACCTGCATCTTCAATTAAATAACCTTATTCATCTACAAATGGACTGCGGATCTTTATTCATCCCTCCAAAGTGTACTTTTTTAACAGATGTACAATCGGGTGATAAAGAAGGCTGCAGACACTTATGGAGTGCAGTTAGAGGAGGAAAAACCTCAATACTGTTTTCTCCTAGAGTCCTTGCTGCCTACACAAACAAGGACTCAATTCCTTCCCATGCTACCTAGTGTGCTGGACCAGGGTAAGGAAGCCTGTAAAGAACCGGCTGTAACACCAAGGGGTGAGAGAAAATACAAACATTCCTCAAAGGATCCTATGTATATCGGCGGTTCAGTGCCAGCTGATTCTATGATAACCTCCACAGCTAGGAAGAGAGCTAATATACCCACTAATGTGGGGCCACCACCAGACGACAGAAAGGAAAAGGATGGATCTCTTGGGGAGAAAGGTGGAACGAAGTGCGGCAATTTAGTGGCATATCGCAAATTCAAATGCATTAATCAATAGACATGCATATCAAAACTGGGAGGAAGTAGTGACCTACTAAAACATCTGCCAGATCAATTCCAAAGAAGGGCAAGCCACTTAGTGGAAGAAGGGAAGAACATGGCGAACACATGTTTAAAATCAGCCCTAGATGCAGAAGAAACATCTAGCAGACAGATGATCATCGGGGTAACTGAGAGAAGGCACGCCTGGCTAAGAATTTCAGGTTTCAAACCAGAGGTACAAAATAACATATTAAACACTGTGTTCAATGGTGAAAAACTATTCGGAACAGCTGTGGACGAGAAATTAAATCAATTAAAGAAAGAGAATGAGACTGCAAGGTCCATGGGGGCACTATAATCCAGAGGCATGCATAGGGGAGCACCATTACGGAGACCAGCAGGCAGAGGTAACCACCAGCCTGTAGCCTTACACCAAACATTTCAACAAGATTATCAAGGAGGACGCCAGGGCCAGCAGCAGGGCCAACAACAACAACAACAAGGTTGGCAATACCAACACTGAAGACAATCCTTTCAAGGGTGCCCTCGAGCAAGAGACTAACAACAAAGAGGGGGACAGCAACCCACCTTCAAGTGACTTCACTGCAAGAATTACGCACACTCAAATAAAATCTCAGAGGGTGCAACAACAGACAAACATAACAAAAGAACGTGTCCCAAAAATCAAACAATCCCTCCAACATATAACATCAGTGGGAGGCAGAATAAGAAACTTCTTCCAGGAGATCAACAAAACACACTACCAATTTACGGTGCTAGCATTTGGACTGAAATTAGCATCAAGAGTCTTCACAAAATGCCTAGCAGCAGTAGCGGCCCACCTAAGAAGGCAAGGGATTCATGTTTACCCATACCTAGATGACTTGTTAGTAAGAGCAAGCTTGTACAGTCTTTGCAAAGAACACATACAGAAAGTCATAGAGACATTGCTCAACACTGTTTCTCAATACACTGGGAAGCAATCGTCAATAGAACTAGAACAAGTAAAAATATTCTTAGGGGCAGAAATCAACACAATACTAGGAAAGGTATTTCCAAGCACGAAGAGAACATTAGCGATACTGAAGGAGACAAATCTATACCACAAGGGGCAAGCTCTGACAGTAAAGACAGTGGGCATACTGCTAGGGATGATGACTTCATGCATTCATCTAGTCCCAAACATTCGACTACACATGAGACCATTCCAGGAATGGATTCAACAGCAATGGTGACAAGCAACAGGGAGTTGGGAGGATCTAGTGGTTGTCACGCAAACAGTTCATCAAGAGATGAACAGAAAGAACATAGCACAGTGGAGACTTCTCACACAACCAACTCCAACCGTGACCATCACAACAAAGGCTTCCCAGCTAGGGTGGGGATCGCACATGAACAACCTAAGAGTAAGGGGATGGTGGACACAACAGGATGCAATAAAACACATCAAATTCCTGAAGTTAAAGTCTGTGTTCCTAGCCTTAAAGGCCTTTCAGAAAGAGCTTTATGGGAAGAGGGTGTTAATCCAAATGGACAATACAACTACCATGTTTTACATCAACAAAAAAGGAAGAACACAATAACACTATCAACCTTAGCCCAAGAGCTATGGCGATGGGCAATCCCAAGGAAAATAGACTTGCTAGCAATACATCTGCCAGGGAAGGAAAATGTAGAAGCAGACAGGCTGAGCAGGCAAGCATCAGCATCCCACAAATGGGCAATTAATCCATTTGAAATCCTAAACATATTCAAAAAATGGGGAACTCCGCAAATCGACCTATTTGCAACACCCCACAATGCCAGCACTTCGCTTCCAGGCAACCGTGCAAACTGTCCCTAGGGAACGCGCTATGGATAGACTGGTCAGGGACATTTGCTTACCCTCTTACCCCGATACCACTGCGACACAGGGTACTCAAAGAATGCAGGATCAGCCACATGACATTAATACTCTTAGCTCCTCAGTGGGCCGGTGAAACCTGGTTCTCCTAGATAATGGAGATGACTCAAGGGGCAATGCATAAGTTCCCCAACAGAAAGGACCTCTTAACCATGCAGAACCGGAAGGGTGCTACACCCAGAACCAGAGAGCCTAAGCCTAGCAGCATGGCTCCTGAGGACTTAGAATTTGCTCACCTCAGACTACCAGAGACCACAATGGCAATACTCCGAGAAGCGAGAGAACCTACAACAAGGAAGTGCTACACAGCCAAATGGAAAAGATTCTCTCAATGGTGCCTTAAAGAAACTTTCAAGAAGGATCACAAGAGAATCAACAGTACTAAAATACTTAACATATTTACTACAGAATAAACTGAGCTACACATCTATAAGGGTACACTAAGCAGCAATCGTAGCGTACACAAGGGGAGAAACAGGGAAGAGTTTTATTCAAATCCCAGGTGGTCAAAAGATTCCTAGAAGAAGTAAAAAGAATAGCACCTCCAAGAAAGATGCCACCACCTGCATGAAATCTCAATGTAGTACTAGCTCAAATGATAAAGGCACCATTCGAACCAATCCACAAAGCAACGCAACAAATTCTCACACTAAAACCAGCGTTTTTAATTGCAATTACATCACTACGTAGAGTAAGTGCATTGCAAGCTCTAACACTGCAAGAGCCCTACTTCCAAATACATAATGACCGAATCGTCATGAGAGCTGATCCACAATTTATGCCAAAGGTGGTATCCAAGCAATACAAATACCAAGTTTTTTCCAAAAACAAAAGACACAATCAGAAAGGGCATTACACGCCCTGGACACCAGAAGAGCAGTCATGCACTAAATAGAAAGAACCAAAGAATACAGGAAAACAAAACAATTCTTTGTATCATTCACCAACAGTTTTCTTGGAAGACCAATCACAAAGAATACCATTGCAAGATGGATTACACAAGCCATACAGTTGTGCCACAACCAGGCAGGTCAGACATTACAAGGAGCACTGCACGCTCACTCAACAAGGAAGAAAGGAGCAACAGTAGCTTTTTTTTAGCAAATACGCCTATTCAAGAAATTGGGCAAGCAGCAACATGGTCTACAGTGCACACCTTCACAAAGCACTACTGCATGGATATTCAAAAGAAAAAAGAAGCACAAGTAGGACAATAGGTCTTACAACGTATTTTCACAAACCAACACTCAGCTTGCACCCAACCACCACAAGACTAGAAAACCGCTACAAAGTCTATGCACAGCATAGTGAATCCAGAAAAGATTCATGCTGCAAAACGTATAGTTTCTTACCTGTAGGTGTAGTTTTGCAGCTTGAAGAATTTTACGGATTCACTAGCGAACCCACCCTCCTCCGCCAGAAAGATGAGACCAGAGGAAGAAATAAATAAAACAAGAACGAACATAAAAAAAAAAAAAAATCCGAAGATGGCGACCGAAGGTGGGAGCTTCCGGAGGAAGCACAGAAGGACACTAAATGGTGGTATGTTGACGCCCACCGGCCACGAAAAAAACCACGAAAAAAGAGACCCTACAATTCCGGACCCAGCCACTAGATGCACAGCATAGTAAATCCAGAAAATTCTTCAAGCTGCAAAACTGCACCGACAGGTAAGAAACTATACGTTCTCTGCTCGCATAGTAATGGTAGCTGCAAGGGAAGATGACCTTGCAAAGTTCCATCTTGAAAGAAAGAAGGGACAAATAGTAATAGCTTCTGCATGCTTCAGTAAAGGGGCATTGACTGCACATATTTGTAGCAAAGCGGATTCCGAGCATTAGCGACCCTTTGGCACTCCATACAAAGTTGTTGGTGATAAGAGTATTTAGGGCACTGCCGCAAGGGTGTTTTCAGACACATGAACAGATTGCTGAGGGTAGATACTGAAGTCCGACTGCTGACTCAGTTATGGCTTAAGTATGTGGGTGAATACTTAATATACCTTTGCATAATTTAAGCTGAGGAAATCAATGCAGCTATATATATGTTAGATGTTTGACGACAATATTTAGATACTTCAAGAAGGAACCAGATTAACAGATTTGGGATGTGAGGTGAAATAGGACGGTAGCTAACGTGTGCCTTACTCTGCATATTATCTGGTGAGTTGCTTCTAATCATTCTGATGCAGATGATTTGTAGATAAATGCTGCTTAATACATAATCATGTGATAGCACATGCTGAGTTAAGGCTCTATTAGAGCATAAATCATTAGAGACAGACTGAGAGACACCTACTACTTCTCGTTTTCTCTGACAAATGTGCATTTCCTTGTGGGTCTATGATCTTCTACAGGGCAGGACCCCTATAATATTGGGGTGGACACAACGGGGATGAGGAATTAGGGCAAGGGCATAGCAAGCGATTATGTAAAATAAAGGGTCAGTGCAGTCTTTGTGCTTACAGCGCCCAGACTGAATCAGATGCGGAGACTAATTGCTTTTCCATGATTGGCACCTCTGTGTCACAGCCTGATATTTCAATATAAAAATATGGTTCTCTCTTTAACTCGGGGCTAGGATTCCACGTTAAATTTCATTTTGTCGATGGACCCCCAGCAATCTTCCTAGCCTGTCCAGATATAATATTCTTGTTTTTTCTCATCTGAAAAATTGGTAAGCCCCTGTTCAAGCAGTGGTTTGCTAAACATTTACATTATTTAGTCATAGTTCACTCATTAGTTTGTTTCATGAGCTTCTAGAACTGGAAGTGATTAGTTTGTTTTGTCAATGTGAAGCTGTTTCAAAGATCCGCGCCTTAAGCAGCTAGCTTGTTTAGAGGAATCCAATAGTTAAGTAATTCGGGGCCCTTCTCTGGATCTAGCCATGTCCATGGTTGAAGTAGGCTGTGTATGGTGCACAGTAATGTATAGGCAATCCTGGATTCCTTCAGGGATTAGAAGGGAGATGTATGTTGTGGGTAGGGGGAAGTCAGATGAAAGATCTTGAAGGCCTCATTGATGTCTTGCTACTAAGATGAGTCTTACATGAGGACATGAGCAAGACACCAGGCAGCCAATGTTTTGTCAGTCTTTTGGGAAAGCTGATGTCGACTATGGTAGTAGTAAAATTGAGCAGTAACCAAGACTCTGGTAAGTAGAATTCAATATTTTGTTTCAAGAAACTGAAGGATTTTCCTCATCTATTATTTTCTTTTTAAGATAAATAAAATAAGTAGTATTGTGCTTTTTAGGCACATATTAAATGTGTTTTTGCCAGTAAAAGACTGACCAACTGTGAGAAAATGGGTGACTGTCTGAAGGGGGTGAAGCTCTATTTAAGCCGCTACCACAATCCTTGTCAGAGTGAGGCACAAGGAAACCCCAAATTAACCTGTGATCAACTCTCTGCTAGTTTGACACAGATCAGTAAGGCTTAACTTCGAGGCAATGTGTTAAGTATTTGTGCAGTGCTTAAATAGTAATAAAGTGAAAACACTGCACAAAAAATCCCACGCCAATTTAGAGAAATAAAGTACTATTTAATAAAATAAGTCAAGACAAAAGTAACAAAAATACAATTTGTAGAACCATAGATATGCAATCTTAAATATTTGAGTGAAAACTGCGCCAAAAAGCCCAAAGTGCTACTTGCGGCTATCTGGTCGTGTGAGTCCAGGAGAAAGGTACAAGTTCAGGCCAACTGCGATGGAGCGCAAATTAGATACAAGGACTACCTCTTAGTCCAGCTCAAAGGGTAACTTGCAGTTGGGTGGGCTGGGAAGAGCAGGGAAGCATTATGGATGTTTGTTGATTTAGCGCAAAGAGCAGGCCTGGCATCCCGGATGGTCGTCACTGTATTGCGGAGATCTTGTTATCACAAACGGTTGGGCCGGAGGTTCGCTGTGGCATTCCCTGCGAGCAGTGGACGCTGTAGTGCAAAGGGTCAGATTGACAAAACTTCACACTGGCTAGCAGTGCAAACAATGTTTTGGCACCAACATGCCCGACTGAGGCCATACCAAGAGTCCACAACCTGAGGGGCACCTCTTCGGGGTCAGGCGCTTACTTCAGCTGGGTCTGTCAGGTGCTTATTTCAGCTGGGTCTGGGTGCTGGTTCATGTGGTTGGGAGCCTGTTATGTCCTTGTAGCTCTGAACAAGAGGTCAGCAGGCTAGCCCTTGGAGTCAATCTGGGAGTCCTAGGTTCAGGTACAGGACCAATTCCTCTGACCCAGGCAGGAGGGCAACTGGGCAGCAAGGCAGCAGTCTAGCAGACAGGCAGTCACTTCAGCAACACAACAGTCCGGAAGAAATAGCCTGTAGGAGAGCTAACTTAAAGCTTCCTCTCTTGGCGCCGCTCACCCTTTAGGAGAAATTCGCTTCCTTATAGACTTTTCCCCTGGCGTCTTTCAACCTGGCATTATTTACAGATTTCAATTCAATCAAGGTTTATTCGATCTCATCAAGTAGATCATAAAAGATGTACATTACAGAAGATGTCATGATTTAAAAAGAATAACTATATGCAAGACTATTAAATATACATTAAACATTAAAAGCATACCACAGTATAAAACCTTGCTTAGAATCCAACATTATCAGGAATTACAATATTTTGTTAAACTGCTAGTGTGGGGAACAAAAAAGCCTGGACATTAAGTGCAAATAATGAGAAGCATTGTATCAATTAAAAGAACATACTCTTCCTCTAGGCTAAAGTGCATTTCAAAGCTTATCCAAAGCAATAATGTGGATCATAATCGTTAAATAAACAGCATAACTGTTAAAATAACATACTCTTTCTCTGTGCTAAAATGGAAAGCGACAGACCCAATAACGTGTCATAATCCTTAAGTTGCTGAAGAAAGAAAAAGGCAGCTTTTTATATAGAAAACGTATACCTACGCAGCAGAGACAATAAGAATTTTTTAGTATAAAGCAAACAAGCATTTGCAATGCAATAGGTTTTGCATTTGCGAGAGTTTAAGCTATTAGTATTGTAAATGACAATGTCTTATTATAGTTTTAAAACCCTAAACATAAATAAAAGGCATTGTCATTTACAATGTCAGTAACTCAAGCTCACGTAAATGCGAGACCTATTGCATTGCAAATGCTTGTTTATACTTTGAGTATGTGCACTCCAGATAAGGCTGAAATTGCCTTGGTTGGTAGGAGTTGATGATGGCCCATGCGTGCCTGCGCTTTGCTTGGACATCCATGTCAGCCTGATATAACAGAGAGCGCGCTCGCTTTTTAATGCATTGCTTAAAGGCATTTTGACTCAGTTGTAGTGCCCAGAGCTCTCTGGCATTGAAGATGCTGCACCAATCCTCAGAGGTACTTGAAATGGGGTTGTCTTGGACCACCAGATTGAACTTCGTCCCACAGTAGGGCCTCTAAGCTTCCTCTCCTGGTAAGCCGAACTTTGTGGCAGAGATTTAGGAACGCACCTGCCCTGGCCACCCGCTATTTGAGAAGGCCAAATTCCAGCTTGATCTGGGCAGCTGAGGAGGATCTCTGCAGGTGACCAGCTTATTTACGAGCTTGCCATCTCTCCCCAGCAAGATTTTGCGATCATAAGCCAAGGATGGAATGATTTTTGTCCTCATTACCTTAAAGAGCGGGACAAAACTGGCCCACATAAGAGCTACAATTATCTTTAGGTCCTATATCTAAGCCCAGAACTCTCTAGGAGCACTTTGTATGTATGGCCGTAAATGGATTTATATAGTTTGCACCTAGGAACATATTAATGGATGGATGTGCAGGTTGGGGTAGAGAGGAAGAATAAGAGGTACGACTAATTTTAGCTGTCAGTTATTTTTATGTATAATAAACATGCATGCTTCAAAGCTGAGTTTGTTGAGTGCAGTTGCTTATGTCAATCAGTATCCCCTGAGTGCTCCAGGACCAACAGAAAAGGTCTCATATGCCCCTTTATTATTTCCATGCTACCCGGAACCTGTGTGCGAGCACACGCGCAGCTCTCTGCTTTCCATGAAGTCCTAGATCTGTGCGCGTGCCAGGTGCTCGCTGCTTTCCTTCCTGCCATGGACCTGTGTGCTTGCCAGGAGCTCGCTGCTTTCCTTGCTGCCATGGACCTGTGTGCGTGCCAGGAGCTTGCTGCTTTCCAGGCTGCCCTGGACCTGTGTGCTTGCCAGGAGCTCGCTGCTTTCCTTGCTGCCATGGACCTGTGTGCGTGCCAGGAGCTTGCTGCTTTCCAGGCTGCCCTGGACCTGTGTGCTTGCCAGGAGCTCGCTGCTTTCCTTGCTGCCCTGGACCTGTGCGCGCGCCAGGAGCTCGCTGCTTTCCTTGCTGCCCTGGACCTGTGTGCGCGCGCCAGGAGCTCGCTGCTTTCCAGGCTGCCCTGGACCTGTGTGCTTGCCAGGAGCTCGCTGCTTTCCTTGCTGCCATGGACCTGTGTGCTTGCCAGGAGCTCGATGCTTTCCTTGCTGCCATGGACCTGTGTGCTTGCCAGGAGCTCGCTGCTTTCCTTGCTGCCCTGGACCTGTGTGCGCGCCAGGAGCTTGCTGCTTTCCAGGCTTCCCTGGACCTGTGTGCTTGCCAGGAGCTCGCTGCTTTCCTTGCTGCCATGGACCTGTGTGCTTGCCAGGAGCTCGCTGCTTTCCTTGCTGCGCTGGACCTGTGTGCGCGCCAGGAGCTTGCTGCTTTCCAGGCTGCCCTGGACCTGTGTGCGCGCCAGGAGCTCGGTGCTTTCCAGGCTGCCCTGGACCTGTGTGCTTGCCAGGAGCTCGCTGCCCTGGACCTGTGTGCGCGCCAGGAGCTTGCTGCTTTCCTTGCTGCCATGGACCTGTGTGCGTGCCAGGAGCTTGCTGCTTTCCTTGCTGCCATGGACCTGTGTGCTTGCCAGGAGCTCGCTGCTTTCCTTGCTGCCCTGGACCTGTGTGCGCGC
Organism: Triturus cristatus; assembly: GCF_964204655.1. Lineage (NCBI taxonomy): Eukaryota > Metazoa > Chordata > Amphibia > Caudata > Salamandridae > Triturus > Triturus cristatus. The sequence goes on from NC_140579.1 coordinate 415,279, forward strand.
GCCAGGAGCTCGCTGCTTTCCAGGCTGCCCTGGACCTGTGTGCTTGCCAGGAGCTCGCTGCTTTCCAGGCTGCCCTGGACCTGTGTACTTGCCAGGAGCTCGCTGCTTTCCTTGCTGCCATGGACCTGTGTGCTTGCCAGGAGCTTGCTGCTTTCCTTGCTGCCATGGACCTGTGTGCGTGCCAGGAGCTTGCTGCTTTCCAGGCTGCCCTGGACCTGTGTGCTTGCCAGGAGCTCGCTGCTTTCCTTGCTGCCCTGGACCTGTGTGCGCGCCAGGAGCTCACTGCTTTCCTTGCTGCCATGGACCTGTGTGCGCGCCAGGAGCTCGCTGCTTTCCTTGCTGCCCTGGACCTGTGTGCTTGCCAGGAGCTCGCTGCTTTCCTTGCTGCCATGGACCTGTGTGCGTGCCAGGAGCTCGCTGCTTTCCTTGCTGCCATGGACCTGTGTGCGTGCCAGGAGCTCGCTGCTTTCCTTGCTGCCATGGACCTGTGTGCGCGCCAGGAGCTTGCTGCTTTCCAGGCTGCCCTGGACCTGTGTGCTTGCCAGGAGCTCGCTGCTTTCCTTGCTGCCCTGGACCTGTGTGCGCGCCAGGAGCTTGCTGCTTTCCAGGCTGCCCTGGACCTGTGTGCTTGCCAGGAGCTCGCTGCTTTCCTTGCTGCCCTGGACCTGTGTGCTTGCCAGGAGCTCACTGCTTTCCTTGCTGCCATGGACCTGTGTGCGCGCCAGGAGCTCGCTGCTTTCCTTGCTGCCCTGGACCTGTGTGCTTGCCAGGAGCTCGCTGCTTTCCTTGCTGCCATGGACCTGTGTGCGTGCCAGGAGCTTGCTGCGTTCCAGGCTGCCCTGGACCTGTGTGCTTGCCAGGAGCTCGCTGCTTTCCTTGCTGCCATGGACCTGTGTGCGCGCCAGGAGCTTGCTGCTTTCCTTGCTGCCATGGACCTGTGTGCGTGCCAGGAGCTTGCTGCTGTCCTTGCTGCCATGGACCTGTGTGCTTGCCAGGAGCTCGCCACTTTCCTTGCTGCCCTGGACCTGTGTGTGCGCGCCAGGAGCTCGCTGCTTTCCTTGCTGCCATGGACCTGTGTACTTGCCAGGAGCTCTCTGCTTTCCATGAAGTCCTAGATCTGTGCGCTTGCCAGGAGCTCGCTGCTTTCCTTGCTGCCATGGACCTGTGTGCTTGCCAGGTGCTCGCCGCTTTCCTTGCTGCCCTAGACCTGTGTGTGCGCGCCAGGAGCTTGCTGCTTTCCAGGCTGCCCTGGACCTGAGTACTTGCCAGGAGCTCGCTGCTTTCCTTGCTGCCATGGACCTGTGTGCTTGCCAGGAGCTCGCTGCTTTCCTTGCTGCCCTGGACCTGTGTGTGCGCCAGGAGCTCGCTGCTTTCCTTGCTGCCCTGGACCTGTGTGCGCGCCAGGAGCTCGCTGCTTTCCTTGCTGCCATGGACCTGTGTGCGTGCCAGGAGCTCGCTGCTTTCCTTGCTGCCCTGGACCTGTGTGCTTGCCAGGAGCTCGCTGCTTTCCTTGCTGCCCTGGACCTGTGTGCGCGCCAGGAGCTTGCTGCTTTCCTTGCTGCCATGGACCTGTGTGCGTGCCAGGAGCTTGCTGGTTTCCTTGCTGCCATGGACCTGTGTGCTTGCCAGGAGCTCGCCGCTTTCCTTGCTGCCCTGGACCTGTGCGCGCGCCAGGAGCTCGCTGCTTTCCTTGCTGCCCTGGACCTGTGTGCGCGCCAGGAGCTCGCTGCTTTCCTTGCTGCCATGGACCTGTGTGCGTGCCAGGAGCCTGCTGCTTTCCTTGCTGCCATGGACCTGTGTGCTTGCCAAGAGCTCGCTGCTTTCTTTGCTGCCATGGACCTGTGTGCGCGCGCCAGGAGCTCGCTGCTTTCCTTGCTGCCATGGACCTGTGTGCTTGCCAGGAGCTCGCCACTTTCCTTGCTGCCCTGGACCTGTGTGTGCGCGCCAGGAGCTCGCTGCTTTCCTTGCTGCCATGGACCTGTGTGCTTGTCAGGAGCTCGCCACTTTCCTTGCTGCCCTGGACCTGTGTGTGCGCGCCAGGAGCTCGCTGCTTTCCTTGCTGCCATGGACCTGTGTGCTTGTCAGGAGCTCGCCACTTTCCTTGCTGCCCTGGACCTGTGTGTGCGCGCCAGGAGCTCGCTGCTTTCCTTGCTGCCATGGACCTGTGTGCTTGCCAGGAGCTCGCTGCTTTCCTTGCTGCCATGGACCTGTGTGCTTGCCAGGAGCTCGCCGCTTTCCTTGCTGCCCTGGACCTGTGTGCGCGCCAGGAGCTCGCCGCTTTCCTTGCTGCCCTGGACCTGTGTGTTTGCGCCAGGAGCTTGCTGCTTTCCAGGCTGCCCTGGACCTGTGTGTTTGCGCCAGGAGCTTGCTGCTTTCCAGGCTGCCCTGGACCTGTGTACTTGCCAGGAGCTCGCTGCTTTCCTTGCTGCCATGGACCTGTGTGCTTGCCAGGAGCTCGCCGCTTTCCTTGCTGCCCTGGACCTGTGTGTTTGCGCCAGGAGCTTGCTGCTTTCCAGGCTGCCCTGGACCTGTGTACTTGCCGGGAGCTCGCTGCTTTCCTTGCTGCCATGGACCTGTGTGCTTGCCAGGAGCTCGCTGCTTTCCTTGCTGCCCTGGACCTGTGTGCGCGCGCCAGGAGTTTGCTGCTTTCCAGGCTGCCCTGGACCTGTGTGCTTGCCAGGAGCTCGCTGCTTTCCTTGCTGCCATGGACCTGTGTGCTTGCCAGGAGCTCGCTGCTTTCCTTGCTGCCCTGGACCTGTGTGCGCGCCAGGAGCTCGCTGCCCTGGACCTGTGTGCGCGCCAGGAGCTCGCTGCTTTCCAGGCTGCCCTGGACCTGTGTGCGCGCCAGGAGCTCGCTGCTTTCCAGGCTGCCCTGGACCTGTGTGCTTGCCAGGAGCTCGCTGCTTTCCATGTTGAAGCTGAGCCTGAGTGAATCTTGCTCTGTTGATGCCCATGGGGGAGGGGGTGTGCATGTGTGTGCGTACGGATGTATGGCTTACGCTCAGGCTGTGCCTGTTTCGAGAGAATTTTGCAGTTGGTGATCATGAGTGGAGGGGTGGGGTGACATATGGGAGCGTAAGAGAGTGTGTGTGTCGTGCGTGTGTGAAAGGAAGAATGTTTTGGCTTTCACTGCCCCTGTCCATCATATATTTTTGTGTATTACAGGTAGGTCAGGTAAAATCATAATTTCAATAAAAGTCAAAAAGACTCAAGGTTTTTTAGCGATTTCCTTCAATACAGAGCAGTATTTAAAGATATAGAGGGCACATGCCAGTGACCCACAGCTACATGCATCCCACCCCCTAGTGCCAGACCCGGATCTAGAGGGTGGGCAAGGTGGGCCAGGTCCACCCAAGGAATACCCTGGTCCACCCAAGGCCATTCAGAACTGAAAAACAAGTGTTTTTCACCCTAATGTTGGGGATCTCCCTTCTTGTTTTTTCAACCATTAACACCATTGACATAGGCTAATGTCAGGCCTGAGAAGAGATGTCAAGTCAGCAGAGTTTATTAGCTGCTATGATGCACAAATGACCAGCAGGGATATCCTGAAAACTGAATTCTGATTCTGGGCTTATTGCGTCATATGTTTAAACTTCAATGCTTTGCAAATAAAAAAACTGCCACCGTTTTTTTAAAGCATGACAAGCTGTAAAGTGGCTCTGCATGGCAGCAGACACCATTCTGCTGCTGCACATGACCAAGAAGGAGCAGGCTGCAGTTTTAAAGGTCCGCAGCTTAAAGATGTGACAAGCAGCCTCCCTTCCCCGAAGCCAGAAGCACTTCAAAGAAAGCAAAGTATGAGGCTCTTTGGTTACTTATTGTGTTAAAAATGTCAGATGCGGACAGATGCCAATACCTAATATATAAGATCGATTAAATGCGTTGTTGTTTTTTTGGTCTGCACCCACTCACCTTCATGGCTTACCCATGCTTCTTTATGGCCCTCCCAACGAAAAAATGCCAGGGCCGGGCCCGCCAGCAGCTCGGCTACAGGACCGGATAACATTTTTATACAGCGGAATCCGTGCTCTTATTTTGAGATCAAAAGCTGCCGCTGTTGGGGTAACTGCTCCCCTATAGCAGGACTACGTAAAATAAGCTGTTCCACATCCGTGAGTGCAACGCTGCAGTATTGAAAGTGAAAATGCTCAGCGCATCAATTACTTGCTGGTTAAGATCTGTGGGCAACTTGCAAATAAGGGGCTAACTTTACCCTTTGGCTTTGTGAAATTGACAAATTACGTGCACTTGAGTTAACACTATTAAAACACTTGCTTAAGCCCCCCGAATTGCAAATCTGTTGGGGTGAGTCTTGTATAAATGTGATTCTGTTTTATAAGAGACTAGAATGTGGTATTTGACTCCCGCAACCTTGAAGCCTGGAGTTCTATCGGGCATCACCAATTAAACTGTCATTCTTGGCAAACACGTTCTCTAATACCTGAGCGAGGGCCCTAAGCTTCCAATACTGGGTGTGCTAAGAAACCTTGTAACGTCAGTGAGAGGAGCTATATGCAAATAAAACAGTGAGTATACGTAATATAAATCGCCTAAAGTGGAACGGTGAGGAGTGAATGGTGTGCGTAGCAAAACAGATGAACGCTTAGTGGCAACCCAGGCCCCCTGTCAGACTATGAATGTGATGTAAAAATATATGTAAAAGACGGGAAAATCAAAACGGAGAGCCACAATAACTACTCGCATTGATGGAAGGGGTTAACTTTATTTTTGTTGGTTTCTCTGCCACCTTGGAGCTCTTTAAGGATCGATCGTCAGGGTGTACTGCATAGTCCTCTTTCATTTAATGTCAACGCCTCGCCATGGGTAGTAAGCGATATATCGATGAAATTACCATTGGAAGCACCATACACAACTACTCTACAATAAGAAAAAGAATAGTTAAACAATGGTGACACCTGGTGGGTATCGCAGGGCTCTGCAGCCACTGCGTCGCAGGCTCCCCATCCCTTCTGTAGCATGTCCCCATATTCTGTTGGGGTGGGAGAGGGGAAATCTTTTTGCATTACTCGCTGTATTGCTCTAACAATACAACACTAACAATTGAAGGTCCTTCACAACGAGTCGCCATTTAAAACTGAGCATTAAAGATAGGAAACTCCTGATTTGATACCGGGCGAAATAAAATCGTATGACCGTGACCTTTTATAAAGTATGCACGACAAATGGAATTATGTTTAAAAAAAAATGTACTATTCTTACTCAGTTCAGCAACTCTCATATTCAAGGTGGGGGAATAAAATTGAGTCAGCCGTGACGGCATGTCCCTCAACTCAGTCCTACCCTTCATACGCCACGCATTATTACTATTGCCATGTCCTTGTCATAGTCATTCGGTCACGAGTTTTAGTCCAGTGTCCACCCCTTAGCTTAGAAACAGGAATAGAAGAAAACACCATGCACAGAAAGATGAAAAAAAAACAAGCATTTGAAATTGAATAGGTTTCTAATTTACACAAGACCTAATGCATTGCAAATGGTTGGCAACTTGGCATCACCAACTAGGGGAGAGATGGCGAGCGGAGGGATAGAAGGCACCGACATCGGGAGGGAGGGAGGACGGGGGAAGGAGGAGAAGGCACTGACAACGGGAGGGCAGGTGGGGTAGAGAAGGCACAGACAACGGGAAGGAGGGCGGGGGGGCGGGGGGGGAAAGAAGGCATGGACAACAGGAGGGAGGGTGAAGGGGCGCAGAAGGCACCACAACACTGCCTGCAGTAGGAGAACCTCATTAAAGAAAATAGTGCTGTGAGACTAAAGATGTACCGTGTAACAACCGAAGTAAAGGAGCCTGTTGCCATGGGAGGTGACCAATGAAGAGGAGGTGGTACCAAGGAGGGATTAACAAGCCTGTTGACAAATCAGAAGCCAGCATTTAGGACAGACAATGACACAAGCAAATGGAAAATATGGGTGGAGAGTGGGCAGGGCTTCTATTCGCTACTTCACCACAACAAGTTTTGCAGATCAACGCATGCGCGCTGCCTGTAGGCTCGACCTAAAAAAGACTTGGGCAAGTACACATCCTTGGCATACTCCTTGTTAAATTAATGGAAGCCAGGAGATCCTGGTGAAGGAGTCTAAGGAAAGAGACCAAGCCCTCATTAAAGCCCAGGGACACGCGGGTAGCTGATAATTTGAATCTGTGAATGAACTCAAATGAGCTCAATAGGTCCATAAATGCAGGATAAATAGGGGTATTTAGGTGGTTGCGAGTTAGCCAGTGTTGGACTTCTTTGAGAGTGGCGTTTTGTCTGTGCATGTAGTCTAGTGAGGAGATTTCCAAATAGAGCTGTGTGTCATTTGTGTATAGGTGAAAGGGTAAGTTTGCTTGGTTGAGAATGATGGTAAGGGGCTCCATGTAGATACTGAATAGTGTAGGCGAGAGGACAGAGCCTTGGGCGACACCCTGGGTGATTAGCATTGTGTCAGAAGTCGGATTGCTTATTTTTATTTGTTGAGCAGCTTTGTAGAAAAGATGTGAACCAGCTAAGGAGCAGCCCTTCCGCTCCAATCCCCTTTTGGAGGAAATCCAAGAGTAGCTTGTGATTGACCATGTCGAAGGCCATCGATAGATCTAGGAGTATGTAGGAGCAGACAGCATCAGTCTGTGTCCAGGGATTTTTGCAGGTCACCCACTATGTTCAGAATGGCTGTTTCTGTGCTGCATTCCTTTCTGAAGCCTGACTGATGAGGGTCTAGGAGTTTGTAATAGTTGAAGTGTTGGTTTAGTTGTGATACGACACATCTTTCTAGGGCTTTGGCTAGGAAGGGAAGGTTAGAGACTGCTCTGAAGTTGTTGTCATTCAGGTCAGCTCCCGGTTTTTTAAGGAGTTGCTGACTTGGTCAAGTTTTAGACGGTGTGGCATCTCTCCAGTCATCAGGGAGCTGTTCATGATCCTAGTGTAGAGTTGTTGATAAAAATGTACAAATGCTTTGTTTTCCCTCTTCATCTTTCCTAATGTCCCCTTGCTGTTGTGGATTTCTATTCATCTCTTTTTAAGAAGTCTTAACTAGTCCTTTTTTCTTTTTTTCAGGTTGGGTCAGTGGAAGAGTATCAAGGTCAAGAACGGAGGGTGATCATTATATCCACAGTGCGGAGCTGCACAGACTATGTCAAGCTCGATGCAGATTTTAATCTAGGATTTCTGAAAAACCTCAAAGTAAGTCTGGCTCTCATGGTTGTGCAGTGGAGGACTTGTATTCAGCTGTGTTTTCTCAAAGGAAAAGTAGAGTAAAGAACATTTTTTAAAAGGCATTCATGCTACTTCTCAATCACAAAGTTGTTACCTTATTTTAAAATTCTGCTAAGGACGTGGCTGGTTTATAAGGAGTGGGAGGTAGTGTATTTGAGGATTAGATAGGAAAAAAAATCTAAAGTAACTAATGTTGGAGGGAAATTTTACTAGAACTGGTGGAATAAGTGACCCGCATTGTCAAAGCCAATATGTCCTCCCTTTGAAAGGCATTGGCTAACCGTGTGCCTTTACCAATGTTTGTTATCCGTGCTGAACAGCATTGGCAAAAACAAAGTAAAAAAAGCTAGCTCTGGCATAATAACTGTTAGAAATGGGATTTCTGGTTGGCTGAGGCTTGCGCCAAAGCCAGGCAGAAACCACCACTCTAGTCAGGGCTGGGGAGTTACACGCCAAAGATAACCCCTGCTCACCCCCTTGGTAGCTTGGCACGAGCAGACAGGCTTATCCCTGAGGCGATGTGTAAAGCGTTTGCGCGCGCACCCAGCAACAACACCCAAGGCCCACAACAAAGGAAACTCCACACAAGGTATTCTATAAAAATAGCCTTTGTATTATACACAACACATTAGATAAAAACACACACTTTACAATGTGCCAACAGGCACGGGCAGAATTTACAAGGGATTATATGTACAGGGGACAGGGCCACATGGACCACTGTCAGGAATTAGCACTTAGAACATAACACAAATCACCAATAGTAAACGTAGAACATAACACAAAGTAACTGTAGAACACAACCAGTCTCTACTGGCGCAATAATGACCTCAGCGTCATCACACTAGCATCAGGTATAAGACCTATCCTGTATCTATCACAGGGGCATAAATCACATTACGCAATTCTCCTTGGTCTAACTCATTAGACCTAGCCACCTAATTATACCTACACTAGGGGCGTACATAACACAGGGAAGGACATTCTCCCTACCAACAACCTACGCAGGTAAAACAACCTCCTAGGCCGAAATAACCACATTTAGAGGTATCAGACACAGGGTGCGCAAAACAGGCTATACACAATACATTTCCTAGCACCCAAAAGCACATTAGCATGAATCGCAATACACCTCAATCCCATTAGAGTCCAGGACGCACCAGAACCTAAACGTAGCAGCTGCCCACTACTTGCTGGGCAGCTGGGGACAAGCACAGGGCCTAAACGCTGCAGCTGGCACTAAGTGCTGCGCAGCTGTGGAAGGCAAGCCGGGGCTCTCAAATGGCCCATGACACAATATCCAGCACGTTGGAGCCACCTAGCTCAGGAAGTCACTTTGGAGCGCACTAGCGCTCTTAACATAAACAATGCGGGGGACGTTGGAGCCCTCTAGGCTCTATAACCAATTTTGCCCGTCTCGTTGGAGCCCCATGGGCTCGAAAGTACACCTGCCCAGCCTCGGAGGAGCCTCTGGCTCGGGAGTAACAATGCCCCCAACGGAGTCTCTCTGGACTCCGAAATAATGATGGCCCCGTTGGAGCCACGGGGCTCTTAACACAACAGGAGGCCCCTTCGTTGGGGCGGCCCGCTGCTAAACGGGGCCGCCCAGGAAGTCGGCACCGGCACTGGGGCCTCTCTCTATCCCTCCTTTAGAGCCCCAAACTCACCAGCTCTGATGCAGGGCTCGTCTCTTCACCCGCGGTGGGGGCAGGCACCGGCAATGTGCCTCGAGCCCCCTCCGCCTTCAGTCTGCATTCGGCGCTGCCTGCGGGGCTCTCCCTAAGCCATGGGAGCCCCGCACAGGCAGGCGCCATCTCCCGGTCTCCTGGGCAGCTTCTCCGGCGGCGGCGGCGGGCGCTGGACTTCCTCGGTAAAACCGGAAGTCCCGCCCGCCGCCAGGCACATTCTCGCCTGACTTCCGGTTTTGGCCGCGACTCGGGCCGCAGCGGTGATCTTCAAGACAGTTAAGTCGCGGGGTGGGCACCCGCGCATAATTAATCAAATAAACGGGGTAGGCACCCGTATCGGCTCACAACCAGCGGGGTGGGCACCCGCGACAGGGCACGATGAGGGGGAATCCCTACGCTGGGGATTCCCTCTAAGGAACTCGCAGCATCGCAGGCGGCAGGGAGGCGCTCGGGGAAACCAGGGAAGCGCTCCTCCATAATAATAAAGCGCTCCTCAGCAGATAGGAGACACAGCGCTCCCCAAGCACTAGGGCAGCTCAGAGTCCACAAGGCCAGCCAAGGAAGCAGAGGAAAAAGGTCCAGGAAGTCCATCTGGCATCCAGGGGCTGGGCAGGGCCCAGGGAGGCAAGCCTTCCCCTGGGCCCCAGCAGCAGCACGCCCCTGGTAGATTCGAGTTAGAACAAGAATATTTTGTAAGGGGACACAGCCCCTTTTTATACACCAAATCCCTTTGTTCTGGGTTCAGGGTGAGGGGGAAAACCAGTCGCAGCTGGTTGGGGAGCACCCTTGATGTGCTCAGCCCCTCACTCTATTCACTGGCAGGGCTAGGGTCATTAGACGCACCCCAGGGGCCGGCGCCAGCATTGTGTGGGGGAGCCCTGTCCTATTCAGGACCCAGGTACACTCCTCCCCAGCCATCAACATGCTACCTCCCCATTCACCACTGGGTGACTCCTCCTGACTCTGGGGAATTCCCTAGTCCGTCACCTGACCTCACCAGCCAATCACCAGACACGCCACACATTTCAGACTGCACACTGAAGTGCCCACTTCTAGAAGTGGCACTTCCACACCAGGTACATGCACGCCGCACACATCAACGCGCAGCATTCACTCCCACGAGTCCGCACATACCAAACACGGGCCTGCCCACCCCACGCATCAGGAACTACCGGGACATCTACATTCCCCCATGCATTCCTATGGGAGGGCAGGCCAACCTCACAACACGCACGCACTTTACCCTGGGACACAGCGGTAAAGTGCGCAGAAACCCAAAATCACTACACCAAGTTACCAATTACAAGCAAAAAGTTTCGGTGGGAACCTGCCAGAAGGGCCAAGTCCAACACAACCCCCTTCCAGCCAAAACGCAGGGCAGACCAATCACCACCGTGATGGTCTTCCCTGCTTGGGGCGATAGAACACGGACGCAGGCCCGCACTGCAGGGACACTCTCCGGTTCTACGCCCTTCTCCATCAACATGGTTCCATCTGAAAAAAACAACCGAAAAGAACTCAGGCCCAACTAGGCTACCCCACTGGTACTACCTAGTTGTCCACGGCCAGGACCAGGCCCTAGGCCACCCAGATACCACTGGTCCTTGCCAAACCCAGAGTGGGGGGTAGTAACCCCTGGCATACAAGCCATTCTCCACTCTCCCTCTCAGTGTAGTTCCCAACTACCACTGATCCTTCAACCTAGGGTCCGCACCCTCAGGCTGACCAGAGGTCACGGGCAAGAATGCCCCACCCTACCTCTACTTCTGGGGTTCCGCACCCTCCCAGGGAAGCACCCACCAGAACACAACTCTCCCACCAGTTCAGGACCTTTCTCCACCAACTGGTCTACCACCTGGGATCCAAGTTCGCCGGCTGCACCGGGGTCAGAGGCGAGGCCGCCCTCCCTCTGCACCCCCTTCCAGAGTTCCGCACCCTCCCAACTGGAGTGGTACCCCTAGAAGGCAAACCGGCCAGGACACTGACTACAGTCGTCCTTACGTCCAGATCCGGAAACACCGGCTACTGGCTCCCCAACCGAGGGACGTACCCTTTGGTCAGATGCCTGGCGGACCAGGACTTCCTAAGGGTGACACATACCTAGCGTGTCATGTGACAGTCTGCCTGGCGCAGAGCTCACGACCTCCTGTCCCTCTGACAGTGCGTGAAGATGCCCCAGCAACCTGGCGCAGAGCTCACGACCTCCTGTCCCTCCGACAGTGCGTGAAGATGCCCCAGGACAGAAGTGGCATCACCATGGTCACTCATTGGTGGCTCAGCCCATCCGGCTGGTCCCCTGACCCACTGGTTCCCACTGGGGACCTCTCCCCCTCTCACCCCTCACAACTGTACCCCACCTGCTATCAGGGGGGTATCACCTCACAATTGCCCGGAGAACCAGGACTTCCTGGGAGTACATATACGCTCCCGAGGGTGACACATACCTAGCGTGTCGTGTGACAGTCTGCCTGGCGCAGAGCTCACGACCTCCTGTCTCTCTGACAGTGCGTGAAGATGCCCCAGGACAGAAGTGGCGTCACCATGGTCACTCATTGGTGGCCCAGCCCTTCTGGCCGGCCCCTGACCCACTGGCTCCCACTGGGGACTCTTCCCCCTCTCACCCCTCAAAACTGAACCTCTGCACCCTCCACCTAGGAGTGGCACTGTTCGACACCAAAACTGATGGAGGCCTGACTACAGACACTCCCAGCTTACCTCAAACAGGAAGAACCACCTCGAAGAACAGTACAACAGGACAGACTAGGCTCCCTACCTGGTGTTCCCTCATGGAACCAACCAGTCCTGGAGACTGAGGTTGGGGTTGGGAATACAACCCAGGGTCACGCCCTCAACCAGTTCAGGCGTGAGACCCCTCAACCTCCTCACAAATAAGGGTACCTAGCTGGGCTACTCTAAACCATCTCCGCCGCAACGGTTTGTGGAGATACCTGCACCATTCTTCTAGGGTTACTCCCAAAAGCAAGCTCAAAATAATTTACACACACCATTTATCCACACTCACACCCCCCAGACTAGTAAGACAGTTTCTACCGCCCCTGATTTCTCAACCTGACCACCACGTGACACAGGTACTATCACTCTGGGAACTGGGAATGGGACATTCACATTCATCCAGCGCATTACACATTCATCTCCAAACCCCTCCCAAGACTGGTAAGACAGTTTCTACCGCCCCTGATTTCTCAACCTGACCACCACGTGACACAGGTACCACTACCCCGGGAACTGGGAATGGGAATACATGCACTGGACACACATCTGCTGCCACCACTGGATCCCACCCTCTGGTGAATCCAGAAAACACAATGCACTAAGGGGGATGACCTACCCTCCCGAGCTAGGGACACCTAACTCACAGTGCACAAGAACACATTTCCAAAGAAATGACATTTAAAAGCAAACTTTAAAACAATAATCCCTATACCATGTGATTTGTCTAAATGCAGAGTTTTGTAGTGCGGCCAGTTGCTGCTGCGGTACAGCGCAAACGCAAGTCCAAATCCCACCGCTGATCACCAATGTTAGAAATGGGATTTCTGGTTGGCTGAGGCTTGCGCCAAAGCCAGGCAGAAACCACCACTCTAGTCAGGGCTGGGGAGTTACACGCCAAAGATAACCCCTGCTCACCCCCTTGGTAGCTTGGCACGAGCAGACAGGCTTATCCCTGAGGCGATGTGTAAAGCGTTTGCGCGCGCACCCAGCAACAACACCCAAGGCCCACAACAAAGGAAACTCCACACAAGGTATTCTATAAAAATAGCCTTTGTATTATACACAACACATTAGATAAAAACACACACTTTACAATGTGCCAACAGGCACGGGCAGAATTTACAAGGGATTATATGTACAGGGGACAGGGCCACATGGACCACTGTCAGGAATTAGCACTTAGAACATAACACAAATCACCAATAGTAAACGTAGAACATAACACAAAGTAACTGTAGAACACAACCAGTCTCTACTGGCGCAATAATGACCTCAGCGTCATCACACTAGCATCAGGTATAAGACCTATCCTGTATCTATCACAGGGGCATAAATCACATTACGCAATTCTCCTTGGTCTAACTCATTAGACCTAGCCACCTAATTATACCTACACTAGGGGCGTACATAACACAGGGAAGGACATTCTCCCTACCAACAACCTACGCAGGTAAAACAACCTCCTAGGCCGAAATAACCACATTTAGAGGTATCAGACACAGGGTGCGCAAAACAGGCTATACACAATACATTTCCTAGCACCCAAAAGCACATTAGCATGAATCGCAATACACCTCAATCCCATTAGAGTCCAGGACGCACCAGAACCTAAACGTAGCAGCTGCCCACTACTTGCTGGGCAGCTGGGGACAAGCACAGGGCCTAAACGCTGCAGCTGGCACTAAGTGCTGCGCAGCTGTGGAAGGCAAGCCGGGGCTCTCAAATGGCCCATGACACAATATCCAGCACGTTGGAGCCACCTAGCTCAGGAAGTCACTTTGGAGCGCACTAGCGCTCTTAACATAAACAATGCGGGGGACGTTGGAGCCCTCTAGGCTCTATAACCAATTTTGCCCGTCTCGTTGGAGCCCCATGGGCTCGAAAGTACACCTGCCCAGCCTCGGAGGAGCCTCTGGCTCGGGAGTAACAATGCCCCCAACGGAGTCTCTCTGGACTCCGAAATAATGATGGCCCCGTTGGAGCCACGGGGCTCTTAACACAACAGGAGGCCCCTTCGTTGGGGCGGCCCGCTGCTAAACGGGGCCGCCCAGGAAGTCGGCACCAGCACTGGGGCCTCTCTCTATCCCTCCTTTAGAGCCCCAAACTCACCAGCTCTGATGCAGGGCTCGTCTCTTCACCCGCGGTGGGGGCAGGCACCGGCAATGTGCCTCGAGCCCCCTCCGCCTTCAGTCTGCATTCGGCGCTGCCTGCGGGGCTCTCCCTAAGCCATGGGAGCCCCGCACAGGCAGGCGCCATCTCCCGGTCTCCTGGGCAGCTTCTCCGGCGGCGGCGGCGGGCGCTGGACTTCCTCGGTAAAACCGGAAGTCCCGCCCGCCGCCAGGCACATTCTCGCCTGACTTCCGGTTTTGGCCGCGACTCGGGCCGCAGCGGTGATCTTCAAGACAGTTAAGTCGCGGGGTGGGCACCCGCGCATAATTAATCAAATAAACGGGGTAGGCACCCGTATCGGCTCACAACCAGCGGGGTGGGCACCCGCGACAGGGCACGATGAGGGGGAATCCCTACGCTGGGGATTCCCTCTAAGGAACTCGCAGCATCGCAGGCGGCAGGGAGGCGCTCGGGGAAACCAGGGAAGCGCTCCTCCATAATAATAAAGCGCTCCTCAGCAGATAGGAGACACAGCGCTCCCCAAGCACTAGGGCAGCTCAGAGTCCACAAGGCCAGCCAAGGAAGCAGAGGAAAAAGGTCCAGGAAGTCCATCTGGCATCCAGGGGCTGGGCAGGGCCCAGGGAGGCAAGCCTTCCCCTGGGCCCCAGCAGCAGCACGCCCCTGGTAGATTCGAGTTAGAACAAGAATATTTTGTAAGGGGACACAGCCCCTTTTTATACACCAAATCCCTTTGTTCTGGGTTCAGGGTGAGGGGGAAAACCAGTCGCAGCTGGTTGGGGAGCACCCTTGATGTGCTCAGCCCCTCACTCTATTCACTGGCAGGGCTAGGGTCATTAGACGCACCCCAGGGGCCGGCGCCAGCATTGTGTGGGGGAGCCCTGTCCTATTCAGGACCCAGGTACACTCCTCCCCAGCCATCAACATGCTACCTCCCCATTCACCACTGGGTGACTCCTCCTGACTCTGGGGAATTCCCTAGTCCGTCACCTGACCTCACCAGCCAATCACCAGACACGCCACACATTTCAGACTGCACACTGAAGTGCCCACTTCTAGAAGTGGCACTTCCACACCAGGTACATGCACGCCGCACACATCAACGCGCAGCATTCACTCCCACGAGTCCGCACATACCAAACACGGGCCTGCCCACCCCACGCATCAGGAACTACCGGGACATCTACATTCCCCCATGCATTCCTATGGGAGGGCAGGCCAACCTCACAACACGCACGCACTTTACCCTGGGACACAGCGGTAAAGTGCGCAGAAACCCAAAATCACTACACCAAGTTACCAATTACAAGCAAAAAGTTTCGGTGGGAACCTGCCAGAAGGGCCAAGTCCAACAATAACCTTTGTGCACACATGCATCATGCACTCTTCAGAATGCCCATCTTTGGGCAGTAAACTGAAAAGTGTGCAGCTGTGAAAGGGCATTGTAGAGAGAGGAGCCGCCTAGTAGAACACGTCATCTGCTGGTCCTCCAGGAAAATAAATGTTGTGCAGGGGAGCGACAAGAGCTGGAATGAGATGAGCAATTTAGAAGAGAGTGCCCAGCAATACAAGGCAGAGAGGCGCAACAGAGGAGATTGGGGGGCCGTGGTGGGCTGTGGCGTGTTGTAGGGCAGGGAGAGTATGGGGAGGCAAAAGACGAGTTGGGGGAGCAACATGGAGATGATTGTGGCCCTGACATGTGAGGAGAAAGTAGCAAATGGAAAAGAGCACAAACAAAACTTGTAGTCCCATGGAGTGCTGAAAGACAAATGTAGCTCCCTTAATGTGAGCAGGGGAAGCATACAATGTATCCGAATAGGAACACTGTACCATAGATATTCTTCAAGGGAGAGACAGACACCAGAAGCAAACAAATGAGATTGACAAAGCCAACCATTCACGAGCAATGGGCTGACCCATGGTCTGCTATACGTTTTGCTACTGGACACAATAGGTCTAAATGTGTCTGTAGGCAAGACCTAAAAAAATAGCAAATTGGGAGAAAACATCCAACAATTGTTCTTTGAAAAAAACTGTGGGTGGTCATTAACAGTGCGGGATTAGGGAAAACAGAGCAAGGGAGCGTAATAAGCAGGCGTGAGATGGATCGCAGAACAGCGATGGCCGCAACATCGGTGTCTGAACGTGGGATGGAGCGGCGGTTTTATGCGGTTATAAATGAGGTTAAGGCAGCATGTCTGACTTGGAGTGGTGCGGTGTATGGTACTGTTGGGGGATCATGGTGTTGGTCATTCTACAGTTCATACTGGTATCCATGCTAATCAGTAACCGCCATTTATGTATAGCTAAATATGTAGCTGATCTCTTTTGTGTTTAATTGTATGATCTTGAAACATTTGTGAATAATGCTGGTAAGGCCCAAGGTGACTCAAGCTGGTTTAGTCATGATGTGGCACAAGACATGCCATCTGGCTTCCATTTCAATGAGTGCAGCAATGACCTGCCCATTGGGCGCTTCCATTTCAATGAGTGCAGCAATGACCTGGCCATTGGGCGCTTCCATTTCAATGAGTGCAGCAATGACCTGGCCATTGGGCGCTTCCATTTCAATGAGTGCAGCAATGACCTGGCCATTGGGCGCTTCCATTTCAATGAGTGCAGCAATGACCTGGCCATTGGGCGCTTCCATTTCAATGAGTGCAGCAATGACCTGGCCATTGGGCGCTTCCATTTCAATGAGTGCAGCAATGACCTGGCCATTGGGCGCTTCCATTTCAATGAGTGCAGCAATGACCTGGCCATTGGGCGCTTCCATTTCAATGAGTGCAGCAATGACCTGGCCATTGGGCGCTTCCATTTCAATGAGTGCAGCAATGACCTGGCCATTGGGCTGACTCTTTGCTAAAGGTTTCTACTGCAGATTTTCGATTTTCCTTTTTTCAAAAAACAAATAAGTCCAGCCTTGGAAGGGCTGACTTGGAAGTTCTGATAATGGCATCATCTTGTTTTGGTTTGTGATGGTGGTGGGTGAAGGCGCGGTTTTTGAAGTTATCAAATGAATACATAGCGAGATGAGGACCACTGGCAGAACTACTGCCGAAGCACTGCGCGCCACTATTCTGAGGTGTGGATGCAATGTACTCAACACTTATTTAAAAAAAAGCTGCTACAAACAATGCCAGAAGGAATGAAAAAAGTTAATGTACGAGGACATCTGTGTTTGCTCATTTTACTAGATTTCCTAGGAGAGACTATGCCTTGCATCTTAAATAAGTTGCAGCTTTTTGCAGTACTATCCCCATTTCTAATTTTCCACTCATGGAAAGTTGTCTAATGCAGAAATAAAATCTGGAGTTCAGTGGTATTAATGGTAAGTCTTTGGAAAGTTGCATTGCATGGCCCTGCAATGTACTCGAATGTAGAGTAGATGTTCACACTACGCAGTAAATTGCAATGAGCCCCAGTTTGTTTCTGTTCCAAGCTTTACCCAGCAAGCGAAGTTGACCCGAGGTCTATAAGTTGAAATAGATACACGCTGGAACAGCTGAGGAACAACATTTTGGTAATCTCATAGTTCAGTTTCTGACCAAAGTTTGATGAGATGATGATGAATCCCAGAATGGCTTGCTGGTGTTGGCTTATTGGATTAGGTGGTCTGAGCTTCGTTCAGTCATGGTGTCCGCCGGTCTGTTCCCACCAAACTGACCAGACCTAGACCATGAGTTTTAAGGGACGTACGATATTGCAAAAAACGCACTGGATTCTTGTTAAGGGTGAAATACGTGCAGACAGGAAGAGTAGTTCTAGAGCTGCTATTTGTGGAAAATAGTCTATTTCACCAATCAAGAACGTAATGGCTTGGTCTTTTTGTATCCTTCTCTTTCTGCAGAGGTTTAACGTCGCAATAACCAGAGCAAAGGCCCTCTTGATAGTGGTGGGAAATCCCATTATACTAGACAAGGATCCCAACTGGTCCAGGTAAATACCAATAATCATTTTTTCCAACTTCTTAATGTGTGGATAATCTACAGCTTTGCATTTAAGTGTGTGTGAACAATAGCAATAGGGTTTGCCCTGGCAGCATTAGCAGACTAACCTCAAACCCTTGACCTCAGGTAAGTCTTACTTACTGTACTTGACACAGTGATTTTTCTTGACCTTTTATGATCACTCCATCTTTAACAAACATACCTGCTGCTTCATCAGTGCCTTTATCCCAAACTCTCTCAGAAATATGTATGCGTATACGGCAAAACACTGCGTAGCCTGAAGAATTCAGGGTGTGTGCTTGAAGCGCAATTGGAAGGCAATAGTGTGTTGCTTGAGTGTTTAGTATATTGGATTGTTCCCCCTACAACACTGGCCACCTTCGCATTTCATTCACACCTGTGTGTAACTTTACACATTTTAATTATATCTGTACATTTACATGGAACTATTAAAATGTGAAAGGAAATCTTTAGGGTGTGTTTTAATGTGTTTTCTGGCCAAGTCTAATCTAGGACTCAGTTAGGCCTCGAATTCATTTTTGTAAACCAGGCTGCTGACTTTAAACATTGTGTGTTTTATTTATTTTGCTATTGACACCGAACACACCAAGATATGCACTATTTGTTTTGAATGACATGTTCTCAAAGAACTCTCTGGAGGAAGTTTTTGCTACTTTTCAAATCTCTTCCTGCTAGCAGACTATATTGCATTCAATCACCCCTCCCAAATGACAGCCCCCCCCCCCCATGACAGTCTGTTATAATGGGCGATCAATAGTCATTGAGTGTGATAGTGTTGACATGGTAGGTTTATATGACGTTTTTAAATGACGTTTTGTGATTTTCTGCAAAAATAATATTTTTGCTCCCCCCATGCTGACGTAGCAGTTTCTGTAATTTTCTATCTTGAAATTGACCATATAAACCCTTGGATTTGGAGGTAAGATGTACGGCTTGCAGTTTTTACTGGGATGCCGTCCCTTTTGCTATTGATTTGCTGCACATATAAACCTAGTCTTATTTTCCTGATTTTGCTCATTATTGCAGAGTCCTGTGACGGATTGCCTTCATCGCAATGCTTTTCATTGTACTTTGGGTGATGTAATGAGACACTACTACTGCATTCGTATTTCCTCAGTATTCTGTTTTGTACTGACATTTTAACAAATTGACATGTTTTTCTTAACTTGTGATCACTAACTCCCTTTATGGGGCAAGTCCTTTCTCACTGACTGTATTTTTAAATGCCATATTGAATCTCGTCTCCATGATCCTATTGTCTCGAGATTCACACCGCCCCCTCCCTGCAGTCTGGCTGCCTCGCTCATGTTGATCTAAGACAATGGCGCACTCACACCTGCCACCTTCATTTGTGGTGCTTCTGCATTGGGATTGCACAGTTTAGCACTCTGAGCCTGGGTGATCTTGAAGGAACCAGGAGCAACGGGCACTAGGCTGCTTGTGGGCTTGGAAGCCATGCGCAAGCTTCAAGGTATGTGGGCTTTCTGGTGAAATATGGACAGATCAAGAGCTTTTTGTTTGCTCGGTTTCAAAGTTGCATATTATTGTTCTACCTGGATGATTAAACTGGGCAGTTTAATTTTACCCTCCCCCTCTGCTTTACTTTATTTCAAATTCTTGGAAGTTCCCTCTTTTCTGGCCGGCCCTCACTCACTCACCCATATATACTTGTGGATCTATTATTCTCCCAGTTGTAATTTTTCCCAACCCTCTTTGTGTACTTTTTAATCTAGGATTGGCCAGGTTTATACTCCAGTTCAGAGCTGCCCATTCATTTCTAAACCACGATTGGTGAAGCTAGGGGTCTTCAAACATCTGCTGGGGTTTTAAACCGGTTCATTTGCATATCGAAGTTACCTCACAGTGCGCCCACCTTCTTCCGCTTGGCACTTTTTTCGGTGCTGCCTGAGAAGAATACCCGGCCCATCTCAAAATGGATTCTGAATTATTCTCAGTTAAAAGTGAATTTTTACAATTGTACCACACTGAAATGCGCAACTTTTCTCTATTCCTCTTCGTGCCTCTGTCACATAAAGAAAACCATGATCAATATCCTCTGCAGTGAACTTAAACAGTACATTTGCATCCAAATTCAGCAATTTAAACCAGCGATAAAATCACGGGCCTTGAATTGAATGTAGGTTTTATTGTGCTAACTTCTGCCATGTTGAACCACTATGTAAACTACAAACGCAGCTCCGGTCATTTGTAATACATTGACACAATGTGCGCTCTGTTTTAAAAACGAGATAGTGCACACAAAGCACTCCCTTAAAAACTCGAGAATGATGCTAAGAATTCTTAATCTCTTCTCTACTCATGTTTAACAAAACAAACTTTGCCAGCACAATCAGGATTCTAAATATAACTCTTTCAGTCAGTAAAATCCTGTTTATCTAGAAACGTCTATTCTCAACATTCTTCTACGTGGGAATGCACAGCTCACTAACGACATTTAGGAGGCAGGAAAAAGCGCTGTGCTTACGAGCGTTAAGCTAGTTGGCAGCGTGCGTGGGACCAATGTGCATCATTTATATAAGGACAGAGAGACACCCCAAGGTTCATGAAAAGGAACTGGCCAGGTTCTGTTTGGGACAGTGACGGTAGGAATGTCTGCTACACCCATGGGTAAACTTTACATTCTTAGGTCTCGCCTAGCGGTGCGGCACACATGCGCTGCTCACTCTGCGAGGCATATTGCAGCAGAGTATGTTTTAGAAGTAGAGTGGAAGCCCCGACCATATTTTTCATTGGCTGGCGTCATCGTCCATGGTAAACGCTGGCTTCCGATTGAAAATGAGGCTTCTTAGTCCCTCCTTGTTACCGCCCGTCTCCTTTTGGGACTGCCCATCAGGACTGGATCTTTTACTTGCGGCATTATACTGTGTCCTTCATTTAGTCAGTAAGCACTATTTATTTTTTTATTCTGCTTTGGTGCGCGCCCAGATTTATGGTTTGTTATCTCAGCTGTGCCTCTCCCCGGGTCAGTTGATTCCCTGCCGCTGAGCTGTGTGTTCAGAGTTTAGTTCACGAGGACTGTTTCAATGGACAAACTTCCGTGAGGGCGTAGTTTATGGACCGTGGCACATAAATGGAACTGGAGGGGTGTTTCACGTCATGCAGTATTGCACGTGAAGAGAACGAACTGTGGGTCTTTTGCGCTGCCGGTTTCTTTATGATTTACATTTCAGCTTCCCAATGCAACTCCAAAAGTTGTCTTATCCATGTTCCTATCGGTTGTCACCCTAAAAGACGTGAGAATGGTTTTGTCCAAACTAAGCAGGTCAACTTGGAACTCAGCCCCATCTCTCATCTGTGAAAACAATAACACGGCAATTGCTCAGTCACGGCACGCGTGAGACAGTTTTCATCACAGAACACACGGGACACAGGCCCCGCTCGAGAGACTCGTCGCTAGACAGTCCGCGAGGCCGTCTGCTCCCCCCCGCAAGGCATCGCTCGGTGCTGCACGAGGCCCCACTCTCCTCCCTCGTGTGCCCCACAGGGAAGCATGAAACACTTATGAGCCATAGAGAGGTGCAGGGAGACTGCGAGAGCCCCCGCGAGGTCCCTGACACGGCACAGGCACCGTCGGCCCCTCCCCTTGCCGGAGCCCACCATGGACTAGTGGGTGACGGTGGAGCGGGAGCTGGAGAAGGTGCTGCACAAGTTTTCGGGCCACGGACAGCACAGCTAGCGGAGCCTGGAGGAGCTCATCGACTACACGAGCGGTCTGCGCTGTGAGATCCTGCAAACAGCCAGTGAGATCTGCCTGTGCGCCGCCTCGACCCTCACACCTTTTATCCATCCCTATACCCCTTCCCAGAACATAGAGCACTGAAAGTCCGGAGGCCTTAAGGCCCAAGACTCCAGCGCAGGGTTTTTGCTGCTAAGAACCTCCAGTCTTTAGGCATGCGATGTTTTGTGCCTTACAATCATTAATCGTATGCCTAAACCAGTGCTTCAAATTGGCAGGTACTGTCCGGTACCAAGTACCTGCACTTTTTTAATTTGAAAGGGAGAATACCTGCACTTTACAGCACTACTGCAGTATATCTAATGGTAGAGTATCGGCACTTCACTTAATAGTGAGTACCTGCACTTCTGTATTTCCCTTGAAAGCACTAGCCAAAACGTAAGTGAGACAGGAGTACGTAAATCGATGAGACATCCAAGTTTTAAGATTCGACCTAAGATTGTTTCTAAAGCTGTTGGCCTGCCGAGTTCTAGTGATATTAAGCCCATTTGAAGCTTCGGACTCAAAAACAGAATCTTTTGACTAAGGTTAAAACTGTGAAACTAAAGTCCCATAAAAAGAAGAGGCCATCGTCTGTTATTTAAAAGTCGACCGCAAGTTCTGTGACTGCATGGTCTAAGACCCGCAATATCTTGTCCTGACAAGCCTGAAATTTATAGTAATAAATCATATGGTTAACTCTAAGACCTGACAACCACGGATCAACAAAGCTTTTTAGGCATATGTGCGTTCAAACTATTAGATCCTTGTCCCTTTAGACGCATTGGGCTTCTGAGAAATGAAATACTTGCATTTTGATACTTAAGATCATTTAAGCCGACATACCAGCCAGACGACCAAACTATGTTGAGTGAGGTCTTTGAGATTCTGGACTATTTAAGCCCCAAAATGCCCTAGGAAAGTGTGTGACTAGCGCTATAAATCAATACACTTTGAGAGACCCTGTGGTCATCAAGTTAGTCTGATCCGATTAATCTAAAGCCAAGAGCCTCAAGGACAGAAACATTGGTATACTTGGTATACACCTTAACGCTCGTTTCGCTCTAGCCATCAGGAGCTTGCATAATTCCCCAAATCAACAGAACCCGTCGTGGTGGTCGGGCATTTGCATATCTGGGACCCAAGTTTTGAAACAGTCTGCAAATCACTTACAGATTTCGGCGAATTGCTCAAAACATGGATGTTAACACATCTTTAACAATCATGCTTGGCTTTTGGAAATGCTGGTTGTTTTTTTAGGTAGCCATGCTCTCTACAAGTCAGTTAAATAAATAGACTATATGTGCTTCAGGAAACTACTAAAAACCTAAACTATCCTTTGACTAAGACTTGATGGTGTCATGAGCACGATATCGGATAGTAGTCATGCCTTGTAGACGTAGACTCCTTCTAGTCCCTAATTTTGAACTTGTGGACTAGTCCTGATGGCACGTACAGTGCTGTATGAAACTAAATAAAGGAAATGTATAGCACTGAGACTACTCAGCCTTCATATCCTATGGTTTTCATCTTAAATGCCATTCAACTCCTATCCTGTAAAACTAGCAATCCATTGGTGGATCTTTTGCTTTTAAGCTCTGATACACTAGAAGTTGAATTGTTGGGCTGCGATAGCATTTAGATTTCTAAACGCATAGCCTCAAACTCTAATAATAATAATGAAGCCATTAGTCCCTAAAACTGTGTCATTTAAGCCATGTTTTCTTTAAGCATTGATGTGCAAAACTACTATGCTGATAACTCAAATTTTCATTCATTGCTTATATTGAGCTAGAGAATCACATTTGTAGCCTCAGCTCCCAAAAAAACTCTATAGTAATAGTTATAGCATTCCTAAGGAACATATTTTTACTGCGTAGCACACAAGTCTTGACATTTGTATCACTTTGACTTAATCTCACTCTGAGACATCAGCTGTACTAACACCCTACAGGTTTAATGACACCCTCCAGCCCCCTACACCCGGGACTGTCCTACTGCCCCACTTACCATGCCAGCATCTTGCCATCGACACTCACCTCAGTTCTCACCTGCAGCGCCCCCCGCTGTTTCGGAGCGGAGGGTCAGTATGTACCTGCCAAAGTGCGATTATGTCTGGCCTGAAGCCCCGCCCTGCGGTTGCAGGGCCGAGACCAGTCCTGACTTGAAGCACCTCCTTCAATTCCAGAGCACGCGCACACTGTGTGCACTCATCTCAGTCACTGCATCTCAGCCACACCTTGCAGCAGCCCCAGTTAGTTCAGCACTGCATCCACACGCAGCCCTTCCGGTGTGCTTCAATCCTGTGTTGGATACCTGCCAGCTTGCAGTTGTAAAAGACCAATGCATAAGAACAACTTTCTGCAATTCGCATTTGCTTTCGTGTCACCGGGCATGCAGAAAAAAACCTTACAATGCACAGCGCTCTACCCTTCGAAAGAAAGTGCAGTGTGCCATCCAGAATGCTGTAATAAAAGTAAAGCAAACATGTGAACAGGTTCTGCGCTTCATATTTCAATTTTTTTCCGCCAATCAGCATGCAGTGATAACAGAACAATGCCTAGGGATATATGTCTGCAATGTAGGTCTGTGATGTTGGTATACTAGTCGACCTGCAGTAACCGGGCAATGCGCGCCGTTCTGCTCTTCACACGTCCCCTTGTACCGGTCACTATGCAGTAATCTGGGTAGACTGCACACACGGCTTGGCAGTTCGGGCTGGACTGTTCCCATGAGGCACAGGGTCAGACTGATTTGCATATGGCCATGTCTGAACTGGGGTGGCAGAGTGGGCTAAAGAACGGTGATGGATTAAACCCAGATCAGTTGACTGGGGGTGAGTGCTTGCAATGTTCAACACTCCGTCCATCATTTCCTTTGGTTTTTGCTTTGCACACACGATATACCCACGTTTTGCATGCCACATGTTCGTTTTGTGTATCAGTCAGCATGCAGACACGGCAAAAGGGATGTGGCCTAGTGGTAAGCGCTGCTGACTTTGAAGCGGGACAACATCCTGGCTTCTGCTCAAAGTCGTGTGATTCTGGGCAAATCACTTAATCTCCCTGTGCCCAAAAAGGTTTGAAAATGTGTATGTTTTGTCTCGGTATGTCAGTTTCTGTTAAGCGCTCTAATGTCCTTAGGCCGAGTGTGAGCTATAAAACTATACCAAACAAGTATTTGTAATGCAATAGGTCTCGCATTCATGCGAGTGTAAGCTATTGGCATTGTAAATGACAATGCCTTTTTATTTATGTTTTAAAAACGAAAACAAAAATGCAAGGCATTATTTGCAATGTCAATAGCTCAAACTCGCGTAAATGCGAGACCTATTGCATTGCAAATGCTTGTTCTTTGTGCCTTTGATGAATTTTTCAAGAATGGAAGTGACACTCTCAAACTTAACTTTCTTGTGTTCTATCTTTTGAATTTGCCACACTTTCATGGATGGCTTTCTAAATCAATTAAAATGGCATTTCGTTTTCTCACATTGTGGGCCTCATTTTGAAGGTTTTTTTTATTTTTTATTGTTGCATTTAATAGGTCATACATTACAATAAAAACAGGTTTTGCTTCCAAAGGGTGGTTCATAGCAAATACAACCATTACAAGATGCACCAACTTGAAGCATGGACTTGTGAGCCTACTAAAAGAAAAAGTAATGCAAACTATTTTCTAACTAAATGGAGCCATAGAGGAGTCGTTCAGTGGACATAGCACCACAGTTCAATCACACCCAGAGTACATTTACAACAACAGGAAGGTTAAGCAGGTTTGTTACATACATCAGTATCACATTTATCAAATAACAGTAACATTTACCCCAAGGTGTTCTTCGCGCGGGGCGTAGCGTCTATGGTCGAGAGGGACTTCCCAGCAAGATATGTTTGGTATAATCCCGAGAAGTTCTTAGGACGACTGTGGGGGGGAAGCAACTTACTGTACAGTTCCGTCTGCGTATTACAATACAGCATATCCCGTGACCATTCCTGTATTGTGGGATGCGGGCCGCGCGACCAGTGCATGGCTAATCTGCGTTTTGCTGTTAACACCCCCATTTCAATCAAGCGTCTGATACGCTTTTTTATCTTCTTAGTATAGCCTAGCAAAGCAACTAATGGATCTGGGAGCATAGGGACCTCTGTAATGTCACTTAGTGTTTGGAATACCTTTTCCCAGAACTTGGCGATTATCAGACATTGCCAAGCTATGTGCATGAAATCCGCCGGGCACTTCTTGCATCTCTCACATTCGACAGTCTCCCGCAACCCATAGCAAAATAGCCTTTCTGGGGTATAGTAAACTCTTTGTAAATATTTGAAATGGATTAGTCAGTGACGGCCGTTTAGAGACACCCGTCGAGTTGCCTCACCACTAATTCTCCAAATATCATCATCTATATTCATGCCCAAGTCCCTTTGCCACTCCAGCCTAGATTTTGTGTAGGAGTTTGTACGATATGCCTAAATAACACTATAGAAACTGGATACTAGTTTCGCAGGGGTTTCCGCTTTTAGTATGAGAGTAAATGGGGTCACCTCCGGGGGCTCCGCCATGTTGTCTCCTAGTACCTCGTGTAGAGCTTGTCTCACCCTATGGTATTGGAACTGCACTAATGGGGTGACCACTATGCCTTCCGGAGCTGCCTACTCCCACGTTCGAACTTTCCCTTCCAGGAAGCGGTCTCCCGCCTCCTTGATGCTCAAAGTCTGCAGTGCCTTGAGCACTGCGTGATCCCTGCATATAGGGAGCCAGGCACACCATTCCTGTGGAGCCAATGGAGAATATAGCACATAAGTCTTGTCTCTTGACCAAGTCATGTCACGCATGTACCGTGGAATTGATGGAATCAAGATTTCCTGTATGACGATCTGGGGACCGAAATAGACTGGTAGGGAGGTCCAGTGGAGTGACCCCCACTTTTTCGATATGCAGATGCGGCGGTTCTAGAGTCTGATGTATCCAATGAAAGGCATGTGTGCTCTTTGCTACCCTTAATACAGATCCAAGTCAGGTGCTCCCAACCCCCCCCAGATAGCAAGGTATAGTGAGGACCTCCCATTGCACCCTTGGCTGCTTTCCAACCCACACAAGTTTAGTCAGTGTAGAGGTGATGGTTTTAAGGAAATAAGCTGGTAAGACCATAGGAATGTTTAAAAACAAGAATAAAAACCGCAGTAATACCACCATTTTCATCAGCGATATCCGCCCGAACAGCGAGATAGGCAGACATACCCACTGCTCAACGTCTTCCCCTAGTTTGGTAACTGCCCTCCCATAGTTTTCCCTAAAAACTATCTCCGGGTCTGTATGAATTTGTATTCCCAAATAGCGGACTGGCTCAGTAGTTCAGGTCAATGGGAACTCGAGTTCAAAAGGTGTAGTGGAAGGGGTCAATGAGAAAATTATGGATTTAGTCCAGTTAATTCTTAAGCCCGATAACATGCCAAACCGAACAACCTCCCTCAGCACCAGGGACAGATTGACCTCCGGGTCCCTGATGTAGAGCAACGTATCATCAGCATAGAATGATACAATTAAGTTGTATTTAGGGAAGCGTATCCCGCGGAATCCATGATATTCTCCCAGGGCGCATGCAAGGGGTTCTGCAACTATGGCATATAGGAAGGGCGACAGTGGGCAGCCCCGTCTAGTGCCCCTTGAAATTCTTACTGGGGCAGTGACCATATCTCCAATGCGTATTCTTGCAGTAGGCAAATTGTATAATACAGCGACTAAGTTCAAGAAAACTCCACCCAAACCCATCCTTTTCAGGACTGCTCTTAAAACAGCCATTCTATAGAGTCAAATGCTTTTTCAGCGTCCAGGAATATCACGGCGGCCTTTACATTAGGGTTAACATGTTGAAGAGTACCAAAGAATGTGCGCAGGTTGTATGAGAATTTGCGACCCGGGACAAATCCCGCCTGGTCTGTACTGGCCAGACTTGGGACTAGAGGAGCAAGACGATATGCCAATATTTTGGCATAGATTTTAGTGTCCACATTCAATAGCGACAATGGGTGGTAAGAAGAGCACTCCTCTGGTGATTTACCGGGCTCGAGAATGGTAACGATCATAGCCTCCCTCATTGTTGGAGGCAGTTCCCCAGACTCGTACAGCTCCTTGAAAAGCGTAGCCAAGTGCGGAATGAGAAGATCTGCAAATTCTTTATAAAAGGCCACCAGCAGGCCGTCCTGTCCCGGTGCACTGCCAGATCTCATATGTCGTAATGCCTCTTGTATTTCCCAGACTTCAAGCGGACGCATCAGGTACTCGCGGTGTTCATTAGTGAGCCAGGGTAATTTTATGTGCTCCAAATAATCCCGGATCGCGCTGTCCTCTGCCAGGGGGCGGGAGCGATATAGGAAGTCAAAGTACTGCTTAAATTGGTTGGCAATGCCTTCAACTAACATCTCACCCTCATCTGATCGTATAGCTGTTATGGACGACGCCTCTCTTCTGTTCCTTAGTAGTGCCGCAAGGGTGGCACCCGGTCGCTCCCCCTCACCATAGCTTTTCGCAACTGTGTATTTCCCCATATGCTGAACTTCATTATCTGCGGTCTCATGATATTCCGCAAGTGTTTTTTGCAATTTATCGTCTCCCTCTTTTACCCCATCGCGACCCATAGCGGTTTCCAGCTCAGCAAGTCGTTCCTTTAGCTGCTCTAGCCTATTCCTGATTGCACGGAGCACCCCAGAGTATTTAGATATAACTACCCCTCTAATATAGACTTTAAATATTCCCAGACCGTGGAAAAGTGTCACTGAGTCTATATTCGTAAAGAAGTCCTCAATCGCATCAGTCATCTCAGCCCTGAATGCCATGTCTAATAGTTAATATGGGGTAACCTCCAGGTAAACTGGGCAGGTCGTCCCTGCAGGCTGCGCAGAACCAAGAGCACAGGGGAGTGTTCCGAAAGGGTCCGAGGGTGGATTTTATAGTCCCTGATTTCAGAGTACACTCTGCGCGACAAACGCCAGAATTCTATTCTCGTATGAAGTCTGTGTGGAGCAGAGTAGTGTGTGTACCCCCCTTGCTCCGGGAATCTCGCCCTCCAAACATCTACCATGTCTAATCGTAATGTTGTGTCTGTGATAAATTTTGCTGAGGCAGACGTGCGACGCTCAGGACCCCAGAACGCTCTAGAGTTGGGTCGAATACACAATTAAAATCCCCTCCCACTAATAGTGGAAGCGCTGCATCTACACTGGGAGAAGCAAATGGGGACCTGTAAAAGAGGGGGTTGTCGTAATTTGGATCATACACATTAATAACCCGTATATCTAACCCCTTTACCCTACACCTGGAAAAAGTGTACCTCCCTTCACCATCCGTCACCTCTGGGACAATTTTGAATCCTGATTTCGGGTTTACCCATGTGAGGACCCCTCTGGCGTGAGAAGTAAAACCCGAGGCATGAAACGAACCCTGCAGTGCTTTTTGTGTTAACATTGCGCTGTCCGTAGGCAAATGAGTTTTTGGAGTAAGTCAACTGCGTGTCCATTAAGGTACGCAATCACATTCCGCACCTTGCGATAATTATTAAGGCCTCGGACATTCCATGTTAAGAATCTGCTTAGTAGACCTTCTTGCTGTGTCATTGTTAAGGATTACAGGTAGCTGTTGTTAACAATGTGTGTACCTCTATGTCAACCTCCAACAAATGTGGCAAATGTCTAGAAAGTATGTCATGGTCCCATCTCAGCAATGACTCCAACAAAGAGTACCCCTTAATCACCCCCCACCCACGTTGCATCAACCCCAACTGGACACAATCTGTGAACCCCCCCCCCCAAATTCAAATAAGTGGCCTAGTGCAATCAAGTGGTTCACACACAGGGGCGGATGTTGCCACTCCACCCTCTCACCACTGGAATCCGCCAGTAGTGATTATCCGCCATTTCAATACTATTATGGCAGATTACCTGCCTAGTGTCAACACATTGTATAATCTCTCAGACCATCCAGGGTCGGAGGCCCTATCTGCCTGAAGCCTATTACACATTCTACATTCGGTGGCTGCAGTATCTAGGACCTGTCTATCTTAAAGAGTAGTGCTGCAGTTATCCCCTAATTTCAGGGTGGTAAAGGAAAGAGGCTTCCTAAATTAATTGACACACTCTCTCTGTGGGAGATCTCGTAGTCTGTCTCCGCTGGCCCCACACTCCCTCAACTAAAGTCCCTGTGTAACTATACTAGGGTAGTCCCAAATACAATACATCTCTGCTTGGGTGTAGAGACAGTGATACTGCTTATCTAGGAAACTGCCAACTCTAACAACCATACACCTAGGACGCACTGAAGACTCTCCTAAACTGCTAATTAAGTACCATCGTGACCCAAGCAGTTTTAGTATACCGGTAAATTCGCCGCACTCCCTCCTTCCCTCAGCTGTCATTCCCGCTGTAAGCAATACTTGCGGTGCAGTTCTAATCATTTTCATTCATAATGCCTCCCTCAGCTCCCTGCGACAGTTCCAATGTAGGTGCTCGTTGTTGCTCCTTGGTGTAGTCCTTGAGCGCTTTCTGTAGGGGCTTGGGATCCGTGAAGATCTTCGATACACCCTTCATAGTGACTCGCCGACGCACTGAGTAGAGCATTGCATAATCCAGTTCCTGAGCACGTCTTTAGTAGGGCAAACTGTCTCCGGTCTTCCTGAACTTTGGCCATGAAGTCAGGGTATAGCGATAGTGTAGAGCCCTCATACAGCAAAGACCCCAAGTCTCTGGCCTTCCTCAGGGCTGCATCCATATCCCTTTAATTTAAAAACTTTGCAATAAACGGGGGCGGTGGAACGCCTGGGAGAGGGCGCGGGCCCAATGAGCGGTGCAAGCGTTCAATTACAAAAATGGCGGAGAAAGTGCTCCCGGCCCAGAAGTGAGACTAGCAGGGTTTCAATGAACAGTTCCATGCTTACGGTAGAAGTTGTTTCGGGTAGTGCCGTAAGGTGTATGTTGCTCCTTCGAGACCTGGCTTCGAGGTCTTCTGCTTTATCTTGTAGCTGCATGAGCATCTTGCCCATCTGCCTTCATGTGGGCCTCCTCAACCTCAGTGATACGCCTTTCCACCATATCAAGCCTTTCGGTGTGCTTATATAGGCGTTCAGACATTCTGTCAACGAGCTAGACTAGCGAGTCTATCTTGCCATCTATTGAGTTGAGGCTGGACTGAATTGTAGCCAGGATGTGCCGAAATGCTGCAGGGGACTCTTCGCTCATGTCAATCGGTTCTACAATGTGTGGAGCGTCCCCTGTCTCTCTGGTCCTAGTTTTGTGCTGCTCAAATGGGAGTTTGGATTGAACTTTGTCCACCTTCCCCATCGTCGCTAGTTTGCGTCCCAATGGAGGCACTGTAGAGATCTACCTTCACATGTTTGCAGCGCAGCTTAAGGAGCAAATCCGAGTTTTTCTAGGAGCACCCCCTTGGTCCCTCCAGCGCCGATAGTCGTGCGAGAGAGGGAGCGGGAGGATATAAAACAGTCCCAGGTCCACTCCACAATAGGTCCCCAGTGTCTATCAGGTTAGGATTGTAACTGTGGGTTTACCACGTTGTGCCTCTGGGGATTCCCAATGCTCAGTGCTTTTGCGCCGAGGATTAAGCCCTTGGGCCACCCCTGACGCTCTTTCACCACCACCGCCAGTGCCAGGTCGGTCTAGTGCTGCACCGTGATTCAGGTGCCCCCCAACTGCTCACAATCTCACTATCTAATCTTCAAATTACCGGCAGCTATATGGCCTGACCAGGCGTCTGGATCACGGCCTAGTACTGCACCGCTACTAGTGCCCCGCGCCCAACAGGCTCATGACTCATGGAGCTCTGGCAGGGCCTGGACGTGATTCAATCTCTATTGCCAGAGGCAGTCTCGTGTGGGTCCGTTCAAGGACAGTTCCAGGCCTCCTGCGACTCACCGTCCCAGTTAGGGGTGCTTCAAGTCGTCTTTAGTAAGGTTCGCCCCAGTGCGATCCCAGCTCGCCGCTCCCCGCAGTAGTTCACTAGGCCGGGACCTCTGCTCCCGGCCTTCTGGCACTTTTGCGTCCCAACGCAGGCCCTCCAGGCCTCAGCGCAGAGCAAGAGGGATCTGTGGGGGCTGGTAGACTGCGCGCGTTCTCCGATTGCAGGCGATGTGCAGCCAAGGTATAGGTGCTCTCAGCGGGTCAGGTGCTCCTTAACGGGTCGGGTCGCTCCTCGTCGTCTCGTACCGAATAATAAAGGAGCTGAGCAGTAAGAACCCTGTGTCCGTGTCTCTTCTTTCTACGGGGACTCGACAACTGGCGACGAAGGGCTTCGAGCTTGCGCGACGACAGAAGTGCCCACCGGGAGTCCACCCCGGCGGCAACAAATCCGGAGCTCGCCCCTCGTGTGGAGGCTAGAGCGTGAAGTCCAAAGAGCCAACCGGGAGTCCACCCCGGAGGCGACTGGCCCGGAGCTGCTCGCCCTGCGTGTGGGGCTGGGAGCGCGATGACAGAAGTGCCCACCGGGAGTCCACCCCGGCGGCAACAAATCCGGAGCTCGCCCCACCTGTGGAGGCTAGAGCGTGACGTCCAAAGAGCCTACCGGGAGCCTACCCCAGCGACAATGGTGAAAAGTGCCCAAGAAAGAAGAAAATAACCTCACCTGCCGTGGTAGCGGTGCCCAAAGGCGGAGCCCCGGTGAGTGAAATCAAGCACTGATGATCGCGGTGTCTCCGGTAATTCAAAAGACAAAATCTCATTGCACACGAGATTCTCGCGGCGACCATTTTGAGGTCAGGCGCGAGATTTGCCCAATCCCCCTGTCAGGGACTATCGGCGGCCATCTTTAAGTCAGGCAGATGTGCCAAACAGCAAACAAACATTGGTAAATGAAACGGAAGTAACAAACAAGCATTGGTAAATACAATAGAAACAACAAACAAGCATTGGTAAATGCAACAGAAGTAACGAATAAGCATTGGCAAAGGAAACGGAAGTAGCAAACAAGCATTGGCAAGTGCAACAGAAGTAACAAACAAGCACTGGCGAGCGTAACGGAGAGAAAACAAAGTCTGTAAAAGCAATCAACAACAACAGTTGAACAATGCCCGACCCAGCTCCCACAAGCAAGCTTGGAGCCTCATTCCTGCGCCACCCCGAGCCCCTCGTTCTTGAATCTGGTGGGGGCATGGGTCCTCGATGGCAAGAATGGATAGAAGATTTCGAGGACTTCATGAAAGCGTCCAAGGTGACGGACCTTGAAGAACAACTGTTTGCTCTCAAGAACCTGATTGGCAAGGAAGTTGGACGAATCATAAAAGAACTGCCTGCTGAGTCCTCTGGTGCCTATGACAAAGTCTGCGGAGCACTAAATCGCAAGTTCCTACACAAAAGGAACGTTGACTACGAGCGGTACACATTCAATCTGGCCGCGCAAGAGAAAGGTGAGCAAATGGGGGTGTTCGTCACACGTCTGAGACGACTGGCGAGATACTGTGATTTTGACAAGTTTTCAACTGAAGACGCCCTTCGGCTGAGAGTCATAGAAGGTTGCCTCTCGAACCACTGAGACGCAAATTGCTCAAGAGAAGCTACTCGCTGGAAGAGATTGAAGAGATGACGAGAGTAGATGAACAAGCCGATGAACACGCAAAGAAAATAGAAGCAGGGAAAGGTGAGAGATGGGAACAAGCATTCAGGATGCAGTCTCAGCAAATGCATGGAAGATCCCCACCACAGGTGCGCTCCTCCAGATCCAAGAAACATCACCACCAGTCAAGCAAAGGACACAAAGGCAGAACCCACACCAGGGAACGATCAGACAGACAACTCAAATGTTACAGATGCGGCTACGACTTCCCACATGCCGACGCATACCCAGCACTAGGACAACAATGCCGGAAGTGTGGTAGAGACAACCACTTTGAAAGCATGTGCGGGGCGGTACCCAAAGGTGATCAAAAGGGAAGGTACCGGCAACATCAGCCTTCAAGCAGTCGTCACCATGTCAGAGCAGTCCAGGATAGACGAGACTCATCCACTGGGTCGTCACAATCCAGCTGCCACTCTTGCAGGACATCTCAATCTCGACGGTCGTCATCAAGAGAATCACGATCCACATCACCCATCTATCAAGACAGAAAGGAATATATTTATTGTGTAGCCGACCATGATCGGCTGAAAGAATACCCGCGATTGGACATCAGAATTGGTGTTCACCCCACCAAGTTCGTGCTAGACAGTGGAGCATCACTAAACTACCTGCCCGTAACGGAATACCAACTAATGAAATCACCTCCCAAGCTGGATAACGCACATGTACGAGTATACACGTGGATGTCCAAAAAGCCACTGACGTGTCTTGGGAAATTTGCAACCGAACTGTCGTACCAAGATCGCTCAATATCAGCCTACATCCATGTCATCGAGGGGCCTGAGGCCGACTGCCTCCTGAGCCTGGCCACCGCAGAACGACAAACTGGTTGACATCCTATACCGAGTGGCTGACAAACCAGCTATCATCCAAAAGTTCCCCAAGCTCTTTCAAGGCCAAAAATGAAGGACTGCCAAATAAGACTGCACATAAACGAACAAATCACACCGGTAGCACAGCATCACCGGAAGATCCCGTTTCACCTGCAAGAAGCCGTGGAGAAGGAGCTCCAAGATCTACTGGAAGCAGATATCATAGAAAGAACAGATGGACCAACCCCATGGGTCTCCCCGGTGGTGGTAGTCCTGAAGAAAGGGGAAACCAGCCGAGTCCGCCTATGTGTGGACATGAGGGCACCCAACATGGCGATAGAGAGAGAGAGACATCCAGGCCCTCACATCAGTGACATGATCACTTCACTCAACGGAGCCAAGATATTTTCAAAACTAGATCTCAACAAAGGATACCACCAGCTAGAATTGCATGAAAGGTCAAGATATATCACGACATTCTCGACACACCTCTGGCTATTCAGATATAAAAGACTAAGTTTTGGAGTGTCATCAGCAGCGGAAATATTCCAAGAGGCAATCAGGAGAACAATACATCACATTCCACGTGTCCTAAACTACAGCGATGACATCCTTGTATAAGGAGCAACGACTAAAGAACACGACCAAGCACTAGATCAGGTCTGTCATGCACTCATGGAAGCCAACCTCACACTCAACCAAGACAAGTGTGAATTTCACAAACCAACACTGAAATTTTTCGGCCACATATTCTCTGGAAGTGGCATGAAACCAGACCCAGAAAAGGTAGCAGCGCTAAACGACACACCAAGCCCAGATGACGTGGGCGATGTACGATCATTCCTAGGTATGGCCAGCTACTGTTCCAGATATATACCTGACTACGCCACGTTAAGTTACCCTCTGAGGATGCTCACCAAGCAAGGACAACCTTTTCAGTGGTCCACCCAATGTGAAGGGGCGTTCAGAGAGATCAAAAGAACTGTTGAGTCGGCCAAAAATTTAGCTTACTTCAATCCAAAAAAGAAAACCGAGATAACAGTGGACGCCAGCCCCGTAGGACTAGGAGCCATCCTAGCACAATATGAGAGAGAAGAAGATCAGCGACACATAGTAGCATACGCCAGCAGAAGTCTAACAGACACGGAGAGAGCGTATTCACAGCCAGAAAAAGAAAGCCTGGCCGTTGTCTAGGCGTGTGAACACTTCCACATCTTCATCTTTGGGAAACACTTTACACTAGTGACTGACCATCAAGCCTTGATCACAATTTTTGGAAACCCACGAGCAAAAATGCCACCAAGAATAGAGCGATGGGGCCTCCGGCTCCAGGAATACACCTACACCATCATTCCCAAGCCAGGAAAAGCTGCAAACCCCGCAGACTACATGTCCCGACACCCCATCAGATCCAGCAAATCAGAACAACCAATTGCGGATGAATACATTCACTTCGTAGTAGACCAAGCGAGACCTCCGGCTGTTCCAATGGAAGCCATTTGTGAAGCGATGCAGACAGATGCCACCCTGCAAGAGGTGAAACATCGGATTCAAACCAACAGCTGGAGACACACGCAAAGCAGTGAACAAAACGACCAAGAAATGGCGGCATTCAAAATGTCCACGATGAACTGTCAATAGCAGCAAATGGTCTCGTCCTACGAGACACCAGAATAGTGATCTCACGACAACTCAGACAAGGGGCCATCAATTTAGCACATGAAGGGCACCGGGGCATAGTAGCCACAAAAAGAGCACTCCGTGAAAGAGTCTGGTTTCCAACACTAGATCTGATGGTAGAGACAACCCTGAAAGACTGCCCGCAGTGTCAACTGGTGAGCCGTCCGGATCCTCCTGCACCACTACAAATGTCTCCACTACCGGAGGGTGTCTGGCAACACATTGCCATTGATTTCTTTGGGCCAATAAAATCGGGCTAATATGTCCTGGTCATCATGGACGAGTACTCCAGATTCCCCATCGCACAACTGTGCTCATCCACAAAAGCATCGAGTACCATACCGATACTAGAGGAGGTCTTTGCCGCATGGGGCATTCCCCTAGTGGTGAAGTCAGATAACGGGCCTCCATTCAACAGCCATGACTTTGCTGATTTTGCTCAACACCTCAACTTCAAGCACAGCAAGATCACACCATTATGGCCTCAGGCCAACGGAATGGTTGAACGCTTCATGTCCACGATCAAGAAAGCCATTCAGCAAGCAGAACTCACCGAAAGAGCCTTCGGATGGAACACAACGAGGTACTGCGAGCGTACCGAAACACGCCTCATTCCACCACAGGCAAATGTCCTGCCACTCTCATGCTGGGATGCCCAGTGCGCACCAGACTACCAATGATGACTATGGCAGCGAACGAACAGTATCCCGACTCTGACCATGAGGAGATGGCAGCCAGAGACAAGATAAAGAAAGAAAAGATGAAGGACTATGCTGATGAACGACGACGTGCTACGTCCCCTCAAATACAAGAAGGAGACTGGGTGCTTGCACGACAAGAGCAGCCCCGGAAGACTGATAGCAAGTACCATGAGGTTCAGCTGAAGGTGATACAACAAAAAGGAACTATGATCACTGCATAGACCGACGGAAGAAGACTTACCAGGAACGTGACGCACTTTAAAAAGTGCGGACCCAACGTTAAGGAAATACTGACTGAACTGAAAATGGAGAAGAGAGAACCAGAGACACTGCCCCACCGCAGTCGGGCATTGATGGAAACGGCCGACGAGAACAAGCGTGACAATGCTGAACTCCAGTCACGCCCCAGAAGGGTCATCACAAAACTGTCTCGCCTTATTGAGGAACTTTCAAAAAAAAAAAAAACAAAGGGACAGTTGCTGTGTTGTTTATATTTTGCTTTCATTTACAGAGGGGGGAGATGTAATGGTGCTGATGTAACAGGGCATAATGACCAAACAGGTCAGGCACTAGGACCGGCCTGAGTGGGGACCAGGGCGGGCGGAAAGGAAGGAGCGGAGGGCTAGGAACGGCAGTTAGCCGTTAGCCCGGGGACGAGGAAGGAACTAATAAAGGAGCTGATCAGTAAGAACCCTGTGTCCGTGTCTCTTCTTTCTACGGGGACTCGACACTCAAGGCTTCCTTTTTTGGTTTTTCTGTCGCAACTGCAATCCAGTGTAGCTCCTGGTTTCGCACTCGTCTCCAATCTCCAAATGTCGAACTCCTTGACTAACACTTAAAAACTCCTGTGGTACCGGACCCTATTTCGTCTGGTGGCCTAACAGACAGTAGCGGCTGGTGTTGTCGAAGAGTGGTGAGCCATTTGGTGGGGGAAGGGGTCACTGGACAACAAATGACAAAATCATTTTTGAAAAAATTGACTTACCTGCAGCCGGCCACGGAGGAGCCACTGCTGCATATAGAACTATCTCCAACCTGCCCTCCAGGCTCAATGCTGTATTGAAATCTGGATTTATTCAGCTACGAGTGGCAGTGTTGGTATAGAAATCTTTCTACACACTATGCCACTTGCTCAGTTCCAGCCTGGCCTGAAAACCTTTTTGCAACATTGGGGAATGTCTGCACATGAGGCTCGGGTTCTTCTCCCCTGCCCTTGGCTCCCATTGGAGTATCCTCTTTCTAGGCTGAGAATCTCAAGCCTGTTTATCTAAAGGAGAAGATGGCTCGTGCAAGAAACCATAGCCACTGCGTACTGCAAATAAATTGAGGGGCTTAATCATTTATTAAAACCAAAGAGGCCTGTGTCTTTCTGTTGAATTTCTGTTCCTTAAATGTCACATCATTATGGTACAAGAAAAGGAATGTTCCAGTCCACCTCCTCTGTGTAGAAAACTGTATAACACAAAGAAGGACTTGCAAACCTATGGAAACTGTCCTCAAAGGCCTAGTTCCTCCCGGCTCCGGTTTATTTGAAGCTGAGAAAATATTTAAGGAAAGGTTCTCTCACTGTTGGTGTCCTAATGTACAAGCAGGGCTTATGTTTAACGTTTTTCATCCGAGCACACTACATTTGCTTAGCTATAAGGCATATATATGGGTTTACATGCCATCCAGGAATCTGTTTTAAATAAGCCACTGGGCCTGTAAGAAAAACATTTGTCACACTTTCCTGGACCTTTGCTTGGCACTTGCTGAACTACCCGCAGTTCAACATATTGCTCAATGATCTTGAAAGTCGCTACAAGATGTTCATACTCTGGATCCTTATGTATTAAGGCAAAGCTCAGATGGACTGTGACCTTTGTCTACTAGCTGTAAATGAAATTGTTGAACTGACAATCCTCTGTTAAGGCACTTGATGTAGTTAAACACATTGCAAACTGGGGGATTTGGAGAGGATGGGGCCTAACTGCTAGGGAGGTCGACCTTGAAGCTGGGGAACCAGGTTCAAGTCTCGGCAGGGACGCTCAACATCCTGGGATTCTAGGCAAATCACCTAATCTTCCTGTGCCTAACAAAATATATATATATAGATAGATATATAGATAGATATATATGAATGTGTCTGAATGTTTTGCAACTGGTGCTCATGTAATTTACTCTGATACCTTCGGGTCCAGTCTGCGCTCTATAAAACAAAATTTAAAAAAAGAAATTGGAGTGTACTCTCCAAAGCTGACAAAGCTTGAAAAACTCTCTATGAACTGCCCAGTTTACCTGGGATGTGCATATCAAATATGCATCTCACTTTGACCCCCCCCCCCCTCTAGCAACGGTAATCTATAGGGAAAACATTGTAGGTGGAATTTGGCATGATAGCAAATGAAATAGTTGGGAAAGTAAAAGTGGTGTAGCATCAAATTTGTTAGCATTCGGTTTAAGCCACTCTTTCCACGACCTGCCACCATATGCACCATAACAGATGTGTGGGTCTTTGGCAAATTAGTGGAACCCAAGACTGGTTTCATGGACAGTTCATGAGGAACCTTCAATGGATATTAAAAAGAGAAAGGTACAACGGGGAGCCCTGTTGAACTCTAAATTTGATGGCGACTAGGGAAGAGTTGCAGTTCTTCAGTGTAACACTAAACAATCTTCCAGTATAGATCTAAACTACCTCAAGGGTGCCTTTGAAGTATTGATCTCTCACACACATACTGTAACTGGAAGGCATTGCGTGCAGTACCACAGACATGAGTGGCTGCTGTCAAGGAGTTTGGACTTTGACCCTCAAAAGCGTTTCAGAATAATATGGGATTTAGGCTCAATAACTGAGGAACTAAACCTGTTGTGATTTGTCCAGTAAAATAATACATTTACAGCCAGTGTGGCACACAGAAATACCACTTCACTTGCAAGCAAGCCAAAGCCTAGGAGTTGTTCTAGACCTAGGCTAATGTAGCCTGGTCCACTTCCAAAAAGTCCTCTACTATGTTAATGTCATGTTACATGACAAAAGCAGGACAAAAGTTGGTTAACTACCTTTGAAAACAAAGTGATACTTCATTGTAGATTATATGTTCTTCACAGCCCTCAAGTCTCAAGGTAGATTTAATCAGGAAGACCGTTTTAGGAATAGCAGTATATAGAGAACAGACACCAAGCATCCGACTCTGAAGGCAGAGCATTTGGGTCTTTCAAAGCTTTTAACCCCCTGTGATTGAGGATGTAATAAGGCTGTGAAACATAGTGCTTCTCGAGTTGTGGTGGAGCATACAATAAAGAGACTTATTCAATGATTGATTTAATTTCAGCCATTGCTAATTACTCCTGCAGCATCCCTATCTGTTATTTTGCACACCATGCCACCTCAGTTTGGGCCCAGTGTGGGAGAAGAACCCCAGTAATCTCCTGAACCTCAATATCATGTGAACATCTCATGAGTCAAATGAGTTATGTTAGTAATACATGAATCAATCACTTCTAATCCAGTATGTAAGTAAAACACCTCTGTGTCTTATTTACATTGCAAACGTTGCCCTCTTTCACCAAAAAGATTATCTAAGGTTAGACTGTTCTGCATGACCATTGCTTTAATTGTTTTAATGTACTAATCTAAAGACCCTACTGTAGCTACAGCAAGTCTGTTTAGTACTGTAACTAATATTCACATCATTCTTGGCTGCACCCATTGTAGGACTAATTGCTCTTAAAATATTTAAAATCTCTCTCCAGAACTTCGTTTTATTCTCCACATTCTATGTTCTTCATCCACCTCCTCTATATGATACATTCTAGGAAAAACTAAAGCTAAAAAACATGAACCCACCTAATTTCCCAGCACGTTAAAATAAACAGTCTTTCCACAAACATAGAAGTTTCCTCTCATAACAGGTTCTCCTCCAGACAAAAGACCTCCTGTAGGAGAGTAGGATCTGCACTTATGTTGCCCTCACTTTTTTTCTGATGTATACACTGGTTTCTGGCTATAGTCTGGCTGGGTCCCTGCCAATCAGGGCCCCAGTCTCTGTTCTCTCTAAACGACTTGGAGTGCATATTAGATGCACTAGTGATTGGTTACTGTGGTACCTTATGAGCCCCTAGTATATGGTACCTTAGGTACCAAGGGCATAGGTACTTCACAGGCCTACCAGGGGCTGAAGCATGTATTATGCCACCCCTGGGAAGCAGACTAAATCTGACACCTCAGGCTTGCTACTGCAGCCTGGGTGAGGTAGTGTTGGCACTCCTCACAGAGGTATAGGTTCCTATATCTCATCATACACACACACATAAACCTATCAGTCACCCCTATGGCAGGCCATATCAATCCTGATGGCAGGGTGCTTGGTTTACAATGTGAGGGGGTGCCTCTGCCTGAGCAGGGCCCCTCTGCAGCTGGCAGGGTCTATTCCCTGTGGCTGTTTGTGGATGCGGTTAAACCATATACTCTTAAGTGCATTATAACCTCCCGGTTAATGCTAACTTTGGAATGACTGCATCAAAACATGTCGTGTTTGGTGTCAAACATCTTGGAATCATACTCCCACACCAGTAACTGGTGAGGGAGTATGATCCCACCCTTCTAGAGGGGATGACATGTACCTACTGTGGTAACACGGTAGAAATCTGAAAGAGCCCTGGCATCACAAAATGGATGCAACCAGCACAGACACCGGGCTGCCCTCCTGCTGCTGACCGAAACTCACAGTGGAGGAAGCCCAACAATAGGCATCCTGTCACAGGGAGGTGTCACCACCTTCCAGTCAGGATTTAGTGTATTGGAGCTGGGTGGGTGCACACTTAGAGTGCTTTGAAGTCCTGCACTGGGGGAGCAGTGGGCTCCTCTGTGCATTTGCCAGCTCAAACCGGTTCAGGGGCTACCAGCCCCTGCTCTGGCGCAAAACTGGACAAAGGGAAGTTGGTGTAACCACCCACCCCCCTGGTCCCCTAGAGGAGTGGTCATAGAGCTAGTCCCTCCCTTTCTTTTACTATAAGATAGGTACACCTTGCCATTACAAGTTAGATAACCCTGAATGACGCTTTACAAGAAGAATCCTGGCCCTTTGACGTTCCACTACCTTTGGAAGACGGAAGAATCTCCCTTGGACTCAAGCACTGACTCCCCTGCTTGGCAGGCACCAAAACTTGAAACAACGGTTGCCAACTTTCCCGCTCCCGCCGGAGTCCGAAGTCCCTGCAACCTCAGAAGCGGATTTCCTGACCCCTCATCAGCCATTTTGAGTCCCCAGTGAAGCTGTGGTGTCTGGACCCCACGAGTGACGAGGAACTGCAATACCTGGGAACCGTGCACTATTGTCGAGTGCAACCCCTTCACGACGTTCAACGAACTTGTGCTTTGGACCATTTGTGGCCCAAGCCTCCAGTAGATTTTGCAGTGAAAATCGGAGGCCTACCCCGTCCTGAGTGACCGTGTGCTCCTGTGAAGCATTTCCTCAAGAGGCGTCTTTGCGATCTCTTGCCCGTTGGCTTGTGGGTCCCCTGAAGACTTTCTTATCGACTAAAAGGGTTCCCCTGGTTGCTTAAGGCTTGCCCTCACTCACCCTCGCTGGGTGAGTCCCTCAGACTTTGCTGGTCTGCACCATCGACTTTCTTCACTCCACACAAGACTTGCTGTTGCCAAGGCTTGTTGGCTCTAATCCGGTTACCGACACCGCAGTCAGCTGCAGACGTTGTGGGACACTCTGAATCCAGCTGCTGGTCATAGTCGATCCCTCCTGGACCTCGTGAGCGAAGAGTCAAAACACCATCGACGACCTGACATCACCCGACATCCGTGGGCATTCATCTTCCTGGTCCCGAGTCACTGGCAAGTGACTGTGAACACTGTCCCTTCAATTTTCAGGTCTTCTACATCTTGAATCCAGGCTTGGATTCCACCGGACACTTCTTCAGTCACCAGCAAGTCTTCTTTGGTCTCCATAGAAAACAGCGACGCGACCCGACACCAAAAGGCACCTATGCACCCGGCTTCCCTGGGTGAGGTAACTCGTGCACTCCGGTGCCCTAGTGTGTGTTGGCCCTCAAATTACTTACCTTGTAAGTGGCTTGCTTGTAGACTTCCTCGAAGTACCCTAAAACTTTAAAAATCAAACCGCGACTTGCTCCATTGTAATCAATAGGGAACCCGCGGCTGTGTTCTCACACTGCAGGCGTCTCCCGTGGGTCTGTTACTTACCTGCTATCACTGCAGTTGTGAAGCCCCAGCGATTCTACAGGCCCTAGGCCTTGTCATTCTGCAAGTCGACTTACCTAAACCTCTTTTTTAGTATATGGTCTGGTACGCCCCTAGGGCCCCAGCCATATTTTTGCTTAATTTATTGTGAAACGTTGATATTTGAATGTGTTCCTGGCTTCTAATCTCATAAAGAGATTAGTAGAGTGTGTCTAGAAATAAATACATATATATTTGATATATATACCTGTGTGGTGTCCTTTCATTTGGTAATTCAAGAGATTATAAGGTAAAACAAGCTGCTTTACATTCCTCTGAGACTTCGCCTGAAGGCTGCTCTCCACAGCTACCACTAGGATAGCTTTCTTTAAAAGGTTGTCTTAAACCTATCTACCATAAGAGTCGAATTGGACTGGTGCAAGGTGGCCACTATAACTAGTGACCAGCATATGGCTGGCCAACTTCTCACACCTCCACATCTAAGAATTTTCACGCATACAAATTCCACTTTCTCTTCTTCCCTAGGGTTACGCCTTTCCATACACATCTCCTTTTTCTTTCCTGATCCACCTCCAACATAGGATGTAAGCCTGAGCATCTAAATTCCTCCACTTCTTCTTTTATTTCTTCCAAGCAATCTTCTTCCCTTCTAGATTTCTCACTATTACTCCTCTCTCACTATATTCTCTGATATAGTCATTCTCTTTATTACCCAATGGACACAAATAGTCTCTATTTAAATTAGTATTTTCTGTTTTGTGCAATCACACTCAAATACTAACTATATTTACCCCTTCCGTTATTCTAATCAGTAAATAAGTTCTCTAAAGACATGTTGAAATCAGTCTGTCAACGAGAAATAAATTCTTTATTAAAAATTGGTATGAAATATTACAAGAAAATGAGTATGAAATCTCTAATTATATGTATGTCGAACCCTCCCTAGCTGATGTGGGACGGTAAGTACATATGTAGCACTTGCTCATTTTCATGATGTCTGCATACCCCCTAATCATTTTAGAATACATATTAGCCTTAAAACCACTAATAAATGCTCTTCATGTATTGGGATCATTTGTTTCAACTCTTTATGATTAGTTTTAACTTCAACATTTCTAATTATATATATAATGGCTCATTCGCTGCAAGAGATTGTCAGTAGCTGTTTAATTCTTTTTTAGATAATTTATTATGGGAAATTTATGCCCTTTTTTATATTCTTATGTTTTTCATACTGGCTTCTTGTAACTGTGATTTTTATGTGTCTATTGTATTTTTTATGTGCTTACAAGATATCTTGCATATCGAATAAAAGCTTATGACTGACTGACTATATATATATATATATATATATATATATATATATATATATATAACAAACTGGGGGTGCGCAGCTTCAAGATGTCCACTGAATCAATGAAAGTAGGAAAATAACTTCTTTATTCAAAACATTTTCTCATAAAAAGCCAATTGGTGAGGAGGGCGGACAGTCACTTTCGTTCTCAATAGAGGAACCCCTTCCCTTTTGACCTATCAACCTGTGTGGTCGTGGTGCAATACACTTTGTCACAAGAGGATTTATTCAAAATGAATCCCTGAAAAGGACAGCCATATTACGGCTGGATCCCCTCCCCTTTTTGCAACCAGAATTGGATTTAAAGTCGTTGACGGGCATATTTAGCCTACATTCAGTCGCTGATTTGT
Organism: Triturus cristatus; assembly: GCF_964204655.1. Taxonomy (NCBI): domain Eukaryota; kingdom Metazoa; phylum Chordata; class Amphibia; order Caudata; family Salamandridae; genus Triturus; species Triturus cristatus. The sequence continues at coordinate 459,454 of NC_140579.1, forward strand.
CGTGGCGGGGGCTTTCCACCACTAACCGACCTCGTCTTCACATATACCTGATGGATGTTGCTTCTTTTCCATCCAGGTTCAGACAGGAGCTTACTGTTCACTGGAAAGGGTCACCGATTTCAACAGCTGCATACTTTACCTATGGTTGCGGATATATCTGCACTACAAGTGTACTCAGATTTGTGACACTTTTTGCTTGCCCTGAAGAAGTTCCCGCTATGGGGATGAAACACGTTGGCTGGATTGTGTAAAAATCAATTGACTTTTTATGAGAATTTTTTTTGAATAAAGAAGTTATTTTCCTACTTTTATTGATTCAGTGAACTTCTTGAAGCTGCGCACCCCCAATTTGTTATATGACTATTTGATCTGGAGCACAGTGACGCCACTAAACTGCTGGCGTAGGGGTAGTTTGCACCTGGTGGTACCTAATTGGGACAGAACCAATCTGCTATTCATGAAATAACTATATTCTGGGCTGTTTCAGATGATGATGCAGATACATCACAGTTATAGATACACTTACTGAGAACTCAACAGATCTATTCAGATAACCCCCGTCCACTCTTTTTGTGTTATATATCTAAATCTGTATTTGGTCCTGATGAAGGTAGTATAACTTCCCACCGAAATGTGCGTAGACCATTTCCAGACATTTGGGAATCCTACCAGAGACACAGATAAAAGAAGAGTTGATGAGATGGATAATGAAATTATCAAGTGTCTTTGTAGAAGTCAAACCCATACAGGATCCCATATATGCTTTGTATTCTATTGTCACTTTTGTGTTGTATGTATGTATGATAGTATGGTTGAACAGGTTGATGGGTAAGAATGTAGGTATGATGGTTGTTTGTGGGGTTATTTATGATTTTGTGATTTGTACTTCAAATGTGCATAATTTATATGAATTTGTAATATATGTATGTTTTTATATGATGATTTGATGACATTATGAGCACAAAAAAAAGAACAAAAATATACATAAAAGAGAAAAAATATATCTTTAATAAACAAATTAATGTATCAAATAAGCACATGTGATAAGATTTTGTATATGGGGAACATGTCTTGCGTATGAGCTTTTGGCGAATATTGTAATTAGATAGGTCAGTATAGAGGTTTTTCTTTCAGTTTTGTGTTACTGGCTGTATGTCGTACATGATTTGTCTAAGAAAATCTAGCTTTTTAATATTTAAGGTGCCTTCCAGTGGAAATTGTAAAACCTCATTATGTGCTGTATATATATTCCACTCAGAGATCCAGATGCATGTGTAGTACCCGACCTCCACCAAAATGTCATATGCTGCCATTGCTTCGCTCTGCAATTTCTGACTCTCTTTAGATATATCGCCTTGTGATTTAGGTTTTGGAAATACACCACCAATGTTTCACACTAAATAAACAAAAAACAAACTCAAAACGACAATAAATCACTGTAAACAAACTTAGCGGACAACAGCAAATAACAGCTCAGCTCTGTCAAAGGTCCACCTATCGCAACCTGACTCTATCAGCAACCAACCAATTAGAATGTGGCTTTGTGATTGTCTCACCAGTACCAGAGTGGCTCCCTGGCTGAACAACTAGTCACAGCATGACTTCTTTTTGAATATTAAAAGAATATTTCAATACTTTAAACAATTTAAAAATCAATTAATCGTTTGTTTACCCTACAAAGGAATAAAAGTAATTATTTTAAGTAAAAGAACTCAATCACCAACCATAGAAGTTCAAATACGAACAATAGGAAACAACCAACTGAAGTTCTCACCAGGCAAACCCTGACCAGCAGAAATATGCCTCTGAGTCTATATTCCTCCCCTGTGCACCCACGGTTAGCGCATTAATTCAAAATACATTTTCAATCCTTAAAAGAAAAAAAACTAAATTGTTCGTTCACAAACCCTATTGATGTGCAATCTGTGCATCGCTCTACACACTATGGTACAGACAAATAATCAATATCTCAGTCTTGAATTTTTGACTAATCCGACAACCAACTCCAATCTTCAAATCGGTTTACAAATGTGAATAATATTGTAATCAGTCCAAAGTTGAGCCCAAGATCATCATCACATATCCAAATAGTTCAACACAGAAATCCATAATCACAACTCATACTTTAAAATACATTCAGAAACCTAGTTTGTCCCTATTCATATTTACACTCAAAATGTGTTCAGCAACACACAGCCAATACAGCTAGTCACTTCCCAGGACGGTCCAATACCCGAAAACTAGCATATTTCCAAAATGTATTTTCTTATTTGATCTGTGGATTAAAGGCACACAACTTCAAAAATCTTTCATGGGACCCCTTAAAGAGGAGCTGCTCTTAAGATAACCATCCTCTGCTAGCACATTTGTGAGTTGAACCCCAATAATCTCCTGAACCCCAATATCATGTTAACCCCTAAATTTACCTTGCGCTGTGCAGAGATGTGAATCTTTTCCATGATCTAACAGTAAGAGACTACCCTCCCCATCGATGACACAAATTTAGCAGAGTACAGTCAAATTAGAAACTGGGACCACTCAAGAACTGAGTTTGAGATCAAAATTAAGTTTTAAAAGATTTCATGCAAAATTGTTAATACATACATTACAGAGAAAATACATAATTTACCATGAAGACTCGGATAGAGAAAACAATTATAAATTATAGTAGAATCCCTAGTTAGGCAATTAAATCCCCCTAAACTCATAAAGAGTCCTGACAGTATCCTAAGTGATAAAAGGCTCAAAATAAGCGGAAACTGCAAATTCAGCATGGTATCATCATGGTTGCATCACATTGGCAAATCAAAAACAAGTTTGTAATTGTAAGATTTTTAGCACTAACTAATTTCTTAAGGTAAGAGAAATTGTCTGCCTGTGTCCTTAGCAATAGCACTCTGGAGATGTAAAACATAATATGAAAGATTTTTAAAACAATAGCTCATAGGCTTATGATGTTCTGCATGCTAATTTTAAGCAGCAATCCTTGAAAAAGTTTCATTCACAATACATGCTTTCTAATACCACAGCTTTTTTACTTCATCTATGTTTCCGCTGACACTGTGAGGAGCTAATACTCGCAGCGGATCACTGATGGGAAGCGGGGAAGGATCAGGTGGAGGATTAGGGGAACTCCTGAAACTGCATCCATTTAAAATTAATGGATGGTGTCGCACACAAAAAGGTAAAAGACACACAATTGATGGACGGAATGCAGAACAAATCAAAACATTCACCCCCAGTCAAGAGACCCGGGTTAAATCCATCATTCTTTTGCTCACCATGCTACCCCAGTTTAGACCTGGCCATATGCAAATCAGTCTTGACCCTGTGCCTCATGGGAACAGTCCAGCCCGAACGGCCAAGTCAGGTCCTGCCTGGACCGGAAACAAGCATCCTAGGACCGGTTTCGGGGTTTCACCCCTCTTCAGCCAGGATAGCTTGATTCCAGTGGCACAGTGAGCCCAGGACCCACGTCTGGGCATACCTGGCGTACTTGGGGCGAGAAAGCAAAAGACATACAATTGTTGGACGGAATGCAGAACAAATCAAAACATTCTGAGGAAATATGAATTTTGTGATCAGTTATGTCCCCTATCGTAGACCCCAACGGCTCCATGTACATGCTATAAGTACATGTATGTTCCCTCCTGCTCCAGTTTTGAAGACGCAAATATATGTGCGTCCACCGTCAACATGTCCTCTTTCAGATCCGCCATGAATGGGTCAGATATTCCATTCCTAAGTATGAAAGGCCACCGACTTTATGTGGTTCACTTTCCACATTTTACAGATTCAGGCGAGTAGGCCCTGAATTCTGTCATCAAGCCTTTTCCTGCCTTCTGCCTCTGAAAGCTCCAGTCTGAGCCTGCATTTGTATCCATGAACTTTGTCCTACTCCCTGCGCGGCTAACGGTGCCTGATCCAGCATATTGCTTGCCAAAAACTGTATTTCACCTTCGAGATTATCTCCTTCGTTCCTCATCCGTTGCATTCCTGTCTAGTAGTTTAGGTAAACATTCCTCCAGCTACCGTGCAAAGGGGCCAGGCCTCGCTGTCCCCATGCAAGTAATTCATAGCCCCGTTACCATGGAATATTCCTACTCCCTCGCATCTAGTGTAGACACTTAGACGCTTGTACACGCACTAACAGTCAGTATAGAATAGATTCTATCCTAGAGACCTTTCCTTTTGGATAACACAGTTCTTTAAACATAGGATATTAGATATGATTTGGGATTAGGTTGACATAACCCCAGACTTCTGTCTCCACATGTAGAGCTAAATGTCAAGTCCCCTTCACCCTCTAGTTGCACGTCAATCACACGTCATGCGGCTGCGCGCGCATCTCTGCCGAATATTTCTGCTGACATTGCAGGATTCTTTTATGGATCCACCCACTTGTGACATCATGTTTAATGACGTATTTTAGTTACACCCATGTTTACGCCTCTATTAGTTACGTATGTACAGTTTATCTGAATTATCAGCTGTCACGCCTCTTGCATCTGTTTCACTGTAATGTATTTTCTATAAAACTGCCTATCTGTCAATAATATATGCCCCCTTTCCTTCCTGAACTTTCGTGGTGATGGAATAGAAGGCCCACAATTCGAATTGTATTCCTTTGTATAGGAATAAAGCCTTTTAAAACCTGTAATACCACGGATTCTGCCTCTTATTTTTACTGAGTTATTCTCACTAAGACTTTACCGCATAAAAAATAGTACCGGTAACGAAATATTTACCCCAGTCAAGAGATGTGGTTTAAATCCATCATTATTTTGCTCACCATGCCACCCCAGATTAGACCTGGCCATATGCAATGAGTCTTGACCCTGCGCCTCATGGGAACAGTCCAGCCCGAACTGCCAACCAGGTCCTCCCTGGACCGGAAGCAAGCATCCTAGGACCGAGTTCGGGGTTTCACCCATCTTCTGCGGAAATGTGCCTCTTGTCCACGGGTCCAGAGACCAACAAAATAGAGATTGGCACTGGAGTTGGAATAAATAACAAGTTTATTACTCACTCATAAGTGGGACCACATCCACACAGCACTCAAGTGCTGCAGGAGGTAGTACACTAAATGCACAAACCATGTCCCTTTTATACCAGTTTTCTGCAATGTAAGCATGTGAACAGAAATAGGAAGAACAAGTTTTAGAAATAGTTATCAGCAAACAAGGGCAGATGAAGAACTACGTGGTCAGCAAAGTGGGAGGGGGAGCAGGAATGCTATGGCAGCAGTAAATGGTCGACAGTTAACATCTGAGACCAGGTGCACTGGCAGCTACAAACCCTCAGCACGTACATTGCTTTAGCTGAGTCAGGAAGTCAACTAAAATAGATAACACAAGCAGAGTTAAAAGACGAGCTGCAGAGGATGGGAGAATTATGAAGGAAACTAAATGGACACCACAGCCAAAATGGCTGTCACTTACGCTAAGTAAAATATTACACATTTCCACAGATGACCCTTTTAGCATAAGCTAAGACATTTTCTTATGCTTTTAAAGGGGGACAATAAACATCATGTAAATCAATTAACATCATAGCGCTGACTTCTCGGTCTATTGCTAAACCGGCATTTACATTTTGGACTTTCCTTTTAGATGGTAGACAAGTAGTACAAGTGGAAATACAGAGGGAACAAAGCATTGCCCCGCATTGGATACAGAAGAGAATTGCAATAATTATGAACAAGGCCAATAATATTTTCAAACCCCACACAGAAAATACGCTCCAGAACCATCCAGCCCAAGTCCATGTTCCTGAGTCTTGATGCATCTCAGTAGCTATTTTGTGTAGTTTGGAGATGACGCCTATACAGAAGGTGAATTGTCCGGTGTGAAGACACAACAGCTGGATCCGATGATACAGCATGCTTCAACTCGATCAGCCAGAATAGCATCTAGAACAAGTCTATTCTGCAAAGCAACCATACGGATCAATGCTTGTTCTTCTGTCATGTTCCCTAAGGCCGCAGTTGTCTGATTGATCACTACTTCCATTGTACGGGTGAGGCGACGGACCAGCTTACTGTTCTGTACTGGGCCAACAAAGAAGACGAATCCTCTATTAAAGTCTATATTGTTCCCATGTGGTCTCTGTCTGTTCGACTACAGAGACATCGATTGCACGTTTTCCCTTACCACCAGCATGGTGATCGAACAATTGCAACTCTTGATGGTAGGTTGGGGGAGCCAAAAACACAGGTGGTAGGAGGAAGTCTATGTGACAGCTACCAGACCAGCCTGAAGGTCGGAAGTTGTATGCCTTAATTCCACAAACAAAATAAAAGTGTGACGTGATGCAAGCAGGCTGCTTCGGCCTCTCGTAGACATCTGCAACACTATAGTACAGTTACTGTGGCCCACTGCCATATCGCCTGTACTTTGTTGCCATGACCACTGGCCGCCTTTGTGTACAGAGATAACAAGGGGTCCATTTCTTTTAGCCGACCTTGAATTTGGATACACATAGTTTGTTGCTGCACTTCCTTTACTATATTCTTTTATTTCTAAAGCAGTACCTTTTGCTTGTGTGTCCCCATCTTCGTTGGGGTAACAGACTTTGTTCATTAGAGGCATATAGAAGTTTGAACCAAGCTGGGCATGAGCCATTGTGAGAGAAAGGAGACTGTGACAACGGGATTACTTTTATGTTGTGATGAGGAAGAATCTTGCCACAAACCCAACAGTTAGTAGCATTGCTTAGCTGGTGTTTCTGATGCAACATTTGAAGAAATGATTTGTTTCTCAGAGTTTGCTGGTATCCCTGTTCATGTTGCAGCAAATCAAAATGATGGTGCTCTTTTGCAGCAAGTGATGTAATAGTAATGTTAAGTAAGGAGGCTCCAGGCATTACTTCCTTCACTACCCACATTACAGTGGCGATGATAGCAGCAGTCAAAGTCAGACCAAAGATGCAGATTGTACACCCGTTGCACGTTGTCGCAGCGATCTCCTTCTTCTTAGGCGAGCTCATTTTCATCCGCAAACAACAAAATAGGTGATGCCTTAAGGTCCTGGGCAGGCTTTGGTTTCTTCACTAACGTTGAGACGAGTAGTCACTAAAAGGCATACCCCCCCTTTGCAGTCAGTCTTTAACCACCCAGGACAGTGGCTCAAACAGTCTCTTTTTGCGATGAAATGTCTTTCTTCCTGGATCGAAGCAGATATCTAGATGTACCAGGGATCGTGTGGTCCGGGAAGACTTCCTCAGGTCTTTTAGGTGACACAGCTCGTCCTCTCTCGGTGACCAAAATGTCGCAATGATCTGTCAGCACAGCAGGGCTCACAAAGGGAGAGCTTCCCGCACCTGCTGATAAATAGAAGACAAGCTGTCAGTTAACTGGGACAGATAGTCACTCATCAACATGTCTGGGGTACCTAATACTGGTGCAGAACAAAGGGCGTGGCGTAACTGTTTTAAGGCGCTCTGGCACTCATCAGTCCATGGTAGGGGCATCGGAGTGTCTTTAATCAAAAGGGCCCACAAAGTTTTAATAATGTGCAAAAAACTGCCTACAAAAAGAAGTGAGGCCAATCAGTGCACGAACATCCTTCTGAGTGCGGGGTACAGGAGTGTCTAGAATGGTTTGAATACGGTCTGGTGTGAGTGCACGTCGCTTCTTAGACAGGAGGTGATCTAAATAGGTAACCTGCTGTCTACAATATTGCAATTTCTTTCGTGAGACTTTGTGATGATGGGAGGCAAGAAATGATAACAATATCAGTGCTCCTTCTTCACACTAGGTAAGGACGCCAGAGCTGCATTCTCATTGATAGGACAGGCTCTCTCAACCATTGGATAATTGTTATTTAAAATAACACGCACACCTTCCGGAGAACGTTTTGTAGCACGAAAATATTTAAGCATATCGATACCCACAATGTTGTCCGGCGTGTTAGGGGAAAGCAAAAATGGACATGCTGCAGTGAATTTGTCAAGTCCGAATTAAAGTGGCTGTGAAAACTGGCTAGGTGTAGATGTCCCATTGAATCCTATCGATGTTATCATTGTGCCGGACAGGGGAGCCCTAGGAACCAATTTTTTAGACAGAGCACTACGGGTAGCCCCTGTATTAACCAGAAACCGATCAGTAGATCCCAAGACGTTTGCATCAACATAAGCACCCGTTTGATCTACTGGCCCCTCAACCGGTTCCTTACCCCATCCTAGGCATCCCGATGCATAATCGGAATCTGCAAGGGCATCAGCAGAATAATCAGACATTTGATATTGATTTCGTCTATCAAAAGTATTAGAGTAATTTGGTCCTTGTTCAACTGCTTCAAATCTGGGGCAAGCTCCTGTACCTCCCCTGCTTCCTGAATTCCCTGGGTGTCCTCTCATACTTCCCTTTCCCCGCTGGTACTGCTGACCTCGCAGAAGAGGGCCCTCAGAACACCAATGCCCAGTCTCTTTACAATAAGCACACTGATCAGGGGACAAATTTGCTCAAGGGAGAGGGGGCACCCCAGGTGTATACATTGCACGTCCGCCTCTTCCACCTCCCCTAAATGGTGGACCATATACTTGAGCCAACATAACTTTTGTCTTTAATTCCTTAACCTCCCTGCCTGTCGCTTCCTGTTCCTGTCGTTCATAATATTGGGCCATAGTCAAAAGGGAAACTGGGGAAGATGTAGTCCAAGAACTCTTGCTGGCCTTTAAGCAACTAGCTATTTCCGGGTAACATACTGGCGACAAATTTGTCAACAAACAAATGCTTACCCGTATCATCGGCCAATGACTGACCACTAAAATCATGGTGGACTTCCTTTAAGTTGAATGTTAAAAAAGCTCACCTGGACCATTACCACCAAGAATCCCCAGCCTAGAGTACTACCAGTGGAGTTTTAAGGGTTTGTCTAAGTGGATTGTGAGAATTGAAGTCCCAAACTTTCAGGACCATCTTGGTGCTTCCAGATCCTTGGACTACGTTTTGGGAACTATGGGACCCTCAAAGAAACTTTAGAAAGATGTTCCAGAAGTTTGAAAACGTTTGGAGCAACTTTGAAAAAAAGCTCCATAAGTGGACCAACTTTACCTGGCCAGCCAAGCCGTCAACCCTCAATCGCAAGCCGGCCTGCCCACGAGGTTCGTCCTACTGAAAAGCTCCGTAGGTCCGACTTCCAGAGTTTGAGCAGGAGTTGGTAGAAACCTAAGCTGGCAAACTGTCACTGAATCCGGCCTGGTAAAGAGCATCGAGGGACCCCAGGACAAAAAGCTCAGTGAAAATGTATAAATCTGAACGTAGAAAGGTGACCAGGACCAACCGCAAGAGTCAAGCCACCCACCTTCAACTGTGAGCTGGCCTGGATCTCTGGTTTGTCCCGCTGGATGGCGCCGTAGGTCTGACTTCCATAAGTTTGGCCGGGAGCTCATTGCAAGGCAAGCCAGCGGGCGAACCCTCACCGAATCCGGACTGGCTGAGAGCTTCGAGGGACCCCAAGAAGAAAAGCTTCAGAAAAGTTTCTAAGTCAGAAGGTTAAAACTTTGACTGAGGCCTACCGCGAGGGGTAGCCGTGCAGGGCTCCATCGCGGTTGGCCTGAAACTTTGACCTTGTCTCGGTCCAGCACGACTAGATGTCCCAATCGGCGCTATATGTTTCTATATGCTATACAGTTCGAAATCTTTAAAAATTCCTATCTCCATTTCCCTACATTGTATTTTGTCATGTTTGGTGTCATTTTGAAGACTACAATATTACCTATTTTTATAAATTGGTTTTTGATTTTTATTGTGTGTTGTCTTAATTGTTTACTGAATTGGTGTTTTTAAATGCTTTACATTCCTGTCTTTGAAGTTCAGCCTCCCTGCTCGCAGTCAAGCTACCAAGGGTTGAGCATGGGAATCATTTTCTGAGACCTATTTTGAGCCCTTTATTGTTTCAGTGGCATTAATAATTCACTTTCTAATAGCGGTTCTACAGCGGATGGCGCATTGCACCGTCCCCTGTACGACCGCTAAAGTCGTAATAAGGCCCTTAATCTTTAAACACAACTACTATATCACCCCGATGAACACCATGCAGCATGGAAATGGTCTTTGAGAGACATAGATCTTTGATTCTTCAAGTAACATTCAAATTGACTAGGTCTTTTGTTGATGATGATCAGACTTTTTATGAAATCACTGAGTATAAAACGTTGGTGCTCTAACACGTTTGCTTACAGACTACATAAGTCAATACCTACATATTGGTATGAAAGCTTAACATGAAGCGTGGTTTTTATTGTTGATTATAGGCAATGCATATATTCTACTCGCAGTTGAGCAAAACAGAGCATTTCTGGTGTATGATGGCTCTCATAAGTGTGGTTGTATTATGTAGACAGTTTTTTTGCATGTTCCTGGCAGCGATCAGAGTACTGTAAATGAGTGGACTTCCCTTGTGTAGCAATGCCTGGAACTTGTGTTGGTTGTATCACATATTTTGAATCTTTTCTTCAACAGATTTCTTAAGTACTGTAGCGATAAAGGAGGTTACACTGGGTTCCCATACCAGGAAGATGACATGGCAGAGGATGATCTTGCAGAACGATTGAGTGCTCTCAATTTAAATACAGAGCCACCAGGTAAAACCTAGCACGTTGTAACATAGTAAACATGCCATCATGTTATTTCATACTGAAGTATTGACTCTTGGTTAACTAACCTCGTTACCTGCCCAGTATCAATAGAGGAGAATTTCACATTGAATTTAAATGGGAGCTGTTTCCATTTTCGGTGTGTACCTAAACTAATGGAGAGTAACCCTTCAAACGAACAAAGGGAACTGGGTTCAAATAACCGGAAAAAAAACTATTGTCCCTCATGTGCTTATTCATTCAATATTGTGGAACACCCCTATTGTTCTTCTATTATCACATTCATGCATACATACTCAATATGCATAAAACCTGTTTTGCAAAAGATGTCACCTCCTTTATTAAAAAATGTTCCTTTTATATTCATGTAACGCTGAATCACAATAATTGATATGTTCGAGGCATATGAGCTGCAGATTACACACTTGTGCATAGATCGCCATCTGGTGTTGGGCCCGGATGTTTGCAGTTTGTTTTTCCTCTTGGAAAGTCTTTGGAAGTCACGAGGTCGGTGACTCCTCCTTTGGATCGTATTGCGCATGGGCTTCGGCTCCATCCTCAGATTGTTTTTTTCCGCCATCGGGCTCGGATGTAATCTTCGCGCTCCGGTTCCGAACAGCTTCCAGTTCGACGATCGATGCGCAATCCACACCCCAAACCGCGGTATTGTTTCGATCGCGATCACCCCCACTCGACGCGCCTTCTCATCGGCACAGACCTTCGGTTCCGGTCGTCAGTGGCGGCCTTCGGGCCTCTCCAAGCTCCGGTTCTGGCTAATGGAAAGGACTCCATTTAAAAAGTGCCCTCGATGTGGGTCCAAATTTCCCCACACCGATCTCCACGAGGTATGCAACCTCTGCATCTCCCCTGAACACGAGGCTCGAGACTGTCTGACGTGTAAGTCCTTCCGGTCCAAAAAGACTATTCGGGACCGAAGAGCCAGAAGAACTATGGCGCACTCCTCGACGACGATTCCGGACGTCATCTTCGGAGAAGGCATCGACGCTCCAGAGCATTACACCGACTAGGGCCTCGTCAGCGCTTCCGAAGCCGATGACTCAGATGTGGAGGACATCACCCCGGCCAGATGGTCTTGAGTACTGATCCCCCTCCCCCCCACACCCCTGCCGGCACCAAAAAAGGCTCCGGTCACACCTTCGCCTCCGGGCCTAGGCAAGACCAAGGACACTGCTTCCAACACTGGACCTTCGGGCCCGGTAAAGAAGCCAAGCAAGCCTTCCGGCGGCACGGGCTCGAGCCAGCCTATCGTCGGTGCTGATAACACGCTTCGGCACCGAAAAAGAAGCCGACTTCCATATCGACACCGAGCCCCGCACCAAAGCACCCGGGGTCGAAACCCAGCTCTACGGCACCGACACCACCTTCGGTGCCAACCAAAGTACACAAGGTCACCGGCACCGACACTTCGAGGCCGAAACCCATCTCGGCGCCGACCAAGCGTCCGGAGGTTCCCAAACCGGTTTCCAAACAACAAACCGGCACAGAAAAGCCTAAAAAGCTAACGGCTCCAACGCCTCCGGCACCGACGGACCGACCAGCCTCACCGGACTTATTTACACCGGATCCCTTGCAAAAAACACTCACCAAGGATCCAAAAACTGGACATTTGACACTCTCTACCAAAAAGAGACATTTGGAGAAGCCTGCTCCACCTCCAAAGAGGAAGGACTCTGCTACCTCTCCGTTCAGAATACCTTCCCCACCTCTTCCACCTCCTCCACCTTCCCCACCTCCGCCTTCTCCACCCCAACCTCATCGTTCTCCCACCCCTTCTCCACACGATGATGATCATGGGGACCCATATGATAACATGGGGGGATGTGCCCCAGGACCTACCCACAGGGGACCCCACCCCTACAGGATCCCCAGACCCATGGGACGATTACAATATCCCGGATATCCCCAACGTCCCACAAGATGATCTTTACCCCTCCAGACCATCTCCACCGGAAGACTCATTGGGGTTCCACCATCTACTGCAAAGGCCGGCACACTATCACTGGGTAGACTTGCATACCGACCCCGTGGAGGAAGATTTCCTCCTCGACACATTCGACACCACACATAGGTCTACCTCCATATTACCTATGCTCAAAGGAGTGGTTAAGCATGCGCCAGAAGTTTTTAAGGACCCAGTTAGGGCCAGGGTCATTAACCGGCGCATCGAGAAAAAATACAAAGCTGCCTCCACAGATCCCTCCTACATCAGAGGGCCAGCGGCACTAGATTCTCTAGTGGTATCCACTGCACGTAAACGGGCAAATTCCCAGCGTCCGGCGAAGCACCACCACCTGACAAAGACTCAAAACTACTGGACGCATCAGGGAAGCTTACTGCGTCACAAGCAGCCAATATGTGGCGTATCGCCAATACTCAAGCGCTATTGGCCAGATATGACAGGGCACATTATGACGAGTAAGAAAGCATAATGCACCACCTCCCTGAAAAATATAAAGCTAGGGCCAATGAACTAATTCAAGAGGGTAAGACTATTACTAACACCTCTATACGTTGTGCCCTAGATGCAGCAGACAGCTTCCAGGGCCATCAATACCAGCGTCCTCCTCCGTCGCCATGCTTGGCTAAGAATATCAGGGTTTAAACCGGAGGTACAAGCCTCCATCCTTAACCATCCCTTTGACCAGGAACATCTATTTGGCCCAAAAGTGGATGAGGCCCTAGAAACAATGAAGAAGGATACGGATACGGTGAAATCCATGGGAGCCTTACAGTGACACCCTCCTAGACGCTCCGTTCGCCGCTCTTCCTTTCGAAGTACGTCTAGAGGCTACTCCTCAGACACTGCGTTCACTTCATACAAATCCCCTACTCAGTCCACCTTCACAAGGGGTTATCAAAGAGGCGGCTATAGGGGTAACAATAATAAAGGCAGAGGCAAAACAAACAACGCCCGCTCTGCCACACCGCCTACACAATGACTTCCCCCCCCCCCCCTCCCCCCTCCCCCCAGACCATTCAACTCCGGTCGGGGGCAGACTCCAACATTTCCTTCCTGTCTGGGCTACCATCACCTCAGACAAATGGGTAACACAGATAATTCGGTCAGGCTACTGCCTAGAACTAATATCTACCCCCCCAAACATTCCACCCAGGCAGCGCCCAATGTCACAAGAACATCTAAGCAGGAGGTAATCTCCATCCTACAGAAACAGGCAATAGAACCCGTTCCTACCAACCAACAAAATATGGGAGTCTACTCCCTATATTTCCTCATACCAAAAAGGGACGAGACTCTGCGACCCATCCTAGATCTCCGGCCCCTAAACACATACATATACTCAGACCATTTTCATATGGTGACGCTTCAGCAGGTACTTCCGCTCCTCTCCCAAAACGACTTTTTGACCACTTTAGACCTAAAAGACGCTTATTTCCACATTCCAGTGCACAAAGCTCACCGGAAGTACCTCAGATTTGTAGTGGACGGACAACACTACCAATTCAAAGTGCTCCCGTTCGGAGTCACAACAGCGCCAAGGGTATTCACCAAGTGCCTAGCAGTGGTGGCAGCACATTTGCGAAGACAACACATCCACGTCTTCCCATACTTAGACGACTGGCTGATAAAAGCCAGGTCATACAATCAGTGTGTACAACACACGTCCACCACCATTCAACTACTCCACCAACTGGGCTTCACAGTAAACCACCAGAAGTCTCATCTACAACCATCCCACATAAAACAATACCTTGGTGCCACCATAGACACCTCAAGAGCTCTAGCCTACCCCAATCCTGCCAGGATTGCAAGCATTCAAGCTCTACGCACAAAATTCATAGCACAACACTCCCTTCCAGCTCGAGTGTTTATGCAACTAATAGGGATGATGGCCTCTTGCATCTTCATAGTACCTCACGCAAGACTCCAGATGCGTCCTCTCCAAGAGTGCTTAGCGCACCAATGGAACCAGGCCCAGGGTCAATTAACAGATCTGGTGTTGGTAGACGGTCGCACCCATCGCTCTCTGCAGTGGTGGAACACCACAAACATTTCCAAAGGTCACCGTTCCTGGACCCGGTTCCTCAAATAGTACTGACAACGGACGCATCGCTCTCCGGCTGGGGAGCTCATCTACTACATCTCACCACACAGGGCAAGTGGACACCTCAACAAAAGTTACTCCATATCAACCATCTGGAGTTACTAGCAATCTTCTTAGCCCTAAAATCTTTTCAAACCCAAATTTCAGGCAAGGCAGTCCTGATCCGCACATACAACATGACAGCCATGTATTCTATTCAAAAACAAGGCGGCACACACACTCCACAGCTCTCTCTACTAGCACAGAGCATATGGAGATGGGCAATACCCCAGAAAATCTTTCTCCTAGCTCAGCATGTCCCAGGAGTCCAAAACACAGTGGCAGATCTGCTCAGCAGGCAGACACAACAAATCCACGAGTGGGAGCTTCACCCGCAAGTTCTTCACCCGTACTTTCAAATGTGGTGGCATCCACAGATAGACCTCTTCGCCACCCACGAAGACGCCAAATGCCCAAGCTTCGCCGCCAGATACCCACACCCATTGTCCAAAGGAAATGCGATATAGATGAACTGGTCAGGCAGATTTGCGTACGCTTTTCTGCCTCTCCCACTCATTCCACTAGTGGTGCGCAAACTACAACAACACTCCCTCACACTAATCTTAGTAGCTCCAAAGTGGGCCAGACAACCGTGGTATACCACACTGCTGAAACTATCTGTAGTACCGCACCAAAAACTACACCTCTCTCCACACCTCTTAACCCAGAACCATGGAGAGATCAAACACCCGGACTCAGCGCAGCTCAACCTTGCGATCTGGCTTCTGAAATCCTAGAATTCGGGTACCTAAATCTTCCCCCTGACTGTATGAACATCATCAGAGAAGCTAGAAGACCTACCACTAGAGCGTGCTACGCCGCCAAGTGGAAACGTTTTGTTGTTTATTGCCATAACACCATCAATCCACTGGACGTGTCCATTCAACACATCATAGGCTACTTACTCCACCTACAAAGGTGCAATCTAGCCTATACGTCCATTCGACTACACCTCGCAGCTATTGCAGCTTACCTACAACACAGGCAACATCTATCACTCTTTAGAGTACCTGCCATTAAAGCCTTCATGGAAGGCCTTAAAAGAATAATTCCCCCCAGAGTGTCACCCTCACCTGTGTCGAACTTAAATATCGTTCTCACAAGGCTAATGGGGCCTCCCTTCGAACCTCTGCACAAATGCGAACTACAATTCCTAACATGGAAAACCGCTTTTCTTGTAGCCATCACTTCCATTAGAAGGGTCAGTGAGATACAAGCACTTACCATTCAAGAACCTTTTCTCCAAATGCACCACAACAAGGTTGTTCTCCGTACCAACCCAAAGTTCCTCCCTAAAGTCATTTCTCCTTTTCATCTAAACCAAACAGTAGAACTACCAGTATTTTTCCCGCAACCACAGACCGTTGCAGAAAGGGCTCTTCACACACTGGATGTCAAACGAGCATTACTCTACTACATTCAAAGAACACAACCTTTCCGTAAGACCAAACAACTGTTTGTTTGTTTCTCTCCACCACACAAAGGCAACCCCATCTCAAAATCAGGGATAGCTAGGCGGATTGTAAAATGCATTCAAATCTGCTACCATAAAGCAAAGCAAACGCTATCCATTCCCCCTAAAGCCCATTCTACACGAAAAATAGGGGCTTCCATGGCATTCTTAGGGAACATCCCATTAGATGATATCTGCAAAGCAGCTACATGGTCAACACCACACACTTTCACCAAACACTATTGTGTAGATGTGCAAACTAAGCAACAAGCTAGTGTGGGCCAGGCAGTACTCAAAACATTATTTCCAACCGCTGCAACAGATACGGGTGGTCGCCGCTAACGGTGGGTACTGCTATATAATCTATGCACAAGTGTGTAATCTGCAGCTCATATGCCTCGAACAGAATATGCTACTTACCAGTATGCATCTGTTCTTGGCATGTGGAGCTGCAGATCTACACACGCCCACCCGCCTCCCCGGCTACCTGTATCTGTCCCAGTTTATCTTATTTAGATAGCACACACATGGGCATCTTCACTGTTATTACTACGCTCCATCTTTCCCTGCTGGCGAAAAACAATCTGAGGATGGAGCCGAAGCCCATGCGCAATACGATCCAAAGGAGGAGTCACCTACCTCGTGACTTCCAAAGACTTTCCAAGAGGAAAAACAAACTGCAAACATCTGGGCCCAACACCAGATGGCGATCTATGCACAAGTGTGTAGATCTGCAGCTCTACATGCCAAGAACAGATGCATACTGGTAAGTAGCATATTCCTTATATACAGAATCACAGACTCCATATCAGTATTTCATAAAAAATGTTAATCGATCAATCTTGTACTGAGATGTAAATCAAAAACTTAAGGTATCCTTTGTCATTCCTCCTACTTGTTGATGAAAAATCACAATATTCCTACACTGATTTTTTTATTTTTTTTTTATTTTTTGAAAAGTAATCAAACCAATGCTCATACAAATATAGTAAAGCAAAGTGCTTTTACTATATTTGCATGAGCATTGGTTTGATTGACTGTTTTTTTTTTAAATTGCTTGCATGGGATTTTGATAATATTGAAATGTTTATTTAGAGTTATCCATGTGCAGAGATTCACAGATAAAAATCATTGTACGAATATTGTTTAAAAATCACAAGTGTAAATAGGAGGAACATTTTTTTTGCCCAAAAGATATTTGAATCCGTTTAATGTATGTCAGATAAAGAAAAAGCTGTAGTTTGAAATGTGTAGAAATATGCAGAGATATTCTTTCTAGTAATAACTGCGTGCATGCAAAAAAATATATACTGCTACAAATATTTCTTTTCTGAAGATCAGTGTTCATTTCAGAAAAACCTATCAGAAGCGGAAAATACCAGTGCTCGTTTTTTAGGTTTCGCCTGCACAGCTCTTGGGTTGTGCTTGTGAAATCCATTATTTTAATATATCTTTAAAGGGACTTTTGGTCTGTATGCTTGTCTGATTACTTTCCTCCGTTTCTAATGGTTGTAGCCTGTTCTCCCTTCTGTTTCTCTCATCAGTGTCCTGTGGCCTAGCTACTCATTTCCAACCTTGTTGGTGGTTTGAACTTTATTTCTTTTTGTTAAAGCTGCACACTGTTTACTTTTTAGACACTTAATATTACTATATCTGACTCCTAAACAGGCAGTCAGAGATACATTGCAGTTAAAAGGGGCTTCATTTAAATGCTTTAGCCAGTGCATGGGCACTGTGGCCAAAATCTCTAGGGACCCCACTAAACACAGATTATTCTAAATGTTACTACCAAATTGGCAGTGAAATGTGCAGTTACATTGCAGGCATTAGGGCCATGATTTCAATGGTGCAACAGGTGCAGTTACATCTGGGACCAAAGCTCTAGGAACCCCTCTAAACACCAAATATTGCTATATTTTACTACTGAACAGGCAGTCATAAATGCAATTATCTTGCAGTTAAAAGGGGCATGATTTTAATGGTGCAGTAGGTGCAGTGGCACCATGGTCAAAAGTTCTAGAGACCACACTAAACACAGATTATTACTAAATGTTACCACTAAACAGGCAGTCATAAGTGCAGTTATCTAGCAGGCATTACGGTCATGATTTGAATTGTGCATCAGGTGCTGTGGCACCGGGACCAAAAGCTCTAGGCACCCCGATAAACACTGATTATTGCTATATTTTACAACTGAACAGGCAGTCACAATTGGTAATCTTGCAGGCTCTAGGGTCATGATTTAAATAGTGCAGCAGGTGCAGTGGCACTGGGGCCAAAAGTCGTCAGAACTCCTGTGATCACCAAATATTGCTGTATTTAACTAAGCAGGCAGTCACGTGCAGTTAGCTTGCAGGCAGTAGGGGTCATGATTTGATGCAGCAGGTGCAATTACACTGGGCCCCAAAGCTCTAGGAACAGCTCTATTCCCGAAATGTTACTACTAAATGGTCAGCCACAAGTGGAGTTACATTGCAGGCAATAGGGTAATGTTTTGAATGGTGCAGCAGGTGTAGTGGCACCAGCCCTAGAAACTGTCACTAAACACAGAATAATGCTATATTTTACTACTAAACAGGCCGTCACAAATGCAGTTATCTTGCAGGTACTATGGCCATGATTTAAATGGCTCAGCAGGTGGAGTAGCACCAGGACCACATGTTGTCCCCTGGCTGCACGCATTCAAAACATGCTTGTTTAACTCTGTTTCAGTTGGTGGAACTTTTAACACATTTTCACATTCTTTGTGATATTGTTCCACTATCAAAATTGCATTTTTTTTTCTCTGTCATGTTTGTTGTTGGCGCATTATGTAGCATAAGCCCGAATTAAGTGATTGCAGTGCTTAACATGAGCACCCTCTGTGGTGCTCTGAAGGGATGTTTTAACTGCCTTTATCTGTTGGGACAGTTCTGTATAACATTACAGCGCCAGACAACTGCAGCAGAGTCTTGGATTGTAAGCATTGTCATCTGCCTGTAAAAGTATTCCTCGAGTTAGGGGGGCGGAGCTTGCTCGTGATCAAGATGGCCACTTGAGCTGCGAGCTCCGATACACCGTGGAACTACCATTCAATTATCCGACAACTACACGCATTAAATTGAGCCTCAAAGCACGTCCCGGTTACCGGAAGAGATCCGGAAAGTACAGTGCCGATCCCAGTCCTGGTGCGATCGTTCATTGCGGAGCTGCGGAAGACTGCATGTGACGGCCTAGCTGGGCCGAGATCCCCGGCCTCTGGTGGTGCGGCGCGGTGACCCGCACTCCGGTGCTTGGGAGTGCAACGCTTCTGGACCTGATTTGAGGTGACGGCGCTGGTGACAAACCCCCGCCCCGAGGCGTGCGGAGCAGTTCTCGGACCGAGAATTTACCTGGAGAGCAGGGCCTCCCTCTGTGGCGGAAGAGCACCTTAGCGGCACAAATACAGGACGCTCGCTGAGCTGCAACAAAGTAGCGGAGACCAGAGGGGCGTGGCTTGACGCGAGGCAAGATGGCCGCACTGTAGTGCTGCTCCGCCGGCCGCCGCCAACATCCTACAATATCCTGCTCTCTAGCTGCCCGCCACCGAGCGCCAGGGTACAGGATCGAGCCCCCGGATCGGACACATGCTGAGGCTGTCGCTCCGGTGCGGCTCCGTGATCTGTGGCCGTGACTGTGGCGCGGCGCCTGGCGGGGCCGCCATTTTGGGACGTCTGCGGGGCGCGGAGTGAACGAGGCGGCGAGGAGTTACATCGCGCTGAGACCCTCCCGAGCCGCTTGTCTGGTGCCTGTGCGGTGATCGTCGGAGGAGAGGTGAAAACGGGGCCGACTCAGGAGCTGCCTGACACTGTGCGCGTCGGCGGAGGAAGAGAGTGGTGGCTCGGCGAGCGCGGGGGAGGAGCGAGCGGTGCGGTGCCCACGCAAGCTGCCGGCTTCGGACGGGTGAGTAGGCCCTGTGGCCGGTGGCGCGCTCCCCCCCCCCCCCCCCCCCCCCCACCTGTGTCTGACCCGGACTGCCCAGTGCTGGTTTACAAGTGCCTGGACGCCCACGCTAGCTGCGGACCACTGCGGGCTCCGGGGGTCTGGGGAGAGAGAGGCAGATTGAAGAACGTGACTGCTGACTGGGCTGCGACGAGGGGTCACCGAGCTGTCGGCTCGGTGGCGGATCCCCTTCCTCCCGCCCCCCCCCTCCGCTGGGTACTGATTGAACTGCCTTGTGTTTAGCTGCTGAGACCTGGGTGACTGTCCTGGAAGCTGGAAACACACGCACCGTGGTGCGGACCTCTGCCAGGGGGACTGAGTGGTGGAAGGTGGCGCAGGATCGTCGTGGGACCTCTGGGGGGCCACTGGTGGCGAGCTCACTGCTGGCGGTGGTGGGACCTGCGGCGCTACTCATGTGAGCTGGTGGGGCTAGGGCCCGCTGGCGCTGTGTGGTGTATACCGCGTGGGCCCCCCCTGGAGCGATCGCGGACGGCGGACGCTGCTCCCCTCCCCCCTGATTAGATCCTGCCATCGCCTGGTGTTTTGCTCCTTCCTGGCCTGGGGGCGCGCCTCCTTCCCCTGTTAGCCCTGCTGCCCCTGTCGTGCCCGGGTCGGTATGGGCTGAGGGGCGACCATGGGCAAGCCAGACAAGGCTCAAGGGCGGCTCACGTTTGAGACGCGCAAGGGAGGCAAGTCGTCGCACTCACTGACTTCGGACTCGGAGTTGGAGTCAACCACGCCGGCCCCCACTGCCTTGGAGAAAACGCTGTCGGCAATTCAGGCCAGCCTGCAATCCATAGATGGCAAGATAGAGGCCCTCAGTGGACGCATGGACTCCATTCCGCCAAGTTGGACAGGCAGGGGGTGCGCTTGGGCGAGGCAGAACAGCGCATCTCGGAAAACGAGGATGGCCTCAGGCAGGTTTCCGACAAGACCACGAACATTGCGAAGCTGCTGGCAGTGATACAGGCCAAGAACGAGGATATTGAGGCGCGTTCTCGGCGCAACAACGTACAGATTTTGAGTCTGCCGGAATCTACCAATGTGGGCAGGTTTGAGGATTACATCGAAACCATGATACGGGACGTCTGTGAGCCCACGAATCTCTCAGCCATGTTTGCCGTTGAGCGCGCCCATAGATCCCTGAATGCGCGTCCGCCACCGGGCGCTCCACCGCGCCCCATCATAGCTAGACTGTTGAACTTTAGGGACAGAGACACACTGCTCCGTATCACTCGCCAGAAAGGCACGATCAACTACCAAGGCAATGTCCTCTCCTTTTTCCCTGACTTCACTGCTGCAGTCCAGGCAGCCCGTAAAGAATTCCTAGGGGTTAAAAAACTGCTCATGAAAGACCATGTCCCTTATGCGATGCTGTATCCGGCGCGTCTCCGTATAGGCACTGATGACGCGGCTAAAATATTCACTAGCCCAAAATCGGCTATGGACTATGCTAAATCACTGAGGAAAAGGCAACAGCAATCCGCTCCTACCTCCGAGATTGATGATTGAATGAGATTTCACCTCTCCGCTGCTGGGTCCGCGTTGAGGCCTGCTCGGCTTGCACACTATGTGGCTGCCTTGGGTCGCATGTCTGCTAACTTCTAGCTGCTGTTTGCTGCACTGCTGTGCTGCGCTCGTGCTATCTCTTCTGTGACTTCCTGTCGGCTATTGCTATGTACTGTTGCTTAGGTATGTGGCCATGGCTGGCTCAGGGGCCGGCTAGGTGTCACCTGCATGTACTTTCAGCCCTTGGCTATCATGGTGCGAGATGCGCTACTGGGTCTCGTTGACTGCCACACACGTGGCGATACTGTTGTACCGCGGCTGGGCATCTGAGCCGCACGCTGGGCAGACATATGGCGCCTCGGGTGGTGGGTTACTCACTGGGAGCATTAGACAACAGAACGGCGGCCCCCTCCCCAAAAGACTGGGAGGTGTTTGCGGCCGCTACGTTCCCCCAATGGGTGCTCCCCACTTTTCTTTCTCACTGTTGAGCAATGGGCTTGTTTTTGGTTCTGTTTTTATATTATGTTGGGTAGGGGCGGGGATTATCTTTGGCAAAGTTGGGCTGCTGAAGTGGGTGGTGGGCAGGGGTTCAATACAGTTCCGGATGCAAGAGGAGTACGAGCCTGGAGCGTGGGCTTGGATGATGAGGCGAGGTACGAGTGGTGATGCGATGTGGAGAATGACAGCTGGGGTTGCAGTGGGACCATTACTTAGAGACAATGGGTGAAGAGTACAGATGCTTAACCTGGAATGTCCGCGGACTTAACACCCCAAAGAAAATCAGACCGGTCCTGCACTACTTAGACAGGCACAATGTCCAGGTGGCGTTGCTGCAAGAGACGCACCTCACTAAACACACAGAGGCCGCGATGGCGTGTAGGTGGGTGGGGTTTCGGCTCGCTTCCTCGTACTCAGCCTATGCGCAAGGGGTGGTCATACTGGTCAAAAAAAGTGTCCCTTTCCAACCTGTGCGAACATCTACTGACTCAGAGGAGCGCTGGGCGGCGGTACAGGGCAGACTAGGCATGACCTATGTTACGATTCTAAATATGGATGGCCCTGTGGTGGATGATCCCTCCCCCTTTGCGCAGATGCTCGCTGCGGTGCGCTCCTGGCCGGATGCTGCGATACTCTGGGGGGGAGACCTCCACACACATCTCAATCCACAGGTTGATAAATCAAACCCGACGGGTGCTCGCACGCTTAGAGTGGCTCAGTGTGTTCGGGAGGCGATGGGGGAGTTGGGATTGGTGGATGTTTGGCGGTTGAGGAATGAACGGACTTGCATAGGCACGCACATCCCACCGGCCCATAACAGCTGGTCCCGACTGGATTATTGGTTGTTGGGAGAGGAGGCTAACAGATGGGTGCTCGATGTCCGCAACCTACCACGCAAACTGTCAGATCACAGCCCTGTATATCTGCACCTGCGGATTCCGGCATGCCCCCACCGCCCCTTCACATGGCGCTTTCGCGCGGAGGCACTGCATGACCCGCTATACGCAGATACTATTAGGGAGGCCATAGTCAACTATTTCGCTGAAAACACGGGCTCCGTGGCTAGCCAGGCGTCTCTCTGGGAGGCGTTCAAAGTGACGATCCGGGGGGTCTGCATTGGCACCACCGCAGGCATTCTGAGGGACATACGGGGGCAACTTGCTAAAATTGAGACTGCTCTTGCTGGGTTGGAGAGGGACTATTACGCGGCGCCGTCTACTGCCACGTTGGCACGTATACAGGAGCTGCTTGTGGAATATGATAAATGGGCGGACACAGAAGTAAGATACAAGGGGAAGCGACATGTGGCTAGGGCATATGGTGAGGGTGGGCGACCTGGCAGAAATCTGGCCGCTAAATTACAATTTCGAGCGAATCATCAACAAATAGACAAGATTGTGGATGCTGCTGGAACGGAGCATTTCACGCCGCAGGCCATTGTAGACCAATTTAAAGACTGTTATCAGACACTCTACACGTCGCAGGGGGAGGTGGACGGATCGGCTCTGTCGGACTACTTGTCGGACATAGCGTGTGCGTGGCTCTGCGACTCCCATCGGGAATATCTATCACTGCCAATAGATGTACATGATGTCCGAGTAGCTATTATTTCTCTTCCCAACAAAAAGGCCCCCGGGCCTGACGGCCTGTCGGCCGAATTCTACAAGACTTGCATCGACCTACTTGCCCCACATCTACTGGAACTTTATGCTGAGGCACATGAGGCTGGCGTCTTGCCTCCGTCTCTGCGCCAGGCCATGATCATTACTCTCCTTAAAAAGGATAAGCCGCCCTCCAGTTGCGACTCCTATCGTCCCCTATCACTGATTAATCTGGACGCAAAAATATTTGCTAAAATTCTGGCCACAAAACTGCAGCCGCTAATGACCCGACTGGTGCTCCCCGATCAATCCGGGTTTATACCGGAGTGATCCACCTCTCACAATCTGCGGACTATTTTCTCCATGTTCCATATCCTTAATCCTGAGTTGCCGGCGGCTGCTGTCATGCTGGACGCGGCTAAAGCCTTTGACTCCGTTGAATGGCACTATATGTTTAACATACTACATAAGATGGGTTTCCTGGAGGTCATGCTGCAGTGGATTCGGCTTTTGTACACAGACATATCGGCGGTGGTGCGCGTGGGTAACCACACGTCTGGGCCTTTCCGAATTGCGAGGGGTACGAGGCAGGGGTGCCCGCTGTCCCCTTTACTGTTCGCCCTTGTTCTTGAACCGCTGGCTTGTAAGATTCGGCAATGTCACAGGGCGTCTGCCCTCAACTTTAACCATCGGCCAGTTGGAATATCAATGTACGCGGACGATATGGTCTTGTTCATCCGGCATCCCCAAATACACTTAGCCCCGGTCCTCCGGGAATACATTAAATTTGGTCTGTACTCAGGGCTCACGATAAACTGGGACAAATCGGTCGTCATTCCACTTATGGCGATTACGTCCCAGCCCCACCTGGAATACCCTTTGATTTGGACGTCAGACCCAGTAAAATATCTCGGAGTGTGGGTCCATCGTGATCCCGAGGTAGTGATCAGGGAAAATTACAGTAGGGCTTATGACACGCTGGTGCGGCAGGTGGACGGCTGGCTGCGTCTCCCCTTGTCCCTGGCAGACCGCATCGCTGTGATAAAAATGGTTGTCCTTCCGCGCTTTCTATACTTATATTGCAATATACCGATTAAACTGACTCAGCAATTTTTCGCACTGCTGCGTGCCCAACTACTGCGCTTAATTTGTGGGGGACGACACCCTAGAATTCGCTGGAAAACACTGACCTTGTCGTACGACAGAGGGGGATTCGCGGCGCCAGACTTCTACGTGTATTATCTCTGCGCACAGGCGCAATATGCGTACTATTGGTATGGACCACACAACTTCATTCCGCATGTGGCGGTGGAGGATGGGGACGCCCATCCCACCCCACTTCGAGGTATGCTCACGCACACTGCCCGACACACGCCACGCGCTGAAATTAACACGCTGGACATGACAATTGCGGCCTGGCAGGCGATAGGCCGTAGGACGCGGAGGCTGCCGCTGTATGCGCCGGCCCTGCCATTGGCGCACCACGCTGCCTTGTCGGTCACACGGGAGGCGGGTCCTCTAACATCGCTTAAAGAAGCTGGTATCACTCATATGCAAGACTTGTATCCGCAGGGACACTATCTAGAACAGAATGATCTAGCCTACATACAAAACCCCACGCCTTTGTTTGTGTATACTTGTCACCGTCTCAAAAAGGCCATGAAAGCTCACTACCCCTGTTTCCCAGCTAAGCCCCCCACACTCAAGGCACTGCAATTGCTGTTGGTAGCTCCCTCTAAGAAGAAACTACTTACTAAATTGTACAGAGCTGTACAGGAGGAGACGGTTAACGGCCCCGATGCTAGTCTCGCAAAATGGAATGCTATTCTAGATCCCCAGCTCACGGATGCGGATTGGGAGCGGATTTGTCAGCTGACGGGCCGCCTGACCCCCAATGGCAACCTGCGAATTATCCACTTTAAATTCCTACATCAAGTATACTATACCCCGGCCCGACTGCACAGAATGGGGTTGAGGGAGTCGGCTCAGTGTAGACGATGTGGACAGGTAGATGCGGATTTTCTGCACCTCGCTTGGAGCTGTGTGCCAGTGTTTGAGTACTGGGGAGAGGTGCTGACTCACATTCATAAAATGACGGGGGCTCTGCTTCCATGTGTGCCTGCGGTGTGTCTGTTGGCTCATGTGCCTCAGCTGAAGGGCGTGGTGGGCAGATTTGCGAGGATCGCTCTTCTGCTGGCTAAACGGCGCACTCTGTTTACGTGGGACGGTGTGGCCAAACCAAAATTAAGTAAGTGGCTGTCGGACATGGTATACTGCAGGGAAAACTTGGAACTGTATGCAGAGGAGTTGCCCGCCTCATCCCAACCGAAAGATATTTGGGGGCCGCTCAGACATTTCCTTGCTGAGACAACGCTGGCTGCTGCTGAATAATTGCGGTTATGTCACGTATATTGATAGGGGTACTGCTGCGCTGTTGTTAAGGCGGGCCCGCAGCGGGGCGCGCACCGTGTTTCCAAAGTGCACACTGTGATTTATGACTCTGTCCGGAACTGTACTGTTGTTACAACGTTTTGTTCTTCTGTATGCTGCTCACAGATGACTGTGAAATGTACTTTATTTTACCTAATAAACAGATTTTTTTTAAAAAAGTAGCGGAGACCAGGTGAGAAGACTGGCGAAAGAACGCCCGCCCGGTGTTGCATGTCTGGGCGCCTGGTGCCTTACCGTAACCGGAGTCAACTGAGTGGGACAGAATTAGATTCCCGGCTCCCCCGCGGGGCTGCGACTTAATAACTTGAAGCGACCTGCTCCGCCATTACGATCCTGAGCGTTGGGGCTACCTCTGTGCGGCCGCATCACCAGCGAGCGCTTAGGCCAGTGAGTGCCACATCTCGAGTGGGTGCTCCCCGCAGCAGAGGGGGTGACACCCAGAAGGGTTGGCCTGCGTCTGTGCGGCGAGGGATCGTCACGCATCCACCTCGGGCAGTCCCTAAAGCCTGGAAAGCTGGGGCAGTCCTCCCCCCGGCGCTGCCTGCCCGGTCCCGCGCTGTAGTGGCAGGTGAACGCGGCCTCGCTGGGGTTATCTGCTAGGAGCACAGCTATGGGTTGCTGCCAGATGGTCTCCCCACCCCCCAACCCCCCCACCCCCATGGTTCACTAGTAGGATCGGCCACACGGAGACAGCCAGGTACCCACCTTACCACTGGAGTCGAAGGGTGGTGAGGGTGCTGAGGAGGTGTTGGCGCTTGACTGTGGGGGCCGGTGGTTCGACGTTGAGGAGTCCGCATCCTTATACACGCTTGTGCCGAGATTGCCCCACGGAGCAGGCCTGATCAAACGACGCGGGCTTGAGACATAGCTCACAGGTGCGAGGATATATCCGGTCTGCTGAGTAATACCACGGCAACCTTATAGAGTCCTGGACACGCGGACCACTATAACTGCGCCTCAAGCCTGACTTGCGCCCTGCAGCTTGCGTAGCGGTGCTTGGAAACGACTAGAAAGGGAAGAACAGACCGGTCTCAGCCGAAACTCTTGTTCCATCAAAAGCCATCGAAGTCTCATGACACCACCACTGAAGACGAGGCCAGCATGCATGGACACTCTGCTGAGGAGACACACCAGGACATTCGGGGCATGCTGATCGCAATGGAGAAGAGTTTGCAGAGTGGTATCACCTCGCTGGGCACTAAGATGGATGCCCTGTCCTATAGAATGGATCGCATGGTGGAAAGACTAGATGAGCACGTTGAGCGTCTCGATGTGTCCGAGCGCAGGATTACTGAGATGGAATGGTCGCAAACCACCCTGGATGCCGCGCATAAGCAACTAGGCAGAGTGAGGAGGGTCCTGCAAGATAAAACAGAGGATTTAGAAGCGCGCTCACCACGCTGTAATCTCAGAATCACAGGACTTCCGGAAAATACCCCCACAGGCAACATGGAACTATTCATAGAAAAACTCCTCATATCTCTACTAGTTGACGATGTCTTCTCATCCATGTTTGTGGTGGAAAGGGCACATTGGTCCCTGGGTCCGCGCCCGCCTCTGGGGACTCACGCCAGAGTACCGCCTGCAGACAATGAGTATCATGCTAGGACTGGGCTGGGTATCGGGATTGTTGTGATTCGTGTCCTGTAATTCAGAGATGCAGACCGTAACAAGTAGTTGGGCAGTTGGGGGCATAGGAGAGAAGTTTGGGAACTAGTACAGGTGGTAACATGTTGTCACTGCGGTGTCCCCCCTCTCCACGAGGGCTATTGGGGGGGTGGAGGGCCACCCACATGATCTAGTTGGGCGTCTGCATTTGAGGATCCCTTATGGGGAATCTTGGACTGATTTAGCATATCCTAGCCCCTACCTGCTTGTTGGGTGCCCAGGCATATACGATATGGACCCCCTGCCATTTGAGGACTCGGTGGTTCATCCAGACATGTAGTTGTACACTATGGTTTAGACGGTGTGTGGGGCGAGGCTCTACATGGGCTTGGCAGTTTTTTCCTATAAGCTAGCGAGCAACATCCGCCCATGCGTGAATCACACCAGGGGAAAGTTTAGTCACGTAAACTAGTTGGGGGGAGGCGGGCAGCATGCCATTGGGGTAAATGCATTGAGTTTGTTGTGTGGTGGGATGGGTTGTTTGGGGAGTGTTGGGGGTGCTTTCCATCAGGCCACAGTTGGGGGGACCTGATGTGGGTGGGGGGAGGGACGTTTTTGAGACTCAGACTATGGGATATTCAATCATGGTTGTTCACATGTGATATGTTCTTGGAATGTGATACTTCACATTGCGACATGGCAACACACACTGACAACATGACGCACTCTCCTGTAGGTAATAGGGCTACCGGGACGGATACTATTAGAACATTAACATGGAATGTTAGGGAGCTAAACGATCACAGAAAGGTTTGTAAAGTCCTTTCGTTTCTGACACGACATGTGAAAGACATCGCATTACTACAGGAGACCCATCTCCCACCCAACTTAACTATGTTACGTAGCAGAGGGTTACATGGCAACATACACAACGCAGGATTCACCACACACGCACGTGGAGTCCTCACTTGGGTCAATCCAAAATCCTCACTCACGCTTATCCCTGTGTTTTTTTATACTAATGTGGGCTCTGTAGAGGATTACCAAGTGGTCTGGGAGACCTGTAAGATCTACATTAGAGGGTTCACGATATCAAAGCACTCTGGTGTACTTCGCTCCCTGCGTAAACGGCTGTCTGACCTTGAAGGGAAAATCAGCACGTTAGAGAGGCGACTATTGATAGATCCAAGGGACTCTGTCAAGACGGAACTTTCGGAACTGCTGGAGTCATACCACACAACAGCGGATGACGAAATTAAGCATATGGGCAAATACGCCACAGCTCGCAGGTACAGTGAGAGCGAAAGACCGGGGTCTGTCCTGGCCCAATTGATTAGGGAAAAAAAGGGATAAGATAATCGTGGCTGAGGTTAGATCTGCGGAAGGAAAGCTCTTAACGGAGGTCTCTGATGTGGCGGACAGATTCCACCAATATTATACTGACTTGTATTCCACACGTAGTGCGACTTCAGATGATGAGATACTAGACTACTTATCACACATACGACTTCCGTGGCTTACCAACATGCACAGGGAGTTCCTCATGAGACCAATAGAACGTGACGAAATCCTACTGGCTCTTTCTGGTATGCGAGCGGGTAGTGCCCCTGAGTCTGATGGGCTTACAGTCTCTTTCTACAGGGCTTTTCTCGACCAACTATTGCCGCAGCTGACCACCCTGTTCGACGATGTGTGTCACGGGCACAATGCCACCCTCAATGACCGAGGCGGTTATAGTTGCGTTACTCAAACCTGGCAAACCTCCGGAGGAATGTGCCTCTTACCGCCCGCTGTCATTGCTAAATGTTGACACGAAAATCTTCGCCAAAATTTTAGCAAATCGACTGGTCCCCTTGGTCCCGCTGTTGGTCGTGCCAGAGCAAGCCGGATTCGTCCCAGGCAGGAACTTGACATACAACCTGCACATGGTTTTCGGGGCATTACAGCACACTAGGCCGGAAACGTCAGCAATTGCAGTCTTTCTTTTTTTTTTTTGTGAAATATTTTTATTTGCATTTTCAACCAAACAACCAACGTGTTACAGATGGTCACTCTCGCACCCAAATACCCTCCCCCTCCCCCGCTCGCCTCCCATAGCATCTTGTCCATAACATAAACCCACCAAAGAATCAGCTCTGGAGCCGGTGACCTATTTGGGAGTCTACTCCCCTCTCCGCCTGTCCTCCCCCATAGTCTATTACACTCGTCCCATAGCACTCCGTGTTCAACCGCAGTAAGTTTCGAAGAGGCCCACCCTTCGCTATTCAGGGTCCAAACCCCCATCCAGACCATGATACTTCATGATACTT
The DNA here is from genome assembly GCF_964204655.1 of Triturus cristatus. Lineage (NCBI taxonomy): Eukaryota > Metazoa > Chordata > Amphibia > Caudata > Salamandridae > Triturus > Triturus cristatus. Next base: position 489,566 of record NC_140579.1, read on the forward strand.
CCTCCATTTCCCCCGTGCCTTATGGAACTTCTGGGGGCACCCTCTCGCTGTATATGTAACCCTTTCTGCCGCCATGTAGAGGTCCATTCCCCGTCTCCATTCATCCAGCTGTGGGGTAAGCGCTGCCCCCATGCACAAGCCACATCCCCTTTCACCACCACTAATGCTAATAATGCAAAGATAAGTTGTCAGCAGTCTTTCTTGATATAGAGAAGGCATTCGACTCTGTTGAATGGCCCTTCATGACGCAGGTTTGGACTAGGATGGGTGTCAGCCCTACCTTTTTACAATTGCTAGGCACGCTTTATAACCTATGGCCAGGATTAAGATAGGAAATATAGTCACCGAGCCCATACGTATCACGAGAGGAACACAACAAGGTTGTCCCTTATCTCCGTTGCTATATGCGCTGGTAGCGGAGCCGCTTGCGTCCGCGCTCCGAGAGTACCATCAGCACCGAGGTCTTAACTATCCACACTATAACATTATACTTTCTACCTACGCAGATGACACCCTTCTGTATGTTAGAAACCTGGCTACAGTCTTGCGAGATGTGGTCCGTTTTGGCGCTTTGTCTGGTCTCCAAGTAAATTGGCCCAAATCCATTATCTTCCCGCTTACTACTAACACCCCCCCCGCATAGTCCCAGAGTACCCTCTGCATTGTACTACAGAGGCGGTGAGGTACTTGGGCGTTAGAGTACACACAGATCCTGACATATTGTTCAGAGAGAACTACGGTGTTACTTATAGTAAGCTTGAAGATGATGTTGAACGGTGGATAAAACTTCCACTATCCCTACTGGGAAGGATATCCATAATGAAAATGGTGGTGCTGCCGTGCCTTCTGTTTCTGTTTACTAATATCCCAATGGTCCTACCAAGGGTTTTCTTTAGTCGCTTCACTACGTTAATGCTTAAGCTAGCTTGGGCGGGTAAGCAGCCGCGGGTTAATTGGCAGATATTAGTTTTACCGTACCATCTGGGAGGACTGGGTGCACCGGACTTTGAGTTATACTACAGGGCCGCACAGAGTGCTCATGCATATTATTGGATGCACGGCTCTCCGGACATCCCCTACCTCTGTATAGAGAGGGGAAGTAGCTTCAACACTTCCGCTGTCCGCATTACTGTTTAAGGATGTGGACAGACTGACAGGAATATTAGACTCTATCAACTCCACGGCGCATGCTTGGCATCACCTTCTACAACGACAAGCATGCGTAATACTATATTTGCCGCAGACCCCATTAGATTGGCGCATATGGCTCACGCCCTATTTATTTATTTATTTGTAAAGCGCCAGAATCGACCCCCCGAAGGGATATCTCTGTGCTCGGACGGGCAGCGTGTAGAGAACTGTCTGCAAAGATAAAGGGGTTTTATTGGCATTCAACTCCCTGGGCTTAAAGACGGTGGGCAATTTATTTATAGATGGAACAGCGAAAGCTTGGGAAGATATTCCCCCCCACTGAGACGGTACCCACTCTACTGACTAGGTTCCAATTTCATAGAGTGCGCAGGGCGTTGAGGACGGTTTTAGGAGACGACTACTTGGAACCACCGGAATTGTTGGCCTTAACGCAAATTATACGTGTTAAATCCCCAAAACGTATAGTGTCCACGATTTACAACACGTCAATGGCATATAGAGCTAATCACTACACTAAAGCGCGTCTGGCTTGGCAGTGCGATCTTAACATAGATATAACAGATGAAATGTGGGCCTACTGCTGTACCAGCACCAAACATATTACACTTAATGGGGGACATAGGCATGTCCACTTCAAATACCTTAACCGGTTATATTACACCCCTGAGAGGCTACATCGGTATGGCCTCCGGGAAGACCCAAGATGCGACCGTTGTAAAGCACAGCCGGTGGACTTCCTTCACTTGGCCAGGACATGGCCGGGAATCTCTGCCTTTTGGGGGGAGGTCTTTAAAGAGCTAGGGTAAATCACCAAGCTACCTTTGGTACCGGACCCAGGGTTGGCCCCCTAGGATACTCTAGGCCTATTGCGAAGGGGGTCAGACGTTTGGTGGATATGGGTCTACTGATGGCCAGGCGTAGGGCCACCCTTAACTGGTTCCGTGGCCCAGTACCAACGATCACACAATGGTCCCGTGATATGACATATTGCTGCACACAAACCGAACTCTACAGTGATTTACTCCCTCCGCGTAACAGACCCAAAAATTTCTGGGAGTTGTACAAAACGTACTCATGGGTAGCATCCACTGACGAGGCCACGACACAGGACTGAACACAGTATCAGGGGACCGTGCTACTTACCCAAGCCAGAGTCCCAGATGCCTTTGATGTAACCCACACTACAGCTTACCGGGGCGATGAGTTGCAACTGTTGGCGTGGTGTTGGAGGGAGAGTTGTGTTAGCCAAAGCTGGTATCTGACTAGAAGTATGTGTGGTTAGCCGATTTTCACAGGAACGTACGAATTATACGCTGTCAACTTTATTCTTGGATTTGTATGCTTCACGAACGCACCATATACTCAAGTTCTTCTGAGTCTCACTTTTGATTGTATTATAAAAAACAATAAAATAATAATGTAAAAAAATTATTCCTCGAGTTTTGTGATTGCTGCCTGTTCCTTCTACTGGACGGTAAAGGAGGCTGTATAGTTTCAAGAGCAGTGAATTTGAAAACTCAAGCTGCTGGGCATTGTTGTCGCACTGTTTCAAAGCTTATCTTTGTGAGCAAGTGTGTTTGGTGACTGTATGGGATTTGTGCTGCTGTTCTTTTTTTCGGAAGGTATCTATTTTGGAATATTATTACATTTAAAAAAAAAAAAGTTTGTTTCTTCTTTGGTGTGAGTTCACCTTTTTAACACCGAGTGTATAGCTTACTAGGCAGGTATGTGGTAAGACTGACTTTTTATATTGTCTTAGCACCACAAACATGTTGTATTGTTTGCCGTATTTTCCAATGGCCATATGAATAAAGAACGTGATAATTGGGCGATACTCTGTCAACTGAAGCAGGAGTAATTTCCTAATAGTGAGAATTTTTTCTGTGGATGTATTTGCATTCTTTCAAAGTGTGGTATTTTAGCATAATAATTGATAAAAAGTGTTTGAGTTGTTCTAAGAAATGTAAACAACCTCCTGTATTTTCATTTTTATATAACATAAGGACACCAACTGCAAAGTGCAGTAATCTAGTAGGCATTAGGGTATAGTGCAGCAGATGCAGTGACACAGGGACAAATGCCTTGGGGGGAAAAAACAGTATTTGTTACAATATCCAAACTTTATAGTTTATTGCACAATAATTGAAAATGTTAGTGTACGGTTCAAATAAAGAAAAAATGTGAACCCTAAGTAAAACAATATCTGAAAGAGACACGTTAGTGATAGATTCCTTACCTTAGAATATGCCCAGGCATCAGACTGGATCCGGAAAAGTCTTTTCGTAGCAGCACCCCTGCGCGTCAGTCGGTGGTGTTGTGCAGCTCCGTGTCCATCACTGGTGTCGTATGCGCCGATGACGTCACAGAGCCTACTTAGGCGCCACCCATGCGCGCTGACGTCAGTTCTTTTTTTCCCCGCCAGCAAGCGAAGATCCGGTTAGAGCACGTACCTTAGTCACTTTTTGACTACACTTTAGAGACTTTTGTCTCCCTTTTTCTCCTTGGTGCACGTAGGAATGCCTAGATTTAAGTCTTGTGTGGCCTGCCGTCGCAATATGTCGGTGGCGTCCCCCGCGATGTTTGCCTCTACTGCCTGGAGAGCGACCACCACTCCCGGTCCTGCCGGGACTGTCGGGCCATAGCCCGAAGGCCTTGAGGGAGCGGCGCCGGAAGCTGCTGGAGGTCTGGCACTCATGCCAATGCCGTTCCAGGTCCAGGGACCATTCCCGGGAACGCTCGCGGGGCCGCAGTCGTCTCTCCTCGGGCTCCAAGTCTTCGCCCTTGGATTCCATTAAGCGATGACATAAAAAGAAGTCTAAGAAGCATGTTCGCTCTCCGACGTCCCCCTGTCAGTCCTCGGATGTGGACGAGGGGGACAGGGGTTCTGACCCTGTGGCTCCTTTGGAGCCTGGGAGTAGCACGGCCTACCCGCCTTACCCGGGTCCGTCGGCGACTCCTGAACCGGTGCAAGAATTTCTTGCCACCATGGACTGCCTTTTTAGGCCTCTGGCTCCCCGCGGTCCCATGTCCAGATCCTGTTGGGCCGTCGGCACCGCCGGTGGATCCAGCTTTGGTGCCACAGGATCATGGGCCGTTGGCTCCGACCCCGGCGCCACGAGGTCCAGCGCTGCCGGCTCCGGCCACAGCGCCACCCTCGGCTCCGGCGCCGCAGTGGGTGCCGTTTGTACGGCCTTTGCCCCGGTTCCAGGACCATTTCGTTCCTACCTGGGATCCGCATCCCATGCGGCGCCGCCTCAGCCCCGGCCGGCGCCGTTCACAGCGCCGTATGTTCCTTCTCCGGCTCCAGCTCTGCCGCCGCGGTCTGTTCCCCATGGGTGGATGACTTGGAGGACGCCGGCGACCTCGATGTCTCTTCTGACCCGGGGTTTGCCTCTCCCCGCCTACCATGGAGGAGGGCGCCTCCTACACGATGGTGCTCCGTCGGGAAGCTGAGGTGGTAAATAAAATCTTCTTTACCGGACTGAATTTCATACGAAATCTTAAAATAGCTCAAAAATAACAAGAGGCAGAATCCGTGGTATAAGAGGTTTTCTAAATGGGCTTTATTCCACTCAAAATGGCCGACTCGAGTCGCGGCCTTCAGGTTCCGTCACCACGAGGGTTCAGGAAGTGAAGTACAATACTTTATTGACAGACATGCATTTTTATAATAAGTACATTACAATGAAACGAATGTAGAAGGCGTAACATTTGATAAGAAAAGTGACATAACAGGTATGTAATCGAAACTAGGCGTAATAAGGAATAAAAGAAACATGATTGGTTAGGATTATCAGACATAGGTGGATCTATAAGATAATACTTGGCATAGATGCGCGCGCAGCAGCATGACGTGTGAGTGACGTGCAACTAGGGGGTGAAGGGACTTGACATTTAGCTCTACATGTGGAGACGAGAAGTCTGGGGGGTCAAGTCAACCTAATCCCAAATCATATCTAACATCCTATGTTTAAAGAACTATGTTATCCACAAGGAAGGACTCTCGGACAGAATCTATTCTATACTAACTGTATGTGCGTGTACAAGCGTCTAAGTGTCTATATGAGATGCGAGAGGCAGAAAACTTTCCATGGCAGCAGGGCTATGAATCACTTGCAGGAGGACGGAAAGGCTGAGTCCTTTGCTTGGTAGCTGGAGGAATGTTTACTTAAACTACTAGACAGGAATGCATCGGCTGAGGAGCAAAATAGATAATTCGAAGGTGAAATACAGCTTCTTGGCAGGCAGGCGAAAACTGGCCGAGGCAGGCACCGTTAGCTGCACAGGGAGTAGGACAAAGTTCATGGATACAGATGCGAGCTCAAGCTGAAGCTGTCAAAAGACAGAGAGCAGGGAAAGGCTTTGAGGACAGAATCGGGCCTACTTGCCTGAACTGTAAAAATGGAGTAACTTAGCCATATAAAGTCGGTGGCCTTTCATACTTAAGAATCGAATATCCAGCCCATTGATGGCGGATCTGACAGAGAACATGTCGACGGTAGACACACATATGTTTGCGTCTTAGAAACTGGAACTGGAGGGAACATACATGTACTTGTAACATGCATATAGAACCGTTGGGGTCCAAGATAGGGGACATAACTGATCAGGAAAATCCACATTTCCACATTCCCTCCTTGTCCCCTACTTGCCCTTTAAGAGATATCAATCTTCATCATTCCATCGATTTGCTCATGGAGCATCATTTCTTCTTCCTTCTTCTTCCGGTATTTTGAACGAGAACTGTGATATGGAATGCATGATGTGGCACACAGACCACAAATCGCTGGTCCACATTGCAGGCATAAACAACAACTGAAGAGCATAAGAAGGCCAATACCTAGGAAGGATAGAACTCTCCATCCCCAGGCTGATATCACACTCCAAAACCACCCGGACCACGTCCAAGTGCCTGGATTCTCGTGTATCTGGCTCACAATCTTATGAAGGCGTGTTATAGCTTTATATACAGATGGCGAATTTTCTGGTATAAATATGCAGCAGCTGGATCCGATGACCCTGCAAGCTCCGCCCCTATCGGCCAGGATGACGTCAAGGACAAGACGATTCTGGAGAACAACAATTCTCATCACTGATTGTTCCTCTGTCAGATTGCCTAGGGCGGCTATAGTCTCGTTTACTACAGCTTCAAGAGTCTTGGTGAGTCTGCGTATCAGCTTACTATTTGATATGGTACCTATATAGGGAAAGATACCTTTATTGAAATCTACATACTTGTCCCATGCCGTCTCAGTATAATCGACAACTGGGAGATCTCTACGCTCTCTTTTGTGTACTAAATGAACATTTCGATAATAATCAGGGGGAGCTAGAAAAACAGGTGGCAAAAGGAATGCTATGTAACAGGTACCATCCCAATCTAGAGGCAGACGCATATATGCAGTCTGACCACATATAAAGTAAGAATGGCGAGAAGCTCTAAATGAAGATTTACCTTGATCACGATATTCTACTGTAGTAACGCATTGGCTATGGCCCATATGTATGGAACCAACTTTTCTCACACATAATTCACCCTTAACTGGAAATACAGACATAGTGGGCAGAATTAGTTCAACTTCGGTTTTGACATTCAAAATCATAAGATTAGGCGTAAAATTACCTAATTTATACACTTCATTTTCTAAATCAGTTCCTGTTCTACTGGGGTGACCCTCCTTATTAGGGTGACAGACTTTGAATAAAACTAGATTCAGATTTCCCCATATCCAATGTTGTTGATAAACTGCTGTGTCTGGGTCTATGGAATTTAATAAACTAAACCATGCTCCACAGGAGCCATTGTGTGTGAACGGATGTGGAAAGAAAGGCAGAACTCCTTTGTTATTCTGATAGGGAGGGAGTCGGCCACACACCCAACAATTGGTGGCATTACTAGTCTGATGGGAATGATGTAACATACTAATGAAGGTGTTGTTGCGCAGCGCAAGTCTATAGGACAACTCATGTGGGGGTAATTCACTAAAAGAATGTTCATCAGTTATATTGAAAGCACGTTTAGAAACAGGATAATACATATGCAACAATATGCTTGCAGTAACTATTAAAAAACTCAAGAAAAACAAAATTAATAAAGTCACAATACAGTGGCTACGCAGTAATTTACAATAAGCATGTCGTTTCATTATGATTCTGGACTCTACATCATTCAGACCTAAGGGATACATGTCGGGACAGATTCAACTGCTTCACCTTGGAGAGGACTTAAACAATCAAATCGTCCGACAGTTTGGATCTGGACCTGAGTTTCTGCTTATAGAGTTCGATGCTACTGGCTTCAGCCAAGGGTAGCTTTGAGTCAATGGGGGAAGACACACGAGGAGTACTGTTTGTGTCAGGAGGAAGTCCATGAAATTTCTTTATATGGCTGGAATGCACCCAGCCTTTTCTCCCTTCGATCTTCACAGCTGTTCTGGTTGTCAGCAGGACCAACTCAGGAAGCCTCCACCTTGGCTCCAGTTGGGTTTTCCGATCAAAATTCCTGACGAGAACATAATCGCCGGGAATTACATCATGAGGTTTCACCTCGGTGTTGTCGGGAAAAGCTGCGACTACCTGTGAACGACAAGATTGTAGTGCAGACATCAAGGAAGCCAGGTAATCTGTCAGCATATTACAGTCAACATCAGTTATTTTACGGGGTATAGGCGTCCCCCACATATTCGGTGGTCTACCAAAGATCACCTCATAAGGTGATAGCCCTGTTCGAGAGTGTGCTACCATCCTCATGTAAAATAGCGCAACTGGTAAAGCTACTATCCAGTCCACACCTTTTTCCTGACATATTTTAGACAGTCTGATTTTTAAAAGTTGATTATGTCGTTCCACGAGACCTGCTGCCTCGGGGTGTCGGACACAGTGGAATTTCCACTGATATCCCAACAAAAGCGAGACATGTTTCATTAATTCGGATGAGAAAGGCTGGCCGTTATCTGAATATACAACACGTGGTAAACCGTACCGTGGGAAGAATTCTCGAACTAGCTGCTTGGCAGTAGTCGGGGCAGTGTAATCTGATACGGGATACGCCTCTGTCCAACGGGAGAGAGCGCAGACAACTACGAGAACATATTTGAATCCTCGACAACGTTCCATCTGAATATAATCCATCTGGAGGACTTAAAAAGGATGGTCAGGAGGCTGAAATCCACCCTGCTCTACGGGAACACTCTTTCCTGGATTAAACTGACAACATATCATACAGGTACGAACTTTTTGTTTAGCTGCTGCTCGTAAATGTTTGTTGAACCAAATGTGCTGAATGCTGTCTAGCATAGCCTTCTCTCCTAAATGTGCTGGACTGTGAACTGTAGCTATAATGGCTTGAACCATGGAATCAGGGAGAAACCATACAGATTTCTCCTTCGTCATCCATCCTTGATCTGTCTGGATCCCTCCTAGTTCAGTCCACTTCTTTATTTCTTCTGCTGTGGCATGTGTCTGTATGTCAATTACGTCAAGTGCGGGATCCTTAATTGTCATACACTGTGTTGGTGTCTGAACTATTGGCTTTGTCATGTCTAATGTGCGATTCTGAGCAGTCTGTTTAGCTGTTCTGTCAGCTAAATCATTGCCTTGAGAAATGGTATCAGTAACCTTCGTGTGTGCTTTACATTTCATAATCGATATAGCAGTGGGTAGATGTATTGCGTCTAACAAAGCATGAATGAGGGGTCCGTGCTGAATGTGGGCACCATGGGAGGTTAAATAACCTCTCTCTCGCCATAGCACGCCGAAGTCGTGTACAACTCCGAATGCATAACGTGAGTCAGTGTATACATTAACTTTCTTATTTGTGGCTTGAATACAGGCTTGTGTTAGAGCAATAAGTTCTGCTGCTTGGGCTGACAAAGTATCTATACAATTTGTCTCAATAACTTCAGTGTCTGTTGTGACTGCATACGCGGCCACTAAATCTCCTGTACTTGTTCTCATGCACGATCCGTCTACATACAACGTCAGGTCTGGATCTAACAATGGAACGTCTGTCAAGTCTTGTCTAGGTTTCGTCTTTATTTCAATGATTTCAACACAATCATGAGCTAGTGGGTCTGTTCCAATTACAGGTAATAGTGTAGCAGGATTCAATGTATTACACCGTCGGATCTCTATGTGTGGTTGAAACAATGTCAGTTCATAACCGGTAAGTCTTGCTATGGTCAAGTGTTGTGTTTGTGTTCGGTTCACAAGAACCTCTACTGCATGTGGTACTTGTACTGTCAATGGGTGTCCTAATACTATGGCATCGCTTTGTCTGATTGCTAAAGCTGTCGCTGCCACTGATTTCAGGCATGCAGGCAAAGCCTGAGCTACGGGATCTAATGTACTGGAAAAATAAGCACATGGCTTGCGTGATCCTGCTTGATCCTGAGTGAGTACTGACAAGGCAGTACCTTCGCGTTCTGTAACAAAGAGTGTAAAATGTTTGCTATAACATGGTGTTGCTAAAACAGGTGCTTGACATAAAGCTTCCTTTAGGCTTTCAAAAGCTTGTGTATGTTCCTGAGTCCAAGGGAGAACAGTCGATGTGGCTGCCTCCTGTGTGGTTAACTGAATGAGTGGTTTTGCTAGAAATGCGTACTGAGGGATCCACTGCCTACAATATGAAGTGAGGCCTATGAAAGCCCGCACCTCCTTTTGTGTCTGGGGTATTGACATGTTAGCAATTAACTGGATGCGATCTGGTGTAAGCTGCCTTCCCTCCTTGGACAGCGAGTGACCAAGATAAATAACTCGCTGGACACAGAATTGCAGCTTAGAAGGAGACACCTTGTGCCCCTTGTCGGCTAGGAAATGTAAAACTGTCAGAGAAGCTTTTTCACATTCTGGCTCGCTTCTCGCTGTGATCAGCAGATCATCGACATATTGAAGCAGTGCAGTATTGACTGGCATGTGGATACTGTCAAGTTCTCGTTTCAGTGCTTGGCTGTAGATGCTGGGGCTTTCTGTGAATCCTTGGGGAGCGCGTGAGAATTTAAAGCTGCGTCCATTTAAACTGAATCCGAACAAGTATTGGCTTTCCGGATCTATTGGGACGCTGAAAAAGGCATTCTTGAGATCGATTACAGTAAAGAATGTTGCTTCGGAATCAATTGCTGTCAACAATGATGATATATCAGGGACCACAGGGAATTGTGGTACAATGCACTTGTTTAGTTCACGCAAATCAATAACCAATCGGTACACTGGTGGGGCAGTAGGATCAGTTCGTTTAAGAATCGGAATTATCGGTGAATTACATACATTGGAGTCTGTTTCTACAACTACTCCCTGGGCAATCAGCTCATCAATGATTTTCAGCAAAGCCACTACAGCATCATGCGGTAACTTGTATTGTCGCATTCGTGGTAGTACCACTCCTGCTTTCAGTGTGACTCGATAGGGTGTAATGTTCATGCAGCCAACATCCGTAGGGCCTTGTGCCCATAGATGTACTGGTAAAGTCTGTAGTCGGGGATCCATGTCTCTAGACACATAGTGACCTTTAAAATCACGTAAAAACAACCTTACTCCTTCCGGAGAACAACATATTATGGCTCCTAGTGCTTTCAGAGTTTTAATTCCTAACAGATTTTCTGGGCATGATTTAGTAAGCAGTAAATCTGTAGTTCGTGTCAAAGGTCCTATCGTAAGTGGTAGAGGCTGTGATACTTCATTAACAATAGGTTTTCCTGAAAAACCAAGGGAAACATTTTGAGAGCCTGAGAGGGGTGCCCCTGGAACTTCACTACGTTTTATGGTTGTTCGACTTGCCCCTGTATCGAGTAAGAATTTTCTATCTTGACCTAATAATTCACTATGTACATAAGGTCCTTCTTGATCTACAGGAATCTCGATAAGCGGTAAGTCAACTTCCCTCTCTAGGCTGGTTCATGCGTAACGCTGATACTCAGGGTATTCATACTGTGCAGTCTGATACATTTGTCGTGTTGTGGTTTGTGTGGCAGTAGCAGGCAACGGTGGTGCAGCTGGCACAATCTGTATGGGTTGCTGTGAGGCTGGCATGGACTGTTGTTGAACTGGCATGGACTGTCCATGCTGCATAGCTCCTTGTTCATTCTGATCTTGTCTAACTAATCGTGGTCTCTCCTTTGCAATACCTGTAGCTATATTACGTTTCAGGACTGGACAATCGTGTACATAATGGCCCAGTTGTTTACAGTAATTGCAGGTTCCCTTTACAGGAACTGCAGAATCACCAGAATGTGTCACACCCTTTTTGTGACCATCTGCTGGTACTGTCTGAGAAACTAGCATTTTCATTTTTGTATCCTTCATGCGTCTATGCTCGTGTTCTTGTTCATCCCTAATTCTATTGTGATGATACTGTAACATTTGTAGCATTTGCGACGGAGTGTTACTTTGCCAGGTACTCTCGAATTTCAATATTCTATTCTTTACTGGAGGCAATGCATTTTCCACTAATTTTGTCACAAATAAATGTGGATATGAGTCACTACTTGCTTTTATACCACTATTTATACCAAAACATTTTTCAAATCGAGCATAATAATCGCTTGTGTCTTCATCTTGCTTTTGTTTGCAGGCTGTGATTGCACCCCAATCTTCCTTTTTTGTAGTTAATAAACGTGGCAGTACCTGTACTAGTAAACCTGGTAACAGTTTAACTTTATCCCCGAGCCCTGAACCTGCAGTTCGGCCCCTTTCTTCCTCTGCTAATGCTGTCCAGTCTATCTTTTGGTCACCCACTTCCCACTCTTTTTCTTTCAGTTTTTCATAAATGCCAGCAGGCAAAAGCACCTTTAATATCGTCATAATATCAGGAAAGGTGTACTCTCCCATCAGTAACATGTCTTTAATTTCTCGGTGGAAACCCGCTGGGTCTTTGTCATGACTAGGTACTACTTTTTTCATTTCTAATAATTCCATTTTTGATATGGGTGTGTAAACAAATACACGGTGAAACTCATTGTCTTCGCCTTTTATTGGGTGCACTTCTCGTAGGGGATTTTGTCTATCCATATAGTACGGCGCTCTTTCTCTGCGGGGCAGCGAGAGAGAATCCGGACTTACAAAAAGGACATACTGCTTACGTGACACTAATATCTCTTTTATTAGCTTGTTACTAGAACCTCTCCATCTGTTCGTGAGTAGTTCCGTTAATATATCAGGTAAAGGACCAGGGTCAGCATGTTGGCTCTTATATAATATGAGGAGTTGCTGAATCATATAGATTCCAGCTAAACGTTGTTCATCTGTACTGAGATTAAAAAACGTGTGTGCTACGGTCTCATCACCGTATTTTTCAGGACTGTCAATCCAGTGAACGGCTGATCTGGCTAATTCTTGCTCATCCATGGAATCGAGGAGGTGGTAACCCCTTCGTTCTCGTAGTATTTTATCTACGGCTTGAAACGAATGTTCAGGAGACTTCAGATTTATTATAGGCGTCGGATACGTTCTGCTATTATTCGGGCATACTGAGTGTATGGGATCAGAAAAACATCTAGCATTATCACAGGATCCTCCTCTGCCTACATAGGCTATGGTCTCTGACTGTCTTGCGGAATTCCCTGATTCGGACACTTCATCTTGCTCAAACTCGTCTGTTCCCAATCTTTCTTCATGAATACGCTCTATTTCTTTACGGATTTTTCGGCACATGGCTATTATACAATTTTGCTTATCGTGTCTCCCTTCTGATATATTCTGACTCCATCTTGTAAGAATAAGCATTGCATTCGGGTCTACCCCCGGGCGGTCTTGATTTCTGATCACACAGTTTATGAGGAAACGTAACAGTTCCCCCTGTATTTCTACTTTCTGGAATTCCATAGCTCTGTTAATACATCCTGGATCTCGTCCTGTTTGAACAAAATGATATATGTTATCTAGATGCGTAGTCATTCCTGGTAACCTTGCTAAATACTCTGCGGCTCGCCTGATACGTAATGATGCCAGGACCATTTCGTCCTCTTTACCAACCACCGGGTCATATCTACAATTTACAAGGAGTTCCTTAAGCGTACGTTCACTTACGAATTTAGGTGTACGTGAATGTGCTGACTCTTGAAAGACAAGTTTATTTATTCTAGGTGGTGTAAAGGTAATGCTAGCACCTCCCGTGGCCCCATCTGGGGCGTCGGGTGTGAATGGGTTCGTTGAACGTGACACAGCAACTATGGGTGTCGATACCTCTGTAGAGTCGACTGCGGAGACAGATGCGGAAACAGATGTGCTTGCCGAAGCTTGTGTCGGGACTTGCTGTTGCACGGGGACAGATACCTGATCCTGACGTTGAACCCCTACACCAGACGGTCTATGTGGTGCGGCGTTAGCATACTCGGGAGCTGCGTCGTCTAGATATGAGGAAAGAAAAACATCTTCTGCGGTTCTGGGATGCCCTTTTGGATGTACCTTAATTGGAAATAATGGGGGTGGCAAGTCTTTTGGCATCTCTGGAGCAGCCTTAGGTAGTCCTTCGGCTAGAAGGGGATACATACCATTCATAAGAGCATTTCTTTGTCTATTTACTTGTTCTGATTTCACTCGGATACCTTCCTTAATTAATAGATTTTCTTGAACTTTATTTGAACTTTCTTTACTCCTCTCTTCTTGTCTACGTGCTTTTTCTGTTCGTCTATGAGATTCTTTACGCCATAACTCAACAGCGTCTTTCTGTGATTGTCTGACCTTTCTTTTCCATAACTCTTCCTCCACTTTCATGATGCATTCTGCATCCCAGGTTCCCGCTACGGGCCACCTTTGACTTTCCGGCAATCCCTTGGTATAATCTACCCATAGATCAAGAAACAATATGGCATCTAAGCCATGCTTATGGTACATAAAATGCCCTGGAGTGTCCCTAGGAGGAATAGGAACTGCTTCTTCAAGCACCCCTTTTCTGGTAGTAATCTGTCTTAACTTCGAGAAGAGCGGCATATTGACAACTGATCTGATACTTACTCTTGAACTTACTTAATACGAAAAAACCCCAATAATGAACAGTGTACAATGAACAATCATTCATACCACAATATGCAAGACATTTCTGAAAACATTAAACATTAAACATTTAACAATGACCGACAATGATGACAGTCTGCCTAACTAATCACCACGCTGAATTCTTGACAATAAACTGCATACTTCGGAATACTTGATATACTGCTAAACAGTACATATACACTGCTAAACAGTGCAGACCGGATTTGTGTACCCAAATCCGTCTTGACCGGCACAACCTATGTGCGCGTCAACACGCCTCCCCGGCGATGGTACTCACCGAGTAGCTCCTTGAAACGGAAGGCCTCAGAGAATGGACAGGACTCGATGACTGCGGACAGCGGACCCTCTGGACATCGGGATTTCGAGAAACCTGGTGGGCCTCTGTATACCTCGGATCTTGCTCTCTCAGCTAGGCTCTGGTCGGGATACTTCGCACTTCTCACCGCCTCGTCTGGGTTGATCGCAGCCTCAGTCGCCCCCGCTTGACCGGAGGGAGCTTACAGGAAATCCTGCTGGTACGCGTTTATGGTCCGTCCAGCTGTGGCAGGAGACCGGGCCTGCAACGCACCGCCGGCGCGTGAGATGAGAAAGTGTCCCTGTTCGGGCGCCATTATGTGGTAAATAAAATCTTCTTTACCGGACTGAATTTCATACGAAATCTTAAAATAGCTCAAAAATAACAAGAGGCAGAATCCGTGGTATAAGAGGTTTTCTAAATGGGCTTTATTCCACTCAAAATGGCCGACTCGAGTCGCGGCCTTCAGGTTCCGTCACCACGAGGGTTCAGGAAGTGAAGTACAATACTTTATTGACAGACATGCATTTTTATAATAAGTACATTACAATGAAACGAATGTAGAAGGCGTAACATTTGATAAGAAAAGTGACATAACAGGTATGTAATCGAAACTAGGCGTAATAAGGAATAAAAGAAACATGATTGGTTAGGATTATCAGACATAGGTGGATCTATAAGATAATACTTGGCATAGATGCGCGCGCAGCAGCATGACGTGTGAGTGACGTGCAACTAGGGGGTGAAGGGACTTGACATTTAGCTCTACATGTGGAGACGAGAAGTCTGGGGGGTCAAGTCAACCTAATCCCAAATCATATCTAACATCCTATGTTTAAAGAACTATGTTATCCACAAGGAAGGACTCTCGGACAGAATCTATTCTATACTAACTGTATGTGCGTGTACAAGCGTCTAAGTGTCTATATGAGATGCGAGAGGCAGAAAACTTTCCATGGCAGCAGGGCTATGAATCACTTGCAGGAGGACGGAAAGGCTGAGTCCTTTGCTTGGTAGCTGGAGGAATGTTTACTTAAACTACTAGACAGGAATGCATCGGCTGAGGAGCAAAATAGATAATTCGAAGGTGAAATACAGCTTCTTGGCAGGCAGGCGAAAACTGGCCGAGGCAGGCACCGTTAGCTGCACAGGGAGTAGGACAAAGTTCATGGATACAGATGCGAGCTCAAGCTGAAGCTGTCAAAAGACAGAGAGCAGGGAAAGGCTTTGAGGACAGAATCGGGCCTACTTGCCTGAACTGTAAAAATGGAGTAACTTAGCCATATAAAGTCGGTGGCCTTTCATACTTAAGAATCGAATATCCAGCCCATTGATGGCGGATCTGACAGAGAACATGTCGACGGTAGACACACATATGTTTGCGTCTTAGAAACTGGAACTGGAGGGAACATACATGTACTTGTAACATGCATATAGAACCGTTGGGGTCCAAGATAGGGGACATAACTGATCAGGAAAATCCACATTTCCACACTACGGTGGCCCTCAAGACTAATCATCTCACTGAGGTGCTCCAGATGGCGTCCACTTCGTCGGAGCCCCTGCTTCCCTTTAATGACGCCATCACTGACGTCTTGTTGGGCACTTGGTCGAGACCGGCCACAGGGGACCCTGTGGATAAGAATGTCGCCAGGCGGCACCGCCCAGCACCTGGTAACCCCGCGTTTCTGACCACTCATCCTACGCTTGAGAGCCTGGTCATCCAAGCCTCGACGTCGCAGAGTGCCTTTCCCACGGCTTCGCCGTATAAGGACTCGTAAGAAGCTGGAACAGTTCGGAAAGCGGTTGTTCTCTTCGGCCAGTTTGGGGCTGCGGTTGGTGAACACCGCCTGCTTAATGGGCCACTATTCCCACGCGGTGTGGGATATGGTTGCTCAGGTGTTGCCTCAGTGTCCTGAGGAGGTCCACGCTGTGCTGTCCCAAGCAGTTGCAGAGGGTAAGGATGCGGCTAAGTTCGCCATTAGGTGTGTTATGGACACCGCTGACTCACTGGGCAGGGGGATTTCTACGACTGTGGTGCTTCGTCGCCACGCCTGGCTGAGATCCACCGGGTTCTCGCCTGATGTCCAGAGCTCACTCATGGACATGCCCATTGATGGCACTCGCCTGTTTGGTGATAAGGCCGACAGTGCACTGGAGCGTTTTAAGGACTCGCGCGGCCGCGGCCAAGTCCTTGGGTCTTTCCGCAAAAAGCCCGTCAACTCCTGGGTTTCGTTCCTTTCGTGGCCACGGCAGAGGCACCCAGGCGCGTTCCTTCAGCAAGTCTGTGCAGAACCAGCCTCAGCGCGGCCGCGGACGTGGCTTCCGCAGGGGCGGGTCTGGGAATCAGCGTGGGGGTCAGTCAACCTCCGCCCCGCTGCTTCTACCTCCAAACCTTCCTAATCCGAGCTTTGTGGAGCACCCCATGCCAGTGGATGGCAGGATCCACCACCACCTCACCCACTGGCGCAATATCACATCTGACAAGTGGGTGTTGCAGATCATCCGCAGAGGTTACTCTTCCCTTTCAGTCCTCCCCTCCAGCCATGCCACCTCGGTGCCACCGCATGTCGGGGGCTCACTTGGTACTTCTCCAGCAGGAAGTCACGGCCCTCTTGGCCAAGGGGGCCATCGAGTGCGTTCCTGGGCTGGAAGTAGGGAGTGGTTGTTATTCTCACTACGTTTTGGTCCCCAAGAAGGACAAAGGGGGCCTGCACCCCATCTTGGACCTCCGGAACGTCAATCGCTTCCTCCGGAAGGAGAAGTTCAAAATGCTGACTCTGGCTCAGGTCTTGGCTGCCCTTGACCCTGGAGACTGGTAGCGTTGGACTTGCAGGACGCATAATTTCACATCCCCGTCCTGCCGGCCCACCGGCGTTACCTGCGGTTCACGGTAGGCCATGAGCATTTTCAGTTTGCCATACTCCCCTTCGGCCTTACCAGTGCCCCTCGGGTGTTCACGAAGGTGATGGCGGTGGTTGCAGCTCATCTGCGCAGGTCGGGGGTGTCAGTCTTCCCTTACCTCGACGACTGGTTGTTGAAGGCGGGCTCGCCCCAGGCAGTCGTCAACCACCTTCGGACTACGGCCGATCTGTATATAGCATTTGCTGTAGTTCTCCATCAACATGCCAAAGTCGCACTTTAGTCCCTCTCAGAAGCTCCCCTTCATCGGAGCGGTTCTGGATTCGACGCCGTTTCGGGTTTTTCCTCCCGAGTAGCGAGTCCAGGATATTCAGGCTATGATTCCGATCTTTCAGCCTCTGTCCCGGGTTTCAGTCAGGATGACCCTCCGGCTCCTGGGCCCGATGGCCTCCTGCATCCTGCTAGTGCACCATGCCAGATGGCATATGCGGGCTCTGCATTGGGACCTGAAGTTCCAGTGGGCGCAGCATCAGGGCAACCTGTCCAATCATGTCCAGATCTCGGAGGGCACTGCACGACAATTGCAGTGGTGGCTCACAAATCACGATTGGGTCAGTGGCAGATCCCTCTCCCTTCCCCAACCGGAGCACACAGTGGTGACTGATGCGTCCCTCCTGGGATGGAGAGGCCACTTGGGAGAGGCGGAGATCAGAGGACTCTGGTCTCCGGCGGAGTCCCGGCTCCATATCAAATTTTTGGGAGCTTCGGGCGATCCGGCTTGCACTGAAAGCATTCCTTCCCTCTGTCTGGGGAAGTGTGGTGCAGGTGTTCACGGACAACACCACCGCCATGTGGTATTGCAACAAACGGAGCGGGGTGGGGTCCTGGACCCTATGTCAGGAGGCTCTGTGCCTCTGGACATGGCTGGAACATCAAGGCATTACCTTGGTGGTTCAACACCTGACAGGTTCTCTGAACGCCAGGGCGGACGAACTCAGCCGCCGGTGCTTGATGGATCACGAATGGCGTCTGCACTCGAATGTGGTGCAAGGTCTCTTTCAGCAGTGGGGAGAGCCTTGGTTAGATCTAGTCGCTACCATAGAGAAAGCGCAATGTCATCAGTTCTGCGCGTTGGAATTTCCCCCGCTCCGACTGCCTCTTCAGGAGGATCTTCTGTCGCAGCATCAGGGGACGGTCCTCCACCCGAATCTGTCCAGCCTCCACCTCCATGCGTGGAGATTGAGTGGCGACAGTTGACAGCTTTTGATCTTCCCCCCCGAAGTCTGTGATGTCATTCTGGCAGCCAGGCGTACCTCCACTAAAATGGTATACGCCTGCAGATGGAACAAGTTTGTGGCATGGTGCACAGCTAAGACTGTGGGTCCCCTTTCTGCCCCTCTTTCTGAAGTCCTTCTGTTCCTCTCTTTGGCCCAGCAGGGCTCTGCTCTGGGCACTATCAAAGGCTATCTTTCGGCCATCTCCGCCTTTTTGCGGCTTCCTGATCAGCCTTCTCTTTTTAAGTCCCCGGTTGTTAACCGTTTCCTGAAAGGCATTACGCACACGTTTCCTCCCGTACTGTTTATAATGCCTCAATGGGACTTAAACCTTATCTTGACATATCTGATGTGTGCTCCCTTCGAGCCCCTTCATAGCTGTCCTTTGCGTCTTCTCACTCTCAAGACGGCTTTCCTGGTAGCTATCACCTCTGCCAGAAGAGTGAGTGAGCTCCAGGCTCTTTCTTCTAAACCTCCTTTCCTTTCTGTTCATCCGGACAAGGTGGTTTTACGGACCTGTCCTTCTTTCTTGCCAAAGGTTGTCACGCCCTTCCACATCGGGCAAACCATCACTTGGCCTACCTTCTTTCCGCATCCTTCTAAAGAGGAAGAGAGGCTCCACCGTCTGGACCCAAAACGTGCGCTCTCGTTCTACCTGACGCGCACGTAACAGTTCCGGGTGGATGACCAGCTCTTTGTTGGCTACGTGGGCGCAAAAAGAGGTCGGGCTGTGCACAACGGACCATCTCTCGGTGGGTCGTTCTCTGCATCAAGGCCTGTTACTCGTTGGCCGTGAAGGAGCCTCCTGTGGGGCTTCGTGCCCATTCTACCAGGGCAACGGCAGCCACTACTGCCTTGGGACGCGGCGTCCCCTTGCAGGACATTTGTCAGGCAGCTACATGGGCCTCGCACACGTTTACCAAGCATTACTGCCTTGACACTATGGTCCGGAGAGACTGCTTCTTTGGCCGTTCTGTTCTTCGTGACTTTCTGGTGTAATCTGTTCGCAGACCCACCACCAGGGTTGGTATTGCTGGGGTATCTATTCTAAGGTAAGGAATCTATCACTAACGTGTCTCTTTCAGATGCACAAGTTACTACTAGTAAGAGACATTAGTTAGTGATAGATTCCTTACCGCCCGCCCATCCTCCCCGTTCTGCGAACTGATTTCTAGGGTTAAGGTCATCCCATTCAGGGCCCTAGTTTCATGGCACCAGTGGTCAGTTTCTTGCATGGCTCTGCGTTCCTGGCGCGGAAAGTCTTGTACAGAACTGACATCGGCGCACATGGGCGGCGCCTAAGTAGTCTCCGTGATGTCACCTCGGCGCATATGACGCCAGTGACGGACGCGGAGCCGCACAACGCCACTTATTGATGCGGAGGGGTACTGCTACGAAAAGACTTTACGGATCCAGTCTAACGCCTGGGGATATTCTAAGGTAAGGAATCTATCACTAACTAATGTCTCTTACAGATATATTGTTACACAAGTAGTAACTTGTGCGACAATACAAGTACTAATATTTACTGGAGGCTCAATATTTATCAGAGTTTGTTAATGTTTAAGTTTTTTCGCAATAATAGAATAAAATGTGCAGTGCATAATAAAACAAACTTTGCAAGAGAAATCTGTAATAAAAAAAAATACAGAATTTCCCATCTCAATAAAATAATCTCACTTTCAGTGTGTTTCTTTCACTTATGTGAACATTTTAACTGTCATTTTCATTTGTTTATCCTAACAATGGACAATAACTAAACATCACCTTTTCATCTGGTTTTTGTAATCTTATTTTTGGGATTTGCAAAAATAGCTCTTACGCAGTACTTGTATTTTTTTTTTAATTCACCCTCTTCCTATTCTCCCCATAGCTGCACCATTTTCAACCCTAGAGGTACCTGTTTTTATCTTGGTCCTCCACCATTTACCTAATCTCCCCACTTTATTATAGTACTAGTAACAGCACAATATATTGACTTTTTGTAACCAAGTCATAACATTTTAACGTACTTCTGTTACTTATATTGTACAGCTACTCAGCAAGCAATAAATTACAACAAAAAAATCACATAGGCGAAACCTAATGCATTTACTAATGCTTGTTTTTTTTGTAGTAGGTCTGCTCTTTGACCTGCCATTCAGCTTGGTTGCTGGCTCTGATAGTAGGTTTCATGACCTCACAAATCAACTGTAAACTTATTACAGTTGAGCAGCTATTTCAATTCATTATTAAAGGTGACTGAAGATGTCCCAACTTGGAGATTGACTTTAAACCAAGGATTGCAGGCTCCCATATATTCTATTGTCATACATACTATATTTTGTCTGAGTTGATAATAAGGTAGATTTACCTAGGGGACAATTAACATTTTATTTACTCTTTCAAGTGAGCTTTTTCTTTGACATTCACAAAAGGGATTTGCTGCACATTAAGGCTGTAAGCTGTGGGTCGCACAAGTATGACTGTAGGGTGGCAAATGCAGTCTCTATTTCTGACCACTCGTACACCAGTTAATGTTGCCATTAACTGTATAAATACTAAAAGCAAGACACTTAGAACAGCCAAGCACTTGACTTGAGCTCCCCCTCAAGCGCTAGTACTTGCACACTCCAGAAAAACCAAATATCATTAGTTGATGAAAATGGCCTTTAAATGTACTCACGTTCTCCTCTCACCTTTGTTTTCGGAATGTCACTTTGAATCGTTTTTAAGTTCAATTATCCATTTATGTTGAGAAAAAATACTTTAAAGTATTCTTGTCAGGTTTCTTTCTGTAATATCAATATTTTTCCATGATCATCCATTTGAATCCGTTTTCCCTTCCATTTTCATCATTTTTAGGTCTCGCCTAGACAGCGCTTGCGCTGTCTCTCCGAGACATGCAGTATACACTTTAGTGTGGAAGCTTCGAGGAAGCTCCGCCCACTCTCCGCCCATCTTTTTCATTGGCTTAGGTCAGTAATTCTGCATTCCGATTGGTTCATGGTTTGTTCGTCCCTCCTCATGACGATTATGTCGTCATTTGTATCCTTCCAAGGCTATTGACCCCTTTACTCACGCACTTTCTTCTGGTGCACGGACTAATCACAACAGCTGCATGCGATGAGTGCTCTCTTCCTGGCCGGTGTTTCGTTTCCAGCTCATCGTCTGAAAGCCCTTCCCCGCGTGTGTGCGCATGCCCATCAGGCTACGCAAGCGCATTCTGCACTTTTAAACCCACGGGGGAGCACATCTAGAACACCGGTAAAACGCATTTAAAAACAAGCAATTATAGACGCCGAGAGCCTGCTTCACCGGCCACCATGCACATAATTGGACACCGCACGTAACATTTTAGCATGGTGCCCGCTTATTTTATTTTAATTGTTTCCTGCCTCGTTTTTTTCCGGCAAAACGCATTTAAAAACAAGCAATTATAGACGCCGCTGGAGCACGCGCTCAGCAGTCCCCCTGGGGCACAAGCAGGCATCCACTTCGGTGCTGCCTCGTAGAAAGTACACAGCTTGGCTCCCTCCCACCCTTCTCTGTTCAGCATGGCTCACTCTCTTTTCCTCTTTGTCGCCCGTCTCTCCCCAACACCTAGCTGACTGGTGCGTCTTTCCACTCATTTGCCCCATTGTTGCTTGTTTTGTTTTATCACAATGGCGCCTGCTTCACCGGCCACCATGCACATAATTGGACACCGCATGTAACATTTTAGCATGGTGCCCGCTTATTTTATTTTAATTGTTTCCTGCCTCGTTTTTTTTCGGCAAAACGCATTTAAAAACAAGCAATTATAGACGCCACTGGAGCACGCACTCAGCAGTCCCCCAGGGGCACAAGCAGGCATCCACTTCGGTGCTGCCTCGTAGAAAGTACACAGCTTGGCTCCCTCCCATCCTTCTCTCTTCAGCATGGCTCACTCTCTTTTCCTCTTTGTCGCCCGTCTCTCCCCAACACCTAGCTGACTGGTGAGTCTTTCCACTCATTTGCCCCATTGTTGCTTGTTTTGTTTTATCACAATGGCGCCTGCTTCACCGGCCACCATGCACATAATTGGACACCGCACGTAACATTTTAGCATGGTGCCCGCTTATTTTATTTTAATTGTTTCCTGCCTCGTTTTTTTTCGGCAAAACGCATTTAAAAACAAGCAATTATAGACGCCACTGGAGCACGCACTCAGCAGTCCCCCAGGGGCACAAGCAGGCATCCACTTCGGTGCTGCCTCGTAGAAAGTACACAGCTTGGCTCCCTCCCATCCTTCTCTCTTCAGCATGGCTCACTCTCTTTTCCTCTTTGTCGCCCGTCTCTCCCCAACACCTAGCTGACTGGTGAGTCTTTCCACTCATTTGCCCCATTGTTGCTTGTTTTGTTTTATCACAATGGCGCCTGCTTCACCGGCCACCATGCACATAATTGGACACCGCACGTAACATTTTAGCATGGTGCCCGCTTATTTTATTTTAATTGTTTCCTGCCTCGTTTTTTTCCGGCAAAACGCATTTAAAAACAAGCAATTATAGACGCTGCTGGAGCACGCACTCAGCAGTCCCCCTGGGGCACAAGCAGGCATCCACTTCGGTGCTGCCTCGTAGAAAGTACACAGCTTGGCTCCCTCCCAACCTTCTCTGTTCAGCATGGCTCACTCTCTTTTCCTCTTTGTCGCCCGTCTCTCCCCAACACCTAGCTGACTGGTGCGTCTTTCCACTCATTTGCCCCATTGTTGCTTGTTTTGTTTTATCACAATGGCGCCTGCTTCACCGGCCACCATGCACATAATTGGACACCGCACGTAACATTTTAGCATGGTGCCCGCTTATTTTATTTTAATTGTTTCCTGCCTCGTTTTTTTCCGGCAAAACGCATTTAAAAACAAGCAATTATAGACGCCGCTGGAGCACGCACTCGGCAGTCCCCCTGGGGCACAAGCAGGCATCCACTTCGGTGCTGCCTCGTAGAAAACACAGCTTGGTTCCCTCCCACCTTGCTGCTTCCCACCCACACGGCGCTTGTTTTACAGTAAGAGCACTTTCCACAAAACATGCGTGACATGCCCCTTTTAAGCTGCAGGTAGTCGCAGAACAAAAGTTTGCCCCAGTGTGCGGTCACATCTAGGGGGACGCACCAACTCACAATGCTGCTGGCCAGAGCCGGAGAGGGCAGGCGGTATCACATCTCAGCTCCAGGGCTTTTGCAGACACAGGCAGCCTGTCCTGCGGTTGTCAAAAGCTGCCCGGATGCTCTTGTGGTAATCACGGCCCTCCAACCAGCAGGGTACAGGGGCTGCTCGCTCCGGGGGATACCAGGCCTGGAAGAGAGTCTTGTGCACCTGCTGCCCCACTCCTTTCCTCACTGCTGGTGGGTATTTGTGCTATTTCACTGAGGCTGACATCCTTTCGTTCCCTGTAAGATGTTTACACATGTATTAAAGTACACGCACACAAATCCCCTAAGCTGCAGTACTTGTAATTATAATTTGCAGCACACAAAAACACGCTTTTATTTTTTATTTTTGCAAAGTTGGTGGCTGTGTTAGCGTCCGTTTTGGTGGAGCTGCATATAGACGCCGCTGGAGCACGCACTCTGCAGTCCCCCTGGGGCACAAGCAGGCATCCACTTCGGTGCTGCCTCGTAGAAAACACACAGCTTGGTTCCCTCCCACCTTGCTGCTTCCCACCCACACGGCGCTTGTTTTAAAGTAAGAGCACTTTCCACAAAACATGCGTGACATGCCCCTTTTAAGCTGCAGGTAGTCGCAGAACAAAAGTTTGCCCCAGTGTGCGGTCACATCTAGGGGGACGCGCCAACTCACAATGCTGCTGGCCAGAGCCGGAGAGGGCAGGCGGTATCACATCTCAGCTCCAGGGCTTTTGCAGACACAGGCAACCTGTCCTTTGGTTGTCAAAAGCTGCCCGGATGAGCTTGTATTAAAGTACACGCACACAAATCCCCTAAGATGCAGTACTTGTAATTATAATTTGCAGCACACAAAAACACGCTTTTATTTTTTATTTTTGCAAAGTTGGTGGCTGTGTTAGCGTCCGTTTTGGTGGAGCTGCAGTCAAACAGTTCAGAGGTCTCCTTTTGATTATATGCTTCCGGAGTGCAAACAAACATATCATTACAAATTTGCTGCTTGGCTTGGTGTTAAAGCTGCCCCCAAGTACTTCAGAGGTCTTCTTGAAATCGTGTGCTTCACGTCCAGAAAGCAACAAATTACTTTAAAGGAGCTGCCTGGCTTCACGTCCCTCTTCTTGGAACCGCAGATAATTACTTCACAGGTTTATAAAACAGCATGCATATGTTAACAAGCATTGGCAATGCCAATCGGTCTCGCTATTGGGATCTTATATGTATATATGAGCGCGACACTCGGCATTTTAGCTAATGTCTGCGGAGAGCTTCTGCTGCCTCAAAAAGCACCTTCTTTATTGGTACGCACTTACCCTGACTTCTAGTGGGAAAGTGATTCAGCACCCATGCTAATGTGCGGCACTGCTAAATACATATAAGATCCCAATGGCGAGACCGATTGGCATTGCCAATGCTTGTTTTTTTTTGCTCTCTGACTGTTTTTTTTCATTGGCACATAGTGAGGCCTTGTAGAACAATTTGACGCTTTAGTATAATACAGACTGGTCACCCGACCTCTGTGCTTAATTTCTAGAAAATGCCAGGGCCCTTATCAGGAAGCCACTGCAGGGTGTAGCACCCATTGCCCAGCCAGTATGAGTGCCACTACTAGCCATCGCACTCCTGCAAGTCTAGCAATTAAGACTATTCCAAGCCACCCAAAGCTATAAGAATGTCGTGGAATAGTTTGAATTGTCATATTTAATGTATGATGAATTATTACGCACAGTTATGTTTATCTCAAGATTAGACGGAAAGAGCCACCAAGTGGTAGACTATCATTAGTGCCGGTGTTGAGAATTAAGCGCTGGTGCCGAACACCCTTAAACCATTGGCTCAAATTAAGCACTTCCTGACGTAGGTGCAACACCCCTTCCTTTCAGGAGCTGACTGAGCTGAGGCTAAATGCTACTAGTTGTAAGCTCAGAAAAGAAAAAAATTATTTAAATTTGTGCTCGCAGCCACACATCGTCCAACATTAAAACTAATTTCTCAGTATGCTCATTTGTAGCTGTCCAGATGGTCCTAGGGCAGTTGGAGTTTGTGGGACCCAGAGACAAAAACTAGTTGATGGCCCTGACCCACAGTCCTGGTTTCAGTCCTGGCTACCCAGCTTGACCAAACTGGGTGACCCTATTAAACTACTTTTCCCTCACTGCCTTATTTTACTCCATCTCTTTTGCGTGCAGAAGAAAACCAACTTTTTGCTTGAATCGTTAATACATTTGTTAGGGCAGAAGGGGTGTGGTTCATTAATTATAAGTACATGCTACTCAGTGTAGTGATTTAATTAATGTGCTAAAGTGAAACCATACAAAATACTTAAATTCAGGGAGTCAGCGATAGTAGCAAAGCAGAAGTGGAGAAAATTGCTAGTCTGCCCCCAACCTGCTGACAGTGGTGGTCAGTCTCCCGGCCAAACACCAGGCCTGTTCAGTAGCACACCTGAAAAAGATTTCTACTTTCTTACATTAATTAATTTAATAAAGTACGCCTAGGACTCCTCTTAGGCTAACCATGGGGTGGTTGCAAAAGGTAGGAAATAAACTATTCCTGAGAAAATGAATTCAGAATATCATCTGATAAGACAACCCATCCTATCATCTGGGTGAAAGTCTCAGAGTACGACAACCTCCAGCAATTTTCACTTTCTGTGACAAGAAAACCCGAACCAGCCACTACCTTCTATTATGAAATTCGATGCACTGGACTGCGTGAAGTGGTCACATGATCTGCTGCATTGAAATAAAGCGCTAAACGAGCAAGTTTCTTACCTTCAGTAACGCTTTTTCTGGTGGATACAGTAACTGGCTATGGATTCCTCGCCTTTACTCCATGCACAGTATTCCACTGAAAGTTTTCTCCTTAGCTCTCCCATGTCGAAGTCACAATGGAACGACTCCGCGTGACATCATTGGAGCCATAAGAAGACCTCGTTGGCGTGCTGACGTCAGTTTTATCCATTTTTTCCGTGCCTTCAAGATGAACGGGCAAACCGACAACATTTTCACAAGTATACATAGTACACAAAACAGAACTAAAACTGGAAATTCTAAATCATAGGCATTTCCTTATGTCAAGTATCACATTATTTCAACAATAAAATACATGAAATGCATACCAATACTTTTTTGGTAAACAGGCAGACAACGGGGAGGCGGGTGGGTCAGTGAGGAATCCACATGCGGATCCTTTATCTGCCAGAAAAAACGTTACCGAAGGTAAGTAACTTGTTCTTCTGATGGATAAATCTGCCTGTGTCTTCTTCACCTTTTGAAATGACTCCCCCCCAAACAGTCCTGCTCCTATCGGAGGGTGCTTGCCTACCTATACCAAAAAAATCCTGCAGCACTGAACATGCAAAATGGCCATCCCTCCTTACCTCCGAGTCCAAGGAATAGTGTTTCACAAAAGTTTGCAGTGAGGCCCAAGTTGCCACCTTGCAGATGTCTACAACAGGGACACCTCTAACCAAAGACGAAGAAGACGACTTAGCTCTGGTAGAATGAGCTCGAATACCTTCAGGAGGCTCCTTCTTGGCCAGGGCGAAGTAGATCTTGATACAGAGTATAATCCACCTGGACAGCGTTTTTTTGTAGACAGCCTTGCCGGTCATCTTGGACACATATCCGATGAAGAGTTGGTCGTCCAACATGAAGTCCTTAGTCCTATCCAGGTAGAAGCTGACTGCCCTCTTAGGGTTTAGGCGGTGAAGTCTCTCCTCCCGCTTAGAAGGGTGAGGGGAAGGATAGAAAGTAGACAAAGGCATGGATTGCTCTACGTGGAAAGGAGTGATCATCTTCGGCAGGGAAGCAGCTCTGGTCCTAAGAGCCATCTTATCCGCATGGAATGAAGTAAATGGAGGCTTGGAACTAAGAGCTTGCAACTCACTCACCCTCCTAGCAGAAGTGATTGCAACCAGAAATATTGTCTTAAACTCCAAGAACCTTAAGGGATAACTATGTAAAGGTTCAAAGGGGGAACCCATCTTGAAAGAGAACTAAATTTAAATCCCACTGAGGCATGATAAAGGGAGTGGGAGGAAACCTATTAGTGAGACCATTAATAAATATCATAACTATGGGAGATTTGAACGACGAGGGTTGATCTGGTAAACAGAGAAAAGCCAACAAGGCTGACAAGTAGCCTTGAACGGTATCTACTGCACAACCCTATTGAGCAAGAAAAAGAGCACAAATGGGCCTGCAAAAGATCAACAGATCTCTTTCCACACCACTGAACAAACCTGGCCTACCTACCAGAATAGACAGGTTTGGTGGAGTGTCTCCTGGCCGATAAAATAACATCCGCCACATCCAGTGGGAAAGAGAAAGAACTCAGTTTGCCACGTTGGATCTCCAGGCATGAAGGTGCAGGCTCTGGAGGAGGGATTGTAGAACCTGCCCCTGCGATTGCAAGAGGAGGTCTGCCCTGAGAGGGAGACTGAGCAGAGGGTGCAATGAGAGCTAAAGAAGGTCTGTGTACCATACCTTTCTTGGCTAGTCCGGGGCGATCAATATGATTTGGCGAACCTTCCTCTGAACTCCAGGAATCAAGGGTATGGGAGGAAATGCGTAAAGAAGATGTTTGCCCCAATCTAACAAACTCGTCCCCTAGTGCCCCTGGAACAGATACTGGAGACTGCAGAATGACATGCAGTGCGTGTTCTAGTCGGTGGCAAATAGGTCCAACTGAAAAGAAGAAAAACGCATCCTGAAAATATGATGGACCACCTCTAGATGGAGACGCCACTTGTGATCGGCCGAGTACTGCCGACAGAGACTGTCCGCACGCACATTCAGCTCTTCGGCCAGATGATTTGCAATAACGCAACCCTGATAGTTCTGAGCCTAGGACCAAAGTCGCAGAACCTCTGCAGAGACGATACGACCCTACTCTTCCCTGCTTGTTGTTGTCTGTCAGAACCTGAACCGACTGACCGCGAAAAGAGGGAAGAAAGGCCTTGAGAGCCAAACGTATTGCCTGCATTTCCAGAAGACTGATGTTAAACAATCTTTCCTCTGGAGACCAAGGCCTTTGACCTCCAGATCCCCAGTTGAGCTCCCCACCCCAGAGTGGAGGCAGCCATTATCCCTGTGGTCACCGGAGAGGGAGGTTGAAATGGCTTCCCTTAAGACAGGTTGCCTGAAACACTCCACCATAACAGATCCACTGCAGTGTCTCGATCCTGACCACCTCTTTGAGATCTCTGTTGAAACCACTGCCTACGGAGGCACCACTGGAGGGCCTCATGTGCCGGCATGCAGGGTTGACCAACAGCATGCAGGAAGTGAACAGACTGAGCAGGCGCAAGACCTTCAGGACAATAACAACCGCTCCATTCTGAAAAAGTGGAATCATAGCCTGGATGTTTTGAATCCTCTGCAGAGGTGGAAAGGCACGGCTCACAGTAGTGTCCAGTACTGCCCCTATGAACAGGTTGCGCTCAGGGGGCTCCAGGTGAGATTTGGGTACATTTATCCAAACAGCCGTGTTTCTTGCAAATGATGCAGCACCATCTCTGGTGACTTTGCGTTTAGCAGCCAGTCGTCCAAATAGGACAAACAGGAACCCCCAATCTTTTGAAATGTGCTGCTACGGTTGCCATCAGCTTTGTGAAGACCCGAGGTGCGGAAGTAAGACCGAACATAAGGACCGCAAAGTGGTAATTTTGAGACCCCACCGTAAAACAGAGATACTTCCGATGCGACTTAAGGGTGGGAATGTGAAAATACTCATCCTGCAAATCGATCGACACCATACAATCTTCCTGCTGCAATGCCAGAAGAACATGAGCCGGGGTCAACATCTTGCACTTATCCTGCTTGAGGTAAAAATTGAAGACCCTGAGGTCTAGGATCAGCCTCAAGCGACTGTCCTTTTCTGCTATGGAACCACCTTTATCACACCTTTTTGTAGTAAAGATAGAACCTCCTACAGGAGAATCAGGAGGTGCTCTTCTGTTACCCTGATGGGGGTAGGGGGAGAAAGGAGGGAGGGAACTCCTGGAAGGGTGGGGCGTACCCATTTTCTACATGGTTCAACATCCCAGAAATCTGAAATAACAGACCTCCAATTCTGTAGAAAATGGGAATCCAGTCCTCCCAATGGACAAGCGTGCTCTAGGATGGAGGAGCTAGAGCTGCTTCCCTGCAGTACCAGTTGGAGGGGCAGAAGAGGAGGACGAGGAGACTTGCTGTTGTGCTGAACCTTGCAGACCTGTACTGTACCCCCTGCATGACCTGTAAAGGGAGTTCGCCTGCTGCTGCTGTTGTGGCTGCTGATTGTCTCAAAATGATAAAGTCCTGCCAAAACCACGAAACCTGCGGTAACCGAAGCCAATGGGCTGTGACTGGAGACCCAATGATCTTACCGTGGCTCTGCTGTCTTCAAAGCGCTGCAGCGGCGAGTCGGCCTTGCCTCCAAATAGACAAGAACCGTCAAAAGGCAAGTCCAATAGGGTTGCTTGGATGACCGGTGAGAATCCAGACCCACGCAGCTAAGCGTACCTCCTGGTTGAAACAGAGTGACCTATTACCCTGGCCACAGAGTCCACAGTGTCCAGATCTGATTGTATGACCTGGCGGGCTGCAGATTGAGTATCAGAAAGTAACTCCGAAAAATGGCCCTGAACATCTTCAGGAAGCTTCGGGAGCACTTCCCTCACCTAAACCATCAGAGCATGGATATAGGGGCCCAACAGGCATGTCACATTTATCAACTTCAGAGCCATACTACCCAAAGTGAATACTTTCTTTGTGGATTGCTCCACAAGTTTGGATTTTTTCTATCTGCAGGTGTAGACTGGAATGGCCCAGCTGACTGCCTAGAGGAGCACAATAACAGTAGGCAATGGTAAATCCAGCGGATCCGCTGCCTTCCTAATGACAGAGCGATACAAAGTCAACTCTTGTGTTGGATGACCTTTTGGTGAGTAGAGCTTCCATTCAGGAGATGTATCCAGGCCACTAGCCTTCTGCAGGCCCTCAAATTCTTGATCAGGGTCAACAATCTCACCCTCCTCAGCCTCCTCATGCTGTTTTTAATACTACTACTCTTCTATCAACCTTTGCGCTTCCCTTCTAGACCTCAGTGCAGTGCCGGTGACTTTAGGATCGGCGTCGAAGGGAGGTCCACCGGGATAGTAGACTGCGTCGGACAAGGTCGCGCCGGACTGGAGCCACACAGCGTCGGAGAAGATCCGTCCATTGCCTCTCTCCCCTCGAGACTGCACCGGCATCCAGAACCTCGTGTTGAAAGAGGCCAACTCCCCAGAGCCATTGGCATAAAAGGCATGAGAGGTGCCTGAGGAAAGTGAGGTGGCGAGCCTCCCAGGGAGTATGCCAGCGGGCCCATAAGGCCAACTGGTGCGCCAGCAGGGTTAGCCGCTCTGACAAACAAGCCAAAGATCGCATTGAGGTAATGAGATGGATCCGTACCGGGAGTTGGGAAGGCAGGATACCCTGGATACGGTACTGCGCGTTCTGAGCCAGCTCAAGGAGGCAGCACAATCTACTCCAGTTGTGGTGCCGGAGACCCTGGAGCCGGGAATGGAGTAGCCGGCGGAAAAGGCATCATTTCTCTCTGCACTGGTGAAGTCACCGCTCTCTGAGCCGAAGACAGTGCTGGAGTCACCTCAGGAGAAGGAGAGACTTCATCCTTGCAATGATGTTGGGGAGCAGGAGACCCTGACTTCAGTGTCCATCCTTTGACGAATGACATCGAGAACCATGGCATTGCTTCTTTTTATGCTTCCTCGACGACTTCGAGGTATGCGGAGTCAGTGACTTGGTCCCGGACCTCGACCTCCTTCGACCTCTTTTCTGCTTTTTTGCCTTAGCCATAAACAGCTTGGCCTTGCTCTCCTTTAAAGCCTGGGGTTCATGCGCGTGCATGACTAACACTCACCGACGGTGTGGTCGGACAAGAGACAGCACAGACAATCTTCATGGGGGTCAGTAATCGACATCTGACCCCCACGTTCCCTGCATGTCTTGAATCCAGACTTCCTCTGGGTAGCCATGGTCGCTGCTACAAAGACCCGAAGACTTGCAACAAAGAAACTCTCAGAAATGAAAAGCCCTGAAAAACAAATGTTACTCATTAATGGCGCGGAAAAAAAGTAACTGACGTCAGCACGCCGACGAGGTCTTCTTGTGGCTCTGGTGACATCACGCGGAGTAGCATGTGGAGCCGTTCCATTACGACTTCCTCATGGACGTGGGAGAGCTAAGGAGAAATGTTTCTGTGGAATGCAGCGCATGGGTTAATTCAAAAGGTGAGGAATCTACAGGCAGATGTATCCATCAGAATGTAGAATATTCATACAGTCGCTCGACCACAATGAAAAACGAGGATATTGTGTTGAATGTATAGGAGCCCTTCTCCCTTAGAGCGAGATCCACCAGTGGGAGGAGATAATACCCAATCACATTCACCATTGCTTAACATTGGTGGATGACCAAGTAACATTTATTAGCACTGAAATAGCCTGTAAATTAGTATTTTCCCATTGTGTCGTTGCCTTTGGTATATACTCATAATTGCTGTGCGGGCAGTTACCGTTCAGTATTCTCCAGCTAGGGCAATAACACTTAATTGTGAGATTAGCTCCTGTGTGCCTTAATGGCCCACTCGTTCACTAACTATATCCATCTTATCAACAATCAGGTTTCCTGCAGAGATTTATATGCATTCATATCAACAAGCTGGGTATCAGTATGGAAAAAGTGTTCTCAAAGAAAGCTTTGCGATATTCCATATTGTTGTAAAGGTGACTTTTTAAAAAGAAATTCCACCATAACAAGCTGTGGGCTAGACTAGTTGATGTAAAACCAGCTTTGGGTAGTTCGAATAGCTACCCAGAGCCTTGCTTGCGGTCGCCATTCGGTAGTTATTAGGTCTGCTTTTCCATAGAAAGCGTGTTTTTTTAGGTTGGTAATAACTTTGGCCTTGTTTGACAAATCTTCACAGAACTTTCCAAAAATAAGTCCCCCTGGGTCACCTGCCCTGGATGCAATACTCAAGCTAGTGTTCCCTACCCCCCACGTGACCAGGAAGCCCTGTGCTCCGGCATTTATACCCTACGCGCTGCGCAACCGGTGTGGACGTTTTGCTCGTCCTCCTGGATTAATTCCCGTATCCTGTCTGATTTATGCTTTTGACACGCACGCCGCTACCCGGCATCCTGACCGACTTAGCGGATTGCTATTTCCAGCCTCTACAATTCGGGCAGCAATTACTTAACGCCCAGGTAAGAATTCATAATTCCCGACCCGATCGGACCTCGTCCATGGCCACTTCCCCTTTCCTTAATTCTAATTCGTGCTTCGCATGTCCCCCCTCTTTTCATCCCTTAGGGTCTGTTTCATCTGCCGAGCCAATTTGGATCCAGCAAGGTGTTCCCCGTACGCTTTCAACAGGTACTGTTTCTCATGCCCCAATCCCGTTTTTTCCCCACTTCGCCTTTTCCTACTTAGGCCTTGCGACCTATCATCCATGACCCTGTGTACTCTTCCTTCCCCCAGCGACCCCTCAAGCTGTTTTCCCTTGCCAAAATATCCAACCTTGATTGAATCAACCTTGCGCCACCAGGTAAATTCTAATTGACTCACCTGGTGCCATTCCTTTCTATACATGTATCTGGGGCCTTTTCATTCTTATCCTTATTTACCTTTCTCTGCTCACACAGCACTATATAAGAAATTAGTAACCATCGTCCTGATGATGACCACAATTTAAATTGGTCGAAACGCCGTCAAATTCACAGCATCATTTGTGGCCTCTGCGGGGTCATTCGAGGTTAACTTAAAATTGTATTTATATTTATCCAAACTGTACTTGTTGACCCCGAATAGCTCAATTTTTAACTGTTTCCCGCCATTCCACGCTGTTTTTACCACTTGTGTCACTGCGCCGTTCACTCTCACAAGCCCGTTCAGTGCACATTTTGTTGTTATGGTTACTCCAATCCAATTGTAATGTAGTGCTGTATAACTACCTGCAAATAACAACCCTTATTTTCTATTTCTTGGTCTTCCCTCCTCCCTTTGTGCCCCCTCCTCAAGTGATTAACGCACTTTGTGTAACGGTCTTTATTAATGATTACTGGTTGAGACATTGTTGTTTTTGATACATAACTTATCCGGTCTCAACTGGGTGAAAGGGTTTACTCCTGTATTCTGTTCCTTATGACCTCACATATGACATCACTCATGACAAGGATATAAACTCAAGTTTTAGCTTCCAATTTCAAATTCCTTATTTACTAAACCTTTAGAAATCTTCAGTTTTACACTTTGCTTGTTCTTGTGTATGTACTTTATTGATCTGGTATTTCATTTTTGATGGGCTCTCACCCCGCCACAACACGGTGTTGTGGACTCCTAGGGGTCCGTGGACCGCTGATTAAGAACCGCAAACCTAGAACATACTTTGTGTTGTTGACCTGGAGGTTTTTTGATAATGGGTCTTTTAAATGCATAAAAGGCGAACTAACCTTCGGGGCCCCGGGCCCTATGCATTGTGGATGAGTAATCGGAATATGGGGCTCATGCGGATAGGAAATATTGCATATCTGTGTTGGACCGTGGGCGGGTGTGATGTGCGGGTGGGGGGGAGGGTTTGGGGGTCTGATGTTCTGCAGACCAGGGGGGGGCTGAACAAGGATGCCACTTCTCACTGTTCTTTTCTTCATCTTGGTACCGTGTATGAGGACAAATTCCCCGGTGTCCTTACAAATGCCAATAAAGTTTGTTGTAAAAAAAAAAATAAAAGGCGAACTAATCTTTACAAAGTCGTTATTTCGTACCATTTTTATTTGGTTTAAAATGTGTTTTCAAAAATATTCAAACACGTAAAATATCTACATTCCCATTTAGACAATAGCTTAGCTGGTGAGCAGTGCAGATGGAAACTCAATAGTATGGTGTCATTTCAAACATTTAGAAGGGTTGTCCACATAAAAAGCAAGCATATTACATGCGTAATTACTCCCACATATTCACTATGTCATCTGATCTCTTAAAGGTATCTTCGGTTATATGGGAAACGACTTTTTACTCTTATTGTCCATGTCCTTTATAGGGGCGTCTAGCGGAGAGAGCGTTGTCCAGCAGCAAGAGGAACCAGAATGGAGGAATGACCTTTGATGCCCTTGACATGCCTCCTGCAGACACATGAATGGGACCAGCCTTTGTCATGTGTTCGTCAGTTGCCTCTTCCTTCATCCATCAAAGCTCCATACATGGTCCACCTCTCCACTAACCTGTGCAGATGGACTTTACTAAAGGTTTACATGGAAATGGCCCAAAGACATGCAGGATCTGATGCTAGACGTTCTCTTCGACCTCCATACGTGTTTGTCCCGAGGTTGTCTGTCTTTTATTCATGTTCATTGTCCTCCCACGTGCTCTTTCTTGGTGTGAAATCGCAAAATGGTACTTTGTTGTAGCAAACCGCATCCACAATCATTTTAATCGTTTACCAGTCAGATAAACTCGCACAATCCTATAAGTGCCTTGTAAAAACGAGAAAGAAAAATGGAATCTATGCAGCTAATTACGAAACACTAAAGACAGTCAACAGTGGTTTTCACATCCTGTTTCAGTACTTGATTAAACTAGCAGCATCTGAACATTCGGACTCTGGTTCTTCAGTCCTTCGGCTGCTCCT
The DNA here is from genome assembly GCF_964204655.1 of Triturus cristatus. Lineage (NCBI taxonomy): Eukaryota > Metazoa > Chordata > Amphibia > Caudata > Salamandridae > Triturus > Triturus cristatus. The sequence continues at coordinate 524,933 of NC_140579.1, forward strand.
TTGTTATGCCCCATTGCAGCGATGCTTCTGAAGAGGCAATGAAGGTTTGAGTGCAGGTTTCAGGACATGGCCCCTTTTGCAGCAGCCCAACTTACTCTGATCTCGAGTTCTCGGGTGCCAAGACCATGGTCACAGACAGCCCCGAGTGTCTCAAACAAGGGGCCTACATTCACATGATCGAAGCATGTGGGTGGCGCTCTCTTGCAATCACAATGACATTACTGATCTGCACCTTTAACTGCAGAGCTCTCCCTTATGACAAGCTATTGGGAATTGAAACCTACCTGAGGGAGCAGGAAGGGACTATTGGAGTTTGGCACCATGGATGTCTTGGAAGAAACGATTTCCTATTTTCGGTGGAGAAGTGTTTGAGATTTGCTTGACTTCCTTTTCATTTTGGGTGCAAATCTTACAGAACCCCTCCAACTTGTACCGCGGCGTGCCCCTCTCCTGCCTCCATGTTTAGAATGTTCTTTCTTTTGCCACAGTCATTCATACTCACAAGTACACACACTTTGTAGGTGTCCTTAAGTAAATGGAGCCTATATTCATGAATATGGGTCTGTGTTGACTAACTTGGATATAGTGCACGGGTAGCATTCTGCGTTTGTACTGCAGCGATTGTTGGCCAGGTGCCAGAGTCCTGGTTACAAGCACCAGATATGAGCCAACAATCGCAGGCTTCAAGTAGAGTGCGCCAGCGGGCACAGCAGCTCCTGCGGTGTGCAGCGACATGAGCATTCCTTCTGAGGATTGGGGATCCCAATCTCAATTGTAAATGGTCCATACTATTCAGAACCGATCCGTTGTGGGGGTTCAGACATTATCCAATGATGCCAAACGTGGTGCTTATGCGCCGAAGATTCAGGGGTATGAAGTTTATCCATCATGGTTTGTGTATAGCGAAGCCTCTAGAAAAATGCTGTAGTGTAAAGAATTGCAGACATCCAAGTGCCCTCGAGAGGCCACGGGGGGCTGAACAATGTAATCTACTTGTCTGGCTTTTGGGACCAGCTGACGGCCCCAGCGCAGTATGTATAGGGGACTGCGTCCATAAGGTGCCCGATTAGTACTTCAATCATTCCAAAAAGTGTTATCTTTCCTCTAAATGCAGGTCTCTTTCCTACTGTTTTTCTAGTGTAGAGAGGGCACTAAATGTTCTCATCTGGTAATTGTTGCATGTATTGGATTGTAGTGCCCTAAATTGTGAACCCTCGTGCCTTTTTAGCTCTTGTTGCACACTAGTACGTTTAAAACTAACATTTATGTGCAAACCGTGTTGGTGCGTCAAATCCCCATCCTGGAAAACAATATGCACTTGGACAGAAATCCCAAATTCTGCTGGCATTTTCCTGGCCCAATGCCACATAAGCTCTTGAAATAACAAGTCAAACCCTTTCACACAAATAGCAGTCAAAGTTTTTTTGTCTTCAAAATGGTCCACAAAGCATCAAAGGAGCGGAAACCATTCACCCTCTTCTGATAGTTTTACTGGACCCTATGAACATCCATGAATGGAGAGAACACTTCTTGTACATGTACCACAATTTGTGGATTCGCTAAACCTAGTGCTTGAAATTATTTGTAAATATTTGTAATCTTTTATTTGGAGGAGCTGAGAGTTAATTTGAAGCAAATAAAATACAGCTATTTAGGAACTAAGCGTATTCTTAAAATATCAAGTAGATGTTTGGGGCCAGTATGGTTGCATTACTATAAATTATTTAAAGCTGATGTTTTTGTGATAATTCGATCTCACTTAACACTGGACACTTATTTTAATGGCTGTTATTCCACTAGTCATGTAGAGGCGATTTTTATACATGGCATAAAGGATCCCCGGCCGTATAAATAAGGATACTGTAAGCCACCCAGGAGTTGCACTCACAAGAAGCACCACTCTGCTTAAGGGGGCACTGATGCAGTTACTTAATTGCTGGACATGCAAAGTTTATCCAGTTAAACGTGTGGTTAATCTGACCCCTGCTGGCCAGAATGGCGAATGCTCTTTTGGCTGAACTGTTTTTTTAAAATCTACTTCCCCTAAACGTGCAACCCAAAGCTGCCGTGAATGCTGGACCGACCTATGAATGTTTCAGACCTATTGCGCCTACTGTCAGCACTTCTATCAGCCAGGATTGCCGTAGCCGAATTACCAGGCGCCCAGAGACCCCGCATTGAAACAGCAAATTCTCACCTGTCATCAATCATCCTTGAACACATACCTTTAATTATACATCTATTTTAATGACTAATTTATTTTACATGAAGTCATTTTAGAGGAAATAGTTTGTGTTTGACATCCGAGAGCCTGTTTTTATCAATTGCCTGGTAAATGTGCTGCTTTTGTTTACATGTGCTTTTTGTAAAGTCTTTTATAACCCTGGGCGTAGTTTGCGAAGTAGCGCTACGCGTAGTGCACTTCGCGAGCTACGCGTAGCTTCGCAAACTGCGTAGTGCACTGTACAAGATGCTGTTCGCACTGATTGCACAGTGCCGGATGCTTGTCCGCACTGTGCAATCAGTGCAAACTGCATCTTGCACAGTGCAAGTGGTCGTTTTCTGCCGCTCGAGTAGATTTCTACTCGAGTGGCAGCTTTCTCAACGCGGACTGGTAGTTTCTCATCACGAGCGGTCGCAAGCATACGCGACCACTCGCAATGAGAAACCTGTCGTCCTCGCGTTGAGAAGCTCGCCGGGAGGTTTATTTTCTACGCTCGCGATCGGCAACTTGATGTTGCTGATCGCGAACGAGGAAAAAGTCTCGCCGGGATGTCATTTTGCTTGCTCGCGGTCGCCAACTTGACATTGAGGACCGCGAGCAAGCAAAAAATGACCGCTGCACTACGCTATGCTACGAGTGTTTGCACTGTGCTACATGCAATTCGCATAGTGCGAAGTAGCGCAAACTTCACAAACTACGCGAGCATAGCGTGGTGCTTTGCCCAGGCTTAGTCTTTTATCCATGAAGGGACTTTAAATTCTTACCCATTTGCAACTGTCTTGAATCATATTTCTCTTATGTCCTTGACAAACTCTCATTTGATGTTTCATTGTACTGTAGTAGGGCTGAACTAATTTGCTCCGTAACAATTTCTAATTGTTGCTTTTGAATACTTTATGCGCGAATATGGATTGTTTGTATTATAAATACAAAATAAAGTTTATTTCTGCAAACGTGTTTTCTTTATTTAAAATAATTATTTTGCTGGTAATTGTAAAAGAGAAAAAATGTTTATCATCCCAATCTAAAGATTTGGTCAACATAAGGCCAAGCTCTTGTGTCTAATTTAAAACTGATATATAGAGTATATATCGGCATCTAGGAAACTAAAAGAGGCAGTAAAGCACTAAAACGGACGACACAGAAAGGAAACTTAGATGAACCTCTCCCAGACGTGCACGTGCCCCCCTCCGCCCTCCTTTGTGCACCTTAGCCATCCCTTTCCCCATAACTAGTAATAAGATCTAGAGACTTAGCTGCTGCATAACGGCCGCAGTTTATTTGAAAGCATAAAACAAACCTCACATTTTATGTTCCTCTGTACGTTCCATGATTTCTGCACTGCATCACATCTATAACCGTATCACACTGACGCATTGCTCTTTACACTCCTTACAGCGCTTCCGCACAGCCCCTTGTGTGACGGCCTCCCAGCTTTAGTGTCTAGCTCTTGCGGCCTCCAGGCTAACCTTGCAACCCGGGCTGCAAGTGCCGTGACCGGCTGCTGCTGACCCCATGCGGGCCGCTCTCCTGCTCCCTCAGTGCCCCTTTGGTAAGGCATACCAAGGACACTGTTTAGCGGCTCGTCAACTTAAGCTAGTGTGCTGCCTTGTCTGTCTATTTTTGTGCTGTTTCTGCTTGCCCTGCCCATTCTGCTATACCCGCTCTTTGGTGTGGGTGGGTGGGCCAACTTCGGGCAGTCAAAATAAGGCTGCTTCCTTGACCTCTCTCCTTCCTAACCAATCTTGTCAAGACTTTCGGCTGATTGGTGGGTTCAAACCCCGCCAGCCCCCTCCTTGTTGTCCTCCTCTTTCACGGGCATCTCTTTGTCCCTGTGAGGCCCCGCTCTCGGCAGACGTTCCTCGCCAGCCTCTTGTTGTCCATCTTTGCCTCCCTGGCCAGCGCCATATGTATCTTTATGAAATTGAAATTTCATGATTATTTACCGGGGACCTTAATTCCTGCAAGAACTAGCTTTCCTTGTCCATATCCTTTTAGGGTGAGGTGGTGAGTTTACTTTAGGATTTATAGGCGTGTGATGAATGTTCCTCCCTCTACTAACCCTTCTCCACTCCACCGTTAAGTGTGCCTTTCTTTTCTGTTTATTCTTGCATGTCTCCTCCCCCTTCTCGACTCACACTATCATCAGTGGCAGCTGCCACAAACAAAGGGTGGTGGGAACACCGGAGGGGGATCATGTGGGGGGAGTGGGGGTGTTAGTAATATATATATATATATATTTTAAAGAACTTACCTGAAACCACCAGCCGCCTCCAGCATCACACCTCCTGTCTCCTTTCTGTCCCTAGTAGCCCCTGGGACAGACTGTCATCCAATCCCGTGCAGCTCTCATGCTATGAGAACAGCGCAGGGATTGGCATGAGAGGGCTGGAAAGACTCTCCGCTCAAACAAGGCAGTCTGTGGGGTTTCTCCAGCCTGGCTGTTTGTGGTGTTGCGGTCTAGTCTGCGGCGCGCACTACGTGCGACGTCAGCGGACTTCCGGCGGCGGCCATCTTGGAATCGGCATTAGCGCGCCGATTTGAACGCGATCGGAGTTTCGAGCCGGCGCTCCTGCATAAGTGTAAATTCTGGTTAATAAACCCACAAACCTCAAACCTGTGCAGCGTCTTTATTGAAGGTGCAGCTGCCTAGGGGGAAAGCACTACATTACAATGGCGACGAGGAGGTGAAATGGCCCAGCGCTGCCCCCAAAATACCGAAGGGAGGGGCGACTGAGACCACAGTCCCCAACACACTTGCAGGAGCGTGGCAGAGTCCGGAGAGCCACTCGGGGAGGACGCTGCAGGACGACGGAGAAGTCCCAGACCAGCCTGGCCCCCTACAGCGAAAGGGGGTGCCCGGGGCAGCCCAGCATTGCGGAGGGTTAGCGCCACAGGCGTACACGTGGCCAAGCGACACCACACACCCTGGCAGGGGTTACAGAAAAGAACGCTGGAATCTGCCAGTCCAGCCAGGACGACGACCCAGGCGAAGGTCACTCCAGGAGTACCAGCGCATCGAGGGCTTCTAACCCAGGCACGCGGCGGGGAGGAACCAGAGGCGAGATGAGCGCCCAAACGTTTTCCTTGCCGAACCCAGTACCCTTCTTGGTCAAAGTGGGGGTCCCGGAGATGCCGTGGGACGACTGGAAAAGGTATTTCATGAACTACCTGTCTGCGCTAGAGGAAGAGGGCGAGGCGGAATTCACGAGCTCGAGCAGGAAGAAGATACTCCTACATCATCTGGGCCCGGCGGGGCAGAGAGTATACGACGACCTGGTGAAGGAAGCGCGGCCCGCGGGGGATGATGATGTGTTTCAACATGCGATAGACGACCTGGACGCCCATTACCGCCCAGCGGTGTGCACAGCCATCGACAGGTACAACTTTTATCACAGAGCACAGAACAAAGGGGAGACGGTTGACGAGTATGTGGCGGCGTTACAGAAGCTGGCACTGACATGCAAATTTGGGACTATCCAGGAAGAGTTGATCAGGGACCAGATCATTATGCATACAGTAAACACCTCCATTCAGGAGAAGCTATGGGCAAACGGAGACGCACCCCTTAAGACTGTAGTGGCCATGGTGAAGAAGGCAGAAATGTCCAAGAGGTGTGCGGAGGCGGCCAAGCGGGAACGCCTTCCAGAACAGGCTGTGTGCAAGATAGAGGAACGGAAAGGCCGCGAAGGACACGTGGCCGCAGAGCAACAAAACGTGCGGACACACCGAAAGCCCATGGCCCAGGGTACGAAACAGCAAGTACAGGGACAAGGGAGCACCACTACATGCTACAGATGCGGCAGTAGTAGACATGCTGCCAACGACAAAGGGTGCCCGGCGTTCCGAGCAAAATGTGCGTACTGTGGCCTGATGGGGCACTACGAAAGGGTGTGCCGAAGGAAATCGCCGAGGCAACAGGTGAAGTACGTGGCGCAGGAGGCAGGCAAGGAGGAGGAGGCCGAAAGCCCGGAAGAGGATGATGAGATCCTGATGGTAGAGGAACTGTAACTACTTTGCATACAGTTGTGGAAACAGCACGTATTAGGCATAATTCAGCTCAAGCAGCAGAGTTGATAGCTTTAACAAGAGCATGTGCATTGTCAAAAGGGAAGAGAGTGAACGTGTACACCGACAGCCAATATGCCTTTGGTGTAGCGTTCAACTTTGGGCGTCTTTGGAAGGAAAGGGGACTTCACATGGCACCAAAATACAACATGGTCAGTTAGTGACTGATCTCCTTGAATCACTTGCCTTACCCACCCAAATAGCGATTGTGAAGTGTAGTGCACACAAAAAGATTACAGATGACGTTGGTCGAGGAAATGCATTTGCAGATGAAGTAGCGAAAAAGACAGCGAGAGATGCAACAAGTCGAATGTACGTGGCGGGTCCTACAAATTGGGTTAGAGAGAGAGGAATGTATGAGGGTACAGTAGAAAGTATACAAGCGATTCAGAAAGAGGCTACAGAGAAAGAGTTGAGCAAGTGGAGAGAAAGTATAGGAATGTTAGATGAGATGGGTTGTTGGGTGGAATTATCTGAACACCAACGTTGGCTGTTACCAGATGCCTATGTACTCCCAGTGGTTACTATGGCACATGGTCCAGCCCACTTAAGTGCAAAAGGTATATGCAAACTTCTGGCTCCAGTGTGGCAAAATGAACAAATCCCAAAATGTGCAGACAATATAGTGAAACATTGTATTGTTTGTCTGATGTACAACCCGGGAAAGGGAACCCCAACTCCAGCGGGTCACTTTTTCTCCTCCAACATATCCATTTGAGGTGTTGCAGATCGATTATATTCATATGGAACGATGCAACAACCTCAAATATGTTCTGGTGGTAGTATGCGCCTTTTCAAGATGGATAGAAGCATACCCTCTAAAAGACAAAACAGCTTTATCCACAGCTAAAGTTCTGCTGAAAGAATTTTTCCCTAGGTTTGGTTTGCCGCGCATTGTTTGGAGTGACAATAGGAGCGAATTTGTTGGCCAAGTCATGCAAAAAGTTTGTGCGGGTCTTGGTATCAAGCAAAAGTTCCATGCGGCAAATCATCCACAATCAGCGGGTTTAGTAGAATGCTACAACGGTACATTGAAGTTAAAGTTAGCAAAGGTTCAGGCTAGTACAGGACTCAATTGGCCCGATGCTTTGCCATTAGCTCTACTGTTCACCAGAACTGCAGTACACTCTCGTTTGGGACTTAGCCCTTACGAAGTGGTTTTTGGACGCCCGGCTAACGTATGGGGAGTCCCTCGCCCTAAGAAATACTCAGACTTGCCATATCCAATGTTGATTGACTACTTGCATGATCTTACGACTAAATTGCGTGTTCTCCATCAACAGGTTCAAAGTGCTTTACCAGAGGCTTCCACAGACCCAGGTCATTCCATCCGACCAGGGGGGAACAACATTTACAACGCAACTTTTACAACGCACTACACTTACAACGCATTTTTTACAACGCAACATCCATTACAACGCATTCCATTACATAGCATGACACTACAACGCATTTTTAAAAACTACCTTTACAACGCATTCCATTACATCGCATACTACCTTTACAACGCATACCATTACAACGCATAATATTACACTACACTATCCAACACTTACCCTACTGTTGCACCCCCTGGAGTTAGAATAGTAATTTTTACCCCTATACTATCCAACACTTAGCCTACTGTTGCACCCCCTGGAGTTAGAATAGTAATTTTTACCCCTATACTATCCAACACTTTCCCTACTGTTGCACCCCCTGGAGTTAGAATAGTAATTTTTACCCCTATACTATCCAACACTTACCCTACTGTTGCACCCCCTGGAGTTAGAATAGTAATTTTTACCCCTATACTTTCCAACACTTACCCTACTGTTGCACCCCCTGGAGTTAGAAAAGTAATTTTTACCCCTATACTATCTAATACTTACCTTAAATGCAATTTAATATTATGCGTTGTAATGGTATGCGTTGTAAAGGTAGTTTTTAAAAATGCGTTGTAGTGTCATGCTATGGAATGGAATGCGTTGTAATGGATGTTGCGTTGTAAAAAATGCGTTGTAAGTGCATGCGTTGTAAAAGTGTGCGTTGTAACTAGGCCTGGGCGGTAAATTCCGTTCCGCTCGCGGAATTTGCGGAATTTGCGTAATTTCGCGTTCCGCGGAGAACGCAAAATTGCTCAAAAGTCTGCTTTCCGCAGTTTTGCGAAATTTTTTGCTTGTTCGCGTTCTCAAATGCGTGTTCGCGAGATATTTCTCCCCGAGCACGCAAACAGCGATTGTGAACAGGAAAAAAGCATCGCGAACAAGCAATTCCGCGTGTTTGCGGAATTTCTGCGTGTTCGCGGAGATTTTTTACCGTTTCGCGGAGATTTGCGTGACGCAATTACGCAAATTCCGCCCACCCCTAGTTGTAACGACATACATCCCCGACCGAATTTCCAAAGAACGAGAAATTTGGAGCCCAGATGGAGGGAGCCTCGTTTAGTGTTGTTGACCACGAGAACAGCAGTTAAAGTCGAAGGAAATAAGAATTGGATTCACGGCGTGCATTGTAAGAAAGTGCTTTTGCCTTTACCCTACGATCAATGGGTGCGCAGGGGCATTGGTGACTCAGAGTGAGAAGGTTCCACGATTCGTACCCTTTAGTGATGCACACCTGAATGGGACATTGTCTGAGAAATTCTACAGGAAGCAATACCATCGTATCGTCGCTAAGATACAACCAATCCACGAACATTGTTTCAGAATCAAAGCACTGCTGGAAAAGAACGGTACAATTTGAGACCTAGACAAAAGAACACTTAAGATTTTTTTCTCTCTTGTGTAGTATTCTGTCCCGCTTGCAGGGTCACGGTAGGAGTCTTGATTGTGACCTGAGTAGTGGCCATAGGCCTGCAGGACTTGCAGTGTCATAGGACGGCAAATAATCATAATTGAGTGATTGAGGAAGATTGCCATGAGCATCCATTAGAAAGATGGAAACTACACTAGACAAAAGAGAGAGAAAGAATGAAATGAAGAAAGAATCCTGTAAATAATGTACAGTCGTTTTAATATAACCTTATGTGTCGTTATACTATTGTGTATTACTCTGGCGTTTATAGGTTGGATTGTTTATGCTCTGCAGCAAAAAGTTGTCTCTCCTTCTTCCTCTTCGTCTTCTTCTACTGTTTCTCCACATCTCTTTCATACCCTTCCTCAACATGAACTCATTAGAAGAACTGAATACTACAACAATTCCTTTGTCCAGTTGTTACATCAACACCAGTTAGTGGTCAATACGACTGACTGTTGGGTGTGTGGACTAATGCCACATACCACAGAGAAAGGAATGCCATATTTAGTTCTCCAGTTCTCTTATGAGGGTTCCGCTTGGGCTTATTTTGTCATTTTCTCCAATGCCTACCAAAGTAAGTTCAAACGCTCCATTAGTTCATATATTGGTGGTCCAGATTTTAGTCATAGCTCATTAACTAAGGGAATGGTAGCTATGGCTAAAATCATGGAAAATAGTAAGATTTCCATTGATGAAAGAAAAGCATATACAAACTGGAACGTCACCCATTATGTCACTAGTCTTAGTGATAAAGTCAAACAAAGAAAATCTCCACCAATTTGGACGATTCCTCATCAGGGAAATTTCTGTCTGCAAATTAATGATCGCTCTTCCGACACCATACAAAGAAATAACTGTTCTCACACGTACGTTTATTCCTCTCAGAACTCGCCTCCTCTAGTTCCATCTCAGGGCACATATTTTATCTGCCACAATAGAGCTTACACATGGTTACCAACTGGTTTTTCTGGTACCTGCTATATAGCTTTCCTTCTTCCCCCTACATACACCGCTTCTGCAAACTATCATCGAAACAGATATGGCAGAGGGATTATTGATTCAAAAGACACAGCAGGACAAGAGGGAGGAGATTTCCTCAAAGGATTTCTTCCTTTTTGGGGTCCAATGGCCAACAGCAGAAATATAAGGCAACTAGTCCGTGTCGTAGAGACCACAATAGACATCACTGTAGGAGCCTTAAGTAATATCACGGCAGAACTACAGGCGGACCGTCTTATGACCTTACAAAATCGAGTTGCCTTAGATTTTGTTCTTGCAGATCGTGGTGGAGTGTGCAAATTGATCGGGTCAAGTTGCTGTATTTTCATACCTAATGACGCTCCGACAGTATACCAAGCTATCTCCAAGTTGCATATAATCTCTGAGTCGATTCACCAGGACGAAGGAGATTGGTCCTTTTCGGAGTGGTTTTGGGGACTACTGTCCAAATGGGGTTGGAAAGCATTGACATTTCTCGGAATAATTTTGACCATTATTTTCTCCTGTTGCCTTTGTATGCACTGTGGGCCTGCCATCTGTGACCTATGTGCTACTATGTGCATCCCTAAACCCAAATCACCAAGAACAGAAAACATAAGAATGATGTTACAGCAACAGCTCGATGACCTCATGGCTATCGACATTGACTCAGATTAACATGAGTCTACCTTGCCTGAGTTCTGGCAAAAGGAGGGTCTGAGGAACTTCGATTTCCGATTGCGATCGAATCGACCTGCCATTTTGTGCTCCGCCGCCATTTTGTGTGTTGCCATCACTCAGGCAGCACGGTGAACAAAGTCTGTTCTGCTTTTTCTGCAGCTTCGTGTTGAAATGGTCCTTCTGCCTCTATTTGCAAAGCTGGTGTTAGGTCTGGCCGAGTACACTAATTCCTGTCTGGGTTTCCTAATCCCCGTCTCAACTATCTGTTGATTCACACTATTCTTTTCCGACTTTATCTTATCGTCTGGCCTTCACTGTCCTCTGCTAGCATTCTCTCGTTTCACAACTGTCCTCCAACACACACAAACCTATCTCGCCACCTGCAAGTTTGTTACGAATCCGTTAATGAATTAGATTGAGGGAGGGGTGACAAACAGGAGGAGAGGTTTCTTCAAATCATCTGACACTTTTGTTTTCAAATCTCTCCTATTGGTTCTGTCCTGTTTTCCAACTTTCCTTATTGGCTCTTTCTTGTATGTGCTGGGTGTATACTTGGTTAATGTATATGTTACCTATATGGTATAAAAGAGAACCAACCTTGTGTACTTCTGGGATAACTGTACTAGCTGCAGCTAATAAATCTGATCTTCTAACGCCTAACAGAGTGTCCCGTTTCTCTGTGTAACTGAGCAGGAGAACCCAGGAGATTAAGGCGTACCCTGCGCCGCCAGGTCCAAAAGGTTCTGGTTCTTCAGGTGCACTGAACATAGTACATATAGTCCGTTCTTTTGCTTTGTCAAATCCTTCTTTTATTCCAAAATGTGTTCATAAAAACAGCTGACGCCTTTCGTTCCTTTAGGGTACAACCTTTCGGAACTTCATCAGGGCTTACACCTCGGAAAGTTGGTTTTGAGGTATAATGGAAGTCACTGGATATAAAGATCATCCAGTAAAGTCATACTGCGTAAATCCTCAACTAAAAAGTGGAATTCTTATTGAAGAGCTGAATTGTAGAACACAATAATCCTCAAAGTAGGGTACGTTTCTTCCGATTGGATTGGTTAACTAAAACCACCGTATCATTAAATCAGAAGATGAAAGTGTAAGAGGATGGCCCGGATATATTAATCCTTTCGGTCAGGGGGTGAAGCAAACAGCCACCGTAGTCCGTGACTGTGCCTTCTTCCCGCATCGCCATCACACTTTCATCTTCTGATTTAATGATACGGTGAGAGCTTTGGTAAATGGGAAATTTGGAAGTGCAAACTCGTGCTTTTCAGGCCTCCAAATACAGTGCATGTGCGCCGGGCGCGCGCACCATTTGGCAGCCTGCCTGATCACTTTCACGGCTGCTTTGATGTTCTCAGTGAGCCGCGCGGCCACTGAGAACATCAAAGCGGCCGCGAAAGTGATCACCATTTGCCACCCCCTCCCTTATCCCACTTCCTGCTTGTTATATTTACCATTCGTCATCACGAGGCCGTCATCATTCGTCTCACAAAATGTTGAAGTGTTTAGAGGCAATTTGTTTTGTCCTTTCAAATGCACAAGAAAAAGTATTAACTCGTATTGACCCAATAGGAAGCTCTTGACTCCTCCCCTAAAGCTCCCCTAAATGTGCCATGATGATATTTGCATTGTAAATGACAATGCCTTTTATTTATGTTTACAAAAAAAGGCATTTTCATTTAGAATAGCTTAAACTTGCGTAAATTCGAGACCGATTGCATTGCAAATGATTGTTTTCCAACTAATGGGTTTTGTAGACTCGTTCACGCCACTTAAAATTCCTCATTGCTTACGATTTAAAATACTTGAATGGATAAACATAAGATTGCAACTAACAATGTTGTCCAGTGGTGTTAAATGTTTTTCTATTTCGGGATTTATATATGGCGCTGTTTTTTTACAGAGATTTGTGAGCTGAAATGCATTTTTACATTTGTTGAGCATCTGTCTGTCATGGATGTTGCAGTTAGCGCTCTAGCGTCCGACGCTAGAGCACGCTTGTGCGATGCGTTATGCGTACGCCACGACGGTGGCGTACGCGAGTGTATAAATAAAGGGGGCGCGCCCATTGTGGGTAGTTGGCGCCGACACCGATACTGAGTGTAGTCTGTCTTTCTGTTAATGCGCCCAGCGCGGCCCGAGTGCAACATTGGCGACGACGGCGGAAAGTACCACCGCATGCATACGCGACTGTGCTGCTGCTCCTCTGCCCGCTCGCGGCAGACCCGCGACACCCGTCCGGACCGCGCCCGGTCCGCTCCGCGTGCTACCTGCCTACAGTGACGTCTCCAGCCCTCCTGCGCACCGGTGAGCCACGTGTGCACCAAAACACGCTGCCCATACGAAGCGGAAGAACATTCCCGCTTGCACCGCCCTGGCCCTGCATCAGGCCTGGAATCTGCGCCACGTCCACGATCTCAAGGTTGACCCCTGGGGGAGGGTCCAACTCCTGACGCCTCCTGCGTGTGCCACCACGTGCCAGGGTAGCCTCCTGTTCCACCTCCTGACGCCTCCTGCGTGTGCCGCCACGTGCCAAGCTGAGACATCTCCCGCTCTAGGCCTCACTGCTTCGCCATCACTGTGCCATGGGTGACGACGCCCGTCCTGCACCTGCCACCCTGTTCCACCCGCCTACTGGCGTCCTGCCGCCGTTCAGCGAAACTGCTGACCCTGCCACAGCCGCCCCACGCTGGCAAACGTGGATTAGCCGGCTCAACAACTACTTTATTGGGTCCAGAGAAACTGATGGTGCAGTAAAGCGGTCGCTCCTGCTCCACTATGCGGAGGAAGAGGTCTACATGCTTTTCAAGCACCTTCCCAACACTGGGAATGCGGACGACTATGACGCGGCCGTCACGGCCCTCAACACCCACTTTGACCCCCAGATGAATCCAGATTTCGAACCTTTTAAACTGCGACAGGCAAAGCAGAAAGAGGGGGAATCGGTGGATGCATTCCACGCCCGACTAAGGGTGCTAGAAGACACGCACCTTGCAGGTGACAGAGCGAAGGAAGAGATCAGAGCACAACTCATATGTGGCGTCCGGAGCAAGAAACTGCGAAGCCTCATCCTCCGTCAACCGAACATCCCGTTAGCTGACATCCTGGTACTTGCACGGTCCCATGATCTGTCCGACGCCCGTGCGGAGGAAATGGAGCAAGCATTCACGCGGAGTGCAGGATCAGGAGTACCCATTAAGACAGAACGAGCAGACGCGATACAGACGCACGAGAAGGCACACCGCCCGGCAACCTGGTGATCGTCTCGCGCCCAGTGTGGGTACTGCGGATATGAGGAACACCCAGGAAAAGTCTGCCCGGTGAAGGGGAAGACGTGCACTAAGTGTGGCATCCCGAACCATTTTGCCTCCGTCTGCAGGAAACGATCCACGAGGAAAGACCAAAGAGGGAAAAGGCCTGCAAGAAACATGGTGCGACAGCTGTCCCAGCTGTCCCTGTCCTCCCATACCGACGTAGGACACAGACAAGCGCAAGCCCTGCAAGAGGACGACTCCGAATCCGATGATGAATGGGAAACTTATCTAATATCATTCACCAGAGTCCTCAAAAGCACAAGAAGGCCACAACCTCGGTGTGACATCATGGTCGCAGGGTCAAGAGTAGACGCCGTCATTGACACTGGCGCGTCAGTCACCGTCATGGGAGTGCAGCAGTACAACCGCCTAAAACCGAAACCAGAGCTCAGGACGTCAAAGGTCCGGATCTACGCCTATGGGAATGACGTGCCCCTACCCCTCGTAGGGAAAATGACAGTACCAGTAAGAACAGGAGAGGCGGAGGTCACAATTGACATACACGTCATCAACCAAGAGGTGGACACGCTCCTAAGCGGACACGCCGCTGAGGACCTCGGGCTACTAATGTTCCTCAGGAAAGTACAAGACATCCAAACGGCCAACCTACTAGACCAGTTTCCGGAGCTGTTCACCGGCTTAGGGAAAATCAAACGCCCACCAGTCAAGCTCCACATTGATCGCTCTGTGGCACCCACGGCGTTAAAACACAGACGGATTCCTTTTCACTTACGCCCACTAGTAGAAGAGGAACTTAAGAAGCTGGAAGAACAAGGGGTCATAGAAACAGTCACGGGGCCTACCCCCTGGGTGTCCCCAATGGTGATCGCGGAGAAGCCCCGCCAGCCAGGTAAAATTCGGGTGTGCATTGACATGAGGCTGCCCAACAAAGCCATCAAGAGGGAGAGGCACATCACGCCCACCATGGATGAAATCATTGCTGATCTCAACGGGGCTCGGTGGTTCTCCAAGTTAGACTTAAATGCCGGCTACCACCAGCTGACACTAGCCAGGGAGAGTAGGTATATCACCACCTTCAGTACACATCTTGGGTTACGAAGATATCGACGACTCAAGGACAAATGTCAGCTGTTCCAGCAGCGCATCGAGTTCTTCGGCTACACATTCACCAACAACGGTATTCAGGTTGACCCGAGGAAGTCCCAGTCCATCAAGAACGCTCCCGCACCGACATCCGCCTCAGAAGTATGCAGTTTTCTGGGGATGGCCACATATTGTGGGCGGTTCATCCCGAACCTGGCAACAATTGCCGAACCACTCCGGCACCTCACGAAGAACGACACACCATGGCAGTGGGGACCTCGTGAAGACCAAGCGGTCCAGGCCATCAAAACCGCGCTCCTCGACCAGACCACCTTGGTCTACTTCGACCCAGCAAGAAGAACCGAGCTGCTAGTTGACGCCAGCCCGGTGGGACTAGGGGCAGTACTCACCCAGGAACAGGAGCCAGGACAATGGGCGACGCTAGCGTATGCAAGTAAGGCGCTCACAGCAACCGAACAGAGGTATTCCCAAATTGAGAGGGAAGCACTAGTTATAAAGTGGGGCTGTCGACACTTCCACCTATACGTCTGTGGACACCCGTTCACAGTCGTGACAGACCACCAGCCACTAGTGCCCCTTTTCAAAGGGACAGCGCCACACCCCCCACCGCGAATAGAACGATGGGCCATCGGGCTGCAACAATATCATATGAACATAACCCATCGACCAGGTGCTAAGAATCCGGCCGACTTCCTGTCTAGACACCCAGAAAAAGAGGAGCACTCCACGAAGGGAAGAGGAAGACGAGGTCGAAGCGCACCTTGACCTCCTGGCTGCCCTGACCTGCCCCCAAGTACTGACACTTCAGGAAATCATACGGGCGGCTGAACAGGATACCGTAATGTCGAGGACCCGTGAGGCCCTCCAACAGGGGTCGTGGGCAAACTTCATTGAATCAGCTAACACATGGACGGAGGACGAGAGGAAAGACCTGCAACAAGTCTGGCGGATACGGAACGAGCTCAGTGCGACCAGAGAAGGAATCATCTTGAGAGGGGCCAGGATCGTTATACCAACAGCGCTACGTCACCAAGCCACTCTCCTTGCCCACAAGGGGCATCAGGGAACAGAGAAAATGAAAGCCCGGATGAGAGAGAAGAGATGGTTCCCGGGGATGGACCACCTAGTGGAAGACGTTGTGAGGAGCTGTCCGGCGTGCCAGATGACGAGCGGACCCGAATCTCCGGCCCCCATTGTCACTGAGGAACAAGGGAAATACCCCTGGGACAAAGTCAGCGTAGATTTCGGGAGTCTCCCGGACGGCAGGGTGACCCTAGTAGTCCTCGACAGTTTTTTCAAGTACCCCCTGGTGGAAGCACTACCGTCCACGGCATTCACGTTCGTAGGGCCCGCCTTAGAGAAGATCTTCAGCATGTTTGGACGACCCACGGAGCTGAAAAGTGACAATGGGCCACCCTTCCAAGGTCACGAATTCCGAGAGTTCCTTGCACATCAAGGCATACGACACAGGCGGATCACCCCTCAATGGCCCCAAGCCAATGGCGAGGTTGAACGCTTCATGCGGACACTGAATAAAGTCCTACGGATAGCGGGTGCGGAACACCAGGACCCAGAGCGAGAGATCCAACGGTTCCTAGGGGAATATCGGAGTACTCCACACTGCTCCACCAAACAAGCCCCGTGGGCCCTCATGCTAAAAGGGACTCGCCATGATGGTCTCTCCACAGCCCCAGGGTGGGCCCCTCCGCCATTCGAGGAAGACCAAGCACTGCAATGGAGGACACATCGAAACCAACAAGTGAGCCGGGCGAGGGGTAGTCAAGAAAGCGCCCTCGGACCAGGAGACAATGTCCTCATTCGAAATCGAAGACCCGGAGGGAAGTTCAAACCACGGTACGAGCCCGGGAGCTGGACGGTGGAGCGGAGGCGTGGAACCATGGTAACAGCCAGGAGAGGAACGGAGGTGGCCACGCGCAACATCTCGTGGTTCAAGCGGATTCCAGAGGCCACAGAACACCGCCCCAGCGCCGCCGAGGACGAGAAGGAAGATATCCAGGTCCCGGCAACAGAACCCCAGTCACCCCAGGCCAGGCCAGGGGCGTAACACAGGCCCCCGCAGCCCCTGCGGTGCGGGGGGGGCCCCGCGGCTCCAGGGGCCCCCTCAGCGGGAGCCATCAAGCACTACAAATCGTCAGGTATTTGCTAATGAAAAATGGTTACGTGCATGGCAGTCGTTCGTTGCACCAGCACCTGGTCCTCGCAGTGGCCTCTTCATATTGGTGCGCGGCGCGCGCGGATGTCTCCGCGGCTGCGCAGTATTCTCCCTTAGGGTGGGGCTGGTCTGGTGACCATTATCATGCGCTTCGCGCAAGCGTGACTGCTGAGGCGAGGCATCACAGAGGCCAAAGTGAGATGACTGAAAGCGAAAGGGACCATGCGGCCGCAGCCCGCAGGCCATAATTGAATTATTTCTGCCCGCAGGTGAGTCTGTCCATGCATCCACGAAGCAAGGGGTCCATGTTAGAGGGTAGGCTGGAATGGGATGCATGGTGGGGCGGGCGGGCGGCCGGGTTTAAAAGTGAAACGTCATATAGGCCTCGGTTCTGCCAAGTGGAGACGGAGACTGTAAAGATTGCTCCAGTGCGAGTTTTTATTCATGAGGAATCGGATTCAAAACTGCCAAAGTTTCAGATTGCTGTGTGTGACATTTTCATAATATCTTTGTAAATATGATTGAAATTTCAACGACTATGCGTGACACTTTGTTACGAGCAAAATTAAGCAATGAAGACAAGGGAAATAGATAAATATCAGAAATTACACAAAGAAACTCTGTCTCTTAGATGATCGTGTAACTGCTGTAAAGCACCAGAAATGCAAGGGCGCTAACCTGCACATGCCAGGTCATGAGGTCAAACACAAGTGTTAGTCTTACTATATTTAAACTCAGCCAGCACCGGGAGGCAGCAGCAAATCCCGGGGCCCGGCTGCGGGCATCAATTTTAAATAATTAAATACTTCCTGCTGCCGCTTGCGCTGACCAGATCCTCCTCAAGCAGCATCACGAAAGTCAGTGACCGTCTACCAACATAAGACCAGACCTGTGAGAGCCCAGGAGCCAGAGGCTTCATTAGAGAATGGAAGTAGCTAGAAAGTTTTGTGTGATTGATTACCCGCCATTCGTTCATCATGTTTCACCAGCGGTAGAATGTGAAGCCGCCAAAAGGTCACTGACAGTGGGGTTGGCACCAGTTCCTTGCTTACCTCCGGCCTCTTCAGGAATCGCGTTGCCCTTTAATTATCCCGATTCGCTCCTGCACTGCCACTCTCTGGTGCATTGGCAACTGCTGGAGGTAGCTATCCATGGGTACTTCGCCAGAGTGACAGGGAGTGGGTTCAAGTGCCTAGCTCCCCAGAAAGTGACTGACACTGTGACACAGTGCCGCAGGCGGTGGTGTGCTGCTCTGGGGGCCAATAGGGGCACAAATTTCGTCATGTGCCTGTCCTGTTCAGAGTTGCCCTGCTGCAGGAACCAGCTGTGCAAGCCCCGCTTCAGCTGCCCCAGCCCTCATCATTAGCTGCTGTAAAGGCAGCTTTGACGTTTGCAGCTCACCCTCACCGTACAGGTGGTCAGACCATTAGTAAAGATGGTGGTTAATGCATTTCAATGCGATGATGCGGACCACCACATTAAAACGCGTTACTCTAACGCCTGATGCGTGGTGCTTGGCAGGACTGATGATTGTCACAATCATCATGATTAAAAAATTTGATTTAATGCAGCCACGCAACGGTGCAAAGCCGCAACCATAATCAAAGGTGAGAGCATAATATGGGCATCCAGTCTAGAAGTAATGGGCGTCCGTGTAGTCACCAAAGAAACATACCTTACAGCATACATAGATAGGGGCCTGTGCATTGTGACAATTTCTCATATTTTACCTGATTCACCGAAGCGATAGGTTTACACGATGTAGCTCTACATCTTCCCTTACTGTTCTGGAAAAGGCCTTTCTCTATGATTGTTGCATTTTCGCGCTCAGAAAAAACAGAACGTGTAGGGCTGGGATATGTTCAAAGCCTCGTACAACCTTGAAAGTTGGGAATTTTATGTGCACTTTCTTACACTTCTGAGACCACTTGTGCCTAATACATGCCTTTGGTGCCTTGGTGGGCTCTGCGATTGGAATCGCAATTGAAATGTCGCACATCAGCAATCTTAAAAACTTGGCTGCAATGCCACAGGTACGTAGGTACATTGTTTCAAGCGCTTGTTGGCAAATGCAGCCGGCTTTCTGGCAGCCGTGCTTCGTTTGTATCTTGGGGGTAATAATTTAAAACAGGTGGGTCTCTTCTGACAGTCATACTAGCTGTTGGTTTTGCCGTGAGATTACTTACTGCACAGCTCTTGCCTCAGCCTGAGGCTACTGCAGTATGGTGCCTGTCCGTGCACGAGTCAGTGTCACACTTAGGCAGCTAAGATGGATTTGTGTGTTGTAACTATTCACGTGGAGTCCTGGTGCTCCCCTGATGGATTGCTGGCACGGAGGGGGCCCAGTGTGGGCAAAGGTTGGCAATCTTAGGGGCGCCTCTGCAGCAGGCAGCAAACTTGTATTTCATAAAAGCACATGGGAATGTACAGGTTAAGTATCAGGAGGTGTTTTAAATATTCCTTTTACCCCCACATACAACATGGGGGTTTTCATACTGATCATGATGTGTACCACAAGCCATTTCATGTGCTTAAACCGTGTTCCCAGCAGCCCTGTGTGATAAAACACTCCTAATAACTTGACAAAACACACTTCCAACCCATAGGTTGCCAAAAACCTTTGATTTCTGTTTCCCGGCATGAGGTTTAGGTATGTGTTTTTTAACGATGTTTGGCCCCGGGGGTTAGTTTGTATCAAGGTGGTTCTACGTTGCCAGCACTGCGCCCTGTGTATTGCGGTGCAGTCTCTATGCCCTGCAGGTGTGCGTCTTCAAGGATGGCATGGCTTGGAAATGGCACATTGGCCTCTGTGGAAGGGAAAGACAACACGCACAGTACATGACCATCTACTATACAATGAGAGGCCATACTGTGCCATTCCATGACTGAGTGCCCTTCCATTTCTGGTGCTTTGCACCATTTCTGGTGTTTTACGATCTTCAAGTTTCTTCTTGCTCAAATGGGTGTAATTTTTGATATTTATATGTTTTGATTGTCTTCGTTTCATAATTTTGCTCGCAAGAAAGAGTTACTCATAGCCGTTTAAATGTCACTCATAATTACTCTGAAATTATGAAAATGTCACACATGGCAATCTGAAACCTTGGCAGCTATGCCCGCAGCAGCCCCCGTGTTCCAGCCTCCTGGGGCCCCATCAGTGCTGTAGCGCACACAGGCAGCACTACACTCTCTCGCTGGCATTGGTTGCACCAATGAGTTGCCTCATAACAGTCCTGCCTCATAAATTAAATGGTGCTTGCCACGTGCGGTGGGTGCAGGTGACCTGAGCTTCCAGGCCCAGCAGCAAGGGGGTTGAAAGCAACTGCCTTGAGGCCAGAGACCATTTGCAGATTTACATACCTTTGTAAACTGGTTACAGAGGCTATCTGGCACATGCATCATCCCAGACTTTTGCGATTCCTTAATTGCGATTTTTAAGGAATCGCAATTAAGGAATTGCAAAAGCCAATGCATGTAGGAATCGCTATAAAAATAGCGATTCCTACAAATTCCTTAATTGCGACTCGCAAATTGCGAGTCACAATTAAGGAATGCCGTCCCATTCATTCCTATGGGCCTCCAGGCCCATAGGAATGAATTGGAGATTGCATGAGCAATTTGCGAGTACCAGTAGGTACTCGCAAATTGCTCATGCAATTTAAAGGTTGCAAGGGTGTCAAAATGACACCCTATTGCACCCCTGAAATTGATCAGTGCACATATGTTGCACACACACATGCTCTAAGGGAATGTGTGTGCGCAACATGAATCTTTGAAAAATGCACAAAAGTGCATTTTTCAAAGTTTCTGCAAATTACCATGAAGTTCAACTTCATGGTAATTTGCTCCCGCTATTAGCGAAATCGCTATTTTTTTTCCTTAATGCATTGCATTTAAGGAATCTCAATTTATGATTCCTTAAATGCAATTGCAATTTAAGGAATCGCAATTTAGGGATTCCTTAAATTGCGATTTTTGCATTTGGGATGATGCATCCCAAATGCAAAAATACCGGTCGCAAAGGGCAGATTCTGAGCATCTTCCCGTTTGCGATCGGTGTTTGCTTTGATGCATGTGCCTAATAGTTTGTTTCTGGTTCCAGTACCCCCTGGGCCCCCACTCTGCCAATTCCTTACATTTGAAATTTACATTTACTGCTGTAGTGTGAGAATGCATTCCATGAAAAGAAATATAAAGTAAGGTTGCCAAAAGAAAAATGCCAGAAATGTGTTGTTTAAAGAGCCTGGAAAGACCTCATCTTGACACTAAATAGGGTTATAAATAAAGTATGTATTGATTCGTTATGTGACTTTTCTGTCTTTGTTCACTTTAATTATCAGTCATGTATCATTCAGGCAGCCCTAGAACACAATTAAAAGTGCTTTCTATTTATATTTGTTGTTCAAAGTATGCACAGATAAGTGCTGAAAGCTTTAGGTGACTGCTTATTTTTTTCCCGTCTGGGACATCAAAATAATGAGCTGGCGACCCTAATCATAAGACTGGCTGTTTGTTGCAGGATCAGCACATGATTTATTTCCTCCACCCTCGATCCCTGGTTAACGCCATAATAGCAATAGTTTAACTTGTATCTGAAATCCCTACGCCGCCATCAATAACATGCTGAGTTACTTAAAGTGTCTGGGAATGCACCCTGCATCAGACAACTCACTCCTAATTCTCGCCCTTCACTTTTACGCTCACCCTGCACTTACAGCAATCACAATGCACTCACGCTGATCACCATGCACTCACACCATTCACCCGCTCACCCTGCACTCACAGTGATAACTCTGCACTCACAATACACTTGCGCTGTTCACCCTGCAGTCACACAAGCACACTACTCACCCTGCACTCATGTCACACTTCACTCACCTGTCCCCCTAACTGCTCAGTCTGCAATCTCATTTAAAAAAGCCCATCACTAACCATGAGTTCTTTCATCCCACTCTGCACTTACATCTGCACCCAAATTCATATGGTCAACTCACTCACCCTGTCGTCACTCCTCTTACCCTACTCTCACACTGTTGCGTCGCTCACTGTGAACTCACATGGGCACTCCTGTCACCCACACAGCGCAGAGTTAATGAGCCTGCTACAAAGAATGTGTACCATGCAGATCACAGAACTGAGTGTGAGTAAACTATGAGTAGTTCTATAAAAAAATTAAATGTTTTTCAGAAAGGTGCTAAAGAGAGATGATGTGCATTGTTGGTGAGTGGTAGTCTGGGAATTCATGGAAAAGGAGGAGGAAGGGCGTGCCAAAAAAGTCTGTCAGATGCCATCCAGAGACTTTTTGAGGCATGGGCAAAGTGGGCTCCGGCCCAGGGCCCCAGATTTTCCGTGGGCCCCCTGATAAAACCAGCTCTGTTCTGTAGAGCCTTGCCCTGATGGCATTAAATGATTCTTGAACAGATTGTTTTAAATACATCTTTCCGTCACTTTTTTTCAATATTGGTGATGTGTGTCTATTACAGACATTTTGTAGAGGAATGTTTTGTTTCATGCAAAATCCCTAACATTTTCTTTTGGGTCAAATCAGGACCTCACACATATGAGAAATGGGAGAGCATCACAGACATTATTTGCAATAATATGCTGCTGTGTTACAATATTGAAAACACGCATCACTATCCATGATTATTGCATGTAAACATATTAAGAATTTGGACTAGTGTGTTTGTGCACAGTCTGTGACTCACCCAAAGAGGGCATGAAAGAGCTAAAATAGGATCATAAATTCAAAACTGTTCTTACAGGGGTCCCCAAAATATGTTTGGCGGTTGGCCCCTAATATCCTTAAGATGTTCCTGGTGTCATCTGCGAATATGAGGACCCTAATTACCACATGAGCTGGCACGTCTAGGTCCATGGAAAAGATATTTTGTGCATAATGTTCAGCAAAAAAAAAAGCAAAGGTGCAGAATGTTTAAACTCTGCATAAGTGTTTCTGTGGTGGTGCACAAACAAAAGGGGAGTAATTTGACTAGATAGGTTTGATTTATGTATGCTGCTGCTTGCTGTACTTGTTATTGTTTTACAAGTCACTTTGAAATATTTGCACCTTCATACACAAGCACAGACCAAAAGGTCATTGGTTGACTAAAGTGGTTTGATTTTTGTTTATTGCTGCCTGCTGTACTTGTTACTGTTTTGATAGTTACTTTGAAATATTTGACACTTCAAAAAGGAAATTGTTAGTTTAAACCAGTTTGATTATTGTATGGTGCTGTAGTTGTTATTGTTTACCAGTTGCTTTGAAATATATGTGCCTTTATGCACACACTAAACGGGGGAATTGTTTGACTAACCTGGCCTCATTTTTGCATACTGCTGGACTTGTTGTTATCATGCGCTTTGAATGTATTTTCATTATGATGAAAGAAAGAAAGTTAATTGTTTTACTAAACATGCTTGATTTTTGTTTATTGCTGGACTGGTGATTGCTTTATTGTGCACTTTGAAAGTATTTGCACTTTTCTTTTGCTTTACCAACTACAGTTTGTATAGATTGTCATTAGGTACTTGCTGATATGGTTTGTTTTTATTCTACATGCAGTGTTATTTATGGTGTTGCTCGCACATGTCTGTAATATGTGTGCCTTAAATCTTGTGTCAATTCTAATTCAGACCCTTCATAGTTTTTCTACAGCCTTAGGCAGTTCCTGAGACAATAGGACCGCTCTTTGGCATTGTTCTGATTGCTGCCGTTCCTGAGACAATAGGATCGCTCCTTGGCATTGTTCTGATTGCTTCCGTTCCTAAGACAATAGGATCGCTCCTTGGCATTGTTCTGATTGCTGCTGTTCCTGAGACAATAGTGCTGCTCCTTGGCATTGTTCTGATTGCTGCAGTTTCTGAGACAATAGGACCGCTCCTTGGCATTGTTCAAACTGCTTCCGTTCCTGAGACAATAGGATCGCTCCTTGGCACGGTTCTGATTGCTGCCGTTCCTGAGACAATAGGATCGCTCTTTGGCATTGTTCAAATTGATGCCGTTTCTGAGACAATAGGATCACTCCTTGGCATTGTTCTGATTGCTGCCTCAATTAAATAATCTCCTTCTGGCATTATTGTTACAAATGGGGTACCTTATATGTTAAGAGGGTTTCCCATTTTCTAATTAGAACTTTGAGAAAGACTATATAGAGGCATTTCATTTAATTGTTGGAGGTTTCAAATCAAAATATGCCAGATTTTTGGGCGGTGGGGCAAAGTGGTAGGAGGTGAGCCGGGCTGCCGGGTGGGGGCCCCCTCCCTGTGTTTTGCAGGGGGGCCCCCTCAAGTTTCGTTACGCCACTGGGCCAGGCACGAGTCAGCACCAGAGCCGGAGCACCCCAACCCCGGGGCCAGTGGGGCTGAAGGTAGTCACCCAGCAGGCCCTAACACCCGGGCGACGACCAGGTATGGACTGAGGGGAAACCCCCCACCGAGCAGCCGCCTCAGAGACTTTGCCTGCCAAGTAAGTGAGTGACTGATGGTGTCCGAGTCGGGGTTTTGTCATCCAAGTTGGAGAGGGATGTTGCAGTTAGCGCTCTAGCGTCCGACGCTAGAGCGCGCTTGTGCGATGCGTTATGCGTACGCCACGACGGTGGCATACGCGAGTGTATAAATAAAGGGGGCGCGCCCATTGTGGGTAGTTGGCGCCGACACCGATACTGAGTGTAGTCTGTCTTTCTGTTAATGCGCCCAGCGCGGCCCGAGTGCAACAATGAAGTGGGTGGGCATTTCTTACAGACATTGTATGGTATGGAGCAATCTGGAGCTTAAGTAAACATACTAATTTGGAAAAGGTTTTTTTAAAATCATCATCCAAATCATTTTCATGGTCAAATATTAGCATATCGGTCAATTCAGGTAGTTAAATGAGAACACATATTTCTTATTGATTAAATATGTCTTGCATTTGGAGTGTCTCCCTTTCCTTTGCGTTCTTACATCAGTAATGCTGTCTTGAAGGCAGACCAATTGGTGAAAACGTGACGCTCAATTTCCATTACATGTACACACTTTATTACCGAAGGAAGGTCAAGCTTGGCTTATCCCAATAGCATACATTCAACTGGAGGGCGGCACTGTAAAATAATTTGATGGATGTATATGTTACTGTATTATTAGCAATGAGCAAAATGAAATTTCACACGTGACCTCACATATACAGACTGATTTGAATATGAATTTCTTTGAATCAAGTTTGTTATGATGTGTAGAGGTGCGTTTTCTAATGTATATTAATCAGGCCACATTTCTGTGCAAAATGCCATTGTGACCAAGATGGAAGTCACTCTGTCCCTCACCTTGTGTTTCACCCTTCTCCCCACTCCCCCGCCACCCCACGGGCATTCTCTCCCGGCAAGCTCCATGGCACACAGCCAAGCTGTGGTGTATTGGGATATTTTAATTGTTATTCTTGTTCTGGTCACAGTGATTTTCCCCAGTTTGGATGTAATTTGCAACATGTTGCCTACTTGACCATTTTTCACTGAGAGCTATTCCTTCACATAACGCGCCATTGTCAATGTAACTTGTCCAGCTCGAACATCTCTCAATGATATTAGCATAGATGGCGTTGAATAATTGTTCATGTGGTGGGTTAATGTTTAGGCGTTTAGGTAATATGATGTTTATTTTCTTGTCCTCACACCACCATGATTCTGAAAGAAAGTTCTAATTTTCTATGCAAAGATTGTGTATAAAAAATCCTCAGTTTTGGTGGTGAACCAAAGACATTACTAATCTAGTATGGAGCCTGCCCAATTCTTTCCTGATTTTGCTGCCCATCGAGACTTAGAACATTTTCTGATTTTTGCATACTCTTTATAACTCTGCATTTGCGGCCTAGTTATACTAATTAAAAACATGTATGTAAGCACTATTTTCTAATTAATAAAAACACTTTATTAGGCGCATTATAATGTTGTGCATGATATATATATATATATATATGTACACACACACGTCTGTAGTCTTTTCTGTTAAATTTGTTCTAGTAGTCCATTTCCAGATCGACCTCCTTTTAGTTAGGCCTTATTAAGTCTCTTCACTGGATGTCTTTTATCATATAGAACCTCATCCCATGCCCAGGCTATTGCTAGCTTGCTCACTCCTTTTTAGGTCGATCTAGGCAGCACATGCGCTGTCTCTTCGAGACGTGCTGTAATGACTCAGTGGGCTTCAAGTGAGGTTGTTTTCTTACAATTGGCTGCTTGCATTGTCACTCGTAAATTCAGCAGTCTGATTTGTTAAAGGCATCCATTGTCATTTTACTGTTGCTCCTCCCAGAGAGCAGCGAGTAATTACAATCTCACTACACAAGTGAGGTTTATAGCTCTGTTTTTAGACCTTCTTTTTTTGTTCTTTCGTTCAACAACGTATTGAAACGATACTTTGTGTTGGCTGACATTGAAACTGTAGTTTTTTGGTTCAACATTCATTTATTTTTTATTGTAATGTTTTGTTTCCGCCCGTAAAACTATTTTAACGTTCTTCGTCTGTTTGCCTGTAATGTTTTGTTTTCGGTCCGCATTTGCAGTAATGTTTTGTTGCTAGTATTTTTTTTCTAATGTTTTGATTCCGTTCATGCCATTTACAGGAGATTTCTACAGAGAGGATGTGGCATAATGGAAACATCTATGTACTTTGGTGCTGGGGAGCAAGGTTCGAGTGTTAACGTAACATCCAGTAATTGTGGTACGAGACGAGACATGAAACTGTTTGTTGCATTTATTGTAAGGACATGATTTATAGCCTTCAACATTTAAAATGTCACTGTTGCAGTTGCAAAATTGACTTAATGCTATTACTATTAGCTGTGAGCAATATAGCCTTACAGCAGCTTCGACAAATTTTTCAGCTATATAGCAGGTTTCGAGTCTTTATGTCACTTAACATCACATAATTCTAAGTAAATTATTAAATCTCCCTATGTTAAAAAAAAGCCTTGTGTAATCTCACGAGTGGTCCTATACAGTGCTTACGTACCTTGGCGTTGTGTTTTCGCTACATAAAAATAATCTGGTCTCACAGCCTGGTACTCCTGCCAACTAAACAACTGAAGAATAAGCTTCACTTTTTTCCGTCACCTGATTAGACTGCCAATGTGGCAAAATCGCATACTTCTCTTCTGCTTAACAGTAAAAAAAAAAAAAATCATCTTATACGTATATCTGCTGCTTCAATTAAACGCACCAATATTATGTGCTGCATTTTCTTACACTGGATTGTATTAATTATTTATCATTTATTAACTCTAAGCGTCTCAACCAATGTGCGCTTAGTAACAAAAAAGCCTCTCTCTCACAATCGATTGCACCATTCACTACGGGGCCATGCTGCTATTTTAAACAAGCATTTACAATGCAATAGGTCTCGCATTTACGCAAGTTTGAGCTATTGACATTGCAAATGACGATGTCTTTTATTTTTGTTTTAGTTTTTTAAACATAAATAAAAGGCATTGTCATTTACAATGCCAATAGCTTAAACTCGCATAAATGCGAGACCTATTGCATTGCAAATGCTTGTATTACGATACTTCAGTTGTATATAATGTTTTCTAGGTCATATATAAAGTGACAAATGGTTATAACACTTTTTTAACTATTACTTATAACTTTTAAACATGCTGCGCAACATTCACAATGCTCTGCAACACATATTAAAAACGTTAACAAAGCCAATAGCTCGCTCTAAACACGAGACCTATTGGCTGTGCCAGTGCTTGTTTATTATTATTTCCAGTGCACGGAAGTGTCTTTTGTTTTATTTATTGGTTCTTCCATTTATATGCCGCTACTCCAGCTGGTGGTGTCAAATGTCACAAGTAAAAATACAGTGAGAGCTCCCACACAGCCTCCCCTGTGTGTGTATATTTAGTCGCCCAAGATAGCATGTGTTTGATCAGACACTGCACCAGTGGCTAGTGTGAGGCGGCTTGTGGCCTACTTTCCCGCGTAGATTTGACACATATTATTTAGCCCTGAAAAGCCCCGTTTCGTGTGCCGCTGTGGGAGAGGAAGGCCCGTTTGACAGCACAAAGGAAATCCGCCTTGGGTGAGTGTTTTGTGCGCGTGTGTGAGTTTGTGTCAAACTGTGCATGCGTGTTTGCATCTGTGCGTGTCTGTGCGCGTGGCTGTGTGTTTGCGCTAAGAGTATATACATGTTTTTGGGTGTATGCGTGCATGTGTGTTTGTGTGCTGAGCGTATGTGTGTATGCCTGGCTGTGCTTGTGCCTGTGTCTTCATGTGCTTGGTTGTCATCAGTTCCTTCTTATGCACCTTTTCCTGTAACCTCTCTACGTTATTGATGTTCGAGACAGCGGGTCAGCTAATAACCTCATGCACAGACAAAGAACTACGAAGATAACCCGGGGGTGTGGCTGTGACATCATGGGATTCTAACCACCGAGTTTAAAACGGGATCTTGACCACACTCGCAGCGCCACTCTTTGATGCAGTGCGAGTTCAGCTGCTTGCAGAATCTGTGCATTTTAAGAGGCTGCTGGGCGGTGCTGTACGAGGGCCACCATCCTTTCTCGAGGACCAAGCAGAGAGGGGATTCCGGCTCTGGAACAAAGGCTTGTTGCAACGAAGCCGCCTCCTCAGGGATAGGAAGCGCTAGATACAAATACAATTTCTTGCAAGCGCCTACTTAGATAAGATGTCTTCTAGCAGCTCTCTGGAGCAATATTCAAATGGGAAGGGGTGTTGGTATTATTAACTAAGCATATTTACTTTGGGGGGTTGGCGTAACAGTCAGAGCTGCTGACTTCGGCACAGCGTCTGCTCAACATCCTGCTCAATATCCAGTGTCACACACACTCACTACAGCCACTTGAATATTCACTGTGAGCAGGCACTCACTACGGACTCTTTGATGGTCTTTGTGTGATTTCACATTCATTAAGTATTTGCAGATGCTCAGCTTGTCAATAGACACTCACTGCATGCCCTTGTATGTTTAGTGTGAACAAACACTCGTATGTGCTCCTAGACAATCTGCGTGAACACAGTCACTACAGACTCGTGGGTGTGCAGGGTGTGAATTCACGTTCCGGCTCAGGAGGATCTCGGGTGATAGTGTGACCTCATGCTAGTGGAAACACAGATTTTTAATGTATGAACGCACACTCTGAGGACAATGGGATGTTAATGCGTGTGAACACACTCTTTACAACAGTAAATATATTAGTGTTTGTGCACCCAGCAATAACTCAGGGGGGATGTATGTATGCAGTGCTCACCCACAGAGGATTTGGGGATGTTTTGTGTAAGAGCACGCACACATGACCGCCAAAGAGAAGTTCAGGTGTGAAAGCCATGATTCAGGGCAATGGGAGGACGCACACATGAAGGGCATTGGGCTGCTGACTGTGTTAGTGCACACTCTCTGTGGTAGTTGTGAACTCACCGACTCCTAAATTACACCAGTGGTGGCAGGCGGGGAGGCTTCCGGTACCAGGAAGCGCGGAGACTCCGCAGTCGGGCTGCAGGGGCTGGAATTGGAGTCCGAGCTGTAGCCGTCGCTACACCCGCAGTCCGCTTCCCCGAGCGGGGGGCGTGGCCCTCCGCAGCACACGCTCAGCTGCAGCACGGGGCTCCTCTTCGCTCCTCCAAGAAGGCAGCTGCTGTTCAACATGGCGGCGTAGGTTTGTGACGGTTTGGTGGCGGGTGTCGACCGCGGGCACGGAGCAGATCGCCATGACGTATTTGCTCGTGCTTTTCTCTGCCGAGCCACTTGGACGGCCTCGCCTGTTAATGGGTTGCTTGTCTTTATGGGGCCATGTGTTTGGCCCCATAAAGATAAGAAACCTTTTGCGAATGGGACGGCTCAGAAAGCCAAGCAAATACATCACCAACACCTCTTTTCCAATGGCTGGCTACCGTTTAGCATAAATGGTGACGCCAGCCAATGGAAAAGAGGGGCGGGGCTTAATGCCCCCTACAGAAATACCAACATCTCATTAAATCTCGCCAGCGAGACTGCGCATGCGCGCAGCCTACGCAGACGAGACCTAAAAAGATAACCGCTTGCTCACCTATGTAATGCTTTCAAACCACCCTCCTTTTACTCACACAGCGAGACACCCAAACGCCTGAGGCACCATAACGTACGCATAATGCCAATTCTGCTCTATTTCATTACAATAACCCTGCACACAAATGCAATAGGTCTCGCCTTGTGTACAGTTACAGCAATTGGGGTTGCTAATCTACTTGGAAAATTTCCAATGGAAATAGACCCTGTCCTTTTACAACCGTTGCTTGTGCTCGGTTAGCTAAGCTTAGAATTAATCTGCCCTCTCTTTA
The DNA here is from genome assembly GCF_964204655.1 of Triturus cristatus. NCBI lineage: Eukaryota > Metazoa > Chordata > Amphibia > Caudata > Salamandridae > Triturus > Triturus cristatus. The sequence continues at coordinate 555,536 of NC_140579.1, forward strand.
CTGTGTTGTATCCGCTTCCTGCCAGGTCAGACTTTTACTTTGGTATAGGACTGCAATCAGAGAGCGTTCTTCTTCATGAAGAAGATAGAAAGAGTACCACTTAGTTGGAAACAATAAGTACCTGTTAATAAAAAGAAAACAATTCTTCAAGGCACTTTACCTTTTAACATGTTAACCTAAACCACATGTGCCACGATTGCTAAAAAGTAAAGAAATAGATTTAGATGCAATTTCTTTACTTTTGCAGCAATCACGGCTACCACGTTTTAGCTTAACATGTTCAAAGGTAAAGTGTGGGTGCCGCGATAAATACTTACAAAACGCAGTTGAGCATTTGTTCCTAGTCTCCAAATTAAACACGTTCACAAACTATTCAAAGTTTTCACACGTTTACAGACTTCTTAGCGCACCATTACCTTTTCTTCTGAAAAGAAGGTGCCAACGCATTTCATACATATTCTAGTGAAAAGGTACCACATGCTACATCCACACTGAAAAAGATCTTCACTACAAGGGCCTGTTTCCGTTTAGTACAGTATTGCTGTTTCCTTTCACAGTACATTGTGAAACCATTGACAACTGCTATGCCACTCCAGACTTACTGGCACTGTGCTTTCAATACAAGGTCTTGCTTTAGGCAGACATCGCAGATTTTTAAAAAAAAAATCAGCACTGTGCTTGAACGCAAAACGTGAAAATTAAAAATGCACTAACTCTAAAACTATTTATTCGTGTTACACCTTTAGACAAATATCACCTGCATGATAATATTTTTACTATATACAGTAATACTATCTGCCATATTTACTTAAAGGCCATGATTTCTTATTTCCACCATTCAAACCCTTACAAGCATAGCCACGTCCTCACGTTCACACAGACATTTATATAATAGTAACAATGGACAGGAGATGTCTACCAATACATACTCGAGAAGATGTGGCATAACAGAAACATCTATGTACTTTGGTGCTGGGGAGCAAGGTTTGAGTCTTGACGTTAATGTAACATCCAGTAATTGTGGTACGAGACGAGACACTGTTTGTCGCATTTATTGTAACGGCATGATTTAGCCTTCAACATTTAAAATGTCACTGTTGCGGTTGCAAAATTGACTTAATGCTATCACTATGAGCTGTAGGCAATATAGCCTTACGGCAGCATCGACACACTTTTCAGCTACATGGCAGTTTTGGGATTTTAAATAAAAAGTACACTTTCTTTTTTCATTATCTTTTTTTTACACATATACATTAACATTTACAACACCAAAGCTCTAAACCTAACAATTGCGAGACCTAATGCATTTCCAATGCTTGTTTTGTTAGGTGCTTTGTAAACAATGCCTTTTAAGTTCAGATTGTCAGCATAAACCTTTTTTCAATATGGTTCCTTGCCCATACTGCATTTTTAATACATGTTCTGCATACTCTGCCTTTTCAGTCAGGTTTCTGCACACACTGTCGTAGTGCCTTTACAGCCAGTTATATTCATATTTTGCCTTTTGTTTCAAGAGCGTCACACATAACCATTTACTTCATGTATCGGTCAGTGGGATTTAACCAGTTAGGACTGTAGAAGAGATTCTGCCATGCTATGCTCAACAGGCAAGGCAGGAGCCAGGACAAAGTGAAGTACTGACCTGGACTTACAAGAGGGAGGTCTATGAAATACTGAGTTTTACGTCAGGTTTTTTGCACATTGCCTTTCGAGTCTGAGTTTTAGTGCATACCAAGTCCCAGTTTCTTTGCACTGTACGTGTTCAACAAACCGGATAGCTGTGCTTAAGGGTTAATACTTGGCTCTACGATTATGCAAAAAGCATGGACATTCTTAACTTAATGTCATCATTGGCCAGCCTTTCAAGAGAATCCTGTTCATCAACTAGACAAATGCCTCAACCTCAAATACCCATCAACATTGACAAGCCCCTGAAGCATTATCTGCATTCTACTTTAACTGTGTAATTCCACAGGGCAAGTTAAGGTAGAAAGCATAAGACAGGATACGGAAGCTATATTTAAAATTAATCCTCGCTGCATGACGTTTCACATACATAGTGAAAAGCTCAAGCAGACAGACAATTGTAGGTCGGTTCTATGAATTTGCAGAACATTGCTCCACCCTATAAAATCAAGTCAGGGAATCGTGGAATTGGAAACGGAGATTCATTCTATCCAAAGAGTAAGGAATGGAATATATAAAATATATTACAGATCCCAATCACAAATAAGAAGAGAAAATTAACAAATGGAAAGAAAAGAAAGAACCGGCATTTCCCCAGATATTCTGTTTACATCAATAATCCGAGACGGACTGCGTTTGGAACCTTCCGACTGCTTTTCCATACTGCCCAGTCACGACACACCTTTTCATCTCCCCAACATCCTTCTCTCATGCTATCATTCATACCTTGCCTGAGCTCATTCCTAAATGAGCATCATCACCTGTACACGTGGCGGAGCTTCACCTTAGTCAACTATTTCCTCAATTTCCAACATAACAGCTTGAGATCACTATATCTTCAATTGTATCCCTTTTTTCCCTCAAACATACTTTCAAGCTCTGCCTCCAAATTCCAAATCCTTACTACATCCAGTCAACCAAACTCGACGCTACACAGTACAGTGCTGCTCCTACGGCACACATTCACATTATTCTGTTTCCAAACAAAAGTCCTGCCCCTTTCGGTTTTTTTGTAAGGTCAGGGTAAGCTCAATTACACATTCAGAGCAAACCATCTGCCCAACAAAAACCTACAGGACTTGGGAAGCCCTTATTACCATTCTACACCACTGCCGCTACACATATATTCTTAAGACACCCCATCCGCAAAGTTGCAATAATGTTGGCTCAGCATAGTACATCTTGTGGTGCTAGATATAGGTGTTTCAAGCTATATATATTTTCCAAACAAGTATTTTGCAGGAGCGAGATAAGGGATGGCACTACGGAAAGGTACAAAAAGTTATTTCTTGCAAATTGCTTAGTGCAAGGGCTATTTTTTCACTTGCATTAAGGGATTTGTATTAAAATACGTTTTGCACCGTTCTGGGGTAAAGTTCCCTATGTTGCTTCTTTGAAATATTTGCTTGGAAAATTAAATGCCTGGCCCACCCGGCAGGGGCAACTGCAGGTAAAGAATACTGCGTACTGTGATTCCAATTACCACTATTGCACAGTGATGTATATAAATACATACACTCACACAAATACGTTAATTTACCGTTAACTCATCTAGTCAAACTATATATTAATGGTACACATTATACTTCTGAAACAGTAACCAATGAAATATTAAGGTAGTCCAATGTTGACAGTGTCAGGAAAGTGTGCTGTTCATTGCATGAAGCCGACATGTGTTTTGCCCCTTTCTTATCAAGGTTTCAAATATTGAAATCCGGCGCTCCAATTAGTTTAAAGTATTGCACGGTGCAAATTAACCAAAATGGATAAAAAAATGATAGAGAGATATTGATGGTCATTAAACCAGTTTTAGCAAATACACTTTGGTGAGAAGACATAAATGAAACATCCTGTGCAATAAAAAAGTAATACCAAGTGCACGTAAGTGAAGCCACTCAATACATTGCAACTTCGTGACAAAAAGGATATAAGAAACAAATAGAAAATAATACTGCGGGAATGGGGTACCATGTGTCAAGACCGAGGAAAAGGACCAAGGAAAGGGGAGGTGTAATGAAGAAAATAAGGAAAGGGGTACCGCGGATACCGAACGATGTGTGACGAAGTGTGGGCCTCACAGCAAAACCATACGTTTCCTGCACACAGCGTTCACCTCTGAAAAGCCCCAAGGCGGCACAGTGGAAGATGGGTTGTACACATCTCAGTGGCTCTAGATCTACAGATGCAGATGGGTGAAGGTTCTTCTGCACAGGGAAGACCCTGTGGATGAGTACTCATACACCCAAGTTTCAGGTGAACACGGTCATCTTAGTGTTCTGTACAAAGAACAAACGTCTTTTCATGGTGTTGTGTAGTAACTTGCATATCTCTATAAGATGAGATAGAATTGGAATAGAGCTGTGTCATAAGAATGTGGGGAGAAACGGTGTGCAGAGAATGTTATGATGCATTCTCCAGCTGGGCTTGACAGAGACCTGCATGCATTTGTACCAAGCTTCAGAATAAACCTACAATTAAAGTTCCTGCATTAAGTGTGATTACTACACTTAATTTGGCGACGAGGATGGGATGGTACTAAAGATGTTTGCATAAAGGTTGGACAAAGTGTCAGGGTTAAAAGTGGAAAGAAAGTGGGTAAGTTACAAGGTAGTTTCTCTGATCCAAGGATTGTCACTAAAGTAATGTGTAACACGGTTGAACTGGATGATGGTAGTGTACATCAAATGAGTCATATTTCCATTTCAGATGATTCTATTGTTAGAAGGAAGACGCGTTTTATGGAAGAAAAAAAAAGTATTAGTGGATGGATATTGTTCCTTCTGTTGAAAAGGGAGAAGATGTGACTAAGAAGCCTAATTTGTCTAAGTCTGGTTTCCTCTCTGGAGTTCAGGATCCCAGTTCTCATTTGTTGGATAGTCCACTGGTCATACCAAATTCTGACGGCAGAGTGAGTTGTGGTGTTCCTCAGGAGAAGTGTAGTAATGGAGGTGAGCTGGGGATGGATCCTGATGGGAGTGAATCTGATAATCCTGTGATTGCTGGGGAATCTGGTTTGAGTAAATCTGATAATCCTGTGATTGCTGGGGAATCTGGTTTGCAGAATGGAATCGTGACCAAGGAGTACAGTGTGCAAAACAAATCCAACAAATTCGGAAGACGTATAATAACTCCGAAAAGATTTGAGGAATATGTTCGCTTTTGAAATTGTTTTAATTTTAATTTTAATTTTTAGAGTCGTTTGTATTAAGGAGGGAGATGTGTAGTAACTTGCATATCTCTTTAAGATGAGATAGATTTGGAATAGAGCTGTGTCATAAGAATGTGGGGAGAAACGGTGTGCAGAGAATTTTATGATGCATTCTCCAGCTGGGCTTGACAGAGACCTGCATGCATTTGTACCAAGCTTCAGAATAAACCTATAATTAAAGTTCCTGCATTAAGTGAGATTACTACATGTAGGCTTAGTAAAATGACTTTACTCTTATACGTCAGACTCCCTTTGACACATATACTTGAACAGGGGACAGATACTCCTTGCTAGACTAGTGAAGGGAATCATTTTATTTTTAGCAAATGCTGGCTGCTTTTGTCAAAATGTGGGAGGCTCACAGACTGCGCCACCACCCTTCAACATAGATAATTGCTCTAGAGTAGATCAAGTGTTTCATAGTCGGCATTTTCTAGTCACACATGCCATCCAGTCATTATGGAGAAGGAAAACAGGAGTATGAGTGAGTTAGCTTCCATGGCCGCTTTCCTTGCGAGCAGTTTTCAAGAGAGGAAACAATCCTGGAACTTTTAAGCCCTACGAAATGGGAGAAGCACCTCCACCCTCAACTGCCCTCCTCACCCAGTCTTGCAGCTACGGCCGCCGCCATTACGATGTGAAAATCCGCACAGTTCTAGCCCGTCCCAAAGTTGAAATAGAAACAGTACAAAGAAGGGACATTACTGCAAATGTATGACCAAGGCAAAATGGCCGCCGGACATCGTGGTAACGAACGCCGTACAGGAGGGTGGAATTAATGTGAATACAGAGATGAATGTGCAGTGAAGAATAAAAAAAAAAACACAAATTAACAAATCAGTGGAAATTTTGCAAGACTGAATAAATATAGCATAGACCTAATTATGCACGAATCGAAGCATTTACTTTTACAAATTCAGTTTTTATATTTTAAATATGTAAATATTTTACATTTTAGTTACATACTTTAGAATATTTTCCGGTTCTATGGGCAATTAAGAAAAGTTGTTTTCGTTGCTGTTGAGCTTTAAGGAGAACAGCGCCTTAAATATTGCCACTTATTTTCATTCGCAACCCTAAGGCTTCTGAATTGGTTCTAAAACTTCCCTGCCAATAGCCAGAGCTTTAAATGGGCAGGTACTCTCCGGTACTCAGTTGTTAAGGTTAGTCCCTCTCATTGTTTTTTGCAATTATACATATAACTTATTTTACCATAAGGTGAATAACTAAGCTAACAAAAAAGGGCCACTGCCCATTCTGCAGAACCAGGCAAACAAAGATGTGGACTCTCAGCCATGCTGCATAACCAGGCTAAGAAAAAGCAAGGCCCTGGTCGAAGGTGCATAACATACAATATACCAGTGCTTAGCTGCATAGAACACATTTAATTCATGCTACATACTCCAGATGTGGATCACTGATCTGTGCCAGACACACATTTATAAGGGGTCACTGGTCCGTGCTGCATCCTCTGGCTTCACCCATAGAACTAGCCTATGTTACACAGTAACGTTTAGGGGGACAAAAGACCAATAAATAGTGCCACTTTTTTGGGTTTTGTTCAGTGAAGGGGCTAGTGGAGTTACAGAAGGACAGCATCACAATACAAAGGTTTACTTTTTGCTTTTATACACACTTTTTCCAATATAAAAATAATTATTTGGGCCACCGCCCTGACTTGCCTCTCCTCTCGTGCCATTTAAAGGTAAGGTTATTTTTTTACCTTTCGCTTTATAAACATAATTAACCGTGCGCTGCCACAGCAAATGTCAGTTTTAATTCTGCAACAGCTGAAATGCATGTTTTAATGGTTGCACTGATTAGGTTTACCTAATGTGTGCTTGTAAACGGCATGGTCTCTGGACAATGCCTCTCCCAGAAGCCAGGGTGGGCGTGGCATACTGTGTGGCATGCTGTGTGGCGTATCGTATCAATCCTACCCATCCATTGCAGCTTGCTGACTGCTGTGGAGGGAAGAAAGGGCTCGGAAAGAAGGAGGCTGTGTCTGCGCTACTGCTGCATTACTTTATTACACACGGATTGGCAAATGCCGTCCAAACAAGAAGCATGGCATCGTCAAGAGGGCAGAAAGCAACAAAAATTAACCTAAGCAATGATGGGGAAAAGATGACTGCTGCAGGGGCTGTGTGCCCTCGTATGGTGGGGGGAGGGCTTTGTAATGCAAAGCAGAAGGGGAATCAAAACGGGCAGAAGCAGCGACTGGAGAAAAGTATCGATAAAGATTCATACAAAAGTTCTTACACAAAGGCTATAAGGAAGGCTAGCCTAGTACACTGGTGCTCCTGAGTTTTCAAAGGAAGTGAGGCATCGGCTGTGGGAACAAGACAGGAGGCGGCAAAGAAGTTCAACGCTGGAATAAACCTATTGTAGGCAGGAATAAAGCGGTTGTATCGATTACAGTAGGTCTTGCTTGCAGCAACGCTTGCGCGCTGCCAAAGCTCAACCTAAAAATTCATATTTATTAACCATACGAAATAAAAACAAACACTTTAGAAAAACATATACAAATTATTTACATTATGTAGAAATATATTGCAGGATTTCTCAAAACCATCAAAGATAACCATTGTGTCGATTTTGCTGGGTTTGTCACAGCAGTTAAGTAGATGAAGTAAGCAAAATGGGAAGATGAATGGTAAGGGTATGTGAAGCACAGAAAGGAAGAAAGGGAGAAGAGGCGAGGCTGAAGAAGACTGGTTGTATTAAATAGGACTACAGGCAGAAGAGTCAGAGCTGAGCAGAAGGGGAGAGAAGCGTTGAAGGGGGGGGGGGGGAGAAGGGAGGCTGAAGAGGAGTGAAGGAGAGGCTTAGACCGAAGAATGCTGGCAAGAAACAACTGAGTGGAAGTGAAGGAGCAAGAGGAATGAGGAAGACGTACCCGGTGAAGAGGAATAAGGTACAAGAGGCAAAATGAAGGACATTGTAGGGTTAGGAAGGACTAACTTGTGAAGTTAAGTAAAAACGTACCTTTTTATTTTTAAAGAGTTTCATATAGCGCAAACTCGACCCAAAGATTTCAGGTATCAGAGCGCTTTACATGAGCACCAGTTTCGTTACAGATGGACACATTCATTTTTGTTAGGCGCAAGGAGATTAAGGGGCTGATTCCAATCCTGGAAAAAAGCTGTACGAATCGTTGTACGGAGCGTTTTCTCCGTACGACTCGTAATCGGGAAACTTTCCGTACAACCTAGGAAGTACGATTCGTACAGAAAGCCTATTTCCGTACGTTTCGTACAAAAGCCCGTACGGGTCAAAAAAGAAAAAAACGATTCTGATCCGGAACAGCTTGTACGCTACGTCCGGACGTATTCAGACACCGGTTTCCGGCCCAGCAAGTACGATTCGTCCCTACGTCACTCCGTACGGCTCTTTTTTTACGGGAGACAAACACAGCCGGAAAAGCAGAGTCCTACGCGAACCGCTACGCAATGGAGCCCCGGTACGCGACGTACACGCCATGAACCCCATCGTACGTGTCATCCCGGTCCTCCTAGCCTACGACCTGGTGCACTGGACCCGACGCACACGCCGCAGAAGGTGAGAACAACACCCAGGGGCCAGGGTGGGGGTGAGGGGCAGGAAACATACCCCATACCCAAATCCAAACCTATAATATGGAGCCCATACATTACCACCAGGGTCTGGTCACTAGGGGGGGCGTGGCCAGCAACCCCTGCATACCGCAACAACGGAAGTGGACGTGTACAGTGCATTGCACACGTACCCCTACGGCACCAGTAGAACAGTGATACAGACCGTACACACGCAATGAATGCGTGGGTACGGTGCAATTCACATGTACCCCTACGGCACCAGTACAATAGTGATACGGACCGTACACACGCAGTGAATGCGTGGGTACGGTGCGTTTCACATGTACCCCTACGGCACCAGTACAATAGTGATACGGACCGTACACACGCAATGAATGCGTGGGTACGGTGCGTTTCAAACGTACCCCTACGGCACCAGTAGAACAGTGATACGGACCGTACACACGCAATGAAAGCGTGTGAACGGTGCGTTTCACACGTACCCCTACGGAACCAGTACAATAGTGATACGATGCGTACACACGCAATGAATGCGGGGGTACGGTGCGTTTCACCCGTACCCCTACAGCACCAGTACATTTGGGACTCGAGGCGTACACACACCACGAATGTGGGTTACGGTCTGGCCTGCATGTTACCTTCATATTGGTGTGTGTGTAGGTCCAGGCCAGCAGTGTACTGCTCCAAGGGGGTGGGTGGGTGGGTGCAGAGGATTCCCAGCAGTGGCCAGCCATATGGTGGTGGCTGCAGATCAATACCAGCAGTGTCCACACATGTAGGGGTGGCTGTAGAGGACTCCCAGCAGTGGTCAGCCATATAGGGGTGGCTGTAGATGAATACCTGCAGTGTCCAGCTATATGGGGGTGGCTGCAGATGAATACCAGCAGTGGACAAACATATAGGGGTAGGTGCAGATGAATACAGCAGTGTCCAGACATATGGGGGTGGGTGCATATGACTCCCAGCAGTGGACAGGGACATGGGGGTGGGTGCAGAGGACTCCCAGCAGTGTCCAGACATATGGGGGTGGGTGCAGAGGACTCCCAGTAGTGTCCAGACATATGAGGGGTGGGTGTAGAGGACTCCCAGCAGTGGACAGAGACATGGTGGTGCAGAGGACTCCCAGCAGTGTCCAGACATATGGGGGTGGGTGCAGAGGACTCCCAGCAGTGGACAGAGACATGGGGGTGGGTGCAGAGGACTCCCAGCAGCGGACAGAGACATGCGGGTGGGTGCAGAGGACTACCAGCAGTGGACAGAGACATGGGGGTGGGTGCATATGACTACCAGCAGTGGCATGCAATATGAGGGGTGGGTGCAGAGGACTCCCAGCAGTGGAAAGAGACATGGGGGTGGGTGCAGAGGACTCCCAGCAGTGGACAGAGACATGGGGGTGGGTGCATATGACTACCAGCAGTGGACAGAGACATGGGGGTGGGTGCAGAGGACTCCCAGCAGTGGAAAGAGACATGGGGGTGGGTGCAGAGGACTCCCAGCAGTGGACAGAGACATGGGGTGGGTGCATATGACTACCAGCAGTGGACAGGGACATGGGGGTGGGTGCAGAGGACTCCCAGCAGTGTCCAGACATATGGGGGTGGGTGCAGAGGACTCCCAGCAGTGGAAAGAGACATGGGGGTGGGTGCAGAGGACTCCCAGCAGTGGACAGAGACATGGGGTGGGTGCATATGACTACCAGCAGTGGACAGGGACATGGGGGTGGGTGCATATGACTACCAGCAGTGGACAGGGACATGGGGGTGGGTGCAGAGGACTCCCAGCAGTGTCCAGACATATGGGGGTGGGTGCATAGGACTACCAGCAGTGGCATGCAATATGAGGGGTGGGTGCAGAGGACTCCCAGCAGTGGACAGAGACATGGGGGTGGGTGCATATGACGACCAGCAGTGGACAGAGACATGGGGATGGGTGCATATGACAACCAGCAGTGGCCTGCAATATGAGGGGTGGGTGCAGAGGACTCCCAGCAGTGGGCCGAGACATGGGGGTGGGTGCAGAGTACTCCCAGCAGTGGACAGAGACATGGGGTGGGTGCATATGACTACCAGCAGTGGACAGGGACATGGGGGTGGGTGCAGAGGACTCCCAGCAGTGTCCAGACATATGGGGGTGGGTGCAGAGGACTCCCAGCAGTGGAAAGAGACATGGGGGTGGGTGCAGAGGACTCCCAGCAGTGGACAGAGACATGGGGTGGGTGCATATGACTACCAGCAGTGGACAGGGACATGGGGGTGGGTGCATATGACTACCAGCAGTGGACAGGGACATGGGGGTGGGTGCAGAGGACTCCCAGCAGTGTCCAGACATATGGGGGTGGGTGCATAGGACTACCAGCAGTGGCATGCAATATGAGGGGTGGGTGCAGAGGACTCCCAGCAGTGGACAGAGACATGGGGGTGGGTGCATATGACGACCAGCAGTGGACAGAGACATGGGGATGGGTGCATATGACAACCAGCAGTGGCCTGCAATATGAGGGGTGGGTGCAGAGGACTCCCAGCAGTGGGCCGAGACATGGGGGTGGGTGCAGAGTACTCCCAGCAGTGGACAGAGACATGGGGGTGGGTGCATATGACAACCAGCAGTGGCCTGCAATATGAGGGGTGGGTGCAGAGGACTCCCAGCAGTGGACAGAGACATGGGGGTGGGTGCATAGGACTCCCAGCAGTGGACAGAGACACGGGGGTGGGTGCATATGACTACCAGCAGTAGATAGAGACATGGGGGTGGGTGCATATGACAACCAGCAGTGGCCTGCAATATGAGGGGTGGTCGAGAGGACTCACAGCAGTGGACAGAGACATGGGGGTGGGTGCAGAGGACTCCCAGCAGTGGACCGAGACATGGGGGTGGGTGCAGAGGACTCCCAGCAGTGGACATAGATATGGGGGGGTGTACATCATTATCAGATGACCACACTTCATGGTGGTATGTACGCATCCCTAACTTTGGACTATGATGACAGTGCTATAACAACACATCACTGACAGCAGTGTCCCACTCCCAGGAGGATGGATGTCTTTCACCCACTGCATGACACACCACATGTGGGTGTGAGGACAAGTAGCACATGCATACCCACCCATGGCGGATGCAGCACAATACACACCCTGATATCATGACAAAAGACTGTATAGTCATGTAACTGCCTACAAAACTAAGATAGCCAAAGGGAACACACACTGTCACGCACATCCCAGGACTGATAGGAATGTCCAGGTGCTGGTCCAGCCACCAAGATGTTGTCTCTCATGGAAGGAATAGGGTGGAAGTCCCCTAGATACAATGCCCACAATTGTGAGTCACGTGCCCAAATACCCTGCATAACAAGTACCATTTGTGTGGTAGGCTGTGATTACACACATGCATAGTGCTGAAAAGGGTGAATTTGTCCCTGAAGGCATTTCGACATACTCAAAACACAAGTACAGTGACTAGCAAGGATGGCACAGACGATTCAGCAGGAGACATCGGTGAGCAGACATGGCCATTGTTGAAGGGATCCGTCACCAACAAAGGAAATGTTGACACAGGTCAGCACAACAATAGTGCAACTGTTTGTAGGAAAGATGTCAGGTGCCACAGAGGAAGGAACATTCCTTGGGACACTGTCTCAAAACAAAATGAACACACACGACCAATTATTCTTTGCAGAGACATTGTGATGGCACACAGATACCATGGTCCACCTCATGACTATCATACAAAAATATTTCTCAGAACCCTAACACATTACCAGAACACCAACTCCAAAAGCCTCAGCACCAACATCAAGTACCTGAAATGCAATAGTGTTGAAAGTAAAAATAAAGGCTTTATTCAGCACAAAAAAATATATAAAAAATAGACTATTTACAGAGGCCAATGGCCAGTCCATGCGTAAAGTCCAAGGGGGGACGTAGGGGACCGCGTCTACCCCTAGCTTGCCTGCACAAATGAACCTCCAGGTTCATCGGACGGGGGTGGGGCATCATCTGTGGCAGTACCAGGCACCGCAGGGACAGGAGGGGGAAGGGTAGGTGTAGTGGGTGCAGGGGTGGACGTCTCCACCACAAGGGGTGGGGCAGCACCGAAGGTGGAGGTGAGCTCGGCGCTGCACACCGCTGCCAGTACCTCCATCCGAACCCCTGCACCTGAGGATTCCCCAGGGTCAAGGGAGGGTGTGGTGGGCGAGGGATGGGGTGCAGCGCTCCTGGGGGTTAATATGTTGGGGGACTCAACTCCCGTGCCCGGGGACTTCCTCGCCCGCTTGTGGGGTGGTGGCTCAGCAGGGGCGAGGTCCAGCCCACCCAGAAAGAGCTCCTTGGGTGAGCGTTTGTCAGGGGAGCCAAGGGGAGTGGTTTTGGAGGGACAGGGTTGTGAGGACTGCGGACTGCGACTGTGGCTGCGTGTATGTCGTCTGTCCCCAGACCCTGTGGGTGTGCCTACATCCCCCTGAGTGTGCGTGCCAGGAGGTGTGCGCTTTGCCTTACTTGGGGGTGTGCTGCCTGTGTCTGGTGGGGTGCGCGATCGTGACTGTCTGGGTGTGCGTTGGACAGGTATGGGAGAGGGAAGTGTGGATGAGTCCGGGTGGGGGGGGACAGAGTGCTGCAGGAGAGTAACTGCTGCCATCAGGGAAGAGTCCACGGACCGCAGAATCCTGCGTTGGTCAGACATTGTTGCTGACATGCCCTCCATGAACGACACCATCTGTGTAAGCAGTTTAGTGTGGCCATGGAGGACATTCAGCACCGATGCCTGCCCAACCTGCAACTGCTGCAGTATGTTCACAGACTCTTCACTGAGGGCAGCAGGTGTGACAGGGGCAGGGGGTGCGGTGCCTGGGCTGAAGGAGACATGGTGGGCCTCTGCACGGACAGAAGGGACGGGAGCAACTGGGAGGGCGGAGATGGTAACGGAGGAGGCGGGGACAGATGTGGGGATGCTGCCATCACCACTCCCTTTTGTACCGCTTTGTTCGCCATAAGTTGGCAGGGTATGCTCAGACGTGAGTCCCTTGCGCAGGAATCCGAGTCGCTATAGGTTTTGTAGCTTTTCATCAGTTTGAAACATAAAAACGTGTTTTTATTACAATCTGCAGATGATGGATGACGTGGCAAATGCGGCAAATACAAAATTATGCGAAATTCGCCATGGCAGCAGAATCGCATAATTCCAGTGGCCCTGACCTTACCCACTACCATCCTTTTCAAGGGCAGAGTTAAGGAGGCATAGCTGGGGAGGAGGGGGGGGAAAGGCCCTGACGTGAAGGAGGGGTGCAGAGAGGGAACGCAGGGGAAATGAGGGAGGGAGAAAGAAGGAGTAGCAGCGTCTGGGTGTCAGAGAGAGGGCTAGTAGACGGGCGAGGAGAGAGAACAGTACTCTCCCACTGTGACATGGAGAGCAGGAGCGTGGGGTAGTAGATGGGATGTTAGAGCGAGAGGGAGAATTTGAGAAAGGGATAATTAGTAATAGAGAGACAAAAGAAACAAAAGGGTTAGATTAGATAGAATGAGAGGGTGAGAGGGAGAACAGTATAAAGTCGATGTGATAGAAAGAGGGAGAAAGGGGTAGCAGAGAGGATGGAGAGAGAGAGACAACGAGAGAAAGAGTGAGCGGAGAGGGGTAGATGGGATGGGAGAGAGAGGCATAGATGGTGGATGGCAGGAGCCGTGAGAGAACGAGGACAGAGACTAAAGGGAGGGCACAAAGGAGGACAGAGAAAGAGGGGAGCGGAGAAAAAGAAATGCAGACTGTTACTGTCGAAGGAAGGAAGGACAGACGGGCTAGCGGAGGGGGAGACAGAGGGCAGAGAGAAAGAGAAGAGGGCAGTGAGTGAAGGCGGGGGGGGGTCTGTCAGAGGGAGCCGGGCAGACGAGCTGGGAGAGAGGGTGAGAGGGACGGCAGGATGGGAGAGAGAGGGTGAGAGGGACGGCAGGATGGGAGAGAGAGGGTGAGAGATGGCAGGATGGAAGAGAGGGGGTGAGAGAGATGACAGGATGGGTGAGAGAGATAGCAGGATGGGAGAGAGGGTGAGGGAGATGACAGGATGGGAGAGAGAGAGGGTGAGAGAGATGATAGGATGGGAGAGAGAGGTTGAGGGAGATGACAGGATGGGAGAGAGAGGGTGAGGGAGATGACAGGATGGTAGAGAGAGGTTGAGGGAGATGACAGGATGGGAGAGAGAGGGTGAGAGAGATTGCTGGATGGGAGAGAGAGGGTGAGAGAGATGGCTGGATGGGAGAGAGAGGGTGAGAGAGATGGAAGGATGGGAGAGAGAGGGTGGGAGAGATGGCTGGATGGGAGAGAGAGGGTGATAGATGGGAGGATGGGGGATGGGGTGAGGGAGACGGCAGGATGGGAGAGGGTGTCAGACAGACAGCGAGGGAGTGTGAGGAGCCGCCGGCGGACAGGAGCAGGAGAAGCAGTGACGCTGTTACTGACACAGCGAGGGAAGGAGGGAGAGAGTGACGGGAGGTAGGAATGGCCGCGATTACTGACACTTCAGGAGAGAGGGCGCGAGAGGAGAGCAGAGAGTGACAATGTCAACAAAGGACGGGAGGGCATGAAGAAAGGAGACGCTTGCAGAGGTGACAGGGAGAGTAGAATAGAGAGACAGCCATTGGGGAAGGGCCAGAGACGCAGGGTACTGGGAGAGAAAGGCGACATTGGCAGGGAGAGAGAGCAGTGAAGGAAACCAGACCCGTACTCGTAATGCAAAACCAGGACTCTTGTAGAGGAATAAATAACAGCCCAATCGTTTTTCCTTAACAAGCACGAAAGTGAAAGCAATTTCAAAGCAACATAACGCGGCTCACTAAGAACATCAAAGCGGCCGCGAAAGTGATCGCAAGCGTGGACAGCGCTACACTTAATGAGCATGACGAGGAAAGCCATATGGCGCCTCTGCTCATAAGCGCGCGCCCGCACACATGCACTGTAGCTCTAGGCTGGCCATGGTAGCATTTTTTTAAGCCCTTACTAAAAGTCTTGCCAGACCAGCGCATGCGCTGGGCCAGGCGAGACCTAAAAATCACTGATTCCAGTTATATTTACCAGATTTTCGACACAGGCAACAGGCATTTAGTGGTGTCTACTGGTTTTAGCTTGTAATTTGTTGAACAAATATAAACGGAAAGTCTCTGCTACATTCCGTCCTTATTCCTGTCAGGCAGAGCACACCACGCCCACCCCCCTTGATGCACACCTTGGCTGCCGCCACATTCACAATGCGTGTATTATAGAGAAGAAATGACCTTCTCTGCTATTGTAGCATAAATATGAATAAAAACATATAAATCCAAGCACACGTCAATTCGCAGCACAGAAACAGGATAGCCTGCTTTCTAATCCTCGCACTTGGATTACACACTTCATATATTTTGTACAAAGAGTTACCATGTTAGCAAACAAACAGGCTTTTATGGTATGTAACATTATGTAGAAGTCTTGCTTTACATATCAATCCAGCCCGTTACAGACAACACTTTTCTCTGTCCTCTGAACAGAGGGAGGGGCTTCATTCTAGGGTCGAACCCTTGTTAAAATGTCACTTACAAGAGGAGATATTATTTATTCTTTCAAATGATCCCTCCTGAACGGAGCATTGTGCAAGCAGTTCACTGGTAGACATATAGTGAGGTATCCCTGCCTCCCTAGCTAAGGCTAGTCTGGAATGGAGGGAGTGGACTGGACCTCAGTCAGACGTATAGTGAGGTATCCCTGCCTCCCTAGCTAAGGCTAGTCTGGGATGGAGGGAGTGGACTGGACCTGGTAGACATATAGTGAGGTATCCCTGCCTCCCTAGCTAATGCTAGTCTGGGATGGAGGGAGTAGACTGGACCTGGTAGACATATAGTGAGGTATCCCTGCCTCCCTAGCTAAGGCTAGTCTGGGATGGAGGGAGTGGACTGGACCTGGTAGACATATAGTGAGGTATCCCTACCTCTCTAGCTAAGGCCAGTCTGGAATGGAGGGAGTGGACTGGACCTCAAGCAGACGTATAGTGAGGTATCCCTGCCTCCCTAGCTAAGGCTAGTCTGGGATGGAGGGAGTGGACTGGACCTCAGGCAGACGTATAGTGAGGTATCCCTGCCTCCCTAGCTTAGGCCAGTCTGGGATGGAGGGAGTGGACTGGACCTGGTAGACATATAGTGAGGTATCCCTGCCTCCCTAGCTAAGGCTAGTCTGGGATGGAGAGAGTGGACTGGACCTCAGGCAGACATATAGTGAGGTATCCGTGCCTCCCTAGCTAAGGCTAGTCTGGGATGGAGGGAGTGGACTGGACCTGGTAGACATATAGTGAGGTATCCCTGCCTCCCTAGCTAAGGCTAGTCTGGAATGGAGTGAGTGGACTGGACCTCAGGCAGACATATAGTGAGGTATCCCTGCCTCCCTAGCTAAGGCCAGTCTGGGATGGAGGGAGTGGACTGGACCTGGTAGACATATAGTGAGGTATCCCTGCCTCCCTAGCTAAGGCTAGTCTGGGATGGAGGGAGTGGACTGGACCTGGTAGACATATAGTGAGGTATCCCTGCCTCCCTAGCTAAGGCTAGTCTGGGATGGAGGGAGTGGACTGGACCTCAGGCAGACGTATAGTGAGGTATCCCTGCCTCCCTAGCTAAGGCTAGTCTGGGATGGAGGGAGTGGACTGGACCTGGTAGACATATAGTGAGGTATCCCTGCCTCCCTAGCTGAGGCCAGTCTGGAATGGAGGGAGTGGATAAAGCGTCAGTGTGTGGTTATTGATCAGTACTTTGCTTAGTGTATCTGGACAGGTTCATGATTATCAGGATCCTATATAAATGTAGTATTGCCGCATTATCAAGGGATAAGACAATTGGTAAATAAGCAAGTCACAGATCAGGGCTTCCAGCATTCCTTTGGGGAGAGCTTCACCCATCCACTTTGTGCCTCTTGGTGCTCAACAGGGATGTTTCATACCTGCAAAGAAATCGGTTCCTGAGTGCAGCAATTGACTCCAATCCTACCTCTACCACCATCAGCAAACCACACAAAACACAAAGACAGATTTCTCTTATAGTGACAAACTTTATTGGCATTCACATCATTTGGAGGAGGCCATGAAAGTGCTGTCGCCAAATTGGGCTGTGATGGCAGTCATGACAGTGAAATTTAGAAAAATAATTTCATAATATTATGGTGCATTATTTTCGGGCAGATGTGGTCTTGAAGAATACTTGAAGTATTTCATCTACTGTTCTGTTTCCTATAAAGTGGGAGGTTTGTCAGCAAATAATCCCTGCGGTGGAAGTAAAGTGCTGACACCTGATCAGTAAGCTTCTTCTTCATGATAGTCCAAACACCTTGAGTCTATACCTGGGAGGTAGGCAACAACTTGTGTCCTCTAGCCCAAACCTGTGGATAAGCTTCCTTCATTTACTCTACATTCTAAGCAAATAGGGTCGGCCCTTCCCTCAAACAGCATCATTTGAATATTCCAATAGGATGACACTAGGGTACAGCTGCCAAATAGCAAGATCCAGTGAGGGTTTTAGCATATCACAATGAATATGTATAAAGTACAATTGAATGGAATTCATTTCCTTGGAGATTGTTTTTATGTTTGTTGGTCATTATAAAACCCCCTCTGGATTTTATTGTTTAACGGTGCAATGATCCCAGCTGTACAACAGAATGGATGAAAGGCAAGAAGGGAGGTGAGGAAAATTTGGAATTATGATTACCGGTAAATACACAGCATGTTACCACCTCCTCCCTTTTCCTCATCACAGGCTTTAAACATTGAGGAAAAGGCAAACCGCCGCCTGTTTCCCAAACACACCCTATTAAAGAAGAAGCAATAACCAAGTATTCTGCAATCCCCAAGTTTAATTAACATCAAAGTTCCTTCCATTTCTAAGTAAGACACCAACCATCAATCCGAATGTGACCCTCCAATGTGCAGCATGTGCAGCTTGGGGGCTACTCTTTTAGCAGCATTGGGCGTTTGCTCCCAATAGCAAAGCCTTTGCAGCGGCCTTCCTTTTCATTCAACGATCCAGGTTCAGACCACAATTTCGATTCTGATTCCTCATCAGAAGTGTACATTAATACAGCAACTCAGGGCGTAGTCGATGCCTTCCACCCCCAGCGAGTCAACCCACACTGAACAGATTCACCGTCCTGGAATCCAACCATTTGTCACATGTAAATCTGGTAAGCCCCTCAACTGTTGAGGGAAGAATGAGGACTTGCTTAGGTAAGGTCTGAATTCTCATGTTTAGCTTTATAGAATATTCTGACTGAATCTTTGGAACAGAAGGTGATCACATTAGACAAGCAACCTTGACTTGGAACAATGTAAGGATTAGTGCCAAAGCAAATAGGCAGCTGTCCCTGCCTCCCTGCTGATAGTAGAGCTACCAGTAGTAATAACTTCCTTAAAGAGAGATACAACTTCACTTCTCCTCATGACTCACAATGTGTTGATGCATCAACAGTATTTGAAACGAGGCACCAGATATGGATCCAAGTAGCCTGCACTAGTGACATGCTGCAAAGTCTTCAGAAAAATGCAAAGACTACCTGAGACTGTAAGTAAGACATCATTGTCAACTTCAGAAAAACAAATCTTGCAAAAATTAAATACATTTAAATAGTCCAAGGTCCTGCCAGAGATGACTACAATCAACCAATCAGGAGGATGGGAAAACCAACTTGTTTGATGAGCGCAAATCTTTGAGATGTCGATTAGATATATTTTGGATAACAGCTGCAGGTGACTCGCTGCCCAGAAAGTAATCTCCTGGGATATATTTACAGGTTCATTTACACATTAAGTTCAGACCTGAACAGAGCAGCCCTGCACCGGACGGAAGAACTGCAGAAAAGCATCATATACAGCCTAAAGTGACCACCAGTATGAAAGCCTTCTGGATCCTAAGGCTGAACACCGCCATAGATTAATACAGACTACAAGGCTGCTCCGCGTCCCTTGTGATGTGTCTGTGATGGGAACCACAGGAGTCTGAAATGAGAGGATGAACTCTATGGACATGGGATCTAGAAGAAACCAGGAATGCCCCGATGTTCAAGGACGTTAGGATTAGAACCTTATATTTCATGAAGATGGCATTCCACTGAGGGAGGTTGGTAGACCAAATGCTTTCACTCCTGCCATCCAGCTCTGGACCTGTAAACAATCCCTGGGATGGACTCCTGCTCTCCTGGAGAAGCCAGGTGAACTGCTACCGAAGTCTACTAACCTGTTCATGATTCAGAAACACTAGAACACAACATGTGCAGACAATCCCTGCTATAACAGGTGTTGCTTACAAAGGAACGATGTGTTCCTTACAAAAATGTATTAGGAAATAGTAGGACAGACATACAGACCACACCACAAAAGTATCAAGCGATGAACAGCAAAAGAAACCCACCTGACACAGGAAGTCATCCAAGACAAGTAAGGCTGCATTTCTTTGATACATTTCATATTCTTTTCTGGTGCACCGGGTCTAAAAAGAGATTAGTGCGCTTCTCATAAAAACAAGGAATAATAGGTGTTGATGTCCGTGGTTGTGTATTGTGATATATATTGTGAAACACAGTCCGCACTGGATTCTTGCCATGATGGGGAGTCGATAGAAGTAGCCCAGTGATGTGGTCACATTTGAAAGGAGTTGTGAAAGGCCTGTCAGTTGAATTCAGTGCCACATTGAGTGCCGCAAATGATCTTTGGAGAGCTCCTCCCAGGATGGAATGTCTAAAGGCTCATGTAGCTGTAACCAGGGCATGGGCAGCTGTGCTCACTTGTTTTTAGGTTTTGCGGATGGAAGTGTGTTCATTTTGTTTATGTAGGCAATGAGTTTGAGGAACCAAACATTCTGATCTTCAATCGCAAACTTGACAAACCGTTGACGAGCGACAATTCATACGAACGGTCAATAGTCACAAACATGAGAAACTCCTTGGGACTAATCGAAAGAATGACCTGTTGAAAAGCAGTTCTACTGAACAGATAATGGACTAAAAACACAGTGACCTCCTTTGAGGTACAGTCTTTGCTGGATGGAGTTCCCTACAGGGTCATGTAACAAAAAAGAATGGAGTAAGACTGCTGACCTTCTTATCAGTCTTCTCAATTTTGCACATTGGATACCCACTTGACACATAAGATACCCGAGGAGATGGGTGTAGGCCCGCAGCAAGAGTACTTTGCACTTGGTAAGAAATGTGGGCAAAGTAGTTTGAATGGTGCAAAATATCGAAAGTTGGTCCTAGAAATATGTACACAATTGTGCTATGGCTATGAACTGTGGGCACAAGACAGATATATTTCGGTATATCAACCACCACTTGTGATTAAACTATGAGAGGGCAGGGTAGTCGTGGGTTGCAGCGGGGACAACTCTCAGTACAGTTGTCCCTGCTGCAACCCACGACTACCCTGCCCTCTCATAGTTTAATCACAAGTGGTGGTTGATATACTGAAATATATCTGTCTTGTGCCCAGCTTGAGAAAGATGCTCCAAGACTCTGACCTGTCCCTCAACATTGATGAACACTGATATAGGAAAGATTTATCCATCCATTTTCTGCTCTCCAGGGTATAATTCACCACTTAACGCAAACGAGGATAAAAAATGGAAGACAAAGGAGTAGATTTTTCTGAACTGGAAGCCAGTGTAGCAGAGGCAGATGACTGGAAATGGAAACATGCAGACAAAGCCCCAATGCCAAGCAGGCATCAACGTTTTCTAGAATCAGGAGATGCTCGATGGTGTAGCTGGGCAGACACAGATACAGAGAGTTATCCAATTCTTGCCTTCATGATTGACTGAATCACCGTTTTGCGATGATCAAAAGGCAGCAGTCAATGGAGTTTGATACAGAGGTGGAAAAACAGGAAGCTGCTAACTTGGTACCATGGCTTGAGAGCGATAGGGAGGTGACAAAGGGTACCTCAGATTTCAGACCATCAAAGCTGGAACAGTAAAGGACCCCCAGCTCAGGAGGCCACCATGCAGAAACTGAACTTAGCAACACCTGACGCAGTGTACAGTAGCCGAGACATTGATTGGATCGTCATCATTAGACTCCTTCATTGAAAATCCAAAGCATCTGGATAAGGAGATCAAAGGTGGGAGGTAGAGGAGTGTGGGGCTTAAGGAAAAGGCTTGCAGAACCCTACATCTGGAAGGCTTGACAGCTGACAGAGGAACAAAGATACTGCCGGCTCAGGATCATCTAGAAATGATTTGCACCGAGGAAGCACTCAGCGAATGATTTGAATCACTATCAAAGGCTGCACTCAAGAGTTCTAGAATAAAAACAGCTCTGGTACCCTGATCCGAGATGGGTGGAAGATATTCTGAAACAGCCAACAGGCAGTTTCTGTGCTGTGGGAAGACGTTTGGAGATAAAACAAAGGAATGAGAAGATATATATTTGCTTAGTACCTGGGTATCTGCTTTGAGATGTTTTTAGCAAGAGAAAAACAAAGGGAGATATGTACAAGGATGTGGCCTCCTTGGCTTATCGCCGCGCTCCGCCACTTCTGAAACTCAAGGCTGCACCATATTTAAAAGAGTGTGGCGCCGCCTTGTGTTTCCCCCTGCGATGGCGCTAAGTTTAGCAACTTAGCGCCAACGCAGGCACCCTTGCAGCATAGTGCAAGGGTGTCTGCGTGCAGGGTAGGATTGTTTATGTGTAGGAAGGTGTTGTGAGAAAGTGGCTCTGTATATACTGTTCCCAAATAGGTATAGTGTACAGAGTCCATGGCCCCAGAGGCTTGACAGAGGTTAAAGTTAGATATAACCTTACTCTCTAAAGTGGTAGCTTGGTCGAGCAGTAAGGCAGTATCAGGACAGTGTAAAGCATGTGTTGCACACACTCAGTCAGCAAATGGTCTCACACACTCAATAACTGAACTCTAGGCCAATGATTTATATAAAAAATATATGGTTGTTTTATTTTAGAACCAACAATAGGTATCAAAATATACTTTCTCAGAATGAGATGCTTTAGTTAAATACTTTTGCAATATGCAATTGACTTTTGTAGGTAATAGTTACAGGTTGTTGCAATAGGCAACACAATTTCAAACACAATAATACATTGAGCTCAATGGGAACTTTAAGTTATATGCAATTAATTACTTTCAGGATTACTTTTCTAACTCCAGCACTGGATCCTAGATTCAGTCCTGGGACAGTTCTTGGAAACAAGTGAGTAAATTCAGTTAAGTTACTGTTGGGATTTTTAAACAATATTTTTCTATTTTAAAAGATGAAACTTTTTCGGATCAAATTACCAATGTTATCCTATGGACGGAAATTCACTTAGCAGGTAAGTGGGGTTATGGTTTCTAGGTCAGTGTGGGATCCTGGATCCAGCACTAGTGTACCACCTGTAAGCAGTTGAGAAACAGCGTTTAAGTTATACAGGTGATTTTTAAGGAATATTTATACGTTTGTAAAATCGACAGAAGAAATTTCATTAAAAAACAGACTGGTTCCCTATGGAAGAAAATTCATGTTAGGGGTAAAGTATGTTCTCGTTACTTTTGTAATCCAGGGCTGGGCTCCTAGGCTCAGTACTGGGACCTCTATCTAAAACAAGTATGTAATTACGTTTTCACAGTTGGTACGATTTTTAAAGAATATTTGTAGTTTGCAAAAATCGACACTTAGAAGAAATTTCACAGAAAAACAGTCAATGATTTCCTATGGAAGAAAATTGGGTTAGTGGTAAGTACGGTTATGAGTACTTTTCAGGGTCAGTGCTGGGCAGCAAGATCCAGCACTGCCATATCTCCTAAGAGGAGGTGAGTATTTCCGTTTTCGTTACTCGGTTGATTTTAGGTGAATATTTTAAGTGTTAGAAACTCCACACTTAGAAGAAATTTCAGAAGAAACCAGTCAATGTTACCCTATGGAAGAAAAAAGAGTTATCGGCTTTTGTTTAAGTACTCGACTGGCAGAGTTAAGGTTCTGGGCACAGACTCAGGGGTCTCCCAGGGTCAGGTTGGTACAGTTGTTACTCCCTCAGCGGCATTGGGGGGCCGGGTGCAGAGTGAGTTAGGCCCAATGTTATCCTATGGAGGCAGGGGGGCCTTGGTTGGTGGCTGCTGACTAGCAGGCCATGCGGCTGTGGGAGATGGGCTCCTGGTCACTTGCTCAGGTCAAATGGGGAAGTAGGTAGGAGTAGAAGTTGCACTGCCAGGGCCACTCGGGCGGCTGGGTGCAGGGTGCTTTTGAGCCTTCGGGCGCTCAATGGATTTCAATTGGAACGCTCAAGGACGAACAAAGGCTGCAAGCTCGGGGACGAAGATTCTTCGGGTGCCACCACCACTTCGAGAGGTAAGTTGGGTAGTTGGAGGATAGGTAGGTACCCAGGAGTCTGGCACAGGGGGCCGCCGGGCGCAGGGGTGCCTTTTGATATCCGGAGATCTTACCCTCTGTGATCGCTGTGAGGGGGTCCCTGGTTCGGAGGCTGCATGCATCATCAGGAGCGTCGAGGTGGATCCTTGGGTGCCAGATTCGGGGTCACAGTCGCCGGGGGGACGTCCTCAGGTCCTTTGTCTACTCTGGCACAGGCCAGGCTTGGCGGGTGCAGAGTGTGCAGGGTTCGCGGTTCCGGGCTGATGCCAGGGGTTAGAAACTTGCTTTGAGCAGAGCCACTGCTCATGGGACTCCCAGATGCTCAGAGTCACAAGGTAGCCAGGTCCTCCGGGGTTTGTGAGGTTGCTGCCCACAGGAGGTGCCGGGATTTAGCAGGAGCAGGTTCGAGGGTCGACAGGCCGGTAGGGCTGGGGCCAAAGCAGTTGGTGTCTTCCTCTTCTTAGCAGCTGCACGGCAGGTCTTCTTTCTTCTTGTTCTTCTTTGCTTTTTCGGAATCTGGAGAGGGAAGGATCAGGGTGCCCCTGAATACTAGATACACAAAGGGTTCAGCGCTATATAATGTACATTTGTTAAACAAAGTTCAGGATTCACACCAAAGAATAAATTATTCCAAAGTCTTCATTTCTTGATAAAATATGTTTCTTCTTTATTTCTCTTTAAAATGTTTTCTTTATTTTCAAGAAGTCAAAGATCATAGCCAACGCGTTTCGTCTCACATCGAGACTTCTTCAGGGCTTGGCAGTAAAATATTGCGTGATCTCGTCAAATCCTAATTGTTTCAAGTATTCTAGACTTCTTCAAAAATCCAGAACCTCTATGCGGTACACAGTATCCGGAATGGCATGGTAGCCCGAGATATACGTCCTTCGTGTTTTCGATGCCCCTGAATACTAGATTTAGGGGCGTTACAGGTAGGTAAAGGGCAGGGACCAATGGGTCCCTGCCCTGGGGTGGGTACACCCCCTATCCTGCCACTCTCCTGTGGGAGGGGGGCAGTAGCCTAGTCCTGATTGGGCAGGGCTTCCCATCTTCAAGATGGCGAGAGCCCGGAGATGTGCTTCACCTAGCCTCCCCCACCTGAGGGGTGGGGTTGGAAGAGGCTGGCACATACCCTGTTTTTACTTGGGGTTTCTGGCCAGTCTTCCCGCCAGAGTGGGGGTCAGAACCGGTGGGGGAAAGGTGCGGGGTACAGCAAATGGCCTGGAAAAGCTCACAAAGGCGGCATGCCTTTGAAGCTTCCCCCTGCCCATCCTGGGGGAGGAGACCTAGCACCTCGCCCAGGATGTGCATTGTTGCAGGCCCAGGAGAGCGGGGGCTCTCCACCCAGGGGTCCAGCAACAAATCTGCTGTGTGGCAGCCTAGGCAGCCTCTCAGACAAGACATGGATTGTAGTTTAGGTTTCAGGAGGCATCTCTAAGATGCCCTCGGTAGTGCTTTGTACATTAAATCCCACACTGGCATCTGTGCGGGTTTAATGTGCTGAGAAGTTTGATACCAAACTTCTCAGTCTTCACTGTTGCCATTATGGTGCTGTGGTGTTTGTGTTTGACGAGCTCTCAGCACCATATACTCTTAAATGGCAGCACTGCACTTACAGCGCCCAGGAATGGACCTGGGTACTGTAGGGGCACAGGGCCCATGCTCCTGTGCCCACACCACTGGCATAGGGCACCCAGCTAGAGGGGTGGCTGATGTATGCCAGGGCAGTGTAGGTTGTGGGCATGGCACACAGGGATATGGGCCATGTCAACTCTTGGTTTTGTCTTGTACAAAGACACTCAGCCTGCAAGGGCAGTGTGTTTGTGTTAGGGTGCAGGGCCTCTAAGGGTGGCACAATAACTGCTGCAGCCCTTAGAGGCCTTCCCTGGTCACAAGGTCCTGGGTACCTAGGGTACCATTTACCAGGGGCTGACATGTGGTCAGGGTTTGCCAATTTGGGTTTTAGGGAAGGAACATAGGCCCTGGGCCCCTGATTGGCAGGAGTCCAGGGCACACTCAGTCAAAGTACATTCAGCAATTCAGCAAAAAGTGGGGGCATACCATGCAAGAAAGATGGCACTTTCTCACAGGTGTCCCTTCCTGCACATAAACAATCCTAAAATGCCATTCTGTCACTTTCATGAGAACACCCACTCCAGAGGAGGGCCATTGTCTGGTACAATGTTTATATGCCACTTTCCCTTGGTGCATGGTGTGGCAAGGACAATTTAAAAGGCTTAACAATTCTGTGCAGGATTTCGCTATCAATATCTCAGAAGAGACTGCCCTTCCAGTGACAGACCATAGGTATATTCTGGCATTTCCCTCCCACTTTCTTAGGCGATAGTGTCAATTAATGTGTATTTTTCCAGCCACAAATATGTAATCAAGGATTTCCCTGTCATTGCTTTAGGTACCATACTAAGTTAAATCCCTCTTTGAAAAAGGCCTATGAGCCTGAGATTTCCACTTCACTCTTTCTCAGACATATTCTCTGGTATTGACTTTTGCATGTGGGTGACATTTTTTGTGCTATTTATCCCTGTCTGAGATGAAAATGTTGTGTGATGGTTCCCATTAGTGTTGGCTCTTCAAGCTGGAGGAAGTTTGGTAGATGGGGAGATGTCTAGTACGTTGTCTCTATTAAACTCCTGCACTTCAACTCCCGTGCTGGCATCATTGACAAAGTCCTTTTCCAGGTCCCTTTGGGATTTGGTTCTCCGGTGCAGCTCCCCAACTGTGCCCTCAAGCAACTTGACAATGAAGTTCATACCAAACACCCTGATGAAGTTGCTGGCCGCAAAGGCATAAAGCACTGGGTTAATGCTGAAGCTAATGAAGGCCAGGGTGGTGGCTAAAGCTCGACTTGCTTTCCAGGCATGCTTAAGCTTCTCTGCCATGTTCCCTGTGGCCACTCGGGAGGCCACCTGAATAACATTGACCACATGGTAAGGCAGCCAAAGCAACGTGAAGGTCAACACGATGGCCAGGATTAGTTTTTCAGTACGGACCCGCCGCCGGAACTTTGTGGCCTTCAGTTTCCGTAAGATGAGAGCATAGCTCGTACAAATAATCGCTAGAGGGACTAAAAATGCTACCACAGTCTCTAAGGAGTAGTGGAAGATAGTGTGGCGGCTAGAGGGATGGCAAGGCTCACAGATCAGCATCTTGGTGTTTGCTTCTTCCACTACTTCGCGGTAAGCAAAGGCTGGGATTGACAGCAGCATGGATGCTACCCAAATACCCAGCAGAGCTTTCCTGGCCACATGCTTCTTGCGGATTGACTGCACCATCCAGGGTCGAGAGATGGCCAACAAGCGATCAAGGCTCATCAAGGTGATGATGAAAATGCTGGCAAACATATTGACGCAGGCGAGGTAATAAACAATCTTGCACATGACCCGGGAGAAAACCCACGTCCTCATGATGAGAAATGTGATGAAGAACGGTGTCAGGATCAACACAGTGCCATCGGCCACGGCCAGGTTGAGGATAAGAATACAAGTGACAGACTTTTCCTTGCCCCTCATCTTCCCAAGGATGCTCCAGATGATGAAGACATTACCAGGTACTCCAATGAGAGCAGCGAGCAGCAGTACGACAGTGCCTGAGATACTGGAGACAGACGAGGTGACCAAGGTCTCATTATCAAAGCTTTTCACACAGTGGTTCATGACTGTGCCTGGTCGTGTCTTCTTCCTGCAGTAGAAAGGGAGAAAGGATAAGAAGGCATCAGAGAAGCTAAGGCATGAGCGGAAGAAATTGAGTGAGAAAAGGGTTCACAGGATAAGCGGAGGAAATGTGCGATCAGAAAGAAGGGAGCCTGCCAGAGAGCGACAGTGCAATAGGATGGTCTTAAAAAACATAAAAGATTATGGTGTGGCAAACACTACTTCAGAGACGGACTAGCATGATAAAGCTGAGCAATTCAGGATCAAGAGGGTGACCCTGTAGGGGAGAGACTGATCAACATGCTGATCAAGAATGAAATTAGGATAAAAAAAAGGGAGACTGCAGGAGACAGACAGTAACAGGGTAAGCTGAATCGAAAGCACACTTCATTTGATGTGATTTTGCATAAAACGAACAGAAAACATCATAACCTTCGACACTCTCCCATTGGGTCACTAACATCAATCTCCGATGCACCAACATAAGTTTCAAGCACACTGCTGAAGACACCAAACCTTGCATCAGCCCACAGGTCGATACACCAATCTCTGAAGCAAAAACAACATACCCCAAGCCCTTGGTACTGCCAAGAAGTGTCCTCTGATAAAATAGTTCACTGATCATAAGAGCACTGGTGCAAGAAACAGACACACACAGAGACCTCATCCCTCTCAAAGCAGCATGCACAACTTGAAAATGTGAAATCACCCAAGCCTAATTAGACTTCCATCGTCATACAATCCCAAGACAGCAACCAAACTGTTCATGCCAGCCTGCATGCATATACAGCTAGCTACTGCCAGTCCACACCGTCTACAGGAATACAATGCCATCAACAAATACTTCATTGAAACAACATCAACCTCACCAACAATAAAACTGGCAACCAGACATCACCAGGTCGTACCAAAGAGGCAGGCATTTAAGCTGCTGACAATACACAACCTTGTGCATGTAAACTCCCTTAAAGGTATCACGTATAAAGTCATCAAAATCTCTTCTTCCATCATCAAACTTCTCTCATCAAAACCACTAGAACTTGGCCTGAATTCACAATATACATATTCCCCGCTAATTTGTCAATACACTACAAGCGAGCCAATAAGTGCTCAAACACTGATCTCCTTATTCTGGAAAAGAAGCTGGAAAGAGCCATAGCAATACAACAAACACATATCAACCAGCATCAAGGCTTCATACCCAATTGGCTGGGCTCTATCTTCCTAGCGCAAGAAATAGAAACTATCCTAGCAATTGGTAATGCCTCAAAATCGCTAAAAAGCAAATCTTTTCCACTTCTTACACCAGATCTACCATCAACATTCAGTTTGTTTTCGGCAGACAAATAGTTGTTACCTCCTGGCCAGTCATTGTCCAATTGTCCCAGTCCCTACTTCATGAAATTCATACGGGCACAATATCTACCTATACTTCCAAAATGAAAATGAACTGCCCTGTAATGGGAGAATCAGGAAGGGCTCTCCTGCCGCTAGCAAACCCGGAAGACTCGGACCACGCAAATATTTGCAATATTAGAAGAAGAAGGTAGAGGCTTTACTTTTACGCAAGGCTGCCAGGAATGTACTGTCAAGGGAAGGGAAAATCATTGAAAAATCTAATAGGAGAAAATCGCTATGTTTCCGGGAGGAAGGAGACCGGCAGAGCAGAAGGGCCAATAACCGTAGTCTCTCACAGTGGGACCGCTCATCCTGGGAGAGGAGGACATGACATGGAAGGAAAGTCGAATGGTCCAAAATAGAGGAAAAGAAGATCAGGGTGTGAGGAAAGGTAATCAAGGGTGACAACACCGATTCAAGGCTTATGATGAAAGACACTCTGGGCATCTCAGGAACCAGTCCGGGCACTGCCACATTGTGTCTGACAACTCCTAGCTGTACGGCTATAGTCTCTAGGGCAGTATCCGCGCTTCCCTCTTGCACCTTTATTGCACATTCTCAGTAGGTTGTTATATTTTTGCAAGTCGGTGAACAGGCTGCTATATTTTTATGATCCTGAAAGATAATCCATCTGACATATCAGCAATACTGAAGCGATGTGAGCAGGAGGGGAAGGAGCGCCTCGATGGTGACAAAGCAGCAGTGTCAATATGTTAGGAAGGTCTATGCATCCCTCAGCAAAGGTGTGTGGGGTCATGGCCTCAAAGTGTGCTGGTCCTCGTGTTTGGAAAGCGTGTCACAAACCTGTTCAAGGTCTCATCCAGCCATACATCTGTTCTCAATTTAATTGTGTAATAAATCTAAAGAGGAATCTTACAGCTCACTACGTGTGTGATCACATGGGTTTATATCTAAAATAGTGAAGAAGGCCCCTTTCTTGCATGTGGTGATCCTAATCCAATTACACCATACAACCCTTCAAACTAGACCAATCACTGATAAGTAGCCGAATTTCTTAATGGTTTAATATTTAAAATCGAAAAACACATAAACCATACCTACTGACTGCTTTTCTCTGCTGCTACAGATCATTTGCATATATATTATAGGACAAGCTCCTTACTATATTGACACTAAAGATCTTTCACCCGCCCAAATCTGGCTTTCGAAAAAGGGATGTCTGCGGCACTCAATGCAGTCACACTTACACTCCCGGCCACAATCCTGCAAATCTGTCTTTGGGTAATATTGATTCTATTTTGTTCTGGACAGATCATCATGTAATCAGATTTTATGTTGATAGACCAATTTACTGATAGCTGCCAATAAACTCAAATGTGTGGTCGAAAATGTATGTTTACAGTCAAAAAGCTCCATTTATACCTCCCGGTAAGCTACTAGAAGGTTGAAATGCTTCTACTACTGTCTAATTGCGTGTGCAATTAGACAGTAGTAATCCCCACAAAATTTGTGGGGAGTGGGTGGATCATGGTGCCGTTTGCTTTGAGAGTGTGTGAACACCTACAAAGACATGACTTTGTGTGTGTATTTTCAAACTTATCTCCACTGCTATGGCTGAACTAAATCCTCCTTCCGGGGTGAGAAGGGGGAACTAATGCTGGAATGAAGGGGGATGCAGCCACATCCCGGATTCAGTAGCTATTCTTGATCCAGATCGGGGGATCCGTCTAGACCCAGTAAAATATGCTGAATTTGTTCTGGTGTAATTTGAGATCACCGGGATACAATTCAGTAGCGCCCTCAGGTTGTTTGCTTTCTGTTCAGAGCAGCAATGTGCAGGCTAAAAAGGGTGCAATATTGTGAAACGTGCTGGGCGCTAGGACCAGCACACAAGGTGGGAGGAGAACCAGGAGGGAAGAGGAGGAGCGAAGGCGGGGAGAGTTAGTTAGAGTAGGAGCAGGGTAGAGGAAAGAAGGGAAATAAAGAGCATCAAGAATAAGTGTTGGTGTCGTGATTTACTGTCCTACGACACTACAACTGGCGATGAGGAGTGGTCGGGGACCCTGCCTCCCTTACCTACATCCTGGTGTGCGCTCCGCTGCCTCGGAGCTGTGCTGTTCTGCGGACCGGGAGCTCACCCCGGTCGCGTTGTGCCCCTGCCGAGTTGCTCGTCGGCTCCGCTGCCTCGGAGCTCTGCCGCGCCCTGGGGAGTCCACCCCAGCTGCTCTTCGTTCCTGTGGTGCTGCATTTCCTATCGCGATCCGGAAGCCCACCCCGGTCGCGAACGTGCCCCAAGAAGGTGCATCGTGTTGATTGCGACCCGGGAGCCCACCCCGGTCGCGTTCTGGGCAGTGAGCACCCACGTTGCTTCTGACGTCTGCAGGAGGAGTGCTGAGTCGTGTGAGGCGCCCGGTGGCTGAATTCATCAGCGTTCAGGTACCAGTGCCTGTCCGTGTCCGCGCTGTTGCAGCTGCTGCCACCAGTGAGTTGCGCTTGCTATTCTCGCAAGGAGCGAGATTTCACGGTGGCCATCTTTGAGTCAGGCATCTCCACCAATCCCCTTGCAAGGAGTGCCCAGCGGCCATTTTGAAGTCAGGCAATGGCTGAAAATAGCATCAAGCATTGGCAAATATTATTCTGAACAGTTATTACATGCTCTAAATTATATTACAAGACAACATTAACATACTACGTGGACTGCATCTCTCCAGGGCTCCCTGGTGATGTGTCTACATAATATCCAAGTGCGGATAAGCATCACATACATTGATTTAAGCCGAGTGACAGGCGCTGCGAGGGCTCCGGTGCTAAACTGTTCACTGCAAGGGAGTTGGCCAACTGTCTTCTACACAGTCGCATATCATGTCTGGATCACCCACATCAAGACAGAGTCATGCCTCTGCGAGTGCCCACACCGGGCCGGAGTCGCCTACTTCCACCGCGCAAATGGGTGGACACAGACTTGGCAAGCTTGGAGTCCCGCCGGAACCCCTAGTCCTCATATCGGGGGGGGAGGCATGGGCCTTCGCTGGCAAGAATGGCTAGAGGACTTCGAAGACTTCATGAAAGGGTCACATGTGACTGAGGAGGAGCAGCAACTGATTGCACTACCCAATTTAATCGGGAAAGACATTGGTCAGATCATAAAGGAACTTTCGGCTGACGCTGCTTCGTCATATGCCAGTGTACGTGACGCTCTCAACAGAAAATTTCTTCACAAACGAAATATTGATTATGAAAGGTACACATTCAACCTGGCATCTCAAGAAAAAGATGAGCCCATGAGTACTTTCATTACGCGACTGCGATGTTTGGCTTGCTACTGTGAATTTGACTCCTTCACGACGGAAGACGCCCTTCACCTGCGAATAATAGAAGGATGCCAGTCTGAGTCGTTACGTAGACGCCTATTAAAGAAAAGCTACTCTCTGGATGAAATTGAAGAAATGAAGCGAGTACACGATCAGGCAGAAGAACATGCCAAGAGAATGGAAGCTGGAAGAGGCGAAAAACGTGAACAGGCATTTAGGCTCCAATCTCGTACCACTAAAAGGTCCTCCCCTGCAAAGCAACGATCATCCAGATCCAAAGTGCAGTCTCATTATACAAGTCGCCGTCGTCGCAGTACCAGTCGTACTAACAAAAGACAGGAGCGCCAGCTTAAATGCTACCGCTGTGGATATGACTTCCCTCACACGGAGACCTGCCCTGCATTAGGCCACAAATGCAGGAAGTTTGGCAGGGACAACCACTTTGAGAATGTGTGCGGAGCACTATGCAAAGACAATTACCGAGACAATTACAGACAGTCCAGACAGTCCAACACTTGACATCATGCCAAAGCAGTGTGGGACCGCAGAGATTCGTCCACTGGTTCTTCACAGTCCAGCCGTCGTTCTCATGAGACATACCAATCCCATCAATCGCAATCCCGTGAGTCAAGGTCGCTGTCACCAATATCGCAAGACAGTGATGAGTATGTCTGCATGGTCGCGGATCCGGACCGGCAGAAGAAATACCCACGATTAGACCTTAAAATGGACACACACTTAGCCAAGTTTGTTCTGGACAGTGGAGCATCTCTCAACGATATCGCAGTTGCAGAATACAAGAAAATGAATCCGCCACCGCACTTGCATAAAGCTGCCGTGCGGGTGTACACCTGGATGTCAAAGGAACCTCTCCCATGTTTGGGACAATTCCCGACTAATCTCACATACAAAAACAGGTCTATTCCAGCCCGCATTCATGTCATTGATGGTCCTGAAGTAGATTGTCTTCTTAGCTTGCCAACGGCAGAACAACTTCGACTAGTTGAAATTTTGTACAAAGTTGATGATGAACCTGACATAGTTCACAAGTTTCCTAAGCTATTCACCGAACTTGGAAAGATGGCTCATTGTCAGGTTCGACTGCACATAAATGAACGTGTGACTCCCCTAGCACAACATCACAGAAAACTTCAGTTTCACCTTCAACAGTCTGTAGAGGAGGAACTGCAGGATCTTCTCCAGGCTGACATCATCAAGAGGACATCAGGACCCACTTCCTGGGTCTCTCCAGTGGTTGTAGTGCCAAAAAAGGGCTCACCTGGCAAAGTGCGTCTCTGCGTAGATATGAGAGCACCCAACACCGCCATAGAAAGAGAACGGCACCCAGGGCCTCACATCAGCAACATGATTGCGTCACTCAACAGTGCTCAGATATTCTCCAAACTAGACCTTAACAAGGGCTATCACAAGCTGGAGCTCCACGAGAAATCGAGATATATCACCACATTCTCGACTCATCAAGGCCTGTTCAGATACAAAAGACTCCGCTTTGGAGTTTCTTCTGCTGCTGAGATTTTTCAGGAGGCCATCAGGAAGGTAATTCATCACATGCCCAACAAGCTGAACTACAGTGATGACATCCTAGTCTATGGCGCGACACTGCAAGAACATGACACGGCGCTGGACCGAGTCTGTCATGCTCTGTTGGACGCCAATCTCGCTTTAAACAAAGACAAATGTGAATTTCACAAATCCACACTAAAATTCTTTGGACACATCTTCTCAGGCGCAGGAATGAAACCAGATCCAGAAAAGATTGCTGCTTTAAATGATACCCGGAGGCCCAGAGACGCTGGAGATGTGCGTTCATTTTTAGGCATGGCAAGCTACTGTGCACGTTACATCAAAGATTATGCCACCATCAGTTACCCTCTGAGAAAGCTGACCAAACAAGGACACCCTTTTCAATGGACCACGAGATGTGATCAAGCCTTTCATGCAATCAAAGCTGAGGTTGAATCTGCCAATAACCTTGCATATTTCAATCCTAGAAGGAAAGCGGAAATCACCGTGGATGCGAGTCCTGTAGGACTTGGAGCTATATTAGCTCAATATGACAGAGAGAGTGATCAGCGGTATATCATAGCATATGCCAGCAGGAGTCTCACGGACACAGAGAGAGCATACTCTCAGCCTGAAAAAGAAAGCCTGGCGGTAGTCTGGGCTTGCAAACATTTTCACATCTTTATCTACGGAAAACACTTCACACTCATCAAGGACCACCAGGCCCTAATAACCATCCTTGGAAATCCCCGAGGCAATATGCCGCCCAGAATAGAGCGCTGGGGTTTCCGCCTTCAAGAGAATACTTACACCATCATCCACAAACAGGGAAAAGCTGCAAATCCAGCTGACTATATGTCCAGACATCCCAAGGCAACATCCACATCCAATCACTCAGTAGCTGAAGAATATATCCATTTTGTGGTGGCTCAAGCCAGACCACCCGCCGTCCCTTTGGAGGCCATCCTTGACGCTACCAATGAAGATGCCACACTCCGAAATATAAAACATCGCATTCAGACAAATAGCTGGAGACATCTGGAGGAATCCGGACAGAGTGAACACATTGACAGTCATGAGCTGTCCTCTTTCAGACATGTGAAGGAAGAATTGTCCATTACCTCAGATGGTCTTATACTAAGGGACAAACGAATCATCATTCCGAAACAGCTGCGCCAAGGAGTCATCAACCTAGCGCATGAAGGGCATAGAGGTATTGTTGCCACGAAGAGGACTCTGCGGGAGCGAGTCTGGTTCCCAACGCTTGATCAGATGATTGAACTTACACTGAAGGACTGCCTGCAGTGTCAGCTAGTGAGTCGAGAGGATCCCCCTGCGCCTCTCCAAATGTCTGAACTGGCGGATGGTGTGTGGCATCATGTCGCAGTGGACTTCTTTGGCCTGTTACAATCTGGCAAGTATATCCTGGTCATAATGGACGAATACTCACGTTTCCCTATTGCGCATCTCACAGCATCAACTAAAGCGGCCTCCACTATACCTGTAGTGGATGAGGTTTTCGCAACATGGGCATACTGAAGGTAGTGAAAACAGATAATGGCCCACCATTCAATGGGCAAGAATTTGCTGCTTTTTCCAATCACCTAAACCTCAGACACAGGAAGATTACTCCATTGTGGCCACAAGCCAATGGAATGGTGGAAAGATTTATGGCCACTCTAAAGAAGACCATTCAACAAGCAGAACTGTCCAAATGTGATGTGCAAGTGGCGTTAAATGAGGTAATACGAGCATATCGAACCACACCGCATACTACTACAGTCAGGTGCCTGGCAACACTAATGCTGGGTCGCACCGTGCGCACAAGAATACCAGTCTGGGAAGACGCAGCCAGTGGCATGTCTCAAGACTGAAAAAGGAGAAGATGAAGGAATACGCCGACAGACGAAGAAAAGCTGCACAGCCATCTCTTCAGGAAGGAGACTGGGTATTGGTACGACAAGAAAAACAGAGAAAAGCAGACTGTCGATATCATACATGCCCCCTAGTGGTGACGAAACAAAAAGGGACCATGATCACAGCTGAATCGGAGGACAAGAGAATCACCAGGAATGTGACGCATTTTCAGAAGTGCACGCCCCATGTCAGAGAAGCGTTATCTGCACCCCACAGTGTGGTCCAAGGAGATGCACCCGAGTCAGCAAGTGATCATCGACCCGCCATGTCTCCTGTCGAAGGGGAACGGGCGGGTCAAGAGGTATCCCTACGGCCGCAGCGAACTCATCGAAGACCCGTTCTCCTGATCGAAGAACTGTAACTATGGTGTTTTCTATTATTGTATACTCTGACATGCATGGACACACTTGAAGTATTTCAAATTGTTTAAGAAGGGGGAAGATGTATTATTGTGAAATGTGCTGGGCGCTAGGACCAGCACATGAGGTGGGAGGAGAACCAGGAGGGAAGAGGAGGAGCGAAGGCGGGGAGAGTTAGTTAGAGTAGGAGCAGGGTACAGGAAAGAAGGGAAATAAAGAGCATCAAGAATAAGTAAGTGTCGGTGTCGTGATTTACTGTCCTACGACACTACAAAGGGGTTTCTGATTTTAAACTCCAGCTGGGTTCAAAACAAAGTCTGAATGTAAAGGGCTACCAGCCCTCCTTTTGTTTGAGCCTGGTTGGGGCGCTATCCAGAGCCTCTCACCTAGCTGTCAGTGCAATGAAGGATGAACCAGGGTGCACAACTTTTTATCACTTGACAAGTACTTAAAATAAACTACGATTTAGAGGTAAGCTTTTAACTGTGTTCAATTCCTGTATATGAGACATATGCATGACCTGAAATCATTTCACATGTATCAGTCTGCACAAGTATTTACACAAATAACAATTTAAATAGCACTTAGTAGTTGTATTTAATTATTTTATAGTGCTACTCAACCCATTGTAGGAGAGTGCATTACATCACACGTGCACATTATACACTGACAATAAATCATACAAGTGTGTAAATCAATGTACAGGATGTTCCATAAGACAGTGACCATTTCAAGATATAGGATTCACACATCATCTTTGATGGTAGGGATTATATGTTGCGAGCGCATGACCAGGAGAGACACAAAGTCAAGATTTAAAAGGTACCGCTGTGCTTGAGGCTGGCTGTACTAATAAGACTTTATTGCTACTCAAGGAAACCCTTTTTAGCAGCCTTCTAATAACAACAGATTAAGAAAAAAATAAGTTCTAAACCGTTTGCATGCTGTCCTTGATGCAGTGTCATAGCTCACTGAGCCATATTAGAAGGATTGCAATTTATGAACTTCAAGTGATAAAATAATTTCTGTCAAAAGCAGTAACCCACTTAACTGCCCACAAAAAAATTCAAAAATCTGTCATCTTCATGTTACATGATGTGCTTTGCAGGAGAGACATTACTCTTCCACGCTGCTTTATGAGTCAAAAGGGTGACTATACAAAACACAGATCTCTCCAGCAAGTGCATTAA
Organism: Triturus cristatus; assembly: GCF_964204655.1. Classification (NCBI taxonomy): domain Eukaryota; kingdom Metazoa; phylum Chordata; class Amphibia; order Caudata; family Salamandridae; genus Triturus; species Triturus cristatus. The sequence goes on from NC_140579.1 coordinate 592,686, forward strand.
CCACCATATCTTACAATTATTATTATTCCCTAAGATTGATTGGTCACTCAAAGCTCTTTGTAGCATGGCCTTCAACCCTATAAGATATTTTAAAATGCCTTTGCAACCAATTAAACCGGAAAAAATGTACTGTTAAATTTCTCCTTGTTGGCAATCTCTTTGTACTAGAGTTTTAAAGAATTTATAAGTTGACTTTCGGCCTATTTTTCATGACACCACCCTCTTTTTGTTGCCACACCTTAACCCCTAATTTATGGAATTTTAGAGTGAAGTGTTTCCAATTCCTTCACTGCAGAGAACACAACAAAGCAAAACTTAAAGGCAATGTAGGAAAAGGGGGGTTTCCACTAGGAAAATTGATAGAAACGTGGAGAAAAAACACTGCATACAACGCAGCATTAGGGAAACAGCAACTCTGATAAATGCCACATTGAATTCCCAGTAGTGAACCTTAAAACCAGGGCCTGGCACCGCTTTCCAGGCCGATAACTAGGAATGTATGGATACCTCTCAATTCACCCTCCTTTGGTGAGTGACACCCGGGCTGAGAGGTTATACACCGCAAATCTCCCTTCTTCTCCTGGTTTTCATAGTGCTTCCTGCATTGTAAACAATTACCTAATTTTTGGTACAAAGTCTATTACAGGGATGAAGGGCCCTGCCACCAAGAACCATAAGTCAGCTTCTATGGAGGCTGCAGGCGTTGGGGAGAAGGGGAGTAAAGAGGTGCATGACCTCCAATTTTTTCATAGTGGGGAATCCTTGGGGAAGGAACAAGGACATTTGGTGCCTGGGCCTGCCACAGTTAAGTGGCAGGATGTTGACATTGAAGCACGCATCTGAGAACAGCGCCTCCTGATCCAAGAAACTGAGGAGCATTGGGAACGCATGTGCAGTGCCAGGGAGGCTGCACTGCACCAGGCCCCTGTGGGGTGAGGGGTACACCAAGTCACTGGTGTGGAAGAGAGGGTTTGGTAGGGTGATGAGAGAGGGATAATGGATGCTGGATTTGGGTGCCAGAGGACCAGGAACTAGGCACAAGCACACAAGGAGCTGGTGCAGCTCTGAAGTACGGTGGGGCAAGGGACCCACCAGGTTGGAGCTGCCTGGTGGGGTATAGTGCTTTAAGGCCAGTAGGCAAGACTCGAAGACAGATGGTAATGCCGACGGGGTACATGATGGCACCCAGACGTTGGCCCGGAGAGATGGGGGTCTGCGGCGGCCCTCCCTATGCCGAGGGCTCTTGCTACCAAAACTCATCAAGGGCTGGTGAAGAAGAGTGGAATTGTGGTGTGCAAGGCAGTGTGTGATGACGGTGCAGGTGAGGATGAACTCGAGCTGGACTTTGTCGATGGCAGCAATGAGTAGGAAGAAGGTAAGCTGCATCATGATGAGGGCATTGCAATGCAAGAAGCAAGGCCAAGAGGGACAGAGGAGGCAACAGGGAGCCTGGTTGGTGTTTTTCAGTAGCCAGGTGCGGACAAGGGAAGCACCTTGGACAAGGCAACTCAGAGGAGCAGTAAACGTAGCAGTGACAAGAGGGATGTTGGCGCCTTGCCATGTTTATGTGTGTTTATGTTTATGGATTTGTAAAACGCACAGCTGCCCAAGGGCTTCGCAGTGCTGCGGAGAGGTGATGTGTGAGGAGATTAATAGATCATCGGGGGAAAAGCCACGTTCATATCTTAGTAGTCTCATTTCTTTGGCCAGGGAGTTCTACAACCTTGGGACCAGGGGCGAAAAAGATCTACCTCCCCATGTGGATCTTTTTATCCTTGTCGTCTTCGTGAGCAGGTGTGAAGATGATCTCAGAGACCTTTTGGGCATGTATGGGGTGATGAGTGTTCTAAGCAGGGCTGGTCCCTTGCAGTTCATGGTTTTGTGGGCCAGACATAAAGATTTGAATTTAATCCTGGCTTGGATCGGCATCCATTGAAGCAGTTTCAGTGAGGCTTTCGCTAATTCTTGCCTGGGTATGCCTCGGAGTATCCTGGCTGCCGCATTTTGAACCACCTGTAGTCTGTTCACCACATATTCAGTTAACGGAGATTGGTGGGCAGTTTGGAGCACCAGGGAGCCCAGGTTTGGGAGTAAGACATGCAAGTCAGTGGGTGTTGGGGATGGGGTTATCGATGAAAAGGGGTTACAGGCTAAGGACACCTCAAAGGTTGGAGAGTGGCACCCAAGTGGACTGACAGTGGCAAGGCCATTAATGGGAAAGGGACACAGACAGACGAAGCAGAGGGGATAATGCTGTGGGTGGGGAGGAAGTGACCGAGGAGGACAAATATAAGAAGTGTTTGTCATACATGGGTTTGGCAATGCCCCAGGGGTCCCACCTTTACGATAAGACAAGAAACAGGATCTGGAAATACTAATACGTAGTTGTATTGACGGAAGATGGCTCCTTCTACATCTTAATATAAATGGTTCCCCCATTTCCCTTCTCAACATATACGGTCCTACTGGTGTTGATGCACAATTCTGGAAGAATATGTCACACACCTTTCACTCATGTCCTGACAATACTTTACTGGTGGGTGGGGATTGCAATCAAGTCATGGACCCTTTCACGGACAGGAAGTCCAATGTTAGATACATTCCCAACAAAATGCAAAAGACTTTCACGACTACCATTCATTCGATGGGTTTGGTTGATGCGTGGAGAATAACTCATTCGGACACTCTCGAATACACTTTCTTTTCTCCTACTCACAAATCCTTTTCTAGAATAGATCATATTTTTTGAGTCCCCATCTTCTCCCTAATTTAATAAATGCTGACATTGGGTCAATTCTCATTTCTGATCATGCCCCGGCTTTCATTAGTCTGGACCTCCCTTCTGAACCTTCCAAGACACGCAGATGACGCTTCAATAATTACTTACTCAAGGATCCTAACTTTTTGGAACGTTTTAAAGAGTTCTGGCCAGAGTTCTTTCTTAGGAACGCCAGTCCGGATATTCCTTTTCATACCGTATGGAATGCCTTCAAGGCGACAGCCAGAGGATTAATTATCGACTATGTTGCGTTTAAAAAGAAACAAGGTATAAAGGACTCCGCTTCTCTTCTAACTTCCATTAAACATCTTGAACACGCCTACTTCACTTCCAATAATGCAGATACCCTTAAGAAATTAATTCAGGCTAAACTGTCCTTTAATAGGAAGTCAACAGAGGAGGCTTCTGGGACCCTACTTAAAGTTAACTCTAAATTGTATGGGGGTTGCAACAGATCTGGCAAGCTACTTGCGAATTACTTGAAAGGAATGTCCCAAAGATCTAAGGTAGTCAAAATTACTGATAACGGTGGTGTGGATCATTTCAAGGACGATGAAATACTAAATTGTTTTACAGACTTTTATAAGACACTTTATACCCCAGAATCTTCCCCCTTCCGATGAGGCATTGGATTCTTTTTTTTGCAGCCCTCCCTCCACGTCAATTCTTCTTCTCTTGATTGCTCTTTATTAGAAAATTATCTCTCTCTTTCTGAGCTTAAGTCCGCTCTAGCCCAACTACCTAAGGATAAGTCCCCTGGTCCGCACGGCTTCACTGCAGAGTTTTATTCCTGTTTCTCCCAGACTCTCCTTCCACACCTTTTATCTTTATTCCAACATTTCATGTCTAATAAAGATGCTTATGGCTCCTTTCTTGAAGCATTCATCTGTCTCATTCCTAAGAAGGGCTAGGATCCATCTTCTTGCGCTAATTATCGCCCCATCTCTTTAATTAATTTAGACTGTAAGATCTTTGCCAAGGCCCTTGCTCTTCGCAATAATAAAGTGATCCCCGATTTGTTTGGATATGAACAAACAGGATTCGTTAAGGGTAGAACGATTGCGGACAATTCTAGAACTTTTTTAAACATTATACATCTTGCTTCCAAAAGCTCCTCCCCGGTTGCACCTATTACCGAAGATGTGGAGAAAGCTTTTGACCGCATTAATTGTCTTTTTATGATGCGTGCTCTTAAGTGGCATGGCTTTAGTCCTGTTATTTTATCTCTTATTAGTTTGTTGTATTCCTCCCCACCACTTCGGTTTTCGTTAACGGTTTTCAATCCGCTTATTTTACTCTATAATGAGGCACTTGCCAAGGTTGCCCTCTGTCTCCTTAGCTTTTTATTTTGTCTCTCGAACCTTTTCTTCACTCCCTTAGGAACTTCCCTGCTTTTTGGGGCTTTACTCATAAATCTATTAAAGTCAAGTTCACTGCCTATGCAGACAATATTTTGTTATATATGTCTGATCCTTCTACTTCTTTACCCATTTTTATTGACCTCCTGTCTTCTTATGCTGCCTTGTCTGGCTACAAGCTAAATTTCTCCAAGTCTGAAATTCTTCCCTTAAATAAATATTGTCTTAGTAGTATGTTTGAAGGGACAAACTTCAAATGGAACACTAATTATATCACTTGTTTAGGGATAAAATATTCTTCTTCAATTGCTAAAACAGTTCTACTCAACTTGGATGATATTTTATTAAAGATTTCTGGCATGACTGAGAGATGGTATCCTTTATTTCTGTCCTGGTGGGGTAGGCTGGACACTTCTAAGATGATGATGCTTCCAATCATTAACTTCTACCTTTCTATGTTACCAGTACGACTTCCTTTAAAAACAAATTTAAGTATCTTGAGCAAATTTCTTTGGAATAACCGGAAAGCTCGCATTCCTTTGTCTACTTTGTCTGCTCCCAGGGGTCAACTTTCCCAATTTCCGTCAATATCGCTCTTCCTTTTTAATTCGTCAAGTTCTGCCCTATCTCTCTTCTTCAGATGATCCTCCTATCTCTGTTTGGTATAAATTGGAGGAATTCGTTATTCATCCACTTCCTTTTTCTTCGTTAGCCAGCTGTACTCGCTCTCCTCGCTCTTTCAAATCCCCTACCATTCCTCATCTTATATAGACCCTCTATTCGATTTTTTCTAAATCGCGTTCACCACTCCAGTTATTCCTGGATTCCTCTCTTTGACATAATAGATCCATTACAATTTCTAACCGAACTATCTTCTGGAAAGATTGGATTGTCAAAGGGATTATACAGGTTAAACACCTAATGCATAACCAGCAGCTTTTATCTTTCCAGGAGACTCAGTCTAAATAGGATTTACCTTATTTCTTCCCTCCCTAAGTTTGACTCTTTGAGAATGATTTTAGCTCAACAGCTTTCTCTTCTCTCTGAGACTTCCTCCTCTTCTTCTGACCCCCCTCCTTCGCTAGCATTTCCTACTTCCCTTTCTGTTCACATATACAAATTTCTCTAGGTTTCTCTCCCCATTCGTCCCAAAACCAAAATTGAACTTTTATGGAAAACGGATTTACAACATACTCTTTCTATACACACATGGAATTCCATTTGGGCTCGGATACATCATACCTCATGCAGCGCCAGTACCACTCAAACTCCCTATTATTTTTATCAGAGATCATTTTTAACCCCAGTAGCTGTTTCCAAATTCAGTCCTGACTTAACTCCTAACTGTTAGTCCTGTAAGAACACTCCTGGCACATATATCCATTCCTTTTTTTCTCTGCCCCAATATTTCTATTTTTTGGACAAAGGTATGCAAGTCAATTTCCTCCATTTGTTCCACTAATTTTCCCTTTGATATCCATTCCATTTTTTGGGCAGTAATTCCATACGTTGGTTGGGCATTCGTAAACTAGGCTCTTTGGTAGATTTGTGCATTGCTATAGCTTTTCAGGTTCTAACTTCTAAGTGGAAGGATGCCTCCAAGGTCTCCTTCTCTGCCTGGTGTAATCTTTTATGTCATCATCACCGGCTCGATAGAGCTTCTGTGACCACCTCGCAGCAACGTATTCGAAAGGAATCCTTCTGGTCTCCTCTCACTAATTACATTTCTTCCTCTGCATTGCGTGCCAAAGACAGTAGCTATGTTTTCAGCCGCCATGAGTGCTGCGTTTATTCCTTTTTTATAATGTTCATGTTTTATAGATATATATTGCTATTTGCGATTCTATATTTTCTGTCATCGGTAAGTTGTACTAGACTATATGATAAGGTTGCCGATACCTTTTAGCTTTTATTTTCTCTCTTCCTTTTCCTTTCTCCTCTTTTCTTCTCTTTTTCTTTCCTCCTCCTTTCCTTTTTCTCTCCCCTTCTTTGATCTTTAAAATTCAAAAGCAAAAATGCTAATTTATTATGGTACTCTTTGTTTGTATTTCATTTTTAACATTGGAATTTGACCCTGACAATGTATGAGGTATTAGGTTTTTCATCCCTTGTTTTCTATTGATTTGCTTTGCTATCCTCTGGATTTGTATTTTTTTTTTGCTCTTTACTATAATTGTGTACCTTGTTTTTTTACCTGTTTAATAAAGCTTTCTAAGCTAAACAATAGAAATGTTTTCTGCGGCTTCTGCAGACAACACAATAATATTTAAAATGTTCAATGCACATAGACCATAAAAGTAAACGGTTTGGATCATTAAAAAAAAAGTGCATTCGAACCAGAAATAACCGGGCGGGACTCCTGTGCGTTTAACAGGAGGGTTGTTGGAGGGAAATAGGTTGAACACGGCTTCTAAAAGTAAACGGTAGGGCACTGCGGCCCTAAATCTTGCTAAAAGAGCCACAGAGCAGCACATGTTGCATGCTGGCTGGTAACCTCTCACATACATGTGGCATGATGGTGTAAAGTGTGAGCAGTGAGTACACATTGAAGTGTAAAAGTTCTGCGCCCTGGACTCCCAGGAACAGCTACAGGAGACAGCGGTGGAGCAGAGACCCAGGCATTTCCCACCCCCTCTTTGCACCACTAAAGGCTCACATTTGAGATGAGGGAGGGGTAAGTAGCAATTTTAAATGAAAGGAGAGTCGACAAAGCGTGAGGACAGCAGTGGTTAATTTGTAAAAAATAAGTGCTGGGGCTCTCGTCAGGAGGCAGCTGGCACCAACCCATTTATCCTCCTAGCGCTGCCTAAAATACAACCAACTAGTGGCCATGAAAGTGGGGAGAGGATGTGCTGTAATGGCCAGGGCTGCCGTCTTCGGAGCTGGGTGAAACAGTTTTGAGTCTCTTCTACGGCTCAACATCCTGTGATTCTGGGCAAATCACTTGATCTCCCCGAGCCCAATGTATCTTTGCTAATAAATGAATGTGACCTTAACTGATGCTTAGAAAAGCGCCAGTGTTGATGATGAAGTGCCGGTGCTGAGCACTGGAAGACACCAGCTCAAATTAAGAACTGGAAGAAAGGACAGGTGGCACTGGGTGTGCAAGGGGGGGGTACAGAAGTGTAAAGCAAGATGGTAGAGAACATGTGTGGTTATTCAAGAAATACAGGGGAGCAGCTGAAGACTGTGGCATGGGGAGGAACAGGATGTGAGGGAGGAAAGGGGCCTGAGAAATTATGCAAGACGGGATTGGGGGACAAGAGTCGGGGTGCGCTAGAGTGGGGATGTACTGGAGGGAAGCTGTTCCCTTTGTACGCAGGAGGTGTCAGTGTAAGGGGTGCATTCAATGCAACAGAGCAGGGGCATTCCAAAGGGTACAGGAATAGAGGGGACGAGACAAGGAACGTGTCAGGGGTGGGGTGTAGACATTAGAGAAGGGTTAGGGCAAGGCAATCGAGGTGAAGGTTATACAGAAATAAGGAGAGTGATGCAGGCATGTCCAGGCGGGTGCAGGGATGAATGGGGAAGGGACATGCCCAGATGGAGAGTATGTAGAAATGAAAAGAGGTGAGCAAGGCACATGCCCCAGCTTGGAATAAGTACACATTACACGAGATAAGTAAAATTAAATGGTCCTACAACCTGTGAAAGTAAAGAATCAGAGAGCGGACCCATTCATTTTGTGGAAAAAAACAACCAAATTGTTTAAGAAAAAAGCAAAAAATCGGGCATTGCAATAAGATATATGTAAACAAAAGCACACAAAGCAATCTGTAACACGCTGACTGTGAAAGTAAACGGTATGCAGCATTAACACAGAAGAAGTAGTACAAAGCATCAACGTGGACGGGGATAAGTAATTGGTCCACAGGAAACTGATACGATAGGCATGGAAGGGAGAATGGCTTACATCCAATAGTAACAGAGGAAAGCAAACTGGCAAGCGCATGGATCAATCAGAAGTGAAGGCGGGGTGTAAATCTCTTTTAAGATATATTAAATACAATAGATTTCACAAGCACAGTGCAAGCGCTATGCAGGTGAAACCTAAAAAACGAACAACAACCGTAAGCGGGGACAATGGAGTAGCATTTTTTAGTGCCGCTTAGTGGACAGTAGGGCTGTGGGAGATCCGGCTGCGACACGCTGTGGCATACGTCACATCACATGCCAGACGTGGGGAAGAGTTGATGCTGAAAAGCATTTCACGACATATAAAGTCAGAGAAGTCACGTGAAGGGGTCTGGCTACACAAACTAGGCACTATTTATTCCCACAGCCTCACACCTGACACGATTCAAGCACCAATCCAAGCTCGTCATTGAACAGAACTGATGCCGATGAGCCCTGGCACACATACCGACCAAGCACCATTGCTCAGACCCGTGAGAGGCCAAGCCCCATTACCCATGTCTTACCAAGCCTTGCACAGAGCAATCGCCGTTTCCCACCTCCACCCCCCAAAGAAGACATTATGTTCCGGGGGTCCTTTGGCCTGCTCGGGAGAGTACAGCTAGTGCCAATCGGCAAAGTCACACTTTAATGCCGTCTCTGAAAAAAACTCTTCCTAGCTTTACCGAGTGGGTGTTACCCCAGGAGGTGGTGTGTCCTGCCTTGGGGGGAGAGCGGGGGTGGGGGGGGGGCAGTATAAGGGTGTGTGCAGAGCTCTCACATTTTCCAAGTCCAGAGTGAGCAGCACACCCTGGCCAGGGTTTTTATGGGAATTCTGGGACTTGTAGTCCTGGTTTTATACTTGCCGCAACACGATTACAAATCACAGGAAGCGCATAAGCAAACCAGGACTGGATGAACTGCTCAGGCATGGAACTAGGAAATGTGAGCGCTCTGCTGGGTGGAAGCCCCCAGGGCATCCTTGTGGAGAGAGCTCTCCATCAGTAATGGGACAGAGAGACGTCATCGCTCAAACTCCATCCCCAGTGACCCAAGAACCCCGAAGCACCACATGAAATGCTTGTCTTCCAGCATTAAATCCCCAGTGATGGCTCTTCCGTATGTGGAGGGTCGGAGTCTTATAGTACAGTCTGGAAGCGCTGAAAGGGCAGGTTTGTTAGGGGGTGCAGGGCCGGCTTTAGGGCGGTGCGACCGGTGGCACCGGGTGCTGGCTTCCTGGGGGCGCCGTGCTTGAAAGTTTATTATGCTTTTGAAGCACCTGCTGCAGCGTTTCTTTCCCCCGGCAATTACCAGGCCTCACATAAATGTCAAGATAACTCGTGTGATTAATTATCTTCCTGGAGAGAGATCAGCATTTTGCATAGTTGAGGTTTTGACTTCGGTGAAGTTAGTGTAGAGGGTTAACATGCCTGCTGCAAAGAACGTGTGCCAAGTAGATTACAGAGTGCGTATGATGTAAACAGGTCAGCAGATTACTGCTTTCAAAAGAGACATCCTTTTGTTACTTGCAATTTATAACTTAAAGTCCTAATATAGAATAGTGAGCTATTAACTTTCATCCTAGAACTGCATACACACTGCAAAGTATACATTATTAGAACATTGATTAATGTTGCAAAAAGTATTAATTTGGCTAGAAATCGATTCTTATTATTAAAGAAAACTCCCAACTTTGCTGTTTCTTTTTGGACTCGGAGTTTGTGCTTCTCCACACCAAGCACTCTAAAACTATACTGCCTACCAGTATGGATGACATGTGACTCCTACACTTTTAGTCCTTTGGTTTATGTAACATTTCCTATACACGGATTTACACTCGTATGATTGATTGTCTCTGTGTAATGTGTGTGTGATCCAAAGTGCTCAGACACCCTACACTGGTATGAGTGGCGCTATATAACCAATTCAATGCATCTGAGAGAGTGTGGTTATGGAGACTTCGTCACTGTTAAAGGGTGCTAGTGAGAGAATCCGTGGTGGAGGTGGTCATGGGAGGGGCGCCAACAAACATTGTTGCACAGGGCGCCACCAGCACTAAAGCCGGCCCTGAGGAGGTGGGCTGTTTTTTTGGAGGGGTGGGATATTTGTGCATACTTTCTGGTCTGCTAGGCCGGTTTTTACTTTTAATTTTCCTGAAATTGGCAAAAACATTGATTGCATCAAACACATACAGTCTCCCATATCTTGCAAAACACGTATACAGTATTTCTTTACAGGTTCAAAAGTTCCCGGATTTGCGGATGTGGAGTACTTTTTTAGCCACCCGATTCGCTAGGGGGCCAGTTTTATTTTGGGTCCGAGCTTATGTTTTGTCCTGGTCTATCTAACCCTGGGGGCCAGTTATTAAACAGGCCCTGAAGGACCGGTGTGCGCCGTGGATAGGAAGTGTGTGGACAGGAAGTGTGTGGTATCCTCGTCAGCAGTGCTCCACTGAGGACTGAATATGCTGTACTTACCGCGCGAAAATGTATTCTTTGATCTGGCTCAGCTGTCAGTCATAAGCGCCGTCCTGTCGACGTTCACTGATTAGAGCTTGTTCCTTAATTCTAGCTCCTCGGGTCTCTGTCCAGGGCTCAAGGCGCATTTCTTGCTCTTTAATGCGAACTCCTCGCTTATCCCGGATCTCCTACCCCAGCCCTGGCTTCTCGGCCGTAGCAGCCCCTCGCCTCTCACTCCTCGGGTCTCTGTGACACGCTGTCGCTTCTTGGCGCTAGCCCTTTAGGTCTCATTCATTGGTTCCCAGAGGCCAGCCCTCAATCCTTGCTGTAAGCGCGCAGATCTCGGTCCTCTGCCTTCCAGGCGCTGCTCGCGCTCATTGACGCCTCTCCCCACAGGGTCCTGGCTCTAACCATTCACGCTTCTCTTCCCCTCTAGCGCTCACCTTCCCTCCTCGGCGCTAATGATCAGGCCTTAGTCCTTCTCTGCTTCTGCGGTTTTCTCAGCCTCCTCCCGTCCATTACGCGCGTCCATGCATTATTGATTGAGTGTACTTTCCTCTTCCTAAGGCTCGGAGGCCCCTTATCTGCCCTAGCTGCGGTCTTGGGAGCTGGGCGTGGGGGTCAGAGGGGAGGTAGCAGAGCAGGAGTGTGTGCGCTGTGGGGGCGGGCAGGACCGACTGACTGCCTTCCGTGTCACCCACTCTTTGCGCTCTCCCAGTCAGGACTTGCACCAGGCCCTGGCACACCTCAGCATCGCCTGCAGCGGCTTGAATCACAAATTCCAGGCGCTCTGAGGGCCGGCCGGGTGTTCTCTCTGCCCTTGAGATCTGCCTGTCTCCCTCGGAGGACCCAACCACTCTAAATACTGTGGGGCAGATTTATGAGCCCCTTGCGCCACTTTTGCGTCACTTTTAACATGGGAAAAGTGACGCAAAAGTGGCGCAAGGGGCTCATAAATCTGCCCCTGTATGTCTCTCCTTAGAGACTATCGCTCCCAATACCGCCTATCTCGCTGAAAAGATGGTCACTCCAAGCCAGTCTGTCTCACTGCCACGCTAGAGAGAGCTTCACTCTGCACACTGTCAGCAGAAGCACTAACTCTCTCCCCGTAGGTCTGACTCTTTCGATTTAATATTAGACTTTTCACCTTCATTTCCTGCTCTTTTTAATCTGCCTCTCCCCCTTCAGCTTCCTTCTGCTGTCGCACCCTGGCTCTCTTACTAGCCGTCTCGTGCCTCTGTAGTTGTACAGTAACTGTCTCCCGTGTTGTTTTTCTGCCGCTCTCTTCCTTGGCGCATTGACAGCGCCTCGACGACTGTCTTTCTCTATGGTTGCTTTGTGTCGGCAGATTGCCTGTCATTGTGAGGTCTTTTGGGGGGCCCTGGCGCAGTGCTTATTATTGGGCAGTATCGCCTGTGTCCCAGGGCCGTAGTACCGCAGCCGCTGCGCTTCAATTGGACAGTCGAGACTCCGCTGGACACTGAATGGGTGGCTTGGTCGAGACGAGAGCTCCTCATCGGGAGGGTCCCCTTGATAAGCCCCTTTCCTACGGTGCCCGAGTGCCCCTGCGTGCGCTGCCGGGCTGGATGGCGCCCTGGCGGCACTACCGGTGGCACCGGGTCTTGGGCTGTTTCCTGGGCCTTTTCTTTTTGTACTCTTCTTTCTTTTTTACTCTTAGTCTTTCCTTCTCTTCTCCCCCCCTTCTTTGTAAGCCTATTTTTTTCGTCTCTTTCTCTTCTATCATTTCCTTTCCCGCTTCAATCTTTTGGTTTGTTCCGCTTTCCCTCTCCCCTCCCTGTCACCTCCTGACCCTTCCTCCCTTGTCACCCCCCCCCGCCCCTCCTCCCTGGCTCACCCACCTTCTCCCAATTATCCCCGATCCCCGTTTCCCTGCCATATGTACCCTTGCTCTCTTTGATGGCCTCGGGGGCGGCAGATTTGTAGCATTGTATTGTTTATTGTATCATGTTTCTGAACCATAAAAGATAACGAGACCCATTGGCCATGCCAATGCTTGTAATTAAAAGATAAACAGTTACCACTAGCGCCGAATCTTCATTTTAGAAGCAGCCATGGCGCTATTTGCGAGGCTGCACAATGCTGCGGTCTCTTTTATAAAGACGTTCAGTGTGGTGAACGCCCCGCCATGGATTTGTATCTCAGTGACTGCGAACGTGACCTCTTCAAAGACAGAGCTAAATAAAGAGACTTTCAAAAGTAACGACTTTTCTCCATATTTTTATTTCCATGGATGAATGTTGCACAATTGACATTCACACATCACCCCGCCTCTCATGGTGAGTTATATGTAGGTCAACAATCGGTAAACATTACCGAATCGGTAAAATTCGGTACACATGAATCGGAATTTACCGAATCGGTAAATACCGAAGCGGTATTTTCCGAATCGGTAAATACTGAAGTGGTATTTTCCGAATCGGTAAATACAGAATCGGTAAATACCGAATCGGTAGTTCAAAAACACATGACTTCAATCAGCCAATCCTGTGCTACCTAAACCCCACCCAACCAGGGAGTGGCCACACCCAGGCAGGTGCACACAATCAGCAGACTCTGGAGAGGCTGGGAGTGCTGAGGAGAGGAAGAGAGCAACTGCCTGATTCAGCCCTGGAGACTGCAAGAATGGCCAGCCAGGACACAGAGAGGGAAGGAGGGGAGAGGAAGCGAAAGCTCAAATTCAGCCCAAAGGAGCTGCAAGTTCTGGTGGAGGAGGTCGTGAAGCAGCACCAGAAACTATTTGGGAAACTGTCACAGCAAGTGCCTGAGTCAGAAAAAAGAAAGATCTGGCTTGGAATCCAGGCACAGGTGAATGCCATGGGAGTGACCCCCCGGGACATCGATGTCCTGAAGAAGCGGTGGTATGACATCCGCATCATCACAAAGAGGAAGGTGGCAGAATTAAAAAAAGAGGCCAGCCAGACAGGAGGTGGACGCAACAGAGCACCAGCCCTGACAGAACTGGAGGAGCTAGTGGAGACAACGATTGAGCCAGAAAGCATTGTGGGGATTGGGGACGCTGACAGCTCCGCCAGAGGCACCTCCAAACAAGGTAAGACACATGCACAGCAATGTGCCCCCCCCCCTACCCCTATCCCAACTCCCAAAATGTGCTATGAGAATCCCACCACAGTACAGGTATTAGTGCAGGCCTGCAATGCATCATGGGAGATGTAGTCCCTGAAAGCCCAAACATGATACGAGGACATTGAGATACTGTATAGAAAATGTATTGTCATGTCATCAAGAAAATGCTTCAGGTACACTTAGCTGCTGTCGCTTTTCTGTTCACAGGCACTACTGCGCACAGAACTGGCCATGACAAGGGAGAGAGGGCACACCACACACCCAGCACAGAGAAGGCCACCACCAGTTCCGCCCAGGGAACGGCACCACAGGCAGTTACACCACCCCAGCCAGCATCGCCGCTCCTGCCAGCATCCCCAGTCCTGCAGGTGTCACCACCATCTTCACCTCCTGCATTGCACAGGTTGAGGAGGCGTCCTGCAGCCAGGTTGGATGTGACCGACTCATCATCCGAAGACTCAAGGGCCCGGAAACGTCCACTGTACCCCAGGATGTAACCCATGCCAGTGTGCCTTCCGAGTCTGAGGGAGAACACACAGTTGGCAGACGGCGCCGCAGGGCTCGGCCGCAGAGTCCCCCTCCCCTTGGGCAGGGCCATGGAGTGTTCTCAGGTCTTGAGGGCACCATGGTGAAAATACAACGCATCCAGGCAAGGGCAATGGTGTCCGTACAGCGACAAATGCGTGGCCTCAACAATACCTTTGGAAACATTGAAAAGGGCATCAGCACCATGGCAGGGGGCATGGCTGATATGGCAGCGGGCATGCGGGACATGTCCCAATCCATCATGCTGCTGTGCTCAAAGTACGATGAGGACAGGGCAACACGGCGCAGGGGACATCAGAGGAAGGATCTGACCTCGAGGGCAGTGAACCGGCTGGCGACTGCCACATCGCTGATCTGCAGGCGCTCTGTGGCGATGCAGGAGGGCCTTGCACAGTGCAGCACAGATGTGTCCAGGGGGATGGTTAGGGTCACAAGTGCACTAGAAGTGCTGCTCACCAGCCAGTCTGCAACAGCTGGCGCTTTGGATGCTGGCGACACAGAAGACACGACCAGCAGGAGCAGCATATCCCCCCCTGTCCCAGACAGTCGTCGGAGCAACAGGCGTCAACGTGGTGCCACTGGTACCCCAGCCAGTGAGGACGCCCCCTCAATTCCATCCCGCACTGGTGCGCGTGGGCGCAAACATTAATGCGTCAGGCAAAACAATGACACAATTGGGTGAAGTAACCCTTAACTAACAAAATTTTATTTTTCATTGTTGTTGGAATACGATTTCCTTTGTGTTGTGGCGTAGTGCTGCCTGATTAAACTACGTTATGGCATCCAACTACAGGCTGTGTCCCCTTACTCATTCAGAAATAGTTGCATGTGATCTCTGCCCGTCTCACTCTTCCATCTGTTGCTGTTGGCACTCCTGCTGCGTTGGCCTCTGCCTGTGCAGACTCATCATCATTGTCCTCAATATATGTCATTTCGACCTCTGTGCCTCTCTTTGTGGCAAGGTTGTGCAGCATTGCACAAGTGGCAATAATCTTGCAGCAGAGGATGGGTGTGTACTGGCGTGCACCTCCACTCTTATGGAGGCAGCGAAACCTGCTCTTCAGTAGTCCAAACGTGCGCTCCACCACATTGCGTGTAGATTTGTGTGCCACATTATATCGTCTCTCACTCTGGGTTGATGGGTGTAGGTAGGGAGTGAGGATGAATGACCGCACGGCATATGCACTGTCCCCTAGGTGAGTAAAAGGGAGACATCAGTCACATGCCTCAATACACTATGATTTGCACTGAGTACTATGGAGCGTCACTGTTACTTACCTAGAAGGTATCCTTCTCCAAATTCTCCCGCAAGCAGTCGTGTGTAGATCCCACTGTTCTGGAAGATGTAGGAGTCATGGGTGCTCCCAGGGAATTTGGCAACGATATCAGTGATGATGTTCCCTGCATCGCAGAGTACCTGCACATTGATGGAGTGGGTGGACTTTCTGTTCCTGTAGATGTGCTCAGTGGCAGCTGGTGGGCAGATTGGGATGTGTGTGCCATCTATACAGCCAATGACATGGGGGAACTGTGCCATGTGATAAAAGTCAGTTTTAGTTTTCTGCAGTTCAGCCTGTGTGTTTGGGAAGCTGATGTAGTGGTGCATTCTCTGCATCATGGCATCCATAAACTTCCTGAAGAAACGGGACAGGCAACTCTGGGATACACCGCCCAACGCAGCTATCACCCCCTGGTAACTGCCAGATGCAAGTAGGTGTAGGCTGCAGAGCACCTGCACATGTGGGGGTATGGCGTGCGCCCTTCTTGTTGGCTGGTCCAGGAGTGGGTGCAGGTCCCTTATCAGGTCCATGATGGTTTGGGGGTGTAGCCTGTACCTTTCATGTATCTCTGCGTCAGTCAGTTGGAAGAGTGTGATGCGCTGTCTGTAGATCCGTTCCTCCCGTCTCCATATCCTCAGTCCTGCAGCCTGTAGACGTAGCCGCCTTGCAATGACATACAGAGCGGCCATGTTGTCCATGCTGTTGCATTTTGGGATTGCTTATATGCACTGTTGAAAATTACCACCTGCTTTCTATCAGTGTTAATTACCGACTCTTATTTACCGATTTTCAAGGATTTCTTAATTACCGAATTTACCTACATATCATTTTTCCGCATTACCACTTCAAATTTACCACTTCATATTTACCGAATCGGAAAATATGTATTCGGTAAATTTGAAGCGGTATTTTAGAAGTTGGTAAATTTGAATCGGTATTTACCGATTCATATTTACCGAATATGGGTTTTTGGCCTCCTACATCTCAACTATCTAAATACCGGTCGGTAACGGGTTTTTTACCGAATTTCGGCCGTTACCGACCGGTATTTAGCTACCTACATGAGGCCCTTAGTGTTTTGCTGTATTTGCCAGATAATCCATCATCTCCTGCATAATATGCAAATTTGAACAAAATAATGTTTCTAGCTGAAATTGATCAAAAGTTGCTGAAGGCGCATCGAGGGCTGCGCGCGCCGCCCAGTAGAAGTAGGTGGTTGCTCCACTTTCTGTTGCTCATTTTGTATTTGGCTATTGAACTGGCACTAATGAGGTGAAAGGTATGCTCAGACAGTGTTAACCTGTGTAAAAATGGCAAAATATGGAAGTAATGTCATCACTAAATGAGTTCCATTAAGCCTTATAATTAAGCTTTTCTTGCGCTATAATTTAGATACTCAGCCGTGCCGCATAATCGTGTCCTCCCCGGCCGCATAATTCCAGTGACCCTGCATGTGATTACTGACTCGACAAGCTTGCAGCTAAGAAGTGACTCCCGCCCCCTCCTCTGCCGTCCTGTGATTGATGCTCTGATAGGCCAGGACAGCTGCAGGGGGCTGACTCTCCCCAGGGGGAGGATGGGTGGCTGGTGACAGGCCATGTCTAATCTAGAGCAGGCCCAAGTGCAGAGGCGTGAGCAACTCCTGCTTGTAGCTGACCCCCAACCCCGAACCCTAAACCACCGAGCCCCTCCACTCCCCCTAGAACCGGCCCTTCTAAGTCCCGACCACTTGGCCCGGAGTTCGCGGCTGCCCTGGCGCCCGCAGGGCGCCCTAGAAGGGCGGGCCTCTAGTGCCAGCCAGGCACCAGCCCACCCCCCTTCTGCTAGGTGACCCCTCGGGGAGGAGTCCCCCCACTCCTAGCACCCAGTGGCTGCAGCGCGCAGGGCGCGTCACTTCCGGGGCCCGAGGAACGAGGGTGGGGGTATATAGGCCTCCCCACCCTCTGTCCTTCCTCTTTTCGCGCCTCGGACACGCCGTCTCTAACCCTCGCTCTGGAACTGACCCGTGTGGCGGTGAGTGCAGGCCTTGCCCCCCCCCCCAAGCCGTATCTCCCCTTTCGGGTGATTTGGTGGGCGGTCCAGCCTCGCCTGGAGGCTGCCGGGGAGGGGGAGGTAGCAGGGTGCCGATCCAGTCAGGGCACACAGCCGTCCCTGCTTCGGGCCAGCCTGCTTGCGGGGATGCGGTGCCATCCACAGCCTTGCTCCGACCGGGTGCGCGGCGCCCCTGTCTGCCCCGGGGGTCGTGGTCGAGCCTGTGGGTAGTGGGCACGCGGGAGACCTTGGGGGCTCGGCCATGAGTTCGAAGCTAGACTAACTAACTCAGCCCGCCATCTCTACAAGGGTGGTAAAGGAATATACTACTTACCAGTATGCATCTGTTCTTGGCATGTAGAGCTGCAGATCTACACACTTTTGCATAGATCGCCATCTGGTGTTGGGCCCGGATGTTTGCAGTTTGTTTTTCCTCTTGGAAAGTCTTTGGAAGTCACGAGGTCGGTGACTCCTCCTTTGGATCGTATTGCGCATGGGCTTCGGCTCCATCCTCAGATTGTTTTTCGCCAGCAGGGAAAGATGGAGCGTAGTAATAACAGTGAAGAAACCCATGTGTGTTGTATCTAAATAAGATAGACTGGAACAGATACAGGTAGCCAGGGAGGCGGGTGGGCGTGTGTAGATCTGCAGCTCTACATGCCAAGAACAGATGCATACTGGTAAGCAGCATTTTCCGTTCGAGGCATATGAGCTGCAGATTGTACACTGTGCATAGATTATATAGCAGTTCCCAACCTTATCGGCGACCACCCGTATCTGTTGCAGTAGTTTGAAATAGTGTTTTCAGTACAGCCTGGCCCACACTAGCTTGTTGCTTGGTTTGCACATCTACACAGTAATGTTTAGTGAAAGTGTGCGGTGTTGACCATGTGGCTGCTTTGCAGATATCATCTAATGGGATGTTCCCTAGAAAAGCCATCAAAGCCCCTATCTTCCGTGTAGAGTGGGCTTTAGGGGGAACAGATAGCGTGCGTTTTGCTTTGTGGTAGCAAATCTGTATGCATTTTACAATCCACCTAGCTATCCCTGATTTAGAGATGGGGTTGCCTTTATGAGGTGGAGAGAAAGAGACAAACAGTTCCTTTGTCTTTCTGAAAGGTTGTGTTCTCTGGATATAGTAAAGCAAGGCCCTTTTAACTTCCAGTGTGTGTAGAGCCCTTTCTGCAACAGTTTGAGGTTGCGAGAAAAAAAACGGCAATTCTACCGATTGGTTTAGATGAAAGGGTGAGATGACTTTGGGTAGGAATTTTGGGTTGGTACGGAGGACAACCTTGTTCGGGTGCATTTGGAGAAAAGGTTCTTGTATAGTAAGTGCTTGTATTTCACTGACCCTTCTAAGGGAGGTGATGGCTACATGGAAAGCTGTTTTCCAGGTGAGGAATTGCAGTTCGCATTTATGCAAAGGTTCGAAAGGCGGTCACATTAGCCTTGTGAGCACTATGTTTAAGTTCCACACAGGTGAGGGTGGCACTCTGGGGGGAATTATTCGTTTTAGGCCTTCCATGAAGGCTTTAATGGCAGGCACTCTGAAAAGTGATAGGTGCTGTCTGTTTTGTAGGTAAGCGGCAATTGCTGCAAGGTGTAGCCGAATGGATGTATATGCCAGCGTAGCAGGCTCTAGTGGTAGGGCGTCTAGCTTCCCTGATAACGTTTATACAGTCGGGGGGAAGGTTAAGGTATCCGAATTCTAGGATCTCAGGAGCCGGATCGCACGGTTGAGCTGAGCTGGGTCCGGGTGTCTGATCTCTCCATGGTTCTGGGTTAGGAGGCATGGTGAGAGGTGTAATTTTTGGTGTGGCACTACTGAGAGTTCCAGCAGCGTGGTGTACCATGGTTGTCTGGCCCATGTTGGAGCTACTAGAATGAGTGTGAGGGAGTGCAGTTGTAGCTTTCGCACCACTAATGGAATTAGTGGGAGAGGTGGAAAGGCATCTGCAAATCTGCCTGACCAGTTCATCCATATCGCATTGCCTTTGGACAATGGGTGTGGGTATCTGGCGGCGAAGCTTGGGCATTTTTTGTTTTCGTGGGTGGCGAATAGGTCTATCTGTGGATGCCCCCACATCTGAAAGAACGGGTGAAGAACCTGCGCGTGAAGTTCCCACTCGTGGATCTGCTGTGTCTGTCTGCTGAGCAGATCTGCCATGGTGTTTTGGACTCCTGGGACATGTTGGGCTAGGAGAAAGATTTTGTGTGGAATTGCCCATCTCCACATGCTCTGTGCTAGTTGAGAGAGCTGTGGAGAGTGTGTGCTGCCTTGTTTCTGGATGTAGTACATGGCGGTCATGTTGTCTGTGCGGATAAGGACTGCCTTGCCTAAAATCTGTGTGTGAAAGGATTTTAGGGCTAGAAAGATTGCCAGTAACTCCAGATGATTGATGTGGAGTAACTTTTGTTGCGGCGTCCATGTGTCCTGCACTTTGAGGTGTAGTAGATGAGCTCCCTAGCCGGAGAGCGATGCGTCTGTTGTTAGTATTATTTGTGGAACCGGGTCCAGGAACGGTCGACCTCTGGAAAGATTTGTGGTGTTCCACCACTGCAGAGAGTGATGGGTGCGACCGTCTACCAACACCAGATCTGTCAGTTGCCCCTGGGCCTAGTTCCATTGGTGCGCTACGCATTCTTGGAGTGGACGCATCTGGAGTCTTGCATGAGGCACTATGAAGATGCAAGAGGCCATCATCCCTATTAGTTGCATAAACACTCGTGCTGGAAGGGAGTGTTGAAGTATGAATTTTTGACGCAAAGCCTGAATGCTTGCAATCCTGGCCGGATTGGGGTAGGCTATGGCTTTTGAGGTGTCTATGGTGGCACCGAGGTATTGCTTTATGTGGGATGATGTTAGCTGGGACTTTTGGTGGTTCACCGTGAAGCCTAGTCGGTGAAGTAGTTGGATTGTAGTGGCGGTGTGGTGTACACATTGGTTGTAGGACGCGGCTTTTATCAGCCAGTCGTCCAGATACGGGAAGACGTGAATGTGCTGTCTTCTAAGATGTGCCGCCACTACCGCTAGGCACTTGGTGAATACCCGTGGTGTTGTTGTGACCCCGAATGGGAGCACCTTGAACTGGTAGTGTTGCCCGTCCACTACGAATCTGAGGTACTTTCTGTGGGCATTGTGTACCGGAATGTGAAAGTATGCGTCTTTAAAGTGCAGTGTGGTGAGAAAGTCGTTCTGGGAGAGGAGCGGAAGTACCTGCTGAAGTGTTGCCATGTGAAAATGGTCCGAATGTATGTATGTGTTTAGAGGCCGGAGATCTAAGATAGGTCGTAGAGTCTCGTCTCTTTTTGGTATCAGAAAATATAGGGAGTAGACCCCTACATTTTGCTGATCGTGGGGGACCTGTTCTATTGCGTGTTTTTGTAGGAGGGAGATTACCTCCTGTTTTAGTAACGTGGAATGTTCTTGTGACATTGGGCGTTGCCTGGGTGGAATGTTGGGGGGGTAGATGTGAGTTCTAGGCAGTACCCTGAACGAATAATTTGGGTCACCCATTTGTCTGACGTGATGGACTCCCAGACGTGAAGGAAATTTTGTAGTCTGCCCCCGACCGGAGTGGGATGGTCTGGAGGGAGCAGGGGAAAGTCATTGGGTAGGCGGTGTGGCAGAGCGGGCGGTTTTTGTTTTGCCTCTACCTTTATTGTTATTGCCTCTATAGCCGCCTCTTTGATAACCCCTTGTGAAGGTGGACTGAGGAGGGGATTTGTAGGACGTGGACGCGCTATCTGAGGAGTAGCCTCTGCCCGTGCCCCGAAAGGAAGAGCGGCGAAAGGAGCGCCTAGGAGGGTGTGACTGTAGGGCTCCCATAGATTTCGCCGTATCTGTGTCTTTCTTCATCTTCTCGAGGGCCTCATCTATCTTTGGACCGAATAAATGTTCTTGATCAAATGGATGGTTTAATATGGAGGCTTATACCTCAGGTTTAAAGCCTGAAACTCTCAGCCAAGCGTGTCGACGGAGGAGGACACTAGTGTTAATGGCCCTGGAGGCTGTGTCTGCTGCGTCTAAGGCACAGCGTATAGAGGTATTAGTTATGGTCTTACCCTCTTTACTTAATTCATTGGCCCTATTTTTATATTTTTCTGGGAGATGGTGTATGATGGTTTCTAGTTCATCATAATGCGCTCTGTCGTATCTGGCCAATAGCGCTTGAGTGTTGGCGATACGCCATATATTGGCTGCCTGTGACGCAGTGCGTTTTCTGGACGCGTCCAGGAGCTTTGACTCTTTGTCAGGCGGTGGTGCTACGCCTGACGCCTGGGAATTTGATCTCTTCCTTGCAGTGGATACCACTAGGGAATCCAGTGGCGCTGGCCCTTTGATGTAGGCAGGATCTGTGGGGGCAGCTTTATACTTGACTGGGTCTTTAAAAACCTCTGGCGCATGTTTTATTACCCCTTTGAGCATAGGTAGTATAGCAGTAGACCTATGTGCAGTATCAAAGGTGTCTAGGAGGAAATCTTCCTCTACTGGGTCAGTGTGTAGCTCTACCCCATGATAATGTGCCGCCCTCTGAAGTAGGTGGTGAAAACCTAGTGAGTCTTCTGGTGGAGATGGCCTGGATGGGTAAAGGTCATCTTGTGGGACATCTGGAATGTCTGGATAATCATCCCAGGGGTCTGGGGATCCTGTAGGGGTGGGGTCTTGTGGCACATCTGCTGGGTCGTAGTATGGGTCCCCCTGATCATCATGGTCTGGAGACGGGGTCGGAGAGCGATGAGGCAGGGGTGGAGAAGGTGGAGGGGGCGGAGGTGGAGAGGGTGGAGGAGGTGGAGGAGGTAGCACAGTCCTTCCTCTTTGGAGACCTGGCTGTTCGAGCAGTGACATTTCTCCTTCCCCCAGCGCCTTGAGACCCTCCTGGGTGAGTAGCGCACTTTACAAATGCCGTGATTGATTGATTGATTGATTGATTGAGGTGGAGGTGGAGCTGGTTTGTCCAAATGTCTCTTTTTGGAAGACAGTGCCAAATGTCCAGTTTTTGGATCCTTGGTAAGTGTCTTTTGCAAAGGATCCGGTGTAAAAAGTTCTTGCGACACTGGTTGTTCGGTCGGCGCCGACGTTGTCTGTGCCGTGCTTTTTTGGAACCTCCGATTTTTTGTTCGGTGCTGAGACAGGCTTCGGAGTGGGAGTGTCGGTGCCGAGGGCCTTATGATGTTTGGTTGGCACCGAGAGGCTGGGTTTGGACACCGAGGGCTTTGGTGCGGAGCTCGGTGTCGAGGTAGAGGCCGATCTCTTCTTCGGTGCCGAAGGGTGTTTTTCGGCACCGCTGGCAGGCTGGCTCGAGCCCGAGCCGCCGGAAGGCTTACTTGGCTTCTTCACCGGGCCCGAAGGTGGGGTGTTCGAAGCAGTGTCTTTGGTCTTGCCTAGGCCCGGAGGCGAAGGCGTGACCGAAGCCTTTTTGGGTGTCGGCGCGGGTGTGGGAGGGGGTATTTTACTCACGACCCTCTGCGCCGGGGTGATGTCCTCCACATCCGAGTAGTCGGCTTCGGAAGCACTGACTAGGTTCTCTTCGGTGTGCTGCTGTCCCGGAGCTTCGACGTCGTCCCCGAAGATGTCGACTGGAATGGAAGTCGAGGAGTGCGCCATTTTTCGTCTGGCCCTTCAAACTTGAATAGTCTTTTTGGATCTAAAAGAATTGCAGGCGGGACAGTCTCGAGCCTCGTGTTCAGGGGAGAGGCAGAGGTTGCACACCTCATGAAGATCGGTGTGGGGGAATTTGGACCCACATCGAGGGCACTTCTTGAATGGAGTTCTCTCCATCAGCCGGGACCGGAGCCTGGATAGGCCCGAAGGCCGCCGTCGATGACTGGATCGAAGGTGTGTCGAAGAAGAAGGTGATTGAGGAGATCAGTATCTGAACAATACCACGGAGAGCGAGGATTCCGCTTCGATCGTCGAACGGGAATGTTCGGAACCGGAGCGCGAAGTATTACATCCGAGCCCGATGGCGGAAAAAAACAATCTGAGGATGGAGCCGAAGCCCATGCGCAATACGAACCAAGGGAGGAGTCACCGACCTCGTGACTTCCAAAGACTTTCCAAGAGGAAAAACAAACTGCAAACATCCGGGCCCAACACCAGATGGCGATCTATGCAAAAGTGTGTAATCTGCAGCAGCTCATATGCCTCGAACACAGTATTTTGCCCGTGTGCCGCCCCCCCACCCCTCACGGCCGCATAGCTGCTGCTTGTTAGTGCTGCTGTGGCATGGGGGTCTAGCCTGCCTTCACCGAGGTGGGGAGTCCGGGCCGAGCCTGACAGCATTGAGCGCTGCGGACCAGGCGTGCGGAGACTTACCGGCGAGCTTCCCCGGCATGTCGCTCCTGGATGGCGTTGGGTGATTCCGGGAGCGCGGAGGGGTACTGCCTGCGAGCTGCAGCTCTGCCCTCGCGCTCTCGGTCTCCTGCTTTCCTCGGGGCCCCACGGTGCCCAGCAGTGGTCCTGGAGCCGCACGGGTCGCGGTCCGGCGCTGGCGGCCGTCCTCGGAGCAGGAGGTTCTGGGGTGATGCCTCCTGGGCGGTGGCGGTTGTGGGGCGGGGCTCGGGCAACATGCTGCGGGATCAGCCTCGGGCACTGTGTGGGGTTTTGGTCTGCGGTCCATTAAACTGAGGCCCCACCATGCACTTACGGGCTCGGATGGCACAGGTTGCATGTGTGCCTCAGTGGCTTAATGGATTAGGCACTGGCCTACTAAGCCAAGGATTGTGGGTTCGGGTCCCATCTGAGGTGAAAACTAATGTGCTCCCTCTTTCTTTTCCAGAAAATTAGATAGATTTATTACAGGCTTCCTCTCAGAAGCTTATGAGGGATTAGGTACTTTGAAACTGTCCCATTTTTCCTCCCGTGCCTGCACCCTCCCCCCCCGACCAAACAACAGTACGGGGAAGGGGAAGCTGGTCATGCCGGGTCTGCCGTACCCGGCGGGAGGCAGGGTCTCGCCCGGCCTCGCACTCCTCTGGTGCTGCTGAGCGCGCGCTCGGGGCCGGGTATCGCGCAGGGCTCACCGCCCCCTCCTGTGCCCCCCCGGCCTACGGTAGGCCCCTGCCACCTCACCGTCACCTAGCCAATGGCGCTGACACGGGTCGCATCCTCTACTGGATAAATGTGTCAGAGGTCACAATGGGGGGAGCCAGGAGGCTTAGCCCTGGCGCTCCTACGGCTCATAGCCAGAGGATGTAGAACTGAGGAGCCCGCAAGCGCACGGGGAAGGTGGGTTGCGGCAGCGGGTTCCGCGGCTCCCCCCGCATCATCCCATGGCTTAGCAAACGCGAGCCGGGGCCTAGCACACAGCCAAGCGTCTTGTGACAATGAGGGGGGCCTGGCTGGCCCAGCCTCCTCTCACGTGAGAGTCTTTAGGGGTAGTTGTCTGTAACGCTTCTTGGTAAGGGTTGAACGCAAGTGAGTGGTCTACGGGCTTGGGGGCCGATTTGAGTACTAGAATTTTCCTCTTTGCCCCAGTGTGGTAGTTTCAGTTGCAGTACCAGCACCCAGACAGCACACACGCTGATGTATCCCATAATGCGCACATACTACTGGGGGTGCTCCTTCGCAGGTTTGGCGGCTGCCGCGCACGTGGAAAGCATTTTGCGTCGACCGCTGCGCCTAGAGGCACTTGAAGCACCACTTACCCACGAGG
This sequence comes from Triturus cristatus, assembly GCF_964204655.1. Lineage (NCBI taxonomy): Eukaryota > Metazoa > Chordata > Amphibia > Caudata > Salamandridae > Triturus > Triturus cristatus. Next base: position 617,796 of record NC_140579.1, read on the forward strand.
CGATTAACTGTGCTTGTCCTTACTGGGATTTAAATTGTGATGTTCAAGGATGACCAGTACATTAATGTGGAAGACCCTAGCGTCTCTTCTCAGCGAGATTACTCAGTGGTCCCTACACGGCGCGGTCAGTGGGTTGTTCACATGGGACCTTGCATCTCTAGTTAGACAGGGATCAGGTACATCGTCGGAGCACACCAAGACCTCTGGGCCGAGGTAGATTACACATGCTCCATGAAGGGTTGACATGGGCTGACCTTCTAAGGGCAAGGACAGAGGGGTGTGCTTTTCAAAGCATATAATGTACAGGGCCATGGCCTTATGGTTAAAGCGGCCGACCTCAAAGCTGGGGAACCTGGTTTGAGTCTCAGCAACGATGTACAACATATCGTGATTCGGGTCAAATCCATTATCTCCCAGTGCCTTACAAATGAATGTGTTCTCTTGTGACGGAACTTGCGCTCAGGTAAAGCGCTTTGCTACCCAACGTCTCGGTAAGCTCGCTGAAAAGAAAAAAAAACAAAAAACTTTATTAAGAACGAAAATAATTATTTATTCTTAGTTCAGCCCTGAAGGCAGGCAAAGATCCAGTGCCCAGTTACGCTGTGATTGAACACATCATACCAACACAGGTACTTCATTGTATACAATGTCATGTGGCGGAGGGTGCTTTTCCCCCCTGGGGTATCAAACTCTTGTGCTCCGGATGCGCCGGGAAGCCCTCTCTTCCAGGGCCTCGTGGTGCTGTCAAGTTGCCCATACTGGTCAGTTTTCTCAGCGATATGGTGGTACCTCTGATTGGAAGATTGGGAAGGGGTAGTTTTCCTCGAAGAAACACAGGCTGAGGGTCCCGGCTCTGGTGCGTTTAACTCGGCATTCTGAAGGTTTGAGGTCAGGAGGGCACTCTTGTGCACTCAGCACATGCGGTAGTTGGTAGAAACTTATTCGGGGGCCCCCGTTGGAACAGCTTTGAATGTGAACAGTTCAGCTCTTCCGTGACTGTCTTGGGGAAAGTTACTGACAGTGCAGGGGCATACTTGTCCAATTTCTAAATGTGTTTGCATACAATATCGGGGGATGATGACGTATTTTAACACAGTAACACAGCAACAGCTCACTAACATCACTGGAAATAATAGGTGACTTCACCACTTAGCAGATAGGAGGTTCTGTCTCGATCTAAAAGAATCATTTTAGTGATGTTGTAAGTGTGGAACACATGGCCCTAGCGGTGCAGGGTGAAGCTTTGCAGGTATGATACCGGGGTCGGTAAGCGGAGCGCTGTGGGTCGGTAGTGCGACCGTTGGTTAGTTTTGCGCTCTAACTGAAGAATGAAAGAAATTGACATCTGTGCACTTCACTTAACTGGCACACCGGTGCTTGTGACAGCCTGCCACGGGTTGGCGTTGTCTGTCTATTTTAGAAATGACCTCAACAGGTATGGTTTAATTAAATTTACATTAAAATCACTATTGCCTGCTGCCCAAGCCATTCTTTTAGCTTTGAGGGCCTTGGAATAGGCGGACTTGTCACGCTTGCACGGGTCAGGGTTAGTAGTGGTGGTGATAATAGGATGGGCAGCATGGCAGGAGCAAGGTATGGTGCAAATGAAGTGGCTGCCTGACGGGAGTCAAGGCATATAGTGGCACTAGTGTCAGGTTGTCTGTTGCACTGCCTTGTGGTAAGGTAGTGCAAGCATATGCGAATTCTAGTTTCGCGCAATACTGGGCGTCTATGTAGGGGAGCATTGTTTAATGGGTATCCCCTGGAAGGGTGGTAGGCGATATAGTTACCTTCCCCCTTCGTGTAGGCCTACATTACCCCCGGTTTTACTGCTTGTCTCGTATTGAAACTCACGACTGGGGCACCCTACTGTGACCTGCACGCTTGACTAAGTGACAGTCCACCTGTGCTAGACCGGACAGGGTGGTCCCTGGTGCATGGCACTTTCACTTAATTGTCAACACCAGCGCTTGTGACAGCTTGCCACCAGTCAGCGATGTTTGTCGATTTAGAGATGACCACAGCAGCAGGCAGTAATTTATTGAATATACACTATATTCCGTTGCGCTGCCCAAGCCATTCCTATAGCCTTAAGGCCCTGGTTTAAGCTGAATCGCCACTCTTGCCCAAGTGTCAGAGTTAGTGGGTGATGTTACTTGGTTTTGCGGCTTGGCAGGAGCATTGTGCGGTGTAAGTACGGATCGGTATGTCTCCCTCGCCTCCAGAGTTTGATTTTGCTAGCAATAAATGTCATTTCATATTCATTCAAAGGTCTCCCATAGTTGTACTCGGACTAGGAATATGCACCTGCCTGGAGCAGCTTTAAGTGAGACAGTGCAGTTCTTACATGCCCACTGTGAGGAAGGTTACTGACAGTGTAAGTTAAGGGCACGAAGGCTTGAGACTTCTTCTCCAAGTCACTTGGCATTCTGTCGATGATATCAAGCCAAGCCTAGGTCACATGACTGAAGATTATGCGAAGACAGGTAAAGAATAGATAGCACCTTAGTTGAGGTTCCCCCCTTATAGCAAGAGCCTTTGCACCCTCGGAGCTGTTACAGTTGAAATGCCCCTTTTCAGTCACTTGGCATCCTGTTAATGATTATCGAGTTTCAGACAGAAGGGACAGGTTGTCTTATCGGTTACGTCTCTACAAAGCCACAGATAAACGGCTTCCAAGGTTTCGTCTGGCTATGGCTGGGTTTCATACACACTTTACCTGTTTTGCAAGGGGGCATGGTTGATTTCCATTGATGGGTGGGGTTTCTTAGTGTAAGGGTCCCACTTGCGCTTGAGCTTGCTATTCTTGGAAGGCGCTGTGCAGGGGTGGATCCTTCTGCGTTGCCTCGGTGAGTGACTTGCGCAGGGGGTTAGGTCGGTGGTGCCTTTCCTTTGGAGTCGGGTTGTTCGGTGTAAACCTCGGTGTCCTGTTTGGCGCCTGGGTGGCGTGCACCGTGAGAAGTCTGTTTCGATTATTGCATTGGGCGAAGATTTCGCTGCTTGGCCAACAAGGTCCTTTGGCCACCAGGAGTTATGCATGTGGCCCTTATCAATGTCTTATGGATGTATGTTCTACTGATGACAAATGGTAAAATGGGTCGGTTTTGGCCGGGGATCGGCAAGTATGGTTTCATCTTTCTCACCTGACACTTGTGCATTATCGGCCTTGAAGCCAAGTATACTTCACAGGGCTCTGCTCACACCAAAGTGGGCCAAGATCACAAAGCACAGGATGAGTGATTGGTGTCAGTCAGATAAGGCGAATCATGAGAAATATGCCAGAGGTAGCGTATATGACATCTCAGACTAGATCAGTGATATTACCATGGTTCATCCTTGTCCCAATACAGACAAAAGTTGCGGACAGGCTCTGTTTTGCAAAGAATGGTTAATTTGTACACTGGGTGGGCAGTCCCCCGCAAGCCAAGGGCCTGCATCTGGCAGCTCCTGTAGGCATATCCGCCCGCGCTTCCACCAGGGCAGCAGGCGGGTGGTGGTGGTTATCAGCTAACCAGTGTGCTGTGGCGCGGAAAGGTTTGGTAAACTCTGCGTTAGTGCCACTTGGCGACAGGGTATTTTCGACCTTTTGGCGTCCCAAAATTCAGGAAAGGGCAGGTAATTGCACTCTCCTCTCCCCCTGGTTCCGCAGACTTGTCTGCCCCACCCCTTCCCCCGGGTTAGCCTCCTGCAGGCTAGAACCAGACATTAGAAGGGGCATCACATTGATAGTCGAGTGCTGGGGTAGATGTACCAGGTAAGACAGGGTCACCCTGGGGTTGTCCCCAAGTTCCGGGATCATAGTGGGTTGGAGCATTAAGTCTTCAGTCCTGGGGTAGCATCCAGCATCTCCTCAACCCAAGTAAGGCCAGCTAGGATAGATAAGTATCAGCGACTGGGTACATACACTGGCCAGCAGCGTCATCGTGCCCTGTGGGCATGCACGCTTTACTAATACACCAAGCTGCAACAAGAAGGGTGCCAAGTGCATAACGAGTAAAGAGGTTTAAGAGGTGTGTCTCTGGCGTCACAGCTGGGTGGAGCCAGTCCCACGTAGAGGTATGCCCGGGGGATATGGTGTGCTCCGTTAGATCCCATGACCTAGGCGCAGTACTTAAACTGGAGTTCGGAAGTGGCCACCGTCATGTGAGCGCGATATCTACTGTGCAGACTCGGATGGCCCTGAAGATCTCCAAGCGACATCCGATGAGAAACGAAATGCTCCTTGTCAAGGATAGGAACGTGGAGGACTGCCAAGACCCAGACTAGTGTGAATGACTGAGGGGACAATGAACGACCTGTACAAGAAGGTTTACATGTTGTTACTTCGGAACTTTCACCTGTGAAAGAATACAATCGGGAAGATGTCATGCCCGGTCTCATGGGAAACAGGCAAACCTGGGAATATTGAAAAAAATTACAAAATTCAGAGGATTTAGCCAATCAGAACACTTTCTACTCCTAAATTGTTGCACATTGTCCTAAAAGTAAGGAGAAAATGAGTATATAAGGGGGGAATTTAGAAGAGAGTATTATTCTGTATCATTATCGCTGCTGGTGGCTGTTGGTGCGGAGAGTCGATTTGCTGGATTGTTGGTTTGTTGGCGCGATCACCCGGTCCCTTGGCTAAATTGTGGGGACTACATCGTGCTGAGGGAGATTTCCTGGACTTACCTGGGTTTCTCTTTGATTATAAAAGGACGATTCCATCTGAAGGGATTTTGATTTTTGCTGTGGGTTGACGGGTTCTTCTGGAAATGGTCGCCAATATTCAAATTTAGGTAAATATAAATGTTATGTCAATTTATGTTCAAGATCAAAGGTTGGAAATTGCGCAATAGAAATCTGATTTGAACTGTAATCCTGAATATGCCAACACAGAGTGAATTACTTAGATAAACTAAACATTGATTAATAAGAAATGAGTTTGCGATTCTTTAATAAGGTATTGAAAGTTAACCGAAAGGTTCCGAAGCTTTAATTGTGCTTTAGCTGGTTCTAAATCACCATCAACCAGTCCAACTAATTGGTCCATCGACCAAGTGGTGGAGTGCCTTGATGTTAAAGTTAGGATTCTATTGGTGCAGATGTATATAATGTATATAATGTAAGGAATTACTCCCGATAGGTAACAAGGTACCCCCCACATGTCCAGTGCTTCTTTTCCTCCTGTGCGCAGATTCGAGTGAGACGTATGAGTGTTGGTGTTATGGGCCCCACCAATGAATGAATGTATGAATGAGTAATGTGGTGACGAGTCTGTGACATAGGGAGGATATGTAAATTTGCCCTTTTCCGCTGGAGCAACCCAAAGAGGATAGAGGTTCCAGTTCAGATCACGGAGTCCACGAACCCAGCAGGTAAAAGGAGGGCAAATTAAGGCTATTAAAAATCCAACATGCTAAAAAGGGAGAAGGGGCCGAAAAAGCATAGCATGTTCACTTAAGGTTCACACCCGAAGACGAAAGAGGTACCAGTCCAGATAACAGATGGCAAATAGTCAGGAGGAGAACGGGGGATATAAAACGAGAAAAGCAAGGAAGAAGGGAAAGAACACCAGGTAATAAGGCGTACGAGAAAACAGATAACAACGAACATAGTAGCCAAAATTCAATAAAAGTCACAATATATAGAATAGGAGGAGTATGTAGGATGCCCTCTATCGACCAGCAAAGTGATCCAAAAGAGCCAGTAATACATATAGAAGCAGGAAAATTGGAGCAAGAGTCAAAGGAAGCGAAACAACTGGATACTCTACAGGAAAAGATCTGCAATGAACAAAGGAGTCAAGACAGACATATTGATAATGAAATCACGCACACCATAAATACTCAGGTAGAAAAAGAGGAAAGTGCGGGAAGTGCAATTTGCTCTGAAAATAACTTGTTGGAGAATACATCGAAATTAACGTTCGTGCCAGAATATTGCACAAAAGGAAGGCAAGATATATTAAATAGAGGGAACCTTTTAAGGTTGTTCAAAGAAATCCCAGAACTAAAAAGAATACCGTTGCATGATCTTTTAGCCGTGGAATTTAAGCACTCTGCGGAAACCCCGGACATTGAAAAGACTTTGACTACCTGGTCCTCAAAGGAACTTGTGGACTGGATATATGCTACCAGAGTAATTTTCGAATTCTGGGGAATCGTACTGAGGCCTTACAAACACCCACAATACCCTTACCCCTTCCTAACAAATCAGAAGTACGCACCTGCAAAAACGAAAATAACATGCTTACACGGCGCCCGATCCACCACGCCACCGGGGCAAACAAATTCAAAAGAGGGCAAGGAAATAGCGAGGCAATAAAACCTTGAACAGTCTACAGATGGCAGTACATACTGATCCTGGGTGCCAAAAGTTCTTAGTAACACGCGTACCTAACGAACAGTCAAACTCACTTACGATGAATAAAAGATGGGGGCAGATAGTTCAAGCTAATGAGCAGGATACAATAGAATCCCTGAGGCAGGACCACATGTTGAGGGAAAGAAGGCAGAACAGGATAAAGATCTGTTCGTGGAACGTCCACGGATTTAAAAATATGGGGCAGGACCATGAAACTCTGTCCTTCCTCGAACAACAAGACATAATATTATTTCAAGAAACGTGGAACATGAACCCAACAGCAATACCAGGTTACATAGAACATCACATTCTAGCAGAAAAAGAGTTAGATGCCGGGGTAAACTTGCTGCAAGTTACAAAATTTACCGGAAAGCGAAATTCGAACAAACTAGACTGGCAATTAATACTAGTCAACGTATATGTTCACCCTGCAAAAAAAAAAATCAGAAGGAAAAATTCACAACATTAATGAATCTGATCAGTGCACTGCAAAAATCACACAAATTCTGCCTATTGATTTTTTCAGGAGACTTCAATAGTAACCTAATAAAACAGAATAACAGAAAGAGGCAGGAGGACTGGGAATACCAAATAATGACGCGAAAGTTAGAAAAGTACGGCCTGTCAATCCGGAATGGTAACATTATAGGGGATAGGCCAGCCGTAGCAACGTACTCAAATGGAAAAAGTCGATCTACAAGAGAAAGGCGGGGCCGGCATTGGCCACACCAAAAGTATGGCCCCTGACGACCATAGAGGCGGGCCTGTTGCGCACGGTGGTGACGCGACAGGCGCGCATCGCCAGTGATTGGTTATGGGTCCTGGGCGTGACCCGGAAAGTGATTGTAATCACTTCCGGGTCACGCGTGGGCTAACGGCATGGAACTAGCATCATATTTTGAAAGATATGGCCAATCCTGACTGTTCTAGTAATAAGATTACTCCGTCGCAAGAGCTATGTGATGGCCTAGCAGCTTTCTTTCAGGATACGATTAAAGGAATTATTGTAGGTCTGAAACCAGATACCCTGTTAGGTACTAGTGTAAGGGAAGAGCTAGGACCAGATAACTCTTCAAAAGGTAGGGATATTGGGACAGAGCTATTGACGCAAGGGACCTCCCTTGATCACTGGGACTTTTCTACGGAGGAAGAGTTTGTTAGGGTGGCGATGGGAGTTTCTTCTGGCTCACCATTGGATCCCATTCCTCAGAAACTCTGGAAAGAGCTGGGCTCTGAGATCTTTCCACAGCTTTACCAGATGTGCAACCAATCCCTTAGTAGTGGAGTGGTTCTGTCCTGCTGGAAGGAAGCAATAGTTTCACCTCTCTTAAAATAATCTTCATTGGATCCTACTTGTTATGGGAACTACAGACCAATTTTCCTTTTGCCATATCCAGTAAAGATAGTGGAGCGCTTGGTGAGCCAGGCGCTCTCTGGTTTCCTGGAGGGTAATAATAAGCTGGAGGAAGATCAGTTTGGTTTCCCGCCTGGCCATGGGACGGAGACCGCATTGGTCACTGTGTTGGATAATCTTCGGATGCGTGCGGACAGGGGACAATCTGCGACGCTGATACTGTTGGACCTGTCCGCCGCATTCGACACGGTTGACCATGACTTCCTATTGTTAAGGCTGGAGGAAGTGGGGGTGACAAATATGGCTCTGCAATGGTTTTGCTCTTATCTGGCAGGTAGACGACAGGCTGTGACTTTGCCTCCGTTTCAATCAGATTTTATTCTTAATGAGCATGGGGTCCCCCAGGGGTCCTCAATTAGCCCTATTGTATTCAATGTTTACATGCGGCCGCTGTTGGAGGTCATCAAAGCCAATAACATAAGTGTGGTTAATTATGCCGATGACACGCAATTGATTGTATCCCTGGAAGGTGATCATGCGAACTCCCAGGAAATATTCCATAAGTGCATGTCCGAAATGGTGATATGGTTGAGAAACAATGCGCTGCACTCCAATAATGCCAAAACAGAGATTCTGCACTGTGGGGTGGGCAGAGTGCCGACGGTTTTACCATCTAATTTTTGGCCGTTCCCTACAGATGCACCTCTGGTATCCGTGAGGATAGTGCGTAATCTGGGGGTCAGCTTTAACGAGAAGCTCAACCTGGAATCACATGTAAATAAAGTAGTTAAGAATTGCTATTTGCTCATTAGAGGTCTCCGTAAGGTGTTACCACTTCTGCCCTCTAAGATAAGAGGCACAGTGGCCAGGTGTGTTGTTCTCAGCCGCCTGGATTATTGCAATGCTTTGCTGCTGGAGTCTCCTGGCTATTTGGTCTCGCGGCTCCAGAGCATTAAGGCAGTAGCAGCAAAGCTTGTTTTATTGAGAACACGTAGATCATCAACTTCTCAGGCATTAGCTGAGCTGCACTGGCTCCCGGCGAGACAACGGATACTATTCAAGTCCTTGTGCATTGCTTTTAAGGCTCTCCATGGGCTTGGACCTAAACCGCTGCAACGTAGGTTTAGCTGGTATGTACCTGCACGTAGCCTGCGCTCCTCGGCAGCTAATCTGGCAATGATCCCAAGGATAAAAAGATCTACTATGGGTAGACGAGCGTTCGGCGTTGCAGCCGCGCGCTTGTGGAACAGTCTTCCCCTGGAATTGAGACAAATACAGGATTTGCTGTTGTTCCGCAAGCAAGTTAAGACCTGGCTCTTCCCTAGAGCGTAACCAGCTGTCCGGCTCAGTTCGCAGTTGTGTTTAATCTCTTCTACTGTGTCTTAGTGCCAGGATGCCCATAGGGTTACAGTGCGCTTTTTAAATGCAAAATACATACATACATACATAAAAGGCTAGGGAGTGGAGGAGTCTGTCTCTTTGCTCCCTGCTCCCCCTGCCTGCTGCACCAGCATCGCTAGGAGACTGTAACTTGATTTCTCTTTTTATTCCCAGATTGCGGTTCGTTGGACGTGGTTTTGTTACGAGGCGATTCTACGAGGATCCTGGGTTCAAGTCCATGTGTGGTGACTCATCTTGATCAGGATGGCATGGGGTCGTGACGGCCTCGCTCCGAGGCGTATTCATTATTTGTCCTTTTTGTGATTGCAGGCTGGGAAGCGTGCGAGAGAGAGCAGCAACTGATCGCCGCCGTGAACTACGAAGCAGTAAAAGTAAGCGACTGGTGTGATTCACCGCACCGCTCGCCTACAGCGAGGATCAGCTGTTAAGGAAAGAGATTTATGGGCTTGTTGTCCCGCATTGAAAGTAGTCAGTTGCGAGCGCTCGGCAGTTACAGGGAATTTTAAGAGTGCCGGGCAGCGCGCTTATTAAAGCGGGTTGTGCGAGGGGGATCAGCTGTTTATTCCCACTTTGAGGAGCGCATTAATTATCGAGCGCGCGCCGGTCACAAGAATTTTACACAGTGCTGGGAAGGGAGCTAGCAAAGTCGAACAGCTTTTTTTGTCCCGCATTAAGGGGAGCGTTCACCGGTGCACAAGGTTTGTGCACCGGGCTGTCCTAGGGGTGTAATTTATGTTTGCTTCCTTTTTCCCGCGGTCTCATTGATTGTATTGAGGGGTGCCAGCAGCATTTTATGGGCAATTGAATCTAATTGCTCGCCAGGAAGCTGCTCAGCCTCATCGGAGGCCTCACTTGATCTGTCTTTGGTTCTGTTTTAGTGTGCAAGCAGCAGGGGACGTGGGGACTTACGTGATTGCAGAGAGGCCCACGATGACTTTGCTGGGTGTTTATCAGCAGATGGTGCAGATCACAAGAGGATCTTAAGGGGACACAGACAGGCCTGCATTCCAGCGCTTCCGGGAGCCATGCGGGTTTGAGATTACTCACCTGACCCACTGGATTACCTGGTGTGGCGTGGCTCTGGTTGCCTGGGTGCTTACGGCCGGTTGTGTACCTCCTGTGTTGTAAGGTTAGGGCTTGGACAGTGTGCCAGGTCATTGTGGTGCGGTGGAGTGTGTTTAAGTTAGGCTATTAGACTGTTGCCTTTTCTTAGTGTTGGAGGGCATTGTATGAAATTTGGGTAATAGCCAGCACATTACCAGTAAATACTGCAGTTGGGATAAGGATAATGGCCCGTAAGGCAAGGTGGGGTGATCAGCGTTCTCGTATGGAGAAACTGATGGAAGCAATGATGAAGGTTGACGAGTTGGGGCAGGGTCTCGCTGACCTCAGAGAATGGGTGGATGGACAGGAGGAGACAGAGGAGAGGGCTAGGCGTAGCATTGTGCCCCCCGGGGTGGCATTTTCCCCCCCACTCCCCAAGCGGGTTAGGTCTAGAAAAGGCGTGCCAAAAGAATCTGTTGCACCTAATAAACCTGGGCCAGTCCCCCAGCCCGGGGAGGAGCCCGGGCCTTCAGGGGTGGTCCCACCTGTTAAACCTGTGTCTGTGGCCCCTGTGCCAGTCCCCCCGCCCAGGGAGGAGCCCGGGCCTTCAGGGGTGGTCCTTTTAGGGGGTGTCCCACCTGATACACCTGGGCCCCTGTGCCAGTCCCCCCCGCCCAGGGAGGAGCCTGGGCCTTCAGGGGTGGTTCCTTTAGGGGGTAGCCCACAATCACCAGTAGTCCCGGCGGGAGGGAACCTGGTTCCGCAAGATTTAGTGTCACAGTTAGCGGCAGTCCTTCCTTCGGTGGGGAAGGCAGGGATTTTGTCACCAGCAGTGGGGGCGAAAGGCATCGGTGAGGATGTACTTGCTGAAGCAAGGCGGATAGTTGCTCGGTTTGATGGGTCACCTGGGATAAGACAGTTGAGGGGCTGGGTGCACCTTCCCCTGTCATTCCAGCGGGTGGGGCCACCTCACTTGAACCCAACAAAGCACTACCAGTGATCAGCCTGGCAAAGGAGAAGCTGACGGAGCCAACTGGGGCCGCTCCAGTAGGTAAGCAGCAAACGTTGCCTGTGTTAGGTGTGGGAGAATCCCGCACGGAGAGGGAACACTTGGCGAGACATGTCACACAAGAAGTGAAAGAAAAAATATGGTCTGGGAGTTATGTTAGTATGTTCTCATTGCTCCTTGATGAAAATGAAAGGGAGGAAGCAAGGGAAAAGAAGGACTGGACGCTCCCTAGGGAATGGGAAGTGAACTACAAAAGTTCAGGATTGAGGAGAGTTTGAATAAGTGGATCAGAGGTTTCTCAATATTCATTGCAGTGATGGCTGAACGTTTTCCTAATCTGCAGGCAGAGATGGCATGTTACCAGAGCAGGATCACGGGGGCGCATGACAAGTATGGTGGGATGGGATCGAAGGAATACAACAAGAATTTTAGGAGAGCCAAAGCGTCTGACCCATCCCTCTCTTGGGACCGCATTGACACGATTGCCTGGTTAGACTAATTTGGTGGAGGGTCTCAGGACAATGCCAAAAGCCAGTCCTTTCAGTCCTCTCGTTTTCATCCACAGGCTCCTCCAATAGTGCAGGTAGCGGGGGAGGAAGAAAAGGGACATGTTAGGACTTTAATAGGCGCACATGCACTAGAAATCAAGGCACGCGCAAGTTCAAACATGCTTGTTCTATCTGTGCCAACCCATCGCACAGTGAGTCCAAATGTTTCAGAAAGTCAAAGGATAGGGGAAGGAAGAAGCAGGAGTGAGAGTATTGCACAACACATGGCACGTTCACCCATTAATGTAACGGCTCTGACACCCTGGCTAAACAAATACCCATGTCATTCTACTGCTAGGACATTGCTAGATGGTTTCAGGATACCAGCACCTGAATATGTGGGGACACCGGAATGCAAGAATCAACTCTCTGTTAGGGCCAACCCAGGTGTAGCGACAACAAAAATTGAAAAAGAATTGCGCTTAGGCAGAATAGCTGGGCCATTTGATTCCATCCCGGTAGAGAATTCTGTCTGCTCCCCTTTGGGAGTGGTCCCCAAGAAGGAAGGTGGGGGTTCAGGTTGATACATAATCTGTCGGCACCCAGAGGCAGCTCATTGAATGACGATATCAGTGATGAGATTTGTATTGTAAAATATGCCTCCTTTGAACAAGCAGTAGGGATGCTCAGGGCGTTGGGCCCTGGAACACTGTTGGCTAAGTCTGGCAGAGAGTCCGCCTTTCGTTTGTTGCCAGTTCACCCATCTGACTTTCGTCTCCTTGGTTTTCAGTTCCAGGGTAGATTCAACATGGATATGTGTATGCCTATGGGCTGCTCGGTCTCCTGAGCTTATCTTGAAAAATTCAGTTCATTTTTGGAATGGTTTTTTAGACATGTAACAGCGCACCAGTTTGTCATGCACTACCTTCATGACTTTCTTATCTTGGGGTCACCGGGCTCCCGGGAGTGTGTGTGGGCACTGCAAGAATTTTGCACACTTATGCAGGCTTTTGGGGTCCCCTTGGCGCCAGAAAAAACAGTTGGACCAACAACAACTATAGAATTCTTAGGGATTGAGTTAGATTCCAGCCAGGGGTGTTTTCGGTTGCCTGCAGACAAGATTACCAAGTTCAAGACAGCTTTGCAACAATGCTTGGTTAAAGAAAAGGTCACCCTGCACCAGTTACGACAGACAGTAGGGCAGTTGAATTTTGCTCTGAGGGTTATCGCTATGGCATGACCATTTTCCCGATCCATCTCAGAAGCCATGGCCGGTCTCAAGGAGAAGCACCACCACACCAGGCTGTCGGCTGAGGTTAGGCGGGACATGCAGATTTGGATGGCATTCCTGCAGGACTTCAATGGCAGGGTAGTGTGGCCCGGTCCACCCACTACTTCTGCGGAGTTAGGTTAAATGACTGGCGCTGTGGGTAGTGAGGGATTTGGTGCCATACTCGGTACTGAGTGGGTGGCACAGCGTTAGCCGGCCTGGTGAGTGGAGACTGGTTTGACGGGTAACATCGGTTTCTTGTAGCTGTTGCCCATCTGGGTGGCATTAACAGTATGGCCAGAACAATTGCGTAATCAATCTGTGGTGTTCTGGTCGGACAACGTGACTGTGGTCGAATGCATCAATCAACAAGCAGCGTGGTGTAAAATGATTCTTCCCTTGTTGAAAGAGATAGTTTTGCTATGCATGAGAGTAAATATGCAATTTAAAGCTAGGCATGTGCCAGGGGTCTTGAACCATGCTGCCGATGCACTCTCTCGCTTTAAGATGCAGGTTTTCAGGGCACACCTACCGTCAGCAGGAGCGACTCCCACACCCTTCCCAGAACTACTTTGGCAGATTGATGCCCCCAACTACCGGACTTCGTGGCAGCTAGCCTAGCACCCAGGACCAGGAAAGCGTTTGAAGGGGCATTTGGGCATATTGTACCTTTTTGGGAAGGGACTGGGCAGAGAAGTGGCATGACACGGGGGCACTCCTTGTCTGCTTAGGGGCCTTGAAGAGGGAAGGTCGCTATATGGCAGCAGCCAGGCGGCATGTGGCGGCAATCTCTTTCTTTGCTCAAACAAGAGATAGGGGGGACCCTACCAACAGTTTCACAGTTAGGAAAGCTTTGAAGGGGTGGCAGCGCCTACAAGGGTCAGCACCGGACACGAGGCGTCCGATAAGGGTGGAGCTGCTTGCATCTTTACTGGGGCTCTTCACCTCATCTGCAACTCCACAGAGGAAGCTCTTCTGTTCAGCGCCGCCTTTTCATTGGCCTTTTATGGTGCGTTTAGGATTGGGGAACTGGTGGCCCAAAACAAACAGGATGATCAGGGTGGTTTGCAGTTTGACCGCGTGAAGGTACAAGGTGCTGCTTTATTGATGTCCATCAGGAAGTCCAAGACTGACCAGGAGGCCAGTGGGGATGGGGTTGTATTGCATCGGGCACAAGGTAATCCTTGCTGCCCCATCACACATTTAGAGGCATTCCTACAGCGTAGACCCAGTAATAAGGGGGGGCATTGTTAATTCATGCTGATGGTGCTCCACTCACACAGTTTCAGTTTAAAAGGGTCATGGACATGGCAGTACAGAAGGCAGGCTTGGGTCCTAGTTGCTTTGGGACACATTCTTTCAGGATAGGGGCTGCCACTGAGGCAAGAGCGAGGGGTTTCCCCAGCAGCAACGTTCAAAGGATTGGGAGGTGGTCCTCCAATTGTTATAAGCGCTATGTGTGGCTGCATATGTTGTGAGTAGGACATTTGCCCGGTGCTGATGCATGTTGCTTCTCTGCTCAGATTTACAGTTTCTCAAGCCTGTCACGCAGGGGGGAAACTGGAGGCGGCATGACAGCAACATCAAACAACGCAAGGAAGTGCACAGCCACAGAAACCAGGACCACATGTTGTTTGGATCATTGGCCATTCATATGTGAGGCGTTTGAAAAACTTTTTCCTTGCAGGTAATTACAGGTCTGGAGCAGAGCTGGCTGGTTTTAGGGTGTCATTGCATGGGAAAGGGGGTCTCCGCTTCAGTCAGTTCAGGGGTTTTGTAGTAGATCTATTAAACAAGGGTGGGGCTCTTCCCAGTGTTATTATCTTGCACCTGGGAGGGAACGATCTGGCAAATCTGGGTGCAAGGGGGCTGGTAGAAACCATGATCACTGAAGTGGGTTGGTTAGCTCGGACATGCCAAGGGTACACCATCGGATGGTCACAAATGGTGCCCAGATTCCAATGGAGGGGGGGGGGGCAGTCTGTGAGGGCACTGAATCAGTCAGTAAGAAGGATCAATAATAAGATAGAGAGGCTGTTCACGGTTTCTCATCTGCAGACGATCACCCACGGGTGTATCGGGGGGAGCCGTGCTTCTTAAAAGACGGTGTCCACTTGTCTAAAGTAGGGAATTAAATCTTCCTAGAAAATCTGCTGGCTTGGTTGGGTGGCTTCAGAAGCAGGACATGACCCTCTAGGTAGCATTTGGGGGCGCGGCCAGATAGTCGGTCAACTATGCTGGCCTGTGGCGGTAAGGTCATGATTGGTGAGCAGTAAATTTAAGGTCCTTAGAGGGCGGAGCCATTCTTGAATGGGGTCACCCAAGGGGCAGGGACAAGTGGTCTCTCCTAGAACTCCAGAGGCAGTTACAGCCGGTTGGCTGGATGGGTGCGGGGGAGTGGGGAGTCACACTTTCCCTAGGCTGGTGCGCCACACCGCACGTGCACAATGGCGCCAGTAAACAGCGCAGAACTGCAAGGGCCCCTTATGGAGATAATATACAGAGCGTACGGGGGTAACCGGGGGGGATGCACCCTCACAGTGAACGGGCCCTCTGCGCATGCGCACTCCGGTTGGAGGGTGGGCTTACGTTTTCATGTCCTTGTGTGTTCAGAGGTTTTCAGGCAACAATAAAAATGTAAAGGTATCTGGCGAATAATGTTCCTGCTGAAGAGAGATGGGAGTTTTATCTAGTGGCTGTTTTCACTCATGTTAAAGTAGCGCAGAGGATTAGGGTGCCTCCTGCAAAGAAAATCTCCTTGTGTGTCTGTAAATTGCGCAGAGGATTAAGATACCTGCTGCAAAGAACATGCTCTTGTGTGTTCAGAGGTTTTCAGGCAACAATAAAAATGTAAAGGTAACTTTCGCGATTAAGGTTCCTGCAGGACAGAAATGGAAGTTTTAACTAGTGGATGTTTCCACTGATGCTAATGGATCACAGAGGATGCAGATGCTTACTGCAAAGAACATGTCGTTGTGTGTTCAGAGGTTTTCAGGCAACAATAAAAATGTAATGGTAATTTTGGCGATTAATGTTCCTGCTGGAGAGAGATGGGAGTTTTATCTAGTGGCTGTTTCCACTCATGTTAAAGTAGGGCAGAGGATTAAGGAGCCTGCTGCAAAGAACATGTCATTGTGTGTTCAGAGGTTTTCAGGCAATAATAAAAATGTAAAGTTAACCTTGGCAAATAATGTGTCTGCGGGAGAGAGATCGGAGTTTTTTCTAGTGGCTGTTTTCACTCATGTTAAAGTAGCGCAGAGGATTAGGGTGCCTCCTGCAAAGAAAATCTCCTTGTGTGTCTGTAAATTTTTAGTCAACAATATAAATGTAAAGGTAACTTTGGCGATTACTGTTCCTGCTGGAGAGAGATGGAAGTATCTAGTGGCCGTTTCCACTCATGCTAAAGTAGTGCAGAGGATTAAGATGCCGGCTGCAAAGAACATGCTCTTGTGTGTTCATACGTTTTCAGGCAACAATAAAATGTAAAGGTAACTTTTGCGATTAATGTTGCTGCTGGAGAGAGATGGGAGTTTTATCTAGTGGCTGTTTCCACTCATGCTAAAGTAGCGTAGAGGATTAAGATGCCTGCTGCAAAGAACATGTCCTTGTTCGTTCAGAGGTTTTCAGGCAACAGTAAAAATGTAAAGGTAACTTTCACGATTAAAGTTGCAGTTGGAGAGAAATTTAAGTTTTATCAAGTGGCTGTTTCCACTCATGCTGCAGTAGCGTAGAGGATTAAGATGCCTGCTGCAAAGAACATGCTTTTGTGTGTTCAGAGGTTTTCAGGCAACAATAAAAATGTAAAGATAACTTTGGCGATTAAAGTTCCTGTTGGAGAGAGATTTAAGTTTCATCTAGTGGCTGTTTCCAGTGATGCTAAAGTAGCGCAGAGGATTAAGCAGCCTGCTGCAAAGAACATGTCCTTGTGTGGTCTGAGGTGTTCAGGCAACAATAAAAATGTAAATGTAACTTTGGCAATTAAAGTTCCTGCAGGACGGAAATGGAAGTTTTATCTCGTGGCTGTTTCCACTGATGCTAAAGGATCACAGAGGATTAAGATGCCTACTGCAAAGAACATGTCCTTGTGTGTCTGTAGGTTCTCAGGCAATGATAAAAATGTAAAGGTAACTTTGTAAATTAATGTTCCCGCAGGAGACAGATCGAAGTTTTCTCCAGTTGCTGTTTCCACTCAAGCTAAAGTTTCGCAGAGGATTAAGATGCCTGCTGCAAAGAACATTTCCTTGTGTGTTCAGAGGTTTTCAGGCGACAATAAAAATGTAAAGTTAACCTTGGCAAATAATGTGTCGGCGGGAGAGAGATCGGAGTTTTCTCTAGTGGGTGTTTCCACTCATGCTAAAGTAGTGCAGAGGATTAAGATGCCTGCTGCAAAGAACATGTGCTTGTGTGTTCATACTTTTTCAGGCGACAATAAAAATGTAAAGGTAACTTTGCCGATTAAAGTTCCTGTTGGAGAGAGATGGGAGTTTTATCTAAAGCCTGTTTCCACTCATGCTGAAGTAGCGCAGAGGATTAAGATACCTGCTGCAAAGAACATGTCCTTGTGTGTTCAGAGGTTTTCAGGCAACAATAAAAATGTAAAGGTAACTTTGGCGATTAAAGTTCCTGCGGGAAAGAGATGGAAGTTTTATCTCGTGGCTGTTTCGACTGATGCTAAAGGATCACAGAGGATTAAGGTGCCTGCTCCAAAGAGCATGTCCTTGTGTATCAAGAGGTTTTCAGGCGACAATAAAAATGTAAAGGTAACCTCGGCAATTAATGTTTCTGTGGGAGAGAGATCGAAAGTTTTATCTAGTGGCTGTTTCCACTCATGCTAAATCAGCGCAGAGGATTAAGATGCCTGCTGCAAAGAACGTGTCCTTGTGTGTTCAGAGGTTTTCAGGCAACAATAAAAATGTAAAGGTAACTTTGGCGATTAAAGTTCCTGCGGGAAAGAAATGGAAGTTTTATCTCATGGCTGGTTCCACTGATGCTAAAGGATCACAGAGGATAGATTCCAGGGCTAGAGTTACAACAAGGGCCTGGAAATAAATATGCTTAAAACTAAATTTATGACCAGTTTGGTGTTTACTTAAGGAAGCAGGATGTGAAATAGTTCTGCTCCTGCTGAAGCCTAACAGAGCATCCTTGTGAGACCCTGTAATTGGACTGTGTGCATCTTAAAAACATCAGTGTCTGTGACATCTAAAAACCCAGGTCTATCCCGCAAACAAAATGCTTGTTTATTGAAATACATCCAACTCCTGGAGACTGGAGACTGGAGGCAGCAGTTCTGTCAACGACCACCAACAGACGCTTCTCGCCTCTTGATAAAATCCACGAAGCACATTGTATAAATTGAAGAAGGGTTTCCTTTTCTGGGTCAGCGGTGGCAGAGACAGCACCAGCAGCGGGTGCTGACCTCAGTTCAAGCCTCTCCTCTTGTTCAGTCTGCAGCAGAGTTGAAGGAGGAAAGAGACCTGGGTGTTAAAACCATTTTCAATTAGCAGATATGTTGGTTTCTTTTCTTCAGTGGTAAAAGTGAAAAGGGCAGGGCAGGGCAGGCCAGCCAAAGGGTGGCCTGACCACATTTGTAGCAATACACCTACTAGTGAAAAAAGAAAAGATAATTTTAGAAGTCGAGACCATCTAATAAAATTAACAAAATGACATAAGAGAAGCAAAAACGTGTTTCTTGATTAACCTTCACATCCCTTCAAACACAAGGTCAATATCATCACCTGCTTCAAAACTTGCTAATATAATACTAACTAGCCTTCAGGAAGAGCCCCACCCAGACGTTATTGTGACTGGAGATTTTAATATGAACTTACTGAGCCCTTTTTTTTTTAAAACAAGCTTATTGACATTTCTTTTATCATTACAATGCCTTGCAATACAATAATTTTTCACGGTGTGCAACCATAGATGTAACAGTTTACAGAGAGTAGTCTCGCTGTTTATACATATCGGAGACTCGTCCGACCAGGGTGGTGGGACTGATAAATCAACTATAACATATCCAAGAAACATCTTGTACCAAGGTGTGTTCATTCACTAATGTCGGACCCAGACTCATCCTGTGGTGGGGGGGGGGGGTTTACATATATTTCCACGGTAGGCGTTCCACTTCCGCCATACCTTCGTCCATTTTTTGGGGGCACCCTCGGTGAATGTAGACTGATTTCTCTGCCACCATTGCCATGTCCATATCATTGCACCATTGACTGAGGGCAGGGGTTAGTCTGGAGCCGCAGCGCTATATTCCGCTTTGCTATTGTCATGCACAGTGTTACCCAGTCTTGCGCTGTGTTGTTTAAATCCGTGGGTTCCCAGATATTGAGATGACAACGTTTTGGTTCTGGGAGAACCGTGACTGTCGTGACTTGTGAGAGCGTACGCATCACCGCTCTCCAATAGCGCGCTATCTCTGGGCAAAGCCAGATAGTATGGTAAAGTGTACCTGATTCCCCACATTGCCTGAGACACAGTGGCGTGTCTGCTCGGTGTATTGTGTGCAATAGTGTCCTGGTATAATATGTACGGTGTAAGATTTTTAATTGCACCAATATAAGGCTCGACGGTATCGCTGCCTCCCTAGGGGACCATGGAGGTGGAATTTCTATAGCCCGACGCCCGGGACATATTGTTTGGGGTCAAGGGCAACACGTTTTCATGTGTATTTGGTCCTTGGGACAAGTAGGGCCAACCCCCTACATCATAAAACCTTTGACTGCCAGTTTACAGTACCACATTATGGATCAGGGAACGGCATTTCCTGCAGTTAAGGTAATGAAGAACCAGAACCTTTTGGGCCTGGTGGCGCAGGGTACGCCTTAATCTCCGGGGTTCTCCTGCTCAGCTACACAGAGACACGGGACACTCTGTTAGGCGTTAGAAGATCGGATTTATTAGCTGCAGCTAGTACAGTTATCCCAGAAGTACACGAGGTAGGTTCTCAGGAGACTGCCACTTCCCTCCGTGGCGCACAATCTTATATAGTACATATGTGAAATATACATTAATCAGATACACACCCAAGACATACAAGAAAGAGCCAATAAGAAAAGTTGGAAAACAGAACAGAACCAATAGAAATTTTTTTAAAACAAAGTATCAGATGACTCGAAGAAGCCTCTCCTCCGACTGTGTTTGTCACCCCTCCCTCAAACTAATTCATTAACAGATCTGCAACCAACTTGCAGGTGGCGAGATACATTTGTGTTTTGGAGGACAGTTGTGAAACGAGAGAATGCTAGCAGAGGACAGCGAAGGCCAGACGATAAGATTAAGTCAGAAGAGAATAGTGTGAAGCAACAGATAGTTGAGACGGGGATTAGGAAAACCAGACCGGGATTAGTGTACTCGGCCAGTCCTAACACCAGTTTTGTAAATAGAGGCAGAAGGCTTATTTCGACACGAAGCTGCAGGAAAAGCAGAATAGACTTTGTTCGCCGTGCTGCCTGAGTGAGGGCAACACAAAATGGCGGCGAAGCACAAAATGGCGGGTCGATTCGATCACGATCGAAAATCGAATTTTCTCAGACCCTCCTTTTGCCAGAACTCAGGCAAGATACATAGACTCACGTTAATCTGAGTCAATGTCGATGGCCATGAGGTCATCAAGCTGTTGCTGTAGCATCATTCTTATGTTCTCTGTTGTTTGTGATTTGGGTTTAGGGATGCACATAGTAGCACAAAGGTCGCAGATGGCGGGACCACAGTGCATACAAAAGCAACAAGAGAAAATGACGGTCAAAACTACTCCAAGGAATGTCAATGCCTTCCAACCCCATTTGGACAGTAGTCGCCAAAACCACTCCAATAATGACCAATCTCCTTCGTCCTGATGAATCGACTCAGAGATTATATGTAACTTAGAGATAGCTTGGTATACTGTTGGAGCGTCATCAGGTATGAAAACACAGCAACTTGACCCGATCAATTTGCATACTCCACCACGATCCGCGAGAACAAAATCTAAGGCAACTCGGTTTTGCAAGGTCATAAGACGATCCGCCTGTAGTTCTGCCGTGATATTACTTAAGGCTCCTACAGTGATGTCTATTGTTGTTTCTACGAAACGAACCAGTTGCCTTATATTTCTGCTGTTGGCCATTGGACCCCAAAAGGAAGAAATCCTTTGAGGAAATCTCCTCCCTCTTGTCCTGCTGTGTCTTTAGAATCAATAATCCCTCTGCCATATCTGTTTCGATGATAATTTGCAGAAGCGGTGTATGTAGGGGGAAGAAGGAAAGCTATATAACAGGTACCAGAAAAACCCGTTGGCAACCACGTGTAAGCCCTATTGTGGCAGATAAAATACGTGCCTTGAGATGACACTAGAGGCGGCGAGTTCTGAGAGGAGTAGACGTATGTGTGGGAACAGTTGGTTCTTTGTATAGTGTCAGAAGACCGACCATTTATTTGCAGACAGAAATTTCCCTGATGAGGAATAGTCCAAATTGGTGGAGATTTCCTTTGTTTAACCTTATCACTAAGGCTAGTGACATAATGGGTGACGTTCCAGTTTGTGTACGCTTTCCTTTCGTCAACGGAATTCTTACTATTTTCCATGATTTTAGCCATAGCTACCATTCCCTTTATCAATGAACTATGACTAAAATCTGGACCACCAATATATGAACTAACGGATCGTCTGAATTTGCTTTGATAGGCATTGGAGAAGATAACAAAATAAGCCCAAGCAGAACCCTCATAAGAAAACGGAAGAACTAAATATGGCATTCATTTTTCTGTGGTATGTGGCATAAGTCCACACACCCAACAGTCAGTTGTATTGATCACTAATTGGTGTTGATGTAATAACTGGACAAAGGAATTGTTATAATATTCAGTTCTTCTAATGAGTTCATGTTGAGGAAGGGTATGAAATAGATGTGGAGAGACAGTAGAAGAAGACGAAGAGGTAGAAGGAGAGACAACTTTTTGCTGCAGAGCATAAATAATCCAACTTATAAACGCCAAAAGGATACACAATAATATAATAATACATAAGGTTATACTAAAACGACTATACATTAATCTACAGGATTCTTTTTTCATTTCATCCTTTCTCTCTCTTTTGCCTAGTGTAGTTTCCATCTTTCTAAATGGATGCTCACGGCAATCTTCCTCAATCACTTAATTATGATTATCTGCCGTCCTATGACACTGCAAGTCCTGCAGGCCTATTGCCACTACTCGGGTCACAACCAAGACTCCTACCGTGACCCTGCAACCGGGATAGAATACTACATAGGAGAGAGAAAAATCTTAAGTGTTCTTTGGTCTAGGTCTTAGATTATAGTGTTCTTTATCAGGTACAGTTTGGTCTCGGAACAATGTTCGCGGATTTGTCGTATTCAAGCGACGATGTGGTGTTATCGCTTCTGAAGAATGTCGTCGTCCTCTTTCTCAGACAATGTTCCATTTAGGCGTGCATCGCTAAAAGGTACAAATCGTGGAACCTTCTCACTCTCAGAGTCACCAATGCCCCTACGCACCCATTGATCGAAGGGTAGAGGCAAAGGCACTTTCTTACAATGCACGCCGTGAATCCAATTTTTCTTTCCTTCGACTTTGACTGCTGTTCTCGTCACCAAAAGTACCAAACGAGGCTCCCTTCACCTGGGCTCCAAATTTTTCGTCCTTTGGAAATTCTTTATACACACCCAGTCACCTGGTCGGATGGAATGACCTGGGTCTGTGGAAGCCTCCGGTAAAGCACTCTGAACCTGTTGATGGAGAACACGCAACTTAGTTGTAAGTTCATGCAAGTAGTCAATCAACATTGGATATGGCAAGTCTGAGTATTTCTTAGGGCGAGGGACTCCCCATATGTTAGCTGGGCGCCCAAAGACCACTTCGTAAGGGCTAAGTCCCAAACGAGAGTGCACAGCAGTTCTGGTGGACAGGAGAGCCAGTGGTAAAGCATCGGGCCAATTAAGTCCTGTACTAGCCTGCACTTTCGCCAATTTGAGCTTCAAAGTTCCGTTGGAGCATTCCACTAAACCCGCTGACTGTGGATGGTTTGCCGCATGGAACTTTTGCTTGATACCAAGACCCGCACAAACTTTTTGCATGACTTGGTCTACAAATTCGCTCCCATTGTCACTCCAGACAATGCGCGGCAAACCAAACCCGGGGAAAAATTATTTTAGTAGAATTTTGGCTGTGGATAAGGCTGTATTGTCTTTTAGAGGGTATGCTTCTATCCACCTAGAAAAGGCGCATACTACCACCAGAAAATATTTGAGATTTTTGCATCGTTCCATGTGAATGTAATCGATCTGCAACACCTCAAATGGATATGTCGGAGGAGCAAAGTGACCCGCTGGAGTTGGGGTTCCCTTTCCTGGGTTGTACATCAAACAAACAATACAATGTTTCACTACATTGTCTGCGCATTTTGGGATTCCTTCATTTTGCCACACTGGAGCCAGAAGCTTGCATATACCTTTCGCACTTAAGTGGGCTGGACCATGCGCCATAGTAACTACTGGGAGTACATAGGCATCTGGTAATAGCCAACGTTGGTGTTCAGATAATTCCACCCAACAACCCATCTCATCTAACATTCCCATACTTTCTTTCCACTTACTCAATTCTTTCTCTGTAGCCTCTTTCTGAATCGACTTTACACTTTCTACTGTATCCTCATACATTCCTCTTTCTCTAATCCAATTCGTAGGACCCGCCACATACATTCGACTTGTAGCGTCTCTCGCTGTCTTTTTCGCTACTTCATCTGCAAATGCATTTCCTCGGCCAACATCATCTGTAATCTTTTTGTGCGCACTACACTTCACAATTGCTATTTGGGTGGGCAAAGCAAGTGACTCAAGAAGATCAGTCACCAACTGACCATGTTGTATTTTAGTGCCATGTGAAGTAAGGAATCCCCTCTCTTTCCAAAGTCACCCAAAATTGAACGCTACACCAAAGGCGTATTGACTGTCGGTGTACACGTTCACTTTTTTTCCTTTTGACAACACACATGCTCTCGTTAAAGCTATCAGTTCTGCTGCTTGAGCTGAGTTGTATCTGATACGTGCTGTTTCCACAACTGTATGTAAAGTAGTAACAGCATAGGCTGAAACTGTATCTCCATTAGACATTTTAAAACAAGAACCATCTACCCATAGCATTCCATCCGGATTCTCTAGCGGCCTATCTTTCAAGTCAATTCTTCCTTTTGTCTCTTCCTCAGTACGGAGGAAACAATCATGTTGCTCCTCAACACCTTTCTCCTCTGGAAGGGGCAACAGAGTAGCTGGATTTAGGGTATTACATCGTTTGATGTGTACGTGACTAGCCAAAAGCGTCAGCTCGTATCCAGTTAAACGAGCACTTGTAAGATGCTGCGTTTTCGTTCTGTTTAGTAAAGTATCCACTGCATGTGGCACCATGACAATGAGAGTATAATCTAACACCATTCCAGCAGACTGTCGAATAGAAATTGCTGCTGCTGCTGTCGCTTTGAGACAACTAGGCAATGCTTTAGCTACGGGATCTAGCGTAGCCGAAAAATAGGCACATGGCCGCTGTTTGTCTCCAAATTGCTGTGTTAAAACTGACAACGCACAACCCTCTCTCTCATGGACATAGAGCGTAAAAGGCTTATTGTAATCAGAAGTACCTAGTACAGGAGCGGAACACAGAGCAGTACGTAAATCAGTAAAACTCCTTTGGCACTCGTCAGTCCAAGGAAGGGGCTGAGGTGTATCTTTCACAGTGAGTGCCAACAGAGGTTTGGCCACCAGGGAGAAGTTAGGGCTCCACTGCCTACAATAGGAAGTAATACCTAGAAAGGCACGTACCTCCCTTTGTGTGGATGGCACAGACATTTGCGCAATCGCCTGAATTCGTTCTGGGGTTAATCATCGTCCCTCCTTTGATAGGAGATGACCCAAGTAAGTAACTTCTCGACGAACATATTGTAGTTTGGAAGGTGAAACCTTATGATTCAGATTAAACAAATGGCGTAACAATGCAACAGTCACATTTTTGCAAAGATCTTCTGAATCAGCAGCGATTAACAAATCATCCATGTATTGTATAAGAGCAGCACCAGACGGCAAATGAAAAGTATCAAGATGACATTTTAAGGCTTGACTGGAAATAGAGGGACTTTCACAATAGCCCTGAGGTGCGCGTTTGAACCGGAAGCTTCGGCCTCCAAGAGAGAAGCCAAAAATATCCCTACTCTCTTCTGCAATGGGAATACTAAAGAAGGCATTCTTTAAATCGATAACAGAAAACCAAGTCGTTGTGGAAGGTATCATTGTCAACAGAGCAGTGATATCTGGGACGACAGGAAATTGTGGTACAACAATTTTGTTTATCTCCCGAAGATCAATTACGAAACGATATACAGGTGGCTGAGAAGGATCAGTGCGTTTAAGAACAGGAAGAATAGGACTATTGCATAGGTTTCCTCTCGTTTCTTCAACCACACCCTTCTGAATCAAATCATGGATGATTTCCAAAAGCGCTTTTTCACCTTCAGTGGAAATTCTATACTGCGGAATACGCGGCAATTCAACATTAGGCTTGAGAGTGACAACATAAGGTGGACAGCCCACATCATTCGGACCCGTGGTCCAAAGCGCTGCCGGAAGAGAAAGTAGTTCAGGTGGAAACTGATATTTGAACAAATACATGGGAGAAATCAGTTTCTGTCCTAAAGTAAGAGGTACACCAGAAGGGGAACAATATATCGTAGCATGCATTCTTTTTAATAAGTCCAAACCCAACAGATTCTCACCGCAACCATTCGTCAAAAGAAGTGGAGCTTCTAAATCATAAGGGCCAATTGAAATAGGCAAAGGGCAAGAAACCGGATTCCGAACAGGGGTGCCAGAAAATCCTACAGATACATTCGTTAAGCCAGACAAAGGTGCCACAGGGAGTTTTGAATGAATGCTAGAACTTCTCATCGCCCCAGTATTTAGAAGAAATGGCTCTAAAACACCCATTGTAGTGACATTAACATAAGGTCCATTCTGATCTACTGGAACCGACACAACTCCCTTACTTTGTCCAAGGCTGTCCTAGTTAACATGAAGACTTCCATTCTCGCTTTCAATATAATGGTCTTCATTGTAGTACTGTGTAGACCTAACATTTTGCTGATCAAAGTAATTCATGGAATTGGGAGGAGGAAGGGCACGCTGTTCTTGAGTCAACACACCTCGACCTCTACCTCTATTTACTGACTGGAGGCCACCACGACCTCGTGGAGCAGATAGTGCTCCACTGCGCTGCAATAAAACTGGACAATTATTCTTAAAATGACCTTCTTCTCTACAATAGGCATATTGATTAGGTCCTAACAAAGGTCGCGGAATATATGGCTCAGGTTTTTGATACAACCTCTGAAACTGCGGAGGCTGTTGAAACTGAGGCTGAGCATAGCGAGGAGGATAAGCTTGTTGCAAGAGAACCTTCGTTTTTAATTCTTTCGTCTTTTTCTCTTGCTTTTCTTTTTCTTCTTTATCTCTGTTTTCATAATATTGTGCAGTAGCCAATATCTGGGCAGAAGAAGAAACAGCCCATGAACTTTCAGAATTTTTCAATTTGTGTGACAGCTCGGGAAGCAAATTAAATACAAATTTGTCCACAAATAATCGCTGTCCACCCTCTGTAGCCATAGCTTGACCACTGTGATCAATAAATGTCTCCTCAAAATGAGTAAAGAAGTCAGAGACACTTTCATCTTTCTTTTGTTTGCATGCCGCTAATTTATCCCAATTAACTCTCAATGCAGGCATCATCGTTTTCATTAATGTAATAATCCTACCAGGGAGTTCTGAAATCAAAGCACCAGGCTTCGCACCACCCACTTGGTCTCTATCTGCGGCAGTTATAGTATCCCAATCAGCACCTAATTCCTGTGCGTGATTCTCCTTACGAATCCTAGCCCATAATGTCTGTGGGACTACATTTCCCATTAACATATCGATATCAGCTAGATTCATGATGCAAGCGTCAACTGTCTGTGAAAATTCTTTATAATAACCCGCAGGGTTTTTACGAGGATCCGGTAGAGTCTGTTTAAGGGCTAAAACTTCAGATCTCTTCCAGGGGACATGTACCCATATACGTTGAAAATGAGCGGGAATAGCTGGATTAACACCTTGAGCTGCAACCTCTTCCTTCCATACTGGAGGAACCTCCCTCATGGGATACTTTTTCAGTGTCAGTCTAACCGACGGATCAGAATCAAGGAAAGTCTGAGAGGACAATAAGTTTCTAAAGGAAATAAGTGTCCTTACAGCGTTTTCAACTTTGGAACCCACAATAAGTCATTTATCAAAGTCAGCCTGAACATCTAACAGACCCTGTGGAACCGAATTCAAATTCACATCCTCCCGTTCTTTAATGAGAGTATCACACATTACATCGAAAACATATCTTTGCGTGGGTGCATTCCATTGTGAGAAGGTAGGCATAATATCGACCACACTGTATTGGGGACCCTTTTTGATCCATTTACGTGCGAGAGAGTCCAACCTTTCTCGTTCTTCAGAATCTGGGAACTGACTACGAGACTGTCTTCGAGCAAAAGCCGGAGACACATTTAAGGCTTCAAAGAAAGGAGATAAAATACCAGAGACAGTGTCCGTGAGTCGCCTACGCATAGACGGAGAATTGGACATGAGGATAGGAGACAAGGTATTAGGCGAACTAACAGAAGGAGAACCGGTAATTGCAGGAGGTGCAGAAGGCAAAGGAGATCGAAGATCAGGAGATGAGGGCAAAGAAGTCGAAGTTAATGGTAAAACTGTCAGAGGCGGTAATACTGGAGGAGGCAAATGTGGAAGAGCCGGAACAGGCGGAGGTACTGCTGGCGGCTGAACAGGCTGTAACAACTGGGGTGCATTGGCACCTTGTGCATAGGGCGGAGGCAATCTCAATAAATGAGACATTAGGGGATCTTCTTCTAAATCTTTCTTGTTATCGGAAGGGGAAACAGACAACACCGGATAGCATTCATCTATCGCCATACGATGCTGTCTCTCTGAAACCTCCGTCGCATTATCAATTTCATCATCTTTAAATCGTTGGGCAGCCTGTATAATTGTCATACCCTGTGCTTTCCTATCTCGTTTTGTTTGCTTAATTTCTTTCTGTTTGGCTTCCTTACGCCAAAGGCGGAAAGAGTCAAACATTGCCGGCCGGGCTTTTCTTTTGAATAAAACTGCTTCTAAATTATCTAGCACATCAGGCTCAAAACTACCATTTTCTGGCCATTTTAAAACACCATCTTTCTTCGTGTATCGGGTCCATGCCTCGTTAAAGGCAATGGGGCCAATATTATGTTTTGAATAGAGCTCGTATGTGGGAGTTACAACCGAAGGATTCGGACAAGAGTCCTCAAGCCAGGAGTCCCTATTACAACCAAAGCAACAAAGTTTTCCAAACTTAGTCAGACCAGGCATCTCGTGATTTCACCGGACAGTTCACAAACTTCAAGGGGGTAAAACTCAGTTTACGCAGCACAAATGCACTTACCCCTCGGCTTCGGCTATTGCAATAGTCAAATCTAAGGACCAAAGGAACAAAGGAACAAAATTGTGGGAGCGACCCACCAAATACTTAACTAAGGATGTCTTCTCACGCCAACAGAGGCCCGTCTATCGTCTCGCCTTACCATACATCACCAAAGGAAGGGCCAAGGCAGGGCGGCAGTCAGGGCAGCAGTCATCAGTAGCCGTCAGGAAGGAGTAACCACGCTGAAAAAGACCTTCGGAACACTTTCGACATACAGGGGTCACTTGACGTGGCTCGCGAATCCTCCAGAATTTTCTTGCGGGGTTCTTCACGACCTTCAGGCAGAACCGGTACCACTGAAGCCGCCCCACGTTGGGCGCCAGTTGAAGAACCAGAACCTTTTGGGCCTGGCGGCGCAGGGTACGCCTTAATCTCCGGGATTCTCCTGCTCAGCTACACAGAGACACGGGACACTCTGTTAGGCGTTAGAAGATCGGATTTATTAGCTGCAGCTAGTACAGTTATCCCAGAAGTACACAAGGTAGGTTCTCAGGAGACTGCCACTTCACTCCGTGGCGCACAATCTTATATAGTACATATGTGAAATATACATTGATCAGATACACACCAAAGACATACAAGAAAGAGCCAATAAGAAAAGTTGGAAAACAGAACAGAACCAATAGAAAAGGTTTGAAAACAAAGTATCAGATGACTCGAAGAAGCCTCTCCTCCGACTGTGTTTGTCACCCCTCCCTCGAACTAATTCATTAACAGATCTGCAACCAACTTGCAGGTGGCGAGATACATTTGTGTGTTTTGGAGGACAGTTGTGAAACAAGAGAATGCTAGCAGAGGACAGCGAAGGCCAGACGATAAGATTAAGTCAGAAGAGAATAGTGTGAACCAACAGATAGTTGAGACGGGGCTTAGGAAAACCAGACAGGGATTAGTGTACTCGGTCAGTCCTAACACCAGTTTTGTAAATAGAGGCAGAAGGCTTATTTCGACACGAAGCTGCAGGAAAAGCAGAATAGACTTTGTTCGCCGTGCTGCCTGAGTGAGGGCAACACAAAATGGCGGCGAAGCACAAAATGGCGGGTCGATTCGATCACGATCGAAAATCGAATTTTCTCAGTAATATTTGTGTCCATGTGTTAATGCTGTTCAAACTTGTATTCATGGTTCATTAATGCAAAACCTTTATTATTAGGGTGAGCGATCAAAGTACATGTTGTCAGCTCAGACTGTACTACTGTCAGTGGTTCTAGTATAAAAATGTGTACACACATTTTCAATGTTTAGCAATATGAGGCTATATATACTGCTCCCAGAATGCTCTCTGATTAGATGCAGAAGCTTGAAAGCAAGATTGATGGTTCTTTGCTTTCAAAATAAAATGTTCACAAGAAATTGCAAAAACATTTTGCTAAACTACGGTAGCATTTAGGTACCTTTTTTTTGCAGCATCAGTTAGTAAAATATGTTGATGTATGCTAGTATTTCCCAAAAATATTCATAATGATAAGTCAGTGTAACCAGTTTCAATAAGATTATAGAACATAAAAATAAACAAGCACTGGTAAAGCTAATAGGTCAGAAATTGTTGGTCAGCCTTTTGATTTTGTCAGTGCGTGACTTGTTTTGGCATGGGTTTTGTAAAACCTTATTGGTGTGGGAGCTGCCGGGTCCTCATCATTATAACAAACATTGGCAAAAGCAAAAATTGTTATGGTCTCAAAAAGCACACATTGCCACAGCAGATCCTGGCACTGAACACAACGACTGTGTTGATTATGTTCCTTGTGAAAGAACAGAATGCTGTCACTCACAATGAAGCTAGCCAATAGACAGAATTTTAATAAACACAAAAGATCATGGTTAACGCCAGACCTAATTAGGGGCCCAATTATTAAATAAAGTCTCAAAAGTGCACTCATGTCCCTGCATTGAGTGCAGATATACAACATTTGTGAATTCACAAGACTTTACAGAAGTAGGCCAAGAAATAATACTCATAGAAAATATTTGTTAACAGCATTTTAGCATGAGCAAATCTGCAGGTGTAGATTTGCTTGTGAGAAAATCTGAGTGTTTGCATTTCACTCTCCCTCCAACCCTTTTTTCCCAACCCTGGGAGAAGTTTTACATCTGCCATTGTCAGGAGTAAATTTCCAACCTTTCTCAGTATGGGAAAAGATTAGAGAAGAGTTAGTGAAAACCCTTAAAACATGCAAGTTAGTAGGTTTGCACAGACTCAAAAGGGCATTCCAACCCTGGAACTGCTGCTTACCATTAATTTCAGCGCCAGTATGCAGATCTGCGGAAACATGGCAGATTGCTAGTATTCAAACCCTACTATGGAAGGAGCCCTGGCATAATCAGAGAGGCTATTTCGGAGCTCTTATATAATGAGATTGCTGCCATAATTTGTCACAGCAGTACATGCAACAAAAGGGACAAGTGGATTTTGTTACAGGACAAGTAGATTTATGAAGCAACCAGCCCCATGGACAAGTAGATATATTATTAAATTCCACACCCATGGGGACGCCAGTGCCTCCTGCCAGTCAGCTTCATCTAGTTCAGCTATTGCTTGTTCCCATCTGGCCTTCAATGCGTGGGGTCTGGGCGGTTATTCACAATTTTCCGATAGGTTTGTGAGATTGCCTTTTTGTAAAGGTGTCTGTTAGAAGCCTATCTTCTAATGGTGAGGATTCTTCAGGTCGTGTTCCTAGTGGGATCAAAGACTGGAGTGCGTGAATAACCTGTATGTAGCAGAATAGTTCTGTCTGTACTAATCCGTAGGTGGCCTGCAAATATGCAAATGGGACTATTTCCCCTTTCTTCCAGAGGTCTCCAACTTTCGATATTCCACACAGATCCCATTGGCTGAAGTCTTTGGTATTGCGCAGCATGCCTAGCCTCTTTGTGTCCCACAGCGGCATAGCTTGAGTTATTACTCCCTCCCATCCTAATGCTCTCTGTGCCTGGAACCAGACATGTATCATGTGCGCTGTTGGACCTGTGAGGTCGTGCCTTCTCGCCCTATTGTATAGCGCTCCCATAATCCTTAGAGTGTCTAGAAAGTGTCTGTCCATTCGGTATGCTGGGTCCTCTTGGGGTACATGGATCCAATGGTTGATAGCAACCAACTGGGATGCCCAATAATATATTTTAATATCAGGAAGGGCGATACCCCCGTTGTACCATCTTCTAGTAAGTTTGTGCATAGCTATACGGGGAGTTTTCCCATCCCAAAGCAGAGTTGTCACTTCCGCATTTATTGCTGTGAAGTATGTTGGGGGGACAGGGAACGGTGCATTTTGTAGTGCGTATAGAAATCTGGGGAGTGCCGTCATTTTAAAGAGGGCTGTCCTTCCCAGCAGTGTCAGTGGCAGTGTGCGCCAGTGTTTGACGTCACCTTTGAATATCGTCAAGGGCTGTGTTAGGTTTTGTGCAATGAACTGTGCTCGATCATGTGTTACGAATATCCCTAGATATTTAAAGCCAGTATCCGCTACCTGAAGTGTACATCCACATGGGAGCCGGGTGGGGAACCATGTAGGATATAGAGGAGTGACTTTGCCCAGTTTATGGTATACCCGGATACCCGCCCAAGGGCCGTGCAGATATCTAAGAGGCAGTTAATGGAGCGTGCTGGGAACGTTAAGTATGAGTTTGTCGTCCACATATAGCGAGATTCGGTCTTCCCAGTCCAGTGCCCACCTCAATCCACGTATCACTGGGTCTTGCCTTATCCAGGCCGCCAGGGGCTCCAGCACTATTGCAAACAGGAGTGGTATTAATGAGCAACCCTGCCTTGTCCCGCTCCCTAGTGGGAAATCGGTCGATATATGGCCGTTCACCACTACTTGGGCTAGTGCCTGAGTGTATAGTAATTGGATCCATGCACAGAATTTGGGCCCGAATCCGAAGTGGCCGAGGACTGCAAAAAAGAAGGGCCATTCAACTAAGTCGAACGCCATTCGTGCATCTAGTGAGAGTATAACTGCGTCCTCTGCTATGATGGATCTGCGCTCTATAACACCATGTAGCCTCCTCAGATTGAGCGCAGTATTGCGGCTGGGCATAAATCCGAACTGATCAGGGTGGATCACCGTGGAGAGATGTGGTTGTAGTCGGTCGGCCAGTGCCTTAGCTAGTATTTTTGCCTCAGCGTTTATCAGGGAAATCGGTCTATAGGACGTACATTCCTGTGGCGGTTTGCCAGGTTTATGTATCGCGACTATGGTAGCTAGGCGCTGATCTCTAGGAAGGATCCCCTTTTCTAGGCTATCCGTGTACATGGCAAGCAAGTGTGGTACAAGCTGGGGTACTGCTTGCTTATAGAATTCAACCGGAATTCCGTTGGACCCTACTGCCTTCCCCATGTGTAGTGCTCCTATGGCCTGTGTGAGTTCCTCCAGTGTTGTATCTTCTTCCAGAGCTGCTGCTGCATCTGGGGTTAGTGTGGGCATGCATATGTCTTGAAGGAACGCCAGATTGTCCTCCTTTGAGGCGGTGGCAGTTGGTGTACATATCATTTTATAGTGTGTTGCCACCGCTTCGGTGATTTGTTGCGGTGCAGCTGTTATTTGTCCGTCATCTAAACGGATCTGCGCCACCCATTTACTCGCCCTTTCCTTCTTTTCCAACCAAGCCAATAGCTTACCCGCTTTATCGCCGAGTTCGTAGACAGTGTGGTGTGTTTTTGTAAGCGTATTATGAGCCTCCACCAGCGTGTAGACGTTATATGCCTGTTGTGCAAGGTGTAACGTATGTGTCGTCTCCTCAGTAGCGTCCTCTATATGTGCTGCCTCTGCCAAGGATACTTCTAGTTCTAAATTATCAATGTGGCTTTGTCGTTCCCATTTCTGTCTCACAGTTAGGGAGATTGCGTGCCCGCGGAGCACTGTCTTGTACGTTTCCCACAGCGTCGTTGGAGAGGGAACCGAGTGCTGGTTTTCTTCAAAATGGCTCTTTGTCGCCTTAATGAGGTCCCTACTAATTTTATGATTTTTAAGGTATCCAGGGTGGATTGGGAACAGTCTTTGCTGTTGTGGGGCGAAGGGTGTGTATGTAATGAGTATTGGTGAGTGGCCCGATATACCTCTGGAAAAGTGCGTAATCTCTGCCATTCCTAGCATCCCTGTGGCTAAGGAAAAGATGTAGTCTAGTCTGGAGAGGCTATTATGTACTCCAGAGTGGAATGTATATTGCCTTTCTGTCGGGTATCTGGTCCTCCAGACGTCTAATAAGCCAAGAGCATCTACGAATTCTACTAATTGGAGGTTGGCACCACTAGGGTCCCTAGGGCTTTAAAGTCACCCCCCATAATTAGTTTGTCACGCGGGAGTGCAAGCAGGAATTTTCCTAGGTCTGGAAAGGCAGTCTGATGCAACGTCGGTGGGACGTAAACTGACACTATGTTATATATTCTACCGTCCCATTGGCATGTTATCGCTGCAAATCGCCCTTGGTCGTCCTTGTGAGTTCCGGTTATGAATCAATGGGAAACATCTATTTACTAGGATCCCCACCCCTCTGGAACCAGAGGTAGAATCTGAGAGTACTATCAATTTGAAGCTCCACCTCTCCAGGGCTTTAACAGTCGGTCCCTGCAATGAGATTCCTGGAGGAGAGCTACCATGGGATTTTTACTTCTGAGGTAGTGTAAGACTAGGCCCAGTTAAATTTTATCCCCCAGACCATTTACGTTCCATGATATCACCCTCAGCGAAAGGCCGGAAGGTCAGGAGGTCTGTGTCTGGGAACCAGCGTCACCGATCTCTGAGTTTGTGTTTGGCATGATCGTCAATAATGTTTAGCCACCCTTGGGTTATTTGCAATGCAGTCCCCCTAGTGTCATATGGCCTGATCCTTGTTGCAACACCTGTCCTCAAAAAACAACCAATACTAAAAAAAAATCCAAATAACTGAGCCCATCCCTCCTCCCTCCTCCCTCCTCCCTGCTCCGCGGATTTAAAACTACCCGCCTCCCCAACTCAGCAGAGTGCTTTAGTCCCATAACTTTGTCCCCCGTTCATTGCCTTTGTGTCCTCGCAGTCTGCAGCGAACATCCTGCACCTTCCAGCAATCCTACCGAAGCGCAATTTTCAAACTGGCCGTCGTTCGTTATCCATGGGGTGTATCCCTTAGTCTATGGGGCCCTAGACCATCCTTACGTACGGACCCCCAATCTGTGGGTCGTTGCTATCTTGTCATGACATGAAGTTCTTTTCCAGTCGCGGCAGTGCCGCCTTGGGATGATCCCACGGTTCTGAGTGTATCAAGTGAGGCATCATTCTGTGTCGCTGTTAGTCCTCGTGCCAGTGTCCGCCCCCGCTACCGTTTCCGTCTCTTTTGATAGGACTGGTTTAGTGAGTTGGTGTCTTTGCTTTGCCCCTTGCCTGTTATGCTCTTTGGCCGGACGCCATCCCTCCAGACATTCTCGGGCTTCCTACGGCGCCGTGAAGAACCAGCTCTTTCATTCTGCTTCCACTCTCAGTTTCGCTGGGAAGAGCATGGCGTATTTGTTACAGCCGCTGTGTAGTCAGGGTATAATGTCACGTTACTGTTGTCTACCCTCAAGGGGGGCGCAATCCGGGCTGCCTGCAGAATCGCATCTCGGTCCCTAAAGTTGAATATTCGGGCCAGAATAGGTCGTGGGGGGCTCCCGGTCTAGGTCTCCCTCCTGATACTCGGTGGGCTCTCTCCACCTTACTGAGCTCTTTTAATGATGAAGACTATATAACAAAGCAGGATTATTTTTGTTCCATTCCAACACAGTCTACAAAGGTTACAAAAGAAAGAGCAATGGATGCGCCGGCCATTGCATTAACAAAGGACTTAGAATCACATGGCCTAAGATTTCAAAACGGGAGGTACCAACAAGACTCCCCGCCTCAATGAACATATTATGCTTCAAACTCAACCTCGATTTTAAATTGTACTGCAGTCACTCTTCCACTTGTGAATCAAGTCGACGTTCAAAGTTCCTTTCACAGGAAAGCTCCCCCATTATCTGGGGAAATCACCACAACAAACTATTGAAGGCTGAGATGGTCAGAAGAGGCAAACGGAAACATTCAAACCTTGGTGCAAGATGTTCATTATATCCAACTGCCAAAAGGTCTCTATTGATAAGTTATCAGATAACCAACAATTAATGAGAAGGCCGCAGGGAAAGAAAAAGGAAATAAATGCGGAAGAGCAAAGAGAATAAGGTCTCAGTAGCTTGCTGAATAATAAGAAATGAGCGTAATCTTCTCTGGAGGAGGATCAAGAAGAACCCGATCCATGCAGAATTGTAATATATTAAACATAAACTTCAAGATAGCAGTATGGGAAGAGGTGTGCAATGGAAAACAAGCTTATTGGACAAAGACTTTTTATCTTGGCAAAAAGAAAAACTCAAGATATTTTCAGCAACTAATCAATGGTATGAACCAATCACATGTCCCAGTGACTAGTTCAAATCTAAAAAAGTCCCCCTGGATGAATTATCAGTCTGAGCATTAGAAGTCCTCTCTCACTCAGCTCACAGTATATCCAAACGCAGACCAGAGGAGCAGAGCCATATTTGCAGGTGTCTTTAGTCAATACCTTTTTGGAGGATCAAGGCCAGCAAGTGATTTAAAAATGCAAGAAAGACGGGCCCCAGGACCAAATTGGCTCGCTCAGGCTTTATTCAAAGTAGATGCAGCATTTTGGGCCGGCAGGTTAACACAGATATATAATTGTGCAATGTAACAGCAGCCTATTCCTGACTCTTGGAGGGGATCAATAATAAACCCTATCTTTAAGGAGGGTAATGGACTTCAACCAGGTAATTATTGATTTATAACCCTCCAAGATATTGAGGCTGATCATTTTGCCAGCCTGCTGCTCTTAGATCTTTTAAAATGGGCAGACGAAAACAAAATTGTCCCCCAGACCAGAAGGGATTTATCCAGGGTGCAGGAACGGATACCAATCTGCAATGCTTGGCCCTAGCAATGGACAAACAGAAGTATAAGAAACAGCCACTGTACTCATGTTAAGTGCATTACAAGTCAGCTTTTGACTGTAAATCGCAACTTGCTATGGCAAAAACTATAATTCTGGGGTATCCCGGCCTATTTACTAAAATAAATCCAGTAACTTTATCCAAAAACCTGGGCAAGGGTGTGAATTGGGGATGGATCTGGGCTTTCAAAAAAAATACAAATAGACCAGGGGCGTCTTTTGCAGAGGGCTGACGGAGCGGAGCCTACTCACCTGGCCGGTTTTACTGGGGAGCTCGCTGGTTGTTGGCTGGCTCACTGGTGCAGACGCTTCCCCTGCCCTCATCGCTGTTGTCGCTGGTGCCTGCAGTGTGTGTCGAAGGAAGTGCTGGACTACGCCTCCCAGAAGTCCCGCCATTGTCACCGCCCTCATACAGTGTTACTTCCGCGCCTGGAGGCGCTAAATTCAGACGGCTCCCTCGGTGGAGCGGGAGTCTTTTGCAGAGGGCTGACGGAGCGGAGCCTACTCACCTGGCCGGTTGTACTGGGGAGCTCGCTGGTTGTTGGCTGGCTCACTGGTGCGGACGCTTCCCCTGCCCTCATCGCTGTTGTCGCTGGTGCCAGCAGTGTGTGTCGAAGGGAGCGCTGGACTACGTCTCCCAGAAGTCCCGCCATTGTCACCGCCCCCATACAGTGTTACTTCCGCGCCTGGAGGCGCTAAATTCAGACGGCTCCCTCCGCGTCGCGGGACGCGCGCGGGCGGCGCCGGGCTAAGCCCGGGCAAAGGGCGGGCCGTCTTTGGCCGTCAGAGGCCGTCAGAGGCCGGGCCGGACCCTGTCCCTTTCGTCGCTACTGGGGCCTTGACTTCGTGGAAGGATTTCTGGGCACACATATCGGACTCCAAGACTCTTCTACCCGCCCTGCTATTCAGGTCTAACTATATTTAGTTATATGCTTGATTTTCATTGTTTTCTTTGTTACTGTTTTAACAGTTGTCACTACTGGGGCTGAGGTGTCCATTAGCGGTATTGGTGTGGGAAGTTTGGCCATCAGGCATTTTATTCCCTCACCCCGACCTAATATAGAAGAGTGGAGTAGCCCTGTACATCCCGATCATGGTTAAGCCAAAAAACACTCAGCGTAGGGTGGAGGGAGGGGTAAAGGGTACCCTTGACGCCTTCATCACACGAGCCGAGTCACTGCTAGCTCACGAGATTCAGTTGACGGAGCAGCGACTCTCACTGGATTCTCTAATAGCTAACAAACGGTCCTCTTTGGGGAATATAGCTCTCTGCCCCACGCCCGGTGGAAGGGCTCCTCTAACTCAAGTTAACCAAGTTCATCCAACCCAGCCTGACCCCACCGACGCATTAATGTCGGCAGAGCGCAGCTCACAGGGGGACCCAGAGTTAGGTGACTCAACCATACTAGACCTCACCACTAAAGATATGCTGATGCAAAGGCCCAGCACGGTCGATACCCAGCTGGGCATTCAAAATAACACATCGGAAGGAGCAGATCTGAGGGGGGCGTCCAGTGCTCAACTAGTAGTGACAGACACAGAATCCATACAGACCCCCATCAGGGAAGTAGTTACACGCTCTAAAAAATCCCAATC
The DNA here is from genome assembly GCF_964204655.1 of Triturus cristatus. Lineage (NCBI taxonomy): Eukaryota > Metazoa > Chordata > Amphibia > Caudata > Salamandridae > Triturus > Triturus cristatus. Next base: position 655,808 of record NC_140579.1, read on the forward strand.
GCTGACAGGGCCTTCAGATAGAGGCGGGTTGCACTCAGTAACTCGCACTACTAAGCCTAGTCGTAGAGGGCCAACAAAGTCTAGTAAAGGAGTCAGTAAGAACCCTGAGAGCATAGTATGCCCAACCTGTCAAATTGCAAACGGGGCGGTCGGGTTGCACGAAATCATTTTAGCAATTGGGGAAAAAATGGAACAGCTTTTACTCCAACACTTAGGCCCAGTAATGACAGCAATTTCCAATTTGGAAGGGAAAATGAGTAGTCTAGTAGACCCGGATAGGGGACAGCCATCCGGGATTAACCCACAGAGGAGAGAGGAGGGGTCAGTAGTGGCTGATCGCGGGAAAAAGGTTGCTATTAATACTGAACCTGAGCCCAGAGACCACAGAGAAACAACATCGGAACGAGTAAATACTAGTAACAGGATCCCGTGCTGTAAGGCCCAGGGTAACATGCGGACCCTTCCCGACCCTAAGGATGACTGTCGAGGACCAAAGGAGTCTGAGAATGCGCACAAGAATAATAGTAATGTCTGCGCCCAGAGCACCCCAGGTCTTCAGACATTGGACTTACCCCCTGCATCCAGCCCCTACTCGGTAGTGCTAGTAGGCGTGCCTGGTCTTAATAAAGATAGTGAAGAAATGACCAGCACACTGATCAATAAGGCCTCGCCCTGGCTACTAAATAACACATCTGTTAGGAGACTTCAGCACAGGCACATCCTTATGGCCAGGAGGGTGGCTTGGATCGGGAACAGTGAGAAAAAATTTGCAGGCGACTGTGTTATCGTTAATTTTAGGCACCCCGAGTTAGTAAGAGACCTGCTTGATAATCGCCATGGGGAGGGAGGAAATGGGTCCTGCATAAGGATGTTACCCCTGCACTTCTTTTACAGGGATAGTGCCCTAGCGATTGGGCAGAGATGGCAGGGGTCTCGGGCAGTTAAGAAATGGAGGGAGGATGCCCCGGGCTATGAAACAAACAGATTTGTCCTTCTCGCTAGTATTTCTGCCCTGGACGAACAAGACTGACTGATGAGAACAGGGAGCGGGGAGACTGAGATAGAACAAGACACCCACCGTAATACTGGAGATACATGCCCGCCAGGGGTACATGACTTGGAACTAGGGGCACTTGATTTGGATCTAGCAGCCGGCCCCTTATTAGGGCTGGTGAGGGAAGCGGAAGTCATGCCACCGTCAGTAAATTGCTTAGAAACGCGCCCTCCCCCAAGAAAGTTGACTGGAGAGATTAGGAAAATCCGTCTTCGTGCACGGTTCACGTCGGTTCCAATGGCGTCCGAATAACGAGATTAAAAAGATTCCGGCTGGTTAACTAATTGACACGCTGCTCCTGACTAGTACTTTCTACTCCGCCCAGGAGGAATAAGGGGGTTATAGATGCATACATAAGACACCGTATACACCTGCAAATCTTCCCATTGGACGTTCTTTTACCATCCATTAAAAGCCTTGGTTGCGTACTTTCAAACTGTAGAGAGCTTTGGTCCTGATGAGGATCCCCGGTGAAGGGATTCGAAACGCGTTGACCCACCTTGACTTGTCTTCGCCTTCGGCCAAATAACTGCTAAACAATTTAAAAATAGACGTTTTTGAAATAGTGCAAGTGTTATTCACTGATGGCCTGTTGTTAGTTTTTGTACATATAAGTGTAAATTGTAAATTGAATGTTGTCTATCGTCTGAATGTCTGAGGTACGCTAGCTGTGTGGTTATTCATATGTGTTTATGTAATGTAAATATTTGAAATGCACCTTTTTGGTTGTTCTTTCTGATTATTTTTTTGTATATGCTTGAATCTCTCTAATATAACCGTGCAAAATAATAAGAAAAATTTGCATAAAAATATCTTTGATTAAAATCAATCAAAAAATGGATAAAATGGATTTGTTTAAATCAGTTCATTTGTTAAAATCTCTTTGAAAGTTCAGTGCAGCAGCGGCACCCTCTTTTGTTCTATTTGATTATCTTGACTTGGCCCTGCTGCCACCGAGTCAAAACCCAAGCTTGTCTTGCTAGCTGCTTGGAGAGATTAGGGGCCAGACTCAAACCATAAGGAACTGAGGATGATTTCCTGGAACATTGCAGGGCTTGTAGCAAAGATTCAAAATATAGAATGGATACATTTTATTAAAAAATACCATGTCATCTGTCTCCAGGAAACATAGGAAACAAGCAATAATGCGTCATTTCTTGAAGGATATACAACGTTCTTTGTCCCGGCCCGGAAATCATCTATGGGCCGTGCCAAGGGTGGATTAATTATGTATGTGGCATTGACGCTGCAAGGGAGGTGGCAAGACCTGGGGTGGGACTCATGCTGTCTCCAGGGTGTAAGATACTCAATGAAGGGCTTAAAGCTCATTTTTATAAACTTTTATAATGCGGGACAATCTTTGTCAAATTTGGCTGAGCTGGAGGAGAGACTGGTCAGCCTACATGACACAGGGGATTCAGGTACCCAGTTAATCCTTATGGGGGATTTTAATTGCCATCAGTGCCCCTATTTGAAATGGGAAGATGGTACTTGGGTCGCCTGTCCTTCTACCGAGGGATGGCATCCGGAGCATTCCAGAGAGGGGTTGGCTCGGAGTACAATTTTGAGTAAGTTTGCCTTAACCCACACGATGGATATGATAGAGTGTGGGATGTTCAACACAATAACTCCCTCCTTTAAGGGAAGGGGAAGCGATTCAATTATTGATTACATCTTTATATCCAACGTTTTAAAAAGCAGGGTGGGCCACTTCAAGATTGTGCCGAGTGCGTTTAGTGACCACAACCCCCTGGCATTGTCATTGGTGGACATGAACTACAGCACTAAAGTGGATAAAAAGACCACCGTGGGCAAATATAAGGCAAGGGACCAGGGGAGGAGAATTAGATGGAGCAATATTGACGGGGAAGAACTCCATAGAGTTCTCCTCGCCAATGCTGATAACCACACCTGGAGGTGCCTAGATCCCACTGTAGAGGGGATGGATTTGATCGCAGCGTTCGAGGGCACTGCTCAGCACATAGACAGCCTTTTAAGGAGCAAACCAAAGCCTCAGGCAAATTTTTGCCCTAGATGGTTTGACAAGAACTGCTCAAGGGCCCATAGGGACCTGAAGATGGCACTAAAAACAGTCCCAAAGGACAGAGGAAAGATCGCTGCCTGCAGGACTCGGTACAAAAAGGCTACCAAGTTGCGGAAAACTTCCTTACAACTTGAGGCTTGGGACTCATTGAGAGAGGCCGCAGAGCATCGTGACATGAGTAGTTTCTGGAGGGTAATAAATGCCCCGTGCTTCCAACCCTCAAATAAACCCCAAGTGGTGTCTCACATCTTGCCAGAGGCATGGGCGGCGCACTTCACAAGTCTATATAATCGAGGTGAACCTGAGGAGCCGCCAACCCTAGTCACAGGACTTTCTACCTGCGACTGGACACTCATCACGGTAGCGGAGGTCAAATTGGAAATAGATGGCCTGGAAATGAGAAAGGCGCCAGCGCCGGATGGGATACCCCCCGATTTATTTAAAAGTCAGGCAGATCTCTGGGCCCCCATACTGACTAGGGTGTTTAATACAGCCATTGAAGTAGGCATGCCCAGATCTTGGTCCACGGCCGTGATCGTGCCAATATTCAAATAGGGTAATAGAAATTAACCACATTGTTATCGCCCAATATCCCTTATAGATGTCACGGCGAAAGTCTTGGGGAGAGTCATTTTAAACCGCTTAATGGTCTGGGCTGAGGAAAACAATATTATCACGGATGTCCAGTATGGGTTCCGAAATGGGCGCTCCACAACCGACCAATGCCTTAACCTTTATCACCTGGTGGCAAAGTATACCGTGGCCAGGGAAGGTACAGTTTACCTGGCATTTATGGATCTCTCAGCAGCATTCGACTGTGTTAATAGAAGAAAGCTGTGGGAAATCTTGGGAGCCATGGGCGTGGACCCAGGAATGATCCATGTTTTACGGATGCTCCATCAAAACACCACGGCACGGGTCAGATTTACTGACGAGGGGAACGTCACGGAGGACTTTCGGTGTCGTGGTGGGGTGAGACAAGGATGTATCCTCGCGCCTTTTCTGTTTACGCTTTACATCAACGGGCTCGATAAGGCCCTTGGAGCCTTGGAGGCAGACTGTCCCTGCATTGGGAGGAGACGCATACCCGTCCTCCTATATGCAGATGACGCGGTCCTCTTGGCGCGCACAGGAAGGAGTCTGCAGGCCCTTATTAGTGGATTTGTCAGCTTCATGGCAGACCTAGATTTAGTACCCAACCTTTCAAAGTCATACATTATGGAAGTGGGTAAAATGCCTTCTAAGAATTGTAGTTTCACTATAGGAGCACACAAACTTGAGAAGGTAAAATTTTTTAATTATCTGGGGATCCTATTCGATAAGGATCTCAATTTTAAATCCCTTGTAAGACACAAATGTAGCCAACACCCTAGTGCGGTGGGGTCAATCATGAATTACGCAAGCAGACTTGGCCGCTGGTCACCTAATGAAATAGCGCATTTCTATAGCGCGGTTTGTTGCGCCAAGACTCTGTATGGGAGTGAGGTGTGGGGTTTTACAGACAGAGAAAAAATCCAACTGGAGGAAAATAAGTTTTTAAGGAGACTCCTGCAAGTGCCTCAATGTACCCCTTCCTTTATAGTCCATGAGGAGCTGGGCATTTCCTATCTTAGTAAGAGGGCTTGCCTTAAACCTATTATTTGTTGGATTAAAATCTGGACAAACCCAGAGGCAAGTCTAAGTAGACAAATTTTGGAGGACTGCATGAGGGGGGACACGGGGTTGCAAATACCCTGGCTCAAACACGTAAGGGACGTATTAAATAGATTGGGCCACGCTAACCTTTTTAACGACCCCTCTACATTAGTCAATAGAGACAAGGGTGTCATAAAGGTAGATTTTTTACGGTATTCAGCCAGGGTTAGAGAGGACAGAGAAGGGCAGAAAAGCACAGTAAGACAATACCAGCTCACAAAATCATGTTTGGGCATGGAATTTTACCTGTCCAACATACACAATAGACAGGACAGATTCCTGATGACTAGATTCAGGTTAAATCTTTTACACCATATCCTGTCAGTCCCAGCTGGTTTTGTAAGCGACGTAAGTACAAAAGGGTGTTGCGGCTGCGATCTAAGATCTCCGCAAGATACCCTCCACTTCGTCTTAATCTGCCCCCTTTTATGCATACCCAAGGTCCCGGTTTCTAAAAACTATTCTAAGACGTTCCAAAATCAGACAGGCTAAAGTGGCTCTTTTATTTCTTAAACTTTCCGCCGACCCCTTTGTTCTATTCAGCACCGTACACTTTCTGCGATTGGCTGTCAAACTAAGAAACACTAGAGGAGAGGACTAACTGTGTGGGTCGCATCCAAGTTTGCAGGACTTAAAAGTCTGCATCCAGTCTCAGTTTGTACTAACTAGCGCGAGAAAGCTGTATATAGTGAATTAAAGTATGTGACTGTCTCGTTTTAATTTGTATGTATTTCGGGGTTTTTAGCATTATTGATTTTATGTGTATTGTGTATAATGATTCAAATTTTTAACGGAAGTAGAATTGTTTTATGATGTGTATCTTTTATGGATATTTATAATACCCGAATAAAGATTATTTGAATTTGAATTTGATTTATTACCCTCCAAGATATTGAGGCTGAACATTTTGCCAGCCTGCTGCTCTTAGATCTTTTAAAATGGGCAGACGAAGACAAAATTGTCCCCCCAGACCAGAAGGGATTTATCCAGGGTGCAGGAACGGATACCAATCTGCAATGCTTGGCCCTAGCAATGGACAAACAGAAGTATAAGAAACAGCCACTGTACTCATGTTAAGTGCATTACAAGTCAGCTTTTGACTGTAAATCGCAACTTGCTATGGCAAAAACTATAATTCTGGGGTATCTCGTCCTATTTACTAAAATAAATCCAGTAACTTTATTCAAAAACCTGGGCAAGGGTGTGAATTGGGGATGGATCTGGGCTTTCAAGAAAAATACAAATAGACCAGGGGCTAAAGCAGTGGTTCCCAAACCTTTTCGACCCGTGGCTCCATTGCCCATGGCTCCCCACTGTTACTTTTTTGGAGTGTGGGGGGATGAAAGCCCGCCCTCGGGAGCACTTGCATTTTTCTCCCTGAAAATAATTGGGATGAAGCTGGTGAAGGTATTATAATCATGTAAACAGGGTGTTTTTTATCACTAAGGCGTCGCCACCAATAAAATATTCCTAGTTACACTCCTTTGCCCATGTCTTTTTTAGAGTACCCTCTCAAACTTTTTTATCCCACTTAACAGTGCTAGATAGGACCCATATGCATGTTGGCCCCATTGCCAAAGTGTTTCTGCACGAACAATATTTGCATGCACTTCCATTTCTAACCATGTCTTGTGTGCCAACACACCTGTCTCAGCAGGGTGACTCACGATTTTTTAAACCACATAAAGCTTTATTTTTACTGTCTCCTGCCCAAAAATTGCCTCCAAATCAATGCAAGTAAAATACATTCTGCTGGTTTTGTGATTTTCTTTTTAACCGTCCCTCTTTCTTGCTTCCAAATGTTGGCATTATGCTGTATATGGTGTTTTTCTTCCCTGTGCTTAAGGAGAGTGCACTGAAAGAAATGTGTACTGGAAGTACCTATGATTCAAGTACAAATGTCAATACCTAATAATACTTAGTGTGTTTAATAGACAGGACAACTGTACTTTCCTGATAACTTGCATTGGTGTAAAATGCATTTGGAAAAATACAAAACGACTGACGAGTCTAAGAAAATAAATCAGGCATCTCCCGCTTACTTTGGGAGTGTTGGAACACGGGGATCCAGTGAAATATGGAGGTCATCTCCCTCAACATGCCATCAATTAAGTACAATATTTACAGCTTTAGGCATGTCACTTACAAATCATCAACATCATGCGTTTAAGTCTAATTAGTTTAACTGAAGCCAACAGACCCTTCAACAAAGGTGACTGGGTTAGTCAGTCCTACTGTGACAGGATTGCTTGGCACTTTAGGAGTAAAATTGATCAAATCTTTGACCACTCTTGCAATCTTATCTTGCCAGTCTGTCACGGCACAAGGGCTGGTCATCCTGTCAACGATGCGGCATTGGCCGTCTTTGACACTTTTCTCCCAGTGACTACAGCTCAAATCAAAGACATTGTATTAACCACTAAGTCAGGCTCCCCAAATGATCCTTGTCCACCTTCAATATTTAAGCTTGTTCCTGAAATCACTGGATCCAACCTCACCAACATCTTTAACACCGTGTTCAGAACAGGCATCTTTCCATCGATCCGGAAACAAGCTTCCATTCTGCCGCTTTTAAAAAAACACAAAGTTGGACACAGTAGACCCAGCCAACTACCACCCCAACTACCACCCCATCTCCAGACTTCCTCTCCCCGCCAAAATAATCGAAAAGGTTATGAATACCTAATTAAACCAGTTCATCAAAAATAACAACTGCCTTAAAACACTCAATTCGGGTTCAGATCGGAACACAGCACCGAGATGGACCTGATCAAGGCTACTGATGAACTTAAGTCTATCTTGGACGACGAAGGATCAGCCGCTTTGAGCCTGTTAGATTTATCAGCAGCATTTGACATAGTGGATCACTCTATCTTGATGCATCGTTTGGAAGCAATAGGTATAAAAAAATCTTGCCTTAAAATGACTATCATCCTTCCTTTCTGACCGTGGAAACGCATTTAAAATATCCTCTTTTTCCCTGCATTTTTTGCCTGCCTTGTTGTGTCTCGCAGGGGTCTTCGCTCAGCCCCACTCTTTTTAACGTGTATGTTGCAGAATTGGGCCGACTTGTCCAATCCTTCGGCTTTCCACTCACCTCGTATGCGGATGACATGTAAATCGTGCTTTCTGCTTCAAACAATGCTAACGACACCAGTCATCACATCCAGAGCTGTACGAGACACAATAACTCTTGGATGAGCAAGCATTGTCTTAAGCTCAACGCCGGGAAAACCGAGGTGAGCATGTTTGGAAATAACCCTCATTTCTGGTCAGCATCTTGCTGGGCTGCAGAAATGGGACCTCTTCCTGGCCCTACAAATAAGGCCAGGAGTCTGGGGGGTCATTGTTGATGACAGTCTAGATCTAGGTAAACAAATAACTTCGGTGGTCTCTTCACCTTACAACACCTTAAGAATACTTAAGACAATACTCATTTTTCTTCCCACCACTGTCAGGAAGACAGTCCCATCTACTTTAATACTTGCCAAAATAGACTATTGCAATGGCTTTTTTTACTGTCTCCAGGCCCAATGTGTTAACAAACTGCAAGTGCTTCAGAACTCAGCAGCCAGACTTCTACTGGGACTGCCTAAGCATCACTCGGTCTCCCTGCGTTGAAAGATCTCCACTGGCTGAAGGTAAAGAATAGAATTAACTTTAAGTCTCTCTACATATTAATCCCTCCATGGCTCTGTACCTCCCTTCTTGAAGAAAGCCCTCTCGGTATACCCCTACTAGGAACTTAAGATCATCAGGCTTGTTCAAAATAAACACCACTAGATTCAGGAAATCTAAATGGGGAGGAAGCAGTTTCTTGGCTGGAGCCTCTAAATCATGAAATCTCCTCCCATTACACATTAGGTCACCTCCCTCTCTTCTTCAATTCAGGAAGCTCCCGAAAAAATGGCTATTTAATCCGTAGGCTTTCTTTCTTCTCTCACCTACGATTGCTGAACTGGCGCCAAGACACCTCCGGGTATACAGTGCGCTTTATAAGTTCTGTTAACATAACATAACATTAAATGTATTAAAGTGCTTGCTGAGCGGCTCCTCTGGCTAGGCTTGACGGCTCCCCAGGGAGCCACGGCGCACAGTTTGGGAACCACTGGGCTAAAGCAAGGATATGTGTTGGCCCCATATCTATTTTATTTGTTTTTGGCCGATCTCGCAATCTTGAACTAAATAAAATAACTTCCCACGCACCAAAAATAGGTACTATGCAGATTTTGTATGCTGACGATGTCATCCTGATGAGTCAGACCAAAATTCGGCCTACAATGACTAATCGATAAATTGTATTCTTACTCTATAATAAATGGCATGACAGTCAACCTAAAGAAATCAATGGTGATGGAAGTTAGCGGTAGAATTAAAAAAAAAAAAATGGAAGAGTTGGTTCCTATGTGGAAACAACTGGAGCTGACTTCTACCTACAGATGTCTGGGTGTATTATTCAATGATAGGGCCACATTCCAACAGCACAAGAAATATCTGCAGAGAAAAGCTACTACCTTGACCTTTCAATCTCTACAAAGAACTTTAGCTGGACCAAGCATCACCTCTGTACTGAAAGTCATCTCAACTACACCGATACCCGGCATTACATGTGAAACTAAGTTTTTCGAGGGAGAGATGCCGTCCTGATTAATACTGGATCGGCAAGAGTGTTTAGATCATTATTTCATCTTCCTCTAAATGCATCTCCAGCTCAGATAAGATTGGGATTCGGATTAGTTAATCAAGTATTGCAAGAAAAGGGGCCTAAATAAAAACGTTGTACAGAATAAAGTAATCTTACAAAAACCAACAATGCCAAGCCGTGTGGCAGGAATTACAACAGAATAAGGATGCGCCCACCTGTACTTATCTTAATCAATCAATTGAAGACCTAGAAATCCAATCTCTCTGGCAAAATTCTATTTCACAAGCAATCTTCAAAAGAAAGTGTAAAAATCTCGGTAAAGAAATTACCGCTCCTTAAAGATAAAGAAATGTTGGCTTCTAGATCTCACATTCGGTCTTTGATTAACGAATATAAGACACATAAGCAACAAATGTATTTAGAGGCAGAATGGTCGCGGTTCTTCAAAAATTGATTTAATGCATTACCCTCTTGGTCGCACCCCAGGAGAATGTATTGGAAAAAGATGGAATAAGTTAAAATCGGACTTGATCTGCAAACTGTGTAAATCAGGAAATGAAAATATTATACATATTGTACGCCTGGCCTTAGCGGAAGAACGACAATCAATGCTGAAAGTTTTATTCAATGAACGGGGTGCACGAACTTGCCGACATGTAATAATATCGACTCCTTCAGACTCTATCCTGAACTGAAAGACATAGAAAAATGCTATGATTTGCTGAGAACAAATTATTATTAGCTATACATAACATGTGAAATTGCATAGTATGGCATATCAAGTCTAAATATTGGCACATTTGCTTATTATTTTATATTAAACACTTCTTTTTTAGAATGATGTATTTATATATATACACACACACACGTAATGAAATAATTATGCATAAATGAAAAGGACTTTACCTCCTGTCTGTCTGTGCAATTATCTTCATCTTCAGACCCCTCCGCAACCCCTCAAACCCCATATCTGCACCTGCCCCACTCCAGGCCCGGACGGGGGAGAGAGCCTGGAAAGGTCTGCACAGCTTTCTACTCTGGTGGGAGATGGTTAGCACCTTCAGCTGTGAATATAGAAATGGACTGAATAATCTGCGGCGGTTAGTGACATGTAGAAATGGTGCAGCGTCATGCGAGCATGCATAAAAACGCGCTCTACATGTGCACCCTTCTATTATTGCCGCCTCTGTACAGTCGCCCAATGTACTTGCAATGTAGAAAGTTCTCGTGACCTGGAGCTCTTAAAGCGTCCTGTGTGCACCATGTGTGTTATTAAGGCGGGATGGGGTGTTGTGCCATACATCGTGTGGGGTAAAGCTTCTGTGCTAGTGCCCTCATACGAGTGTGAAGGAGTCTGAAAACAAGTGCTCAGAGACGCCCCTTCTTCCTGTCTGTGCCCGCCATCTTACAGATTCATTTAATGGATTGGGGGAGAGGAGGTCACTCCTACCGCGGCCCCCACTCAGAGGTTTGCGAGGGGCGCCTCTCGGCGTGGGGCTGAGATAAAGGTTTGAGGGATTGGTGGTGTTCTATATCCTAGTCCCGCATTAAAGCCTCCCACCACAGCACCGGCTGCTCACGCTCCCCAAAACCCTTGCCCATATGTGATGATGGCCAAGCTACTGGTGGCTTAAAAAGAAGAGCTTCCTGGAATATTTTACTTCGTACAAGAAGCGCCTCGTCATAATCACAGACAATCAAGGCACACTGGTGGCGACTTCCAGGAGCTCACCCAAACATGTACCGTGATAGACGCAACTTGCTTCCTAAACCGTCCCCAATCGCTGTGTACTTCTCTTTGAAAATTTGGTGTTTCTGTGATTTATTGCGTCCATTTCATTTGGAAGTGTCTAAAAGTAAAACTGGATATGGTCTGTGCAGTCTGGTACTCAGTTGCCCAAAATGAATCCACTGTAGACAGTAAACCCACCAGTGGCAAAGACCTTCCAATGACTTGTGACATCATTAGTAACTAAGAATTCACCACTGACCATGACCTCACTAGTTATTTACCGAATTAATTACAGTGAAATCGTCTTTACCACTGAAATCCCTAATCACGGTGATGTCACTAGTGACCGTGATCTCAGCAATTGCTGTGACCTCAAGAACAACTGTGACTTCACCAGTGACTGACATCACTAGTGCATTTGACCTAATTTGTGGCAGCAGCCTCATGGCTGTTACTTCACAAGTAACCCAGACTTTAAAATGATTCTAACCTCATCAGGCACTGTGACCTCAGGTACATACATAAGAACAGTTGCAAACTATTAAGAGCTCGCAATAGTCCGCTCACAAAACATATATAAATCATCAATTTTACCAAACAAACATGATGTGCAAGACAAAATTATGTTATATTACAAAATATTTATTTGATGAGTAAAAGACAAAAATTGAAAATTGTTCAAGGGAACGTGTAGAAGAGGGGTGCTAAAAAAATTAGAAGGAGTCAAGAGGACTCACAGTTTTCAAAACAGAAGATAAGGGGCATATATTTACACAAATGTACAAAAACTGATAATGAATGAACAGTTCAATGCAACCTGGCCATATTTAAAAATCATTCAAATTTTTGAGCTAGAACAGGGGAATTGGGGAGGATGGTCCAGGTGCGAGAAGGGATAGCATCGACGTTTCAATCTGACTTAACGGCAACCAAGGGAATTTGGTGCCTCAGCCATGCGGATCTTCCTCAGGACAGGGGAAGGAAGGGAGAGTAGACCCTATAGAGTGAAAACAAGGGAACTTAAAACGGGTACCTATGAGGGTTACTATTACTTAATGTCTGCACATCAAGGGAAAAGGACCCACCTCAACAAGAATCATGTGGTGCTCAAGGGGTCCAATGAATGGCACACCGATACCTGAAAATTAAATAATTACATTGGTTCCCAAAAATGTATAGCAAAGGGTCCTTAATTCCAAAGGAAGGGTATGGCGACTTACTCGGGTTGATGACAATATCCAACTCTGTTTGGGATTCAGTTTGTGGTTGGCGAAGAGATGGCGCTATTGAGATCCAGTTCGTAGTAACCGTGCATATAGCACGGGTCACGTGATTGAATTAAACAATCTAGGACACAGCTTATTTTAATACAGCTAAAAAAGGGGAGAAGAGTGAACTAAGTTAAGGATTCTGTCCTGAATACGTTGTCAAGCTCTTTAACCGAGCCGGTTAGAAGGGTAATTACCTTGTGGTGCTGGGAAAAGTCTACGTTCGAATGAGTAAAAATTGAAATAGTGATAAACTGATTTTATTACCATTTTATTTTACATGCTTTCTGCAGCAGTGCATGGGAGTGGTGTAACACTCCTCCGCTCTTATGTACGAACTGCTGCAGTGACTAAGATGCAACACTTTATCACGAGTAGTGCAAGTCAGTTTTGTGTTAAGGCCACACATCATCTTTTCCACTGGTGTGAACTGCGCCTCCTCCTCCAGGTCTGCCCCCTCCTAACAGCCTGATTCATTCTCCTGTACAAAGGGGGTTTCACGAGGACTCCTCTACTCTGCGGCCCGCATTGTACTGTTCCACCCTGGGACTGGCCAAGAGGGCTCTCCTGGGCTGACCGGTCTCTGTCCTGTTGCTGCCCATGGGGATCTCTGGGTGACTGAGATTCTAGGCGCTTGATAAGAAATTACACGGCTTAGCCAGATATCACAACTGTGCAGGCTAAGTCCGGGGTCGGAAAGACAAGCCTCTTTCACAAAGCTACTCTCTCAAAATTGTCCCTAAATGTCCGGGATCCTCTAATCACGCCAAGAGCTCTCAGTAAGGTCCAGGGCGCTAACTGGATGTGTTTAGTTAAAAAACACTTCACATTGGAGAAGCTTGGACGAAGGAGCCAGGCTGATAAAAAAATTATGTACTAAAAGAAGGTGAAATGCTTTTACAGCCCTAGAAATGTTGCTGAAACCTCACGTTTCTTGATCATTCAAACACTGCAGTGCTGGTTTCATGTGGCAGGTGCTGGGCTCGGTTCCACACGTTCACATGAAGCCTAGCTTCAATGCTGATGGCTGTTAAGGGGCAGGTGGGCTGTGCAGCACAAGGGGGCAGTTACATAGCAGGGGAAGGTGGGCTGTGCAGCACAAGGGGGCAGTAACATGGCAGGAGCAGGTGGGCTGCATAGCACAAGGGGCAATAACATGGCAGAATCAGGTGGGCTGGACAGCAAAAGGAGCAGTGATATGGTAGGGGCAAGCGGGCTGTCACATATTGCAAATCTATGTATAGGGAGCAACCTGTGTGGGTCACACACTAACAGCGCAGGAGAAGAGCATCATTCCTGTCTGAATTCCTCCGTGTTCGAGCACACGTGCTTTGAATAAAGCTTTTTTCACACTTGTTGCACAGAAAGAACATACTTGAGTGCAGCACTTTTGAGTGCAGCATTTCTCGTACTATAGAAAACTCTTTTTTCAGCCATGCCTTGAGAGAGCTGCAACCTCCTTGGGGAATTCTCTAGCGATTCTGTAAATACATTTTTTATAAAAGTATTTTCCCATCAGATCAGATCATCTTTATTCTGTATACATTAAATAGTATAACCATAAAAGCATACAATAATATATATTTGAAAAATCCATCAAAATTCATAGGAAATTCAAACAAAAAAGTTAAGTATCATATCCCAAGATATGATTAGCAATTAGGGGTGGGCGAAAAATTCCACTACACCGGCGGAGTTTTGCCCAATCCACGTTCTGCACTGACTTCCGAAACACTCTGTGAGGTGACACAGAGCGGAGTTTTCGCTCTGGAGCATCTCAACACTAAGTTGGTAGGCGCTATGAGAAAAAAATTGGGCGCTATACCTCCTCTCGGCAAGATTCCTCAACGCAGGTGTTAGCAGCTGGTGGCGGCCGCTCACGTTGAGAAATCTGCCACTCGAGTAGAATGTCTGTTCGAGAGGCAGAAAGCAGCAGCGCCCTCTGCTGTGATGCCTAGGGCCATTCGTGCTGATTTTACAGCGCAGGACAAACTCCCAGCACAAAAAAAAAATCAGTGGGAGCAGTGCGACTCAATAGACTTTGCCGCTTATGGAACTCCGCACAGCGTGGCAGAGTTCTTCTAGCACTTCGCTGAGTTCTGCGGAGTGAAACTCCACCCAGGTCTACTAAGCATGGCCTAAAAGAGATGTTCACAGTCCAAATTCATCCTTTTGTGGAAAGACAAGGTTCATATATTTACTGCTGACCACCATAGAAATGACATTAAGTAAGACCCAGGCTAAAAGAAATAACAAAAATATAGAGAAGCACTTAGTTCAGATAAAAACAACAAAGAGTGGACTTTCCTCAATAAGCAAAGTGCAGCCGATCCTTACTGAACAGTTCCAACTACAGGAAATACCAGATGCAGTTATTCCCTTCCACACTAGCTTTCTCAGACAGGTGGCAGTAGGTGAGAATTTATAAACGATCAGGCAAATAAACGTCAACTGAAGAAGCAGTAAATAACACAACGCAGATCTACAACTTATTTTCCCATCACTGGTGTAGGGATTAAACTGTCAATTGATATGAATACTCATTTGAAGTTCAGAATACGTTTTAAAAGTTCAGGCCTCGTGAAAATTCTCTTGTGATGTTGAAGATATCTTTTGTGAAACGATCTTTCAACTTCTAGGGTTCCAACCTGTGTAGACAATCTAGGGTCATAGAATGTCCTTTTTAACAAACTTCTTATAGCATTCTGTGAATGCAAATGGCTTATCACCCATGGAACGTCTGGTGACAGTGAAGATCATTTATTCACCAAGCTCTTCTTGTACTGAGTGCAAGAAAATAGCTTCTCATCCATGTAAACTCTACGATGATACTAAAGGTCTGTTTCATAGATAAAACTCTTCACACATTCAATGCATGAAAATTGTTTCTCACCTGTGTGGATTATCTGGCTATGTTTAAAACATGTGCACTGATAAAACATCTTTTCATAATGATTGCATGAAAGTGGCTTCTTCGTGGGTTATCAGGTGATGTCCAAGATTTGACCTTTGAATAAAGCTTTTTCCACACACAGTGCACACAAAGGGCTTCTCACCAGTGTGGATTCTTCGGTGACGTTCTAAATCTGACTTGTAGAGAAATCTCTTCTCACACTCGCTGCAGATAAAGGGTTTCTCAATTGCACCCCTGTGGATTTGCAGGTGTCGTTCAAGTGTTGATTTGAGAGTAAAGCTCTTCCCACATTCAGTGCAGGCAAATGGCTTTTCATCATTTTGAATTCTCTGGTCTTGTTGAAAGTCTAATTTAAACTCAAAGCTCTTCTTAATATGGCTTCTCTGGTGACGCTGAAAATCTGACTTGTACACAAAGCACTCTCCACATTCAGAGCAAGGAAATGGTTTTTTAAACTCACCCTTGTGTATTTTCTGGTGACATATAAGCCCTCCCTGCTGAGTAAAACCTTTCCCACATTCAGTGCAGAGAAAGGGTTTCTCACCTGTGTGAATTCTCTGGTGACGCCGAAGAATTGACGACTGAGTAAAACTCTTCAGACATTCAGTACAGGAAAAGGGCTTCTCACCAGTATGGATTCTCTGGTGACGAAGAAGATAGGACTTGTGAGCAAAACCTTTTCCACAATAGGTACAGGGAAAGCGCTTCTTTAGTCCATGATATTTCTGATAGTGTAGATGATTCTCAATTCTTTTAAATGTATTTTTACCATCAGTGGAGAAGGTGTGCTTGTCCTCACTTTGGAGTATTCGATTTTGGTTAAGGAGTGTCTTTGGAATAGAGGTCTTGTTTTCATAGCATGTAGTGGACTCCTTCACAAGCATACTTGACATACCTGACATAGAATGAAAAAATAAATTAGGAAGAATATTTTCTTAATTAAACAAAAAACATCTCAGTTGTCCCCTGTGAAAGAGGGACAGTCATAACACAGACAAACAATCAATGATAGTCAAGAAGCAGAAAGATGTCACATTGTTCTCGGATAAGCATGTGCACTGAATGACAAATGTTATTCTGCCCTATTACTGACAAAACTCCATAAGTCCAATGAAAGCAAGTGTTGGATACCCTGAGTGACAAACATGTACCAGTCCAAACAAGCATTTGCAATGCAATAGGTCTCGCATTTGTGAGAGTTAAAGCTATTGGCATTGCAAATAACAATGCCTTTTATTTATCTGATTTGATAATTAACACATACATAAAAGGCATTGTCATTTACAATGCCAATAGCTTAAACTCTTGTAAATGTGTGACCTATTTCACAAAAATAAAAAAATCAGCGGCCATTGTCCTGGGCTGCTTGGAAAGTGAAAGCACCCATGGCACGCTGAATGTTGCAGGAAAGCTTGTTGTGCCTGCAGTAGGAGAAACTCATTTAAGAAAATAGTGCTTACAGACTAAATAAGAAATACCCTGTAACAACAGAAGTAAAAGGGCCAGTCCTCATGGGAGGCTACAAATGAAGACTATGCGGTACTAAGGAGGGACTAACAAGCCTAGCAACGAATCAGAAGCCAGCATTTACAAGGGACAACGACACAAGCCAATGAAAAATATGTGCGGAGAGTGGGCGGAGCTTCAAGTCCATACTCAAATACAGCCGGCCTTTCAGAGCAGCACCATGCGCTGCCCGGGCTTGACCTAAAAAAAACATACGGTCGTGGAGCAGGCAATAATTTGACAGGAAATGGAAAATATTCTGTAGAGGAATATGACAGGGGCCACACTCAGTAACACTTGTCAGAACACATTAAAAACTTAACGATATACTTCTGTTGAACAATAGCATGTCAACTATCCTATGAGGCTATTTAAGAGATGTCTTAAAGTCTTACAGTTCACCTGTGAAACACCCAAAAATTTCAGAACATTCAAACATAGCTCACTGAAGTTGACACATATTCATAACATAAGAGAATAGCCATTTACACCAGAGAGGGCAGATTTTGAGTAGCCAAATCCATTTTATGTTCTAAATTCCGATGTCAAATTTTCATAGTATTGGTGCGAGGCCTTGTATAAATCCATTTGGTCTCCTCGAAAATAATGCTTTTAAAATTATGGTAACTGAAAGAGAACTTGTTCATATATCGTTCATTTTATATTCTACCATTAATTTGTATTATAAGTAGTTTGTGCTCTAACCAGCGATGTATATCGTCCAGCATTTACAGCCACGTGCCCATTGTGTAAATAGGTACACAAATGTTGTACATGCCGTTTCGACATCGGAGTTAAAGTACAGAAAAGCTCTCCAAAGAAAATAAATGAATTTCCCATATTCGATTTGCAATTGGTACGAAAAAAAAGCACGCAAAACTATGTGGCAGAATATATCATGCAGCCATGAATGCGGCGTGGCGATGCTTTTTCAGAAAACGCTGGCACATAAATATGTGGATGTCTGCCTGTATTTGACTTTCAAGAACAGAAAATGAAAACAATATTGTGTCAGGATAGAGAACAGCTTCTCCGCCCTGCTCTGCTTGGTGCATGCCAGTTTAATATTTTTAAAGAACGCCTTATGCGTGAAAATGCTAATTCCTTCTGTTTACGTTTGCCTGTCAAGGGCAGGCTCCTCTCCAGAAGAATGAAATTACAATTTGCAGTGAATAAAAAGAGCGCAAGCCGCTAAATGGGCACGGCCCTGGTATGCATTCTAGAGACTGTGACTGTACTGTAATGAAACCTGCGACTCTTTTGTTCAGAGTGTAAGGAGGATGAATTAAAATGCTAATCCTCGGAGGTTCTTTTGTCTTTATTAAAGTGAGTGTCAAGCTCAGCGCAGTCTTTTTTTTCTATTCTGTTCTTTCCTTAAACTACTCTCGGCCCAGGACTACTTCCCTAGACAAATTTTGATGGGGCCTTGGTTTAATCCTTATCATGTCTGTGGTACAAAATAGCCGCCTGTCATTTATTGAGCAAGGCCCGGCCACCCCTGCCTTTTACTGCTCCCAGCCTCTCATGCAAAGTGCTAATACAGCGCGGGGCGGGATGAACGGCAGAACAAGGCAGCTGCAAATGAAATCACCCCAGGGAAGGTTACGACGAGATAAAGTTTTCGACAATAAGATTCCAGAGACTGCTGACTAGGGGAAAGCTCAATATTTTAGTCTCTGTACAAATTTGCTTCAATCTTATACAACTCCCATGCAGCCGCATCCACAACTGCACGCTGTAAACAACAAACACATCTATTTCCGTCAGTCCTGCTGATGCTACGAGAAAAGTAACGGGGCATAAGACATGCACAGATGCGGAGTCTCACTTGAGCCTGGCACTGCCCTCGGTTTGGCCCCGCTAACTTAATATCGTTGTTACGCAGCTATGGGTGTCCTGGCAGAGAGCTGGCTCTGGGCAGAGCGCCTCCTTTCCAGCTCATCTATTGATTAATGTTTAATAACTTAGTACAAAGAGGGCTGTTGATATAAAAAGCCTGGGATTTTTATGGGCGCTGTCAGGCTTGTGAAAAAACGATTATATTGGAACACTTGGCAAAAAACACTTAGATTTTCCCAGTTATGGTGTGCGCATGATGCCGCATAAATTCTTGATAGGGACGTAACTGTAAGCATGAGAGTCAGCCATTTGTAAGTTTCGGAGTAAGATGCTGCGTTTTTTTTTTCAATTGAAGGACATCTAAATGCATTTTAATGAAGAACTGGTTGGAAATCTAGTTAGGATGCACCAATGCCGGAGTAAAACTACAGAGGCCCAAAAACTGTAGGCAAATCACTCCAGCCCCCCTTGGGTTCATAATAGTCCTTAAGCATAAGAGATGTGCCTTCGGTGTACTTGTAACCGCCCCTAATGGAAGACCGAGAGGGGCAGCGAAATCATATGAAACAACAGGATGAAGTCATCCCTCTGTCAACCTTTGCCCTCTGCAGCCCGAGCAACTGCAGCCATTAATTTTGGTCTGTTGCGAGCAGGAGCCTCTCTGAGTGGTTTTATTGTAAAATATATAAGCTGTGCGAGGTTGAGCTAATAGAAATTAGAGTAATATGAGATCTTTTTACCGTTGGTAAAAAAGGCCTGTCCACTGACAACAATTAAAGAAACTGCCTCGGTGCCGAGCCTGCACCCCCGCAAGACAACGGAAAACAACGGTGAAGCAGCGGTGCAAGCGCCAATGAACAGCCGGCCTTCGCGCTACACCAGGCTCCCGTGGAAAGTGAAAGAGGGCGTCACCAGCCGCGTTGAGCCCGGGGAATTAAAGGGCCAGCGCATAACACAACTCGACTCAGAATACACAGGAAATGTATGAAGGCGAGACACAGTGGCGCGTGTGAGTAAGCTGCTGCATGACTTTGTTTGATCCACATGGCGCACAGGAGCCCATCAAGCAGAAGGGAGGTGGGGGAATCCAGCATGCTCGAAAGTCTCCAATTACAAAGGAAGACTACAGCATGCAAAACAGATGACACTGAAACAGATGGCACTGAAAGAAGTGCAAGCAGAGTGAAATAACACAGTAGTTAGGCGCCGCTGTCTTGGAACTACACGGAAGTTAGAAAATCACCAACAGCCAACAGAAAAGGACATTACAACAACACTGCCACAACTAAGCCAATGGCAAGGCGAAAGACAAATAACATGAAATTTCACTCAACATACAGATTACTTTAGGTCTCGCTGAGACAGCGCATGCAGCGCATGCGCTGCCAAGGCGAGACCTAAAAATGGCTGGTGTATGCTCAATGGTGCAAAATGGGCATGATGTTAAGCAGGCTAGAGCTGAAAAACCGCCAATTGATTACACAACAACTTCGATCAATCAGATTCTTCAGAGTAGATTACACCTTGGTTGTTAATTTGGGAAAACCATTGTGTAGTTAATATGTTCTGTTAGTCAGGAGTCTTTTGAATGTTTTAAAACAGGATCGCCTGTATATTTTAAGTGTCTCCCCGGACAGCTTTAGTCCTCTGCCTGATAATAGATTATCAATTTAAAAAAAAGACGACTTTGGTTCAGACACTTCAACTTTGGTTGCTTGCACCAACCACAGTCACCTTCAGCCATAGCTTGTGGAAAAGGTCATTCATACGTAGGGCATTTTTTATGTTTTGGTGGTGATTAGCAAAATAGTCTCTCTCCCAGATAAGGAAGCAGCTTCCCCAAATCACTAGTCTGCAATTACACAAGTCAGACGCTGCAGGAGAGTGTCAGAGTAAGTGGGTTTTTCTTCAATGTATGTGTTAGAGTGAGTGTACTTCTAACCTTAAGGCGTTACAGTGAGATTTATATTAAGTGGTGAACGGGATGGCCAAACTCCTAGATGGCCAACAAGAAGTGTTGCAAGGCTGCCTGGGAGGAGAGTCAAGAGAGCCTGGAGCATGGAAGAAGGGTCCAGGCAGCTGCAAAGAAAGGGAACAGCAGATGGCGTGGGAAACCAGCCTTGGAACCTCCTGCGTTATTAGTAGATGAGGTGCAGGAGGCGGCGGCCATGGACCCAACCAGGGAGGACACTGCCTTTGTAGGAGATCTGCCTGAGCCTGCTGGATGGCAAGTTGAGGGTGGACCTACCGATTGCCTAACCCCAGAGAGGCTGAGGTGGCAGGCCGAAACCCAGGCAACTGATGGCACCTCTGGAGATCACCTTATTTAATGGGAGCCTCCTCTACAGTGAGCCTAAAGAGCCTGTGCATGGGGCAACATGTGCTGGTGGTTCACCAATGTTACAGGGCCTTGCTACTGGGTTTGGCTCATGGGATTCCCCGGCAGGACATCTGGGACAGGACGAGGAGCTTTGACAGGTTTGTCACCCACTTTTATTGGCCCTCGATAAGGACAGTCTCAGATGCTTTCTGTAAGACTCGTCTCACTTACCAAGCCAGTGGGAAGACAGGGAAGAAGCTAAAGGTTTCCCTGACTCCCATGCCTGTTGGCATTTCCTTTGAGAGGGTGGGCATCAACATTGTTGGTCTCTGGACCCCAAAATTGCCCTGGGCAACAGGTTTACCCAGGAGTTGGTGGACCATGCCACATGCTTTCCATAGATCATCCCTCTGAAAATCATAACTACACCTGCAGTGGCTAGGGCCTTGATGAGTTTCCCCAAGCAAGTGGTGTCAGACAGTGGCATCAACTTCATGCCCATGTACATGAAGTTCATGTGGAAGGAATGTGGGGTAACCTAGATGTTCTTCACAACTTATCACCCCTAGACTAATGGGATTGATGAGCGATTCAACAAGACCCTCAAGGACATGAGTATGGACCTACCGGAGGCCATGTGGTGGAAGTGGGACGTCCTCTTGCCGTGGCTACTCTTTGCATACATAGAATAGTGTAGAAAGGAGTAGGACGGAGCCTTCTTGAACTCCTCCATGGTCACCCAGTAATGGCGCCTCTCAGTTTAGTGAAGAGGAGGTGGGAGCAAGCTCCAGAGAAGCCCTCTCAGGATGTGGTTAGCTACATGCTAACCTGCCGCAACCAAATGCAGACGTTCTGGAAAAAGGCTTCTGATAACTTAGAAGCTAGCCAGAAGTTGACAAAGCAACAATATGACCAGAAGGTCACTCTGGTTGAGTTTTAGCCAGACCAGAAGGTGAGAGTGATGGCGCCAGTTGAGCACAGGGCCCTCCAAGATCATTGGACAGCGCCCTATGAGGTGATTGAAAGGAAGGAGTAGGTTTCATACCTGGTGGATCTCAAGACACTCAGACACCCCCTATGGGTCCTCCTCCTCAATTGCCTGTAGCCCCACCATGGGGCATCTCGAGTGGGCTGCTGCTGCTGCTGAAATTGTAGCCATGGTCTGAAACCAATGGTTGGATATTTGAAGCGGGTTTGTCCCAGTGGGGCCACGGAGCTTTGCAGAAGAGGCCTGGACCTGCCATCTGTGACCTGAGAGGAGCCCTGAAGAAGTGCATCTCCTTTCTCTTCTATCATGGACAAAGAGTTGCATTCTTTGAAGTGCCATTTAGCGGACCTCCTGTGTGGCTTCAGAGACTCGACAGAATTCAAGAGGCTTTTTCTTGGAAGTACCCAGCTCAGCAGTGGCAGCTTACTAAAATTACATTTTCAATATATTCAATAAAAATTCTGACAGTCATTAGATTTCATTGTTAATAAATATAAAATAGGTGCTTGAAATGTGTCTGTAGCTGGTACAGGGCAAAAGTCACCACGTTTTCAGTGACCGATGATGGAGTAGGGGGAACCTCTCCCTGATCTTGTGTCATCCAAGGAGAGAGATGGGTCAGTGGATGGTGTCAACATCTCCCCTACTCTGACCCCAGAGCAGCAGAGGGACTGTCGCCAGCTATTGGGACAGTGTCAATCTCAGTTCTCCCTCAGCCCTGGGCTTACTAACCTGTGTACCCACGATACTGACACTGGTGACAGCTCCTCTGTCAAAAACAAATCTACAGAGGGTCAGACAAGGTGAGGGACAGCACCAAGGAGTGGGTCTCCAAGATGCTGGAGTTGGGACCACTCCAGTAGTCCCTGGTCCAGCCCAGTGATGCTGGTTCCAAAGGCTGTCCCACCGGGCACCAGACCATAACTCCAGTTCTGTCTGGAATACAAGGGGCTCAATTAAGTGACCCATCCCTTCAGATGATGAGCTCATTGATGGGAACTGCAAAGTTCCTGAGAACTTTTGTACTGACTTGAGGCTCCTGGTAGATTGCCCTAACTGAGGTAGCTAAATTGAGTATAGCGTTTCCACACCAGAGGCCACTTCGAATTCAAGGTAATGCCCTTTGACCAGAAAAATGCCCCTGCCACCTTCAAGAGGCTGGTGAACCAGGATGTGGCTTTAAATGGAGGTCTTCAGAGCTCCTTACCTGGATGCCACAGCAGTAGCAGTTGGTAAGACACCCGTTTCAGCTCCAGGAAGTGCTTCAGGTTCTGCAACACGCAGGCCTTAATATCAAGGCCAGTAAGTTTCAGATAAGGCAGGAGTCTATAGTGTACTTGGAATGCCTGATGGGCAGGGGTAAGGAGCTGTCCCTCCAGGCCATGATAGAAACCATTATGGCCTGGAAGCCCCCCAAAAGGCAGACAAAAGTGAAGGCATTCCTGGGCCTCACTGGTTACTGCAGGAGGTTTGTCAAGGGGTATGGTACCACTGTTGCACCTTTGAGTGAGTTGACTTTGAAGAAGGAGCCAAGAAAGGTGATCTGGACAGAGGAATGCCAGAAAGCCTTTGACTTCCTCAAACAGGCCATGTGTACATCCCCTGTAATCAAGGCCCCGGACTTTCCCAAAGCATTTATTGTGCAAACTGATGCCTCACAGTATGGCATTGGGGCAGTATTGTCCCAGTTAAATGAGGCAGCCCTAGACTAACTTGTAGACTTCATCGGTAGGGGGTTACTTCCCCAGGAACAAAGATGGGATTGCCATTGAGAGAGAAACCTTTGCTGTGATCTGGGTGCTGAAGAAGCTGAGATCATACCTGTTTGCCACTCACTTCCGGGCTCAGACAGATCAGAGGCTCCTCAGATGGTTGATGCAGATGATGAAATTGTTGAGGCCGTCCATCTTCCTACAGGGAATAGAAGTTACGATGGAACACCGTCCCGGGTGAGACCACGTAAATGTGATGGTATCTTGAGGTATTTCTACCTTATTGATGAGAACTCCTGGGAGATTGGGTAGTTCTCTTCGCTTTCAGCTGGGGAATATGTTCAACACTTACATATTATGCACCCAACCTTCTGAGTAGCAACACTTAGAGGTGAGTTATTTAATATTTAAAATCGGGTTTTACTACAGGTCAAAACAGTGATTTTGACATGGGTTCATGAGGCGTTTGGTAACCCGCAGGGGATAGTGTGCAGGGCCTGCAGGCAACACCACACCGACACACAGCAAAAGGATTTGCACAGCATGGGTCTTGGCACCCACAGGGTTGGTTGCAGCAGCCAACCCCCGCTGTGCATGGGCAACATTTTTTTAAAGATAAATCTGTAAAGTGAGGGGTGGTCGTCCACTAGGGGTTAGGAGCCCATGGGGGGAGTTGGTTGCTGGGCCTGGCCAGAGGCCAGGCCCTGCCGCCAACCCACAACTGCACACGACCAAAAGCTGTGTCCATTAGGGTAGCCGGGAGTATATGATTAAAAAAAAACCACAGAATTGTATTTGGTCCCGTTGTGGGTGACCCAGAAGAGAAGCTAGTGACTCATCTGGCTCCTTATATTTCTTGTCCAGTTTAGGAACCACTACTGCAACTGTAGCTGGGGTCTGCCTCAGCTTTCTTGTCTCTTTGCATGTCGTCACAGTCATATAGACAGTCATTTTGTCTGACTGCCATAGGAAGCTCAAATCTTTTTGCAGTGCTTTCAACCAGGGTATGAGTTACTAATGTTGTCCGGTGTTGAGTCAATCGGTGGAGGTGTTGTTGCATCTAGCACCAGCAGAAACAATCATCCTACTCCTCTCCTCTCTGTATATTTGAGCTAGGCAATTATCCTACCTCGTGCCCCAACAAAACTTTAACTCGTTCACTCGCCATCCATTGCTAATTACTTCCCGTATTACGTCACGCATGACGTCCTATGACATCATTGATGACAAAATTGTGCATGGCCGGACGTAAGTTATAGTTACTTTAGGGTACGAGTTAGAGTTATTTGTATATTTCAGTGGTTTTGTTTCTTTAAAACGGTACATCTTAACGGACATTAACAACTAACTGTAACTTCCCTTTAACCTTTGTTTTTTCATTGAAAGAAATATAAATATAATATCAAGTCAAGTCAAAAAAACTTTATTTCGGCTATACAGCCATAAAAGCACAATACATATTACAATCCATAAAATATAATTGATTATTCTTACAGAAGTGATGGAGTCAGCAGAAATATTCAAAACATCAATGAGTTCATAAAGAATAGTATAATGCATTCTTATTATAATATTGGCTCTCGCCACATAATCTATCCGACCCCCCAAGATTGGCATACATAATTATCAGAATATTACAGGTCACCTTAGTGGGAATTATAAAAGTATTCAAACCTGTTTTTTACAAAAAAATAAGTTAAAAGAAAAACATTAAAATTGTTTTACCTAAACAAAAATGTTATTACAATTCTCTGGATGAAGCTAAATAGAAACATAGGACAGTTACTTTATTAGCGAATAACCAGCATCTAGTTACGCCCAAGCTCTTTCCCCTTTAAGATACCTCCACGTATGCACCGCCGCAAATAGAAATTTCGAGGTAGCGACTACAAATAAAGGAAGTGTTTCATATTTAAGTAGCCTTAAGACCTCAACATAGTTTCTAAGCCAAAGGTTCCTACAAAGTTGGAGGATCCACTTCGATTTGGGCCTAATATAAGCAGGACAAACGAGCGTCACGTGGAGTTCTGTTTCTTCGGAGTCAGAGCAGCCAGGGCAATCAGCCTTGGTTGCACCCTTCCATCTATTCGTAAATGCACGGAGCGGTAACGTACCGTGCCTAAATTGTAAATACAATTTTTTAGCCATGAATGGTTGGATGCTATCCAGGGCCAATTCTAATTTGTACTGCTGCTTAAGACCCAAAAACTTGATGTCAGACAGCATGAATTTGTACTTTGTGTTCTTCAAAAGCAATCCATCCTCAATGGGATTAGGGGCGTACTTCTTGGTAATCCCAACAACTGCCTTATAAAAATATTCTCTGTAGCCGACAGAGTATAAAATGGGCTATGGACCCAGAGTTCAGCTCCGCATAAAGAGGCTCCCCTCGCTTGGATTTTATAGATTTCTGCCGGGGGACCAACCACTTTCTGGGTGCAGTTTTTGTGAACTTTCAATATACCACCCATTGACTGTGTTAATTTCAGATTGGCCTTCTTAATTTGAGTCCCTCAATCCATCTTGTCATTAAGTGTAATACATAGGTAATCAAATATGGATACTCTCTCTAGGGACCTACCCTCCATTTGGGGATGCGAACAATTAATGGTTTTGGCGTGGAAAACCATATATTTAGTTTTCTGAACATTTATTTCCAAATTTCTATTCCTGCAGAATGCGCTCAACTCATCCAATACACGCTCCATACCCATTGATGATTTAGACAGGAGCAGCGTGTAATCAGCAAACATTAAAGCCGGTATTTTACGATTAGCTAGCCTTGGTGAGTCTATGTCCTTTACTGCCAAGAGGGTCTCAATTAAGCCATTTAAAAAGAGGGAAAAAAGGGTTGGCGCTAACACGATCCCTGCCTTACCCCCTTCGCCACAGGAAAAGGAGCAGTCAATTCTCCTTTCTTACCGTATCTTACCATCGCATAGGTGCCTTCATGTAGGCGCTTCAATAATTGGCAAAGATAGACCGGTACTCCCATATCGGGGAGAAGACCCCATAACTGGTCACGCTGAACCATATCAAAGGTGGACTTAAGGTCCACGAAAGTTAAATTAAGGCTACCCCCATCCAAAGTTACTGTTTTCCAGTGGATTAATTGCAATGTAAAAATCTGGTCGATGGTCGAGGTTTTAGGCCTAAATCCCGCTTGCAGCGGGGTTAAGACATTCATCTCGTCCATCCAAGATTGCAATCGCCCCAGGAGAACACAAACAAATATCTTTTGTGAAACATCAATAAGGCTTATTGGCCGTTAATTTGCTGGGTTTAGGTGGAGCCTTTTTTTTAAATTGGGATAATTTCCGCACCAGCCCAAGTCAAAGGGAGTGCCATACCCTGAATGATAGCATTGAATAGTATCTGTAGATAAGGAGCCCACACCACCTGTTCGTTTCTGAACAGGTCACCAGGGATTCTGTCCAAACCCGGTGCCTTATTAGGAAGTAGTTTGTACAATTTTGGACGTTAACATGGCGCTGGGCAAAGTGGTGGGTCGCTATTTAGGGGAATTTGATCTATGTCTACTGATCCATGTACTACAGCTTCATCCAGAGGCATAGAATATAAAACTTTAAAATGTGATCTCCACGCTTCTTTCCCCAGATTTGGTTCAATCGCGGAGTTGCCTTCGGAGTGGCCAGTTTTAACCAAATTCCAAAAGCCTCTCATATCTCTAGTGTCCAAAGCTATCTTAATTGCTTCCCATTTTTCTTTCTCCCAAGCTGCTTTTGCTTCAATAATGGTATTTTTATAGTGTGACCTGTCAATTCTGGTACGTATAGGGTCCTTATTCTTAACCCCTAGTACTAGTGTACGTTTTGCTTCCCTACACGCTTTATTAAACCAAGGGTGTTTAGGTTTGGGATCGTAATTGTTATTATTTCCATGATTATAAAAAAACTCTTCCAACTTTGAAATCATGTCCCGCTGATTCATATTTATCATCAACAATGATTCCTGGCCTTGATGATTTTCGGACACACAAAAATCAGTTTCTAAATAAGGAATAGATTGTGTGTACAAAGAAGCCATTTTTTCATTAGATGTAGCAAAACTCCCCCAGCGCACTTTTCTACCCCCTTCTATTGTAATTAGGGTTGGGGGAGGTTGAATTAGTAACCCCTGATCTCTCATGAGTTCGGAGTAGGCTATCACAAGTACCAACGGATTGTGATCACTTTCACATCGAGGATGGACCACAAAATCCTTTTTTTTTTTTTAACTTTATTTATTCAGTTTCCAATAAACATACACAACTTTCATCATAGGCATACATTACAAGGAGCAAATAAGCCAAACAGTGTTCACAGCGTTTACAGTGGCATATAATCATCATGTTAGTCCGGATGGGTCTAGAATAGTGTTCCGGCTCTGTATTCACAGGTTGGGGAGAAAACATAACAATACTGAGGCAGTGCATACGTATCTTAACCTTGACTTGTATGGCGCACCCGGGTACCCACATCAGCAGCGCCAGAGCACACCCTCAGCTGTAATTCACCAGACAATGACCTTATTCGAGAAGATTACCATGTCACAAGTAATGGAAAGACGGTTGCAACCCAGGCCCCAAGACACCAGGAGTGCTAATTTCCACCTCCCATAGTCTCCACAAATTATGTTGCGGACTCCATGGTGGCAGCGACGGTGGCGGCGTTCGTATCCAAAGGGTGTGCAAGATGATAACTTTTTAGGGGCTCCCATATATCAGCGGGTTTAGAAGCAGTAGGAAGAAGTTCTGCGTATCTGAGCAACGTGTCCTGACAGTATAGCATATCCTGTACCCATTCTTTAAACTTTGGAGCTCTGCCCCTCCCCCAACGACAAGCCACACACCTCTTTGCCAAAAGGAGAGCGACAGTTATGAATTTACGGTAAGGCCTTCCTATTAGTTTGGTATATCCCAATAGCGCTTGGAGTGGAGATGGAGTTAGGGGGGTATCAATCATCTCAGAAAGGGCCGAGTATACCAGCAGCCAGTATCGCACAACGTCAGGGCACTCCCAAGCCAGATGCAGAAAATCTGCTGTTGGAGCACGACAGCGCTCACAGAGATCATCCACTCAGAGGCCGAATCTATGCATTTGAACGGGGGTGCAGTAAAGTCTATGAAGAAATGTATAATGAATAATCCTGATTCTACTGCTGGACAAGATCTGCTCCCAGCTCTTCCTCCCACCTAGCGCGCGCTTTGCAAGGCCCGGAGTTGAGTGAGGTGTGCATGGAGTGATACAATTTAGAGACCGCGTGTGCTGGAGAATCAGCCTTTAGCAGCTGGTGCAGGGGATCCAATGTAGGTGGTTCGTCAGGGAACGTCTCAGTCACTGCCTGAATTCCACTTCGGAGACGGATATATAGAAAGGTGTCCAAGGAGGTAGGTGTCTGGTCCCCAAACAGATGCGCTAATGAGCGAAAACATCCCCCCAGGTCTTCACTTTTAATTTGGTCATGACATTTTTAAACAATTGTTCCTGCAGCAGAAGCATGGAAGGGCATGGAAGGGTGGTACACTAGAGGGAGCAGTGGGGAGTAGGCAAATGTCGTCAGGGCTTTATGTGCAATATAACGCCAAGCTAATATGGAGCAGGATACAGGGGTGTGATATGTAACCTGTGCCTCGGGTTTACTAAATAGTGCCCCGGGTTTACTAAATAGTGCCCCTTCAAGCGGGACAGGGTCTGCCAGCCAGTGTTCGGCCGCAACCTGGGGCATAAGGGGGGGGGGGGGGGATGGATCCAGTAGTAGACGAAGTGGGCCTGCGCGCTTTGATAATATCGCTCAAAATCCGGTAAATCAATACCTCCCTGAGCAAATGGGCGGGTCAGGGTGTCCCAACTCAAACGAGGGCGTTTACCTCCCCAAACTAGCCTGATGAGCTCAGTACGTAAGGTTTTAAAGAAAGGCTTGCCCGGGTGAAAGGGAACATTTAAAAATAAATAAAGGAGTTTCGGGAGAGTGACCATCTTAATGAGGGACGCTCGTCCCGCCATGGAGAGAAGGAGCGTGATCCATCTCGCCACGCAAGTCTGGATATAGTCCATTGCACGTCCATAGTTCAGTCGCATTAATTCTTCACGATCCCGGGAGATCATTATTCCTAGATATCTGACTTCACTGTCACACCATTGCAATGGGTAATCGAGTGGGAAGATTTTTGCCGCCTCAGTAAGAGGGAATATAGTGGATTTACCCCAATTAATATGAACCCCAGACAGGGCAGCAAATCGTATGAATTCCCTCAAGCGTGGGTTGAGATTATTGGATGGGTCTCTTACGTAGAGCGTAATGTCATCCGCGTATAGGGATATCAGGACTTGTCTCTGGAAACAGCGCAGAGCTTTATCCCGGTGGTGCTGACAGAGCCTGGCCGCCAGAGGCTCCATGGCCAGGGCGAATAAGAGGGGAGACAGGGGGCAACCCTGACGCGTGCCTCGTGATATTGAAAAGGCCTCGGATACCCTGCCGTTAATACTCACCCTGGCTACTGGTTTATGATAGAGGATTGTGATCCACTGCAGAAACACTGCAGGGAGTCCCATATTGCGTAATATACAAAGGAGGTAGTCCCACTCCAGTGAATCAAAGGCTTTGGTGGCGTCTAAAAAGACTGCCACCATTGGTAATCCAGAGTCGACATTTTGCAGGATCGAGAAGAGGGCGAACAGTAAAGGGAGAAAAGTGGCAACCCTTAAACAGCCGGAACATTACAATGCTTGGGGGTGCAACTTAAACCAGCATGTACCGTAGTCTCTGCCCAACGGACAGAGTACAGACAGTAGAATGAGGCTAGGGACAGAGCCAACAAAGAAAGACAAAGAGAGGTCCACCCATCAGTCCAATGCAGAGGTAGGAGAGTGGGACCTAGCCCACCCCGACGGGGACCGGGTAGTTCCAGGGGATCGCCCATTTTCTTTTAAAACGTTTTCCACCTGCGATGGGTTGTGAAATAGGATCTGTTTGCCCTGGTGGACTATACGCAGCTTGGCCGGATACAGCATTGTGTATTGGATATCACGCTGGAGAAGCCTCTTTTTTACCGCTGCAAACTTTCGGCGCGCATCCTGCACCGACTGCGTGAAGTCCGGATAGAAGGAGATCGTGGCATTTTCAAACTGTACCGGTTGTTTTTCACGGGCTAGTCGTAGTAGAGTGTCCCAGTCTCTGTAATTCAGAAATCTGATGACCGGTCTAGGGGGTGCACCGGGTATGGGCCGAGGACCGAGAGAGCGGTGGGCCCGCTCGACAACCAGTTGCTTAGAGAATGCCTCCAGGCCAAAGATATCAGATAGTAGCTGCTCAATAAAGGTTTCCATTCTGCCCACATTGGTGGATTCGGCCAACCCAATAAGGCGAACATTGTTTCGGCGCGAACGCGTTTCTAAATCTTCGTTTTTATCTGCGATCACCTTTAGGAGCCTCTCCATTTGCGACATTTTGGTGGTGCTGGCCGTGGCCCCATCCTCCAACCCATAAACCCTCTGCTTTGCTTCCTTCAATCTCTCTTCTTGTTGATCGAGTCGGTGCACCACGGAGTCAAGGCGTGTGGACATGGTGTCTATCTTAGGTGAGACACCATGAGTGAGTAAGAGCGCCTTCCAGTCTACCTCAGCGTCATCCCCGCCATCTGAGTCGGCACACTCAGCTGAGGGTGTGCGGGATTTTTTCTTTTGAAGACTCAAACGGGAGCTTAGATTGCCTGGTGTCGGTTTTACCCATGTTGGTGACAGGAGAAGGGCAGGCCGCGGCGACAGGACAGCAAGTTGGGGGCCTTCAGTTCGCCGCACCACCCAGCAGAGCCAGCAATTGCACCTCCGCGGACAGCAGTATTGGGTACCTCGAGGCACCCACCCCAAGCCCCAGTAGGTGGGCGGATTTAATGCAGTGTTGTGTATGCCTCCGATGTACTACAGGCTGGCCCCTGGCTGGTGAAGGGATGTGTATGGTGCACGTGTGGCCTCGACGCAAACAGTCTCCTCCTCCCTTACAATCGGTTGGAAATAGCAACCACGATGGCCCAAGCAGCAGCCCCTCAGGTGAGCCAGAATCAAATATTAAATGGGGCGCATGGGATTCAGCACGACAGAGTCTTTGGGGGCATCATCGATTCTCCACCCACATATGCATCTCTCAGTAATGGCGGATCTCGTCCTCCACTCCAGTGTCAGGGGGCCGTCGGGTTCTGAGTGTAAATGTTCTCGCCCGCTTGCATCCTCCTCACCTCATTCAAGTCGCGGATCCCGCAGCTCCGTACCTCCGTCACCAAGGCCTCAGGCGACAGCTCCGCGGCCTACTCTGTCCCCGCCTGTGCCTTGCGGCCCGTCGGCTCCAGCCAGTCCCGCGTGCCCGCGCATGCCGCCGCCGCGTCCACAGAGTCCCTGCGGCCCTTCCGGCAAAGAATGCAGCGCTCCGCGCTAAGGATCGGAAGCACGAATCGGTTCAAGCCTTTAACCGATTATGCCTGCACCCAATCTTCCAGATTCCCGGACGGAAAGCAGATTTTGGTGCCACAGGATGGAATTAAGGGTATTTTATTCGCCCGGCTGGCGAGAGCCTCACAGGTGTGCGGCCATGTTGGTCTGGCGCCACCTAGCGCCCCCCATGGACCACAAAATCCTTGATTCTAGACCAATTCTCAACATCTACCAGAATATAATCAATTGTAGAAGCCTGTCCCAATTTATTAAAAGTTGGGCTTCCCGGACTGTCTGAAGAAAATCTACCATTACAAGCCCTTAGCAAATAAGTAAGGGTAAGTGAAGTCACTTGAAGAACAAGCGGGGTCCACCCCCTTGTTGGGCAGATATTACTGGAATTGACCACACAGATTCATCTTCACTTTTAACGTTGACATTTAAGCCATTAAGAGGTTCGAAGTGGCAATTGAAATCCCCCCCAAATATAGTATGGACAGATTCTGGTATAGTAAGAAGAAAAGAGGCCAATGAATCTATGGTCTGTGAAGTTTGCCCCATCCTCACAGGGCGAGAATATATATTGATAACAGCCAACTTAAATATATCATCAAAGAAAAGGAGAATGCACTGGATATCCAGAGATTCCGTATCTAGAACTTTAATTGTACAACCCAAATGAGTAGCCACCCAGATGCAGAGGCCTCCCAAGGGTGTCCCTCTAGGCCCTGCCAATTTTGGGGCACAACTGGCTGGGTGTCTATGTCTTCAATTAATACAGCTGAAAGATCCAGTCATTCGACTAGATCTAAACTGCGGTATCTATTACTGACTGGAATATTAAAGGACGGGGTTGTTTCAGAGTCTCGGCCCATATTTTGCAGGTTACCAGTCTGGGCTCTCATTTCCCACTTTTTATAGACTCCTCCCATTCTTTCAGTCAGGGGACTAGGGGGATAAACATAACCCAGAGAGAGCGTCTGAATGCCGCTAATCTCCCCGGATTGACCCCAATTCAAAATATATTGGACCACCCTAGTGTCCCTAAAATTAATCAGGAAACAATCCCTCGGAATATCTTTCCGCCTCTGTCCCAGCCAACTAACCCGCCTAACAAAGAGAATTTCACACTGTATTAGGGGTGGGAGCGGTCTATGTTTATTTAGCCAAAAAGTAACTTTATTTTTTAATTCTGAATGAGTCTCCCCTCTACCTTTTTCTAACTCTGGTACTCCAGATAAAATAACAGTGTAGGAGGTCGAGGCCGGGGGTAGATCGGTGCACGTCAGGCTAGGTTTTATTAAACTTCTATTGGATTGTCGATTATTCCCAGGATCACTTCTACAATTACTGGAAAGATTTTGTTCCACTTGCGGTCCTAAGATTGTTGGCAAGGTCATAGGGCCACGAGCAAAGTCCCCCTCCTTATATGCCCCATGATGTAACACAACTGGATCTACAGTTTGTTGAGTAGGGGGGCTAGGTTCCATTAAGATTTTAGAGGCTGGAAGGGCAGT
The DNA here is from genome assembly GCF_964204655.1 of Triturus cristatus. Classification (NCBI taxonomy): domain Eukaryota; kingdom Metazoa; phylum Chordata; class Amphibia; order Caudata; family Salamandridae; genus Triturus; species Triturus cristatus. The sequence continues at coordinate 689,468 of NC_140579.1, forward strand.
GGAGGCAGGTACATTTGCGTGATTGCTTTGGTATGTGGGAGCCTGCTCAGAAATTTTAAAGTTATCCAAGATGTTAGAAATACTAGCTATTTTGCTCCCCCATATAGCAACCAGTGATGTAATCTTCTCAATTTGGCTCTTAACCACCTCTAACTCAGATCGTACAAGAATTTCAAAATGAGTTTTAAGTTCTTTAGCCAAATTTGATGCCCACATTGGAGGATCCACTGCAGCTAAGCCATTTCCACCAGTAATATGGCCCTCTGTCTGGGTCTTTGATGTTATTCTCGAAGAGCTATTCACTTGCTTTTCCCCTTTATGAGCTTTTTGTTTCTTCTGGCCACCTATCCTGATTCCCCCCCCCACACCCCATGTCATGTTTATTTGAATTTCCAGAAATTACTTTTTCAGGTGAGGGCCTTAAATCAGGAGTGGTCGAAGGATTTGCTATTTGAGAGGAATCAAGATCTTCGATTTCCAAGGTTATTAGGGAGTTTGGAATCCTAGGCGTTAGAGACAGCCGTCTTTCAGTGCGTTCTATCGCATTAGAGACCGCCCCAATTGCCTGCCGTAACATTTTATCAATGGCATGGTTTCACAATGGGCGTGCGCACAGTGGCTTTCTGGCGAGTGTTAGGCCTTGTAGGTGGAGAAGTACTGTCCCCCATACTAAATTATAGCTAAACCTCCTTTATATGGGAGTAGTACAAGAATGATTATTCAAGTGAGTCAAAATAACACACTCCCTACAGTTAAATGAGTACCAAAAAGCCAGACCTTCACTCTTTCCAAAACTCCAAAGTTCAACAACAATAACCCGATGCCCAAACTTTTATCATGTAAACTCACGTAACCCAACTTATCAGGGGAATGGCCCAGCCCAGCCTCGATCGGTCTCGAACGGGCTCAGACGGCCCCGCCCTTAGCCAGAGCTTCGCCCGGCACGTCCCGCGCTGCGGGTGAGGAGGCTGCGCTTTATGCGCTGAGGTGGAGCGGTTCCTCCCCCTCGTCAGCTGGTCCCAGAGCAGCTGTGCGAGGCCACGTTGCACCCTGGGAGATGGCGTTCATAGGGTGGTTTGAATGGTCATACAGCGAGCAGCAGCAAAGGGCACGTCCAGGAGAAATGTTGGCAGGTATCAGAACCCGCAGCCAGATTTCACTCAAACACCGGTAGGGCAGAAAAAGGGTTACAGGGACCCACGCTGCGGGGGTAGAGGCTGCGCTTTATGCGCTGAGGTGGAGCGGTGCCTCCCCCTCGTCAGCGGGTCCCAGAGCAGCTGTGTGAGGCCGCGTTGCAACCTGGGAGATGGAGTTCATAGGGTGGTTTGAACGGTCATACACCGAGCAGCAGCAAAGGGCACGTCCAGGAGAAACGTTGGCAGGTATCAGAACCCGCAGCCAGATTATAATATCTTACACATCTCTACACATCTATATCTACATATTTGTATATTTTTGTTTTCATCCATTGAAACTTATATCAAATTTCCGTAAAATCTGCTATGATAATTGCTGTAACAAGCCTCCTTTAAATCCACCCCTTAAGTTTCCATGGATCTGTACAAGGATGCATTAATTCTCAGACACACAAAGCTTGTTACATTCTCTACTAACTTGTAACTAACCACACCTTATCATGCTCACCTGAACTCCTTATTTCAGGTTTTGTTGTCTCCTGAACACATGATTCTTCCTCTGGTCTTGTGCTCAGTGAAAACACTGCTGTTATAAGTGGATCCCCTGAAAAGAGGAGACATACCATATATAATTGCATGATAGAATGACTGAATAAACACAATGAGTTGAGAAATCCACGAAGCATAACCAAAAAGCAACTATCTGAAAAGAGGCCTTAAAAGATGAGCTGTAGAACGCCACGGTGTATACAGTACAAAAAATCCCAAACTCTCTAAGCTAAACTGCACAAACTGCATATACGTCGCTGGCGGCCATGGTGGAAACACCATCAGTTTCTTAGAATCATACAAAAAATGGGCAAAGGCAATTAATACAAACTAGTAAAATAAACTTAATTTTTGGTAAATGAAGGAAAATTACTTTATTCTTTGGTAATCTATGAAACCCTTTTTCAGAAGCAGGTCATTGGTTATGTGACATTTAGGCCAGGGGGAGAAAGGAAGAACTTAAATTGTGAAGCAAACGTTAGAAGAACTTGAACTTCTGAACACCGTGTTACTGATGCTAGCTAGGAATGCCCCCAATACTTAAGATGACTATTCACGTTGTAAAAGTTGTGGCTTTTACCTTCGCATTTTTTTCTTGTACAAGTAAAGCACAACATCTGGGAAACTTCTTTTAAAATGGCTAAAGAAATTAGAGGGTTAAAAGATGATCTGCTTGTACGATAACCACAGTGGTAAAACCGTTACCTCCAACTTTGAATTCAGTAGGATTTTTGTTTGCTTTAGTTATGGTATATTTGAACCCTCTCTGAGCCTGAGGTGCAGCAACACACTGTCTAAGACAAGGCTAGACTCAAACTCTCTCTGAGCCCGAGGTGCAGTGATACACTGTCAAACACAAGGGTAGACCTGAACCTTCTCTGAGGTGCAATGACACACTGCCCAACCCAAGGGTAGACCTGAACACTCTCAGAGCCTGAGGTGCAGTTACACACTGTCCAACCCAAATGGAGCACTGGTCTGATACAACAAGTAGGCTGATCCTGACAAAAGTCTGGAGGTCAAAAAGTTCAGAAGGGACTGCCACTTTTGGGAAGAAAAATCCCTTTCGAGTGGGCTTCTGCTGAAATTGTAGCCGTGGTGTGAAACCGAAGGTCATATACTTGAAGCAGGTTGGTCCCGGTGGTGCCCTGGAGCTATAGAGAAGAGGACTCGACCTGCCATCTGTGACCTGAGAGGAGCACAGAAGAAGTGCATCTCCTTTCTCTTCTATCATGGACAAAGAGTTGCACTCTTTCAAGGGCCATTTAGCGGACCTCTTGTGTGACTTCAGAGACTCGACAGAATTCAAGAGGCCTTTTATTGGAAGTACCCAGCTCAGCAGTGGCAGCTTACTAAAATTACATTTACAATATATTTAATAAAGATTCTGACTTAGTCATTAGATTTTATTGTTAATAAATAAAAAATAGGTGCTTGAAATGTGTCTGTGGCTGGTACAGGGCAAAAGTTATAAAGTATGTACGTTTGTTATACCTTGACTTTTCCTATTTACTAGTTATAGTCTGATCAGTGACAATTTTGTTTGGGCCCAGTCACTGGGTGAACATAGCATTTCTAATGTCACACATGTTCAACTCTTACATATTATTCGCCCTACACTGTGAGCTGCAGTCAAGCTACACAGGGCAGGACTAAAGCTACTTTTCACTTCCACTGTAGCGGATGGCACAACAAGTGCCGTAGTTCAGAGGTGACATGTAACTTTCCATGCTATTAATGTGCATTTCTGCACCATATAATGGGATCTTATAGAACAGTTAAAAGTGCCAATCTAGTTTTCAGACGTTTTTTACATCTTTTAGGGCCTCGGGTGCATACACTGGGCACCAGGTAGTAGTGTCCCAGAGTTAAAGTGCAAGGTTACCAGGAGGAGAGTCCCAAACAAATGAAATACTGGGAGTGACCACCTATTGTCCAACACAAGAAGTGCAACAATTTAGGACTTACCCGCCTCTGGGTCTGCACTGATTTCTTCAATTTCCTGACCAAGATGATCAATAAAAGTTGAAGCTGGCTCTTCTTTTTTCCTCAAAAAAAATAGCAGAATGACGAAAAGAAAATTAGGTAGAACAAGTTATTGACAGTTACAGGTTTATACAAACCGAGTTTCATCTATTACAAACATACAATTTTAGACCAATAATATTCTTTCTATAAGGTTAGGACCATTACCTTTTACAAGTTCAGAAGATCTTGCCATTTGAATTTTGTATTAACTATCTAAACATGGACTTTTCTGCAAGTAGGTGAAACTACTAAAAGAAAGGACATGATGTTCAGAAAATAGATCTTCTCTATACACCTATTCTCTGAGGTGCATTACTTTGATTGAATGCCAAGTCTCCTAGAGGCAGTTTTGCAAATCAAAGCTGATTGTTGTGTTTAAACTAACACCCACTAAGACGTAATACAAAACACCCTCGTCTTTTTTTCAATCTTGCTTATCTCTACAAAAGATTTACGCCAGACATTTCAGTTGTTAAATTGTTTTCTGCTGAACTAAATTTGATATGGGTTTGGGCTTATATACTCACTTTAATGTTGTTTTGGTGCAACACTACATATGCCAAATGAACTTTTGTTAGAGGAATGCAATTGCTTTTCTCAGACTACAAAAAGAAAGCATAGAATTCTTCACAGAAACCTTGTTTTATGTTTATGCAAAAGATTGTTTTCCCCATGCTCGAGTTCAGCCACACCTTATATCAAGAACGGAGGCCCAATAGTCTAACAATCCAGTTTCCTGCAGAGGCACAACAATTTCTGCACAGGTGAATAGGACAAAGGCTTCCTGAAAGTCAGAGGTTTGTGGCAGTATAACATCACAGTGATGGACACTATTCCACATTCTTGGCTAATCTTGCAATTGGAGCGGGCTACAATGGGTAATTTCCCATTACAAGGGTTCGGAAGGGAAGAGATATTTCAATATTTCCAATATTCTTAATTCTGCGAAGACAATCTTTTCTTTCGTCTGTTTCCTAGGGGCTGCTCAGTTGGACATTTCCTCCTCTATGTATGTGCCTCTCAGTGTGTGCTCAATGCTGTGATTGGTAATCATAGCCTTGTCTAGTGTGGACATATACCATATGTGTGCCTCCGTGAGTGTGCAGTCACTGCTGAGAAAGGTAAGCAGTGCCTTGTCTAGTAAGGACAGGCACCTTATGTGCGCCTACGTAAGTGTGCGGTCACTGCTGTGATTGGTAAGCAGTGCCTTGTCTAGTAAGGACATGCAGCTTGTGTGTGCCTCCATGAGTGTGTGGTCACTGCTGAGAAAGGTAAGCAGTGCCTTGTCTAATGAGGACAGGCACCTTATGTGCGCCTACGTGAGTGTGCGGTCCCTGCTATGAACGGTAAGCAGTCCCTTGTCTAGTGAGGACATATACCTTATGTGTGCCTCTGTGAGTGTGTGGTCACTACTGAGAAAGGTAAGCAGTACCTTGTCTAAGGAGGACAAGCACCTTATGTGTGCCTACATGAGTGTGCGGTCCCTGCTGTGATTGGTAAGCAGTGCCTTGTCTAGTAAGGACATGCAGTTTATGTGTCCCTCCGGGAGTGTATATTCAATGCTGCAGTCAATAAGAAGTGCACTGTCTAGTGGAAACGTACACCTTGTGTGTGCCTCCATGAGTGTGTGGTCACTGCTGTGATGGGTGAGTAGTGCCTGGTCTAGTAAGGCATGCACCTTATGTGTGCCTCCATGAGTGTGGTCACTGCTGTGATGGGTAAGCATGCCTTGTCTGGTAAAGACAAACGTTGTGTGTGCCTTCGAGAGTGTGCGGTCACTGCTGTGATGGTTAAGCAGTGCCTTGTCTAATGAAGACATACACCTTGTGTGTGCCTCCATGAGTTTGTGGTCATTGCTATGAACGGTAAGCAGTGCCTTGTCTAGTGAGGACATACACCACGTTTGTCCCTTAGTGTGTGTTCAATGCTGCAGTCAATAAGCAGTGCCTTGTCTAGTGAGGATACACCTTATGTGTGCCTCCATGAGTGTGTGGTCACTGCTGTGATCGGTAAGCAGTGCCTTGTCTAGTGAGGATACACCTTATGTGTGCCTCCATGAGTGTGTGGTCACTGCTGTGATTGGTAAGCAGTGCCTTGTCTAGTAAGGACATGCACCTTGTGTGTCCCTCCGTGAGTGTATATTCAATGCTGCAGTCAATAAGAAGTGCACGGTCTAGTGGAAACGTACATCTTGTGTGTGCCTCCATGAGTGTGCGGTCCCTGCTGTGATCGGTAAGCAGTGCCTGGTCTAGTAAGGCATGCACCTTATGTGTTCCTCCATGAGGGTGGTTACTGCTGTGATGGGTAGGCACGCCTTGTCTGGTAAAGACATAAACGTTGTGTGTGCCTTCGAGAGTGTGCGGTCACTGCTGGGATGGTTAAGCAGTGCCTTGTCTAATGAAGACATACACCTTGTGTGTGCCTCCATGAGTTTGTGGTCATTGCTATGAACGGTAAGCAGTGCCTTGTCTAGTGAGGAGATACACCACGTTTGTGCCTTAGTGAGTGTGTGTTCAATGCTGCAGTCAATAAGCAGTGCCTTGTCTAGTGAGGATACACCTTATGTGTGCCTCCATGAGTGTGTGGTCCCTGCTGTGATCGGTAAGCAGTGCCTTGTCTAGTGAGGATACACCTTATGTGTGCCTCCATGAGTGTGTGGTCCCTGCTGTGATCGGTAAGCAGTGCCTTGTCTAGTGAGGATACACCTTATGTGTGCCTCCATGAGTGTGTGGTCCCTGCTGTGATCGGTAAGCAGTGCCTTGTTTAATGAAGACATACACCTTGTGTGTGCCTCCATGAGTGTGTGGTCCCTGCTGTGATCGGTAAGCAGTGCCTTGTTTAATGAAGACATACACCTTGTGTGTGCCTCCATGAGTGTGTGGTCCCTGCTGTGATCGGTAAGCAGTGCCTTGTCTAGTGAGGATACACCTTATGTGTGCCTCCATGAGTGTGGTCCCTGCTGTGATCGGTAAGCAGTGCCTTGTTTAATGAAGACATACACCTTGTGTGTGCCTCCATGAGTGTGTGGTCCCTGCTGTGATCGGTAAGCAGTGCCTTGTCTAGTGAGGATACACCTTATGTGTGCCTCCATGAGTGTGTGGTCCCTGCTGTGATCGATAAGCAGTGCCTTGTCTAGTGAGGATACACCTTATGTGTGCCTCCATGAGTGTGTGGTCCCTGCTGTGATCGGTAAGCAGTGCCTTGTCTAGGGAGGATACACCTTATGTGTGCCTCCATGAGTGTGTGGTCACTGCTGTGATCGGTAAGCAGTGCCTTGTCTAAGGAGGACAAGCACCTTATGTGTGCCTCCATGAGTGTGTGGTCCCTGCTGTGATCGGTAAGCAGTGCCTTGTCTAGTGAGGATACACCTTATGTGTGCCTCCATGAGTGTGTGGTCCCTGCTGTGATCGGTAAGCAGTGCCTTGTCTAGTGAGGATACACCTTATGTGTGCCTCCATGAGTGTGTGGTCCCTGCTGTGATCGGTAAGCAGTGCCTTGTCTAGTGAGGATACACCTTATGTGTGCCTCCATGAGTGTGTGGTCACTGCTGTGATCGGTAAGCAGTGCCTTGTCTAGTGAGGATACACCTTATGTGTGCCTCCGTGAGTGTGTGGTCACTGCTGTGATCGGTAAGCAGTACCTTGTCTAGTGAGGATACACCTTATGTGTGCCTCCGTGAGTGTGTGGTCACTGCTGTGATCGGTAAGCAGTGCCTTGTCTAGTGAGGATACACCTTATGTGTGCCTCCGTGAGTGTGTGGTCACTGCTGTGATCGGTAAGCAGTGCCTTGTCTAGTGAGGATACACCTTATGTGTGCCTCCATGAGTGTGTGGTCACTGCTGTGATCGGTAAGCAGTGCCTTGTCTAGTGAGGATACACCTTATGTGTGCCTCCATGAGTGTGTGGTCACTGCTGTGATCGGTAAGCAGTGCCTTGTCTAGTGAGGATACACCTTATGTGTGCCTCCATGAGTGTGTGGTCACTGCTGTGATCGGTAAGCAGTGCCTTGTCTAGTGAGGATACACCTTATGTGTGCCTCCATGAGTGTGTGGTCACTGCTGTGATCGGTAAGCAGTGCCTTGTCTAGTGAGGATACACCTTATGTGTGCCTCCATGAGTGTGTGGTCCCTGCTGTGATCGGTAAGCAGTGCCTTGTCTAGTGAGAATACACCTTATGTGTGCCTCCATGAGTGTGTGGTCACTGCTGTGATCGGTAAGCAGTGCCTTGTCTAGTGAGGATACACCTTATGTGTGCCTCCATGAGTGTGTGGTCACTGCTGTGATCGGTAAGCAGTGCCTTGTCTAGTGAGGATACACCTTATGTGTGCCTCCATGAGTGTGTGGTCACTGCTGTGATCGGTAAGCAGTGCCTTGTCTAGTGAGGATACACCTTATGTGTGCCTCCATGAGTGTGTGGTCACTGCTGTGATCGGTAAGCAGTGCCTTGTCTAGTGAGGATACACCTTATGTGTGCCTCCATGAGTGTGTGGTCCCTGCTGTGATCGGTAAGCAGTGCCTTGTCTAGTGAGGATACACCTTATGTGTGCCTCCATGAGTGTGTGGTCCCTGCTGTGATCGGTAAGCAGTACCTTGTCTAGTGAGGATACACCTTATGTGTGCCTCCATGAGTGTGTGGTCACTGCTGTGATCGGTAAGCAGTGCCTTGTCTAGTGAGGATACACCTTATGTGTGCCTCCATGAGTGTGTGGTCACTGCTGTGATCGGTAAGCAGTGCCTTGTCTAGTGAGGATACACCTTATGTGTGCCTCCATGAGTGTGTGGTCACTGCTGTGATCGGTAAGCAGTGCCTTGTCTAGTGAGGATACACCTTATGTGTGCCTCCATGAGTGTGTGGTCCCTGCTGTGATCGGTAAGCAGTGCCTTGTCTAGTGAGGATACACCTTATGTGTGCCTCCATGAGTGTGTGGTCCCTGCTGAGATCGGTAAGCAGTGCCTTGTCTAGTGAGGATACACCTTATGTGTGCCTCCATGAGTGTGTGGTCACTGCTGTGATCGGTAAGTAGTGCCTTGTCTAGTAAGGATACACCTTGTGTTCCTCCATGAGTGTGGTCACTGCTGTGATCGGTAAGCAGTGCCTTGTCTAGTGAGGATACACCTTATGTGTGCCTCCATGAGTGTGTGGTCCCTGCTGTGATCGGTAAGCAGTGCCTTGTCTAGTGAGGATACACCTTATGTGTGCCTCCATGAGTGTGTGGTCACTGCTGTGATCGGTAAGCAGTGCCTTGTCTAGTGAGGATACACCTTATGTGTGCCTCCATGAGTGTGTGGTCACTGCTGTGATCGGTAAGCAGTGCCTTGTCTAGTGAGGATACACCTTATGTGTGCCTCCATGAGTGTGTGGTCACTGCTGTGATCGGTAAGCAGTGCCTTGTCTAGTGAGGATACACCTTATGTGTGCCTCCATGAGTGTGTGGTCACTGCTGTGATCGGTAAGCAGTACCTTGTCTAGTGAGGATACACCTTATGTGTGCCTCCGTGAGTGTGTGGTCACTGCTGTGATCGGTTAGCAGTGCCTTGTCTAAAGAGCACAAGTGTCCCATATGGACAAGGCCATCTCTCTCATATCCTGGCTAAAGCACCGCTTGCTTACTTGGGGAGCTGACACTGTCTCTTCTCTCGGACTCATCGTTGTCCATAGGATGGAGCAGTTGTGTTTCTTTCGTTGTCAATGAAAAGACAGTACTGGCAATGAGAGGGCCTGTTAAAGAAAGAAATCACAAATAATTAAGTCTGCAAAGGGCAATTTACAATATTGAGCAGTATCTGCTGTTTGAGTCACACCACAGACGTTCATTGGTGGAGCGGATATTGAGCACAGCACGTCAGGCTTAGTCCAGAAATTCAAAGACAAACAAAGTGAAAGATGTGCACACCCATCCAATGGAGACAATGTGAGAGAAGGACTCATTCCCCTCACAAAACACAATGTGGAAGATGGACTTCTCTTCAGGAGGGAAAGAGTGAGAGATAGGCATGTGCTTCAAGAGAGACCGCGTGGGAGATGTCATCGCCCTTCAAGAGAGACAATGTGAGACACATCCTCCCCAACATAATAATCAATGATACGGCTTAAACCCTGAGCAGAGAGAATGTGAGAGATGCCTCCCTCAGGATACACTGAGAGATGCATTGTGTCTTGCATGCTTGCATTCTTGGTGTAGGTAAACTGATGCACGATGGGTTAGAGTGGCCTAGAGAATGTGATGATGTCATGGAATGTCAGCCTGTGTAAGCAGATTCTAGATAGGCAGGTTTTGGACAGTTGATGGGAGGATGGAGCCTCGAGAGAAGTTACCAGAGTGTGGTTGTAACATGGAATAAAGAACCTACCTGTACCGAATTGTGATTGTAACATGGAACAATAAACCTATATGTACCAGAATGCGATTGTAACATGGAATAAACAACCTATATGTACCAGATCATAATTGTAATATGGAATATAGAAACTACCAGTACCAGATCGCCAGCTTTTGATATATTTGGGGAGTCCGATGTCTCTCCCAAAGAATCAAACTTGATTTTACCCAGAAAATAATTCACCAGATGTTTGCAGCACTCCTTGGAAGGAGGGGCACCTATTCCTGCAACATCTGGGTTCAAAAATGTGTTGACATACATATACATTTCTTTGGCAGGGTATTTTGCCTGGCTAATCTCGTCGGCAAAGTCACTCAATTTGGCACTTCATTTTCCGTACATTTTTATTGATATCTTATACAACTTTTTATTTTCATCATAATAATGGTGCCTCCATTTCCTTTCTTGTTTTTTACATTCCTTCTTAAAATCCCTTAACCCGGGCGAGAACCAACTGGCCCTTGTTTTGGTGCTGGAAGATCTAACGGCACTTATTGGGTCCAGGCTTTCCACCGTAGAGTCTATCCAATCCCTTAAAATAAGATAGGATGCACCAACTTCCTAATCCGTCCTATGAGTGGGCCTACTCAACGTTGCTTGCCAGATTAAAATGTCCAATTTAGACTACTGCCTTGAAGGTCTTCCAAACGCTTTATCAACATTAGGTGATTTCATTTTTAGGATGTTGAATTGTATCAACAGATAATCCGACCATAATATTGGCCAGAGAGTGAATGTCTGCATAGATTTAAGATTTGAAAATATAGGATTCAGGAGATGGCCCTTGGAGTGCGTAGGATGGATCACCTACTGTTTGAAATGTAGTCCTAAAAGATCTTGTATAAGATTGTTAGCCGACGTGCACAGATTATCCTTCAGGTGAATATGTAAGTCCCCTAGTACTGTGAAGGTGGATGATGCAAGACTATGAGCTGCTACAGTTCCAGGCCATTCCTGTACAAATTGGGCTGCAAGCCCTGGAGGGTGGTATAGAGGCATGCCTGAGAAGGAGCAGGCCCTGGAGGGTGGTATAGAGGCATGCCTGAGAAGGGGCAGGCCCTGGAGGGTGGTATAGAGGCATACTTGAGATGGGGCAGGCCCTGGAGGGTGGTATAGAGGCATACCTGAGAAATGGCAGGCCCTGGAGGGTGGTATAGAGGCATACCTGAGAAGGGGCAGACCCTGGAGGGTGGTATAGAGGCATACCTGAGAAGGGGCAGGCCCTGGAGGGTGGTATAGAGGCATACCTGAGAAGGGGCAGGCCCTGGAGGGTGGTATAGAGGCATGCCTGAGAAGGGACAGGCCCTGGAGGGTGGTATAGAGGCATGCCTGAGAAGGGGCAGGCCCTGGAGGGTGGTATAGAGGCATACCTGAGAAGGTGAATATGGGGGAAAGTTTTCATGAAAACACAAAAGACTTTGGTAGCCTGTAATGGTGATGGGATATGATTTACACTGAAAGTGCTCTTTGAAAATAATAGCTTTGCCTACCCCATTTCTTCCCAGATCGGTCATTTTTGTGATTGCGTAGCCAGGTGGAAGAGCTAATGCAATATCTGACTAGCTGTCCTGCCGTAGCCACGTTCACGTTAAGAAGAGGGCGTCTGGACTTTGTTCTCCCAGTAGAGTGATATTTCAAACTTATTTTTAGGGAGAGACTGACTGTTTACTAGAAACATTCACCATTCCTGTGTGGACTGAATGGAAGCTGCAAAGTTTGGTAAATTCCTTCCGCCATGAGCTTCCTGGAGTATCATGGCGGGGTACATTTAAATGAATAATTACAATATGAGCACTTACTTGGCAGTGACATTGGGTTCAGGGAATGAGAGCACACTTCCTTGGATATCAACATAAGGACCTTCAATTCCTTTGAAGTATAATGTGTCCAATTCACCTGCGAAGGATGAGGGTTTCTAGCCCCTTTCCCCTGCCAGGTGCAGGTGGGCTTGCCTTAGGAGCGCGTCCGCTGCGCATTGTTCTTCATTGATAGGGTACACCACAGGATACTCACCCTGGGGAAAAAAAACACACAACCACCCCTAGGTAGAGTACACTGAAGGATACACACCCTGGAAACACATAACCACCCCCAGAAAATTGAGAAAAACACAGGGTACTTGCCCTGGAAAAGTAGCACCAAATTGGAAGCATTGACTACCCCCACCACTACCCCAAAGAGCTGGGTACACTACAAATTAATCACTGTAGAAAACAACACAGCTTCCCGTAAGTAGGGAACACAGAATGGACAAAACACCAATAGAACAACAGACCTCCCCATGGCATGGTACAACCTCCCCATACCAGGGTACACTAGAGAAGGTTTAACTGGTAGCCTCATAGAAAGCATACACTAAAGGATAAACGTCACCCTAGAAAAAAACCCGAAAAAAACGGCATTGAGCGCCCCCAGAACTTCCACCAAGAGAGTAACACAGCATTTCGTTAAGATACATAAGCACAAATGCAACAAAAAAAAAATAATAATCTGCATGGTATAAATATAAACTACATTCTAGGGCAATGAAGGCGCGCACATTAACAAGAATGAATCTGGGTGGAGTAGTTCCTAACCACAGTTTATATCGACGGAGACCTGGTGGGCGATGTCTCACCCATGCCCAGAAAAATAACGAGTTCACCTTAATGGATAAGATGAAGGGCTGTAGCACCATGTGAAGACTCCACCAAGCATCATCGTAGCGAAGCACCACCAGTTGCGAAGCAAACAAGGACTCCCGGCAAATGAAAGAAAGTCACAAAGACCTCCTGCGATGCCGTGTCGTCGCTGCTGTTGCCACGCAAGAACACACATGGAGTACGTGGTTGGCAATCTGAGGGCTTGCACCAATTGAAACTATGAACCACGGCTAACCACAAAATGGCGGCACGTTTTTAACGTTGGGCCGGGTGGCTCATGGCACGCATGCACTGGAGAGCGTCCAAGAGCAGCTGCGGTAATGTCGGAAGAACTTCAGGGGTTTGTGACGGAGGTAAGAGCGCCCATGCTGGTGCTCGCGGCGAATATGAAAATATTTTCAAAAATGCGCACAGCATGGCGAACGGCAAAGAACCAACTGTCTCACCTCAGCAATGGTATTACAGTAAAGCCAAGGAGACACACGCAGCTTGACGAAAGTCAATGAGTTCAAAAAGGCTCTGCTTTGCATTACACGAGACTCGCAGCAGTCCGTTGAGCCAAACAAACCCAGCTTGCTGATCTGCTCACAGAGGCACCCCGACATTGTAAGTCTGCTTGGGCCCAAATCATACCTCAGCAAGCAGTTAAGCAGAACGTACCTAAGGCACAGTCACCGATCCAAAGGCTTGAGCTGCATGTAGCCCTCCGTCACACCAGCCAAACACAGAAACAGCCGATTTCCTCACCAGTTGAATAAAGGTTGCTCGCTGCAAGGTGCTCAAAATGACACAAGAAGTCTCTCTTCCTTTCCCTTATACACCGAGAATGCAGACAAATGACGACACTTCTAGGCAGGCTAAGTGCTCAAATAAAACAAGAGAACTGAGCAGGCTTGTTGCCAGAGAGACTGTTCATTGTTGAAGTCTTACAGGTGACATCAAGCTCCCCAAAAACAAACGCCCAGGCTGCAGGCTGTCCAGATGGTACAGGACACTGGTGGGGCTGGCAGGGCGTTACCTCCAACTTTCAATTGACGTTTTGAAAGTCCTTAAAATCCTTAAAGTCTTAAGTGACTAGTCCTTTAGTTCCTTAGTTGACTCTTTCTCCTTGTTGCACACGTAGGTTCAAAATCGTCGCCAAAATGTTGTAAAGAAGATACAGAGTCCATCAGTTCATGTAAGATACTTCTTTAATGGTAGCTTGGTTCCATCACAGGTGGTCAGGATAACAGGAGGAAGTAAGATAGTACAAGGATAGCCCCACCAGGAGCAAGCTCCTTTCAGCTCAGCCTGAGTACACCAACTGACAATCTGCCCTAGAGAGGTACCCAGGCATTCCATGATGTCATGCAACATTCCATCAGAGCACAGTGAAGAAAAGCTTACAAGTAATTTACCACAATAGGCATGTGCTTCAAGAGAGACCGCGTGGGAGATGTCATCGCCCTTCAAGAGAGACAATGTGAGACACATCCTCCCCAACATAAGAATCAATGATACGGCTTAAACCCTGAGCAGAGAGAATGTGAGAGATGCCTCCCTCAGGATACACTGTGAGAGATGCATTGTGTCTTGCATGCTTGCATTCTTGGGGTAGGTAAACTGATGCACGATGGGTTAGTGTGGCCTAGAGAATGTGATGATGTCATGGAATGTCAGCCTGTGTAAGCAGATTCTAGATAGGCAGGTTTTGGACAGTTGATGGGAGGATGGAGCCTCGAGAGAAGTTACCAGAGTGTGGTTGTAACATGGAATAAAGAACCTACCTGTACCGAATTGTGATTGTAACATGGAACAATAAACCTATATGTACCAGAATGCGATTGTAACATGAAATAAACAACCTATATGTACCAGATCATGACTGTAATATGGAATAAAGAAACTACCAGTACCAGATCGCCAGCTTTTGATATATTTGGGAAGTCCGATGTCTCTCCCAAAGAATCAAACTTGATTTTACCCAGAAAATAATTCACCAGATGTTTGCAGCACTCCTTGGAAGGAGGGGCACCTATTCCTGCAACATCTGGGTTAAAAAATGTGTTGACATACATATACATTTCTTTGGCAGGGTATTTTGCCTGGCTAATCTAGTCAGCAAACTCGCGTAATTTGACAACTTCATTTTCCATACTTTTTTATTGATATCTTATACAATTTTTTTATTTTCATCATCATAACGGTGCCGCCATTTCCTTTCTTGTTTTTTACATTCCTTCTGAAGATCCCTTAACCCGGGCGAGAACCAACTGGCCCTTGTTTTGGTGCAAGAAGATCTAACGGTACTTATCGGGTCCAGGCTTTCCACCGTAGAGTCTATCCAATCCCTTAAGATAGGATAGGATGCACCAATTTCCTCATCGGTCCTATGAGTGGACCTACTCAACTTTGCTTGCCAGATAAAAATATCCAATTTGGACCACTGCCTTGAAGGTCTTCCAAACGCTTTATCAACATTAGGTGATTTTATTTTTAGGATGGTGAATTGTATCAACAGATAATCCGACCAAATATTGGCCAGAGAGTGGATGTCTGTATAGATTTAAGATTTGAAAATATAGGATTCAGGAGATGGCCCTTGGAGTGCGTAGGATGGATCACCAACTGTTTGAATTGTAGTGCTAAAAGATCTTGTATAAGATTGTTAGCCGACGTGCACAGATTATCCTTCAGGTGAATATTTGAGTACCCTAGTACTGTGAAGGTGGATGAAGCAAGACTATGAGCTGTTGCAGTTCCAGGCCATTCCTGTACAAATTGGGCTGCAGGCCCTGGAGGGTGGTATAGAGGCATACCTGAGAAGGTGAACATGGGGGAAAGTTTTCATGAAAACATTAAAGACTTTGGCAGCCTGTAATGGTGATGGGATATGATATGATTTACACTGAAAGTGCTCTTTGAAAATAATAGCTTTGCCTACCCCATTTCTTCCCAGATCGGTCATTTTTGTGATTGCGTAGCCAGGTGGGAGAGCTAATGCAATATCTGACTAGCTGTCCTGCCGTAGCCACGTTTCCGTTAAGAAGAGGGCGTCTGGACTTTGTTCTCCCAGTAGAGTGATATTTCAAACTTATTTTTAGGGAGAGACCGACTGTTTACTAGAAACATTCACCATTCCTGTGTGGACTGAATGGAAGCTGCAAAGTTTGGTAAATTCCTGCCGCCATGAGCTTCCTGGAGTATCATGGCGGGGGTACATTTAAATGAATAATTACAATATGAGCACCTACTTGGCAGTGACATTGGGTTCAGGGAATGAGAGCACACTTCAACATAAGGACCTTCCATTCCTTTGAAGTATAATGTGTCCAATTCACCTGCGAAGGATGAGGGTTTCTAGCCCCTTTCCCCTGCCAGGCGCAGGTGGGCTTGCCTTAGGAGCGTGTCTGCTGCGCATCGTTCTTCATTAAATAGAGACAGAGTTCTAAGTGACAAAAAAAAGATAGACTGCCAATAAAGATGGCGTCCACTCAAGTGCTATTGAGGCGAACTGACACTGCACACGGCCAGGGAGTCCCAATCTCCAACACACCCTAGAGCACTAAATCGAAGCAACAATGCCCAGGTAAGTCTGGACAGAATGTTGATCAATGTCAAACATTCACCCCAGTACAGAGATCCGGGCCCAAATCCATCTATTTTTTGTCTCCCATGCCATTCCAGTTTTAAGCCAGCCATATGCAAATCATTCTTGACCCTGTTCCCCATGGGAACAGTCTAGCCCGAACTGCCAGAGCAGGTCCTCCCTGGAAAGGAACCAAGCATCTTGGGACTGGTTTCGGGGCTTCGCACCTCATCAGCCAGGCTAGCTTTACTCCAGTAGCATGGAGAGCACGGGTCTGAAAAGTTTCAGCGCTCCGTCCATCATCACCTTGTGTTTGCGTTGTTCGCCCCAAGTTGGCAGGGTATGCCCAGACGTGGACCCCATGCTCATTTTGCCAGTGGATTCAAGCTAGCCTGGCTGATGAGGGGTGCTACCCTGAATCCGGTCCCAGGATGCTTGTTTCCGGTTCACGGAAGACCTGGCTTGGCAGTTCGGGCTGGACTGTTTCCATGAGGCACACGGTCAAGACTGATTTGTATATAGCTGGGTCTAAACTAAGGTGGCGAAGTGAGCTAAAGAACGATGATGGATTCAACCCAGATCTGTGACTGGGGGAGAGTGTCTGAAAAGCTTCAGCGCACCGACCATTATCTCCTTGTGCTTGCACTGCATCTAACATCAAACAATTAGTGCAAAAAATCATTTTAAATACAATAAAAGTACCCCCGGAAAGCACCTAAAAGAGTGAGAGTTCACTTCTAGTGTGTGACTAACATGGAATAAAGAACCTACATCATATGGAGTAAAGAACCTACCTGTACCAGATTGGGATTGTATCATGGAATAAAGAACCTACCTGTAGCAGAGTCGGATTGTAACCTTAGAATAAAGAGCCCACGTGTACCAGATTGTGATTGTAACATGGAATAAAGAACATACCTGTACTAGATTGTGATTGTAACATGGAATAAAGAACCGACCTGTACCAGAGAGTGACTAACATGGAATAAAGAACCTACCTGTACCAGAGTCTGATTGTAACATGGAATAAAAAAAAACACATCTACCAGACTGTGATTGTATCATGGAATAAAGAACATACCTGTACCAGATTGGGATTTCATTATGAAATAAAGAACACAGCTGTACCAGATTGCAATTGTAACATGGAATAAATAACTGACCTGTATCAGAGTGTGATTGTAACATGGAATAACAAGCATTGGCATAGCCAATAGGTCTCGCCTTTGGGACCTTATAAGTGTTTAGTTATCCAGCACAATATCCTTGGTGCAACAACATCAAGTGTTACATGGCTAAACACTTATAAGGTCCCAAAGACGAGACCGATTGGCTATGCCAATGCTTTTGCCGGGGATAAATTGTTAATCAGTTGGTTACTTGCTAGAATGGTAAGTGCTAAGCCGGTTGAGACCTGCTCATCCAAGCTTTTAGGGCTCCCTAATTAAAGGTGAAAGCGTCAAGGTTGGAGTCACAGATAATTTGGTGGTTCATATCTACAAACTTCGTAGCTTATATTTTGACTGCATTGAATCCAATTAATGTAGGGTGTGTAGGGTGTGTTGATGACATGCGCTTTGGTTAGTCTATTATAACAGTTTTTTGCCATTAGTCTGTGTGATCTAGATTTTCTCCTAGGTAAGTTGTGCAGAGTTCACAAATTTACATCTTATGCCCTTAAAGTTACTATGTTTGTGGACTTCACACAATATGAACAAAAGGAGAGATGTACCCTGAAAAAAACTCTTCATTTTTGATGCTTACCTTGATCACTTTCTTGGGATGGCATCTTTTCCAAGGCATTTTTAGTTTACTAAAATGATATATTCAGTGGTTGTACTTACTGGGACTTTCAGCCAATCCTCTTCATCCATTGGTTCGTCATTCATATCTTACCGTCCGCAAACTACAGCATGGGACAGTGGGTCATCCCACTTGACCCAGTGACTAACTTCTCCTGGGTGATGTAGTTCTGCTCTTCCACTAGAAGCATATCTGCACTTCGGTGCTGTGGACCACTAAAGCAATGTGGGCTTTTTAAGACTGCATCTTGCCTTCAGCCATTTTTTAAATATGTTAATAAGGGCCCAGCAGTGCCTAGAAAATGTTTGCTAAATCCATTACAAAAAACGCATTGACAAAGACGAGGCTGGCAGTCAACACCAGACATTGATTTTTTTTTCTTCTCTTCTTGTTCCTGTTATTCTGAAGTATCCAACTTCGTGAAGTTAATTGTCGGCAAGGTTTTTAAAACTAACGAAGTGAACAGGAATACTGCTGCTTTTTTGAGAGATATGTGGGCGATAGGTGAAGATGGTAAAATGAGGCTTGCCAGGCCTTTTATGCCCCGGGCATTTACCTGCACTGCTTGTGCCCTTGGAGCCCACTTTTGAGAGCTCAATGCCACTCATTGTATCTGCCACTTTTCCCAGCTCCCCGAGGTTAAGTGCAGCAGGCACTGGTAAAGTTTGAGAGAGGAAGGGGGAGTTGGAGAGAAATATACCAGAGCAACATTCATGGTTTCAATCAGAAGCAATCCACGCGCAAAACCACGCGCACAAGAATGCAGTTTAGGAAAAAATATTGTTAATATTATAAAGCAACTAATTTGGCATATGCAGGTGGTTCAGCATTGAGGGTGAACTTGCTAAGTGCAGGCTGCATGCAGGGCTGGAAATTACTGACTTATGTAAACTGCCTTCTGTGGTGGAATAACAGGCCAGCACATTACTCATTTAGAGGGATTAGTGCCTCACAGGAAAGGCCGTTCTGTTGCCTTTGCAGCGCCAAACTTGGGACATGGAGGTGTAATGCATTCGAACAACTGGAACGCGTGAATGACTGACCCGCCTTGACTAGAGGCACTGCCGGGTTTTCACAACTATTAGAACGTAGGTGCCGGTCGGCAAACATAATAACTTGACGAGGATCACACAGGTTGGTTAATGGTAGTTGGGGATTTTAAACCGGGCTTACTGAGTCTAAAGTGCGCTATGTACAGTACCCACCAGTCCATACCTCCTTACTCAATTAGTATGAGACAAGCAAGACAGGCTCATTGTCCGGCAGCTGTACAAGGGTCTAACCGCAAGTAAAGATCAGTGCTTTGTGGTCGTTTTTAAAAAATTTACTTTACGTAAAAGAAAGAAGGGTTGGGCAGTAAATGCTGTTTGCTGAGTACAGCGGTCACCTTTGCCCTAGTTCGTGAAACTTTCACAAAATTAAGGTCTGGGTAAATGCAAGCGATGGGTGATTGAACAGCAGAACGTGTGAAATGCTTCTCAAATCACCAGAAATTCAGGAATATATTAACCCCCTGCTTCAGCTCTCAAAGTACACATTTGGTGGATTTTGAGATGCCTGACGGCAAGGAAAGCAAGCTGCAGTTTGCCAGATCAGCAAACTAGTGGAGATGAGTGAGTTGGGGGGAAATGGGGGGTGAAATGCGCTGAGGAGCAGGGGGCCAGCTCAACATGACGCCTCCCCGCAGGAGCCCCCTCACGCTACCCCTGGCTGTTACCAGGAGCTCCGCGGCTGTGAGCGCGCTTTAACCTCCAATTGATTCACTCTTTGACGCGACTGATTTATTAGGTAATCCTAATTATGAAAAAGTGCCCCCGGCAACTGTAACAAGCAGTAAATTAAAGGAAATTTTGGAAGGGCAGCGTAGCTGAACGCGGGAGGAACCCAAACGTGATATGCACCGTGGAGAAAGTGTCAGCGCATTAAAGTGAGGCAGCGTTGCTGTGGACGGAGACGGAAGAGCGCATATTGTAGACTATATTCACAGGGGGAGAAAGTGAAGGCAAAATCTGAAGCAGCTGCCACTGTGAGGCGCAGATCAAAGTGAAAGTAGAGGCGTGAAGAGAGGCAAGTGCATGCTGCCACATAGAGCGTTAGCTAATGCAGGATACCGTTTTCTGCTTGTGAGTGCTCTTGTTTTACGAGTGGGCGCTCACTAGCTAAGACACCGGAGCAACTGTCTCTGAGGCGCACATGGAATTGAATGGTAATTGCAGCTGCGCCGCGCTGCGTGCGTAGCAGAGAAGGTAAAGGCAAAGAAAGAAGCTATTGTCACAGCGAGGCGCAGATTAAAGCGCAGCGTGATTGAAACTGCAGCGTGGCAGAAGAGGAAGTGAGGAGAAGAGGCGCAGATCAAAGTGATGTTTAACAATGGCAGAGGGCATAGTTGACTACATACAGAAAGCCTGTTTTCATAGTTTTGGTAAATTAAAAAAAAAACACGCATAACACTACCTTTCCAGAAGAACCCTCGCCCTGAAAGTAAAAAGCCGCAGGGGGAGGGGAGAGAGGAGGGGGCCTGCGCATGATTCCCTTGCCTGCTGAGCTGAAAACAATCTGAGGAGGAGCCTCTGTGCCGGTGCATTGTGGACCATGGGTATGGTCACTGCTGCTCTTGTGACTCGACCTTCTCAAAGAAGTTGCAAACATCCGTACCCAACGCTAAATGCAGGGGTATGCAGAGCATGTGAAGAAAAGGTTACATATCTGTAGTCATGGTTCTGCATAATAATAATAATTCCCCGTTTCGTTTTCGGCACATACCTCCTTTTTGCAAAGTTTTCTTCCATGCAAACAGCATCCTAGCGTGTATTAAATTGCAAGTTCGTACTCAGATCTGCAGAAAGGAAGCCTAACAGAGGTCTCATTTGTATCCCCTGAATGTTCAATAAATATAATCTTCCAGGTTAATGTCATAGAACTCCATTGCAGCATCCAAATGCAGAGAAATACCTAATCGGCGGAGAACAAAGAGGTAAAAATGCAGCCTGATATGCTTACATTGTAAACAGAGTAACAAGAAGACTGTTCCATTAAGAACCTGGGAGGCATCTTTTTAAAGAGTGTTTTGTGACATGAGTTTCCTCTCAGACAATGGCAGCTGGCATCTACAGGGTGGGGGAGCAGATACAATTAAACAACCAGGCAGCCGCGGCACCCGCGCTTTACTTTTAACATTAAAAGTAAAGCGCGGGAGCCGCGATTATACCAAATGTAAAGTAATAGAAAAAATATCTATTTCTTTACTTTTGGTATAATCGCGGCACCCCCGCTTTACTTTTAACGTTGAAAGTAAAGCGCGGGTGCCGCGATTATACCAAAAGTAAAGAAATAGATGTTTCTATTACTTTACTTTTGGTATGATCGCGGCACCCACGCTTTACTTTTAATGTTAAAAGTAAAGCGCGGGTGCAGTGATTATAACATCATCCCGATCGCTGTGAAAGCGAAAGTGATCGCGATGACGCTCTCCTGAGTGCTGCTGGCTGGCCTAGCGCATTGTGGCTGCGCGCGTGCACGCTCACATGCACGCAAGCGCTAGGCCAGCAAGCAGCACTTAAAAAAGCGCACATACAAAATGTCTCTCCGAGCCAGCGCATGCGCTGGGCTCAGCGAGACCTAAAAAACCTACCTGTACCAGAGACTGATTGCAACATGGAATAAAGAACCAACATGTACAAGACTGTGATTGTAACATGGAATAAAGAACCGGCCTGTACCGGAGTGTGATTTTTTAAAAATAAATTTTATTTGGTTTTCCTGATGCAATATGGCTCATAGCCCAACCAGTACCTGTAGGAAACAAGATGAATCAGGAGTACCATAGTATTTAAACAATTGTAACTCCTGCAGGAACTGCAGGCAAAACAATACAAACACAGTGCAGACATTCCTAGATCCCCGTGCTTTCGTAAAAGTTACATATAAGCTAAGGCAGACAGTCACATGATGCGAAATATAACGTGTATCAAACATTGGTGTGAGTGATAAGTTCTATCAGGGGTCTAAAGATGGGAGGGGGGGGGGAAGGTCTATCCCTCGGTATGTCACCCAAAGAGTCCATATCTTTCTATGCTTCTGGGGGCATCACTGGCCAGAAACACTGCGATCTCCGCACCCATACATCTATCTAGCTTAGCCTTCCATTGGACCCCCTTCCACAGCTGGGCTATGTCGCGTTTGGCAATGGTAAGAGCCAAAAAAAGGAAATGTTGTTTTTATTTGTTACCCCTGATCCCGTGCGGTGTAAAAGGAAAAGTCTCGGATCTAGCGGGAGTTCCCAGGAAAGTATGTCACTAAGGCAAGAAGCCACCCTCCTCCAGAACGGCTGCTAAAGAGAGACACGCCAGACCGTGTGTAAAAATGTACTCTCTTCCCTTTCACATCTCAAACAGGTAGGTGGCTGAATTACCCCCGTTTTCCAAAGTCAGAATCGAGTGTAATAGGCCCGGTGTATGTACTTGAATTGAATGAGGCGGTAGCGTGTAGACACCGCAGCACTCCGGGGGTTGGCTATGGCTTCGGCCCAGTCATCATCTGTCAAATCCGAGATATCGTCTTGCCATGCTCTCCTAGTTTTATCAAGTGTTGTTCGTGTGTGTGTGTAGTCAGTGTTTGATATATTTGCCTGATTTTATGGAGCCCCAGGTCTCCCATCAGTAGACGGCCCTCAAGTGGATGGCATTCCGGTAGGGTTTCTAGAGCACGTATCAGGGGGTCTAGTGCATGACGTAGTTGAAGATATTGAAGATATTTATAGAATTGTGTCTTGTGTAAGTGCGATTCCTCTTGCAACTGTTGAAAGAATTTCAATGTAGTGCCCTGCATCACATCTCCTAGCGCAGATATTCCCACCAAGTCCCATTGTCAAAACCCCTGCAAGGCCGTCACTGGGCGCAAGTACGTGCTCTGCCACAAGGGGATTGTTTGGGTCAGGGTCCCGCGCCACCCCATTTGCCTCACCTTGTACCGCCAGAGCCGAATCACAGTTCTACTCGCAGGGGGTAGTACACTGAGATTCCTAGAGATATACAGGAACTGAAGAAGGGGAACCTCCTCCATTGCCGCATGCTCTAGCGCAAAAGCAGAGACCGTTGGGGAGTTATACCACCATTCATTAATTATTAGGAGGTGAGATGAGCTGTAGTATGCATACACGGATCTCTCCCCCATTCCACAGGAATTTAATGTGTACGGCATTGACTTGCGCAAACCAGGACCTCAGTATATTGCAAGGGAAATTTTGAAGTTGGTACAGAATCCTTGGCAGACCACCCGTATAACGATAAGGGGAGGGAGGACCAAATTGCTGTTTCATTGTTCAGACTTGTAAGTACCGGGTTAATATTATGTTCCAAGTAAATCTTTGGACAGGGCGACATAAAAATGCCTCAATATTTAAAACCCCCAGTCGCGTGTGATAGCTGCGTCGCCCAGGTGCCCCGCCCCTGGTTGCACATACTGGAAAAAGCACGGATTAAGCAGGGTTGGTGTGGAGGCCCGTAGTTTACCTGACCCTCTGAGGATTTGCAAGAGGTGTGGGCCTGAGAACCACGGGTCCGTTAAAAAGAAGAGGACATAATCCGCATACAGCGCAATACGATCCGATCTCACCTGAGACAACTCAAATCCACGGAAAACTGGGTAACTCCAAACCCACACAGCCAGGGGCTCCACAGCCAAAGCAAATAATAGCGGGGGCATCCCTGCCTCGTGCCCCTGCATATAGGGAAGGGGTGTGAGCGATGACCTGCTATACGCACTGAGGCCGTCAAGTCAGTGTATAGCAAATGGACATACGTTGTAAATAGAGGGCCAAAATTAGCCACTTCGAGTAATTGGAAGAGATAGACCCAGATAAGAGAATCAAATGCTTTGTATATGTCGGCCAATAATATAGCTGCTGGGCGTCCTAATTCTGGGGCTAATGCCACGGCGTTATGTACTCTGCGGATGTTCTGACAGGTGGCTCGGCATGGCATAAAGCCTGATTGGTCTGGATGGATTAAGTCCGCCTCACAGGTCTACAGGCGATCTGCCAGAACCTTCCCTAGGAGTTTTGGTTCGAAGTTTAGGAGGGAAATTGGGCGGTATGAAGAGGGCTTCTCCGTCGGGCGACACGATTTGAGGAATAAAACAATCTCCGTGTGACGCCATGCCCGGGATAATATATTCTGTTCATGGGCATCCTGTATTGCTGCCAGTAGATGTGGGCCTGGCATGTGCATGTGCGGTGGCAGGAATTCTATGGGGAATCCGTTGGGTCAAGGGGCCCACCCCAGGCGCATGTCATGCAAGGCCCTGCTCAACTCATCAAGTATGATGGGGGCTTCTAGTTGCTCCCGTACCTGGTCAGCGAGTCTGCGGGGTGGGATATCTCTGAGAAACTCAGCTATTTGGGCTTCTGAGAGTTGCTTGCGACATTCGTATAGTGAGGTAAAGTGCCGTGCGAATTCTTGAGCGACCCTCCCCGAAGATGAGCAAAGGCTACCCTCAGCGTCCCGTAAGATCAGGACTGCAGCGGGGGCTCTGTCTACCAGGCAGAGTCTATGCAACATTTTACTTGACTTGTCCCCCTACTGATATATTCTGTGTTGCGATGCTTCCCAGATCTCCTTTGCTGCACCCATAAGGTATTATTGTATGGTCTGTTGCACCTGCAGCAAGTTACTCTGAAGCGACCGGAGTGTGATTTTAACATAGAATAAAGAACCCACATGTACCAGATTGCGACTGTAACATGGAATAAGGAACCCACCTGTACCAGATTATGATTGTACCATGGAATGAATAACTGACTTGTACCAGATTGTGATTATAACATGGAACAAAGAACCTACCTGTGCCAGAGTGTGATGGTAACATGGAATAAAGAACCCACATGTAACAGACTGTGATTGTAACATGGAATTAAGAACCCATATGTACAAGACTGTGATTGTGACATGGAATAAAGAACCGACACCGGTACCGGAGTGTGATTTTAACATAGAATAAAGAACCTACCTGTACCAGAGTCTGATTGTAACATGGGATAAAGAACCCACATGCACCAGATTGTGATTGTAACATGGGACCTACCTGTATCGGATTTTGATAGTACCATGGAATAAAGAACAGATCTGTACCAGACTGTGATTGTAATATGGAATAAAGACCCTTACAGTACCAGACTGTATCATGGAATAAAGAGCCGACCTGTGCCAGGTTGTGATTGTAACATGGAATAAAGAACCAAAATGTACCAGAGTGTGATTGTAACATGGAATAAAAAACCTACGACCAGTACCAGATTGTGATTGTAACATGGGATAATGAACCTACCACCAGTACCAGATTGTGATTGTAACATAGGATAAAGAACCAAAATGTACCAGAGTGGGATTGTAACATGGAATAAAGAACCAAAATGTACCAGAGTGTGATTGTAACATGGAATAAAAAACCTACCACCAGTACCAGATTGTGATTGTAACATGGGATAATGAACCTACCACCAGTACCAGATTGTGATTGTAACATAGGATAAAGAACCAAAATGTACCAGAGTGTGATTGTAACATGGAATAAAAAACCTACCACCAGTACCAGATTGTGATTGTAACATGGGATAATGAACCTACCTCTACCAGAGTGTGATTTTATCATGGAATATTACATCTACCACCGGTACCAGATTGTTATTGCAACATGGAATTCAGAACCTACCTGGACCAGATCGCGATTGTAACATGGAACAAAGAACCTACCTGTAACCGATTGCAACTGTATCATGGAATAAAGAAACTACAATACCATATTGTGATAGTAACAAGGAATTAAGAACCGAAATGTACCAGAGTGTGATTGTAACATGGAATAAAGAACCTACCACCTATACCAGATTGTCATTGTAACATGGAGTAAAGAACCTACCTGTACATGATTGTGATTGTAGCGTGGAATAAAGAAATGACCTCTACCAACCTGTGATTGTACCATGGAATAAAGAACCTACAAGTACCAGAATACGACTGTACCATAGAATAAAGATCTTACCTGTACCAGATCGAGATTATAACATGGAATAAAGAACCTACCAGTACCAGAATACGATTGTACCATGGAATATAGATCCTACCTGTACCAGATCACGGTTGTACCAGTGCTAAAGTGCTTGTGCTCACTCCCATAAACATGGTCTAGTAGAGTGAACTACCTGTGCCCAGGGCCTGTAAATTAAATGCTACTAGTGGACCGCCTACAGCATTGATTGTGCCTCCCATTTAAGTAGTCCTTTAAACATGTCTCAGGCCTGTGTGTGCAGTTTACACTACCATGTCAACTTAGCCTTTAACCCCTTCGCCGCAGCAGGAATTCCGCCGCGGCGCTGGGGGGGGTTTGGGGGCAGCGCGGTGGCGCTGTGCTCATGACGGAGCCACTCCGTCATGAGCCACGGTTGAGCTGTGCTCATGACGGAGTGGTTCCGTCATGACTCCGCCCACTGCGCTAATCGCCCGCACAGGCGGGGAATCAGCGCAGCGTGGGAGGAGCGGCGGTCAACGGCCGCAGCATGACGGAACCACTCCGTCATGAGCACACGGCACCCGTGGCTCATGATGGAGTGGTTCCGTCATGAGCGCTGAAGGGGTTAAAACCCCTTGCTAAGAGTTGCACTCCCCTTTTATTACATTTAAGACATTTCTCTGGTTGGACCCAGGTATCCCATAAGGAAGGGTGCTGTGTAACCAAAAGGCAGGACATGTACGTTTAAGTTTTGTGTGTCCTGGTAGTGAAAAACACTTAAATTTGTTTTCCAGTACAGTGAGGCCCATCCCTCTCATAGGAAAATATTGGGGATGCCTTAGTTCACTTAATTTCTAGATTGAGTGGGAGTAGATCTGTCATGTTTATTAACTCTGGAATGGTAAAAATCCTCTCTACTGTTAAAGTCAAATTTATCACTACACTGTAAAAAATGGCCACTTTTAGTAAGTTGTACCTAGTTCTCTAGCCCGAGGAGACCCTAAAACAAAAGAGGTTGAATTGCGTCGACTGCCAAGCATTTGGATGATATGGAAGTGCTTACCTTGGAGAGGCAACCTGTGTGACTGATTTGGGGCCTCATATTGGCCAAAATAATAAGGTGTACTAACCCCTGATGTTTTATATTTAGTTCAGGAGTATTGGTAATTGAGGGAAATAAATGCAACTCCTTCTGTAACAGAGTTGTGAACTAGTACATTTTAAACTGATTTTCAAACTAGGTAATGTTTCACATTGTTTTCTGTTGGTTTTAGGCACTCATGAATGAGATGTGGGCCACTGAAGTTTATATATTTAACTAATGGTTATGTCATCCAATGGTTAGTATTTGTCTTGTAAAATGAACCTATAAATTGTAAAACGAATACAATGCAATGAAGAAGTGGTCATGCTAATTACTTTTCTTGATCACATCAAACCAATTTGTGTGTAAATAATTTCAGACAAGGTACTTTGTGTTTGTAACTTTTAAAAAGAAGGCATTCTTCTGCTCTTAGACATTTGCACCAACAGCCTGTCTCCAATACAAACCTGAGGTGGGTGACAGCAAATATTTGCTGATGATTTTGTAATACAAGTTCCTCATGAAGAGGGGATAAGGCTACTGCAAATACATTACTCTGGGTTTGGAGATGGAGACAATCAGAGCCTCTCTAGTAGTGTCTAGCTAGGAACCCCATTTCTATGACCCAGAATAAATGGCGGCCAAACAGGATGCCGAGGAGACCACATATGTCTGATAGAATTCCACCAGTAGCCCATACATCCTCAGCATTATACCCCTCGCAAGTTCCTTGATGGCTTCTTTAATTTCAGACTCCATTACTGGCCCACCTAATGTCTCACACTCTTCAACCGCTAACTGTGAAAATGTTACCCTATCCAGAAATGTCTCTATTTCCTCCTCAGGAACCGGGGGTTGTTTGTCACACAGTTCTCAATAATGTTGAAAAAAGACCATGTGCATGTCACACTGACAGAACACGACGTCACCTAGTGATCTATTAATCTCAGTCACTGAGCAGCTAGCTCCTCCCTTCAGGTTATAACAACCAGGCCAGCAGTTTCTGCTCTGCCACTCTCTGCATGTGTGGAGTCCAAGTGTTCTTGATCATTCAGGGCCCTTAACTGTGCCACCACAGTTGCATGTTTCTCATTTTCCTAATATGGGTTTGATCAAGGGGTCTACTGGAAAGCCATTTCCAGCGCATGCATGCTGCCTTCCAGTTTGATCAATTTGTTTTTTAAGGACTTTTGCACTCCTATTGTTTGACTGATGCAAAAGCCCCATACCACAACATTAAAGACATCCCACTCTAAGTTAATGTGGTGTGTTGTGCCATGATTGATTCAAAAATATTTCCCACCTGCATTGCCCAAGGGATCTCTAAACATATGTTTGTGTAAATGTAAGGGCGAGAGCCTCCATGAAGGAATTGGTGCTAGCTGTCAGCTCCACACAACTCTGAAAATGAAGGGCCCGCGGTCCATTAATGTGCTGGTAGAATACTGTATGTATATGATCTCACTAATTCCGGGAAGCACATCAGTCTATCCAGTTGGACATGTAGATCATAAACTGGTTTATAAGAGGAATATACCTTAGTCTCCAGACGTCAGCCAAATCTCAGTTTATCGCCCATCCTCGATAGTCTAGAGTTAATTTTACTACTGGTTAGTCAATAAGAGGGGGAACTGACCTAGCCAGGGTCACATTTCCACACAATTATAATCTCCTCCAAGCACCATTGCAATTGGCATGTCTCGTGACAACTGCAGGGCCAGAGACTCGAAAACATGCATCTGGTTCGTGTTCGGGGCATAAATGCTCCCATTCACAAGAGAAACTCTATTTACTCTCAACTGCATCAGAATGCATTAGCACACACTGCCCGAGGGATTTGGATTTTGTCCCCATATAAATAACAGGAACATGCAGTCGTACAACAGGTAATGGGACTGGCGAGGTGATGCAGACACCTGCCAAGTACCCTGATGCATAGTACTTGGCAGAGCTGAATAACACATCTACATGCGGCCTTAGTGATAGATAAAGGTGGCACAACCAAGCTACGGACCAGTGGATTGCTGACTGTTCAGATGAACCGACTGTGGCAGAATGGATGAGGGCATGTGTTGGAAGGTGGATTATTAGTAGGGGTAAGTATGAACCTACCACTATGAATAAGGCTACCAATGCAATGTTAGTTTCAGTCAAGGTCTCAGTAAATTATCCCATAGCTCAACCCCTGGTAGCTGGCAATGAGCAGGGAGGCTTAACTTAGTAAACAGGTGTGTAAGGCATTTAAAAACACCAATACATTAAATACGTTAGACAACACACAATAAACATTCCACACCATGTTATAAAAATAAGAAATATTTTTATCTTTAAAATAACACCAAATATGGCCCTCACATATTTATTCAATGCTCTGGGGCACCAAGCGAGGGGGGAGGGGGCACCATTGTCCAATCAGGTGCAGGGTGCCACCCAAAAGCATGACAGCTCCTCCAAAGTGTGGCATATTCTTGTACCACAAAGCACTGCACTTTAAAATCCAAGATGAAGGATTCTTCTCCAGCAGAGCAAAACATAGCTAAACCAACCTACTCATGTGGCAGGGCTCAAAAAATCAAACATTTTACTACACCTGCATGTCTAGTAACTTGAATACACTACTCAACCTAACTGTAATGTAGTTGACCCGTGAACGGGTCTCATCCTGACTGTCACGCAGGTCACTTTACAAAATCCTCTAACTTCAGTGACAGAAAGTAAAGTAAATGTAGAGAGACAGGAAGAGGAAAAATGTGACAAGATAACAGATTTTAAAGGCATTTTTATTGGTCATTTACTTTGTGAGCAAGTGGAACACCTTTTGTCAGCTCGCCAGAATGGGCGAGTAGGCCCTAAAGATATCTTGTCCCGATTTAATCTGGCTCGCTATTGACACTGGACGAGTGGATTTTTCGAGCCCTGTGTGGCTCATTTCCATTAACAATCCCCCGGCAGACCTTCTGCAAATTCCATTCCTAGGCCTGCCACCTGGCAGGGCGGCATTCCTTGCTGTCCTGCTGTCTTTGAAGTCCAGTTTGATACTCCCCCTTGTGACCTGTTCCTTGCAGCTGCAGAGCTCTCCACACCAGATAACCTTTGCTCACGCAGGCCACTATCACCTCGTCAAAGCGGCTTGGCTAAGCCTGTTAAGGCTGACTAACCAGGAGAGGCTGCTAGAAGACTGGATTTGGGCTCACAAAAAAGGAAGCCCTATAACTTCTATTCTGCATTATTTATGGTAAATTCAACAGTGGCAAGTCATTCGATTTATCATTACCAATTCTTTTGAATCCTTGAATGATATTTTCCTATCATTATATGTACTAAAATAAAATATTTCAATATTAGCCTATGAAGCGAAGTGTCTACAATAGGGAAAAGGGAAATTGTTTGTTTTTCACTCACTATGGCATATAAAACACCTTTTATAATGTCCCTGCATATAACTACATGGCACCCCACCCTTGGGGCACCTAGGGGAGACCTTAGGAGTGACGTATGTAAAAATAAGGTAGATTAGCACTTTGGAAGTACCTTTAATTCCAAAGTCAAATTTGCATACAATCTACTTTTAAAGACAGTCTGCAAAGCAGGGCTGCCTTTAAAAGTGACAGCAGGCAAAACAACAGTGCACACTCCAGTGCAGGAAGTAAACTGGGCCTCTAAACCTCCCGGCCCGATTATATACTAGGGACTTATAGGCAGTTTGAATCCCTCTTGCCCCATTATATACTAGGGATTTAGAGGAGTCTGTCATTGCCAACTGTAATTATACCTAATTACTATATACCTTTTTAATCAGAGTACTGGCCCTGGGTCTGGTTAGCATAGCCCAGGGCAAACTCAGTCAGAAAATCAGCATCTAGGAGGTCACAATTGGGGAAAAAAATAGGGGGGCACTGCAAAAACACATAGTTCCTCACATCATGTGAACGAGTGAAGGCAACATTTTAGCGAGTGTGTTTTCTCCATTTACATTGAACCTACCTGAGGCCAAATAAATTGACTAAGAAATACCCCACCAGGCCCGCAGTTTGCAGCAGATGCAAGTATCCTTCTCTATCAAAATGTGCCTGTTGGGTGCGATGCCAAACGGAAATGCTCCATAATGAAAACCTGAATTTTGGCGCTCAGTATGATGTTGACGAGGAGGCGGATTGCAATACAGTGGGTGAGGTCTAAGGCCCGAAGGAAAAGCCTGGAAAGCAGAATTAATAGAGTGGGCAATAGCAGAGTAGCAACTTACTCAGGCCTTGATATCATAGAAACCACATCTAACTGGCTAATATTATTAGCTTAATGTATGGACAGGAAGGTTCTGCGCCCAACCCTTCAAAACCAGCCAATGCCCGGCCACACTTTGGCCTTTGGCTGTTCGCAGCACACGGTTGGTCAGTACTGCCTCTTCTCGGGCAGCCTCTACCCCCACCAGCCAAGCATGCCCTTCGTGTCCAAAGTATGCCCTAATTTACTACTGTCCCAGTCCAGTGGCCGCCTTTCCCTTTTTAGGTCGAGCCTGGGCAGCGCATGTACTGCTCTGAAAGCCATGCTGTATTAGGGTATGGACTTGAAGCCACGCCCAATCTCCACCCATATTTGTCTGTGGCTTGTGTCATTGTCCTTCGTAAATACTGGCTTCTGAATGGTTAATAGGCTTGTTAGCCCCTCCTGGGTACCGTCCTGTCTTCATTTGTAACCTTCCATGAGGACTTGCTGTTTTACTTCGGATGTTACGTTTATTTTAGCCTGTAAGCAATCTTTTTTATAATTAATTTCTCGTGTTGCAGGCCCGACATGCTTTCCTGCAACAATCTGCGCGCCATGCGCCCTTTCACTTTCATTGTAGCGTGCAGACCGCACTTATTATGTAAAAAGGCAGTCAAAACCATCCATTTCCTATTTTAGAACAGTGCGCCATACCGCACTTTCACTTTCATCCAGCAGCCCTCTATGCCTACCAGCATTGCACCGTCCCGGACTCACACGACACCCCTCCCTCTACCCGCCCCCACTGCGCAGCAGCAGAGGCCAGGAGCAGCAATGCAGGAGGAGGAGCAGCCGGCAAGCAAGGCAGCCCTGCCAAGTGTCTCACACCGCATTTCAGTGAGGTGGACCGCATCACGGCACTGAAATGCGATGTCACGCATTTAAAGCGCCTCCTCAACTGTCAAGCGGAGAGCTTTAATTAGCATTTAGCACCACTGTGTTACCGAATTATCAAGCTAGTGGAAACTGCGATCTGCTGCTTGGAGCTGGGGGTCTGACTCAGCTGAGCGAGGTTTGTCTACAATGTTACACCGCGGCATTCAGCACGGACGTCATGAGAGTCAGTCTGATTTTGCGCAATTAGTTCTGCCCCGAGGAGGGATAGAATTTTTGACCTGCAGCAGCAGCGCGCGAGCAGTGCACAACTCAAAGTTTCAACCAGCGCAGGCAGACGTTCCTGCTGGCGCTGTGCGGTTACATTATGGGTTCCTATCTTGGTAGAAACCGGAAATAAAGCTGTCCGCTCCTCATTCAACCCCATTGCGCCGTTAGCCTCCCCTTCCTGCCCCGTCAGCCTGGGCGCTGCCCGGGTTCGCAGTCACAACGCCTGGGACAGGAGGCCCATTTCATATGCTTCCCGGAGTAGGAGTCCATCACAAAAGCCATCTCCCTCCTCGCTCAATGATGGGGGGCCAGTGCTGAGCCCAGCCGTTGCCAGGGGTTAGCTATGGCCAAGCGTCTAAAACCCCGATGCGGCAGAGAAGCTGTCCCGGGAGGCGCATGGAGACCCTGGGTGCAGCGCTGCACCGTGACAGGTAGTACAGACCAGGCCTCAGAGTAATGGACAAGGTCGGGCCCCGGGGAGGGGTCGAGACAGGGCAGAGAGCAGGGGCTGCTGATTAGACGCTCCAGTGCCTGCCCTGAACCATTCCAGGGAGCTACAGGCAGTTTGAAGTCTGCTTTCCAGCCAGGTAAGTAATAAATCTGACTGCTTTAAGATTTGCGATTCTCTAACTTTGTGAAGTGCTTGGTTGTGTGTCTAGTAAACAATGTCTTTTTTTGTGGCATAATTAACTAGTGACTTTGGGTAAACATCAGCCTCGAGAGTGCTGCATGATGATTAAAAAACGTGTTACTGGTCCTGTCCAATAAATAGTCATGCAGTTGATTTTGGCATCATGTCACTTTTCACAACCCCCACAAGGTCACATTAATTATTTAAGCCTTTTATTCCGTTTTCAGTCTCTCTAAGTTTCTCAAAGTTTCAGTTTCTATCTTTGCATTGTTTGTAATTAATTGTCAGTGCCAATTCACTCTTTCCTGTATGCCCCATTAATGTCTCCCTACGTTTTGGTGTGAGTGCCCGGTGCCTTTCTACCCTGTGTCTGCATTAAGTTGTAGCGGAAGTCTACCCATGTCTTTATGCTCCTCTGTCTATCTCTATAAATCTCAGGGTCTGTAAATACGCGTCTGTTACTGTGTCTGTGTCCTAGTGTCACTCAATCCATGTCTTTCCACCTCCTTGTCTCGCTCAGTTGGAGTGTGCACAGAAGCGCTGTCAACAGGCTGCCTTCAGAAGCTCCCATTCAAACTTCACCGATGTCCACCTTTCACAGTGCAGTAAATGCCTGCCAGACATTTCACCTCCTCCAACACAGGGATGCACCAAGAGGCTAGTATAGTGTCTCATTGTGCAAATAGTTGTAATTTGTGATATTTATAGATCTCCCTCATCTCCATTGCTTCATTTTGCTCATGAAAAGTGTCGCTCATTCTCGTCCAAATATAGTATTTCTGCTGCTGCCTCGAGTCTAAACTACCACCTTGCGGCAGTTCGGAAGTTAAAAAAAAAAATAAAGTCCTGAATCGATTGTTTAATTAAGGAACTGGCAAGAAATGATCAAGTTGGCAGCACCCAAACCCCAAATAATGTGTTCTTCATGGACATCCCTGATTCGAAAGATTGATATAAGTTTATGTCCCTTTTTGACAAACTCCAACTGATTGAGTAGCTCTCCTTTACATCCAGTCTCTTTATGAATCTCTTTTCCTCTCATCTTTTTGTTCTGAACAGGGAATCTGTTTTATAGGTGTGGGGCTATCGATAGGGGGGACCTGTGATGGACAGTACAGGATACACCCCCTAAAACCTTAGGTGGAAATTCCACTCCTTCCCTTCTACTCATTTCTTCCCTTTATCCTAACAGAGCCCTGGCTCCTCTCCCAGGTTGCTCATGGTTAAGTGTAATCGCGTTGTACGTCTGTTAGGGTCTGCCATGTGATTGTTGCGGGTTTGGTGACTCTAGGGTTCCTCAGAAATATTGACGGACAGTGATAAAGCCAAACCACCACTATGTAGAGTATACAGTCCCCTTATCTTAGTGTATAAAGTCAAAATTTGTTTTTTATTTTAGTATCCATTTTTTGGGCTGGAGATGGAAGTCCTTTTACATCGCGTCATCCTGTATTGTATTGTATTGTAAATAACAATGCCTTGTAATTATGTTTTAAAACCCAAAACATAACTAGAAGGCATTGTCATTTACAATGCCAATACCTCAAAATCGTGTGAATGCGAGACCTATTGCACTGCAAATGCTTGTGTCATTCTCTGTGTGCAGGAAAAGAGAATGTGTGCGAACGTGGGGTATGTGCAACCGTTGGCCCCACAGAGAAGTCTGCCCGTCCCTTTTCACTTGTTTTACATCTGTAGATGGTTGATAATGTCCAATTATTTTTCTAATTTCACCAACATAGCTGCTAGTAACAAACTATATAACCAGATGAAAGTCAGAAACAAACCTGGGGCGGCTTACTCCACCAGCAACACAAGGCATGCTGGGAAGCGCAATTTAATTTTAGTACCGCTCTCAAACAGACTGAACCGATTAAGAAACCCCATCCTGCCTCGCAAGCAGCATACTTTGACTACTGTAACGTATTCCTCAGGGCCGTATTTACAGGCTGCACACAGTATCCCAGATTTCTGGTCATATGAATGGAAGCAATTCAGACATTGTCTGAGCGCACACGCCATTCAGTTTTCTGGGTGGGAGGGTGGAGAAAGATGTAGAGGTTGATTAAAAAAAGATCTGCTCTGTTCCCGTGTGAAATTGTATTGCACCACTTATATTTTTTTTCAAGAGAAGTATTTCTTGTATTGTTTGACATTGCAGTAACATGAAGTAACAGTTTCCACAGCCTCCGAGGAACAGAGGGCATTTGCAAAACTACGCAGAAATTACATTTGAAGGGAAGCCATTTCAGCCTGCCCACTCCTTGTGTTCTTTGAAAACACAGACTCTACGTGGTATGCAACTTTATCTTTGCTTACTCAAACTCTCTGTGCCTGTACCAGGCCTTTCTGAACTCATTTATGATGCCAGTTTCCCCCTAGGTATTATTTTATCCCTGAGCTATCCCCCGCCAACCTCCATCCACTCCTACTGAGTTTCTGTCGTCATATCCTGTCACGTACTTCTATGGTAAATGTTCCACTGATAAATGTTATAGTAAAACTATAGCTATCTCATCCCAAAGGAATCACTGAAAAGGAGGTAACTATGTCCACTAGATCGATAACTATAGTTTCAATACTACAGTATGGGTTTCTCTTGATTGGTACCTATGGGTCGATCCTTTGCATATCGTTGTTTATGTTCACAAACCCGTTGGGTCTTTGATTTTACAATTATATTTTATCCAGAAGATATTCACAAGTGATTCTGATTTAATGATTGTTTTGTTTATTTATCCCATTCATTACCTTTTTCTTGTCTTTCCTTGTATCTGGTTATGATCACTGTCTGTTTTGACATTAACTTTTACTTTGTAGCCCATTGTATGGCCCTGATGAAGAGACCTTGATGTCGTGAAACATGTGTTGGCCAGTTTTTGGTCAAAAAATGTAAAAAAAGATTTGAATGAAAACAATTATTTTTTTAAACGACCAATTTGTCTGTAGACCTCAAACTAAGTCTGTCTTCTCATTGATTATCTGTCGCGGCTAATGGGAAGCGATGCTCACGTTTGAGGTCTTACCCGTCTGATGATTAAAACCTCCAATTTCCCCTTTGTCTTAGTTATTTACTTGCAAATGATTGGCTCTCAGTTCAAAATGAAAGCGCAGCATGGGGAGATTTTCCAAAAATAGCATTTGCAATGCAATAGGTCTTGCATTTGCAAAAGTTTAAGCTATTGGCATTGTCATTTACAATGCCAATCGCTCAAACTCTTGTAAATGCGTGACCTATTGCATTGCAAATGCTTGTTACCACTAGCAATCTTTAAGCATGCATCATAACCACTGCTGCCTGTTTTTCAGGAGTACCCACTCCACCTCGACACACCCACAACATTACTGCTGGAAGAATAAAAGTGATAGAACAAAGACAGAACTTCACAGCAAGAATACATACATGCAGTATCCGGATGACAGCAACGTTTCATATTAATGATCAATACTGCAACTTTACCCAGCGAGATCAGCGCCCGGTGAATTTCTTTCATCACGTTCCCATAAAGCTCCTTCTGCCATTCTTGTAAAAGATTCCAATCGTCCGGTGAGAAACTGCAAGAAGCATTGCCACAGGGAATCTGTGTCTGGAACAAAAACTGTTATGTTTCTATCTTGGCTGATACACTCTGTGTCCCTGTGTTCATCTTAAATAGATTGACCTTAATGTTAACTTTCCACTACATTCTTCCTCTTCTTTTTAATAGAAGCAGAGATTGATACACTTAAGACTGTTTCTGAAATTAAAAAGGCGTAATGAATAAACTGAATGGGAGGGGCTGAAGACCACTTTAAATATGAAGCAATAGATTAAATAATAGTTTTAACACTCAGTGCCTGATTATAAGTGGGTCATTAAAGGACAATCCCCTCACACACATCTATAAACAAGGAGGTGTTTATTGCATGCAGTAATTACAGTGGGCGATAAGGTTTTGCTCCATTAAATTTTGCAGATTCAATTTGCAGGAAATTAATAGGGAACATGAATTGCTATTTATCTGGGCATGTTAATGCATGTGTGTATGCGCGTAGGTTTATATTTATGTTTCCCAATTGCCTTAGGTTTATATTTATATGGTACTTGTACAGCACCAAACGGCAGAAGAGTTGTGTACAGGGTCAAAGGCAAGAATAAGGTCAACGAGTGATAAAAGCTGAGATAGTTTGTGTCTTGCTTCTATACTGTGATGTAGTGTTCTGAGTCTCCAGCCTGATGGTGTCCAGGCTGTGGGTGTGCCGAGTGACACCAGAGTTGGTGAGCTTGTCTGTAAAGTAAGCAGGGGTGTTATTCATTATGGCTTTGTGAATGATGCATCTGGTTTGAAGATGTTAAAGCCTGGTGAGTGGAGCCAATGTAATTCCATCTGGATGAGCTTGATACGGTTATGCTAGGTTACAAGTATTTGTAGAGCGCGCTATCAACCTTGAGGGTATCCTAACGCTATGCGAGTACTGGAGTCTAAACTGTCTATAGCGGGGTTACTTCAAAAGACAAGTCTTCAGCCTACTACGGAACTCAAGAAGCGAGAAGGAGGCTCAGATGTGAGGAGGTAAGTCATTCTGGGCTTTAGTGGCAACGTGCACGAACGCCCGGCCCTTGGCTTTGTTTCTGTGTATGCATGGGATATGTACAAGTAGGAGTTGGACAGAACGGAGGAGTCTGTGTGGTTGGCAGAAGGTGATTCAGGTAAGGGGGAATAAAGATTTGTAGTGTCTTGAATGTATGTGTAAGGAGTCTGAAGTGAGGGCATATGTGTACAGGGACCCAGTGGAGCTCCCTGAGGTGTGGTGTGTGTGTGTGGGTCCAGTGTGGGAGTTTGAGTATCAGTCTTGCTGCTTAGTTCCGGATGGAATAAAGCCTTCTGGTTGGTTGTTTAGAGATCCCGGCAGTGAGGGTGTTTTCGCAGTATAGTTTGATGGTGACGAAGGTGTAGCTGACAGTCTTTCTGGTGTGGTAGGGGAGCACTTGTAGATGTTCATTACCATTTTCAGGGTGTGGGAGCACGATGCTGTGACGTCATTGACTTGACTCTCTATGCTCAGTTAGTTGTCTATGATGATCCAGAGTTCCCTGGTGTTGTTGTTGGGTGAGGATGTAGGTCCCAGTTCGACGGCCACAAGTTGGAATTCCAAGTTAAGGTGCTGCGGCCGAAGATTACTACATCTGAACTGTCGGTGTTCAGCTTCAGATAGTTGGACTGCTTCCATTCGTCATGCAGGTGGTGATCTTGCTTCTTGTTTTAGGGGTCCTGTCTAAGAGGGAGATTATCAGTTGCATTTCATTGGCGTAGGAGAGAATGTTGATGTTGTGGGTTTGCATGACTTTGTCCAGCGGGATCATGTATACGTTGAAAAGCGTGGGGCTGAGGGAACAGCCTTGTGCTACTCCACAGATTAGTTTGCAGGCTACTGGGGAATACAGTGCCAGGCTGCCAGCTTGTGTTTTCTCAGTTAAGAAGGAGCAGATCCAGTGGAGGGTGGTCTTTGGACACTGAAGTCATGCAGATGCATGATAAGGATAGGGTGTGAGATGGTGCTGAGAGCTGTCAAAAGATACAGGAGGATGAGGGACACAGATTCCCCAGTCTAGAATCATGCGGATGTTGTCTGTGGGGGCAATGAGTGCCAGTTCCATGCTTTGGTTGAGCCTAAAACACTATTGAGTGATGTCAAAGGGTTGATGGTTGTTGAGGTGGTCAGTGAGGAATAGATTGATTACCTTCTCTGAGACCTTGGCTGGGTATGGTAGGAGGGAGATGGGCCTGTAGTTGGAGAGTGGCTTCTTGAGCAGGGGAGTGACGGTTTGCAGGTGTCTGGGATATATGCTAAGTCAGTGGAGGCACTGAGGTTGGTAGTTAGAACTTCGCTGTTAGGAAGGAGTCATTTGGTGAAGATGTGGTCTGGGCAGGAGCCCGAGTGGTCTGTCATATGGTAGTAGTTATTGAGTCTGGGTGATGGTGATCCAGGCAGTCAGTATTTGCTCCCCAGTCTCAGTGAGGAGTTGGGCGACCTGGGTGATGGGGTCTGGTTGCCGGCCAAAGTTTCCATAGATGGTGGCAATGTTGTTGCTGGGGTATTCAGAGTTTGCAGTAGGTAAGCTGCTGGCATGTTCAGGTTGAGCGTGCGGAGTATGGTGGTCCAGTCGGGTTCTGTGATTTTGTTCCAGATCCAGCAGGCAGTTCCAATGAAGTGAGGTTTTGGGTGTTATAGGATGTGAACGCTGAAGCTGATGAGCCCGTGGTCTGTCCAGGTCAATGGTACTGTATTGTTGACGGTGATGTAGCTGAGGGAAGTGTAAATTGGGTCCAGGAGATGACCAGCGGCATGGATCAGTCTGGTAATATGCCTGGGGAGCCCTAGGTTTCTGAGGGTCTGGAAGAGAGATGTGGAGTATGGGTCCGTGGGGTCTTCTAGGTGAAAGTTGAGATCTCTGAGGCGGATGAATGTGCTGGCATCGATGATGAGGGGCACAATGAAGTTTGTGAAATTGCACATGTAGTTGGAGCGGGTCTCAGAGGTCTGCATAAAAGGGTTCCTAATAGGCTGAGGTTGGCTATGGTGTGAAGCTTGAAAGTGAAGTGTTCCATATAGTTGGCGGTGGAGTCCGTGGTGGTGAAGCAGAGGATTGTGTTCTTGAGTATGTTGGCGCCTGTGCCTCTGGGCTTGCTCTGGAGGTCCTGCCTAACAATCTTGTAGTCATCTGAGATTGCTGTGGCAATGTCTGGTCCGAAGGTTCATTCATGTTGCCTTGAAAAAAATAAGAATGCTCAGCAAATGTTCATGTAGTAGGTCTCAGATCTCAGTAGTGTGCTTGGTGAGTGAAGGAGTGTTGAGGCTGTGTGATGAGATATCTTTGTGTTGCGCAGAGACTCAAGTATCATGGCCCTACTCACATTGCAGGAAATACCCTGGATCCAATTTTCACTATCAGTGATAGGATCACCTAAAACACCACCTCACTGCGTACAGGGACTGACCACTCCATCATAAACTTTGTAATCACCACAGCGCAAGACAACGCACCCACAAGCATCAACCTACCCAGCCATAGCTGGAACAAAGTAACAGAGGCAGACTGGCTCATCGCCCTCCAAACAGACTAACTCAACACCAACAATAACCTCGACAAGGACATCACCAATTTCATCAAATGGATCAAGAACTTTTCAGACTCTCTTGAGCCCATAAAAAGCAACAAACAAAGAAGAACCAACAAACAAGCCAGCTGGTAAACAGAGGACGTCCAAGAATCTAAACGCTACTCAAGCAGCTAGAAAGAAAATGGAGGACCAACGACAATGTAGATCCACCTACAAGGCCACACACTGAGACGCTAACACCAACTTCTGAGAGTCTCCAAAAGAAGGCCACTAACCCAACGATTAGAGGCAAGCTCCAACAGCTGCAAGGAGATTTTCACAATCATCAAACGTTCACCACCCCGAGGTCAAAGCCAGCACCATCACTCTTTCACTGGAATTCGACGACAAGTTATCAAACTTCTTCCACAGCAAAATAGAAAAGTTCTACAGCAACTCCGAACAAAAATCAGACCCCAAATATCTGATCATCACCTAACCACCACAAAAAGAGACGAATGACTGAATGAATGGAAAACTCTCACCAAAGAAGATACTGCAGCAATCATGAAAACAGTACGCTCCGGGGCACCTACGGACCCATCTCTCCATCACATGTACATTGTGGGAGGTTCACCAATCAGCAGTGCTATCGCTCACATCATCAATATCTCCATCATATCTGCCACCTTCCCAGAAGTCTGGAAACATGCATCAGTCAATGTCCACCTTAAAAACATTTTTTCTAATCAGCTAACCTCAGTGAGCTGAACAACGTCCATTCCTTCTCTCTGCTTTATTACCAGGCCAAAGTGATGGAGAAGGCCATCAACAGACAACTCACCAGCCACCTCGAACACTACAACCTACTGAAGCACACCCAATCAGGATTTAGGACAACGACAGCACAGAAACAGCACTCATCGTTGCCATAGACATCATCTGCACTATGCTGGACCTAGGAGAAGCCACAGCCCTTATCCTACTCAACCTCTCCGCAGTCTTTGATATAGTCTCCAAATACACACTCGACAGAAGACTCTACAAGATAGGTATTCAAGGACCAGCCCTCAACTGGATAGGATCCTTTCTCACAGAAAGGATAAAGAAATTCAGACTACCACCGTATAAATCAGAATCCAAGGAGTTGATCTGTGAAGGCTCTCTGGGTTCTTCACTCAGCCCAACCCTACATGACCCTGGTCACCAACATCATAGCTCTAAAGGCATCACCATCATATCCTACACCAATGACACCCAACTTCTCCTGTCTCTAACAGACAAGTCCACCATCATCAGAAGCAACTTCTCCAACTGCATTATCAACTCAGCAGACTGGATGACTCAACTATGACAAGACGGAAGTACTGATCTTTGGGAACAAGAACTCTCCACGGGGCTTCAGGTGGTGGTCTTCGGAGTTTGGATAAACTTCTACCTTGACTGACCGTGTCAGAAACCTAGGAAGCATCCTGGATGACAAGCTCAACATGGCATCGCAGGTCAATGCGGTCAGCTCCTCCTTCTTCCACATTCTTCTCAGGACTTCAAGATATTCAGATGGCTACCCCTGAACACCAGGCACACTATCATGCAAGCCCTCATCACTAGCAGATTACAGCACAGCAACGCACTCTACGCCAGGAGCTCCAACCACCTCCTACACTGCCTCCAGAATGCCAAAGCAAGACAAATCC
Source organism: Triturus cristatus (assembly GCF_964204655.1). Classification (NCBI taxonomy): domain Eukaryota; kingdom Metazoa; phylum Chordata; class Amphibia; order Caudata; family Salamandridae; genus Triturus; species Triturus cristatus. The sequence goes on from NC_140579.1 coordinate 731,440, forward strand.
TTGACCTCTCATGGTGTACCCACGTCTTACCACGTCTCAAAGAGCTCTACTGGCTCCCCATCCACAAATGCAGCCAATTCAAACTCCTCATGCATACATACAAAGTGCTGCACAATATCGGACCTGCATACCTGAATAAAAGCCTGCACTTCTACCAACCCACAAGACACCTGCACTCATCCACATTCTCCCTCGCAAACTCCCCAACACATCCGGGCCTCCTCCTCACTTCTTGAATTCCACAAGAAGCTAAAGACATGGCTCTTCAAATAATTTCTGCAGGGTCTGACACCCAACACTGTAATCTCACACCTACACACTTACTCCACCACCTGGAAACCCTTACAAGTGATTATCTGAGCCATACAAATCTACCTAACATAATGGGGAAAGTAGCGATGAACGAAGAGACCTGCTCCTATAAGCGTAAAGAGTGCTCTTTCAGCAACACTCACATATCCGAGGGAAGACAAGCCATATCAGACTGACTTTTATTAAAATTATGTTCCTATTGACACCATCGGGTGCCAGGGGGATTCGTTTATGCTCTCCCAACCAGCATAGCTACCACATAGGTAGAGAAGTGTTCTCCGAGCCCAGAAGGGAGAATAACATCACCTACGTTGGTGGAAGTCGACTTCAGAATTCCCTGCCTTGCATCTGCAGGACAGGTAACAAAACAGGAAGCGCTGAGGGAATGGTACTTTATTCTAGCCCCTGGCTCCTGGGACTGGATAGCCACCTCATAGGTCAAGGAATGGGTCGAGGAAAAGGGTCCTAGAGGTAATGGGGAACCTAGAGGTAATGGTGGAGACAGCCATAACAGCCTCAACTCCCAGCCTCAAATGTTTAAAAAGCTAGCCTCTCACCATCTACCTCCACTGCCTTCTGTGCGTCTCCCGGCCCTCTCCTCATGAGCCTCTGCTCCCAAATGGAAACTAAAGCCAGCACTGCACTGACAGGCTATTTGAGAGTGCTGATAGAGACGCCTGGAACGCCTACCCCTGTTCCTATATTACCATAGTGAATAACTAGATTTAGACTCAGCTACTCGTGATGGAGGCTGACAATGGCAGTCATACATAACAAAAAGGCATGTTATCCTGAGCACCATTCAGTATGTATTGTGAAATCGAAGTCCAGTCCGTCTTCTTTCAACTCCGATGTTTATTCCTGAGATATTTCCATCACTATTCATCCTTCCTTTACTCGTACAATCGTCTCCAGGTAGCAAAATAGCCAACACGTGTTTCGTCAGATATGATGCGTCCGCATCTCTGACTTCATTAGGGCTTGTAAAATATCTCTCTATTCCAGAAATCTACTGCTTGAGATAGACTTCTATACAATCACTAATCTTCTGTAGTCCTCCATCCAGGATATACAAAAACCACAATATGATTTATCTGACCCGAGTGGCAGAGAGTACTCCTCACTCGTCTTCCCGGCGTTTCCTCTGCGCCAGGTCAGTGCACTCCGCCAACTCTCAGGACAGTCGTCGAATGTTAGAGGATACCATACTCATGTTGCTTGCAAACAACATTTTTCCAAAGTACGAAAGAGTGTACAGTGTAGGTGCACCGGTGATCAAGGCACAAGCTCTGAAGGAGGAGGAGGAGGAGGAGGAGGAGAAACATGCTGCAGTTATGTGTCTTACTGGGGTTAAAAAAGCTGAATCAGTGAATTGTAACAGGAGTGAGTGTGAAATCTGTTAAAGAATACACCATTCAGGTAAGGATGTGTGTGTTAAGAACACTGGTGTGGGCAGTGGAACCACGAAGAGGTGCAGAGGTAAGGGAGTGTGTAGAGCTTCAGGAATAGGAATATATAGAATATGAGCGTTTAAGGTGGAGTTAAACCCTACCTGAAGTGACACGGGAATAGGGGGGGGAGGGGGTAACCCTACTGAAGTGACACTGGAGTGAGGGTTAACTCTACCTGAAGTGACACTGGAGTGGGGGTCAACTCTACCTGAAGTGACACTGGAAGTGGGGTAACCCTACCTGTATTGACTCTAGGTGAGGCTAACCCTACCTGAAGTGACACTTTGCGTTAACCCTACCTGAAGTGACACTGCAGGGGGGGCAGGGGGGGTAACCCTACTTGAAGTGACACTAGGGTCAGGGGGGTTATGCCTACCTAAAGTGACACTGTAGGGGGATGTAACCCTATCTGAGGTGACACTGGCAGGGGGGGTTAACCCTACCTGAAGTGGCACTGGCAGGGGGGGGGGGGTTAACCCTACCTGAAGTGGTACTGGCAGGGGGGGTTAACCCTACCTGAAGTGGCTCCGGGGGAAAGGGAGTTAACCCTACCTGAAGTGACACTGGAGTGGGGAGGGGAGGGGTAACAGTACCTGAAGTGACACAAGGGGGGTTAACCCTACTTAAAGTGACACTGAAGGGGGGGGGGGGTTTAACATACCTGAAGTAGACACTGAAGGGGGGGGAGGGGGGTTAACATACCTGAAGTGAAATTGGGGGGCGTTTAACCCTACCTGAAGTGACACTGGAGGGAGGGGGTTTAACATACCTGAAGTGACACTGGAGAGGGGGGTTAACCCTACCTAAAGCGACACTGGAGGGGGGATTAACCCTACTTAAAGCGACACTGGAGGAAGGGGGGGGTTTAACCTCACATGAAGAGACACTGGAGGGGGTTAACCCTACCTGAAGTGACACTGGAGGGGGGGGGGGGGGTAACAGTACCTGAAGTGACACTGGGGGGGTTAACCCTACCTAAAGTGACACTGGGGAGTCAACCGTACCTGAAGTGACACTGAAGGTAGGGGGGGTTATCATACCTGAAGTGACACTAAAGGGAGGGGGTATAACATACCTGAAGTGACACTAAAGGGAGGGGGGTTAACATACCTGAAGTCACACTGGGTGGCCTTTAACCCTACCTGAAGTGACACAGGAGGGGGGGTTAACCCTACCTGTAGTGACACTGGAGGAGGTGGGGGGGTTAACCCTACATGTAGTGACACTGGAGGAGGTGGGGGGGTTAACCCTACCTATAGTGACACTAGAGGACGGTTCACCTTACCTGAAGTGACACTGGAGGGGGGTTAACCCTAACTAAAGCGACACTGGAGGGAGGGGGGTGGGTTTCAACTCCACATGAAGGGACACTAGAGGGGGTGTTAACCCTACCTGAACATGACACTGGAGGGGAGGGAGTTAACCCTACCTGAAAGGGGTGTTGGTGGGGCGGGGTAACCCTACTTGAAGAAGTAACACTGAAGGGTGGTTAACCCAACCTGAAGTGACACTGGGAGCAGAGGTAAGCTGTCAACGGGGCACAGACAGTGATGAGTCCTCAGTACCGACAAACTATATCAAGCCGATCTCACCTCCATGGTACCTCGTGGGCGGCTCTTCACTGGGATCTTGCGATTACCGGCTGAATAAAAGCGAGTGAGTGATTGGAGAGAGGAGCCTGGAAGATCACTAAAACCTCTCCCTGCTGGGCACTGTGGCACTTACTGCTGCCTATGGCGATCTACTTACTGCGCATGTCCAGAAGATAAGTGTCGTGCATCAATACGCATGCTCGCAAGGTAAATACCATGTCTCACAGCGCATGCCTGAAAGCTAAGTGTTCTGTCTCACTGCGCATGCCCAGACAATAAATAACATGCTTACTACGCATGCCCGGGATATGTCGCATATGCTCAGAGAGTAAGGTCACTTTTTGGGAAATAGATAATTTAAGGGGCAGTAGCATCAAGGGATCAAAGTACCTGGGCTGAAAGATTCAAATCGGTTTCAGACATGAGATTTTCCTTTATTCTGAGTGATTGATATGTCACGTGTGTAGCGCCTAGTGGTATTAAAGCGCCTCCGGGCCAGCCACAGTCCTGAACAGTTGTTTACAGTACTGCCGCGGGAAGTTCAAAAAGACATTTTTTGGATAACAAAATACGTAAAGGGAGCTCAAACAGAGTGGGAGGTTGTAGTGATACCTCTTTAATAGATCGTGAGGTACAGAGTGTTCTTCATTCTACATTCTATGTGTCAGGGTTGGAACTTCGGGGGAATGGAATGGAGAGTAGCCGGAGGAAGAGTCAAGATCATCTTGCCTGTGCTGTCCTGAGGTTGTCAATAAAGCAATCTGAATATTATCCAATTTGTATATTTATTCACTACAAATTGGCGACGAGTTGGCAACCTCAAAGAATCCACGCGACTTACTCGGAAGGGACCACACTCAAGAGATCGTTACAGCCTCTTCGTCAGTTAAAGGTTTGTGTCAACAGACGACAGCCTAAGGAGTTTCATGCCTTCCCATCGTGATGTGGATTCAAGTGAAAAAGGTACATTTTATTAAATAAAACGGAAATGTACCTGAGAAGTTCCCACCGAAGTAACGGCAGTTCGGCGGGCTCGCGCATTGTTTACTTCCAAGGGTGTTGATCCTCGAGCTGTTCGTCGTTCGAACGCCGTCCCTGCTGACATCTTCAAAGTTCTGCCTTCCGCATCACTAGGGTACGTGACTGAGCGCTACGACGTCACCGCGCTGGTCACGACCCCAACGTGACTCCATTTAAAAAAAAAAAAAAAATAAATAACCTTGTGTGATTTTCGCCGATCGGACGTTCAGAAGTAACGAAGTGTCCCGATCGAGTATTCTGGCCTAAGAAATCTCGTTGGGAAGCCAGCGCTGGCACAAATAGCCAAGAAGTAAGGTAAAAGCATAGAAAGACATTTAAAAAAAAAAAAAAAACATTTTTTGTTGTGTGTTTTCTGCTTTCATCGCTTTCTATGAACAAACATCTCTCATCTGAATCAAACCCCAGAAAGTATTAAAAAAAAAAATGACCACTCCAACAGCATCCTCTCAAAGAGAGGCAGTCCCTCGTAGTGACTCTGCTTTACATCTGTCCACGCCTAAAGAATTTCTTTCTGCTCCCGGTGAACCTATCATTCAATGGAAAGAATGGAAAGATTATTTTTTGAATTACATAGCTAATCTTGAAGATTGTAGTGGAACCTACTCACCTGAGAGAAAAAAAAGACTCTTAATGTACTGTTTGGGTCCGGAAGGTCTTCGTGTTTTTGGGGATTTACAACAAAAAGAAAGAGCCGGAGACATTGATGTTTTTAAGGCAGCTTTATTAGATTTGGATGAACATTATTCACCCACAGTGTGCGTTGCCGTCATGCGTCATGCCTTCTTCCAAAGGAAACAAGAGAAGCATGAATCCATCGAGGATTACGTGTCCGCTTTACGCAAACTTTCAATAACATGTAAATTTGGTAATTTCCATGAAGAACTCATTAGAGACCAAATTGTGATGTATGCAAAAAACAAAGCTATTCAGGATAGACTGTGGGTAGAAGGGGATTGTAGTCTAAAAGAAATTATCTCTATTGTGAAAAAAGCAGAATTGTCAGAACGTTGTGCTAAAGCCACGCTCTCCTCTGAAAAGAAAGAGGGAAGCGAGTCTGTTAATAAAATTTCAGAAAGTCATAACAAATTGAATCAAACACAAAAAAAGAAAGTTGATAAAGTTGATTCTAAGAAGAGTGTTAATACTGCTAGATATAAGCAATCACAGTATTCCTGTTACCGTTGTAATAGCACCTCTCATTCTGCGCAGTATTATAAATGTCCTGCACGTACAGCAAAATGTTTAGAGTGCGGACTAATTGGCCATTTCGCGAAAGCCTGTAGACGTAAAATGTATAAAAAGAACAAAAAAGTGGCGTGTGTGAAAGAAAGTGACACAGAGGAGTCTTCCTCTGATGACAGTGATAGTGATGTCAAACCCAAGGGTGAGAGAAAGAAAATTCTGAAAATCTTGGGTGAGACAGGAGACAGCAAACCTTTGTGTTGGGTGTCTTTAGGAGGCATTTCTTTACAGGTTGCGGCGGATTCTGGTTCGCCTTACACTATTATTGCGGAGAACGTTTGGACACGCCATTTTTGTTCCACTATTGGGAGTCATTTAGAGCCACCCGACATTAATCCGGAAAGCTATACTGGAGAAAAAATTGACATGATTGGGTTCAGGGAGTTAATGTTCAGATTCAAAGGCAGGTCTGCTTTATGTAAATTATACGTAGCCAAAGACGGACCATCTGTCTTAGGATGGAAAGATCAACGTAAATTAAGTATTATTTTAAATCCCAATAGCCCGGAACAGGTCTTAGTAGCCTGTGATGCTGAAGATACTAAAAAATGGGTTCTTAGTGAGTTCCCATCTGTCTTTAGTAGTAAAGTAGGGAAGTTAAAAGGCTTCTCACATTACATAAAATTGAAACACGATGCTGTCCCCAAAATTCACAAAACTAGGAACATTCCATTTATAGTGCGGGATGAAGTTAAACAAGAATTAGACAAACTCTTAAGTGCCCATATCATCGAACCCATTGAATCGTCAGAATGGATTTCTCCGTTGGTTGTTGCCAGACGAGCTAATGGCAAGGTTCGGCTATGTGTAGATTTAAGAGGTCTAAATAACAACATTATTGTAGATCAGTTTCCTTTGCCCCGCATTGATGAAATGTTATCCCTAACCAGGGATGCAAAATGGTTCTCTACACTAGATTTATCATCAGCATACCATCAAATCACTTTAGATCCTAAGTGTAAGCAGTTAACAGCATTCTGTACTCCTTTTGGATTTATTTTTTTTTTTTCTCTCTTTCTCTCTTTTCATTTTTTTTTTCTTTTTGTAAGGAGAGGAGAAGAGGTACTGTTTAAACAAAGAAGGGGGATGTGTAGTGATACCTCTTTAATAGATCGTGAGGTACAGAGTGTTCTTCATTCTACATTCTATGTGTCAGGGTTGGAACTTCGGGGGAATGGAATGGAGAGTAGCCGGAGGAAGAGTCAAGATCATCTTGCCTGTGCTGTCCTGAGGTTGTCAATAAAGCAATCTGAATATTATCCAATTTGTATATTTATTCACTATAGAGGTCTGAGCGACAGCGCGGCATGTTTATTCAGCTGGAGAGCGCTTTCCTTGGCAGGGGCCGCCGTGAGACGTTCCCGGTCATACCGCTGTCTCAGCACGTGGAAGCGCAGCGCGCGGCAGCATAGAGCGGGCTCGGTATCAGTGACCTGTTCAGGAGCTTCAGCTTGAGGCATGTGCAGGGCGGAGTCTGAGCGGGCAGTGTAAACGGCTCTGGGGCGTTTCTTTCAGCTACCGAGCGATCTGGATTTTCTCATTATGAAGGGAAGGAGAGGCGGCCTTTAGTGTTTTTTTTCATTCTTAAGCCACTGCAAGTTTTTGAAACCGAGGCTTTACCGTTTAGTTAGGGTCTTGGTCGGGGGTCCTTCTTTATCTTTCCGTCAACAGTAGGCATCTGCCCATTGTCATGATCTGGGGATTATTCACTGGATTTCATGGGCGCAATAAGGGAGGAGTCTTCCTATGCATTGCAAGAGGACCTTGAAGGGTTTCCCTTAGGGATATCTAGTTACTCTTCATTCTGTAGGAATCTCTGTGTTCATGTTGAAGAGTTTCCACTTACCACTGTGTCATAGTGTGGACATCTGTCTTTCTCTCTCCTGTAGTATACCCGAGAGAATGGGTGTGTGGGCACAACACGAAGCACTAATATCAGGGATCTCGATCTAGTTTGGATAATTTTTTCCCTCTGTGGTTGTCATCTTATCACCGTTGGCAGTGGTTTCTTTGTCCTTGTGCCCAGACTTAGAGGTAAGATTTGGTTTGTCTAATCTCTCTAATTAAGTACTATACACGTTTTTTTTATATTTTTAATTGGCCTTTCTCCTCTATCCCATTGGGTGCTTTGCTGGTATTGGATCAGTTGGGTTGACCCACCGTCACCCCTTCCCGTTAGCCCCCCCACTTCGCCTGACCTGGGACATTATTTTGCAACCCAACTAGTTACAGCCCTGCAAACTTAATTCAGCAAATATGGGTAGGATTTTTAGGTCGTTCAATGTCTTAGTGTAAAGGTGTTAGTGTTAGTCTATTTATTAGTTACTTACGTTTACAATCTTTATTTCTCTAAGACACTGTAGGGGAGCACTGGAAAACTATTGGATTGTTATTCGAACCTGACAATCTTTGGTTTCCCACACACTTGGGTAATTCCTTTCTGTAAGGCCATGTAGAGTTTGGATATGGGCACTTATTTGTGTAGGTCGTAACCTTTTTTTTTTTTTTTCAACCTCTATCCTACCCATATATCGAAGCCACACTCTCTATTGCATATGAGTTTATTGTAGTCATGTCAGCCCTTCCTTTGTTAAAGATTTGATATTTTCTCTAGTTGTTCCCCCTGCCCTCATTTACTTTTAACCTTTTTGCGCCGTGAAGAAGGTGGTAGATTACATTTGGATTTCACACCGAAACTCGTGTTGGTGCCTTAAGACTGAACCCGGTGATACCACTTCTGAACTGGATTTGTTGCCTGTGCTGTCACAGAGACAGTAGGCCTGCTCCAGGCATACCCCACACGATAGACATAAGAAAAGTTTCCACATTTTATCATCTTTGCAGGTTATTGATTGGTCTACCATAGCTTTTGGCTGACGGGAGATTTACTTTTTTGCTGCACCTTATTTTTGCCGGCTACAGAACTCTGTGCCTTTTACCGCTGCCAGCCAGTAGTAAAGTGATTGTACTCCTCCTTTGGACACTGTAAAATTGGTATACAACTGATTGGTTTGTTTAATTTCCTATAGGTCCCTAGTGAATGGTACAAAGTATACCCCCGGCCTGTAAATTGAATGCTACCATTGGACTGCAGCATACATTTTGTCAAACACTACAGTTGCACTATTAAGCAGGTCTCCAGGTTTAGCATTGTAGTCTGGGGTGACATGGCGAGCAAAGAAATGATGGATTTAACCCATATCTCTCGACTGGGGGTCAATGTTTTGATTTATTCTGCATTCCGTCCATCAATTGTGTGTCTTTTACCATTGTAGTCTGGCCGCGTAGTTTTAAACTAGAAATTCGTCTTGTCAAAATAACTCCTTTCGACCGACCTAATCTTTCTTTATAAATATTAATAAGACCCCTCCACGTAGGCCTTATCATCAATAAGACCCCTCCACCTAGGCCTTATTATCCATAAGGCACTGTACACCATATTTAAAAGTAGGACAGGTAAAGGTTTACTGTTCAACATGTCAGTACAGTGAAAAAGGTCAAACACCTATTTTCACTGTAGCACGGCTGGTTGCTCCATAGTAAAACACTGGGTTACATTGTTACATCTCATAAGGCTAATTGCTGTTTGGGAGCAGATAGCAAAACAATTCAAGAACTCTTTTTAAGAGACATTCAAACTCCAATTTAATGATAAAATCACATTTTGTATAACTATTAAGGAAAAGGTACTTTTAGAAAGTTACCTTTTTCCTGCGTGAGTAGATCCCTAGAGGACTGGGCCTGCTCTCTCTTCTACCAAGGACAAAGATGTGGAGTGCAAGGGTTATAAAGCTGACCTGTTCAAGCAACAAGAAACCTTTCTGAAACTGCCCAGTTGATCAGTGGCAACTAGGCCTGGACTGGACTCTGCCTGACACCCAGTTTGTCTCTAATTGCCTCCTCTGAGATCCTGGGGGGAGGGGCTTTAAAATTGTACTCTTGTGGTTAATTGGAACTTAAAGGACTAAAGTCAGAAGGTAAAATCATTGACAAACCTGGTTAGTGTATCTGACCTGCGCTCCATAGCGGTTCTACAGTGATAATTACTATCCATGGTACTTTGTGCTTTCTGGCGCTTTATCAAAGAAGATTAATATGCAGGCTGTGACGATTTGTCAGGTAAATAATTGGTTGTCATAGATTCTCTATTATAAGACCTTAATGATTGATATTGTTAATTTAAATTAAATTATGAATCAGTTTTTTTGCCTTATCTGTGCGCATATTGTAAAAGCGGGACATTACAATGAGCCCCTCATTCTGCTTTACAAAAAATCCCTGTCCAGAAAGGAGCTGCAGCTTGAAATGCAACAAGGTCTGACGTTTATCTACTTTAGGGAGAACTAAAGAATCTCTTCTTTATAATGTGTGCGAGCCAGAGTGAGTCCCTGCAAGATGTACTAGTTTTAGGGAGGTGAACAAATGTTATGGCAAAACAAAATCCACCTCAATGCACAATAATGCATCAGTCTTTTAAGTTGTAAGATACCAGAAATGCTTGAACCAACCCCATGGGGGCTGGGAGAGTGGTAAAGATTACTTAACAAAAAGCAAGGTAAAGACACAAGTTGGCACTTGAGCTAACCCAAAGTGAGCAGAAAAGCACACCTTGTATGCTTCCTGAAGAGTTACCTTTGTTATTCACTTCCTGAAACTTAAGTATCAGCAGCACATCCTGCTCAGCCTTTTTTCTTCAATCTATTCTTTCTTAAATTAAATTTTGACAATGTGCATCTTCCTAAAGCTCTACCTGTAGCATGTGGGTGCTCTGTGAGCACCCGTTCTTCACTAAGTTACTCTGTGAACAGTGGTAAATCACCTCCTTTTCTGAAGTAAATACAATGTGACTTATTCAACAGAACTTTTAGTTAAATATCTGTATATGGTGAAATGTCCTTTGATAAGTTTCAAAGATAGCAAACAAGAGATGTCTTTTACAGCCAGATAAATATTGTGTATTCACATTATATTACATTTGCATTTAGTAATTATGAATCTCTTTACATTCAATAGGAAACACGCCTTGAATGCACAAAATGATTATAATAATGAAGATAATACTTTGAATTTGCATAACAACTGTCCGAAGTATTGTGTAACAGTATTCTGTAACCTGAACATAAACTGACAGATCGTGGAAGAAACAGTCAAGAGGAATTCAGTGAATGCAAGAGTCAGCTCTGCACCTTCACGGCACAAGACTGAGAAATTACCTCTAGAAAATTAAGGTAACACCATTGATGTACCACTTACTGTGTAAGCAAGTGTCCAATACAAGCTTTGATCATGGGATCAATATGATGTGATTACTGTAGTGCTCTTGATTCCTAAAATGGTAATAGATCATCATTCAGCGCCCTAGGCGTATTGTAAACTCTTCCTGACTATACCACAGCAACCAATCAAAAAAAATAAATACAACAGTGCCCCTCTTTAAGAGACAACACCAGAACTGATGAGGTAAATGCAGCCGGCTCCCAGGCGGGTGGCGGTTGGCACATTACTTGACTGCAGGGGATATTCAGCTGGCTAAGCCGGGCACGGATCAGCAACCTGCATATATTCATGTACTTCTGTGTGTAATGTATCCTGCCGAACCATGTACTTTTCTTTACTATACCTAAAAAGCAATAAAAACAGATTTGCAAAAAAAAAAAATACAACAGAGTGTTGACAATCGAAGAAGGATAAAGGAAAGAGAAGTTCTGCTGTCTAAAATATATAGTACAGTCCCAATTTGTATTCACCAGGAGGAAGAATAATCTTTATCTGCAAAACGTCAAAAGCTGCTATCCAGTCTCAAGGCACACTCACAAAGAATTTTGTGACCACTGCTGTTTATTTTTAAATTGGAAATCAAATGTCCTAAATACCAACGCATACAGGTAATATGAGAATAACACAAGTGCTTTATCAATCATGTTTACCCTTCAGGAAACACAGTCATGGGAAGTGGATAAATACATCCCCAAAACAGAGCCACTAATCAACAAAGAAGAATCCTACACATGCAGCAAAAGTTTTAGCTTGTCATCACTACTAAAGCACCATCAGCAGACGCACACAGGAGTAAACCTGTTCTTTTGCACTGAATGCGTGCAAAGCTTTAGTCAATTAGCACTCCTAAAAGAGCATCAGCGAACACATGCAGGGGAAAAGCCATTGAAATACAGTGTATGTGCGAAGAGCTTTAGTCAATTATCAGACCTCCAAATACATCATCAAACACATACTGGGGAAAAACCATACCATTGCAATGAATGTGTGAAGAGCTTTAGTCGGTTATCACACCATCGAAGACATCAGCGAACACACACAGGGGAAAAAACATACCTTTGCAGTGAATTTGTAAAGAGCTTTATTGCTTATCAAACCTCCAAAGACATCAGCGAACACACACAGGGGAAAAAACATACCTTTGCAGTGAATGTGTGAAGAGCTTTAGTCTGTTTTCGCACCTCCAAGGACATCAGCGAATACACACAGGGGAAAAGCCATTCAAGTGCAGTGAATGTGGAAGTAGGTTTAGATGTTTATCAAACCTGCAAACACATCAGCGAACGCACACAGGGGAAAAACCATATAATTGGAGTGAATGTGTAAGTAGTTTTAGTCAATCATCAACTCTAAGGAAACATCGGCGAACACACGTGAAAAGCCATTCAAGTGCATTGAATGTGTAAAGAGCTATAGTCAATTAGCAAACCTATATAGTCATCAGCGAACACACAGGAAAAACATATCATTGTAGTGAATGTAAGAAGAGCTTTAGTCAGTTAACACACCTTGAAAGACATTCCAAACACACATGGGGGAAAACCATACAATTGTGTTAAATGTTTATAGCACTTTAGTTGGTTATCATTCCTCCAAAGACATCAGTGAACGCACACGAGTAAAGCCATTCCATTGCAATGAATGTGTGAAGAGCTTTAGTTGGTTATCACACTTTAAACTACATCACCATACACACACACACACGGGGAAAAATCATACCATTGCAATGAATGTGTAAAGAGCTGAAGGTGATTGTCACACCTCCAAAGACAGCAAACACACTCTGGAAAAACCATGCCGTTGCAATGAATGTGTGAGGAGCTAAAGTCTATTATCAGGTCTCCAAAGACATCAGTGAAGACACACGAGGGAAAAGCCAGAGCATTGCAGTGAATTTGGAAGTTGTTTTAGCGAAGCTTCTGCTTTATAGAATCATCAGCGAGCACACACAGGAAACGCCGTTCAAGTGTAGTGAATGTGTGGAGAGCTGTAGTTGGTTATCATGCTTGCAAAGACATCAGCGAATTACAGATAATAAAATTACAATTATGTGGGACATTCAAAAGCCAGAGGATAATTACTAGATTATATAAGACCAAATTAGCAGACAAGAAGAAAAAAACAAATATTTGTAGAATCATAATACTACAACTGAAAAAAACATAAAATGTTACATATGTGTCACTCAATTTGAGCCATGAAGGTCAATACTGAGCAGGTCTTACTGACCTTTTGGAATGTGACCGAGTTTGTGCTGCGTGATATATTGTTTTGAATTGGACAAAATATTGGAATGAATGGGTGGAGCTCGGATTTTCAGTAGTTATGATAGTGGAAATTTAAAAATGCAGGTGAAACCGGTGTGCTTGCATATAAAACAAGCATTGGAAATGCACCTGGTTTCACCTATATGATTAATAATATTTTCATTTTTGTTGTGTTTGGTGGAGTAGAAGAGGGTGTACTGAGGAGTGAAGATGGACTTCAGGGAATGAATTCAAGTGATTGCCCAGAAGTTAGATTTAGGACCAGAGAAGAAGCGAGGGAAAAGAGAATAATAAAAGCACCATGGAATGTAAAAGTTTCATTATTAAGAGTGCGAAGTACTGTAAATTCACTTATGGTAAAATGGCGCCAACAATAAATTATTGTCGGAGAGTAGGAAAACACGGAAGAATGTTGTAGTGGTTTGCTCCTCATACTTTACTTGTTGAAATGCTGTCGCCATAATGTTCTGGCCGTGAGTATTCCACTAGAGAATTGAGAACTTTGCCGGCCTCTGCACAGCACCTGAATCTACATTAAAGAATAATTTCAACAATTGTGCTCCGCCAACGTCTTACTCACTACAAAATTGATGGCTACGATCTTCAGGTGACTGCTGAAACCACAGTCTCCATCTGAGCCTCTGTCCTGCTGTACGGTCTAGCGACGCTGTCACATATGTCTTAAGAACGACGACAGTTGAAGGAAGATTTGTGAGGACCACTTACTCTCTTGTTGGGGACTATGAGGTACTGTTAAATGTTTATTTAAAATAGCGGCACCGGCATTGCGAATGTTTAAGCGACACACTTGTGACGTCAGGGTGTGAAACCTTTCATATAATCTGCACACCAGTCGTTTCATGCACGCAAATTCTAAGCGCCATTTTGGAAGTATTTTATGTATGGTTACGTCTTCACTGTGTAGTGGCCATTTTGGTTTTGGTGAACTGAACAATGTCTTACACAGCTTTGTGGCCATTTTTAGAGAGGCGGAATATTTATTTTACGTCAAACCTGTTTGTTTCACTGGAACAAACAAGCACAACGCTTCACGTACCTGCTTGAGAGTGGCGCAAGATGTTTTTTTATAATCAACAAACTTGCTTGTTCAACGCAAAAAAAATTGCACGTCACAAAGTTGCTTTTAAAAAGTATGTCCGCATCTTATGGTCACTAAGAGTAATCAATATTAGAGTTAATTCCTTCATCACGTATTTTAATCAAGTGGTGACACGCACACCTTGCGTGTCAAAGTTACCAGCACTCACACTCTCCTTCATCGGTGACGCGTCAAACACGGAAAAAAACGATTCTCAATTTGCGCATGATACATTAATACGGTGGCACGCACACCAGGCATGTAAGCGCAACACATTTTATCTGCCTTAAAGGATACACAGTGACATGCCACTTTCATGGTTTCTCTCAGTTTTAAAACACGCATTTTGAACCGCGTTGACATGCACACCAAGCGTGTCAACGAGGAGTCTCTACACTCTTCAGCTCTACGGTGATGCACACACCGTGTGTGTGTACAGCAATCATGCTTCACATATTGAAGCATCGTCATTAACTAAAGGACAACTTGTTTTTCTATCCTTAACATGTTTACACACTGCAAAATTAGGTTCTTGGATGTGCATTTTAGGTTGCATACAGTTTGTATTATTGCATTGGATTTCTTTTTATATAATTTTTTATTATTATTATTTTTTCTCTCTTGTTGTATTTTATTGTTGTTACTTAACAATGCAGTCTGTGTCTCCACCTCCACCTTTTATCGAATTTCTAGGTAATCCGCCCATTTCATGGAAGAATTGGTATGATGCTTTCGTCACCAATCTTGGTGCCATTGGTGCATCACGTTACAGGGCTGAGAGAAAAAATACCTTCTTCATTTTCTGGGTTTCGAGGAGAGGTCTGTGTGTAAACATTTGCCTGCTTTAGTGCGTGCACAAGATGAGGAGGACATAGACGAATTTGTGGAAGCGGTCAAAAAGTTAGTATTACGTTTTGACGTTCAACCCAGTCTTGTTGTGACCAGACACAAGTTTTTCAAACGTGAACATAGACATGGAGAGGATGTTGATGCCTTTATTTCTGCTTTGCGAAAGTTGAGCGCAGACTGTCAATTTGAGGCATTTGCAGAGCAATTAATAAGAGTCCAGTTCATTTGTAAATGTTCTGATAAGAACATTCAGCAAAAGTTGCTGTCCATGGGCAATCCTTCCCTTGAGGAAACCATTCGTACTGCGAAAAGTATTGAACTCTCAAAAGCTTCTGTCAAGGATTGGATGATAAGGTCACGACGAATGAAACAGTGAATGTTGTTAAATCAAGGGAAGTTAAGAACACTGTAACGCCACATTCTAATAACAAATTTTTCAAGCAAACTAATGTTTGTTACCATTTTGGGATTTGGTCTCATTGCACTTTTCAATTTCAATTGCGTACAGATCACAGTCCCCTTGTTTCTATCCTCTCAGGGGATAAGATCAAAGAACACACCCCAAGAATTGCTCGTCTGTCCACCAAGTTGTTGCAGTACGATTTAGAAGTCTCGTATATTCCTGGAAACAAAAATGGAAGGGCCGATTACTTTTCCAGGTTTCCCGTTGAGGAAGATGGAAATATTGACGATGATTTTGGTTTTGAATGACATGTGTGCCATGAGTGAAAAGGAATGGAGAGATGGACTCTCCAGTGATGCTTTGCTCTGTCAAGTATTTGACTGTGTCAAGAGTGGATGGCCAAGAGAGAAAAATGCACCTTACTCTTTACAGACTTTTGTAAAAGTCTCAAAAGAGCTTTCAGTGGAGGATGGTTTGTTGGTGCGTGGTGATAAGTTGGTTCCCCCAGGTGTGCTGAGAGCAACATTGGTCAAGGGTGCTCATGAGGGGCATTTGGGAAAAACACTCACCAAAAGGAGGTTGCGTGAATATTTTTGGTGGCCTCAGATGGACAAGGACATTGGCATGTTCATGGGTGAGTGTGTGGTGTGTTCTAGTGCTGAGAAAAGATATAATCTTAGAACTCCCCCTCTTCAACCCATTGAAATACCTGCTGGGCCTTGGGAGAAGATTGGCATAGACCTAGTTGGTCCTTTCAATGTGCTCCCAGCTTCTTCAAGGTTTGCCATTGTGGCCATTGATTACTATTCGAAATGGCCGGAAGTACGTTTCATTGGTGAACCCAACTCTAAAAGTGTGATTGATTTTCTGATAGATCTTTTTTTGGGTGAGGGTTTCCCCTCCACCATTGTAAGTGATAATGGTGTACAATTTGTCAGCCAAGAATTTCAATGTTTTTGGCGGCAAGGGGGAATTCCCCGTTCCAGGAGTTCGCTCTATCATCCACAAATGAACAGTCTGGTGGAGCGCATGAATAGGGTCCTTAACAACTGTGTGCAGTGGGCTTTGGCGGGAAAGTGCAATATCCAGAATGCTGTCAGGTCCATGTTGTGGTTCTATCGCACCACACCCCACTCGTCTACCAAAGTGTCTCCCTATCAACTTTTGCGAGGCAAGAAACCGTGTTCCAAGGTGTGTCCTGGATGGATATCAAAGTGGGTGAAAACAGACTCTGTGATTAATTTGGATGGCTTTGTAAGGGACAAGGTTTCTCAAGCCCAAACTCGTCAAAAGTCTTATTTTGATGCCAGGAAAAGATCCGTTCCCCACTCATTCGTTGTTGGTGATGTAGTACCTGTGAAGATCCCTGTACACAGCAAGAAGGGGAACTTAAAGTTCTCAGATCCAATGGTTGTGGATAAAGTTTGTGGTAATGCTGTCAGGGTGAATAACACACATTGGTGGAATGTGTCTAGAATTGTTAAAAATCGTGGGAATTGTGATAGTGTAAATTTGCATTGCGGACGGACCGATGAAGATAAAGCTTTGCCTTCCAATGTCACTCCTGTTTTCTTACGCAGGAGCAGTTCCTGCTAAATTCCGTTAGTCTTTTCTTTCTGCTTTTTCTCTGTCTCTCCCTGTTTTCTTTAAGTTCTCCCTTCCTTTTCCCTTCCCTTTTCCTTGTTTCTTCTTTCTTCCTTTCCGTTTGTTCAAAAGGAGCAGGATAATGTGGGTTGCTCCTCATACTTTACTTGTTGGAATGCTCGCACCATAATGTTCTGGCCGTGAGTATTCCACTAGAGAATTAAGAACCTTGGTTTGAATATGTTGGTTCAGTTGCTGCCTGATGTTTCCTTCTGCCGGCTGCTGCGCAGCACCTTAATCTACAATAAAGAATAACTTCAACAATTGTGCTTCGCCCAACGTCTTACTCACTACATATGTGTTTAAAGAAGGATGTCTGCTATCTCTGCATAGCACATGTGCGATTTAATGTAATTAATGTGACAAAGTTAGATAAGTATATGAAATAAAGAAAGGGAATGTGTTATATAGATTTCTAGGGATTTATGGTCCCCCAAATATATTTTGTGAATTGTGTTCTCCAAAAAATGCTCACATATTGTATGCCGGCAGGAAAAGTTTTATGATATTGTGTTTTAGAAAGAAGGAGAAGATTAGTATGAAGTATAGGCTTGTAAAAGAAATATTCAGCAAGCTAAAAAAATTTGGATCAGTGTTTTAATCCTAAAATATACTATTTGCAATGTGTTTCTGTGTGGCGATTTTACTGTTGGGCATAAGAGGATCTGTGTAATGTATCAGTAGCCAATATATTTCCCTGTTAGAATTGTAGCAGCGAGTTAGTGCGCCCCCAAAATAAAGAAATGCAATAGCTCTCAAAAACTTTTACAGTGTGTGCTACTAGTATAAAATGAGATAGCAGAAATTGTTGTTTAAGCCACAGCATACTTTAAATGCGCACAGCTGTGCAAATATTTTTTAGAAAGACTCAGGTTTAAAAGAAAGCAGTCCATTTTTTTTGTTTCACATTTTCGTTGTCTGGCGGGCGTATGGATGACTAATAGCAGCACCCACAGGCAAATGTTCACTTTGGATAAGGTATATATTACAAGAACAAATACTCTGCTAGCCTCGCCCACCACCAACCGCTAGAGCGCTCGATGAGAAGCAGAAAGGAGCGCCGGATGAAGTCAAGAGCCCTCACAAATTCAAGTTCCCCGCTTTGCTCTCCCCATGTAAACACCACTCATACGAAATAAAAAGAAAAATCCAGGAAGAACCTGAATTATTGCTCCAAATTGAAAGTAAAATCCCATAAGTGAGATTAAAAACTCCGCTTTGCATAAAAAACTATCTGTGCAAAAAACCACAACAGCGATTTAATAAAAGATCAATAAAAAAAATAAGTAAAAATCACCGTTTTAGCACCAAAGACATACATCCTTATTCTTGTTTTAACGCTCGTCTGCGGGCAGTGCCTGCATTTAAAGGACTGGAAAGCGTTGCTAGCCCCACCCACCACTGACTGCTAGATCACTCGATAAGAAGCAGAAACAAGTCAACAACCCTCACAAATTCAAGTCCCCCGCCTTGCTCACCCCATGTACACACCACACATATGAAATAAGTCAACCACATGCACAACTGGAAAAGTGCCTCTTGCTCAATAAATTTAGTACAGTACGAGCTGAACGTGCAAATATGTGGCGTACCGGCTATAGGGGGCCAAATTTGAAGCTGGGGAACTGGGTTCAGGCCTCGGAAGGAGGTTCACTTAAATGTCTCATTGCCAAAAATGAATGTGTCCATTTGTAATGCAACTGATGCTTGTTTAAAGTGTTGCAATCGGGTTTGCATTATATTTAATTGCAAAACATATAGAAAACAAATACGGGCGTCTGATGAAGTACTATACTTCAAAATAATAAAAAGGACAGTTGGCGGCGGCTACTGGAGGAAAGAGAGAAGAGGCAACAGGAGTGAGGTGGTGGGAGGGCTGGGCAAGCCACGAACTGGAATGCAAAAGCAAATGGAAACAGTAATTTGGTGACGGGAAACTGATAAAAGAAGCACAGGATGAGGAAACAGTGTGCTACAGCCAATAGAAATGGAGCAAAAGTAAGTCGCAAGCACACAAACCAATGAAAAGCAATGAAAGCAATAGAGTGGGATGATGAATACAAGCCCCAGCTAGGCCCGCAAGAGACAAGGGTTCGCTCTTCTGTAACGAAATCTATAAGGAAGTTGGCACGGAAACTGCAAAGTACAAAAACAATGTTTATTAACCCTTAAGGGTGGTCCTACAATCCACACAACACTCTTCAGTATTGCAAGGAGTAGCACACAGAACTTGCGTACACAGTCCCCTTTTATACACAGCAGAGGGGCTCATAGTGGGTGGATACAACATGAGGTTTGAAGAACATTACCATTTAGGGTCATTCTCGATACTGAATCAATACATGGGCGGAGCTAACACACTCCTTGAGCCCGCAAAAGGACATGGTCAAGCAAGGCTAATTATAACAGATGTGGTCAAGTCTGGGCATGCGCCAGACGGACAAGAGAGAGCTATTTATAGACTGTTGCTAGGCAGATTACAAGAGCAACTAACACAGAGGTCGGACTCTCCTCGTGGTGAACACATGGCAGTATGCCAATACAAAATGGAGTCCGGACTTCGGCCAACATAATGAGGAAAACACGATAAAAGGGAAATATTAATGTTTTCAGTAAATGCTTAATCACATTCTGCTTTAATTTACAACAGACGACCCTTTCAGCATTTACTGAAGACATCTGGTTTCCAAGAATAATCATCGTATATGTCAATTATCATCATTCCTTTAACCTCTTTAGCTAGACCCTTCTGGCGGGCAACATCGACAATAGCTTTCTTATCTGGAATGCAGAATGAAATGCACACGGAACAGCACAATGGTCCACATTGAATACACATACAGAGAAAGAACAGAATTGCTATAATAATGCAGAGACCAGTTAAGACCTTCCATCCCCAGGCAGTAACCAACGCCCAAAACCATCCAGAAAAGGACCAAGTGCCGGTTTCTGTGTGGATTTCAGCTGCTATTTTATGCAGTTTGTTAATGGCGTTATAAACGGATGGCGTATGATCAGGAATGAACACACAGCAGCTACTTCCAATAATTTTACAGGCTCCTCCTCGATCAGCTAGCATTACATCCAACACCATACGATTCTGCAATGCAACAATCCTAGTAATTTGTAACTCTTCCGTAAGATTCCCAAGAGCAGCAGTAGTCTGATTAGTCACAGCTTCTACCACTCTTGTCAATCTTCGGATCTTCCTACTATTCAAAGCGGCTCCAACAAAGAAAAACAGTCCTAAGTTAAAATCAATATACTGTTGCAAGCTGGTATCTGTTTGATCCACCTCATCAATTGATAGAGTACGTTTATATCTATTTACAGTCACATTATTCAACAGTTTTAAATCCTTATGATATGACGCAGGTGCTAAGAATACAGGAGGTAATAGGAATGATACATAGCATACCCCAGACCACCCAGCCGGCAAACGGTAATAACCTTTATTTCCACATACAAAGTAGGTATTATGGGACGCTAAGAAGGTGCTGTTGTTTAACCCATCGATGTTTAGTACGGTTATACAATCACTGACACCCACAGGAATAAAACCCACACTCTGGACACACAGGTCCGCTTGGGCTTGTGCTACTTGGATTACGAATTTGTCCTTCCCCACAGTGTCTCTGGTGTTCGTGAAGATATAGGGAATGGATTCATTGTCCGGTCGGTACTCTTCCCATTCCCAAATTGTCCCATTCGCTTGTGGATATCCATTCTTGTCCTGATGGCATTCTTTATTAAGTCTGAAAAGCAATCGTCCCACTGTCGGTTTCCGAGTGGCAAACAACAAAGTGTACCATGCTCTACAAGAGCCATTGTGAGAGAAAGGAAGTGGTATGAATGGCGTACCTCCTTTCTTCTGATGGGCTGGCATCATCCCACATATCCAACAGTTCGTAGCATTCGTAGCAACGTGGGTGTGATGCAGCATTTGGATGAAAGTGTTATTCAAATTGTCGATGTTTCAACTCTTGATATGGCAATGTATAAAAGTAGTGCTCCGCAGGCACTGGAGTCGTCAACACAAGCGTCTTTCGAGCAGGAGTTGCCTCCTCCACAAACCATGTGGTTATACCAACGATAGCTACTGTCAGCATGAACCCCAACGCACAAAGAATTTTCTTCTTCTCCATGTCAAAGGAAATAATACCCTGATATCTTCCTGTAACTACAAAGTCTGTCAGAACTCTTCCCCTTGGGCAGCGGTTGATTTCTTCACCAGCGGGCCAAGACGGGTGTCGCTACACTAATGCAGGGCTGATCCCCCCCCCTTGCCTCATCGGCTCTCCGTTTCACTAACCCAAGGGCCGTTCTGACAGTATGTCCCGGTACTGGAAATCTCACTTCCTTGGTCGCAGATGATATCGCCTTCCTCCAGAAGTCGTGTGGTCCGAAAAGAGCTCCTCAGTGTCGTTTGGCTCTGCAGCACGGCCTGTCTCTGCTGCTAGGATGTCTCGTTGATCGGTCAGCACAGCAGACTCCACCAATCCGGGCGGTACCTTTCGACAGTGCAAGGAATGGATCCAATTCTTCCTGTTCGAGACTCGCACAGCCGTCCTCGTTGCAAGAAGGACTTGCTCAGGTCCGACCCATCTCGGCTCCAAACTGTTCGATCTGTCGAAAACCTTTATCATCACATGATCTCCAGGCCGGAGACCATGTCCTTCGCCAGTAGACCGATCAGGGAGCGCCTCTCGGACCTGTTGATGAATAGAAACCAAATTATCCGTTAACTGTGCCAGATAATCACTCATCATTACACAAGGTACATCATACACAGCCTTAGGTCTTGGTGGACCCCAAATATTCATTGGGCGTCCAAATACTATCTCATAGGGTATAAGGCCGGTTCGAGAGTGTGGCACCGACCTAATTGATAATAACGCCAGTGGCAAGGCGTCTGGCCAAGTCAAAGATGTTGAAGCTTGGATTTTGGCGATCTTAAGCTTCAGCGTACCATTATACTTCTCGACTAGTCCTGCAGACTGGGGGTGGAACACGGCGTGGAACTTCTGGGTGATGCCTAGGCCCTTCAAGACATACTTTATAACATCCGCTACAAAGTGAGGGCCATTATCACTCCACAGAAGTCTACAGACGCCGTATCGGGGGAAAAACTCTTTCAGCAATAGCTTCGCTGTAGTCATTGCAGTATTGTCTTTCGCAGGGTACGCCTCAACCCATTTACTGAAGGCGCAGACCACTACTAGGACATACTTCAAATTGTTACAGCGCTCAAGCTGGATGTAATCCATCTGTAGAACCTCAAAGGGTGCAGTGGGCGTCGCAAATCCTCCTGCTGGAGTTCGCGTGCCTTTCCCTGGGTTATACTTCAGACAGATCATACAGGTCTGCACCACCCTCTTTGCCGTGCTAGCAATCTCTGGATGCTCCCAGACTTGGGTAAGCAATTTCACAATTGCGGAAGCTCCAACATGTGCTAGCCCATGTGCCATCTGAACCATAGGTTGTACAAAGGCCGTGGGTAATTTCCATCTATCCATCTGCTTATTTCTCCAGCAACCCTCGTCATCCAGTTCTCCTTCGCTAGCCCATTGTTCCCGCTCTTTGTCAGAAGCGGTCTTTTGTATTTCTCGCACTTCCTCCTTCGCATCATGCCATCTCTCCACCTGTGACTTCACTACATACATGGCAGTAGTACCGGGCTGCATCGCAGTCTCCCGTGCTACTCGATCCGCTAACGCATTCCCTTCTCCAACCTTATCAACCACTTTCCTATGGGCGCTACACTTAACAATGGCGATTTTCTTTGGGTATGTCAATGCAGTTAAAAGGTTGTGGACTAACTCCCCATGCATTATCTGCACCCCATGTGACGTTAGAAACCCTCTCTCCTTCCAGAGTAGGCCGAAATCGTGCGCTACTCCGAAGGCATAGCGGCTGTCTGTGTAAACATTCACACACAATCCTGTACTGAGCTCACACGCTCGTGTTAACGCTATCAGTTCCGCTGCTTGAGCTGATTTCTGTGGTATGCGTGCTGTCTCCACTATCGTCTGTAACGTGGTAATTGCATACGCTGCTGAAGCCGTACCATCTGGTAGCTTCAGGCAAGATCCATCCACCCACAACTCTCCATCTACGTCTGAAAAGGGCGTATCCTGGAGATCAATACGACCCTTTGTTTGTTCCTCAGTCACAAGAATACAATCATGCACTTTCTGTGCCTCAGGCTGGGTCTCGGGATATGGCAACAATGTGGCCGGGTTTAATGTCACGCACCTTTTCAACGTAATATGAGGAGCTAAAAGCGTCAACTCATATCCCGTTAAACGGGCACTGGTCAAATGCTGCGTCTTTGTTTGATTAAGCAGGGCATCAACAGCATGGGGAACTAACACCAACAGTTTATGGGACAATACAATTCCTTCGCTCTGCCGTATTGACACAGCTGTCGCCGCAACCGAGCGAAAACACCCTGGCAATGCTCGGGCGACAGGATCAAGTACAGCCGAAAAGTATGCACAAGGGCGCTGCTTATCGCCGTGCATCTGCACTAAGACTGATAATGCACATCCATCTTTCTCATGCACATACAACGAAAAGGGTTTTGCATAATCAGGGGTCCCTAACACTGGTGCTGAACAAAGGGCCTGTCTCAATTGCTGAAAAGCAGCGTCACACTCATCTGACCAGGGGATCGGGATGGGCGTGTCTTTTGTCAAGAGAGCTAGTAATGGCTTAGCTATGTGCGAAAACCCCAATATCCACTGTCTACAAAAAGAAACAAGACCCAAAAATGCACGTACATCCTTCTGCGTGGATGGCCTTGGTGTGTCCAAAATTACTTGGATACGATCTGGTGTGAGTGCACGCCCCTCCTTAGACAAAAGGTGACCCAAATAAGTCACCTTTGGTCTACAGAATTGCAATTTCTTCCTAGAGACCTTGTGATTGTGGGATGCTAAAAAGGAAAGTAAGGCTATCGTACTTTTCTCGCACAACTCCAGGGTGTCAGCCGCCAACAGGATGTCATCGACATATTGAATGAGGGCGACCCCCTTGAGTAAGGCAAAGGAATCCAACTGTCGCTTCAAAGCCTGACTGTAAATACTAGGGCTTTCTGTATAACCTTGGGGAATTCTACAAAAACGATAAGATCTATTGTTTAATGTGAACCCAAAAAGAAATCGGCTATCAGGGTGAATGGGAATGGAAAAGAAGGCATTTTTCAAATCAATCACTGAGAACACAGTCGCCGTAGGCGGGACCAAGGTAAGCAACGTCGTGATATCAGAAACCACCGGGTACTGAGGTATCACGACCTTGTTTACCTCCCTCAAATCAATTATGAACCGATAGACCTTTGCATCCGTGTCCTTTTTCAGAATAGGGAGAATCGGACTGTTACAGATATTATAGGGAACTTCTTCCACTACCCCTACTGCGATCAGGTCTTGCACAATCTGTATGAGAGCCTCCTCGCCCTCCTGGGAAATACGATACTGTGGGAGGCGTGGTAGTACCGCCCCCTCCTGGACACTAATGTGGACCGGAGGAATCACCATTTGTCCGACATCTGTGTCCGAAGTCGCCCATAAAGCTCGGGGGAGGGTAGCCAACAACGCATCCTCTGAGATCGTACACATCCGCCCAGATCGGGGGTAGTTGTCATTTAAAATCACCCTCACACCCTCAGGGGAACAGCGAATTGTAGCCCTAAAGTACTTTAACATATCAAGGCCCATAATGTTATCCGGTGTGTACGGAGCAAGCAGAAACGGACAAGGCGCAGAAAAACAATCAACTTTAAATGCAAGGGGCTGTGAAAGAGGGCTTCGGGAGAGTGTACCGTCAAACCCTACCGATGTAACTATTGAGCCGGATGGGGGAGCCCCCGGAACCAAGTACCTAGACAATGCACTACGTGTCGCTCCTGTATCCACTAGGAACTGATCGGTAGAACCTAAAACCTCAGCCGATACATAAGGACCCGTCTGATCGACCGGCACCTCAACTGATTCAGACCCCCATCCAACGCATTCCTATGCATGCTGGGAATCATGATATTCCGAGCGATCGATGTCCGATACATGATACTGGTGCTGGCGATCGAAAACATTTGAGCTATCTCGGTGCTGTCCAGCAGTATCGAAACGGACATTATCGTTGGAATTCCCTCTAAAGTTCGAGAAGCCCCCTCTACCTCTCGGGCCACTCGGAGTGTGCCCCTGACGCGAAGCACGCAACGCTGGGCAATCCCTGGCCCAATGGCCCAACTGCTTGCAATACGCACACTGGTTCCTATTCAAATCAGATCGGCCCGAAGGGGGACCATAAGATCCGCCCCTTCCTCTATTATTATTACCCCGGCGGGGCGGGCCATATACTTGTGCTAACATCACTTTAGTTTTGAGATCTTTCGATTTCTTCTCCTCCTGGCCCTTCGCCTCGTGCTCCTGACGCTCATAATACTGAGCGATGGTCAGAAGGGCTGTCGGTGTCGCGGAGGACCAAGAACTCTCACTCGCTTTTAACCGGGCCGCAACTGCCGGTAGCAGATTGGCCACATATTTGTCCGCGAAAAGGTGGCGACCCGTGTCGTCAGTAAGCGACTGGCCACTAAAATCATGAAACGTCTCCTCAAAACGCGTAAAGAAGTCCGCGACTGACTCGTCAACTTTCTGTTTACATGCAGCTAACATATTCCAGTCAATCTTTTTAGGGGGGATAATCGTCTTCAACTTAGCCACAATAGCCGCAGGGAGATCTAAAATATTCTGGGGTGGTTTCTGTGCGGGCTTTCTTTCCCTATCTTCATCCTCAAGGTCAGACCATCGAGCCTTAAAGGCAACCGCATCATCTACCTTTCGGACAGAGCGCCACGTATCCGGCGGTAGGATAAGGCCAAAGAACAGGTCTATATCCGCTAAAGTCATAATGCAAGAATTCAAGGCCCCCTCGACTTCTTCATAGAAGGCCGCTGGATTCTTGCGGGGGTCAGGCAGCGCATTCTTTAATGCCATAACATCGGCCCTATGCCATGGAGTATAAACCCAATTATACACAAAATATCCCCTAGCATCGACAGAATTAATATCCGAGCTAGTCCCTGCTCCCTTGGGAGGAACATACAAAGGCGCCGCCTCTCGCATTGGTTTAACATGCACTATGTCATCCTTATCTGACTGGAAGGCGGATGGGTGGCCCCCTGCTGCAGACGAATCCGACTGCTTCTCCTCCTCCGTTTGTTGACGTGCTTTCTCTCTAAGGGCCAGCACCTCGTCCCGCAAAGCGAACAGCCGCCGAGCCGCCTCAGAAGCCTTAGGGGGAGAAAAAACACCATTACGTAATGCTCCGGCATCCGAAGACACTTCGTCAGGCTCAAGGACACTAGAATATTTTCGGAAAGCAGCAATTACTTCTTCTGAAAAATGAGACAGAAAATACACCCTCTCTCTATCTTGCCACGACCCCCAAGTATGGAACAACTCATCCTTAGACATCTTGCCCTTAAGTGCACGGAGGGAAAGTTTCCGAAGCTCAGCCATATGCTCGGCCGATAACATGGACCGTGTGTCGACCTTACCCAGAGCCGGGCCAGAATCTTGCGGCCGCGGAGCAGATGCGCCAACATAAGGGGGCGGAGAGCGATCTAGTAAATAAAAATCATCATCAGGATTATTAAGGACAGGATAAAGCGGCTGACGAACAACATATTGACCCGAAACTTGTAGCCTACGCTCTTTCTCTTGTCTGTCCGTTTGCTCTTTGTCCTCCCGACGCTTCGCTTCCTGCGCTCGCATATGATCATTCTTTCGCTGCTCCTTATCAAACAGCGCTTTCTCACGTTTCTCTCGCTCA
Source organism: Triturus cristatus (assembly GCF_964204655.1). NCBI lineage: Eukaryota > Metazoa > Chordata > Amphibia > Caudata > Salamandridae > Triturus > Triturus cristatus. Next base: position 758,454 of record NC_140579.1, read on the forward strand.
CGCACTTCCTTCACCCATAATCGCACACACTCAAACATATCCTGACGAGCACGTCGCTTACACATACACTGTTCCACATACTCAATCTTACGTATATCAAAAGATCCATACAAAGGCCATCGCAACTCAGGATCCTTCCTCGTATATTTCCTCCATAACGTGCTGTACATTATGGAAGAAAGACCATGCTTCACGTACATATCCCTATTAGGAGTTCCCTCTGGGGGAGCTGGAGCAGATTCCTCGAGGTTCAACCGGTGTCCAAAACAGCAGCACCACTTACGGAGTGCGCTAAAAGCAGGCATGCTAAGAATAATGCAAAATATGCAGTATTATCAAGAAAAATGGCACTTAATCGTTGCGCCGTTCAAAGTTTACACAGCTCCGGAGAAATTTCTCCACATTACCTGCCTATATGTGTTGCAACGCATATATTTTCACAAAGACAAATTCACAATATGACTAGTCACCATCAATCAAACTCAAATAGCCAGACCAGGCTTCAAAACTCGGAGCAAGTACCGTACAACGGTTCTTACCAATCAAGAGTCCAGGTTCCAACTGCCAAGCTCCACAATCGCCCAAACGGCTCTCACGGCAGGACCGACAGAAGAGGTCTCAGTCGATGACCGGCGCCACCCAGACGGTCAGCTCGGAAGGGAAGGAAGAAAAACCTCGGGATGCCAGGGCTAAGACGCCGCTGGCAGTGATCAAACTCCTCACCTTCGTCGCGACCAGTCCTTCGAGCATCCGAGTCGCCGATGAGCCCCACGTTGGGCGCCAATTGATGAATACAAGCCCCAGCTAGGCCCGCAAGAGACAAGGGTTCGCTCTTCTGTAACGAAATCTATAAGGAAGTTGGCACGGAAACTGCAAAGTACAAAAACAATGTTTATTAACCCTTAAGGGTGGTCCTACAATCCACACAACACTCTTCAGTATTGCAAGGAGTAGCACACAGAACATGCGTACACAGTCCCCTTTTATACACAGCAGAGGGGCTCATAGTGGGTGGATACAACATGAGGTTTGAAGAACATTACCATTTAGGGTCATTCTCGATACTGAATCAATACATGGGCGGAGCTAACACACTCCTTGAGCCCGCAAAAGGACATGGTCAAGCAAGGCTAATTATAACAGATGTGGTCAAGTCTGGGCATGCGCCAGACGGACAAGAGAGAGCTATTTATAGACTGTTGCTAGGCAGATTACAAGAGCAACTAACACAGAGGTCGGACTCTCCTCGTGGTGAACACATGGCAGTATGCCAATACAAAATGGAGTCCGGACTTCGGCCAACATAATGAGGAAAACACGATAAAAGGGAAATATTAATGTTTTCAGTAAATGCTTAATCACATTCTGCTTTAATTTACAACAGGGAGGTAAGCCCCTTTTAAGATATATTTAATACAAGTGATGTCACTGGCCATGTCATGAATGATGTAATATGTGACGTCATCTGCAGTGCATTGCGGGGGCGTGAGTTATAGCTAGCTGAACTAACTATAACGGTCAAATTTCTCTGGTTTTGTACGAGGGAAATGTCCAACTAACTATAACGTCCCTGAAACCTGTGGTTTTTTCAGTGAATTTCTATGGTTTTTAAATGCTAATTTCTAACTATACTTTCCCTCAAACCTATGTTTCTTTCAGTGAATTTCAAAGGTTTTTTAAATGCTAATTTCTAACTATAACGTCCCTGAAACCTGTGGTTTTTTTCAGTGAATTTAGTTTTTTTAAATGCTTATTTCTAACTATAACGTCCCTGAAACCTAAGGTTATTTTCAGTGAATATATATATATATATATATATTTGAGATAAGGGAGACTGAGGGGCCCGTCGTCACATTTCGGGGGAGGAGGGGGTCAGTTTCTGCTACACCACTGCCTGTCCCTTCAGTATATTCTAGGTGACGTGATTTGCTGCTGGCAATGCCAAAACTTAAACAAATTGGGTTTTTATCTAAAAAGAATTTGCTTTGTCAAGAAGAGCACTGTTAGAAATAGGGTTTTTGGTAGGCTAGGACATGTGCCAAAGCCAGGCAGAAACCACCACTCTAGTCAGGATAAGGGAGTTACACTCCTAAAATAACCCCTGCTCACACCCTTGGTAGCTTGGCACGAGCAGTCAGGCTTATCTTAGCAGCAGTGTGTAAACCATTTGCACATAACCAACAGTAATACAGTGTAAACCCTACAAAAGGACACCACACCAGTTTAGAAAAATATCCAATATTGTTATATACTTAAGACAAGACCAAAAACGATACAAATCCACAATTTAGTACTTAAAAATCTTCGGTTATCAAAATATGCTTGAAAACCAGTTCCTTGATATCGATATCACGGCGTTGTGAGAAAACAAATCCAAACAGTTTTGCTGACCGCGGTGTTGTGGGCAAGCTACGGTGTCGGGAAGACCCGCAAACAGTACCTATTAGAAATGCAGGGCATCGGCGCCCTCTCGTTGAGCTTCCGAAAGCACGGCGTTCGCAGGCATCTGTTCCGGAGGTCGGTGCAGGAGTCGTCGGGCCTTCGAAATCACACAAGTTGCAGATCGAACTTCTCTCTGTTGAAGTCAGGAGCGCTTGCGTCGGCAGGCGTCAGGTGCTGCGGTGCGAAGTGCAGCGGTGCGGCGTGCGGTACCCTCCGGTCGCAGTGTGAGCAGCGCCTCGGTGGCGGTGTCAGATGGTGTCGTAGGTGAGACCAGGGTCGCAGTGTGAAGAGAATGCAGTTCTTGTTTCGGTGCAGGTAGGTTGCGGTGCAAGCAGCGGCGTCGTTGCTGAAGCGCTGTCGTCGACAGACAAACTGGAGTCGATGGCACCAGAGTCTGTAGGCCAAGGCTGCAGTGTGGGATGAGAGCGGTGCGTTGTGTAACTGTACGAGCGGTGCCCTAGACCACGGTGCAAGCAGCGGTGTCGATTCTGGCGTGGAGCGGCGGCGTCTAGGATACCAAGGCGTCGCGAAGCGGTACGGAGTGTGGGGCTCACAGGTCGCGGGGCGAGCAGCGGCTCGGTGGCATCAGCAGGCGTCGTCGGTAAGACCAGGGTCGCGGTGCCTTCTGCGGTGCCTTCAGGACACGGAGGTGGCTGCAGCGTCGTCGACGTTGTCTGGTTGCTTTTTCTTCTGTGCAGTACAAAACACACAGTTCCCAGTGCTGAGGGCAGAAGACCTTGAAGTCTTTGCTGTTCTTGAGACTTCTTGAACGGGGGCAAGCTCTACCTCAAGCCCATTGAGAAACTCACAAAAGTAGATTGCAGAAAGTTCAGTCCAGTCCTTTCACTGCCCAGGACAAAAGCAGCTACTGCAGGCCAACACAGCAAAGCACAAAGCAATGTGGTAGTCCCTCCTCATAGCTTCTTCTTGGCAGTCTTCTTGGTCTTAATGAGTTCTAAAGTTCAGGGGTCTGGGCCCCAATATTTATATCCCAAAATCCTTTGATCTCTTAGGCAGAGAGTGTCTGTGCCTAGCCAGAACCAGTTCTGCTTTCTCTGGTGTGACTTCCTGACAGGAGAGGGAGACGGCCTGGTCAGAGGCAGACTAGGCCCTTTGAGGTGCAAGGAAATCTCCTCCCCCTTCAGGAATACTAAACTTTATTTTCCTACCGAATTTCCCGGGCCAGTTATGTTTATAAGATGTTATAAACAAATTTCCCATTCTGTCCTATGGGGAACAGGTTGCCTTGCAATAGCGAAAAACGAAATTGGCCGTAATTTACTATCAGGACATGACACAGACAACAGGGAATGTCCTACCTTTCACATACACTGCACCCAGCCCACAGGGGTACCTTGGGCCTACCTTAGGGGTGGTTGACATGTAAGAAAAGGGAAGGTGACGGACTGGCAAGTGTGTGCACTGGCCAAGTCGACATCGCAATTACAAACTGCGCGCAGACTCCGCAATGGCGGGTCTGAGTTACCTTTTCAGGGCTACTCACATGGGTGGCACAATCAGTGCTGCAGGCCCGCTAGTAGCATTGGATTCACAGGCCCTGGCACACTCAGTGGACTTTACTAGGGACTAACAAGTAAATCAAATATCCAATCATGGAAACACCAATCCATAACACAATTTATCACAGGAGCACTTGCACTTTACTACTGATCAGCAGTGAGAAGAGTGCGCAGAAACATTACGCCAGCAAAAACAGAGTCAAAACCGGGAGGTCAGAATGCAAAAATTCAGGGGAAACGCGCCAAAAGATTCCAAGTCTAACAAAAACATTTTCCAGAACCCTTCTGTTCCTGTGTTTAGCCATAGGAATGTGGCACACCCAACCCTTCACCGGAAATGTTCGTTTGAACAAAAATGCAAACTACAATTCGTATCCGTGGGCTTTGAAAGGCAGAAAGATGGATGTGAAAAGTTGCACCCGCTGGCTGCTGCTGTAGACCTGTTTCGACATGTCACACAGCAAGGAGTCTTGGGGAAACTGCCGTCTGCTCAGACCTAAACTGTTCCGCCTAATCCAAGGGGGTCTGGGTGGAAACAAAAAAAAACAAAATACTCTGCTATTGGGGCGACGCCGGCTGTGCACATGTACACAGGTACACACCAATGGTGCACATATGACGCTGCCTGCACTAAAACTAGCAAACACCAGGTGAAGGGCAATAATCTAGCTAGGCACAGCCTCGCCCCTACATACATCAAAGGTCTGTTGTCACCTCATTTCCCCACCTGACCATTGAGATCAGCTAACCTCACCCTATGCACTGTGCCCAGGTTTCACCTGGCCCGCATGAAGGGACGCTCCTTTGCATACTTAGGCCCTAAACTCTGGCACTCTCTTCCTTTGGCTCCCAGGAACTGCCATTCTCTACTCAAGTTCCATAAGAATTTGAAAACTTTGCTCTTCAGCTGCTCTTAATGAGCTCAGTGGATTCTAATTTGGGCTTATGCACCCTGTTGCTGTTTGCTCTAACGCCGGGAGACCCTTTTGGGTAGCTGCGCGCTCTACAAGCTCTGTAAATACAAATAAATAAATAATATCAGATAGCATGTCAAGTGGTGCGCCAGAGCCCTAGCTCCCACTGGTGTATCAGGAATAGTGGCACCGGGGCCCAGAGGCCTGAGGGGCAATTGAACGCTGTCCATCCAGAGGCCATGGTCCCCATGTCCGTCCTTGCTCTAGGGCCCACGCCACACACGTGAGGCCACGGCCTGATAAAGTGTGACCCTTTACATTTTGAGAAACAGCAGGCTTGACAATGACCAGCATCACAGAGGTTACACTGGACTTCAGTAGCCTTTCTGTTTCCCGCTTTTTAATAATGCAGCCCGCAAAATACTTCACACACACAGACACGCATGTGTGACCATCGATAACTTCTCTAATGAACACCTTATATTTTTTTACAATGTCATTTTCTCACATTCTTTTGTTGTGAGCACAGCCGGATGACCGACTGCAAGTGTCACACAAGCGTCACCTCGTTACAGACTGAACAGAGGCGCCTGTAGACTGTGGCAAAGGAAAAACGTCCAGGCACAAAAGCACAGCAATGACCAACTGATAGACGTCAACACCTTCAACCCCCTTACCTGTCCAAACAGCCACACCAGCAGGACCCCGAACGCACAGAAGCACAACAACTAAGAACAAGCATTTGCAATGCAATCGGTCTCGCCTTACTGAAAGTTTGAGCTCTTGGCATTGCTAATAATAATGCAACGCCAAGAGCTCAAATTTTCAGTAATGCGAGAGCTATTGCATTGCAAATGGTTTTTTCTATTTATTTATTTTGTAAGCAATAAGCACGAGTGCCGCGATTGCGTAAACAAATAAATAAATAGAAAGAAAATGTAGAATGCAATATCTCTCGCATTACTGAAAGTTTGAGCTATTGGCGTTGCATAATTATTAGCAACACCAATAGCTCAAACTTTCAGTAATGCGAGACAGATTGCATTGCAGATGCTTGTTTAAGTTTGAAGCTATATCCATGTGTGTGGGAGAGACCACCTAAGCCCGCTCTTGTGCACCACTTCTTCCACCCAGATAAAAACCCTTCACTATATTAGAGGTTCCTCACCCATACAGTGTTTTTGCTTGCCAAAAAGTACCTTTGGTGGCATAGCTGGAGCACATTCAGTGAAATTGTGCAATGCCGGCCAGCCATTCTGAGATGGCATCACGTACCAGCCAATAGTGTTTTAATTTTTCAAAGACAAACCAACAAAATTTAATTTTAATTGTGGGTTTATATAGCGCTAGAATCGACTCCCGGAGGAGTATCTCTGCGCTTCGACCACTGGGGAACCCGTCCTGGCTCACCCTGAGAGATGGTCCCTAATGGGTATCTCTAAGGTGCAACCAAGCATCCCCGGCGGTCTGGGGGGGCCGTTGTGAAGATGAGGCAAGCTAATGCCCAGAGTTGCCGAGTGTGGTCCCTGACTGGAGTAGGCACCGAGGCGAGAATTATCGAGCCCGCTGACCCTGGTCCACGACCCTGCCGCGTCGGGAATCGAACCCTGGTCCCGGGCCGTCCTCTGCTTACGGGTCTGCCGCCTCTAACCAGTGAGCCACACCTCTCCACATGGGACTTTATAGTTGACATAGTGAAAACGTTATTTCCAGAAGAATTGGTAGCTTTCGCTTTTGATGTGGGTGACCTGTTTTTTTTCTGCTTGTTGCCACGATGCTGACTTCTGGTTTGTTTTGTCTGGACTGAGAATTGAATCAATAACGTTTGTTTTTGTATTTTTCACAATACATTCATAAAACTTCAGTGTAACATAATCAATCAGAATACTTAACAGTTCTCTGAAAATATATTACGTTTGTCTCATTATATGAGTGAAATCAACCAGTCATACATTCTTCAAAACTTAATGTGGGTTCACTATATCTTGTGTAATATATTGCATGAAAACAATATTGCATCCTACCGTGCCATCATTGCAGAAATTAGATGTTGATTTAAGAACTCTGAGCGCTCTTAGCTATGTGTAATATTTCAATGTAATTATATGGTCACGTTGTTCAGCCAGCCTGGTTATTTGATGTACTAGCCATCATGTTTTGTCTTGTACTTCAAAAGTCTCTCTTAGTATTTTAAAAATTCCTTACTTATAATCATTTTAAACTTCTATGTGTGTTCACAGTTATGTGCAATATTTTTATGTACTTTTATGATCTATCGTTTTCAAGAACGAATAAAGGTTTTTTTTTTTTTTTTTGTTTTTTTTTTGAAACCGTTTATTACATGTTAAAAAGGGTTACAAGTATGGGCCTACAACCATCCGGCCGGCCGCTAGAGTGGCAGAAGCATATGACATACCTACAGTAAGAGTCTCTTGGCGGCGCAGATCGGTAAAGCAGGAGATATCAATAGCGCAGGCCACATAACTCCAAGCCCACAATACGGTTTCCTTTTTTCAAAACAGAACAACACAAAAAACCACACCCGCAAGGCAACCCGCCATCCAAAGTGACGGCACGTGCTCCTTAAGTGGGGGATCCCAACCAGCAGCCAAACTCTGAAGAGGGGAATGGGAATAAATCAGGGACAGGGGAACCACATGCCCGCGGCTGGGGGAGGGGGTCGGCTAGGGGGACGGAGCTGGTGAGGCGGCCGGTAGCAGTGGCGGCTCACAAATACCCCCGCGATAGGCGTTCCAGGGGCCCCAGATTTTCACCCACGCCCCAGGCTTACCCCTCGCCACATACACTACCTTTTCACGAAACATACACCAATCCATATGTTCTTTCCAGGCCAACACCGCTGGGGGCCACCGGGATCCCCACAATTGAGCAATGTCGCGCTTAGCTATCATGTATCCCAGAGTCACCCACCGCGTCTGCGGGACCGAATAGTCATTTGGTCCCCACACATTCAGCAAGCATCTCCTCGCTTCAGGCAACAGCGCAACACGCGTCACCACACGCAGGACCTCATGCACACCACGCCAGAATCGCTCCACCTGTGGGCATTCCCACAGAATATGCATGAAAGTTGCCAAGGCACCACAGCCACGCTTACACAATCCGTCACCAACAAAGCCCATACGTAGAAGCCTTGGCCCCGTCACGTAAACCCGGTGGAGGATCTTAAGCTGGACGAAGCGAAGGCGAGCCGGGATGGCCACCTCCTTCGGAGAGGCCACCGCGGAAATCCAGTCCTCGTCGTCCAGTTCCAGCCCGTCGGCAACCCAGGCCTCGCGGAGACTAGTCAGCAGGCACGATCTGTCGTTGATCAGTTTTTTATATATAAGGGAGATCGTGCTGTCTGGGACATGGCCATCCAGCACTCTGTCCTCCAGGGGGGAAGACTCCGGAATGGACGCGACATCAGGGAAGACGGAGCCTAGCGCGTGGCGGACTTGTAAGTACCGAAAGTACTCACTGCCTTGCAGCTGAAATTCCGTCCGCAGCGTCTCAAAAGTTTTGAATCCACCCCTTGTCCAGAGGTCTCCCACTGTGCTGATTCTGATCGTGTCCCACTTCTCGAAGCCCTTCGATGTCCACAGGGAGCCCAACCTCTCAGACGCATATAGCGGTGTCGCCCGGGTCAAACGGTCCTTCCACCCCATCGCTGCATTAGCCGCGTGCCAGACACGCACCATGACACGCGTCGGTCCCGTCAGACGGGAGTCGGGCGCGCCAGAGTAGAGCGCTCGATTGTAGTCGCCACCGGGCAGGAGCATCTTGTCCATTTCAAATGCCGGGTTCAGGGCGGGCCCGTAAAGGCCATGATTAATCGCAGCTAGCTGGGAGGCCGAGTAATACCGTTTAATGTCCGGGAGGGCAACCCCCCCATCGTACCACGGGAGCGTCAATTTAGCCAGAGCAATACGCGGCCTCCCGTCCCAGAACAGGCGCCGCTGCAGGCTCTCCACCTCACGGAAGTAGCGCGCCGGAACCAAGTCCATAGTGTTCTGAAGCGCATACAGAAAGCGCGGCAAGGACATCATCTTAAACAAGGCCGCTCGGCCAAGCGGCGAAAGCGGAAGACGCCGCCAGCGCGCAACGTCCTCCCGCAAGCGCTGGAGGGGGGGTAGCAAGTTCCGCTCGTAGCGGGCCTCCGGGTCAAGAGTAATATATATACCCAGGTACCGGAACCCCTGGGAGGCAATCTGGATCGGGCAGTCCCGTGGTAGGGCCGGAGCCTCCCCGGAGAGCACATACACGCAGGATTTCGCCCAGTTGATGACAAGGCCTGAGTTACGACCGAAGGAGCGCAAAACATCAACCAGGACAATCAGCGAGTTACGCGGGGAGGCGAGATACAAAAGGATATCATCGGCGTAGAGGGACACGCGGTCCTCATGCTCGGGGGTCCAGCGGAGACCACGGATGGAGGGGTGCCACCGCAGCCACTCCGCCAAGGGCTCCAAGGCCAATGCAAACAGGAGCGGTGACAAGGGGCAACCCTGACGCGTGCCCCGCCCCAGCGCGAAGGGGGCCGAGACTCGCCCATTCACCACCACCTGCGCCAATGGGCCCGAATACAACAATTTGACCCAGCTAATGAATCCCGGTCCAAATCCAAATTTCGCCAGCATCGCCCAGATGTATGGCCATTCAAGCGTGTCAAACGCCATGGTGGCATCTAAGGACGCCAAGATGGCCGGCTCCCGCACAAACGGGACACGCGCGAGCACCCCATGCAAGCGTCGCAGATTAAGAGCCGTGTTGCGATGGGGTATAAAGCCAGATTGGTCTTGGTGGACCAAATCGCCCACCACGCCAACCAGCCGGTTGGCCAGTACCTTGGCGAGGATTTTGGGCTCCGCGTTCAAGAGCGAGATAGGCCTATAGGATGTAACCCGCTCACGGGGTCTCCCCTCCTTGTGGATCACCACGATTGTGGCCAGACGCTGGTCCGGCGGGAGGGAACCCTGCGAGCGGGCCGCCAGGAACATGGCGCGCAGGTGGGGCGCCAGTACATCCGGTCGCAGCTTGTAGAGCTCGATGGGGATACCATTGGGGCCCATGGCCTTGCCGGATGCGACCGAGCGAATAGCCAGGGCAATTTCGTCCGAGGTGGGAGGAGCGTCCAGCAAATCCCTGTCCTCCACCGTAAGGGAGGGCAGCGCGATGTCCCGAAGCAGGGCATGGGAATCTTCCTCCGAGCAGGGAGAAACCGGGGAGTACACCTCGCGGAAGTAATCCGCGAAGCAGGAGACAATGGCTTCCGGCTCGGTGACAGGCACACCATCCATCCCCTCAATCAAAGGAACCACACGACTCGCTCTCTCCCTCTTGTCCAACCACGCAATCAATTTACCAGCCTTATCACCCACATCATACAGTCGCCCCTGTTGCTCTCTACTGAGGCCCCTGGCCGCCTCCGTGACGAGGGCCCTATAGGCCGCCTGCTTGAGGTGCAGAACATGCAACTTGGCGTCTGTTACCCCGCTCCCCAGGTCACCCTCTAGTTCCGCAATTTCGGCCTCCACCCGGGTTACCTCCTCCCGCTCGCGCCTCCGGGCATGGGAGATAAAGGAGAGGGCCTCCCCTCTGAGAACTACCTTAAAAGCCTCCCACAGGGAGATGGCCGAAGGGACAGACCCCACATTCTCATCAAAGTATCGCTGTAAGGATTTGATCAAGTCGGCACGAATAGTGGGGTCACGCAAGTACCAAGCATTGATTGGAGCCACCCTGCCCTCCCCCCTAGGGAAGACATCGAAATGTAACAGTACTGGGGAGTGATCTGAAATGCCCCGCGCCAGATGGCACACCTCTCCCACCCTCCCAGCATAGGCCGCCGGGACAAGGATGTAATCAAGCCGCGAGAGGCTACCATGGGCACTCGAGTGGAAGGTGTATTGCCGCTGTGCGGGATGCTTTAGTCGCCAGCAATCCACCAGGCCCAGAGTATCTAAAAGGCCGGACAGCCAGGCCTGTGCCCGGGGGAGGTCCCTAGGGGGATGGCGATTCACAGACCCAGAAACTACCGCATTAAAGTCCCCCCCAACCACCAGCAGGCCACCCGGGAGGTCCAGGAGGAGGCGCCCCAAATCCGCAAATGTAGTAGATTGTAACCCAGGCGGGACGTACACTGATATAAAAACAAACACTCTACCCTCCATTCTACCCACCAGAACAGTGTAGCGTCCCCTCTCATCATGGCGCACCTCATCAATCTCCAACGGGAGCGAGTTCTTAATCATGATACCCACCCCCCGCGAGCCCGAGGTGAAGCCCGAGTGGGCCACCAAACGATAGCCTCGCCGATTCATAGCATGAAAGGAGTTACCTATAAGGTGCGTCTCCTGCAGGAAGATAACATCTGGTGAGATACGTTTCAGGTATTGCAGGACCACACCACGCTTAATCCTGTCCCCCAGGCCGTTAACATTCCATGACAACACAGTCAAATCCCTACCCCCCATCATACGTAGAAGCAATCAGTCGTCCCCCACAGAGCATCTCGAGAGCAACAATACAGTAAAGGGCTTGCCTTGCGGTGCAAACAAACAACACACCCCCCCCACCCCCCCATCCCAACAGAACTCCCCCCTCCCTGCACCCCTGCATGAGCCCAGACAGCCCCCCCAAAGTGCAGTGTGCCTGTCGCCCCATAGATGAAAAACTAACTAGTCCCCCAAAGGGGGAGGGAAGCCCCCAACAGACCCCACACGACCTCCATCGGAGGGGAACATAAACGATCAGAAAATGGTAAAGGAATGTTGTCCAGAGCAAGGCCTATTCTTCACCCCTCAGTTCTGATCCGGCGGGCCCTCCCCGCCAACCGCACCCCCCCCACCCCCCCGGCCCCGATCTCCAGGCAGAGTGTCCAACCAGTCCCCAGCCGCCTCGGGTCGGTCAAAAAAGTGCGTGCGCCCATCCACCTCCACCCTTAGCTTAGCTGGAAAAAGCATTGAGTACTTAAGGTTCAGGTCCCGTAGGCGACGTTTAACTCCAAGAAAACTCAGTCTCAGTTTTTGGACCGCCGGAGTAAAGTCTGGGTAGAAATGCACATCCATGTTATCAAGCTTGACCGGTCCCTGTTGCCTGGAGGTCTGCAGGATAGCGTCTCTGTCCCGGAAATTAAAAATCCGGGCAATGAGAGGCCGCGGCGGGGCACCGGCCTTAGGTCTGCCCCCAGGGACCCGGTGAGCACGTTCCACCGCAAAAAGCTTACTCAGCCCCCGGGGCTGGAGATGGGTAAGGATCAATTCTTCCACAAAAAGATCTGCCGCCTCCGCCTCTCGTCCCTCCGGCACTCCCACAATGCGAACGTTATTCCTCCGGGCCCGACCCTCGGAATCCTCCAGTCGCCGGTCCATCAGGGCGCTCGCCTGGCCAAGCCGGCGCACCTCCTTTTGGAGGGCCACCACGTCCGTCGTGAGGCTCGTTGTGGTGTGGGCCAGGGAATCGACCCGGTCGTTGGTTTTGGACAAGTCAGCCCTCACAAGGCTAACATCCACCAGGACCGAGTCTATCTTTTGCGCTAGGGTGTCGAAGCGCTGGTCCACTGAGGCCTTCATCTCTGCGATGGCGCCCATGACGTCCCGGAGGGTCAGATCCACCGGTTGAGCAGATGCCTCCGTCGGGCCCGCCGGGGATGTGCGCGATGTCTCCGGAGATCCCTTCTGGAGGGTGTAGCGGTCCATACTGTTGGATTGAGGCGCCGGGCCGCGGCGGGTCGTCTTCACCTTCGCCCGGTCGCCATCTTGTTTGGTGGACATGCCTGCTCTCCCACCGTCGCGCCAATCTCCTCGAAAGGGCCGATAAACCAGTTCACGGGTTCCGGGGGGGGGGAGGGCGACCACTGGGCCGCAGGACGACTCACGGCCGGCGGGTCAGCCGGGCACCTGGACAAAGCCACACCACCGCACCCCGCTCCGCAACCCTACCTCGCTTGAGGGCAAGGAGAGCGCAAAAGCGAAAGTGAAAGCACGGGGTACGCGAGTCGCCCAGCCCTGCCCGCTGTGGTAAATATTTCTCCTTTACCGGGACTGAATTTGATACAGAAACATTATAAAATAGCTCAGTAAAATGAGAGGCAGAATCCGTGATATTAGAGTTTCGGAATGGACTTTATTCCGGTGGTCGATTATAATCGGATGCTTCAAGTTCCATCACCACGGGGGTTCAGGAAGTGAAGTACATACTTTATTGACAAGAAGTAACTTTTATAGTCCATACATTATAATGAAGTGAATATAGTAGGCGTAACAATTGATAAGGACATTGACGTTTGGTTTGCGTAACCGAAAATGGGTGTAATAATGAGTAAAAAGGAACATGATTGGTTGTGATGTCATGTATAGGTGGATCTATAAGATAATACTTGGCATGGATGCGCGCGCAGCAGTATGACGTGTAATTGACGTGTAACTAGGGGGTGACGGGGACTTGACATTTAGCTCTATATGTGGAGACAAGAAGTCTGGGAGGTCAAGTCAACCTAATCCCAAATCATATCTAACATCCTATGTTTAAAGAACTATGTTATCCATAAAAGAAGGACTCTCGGACAGAATCTATTCTATACTGACTGTGCGTGTACAAGCGTCTAAGTGTCTACACTGAATGCGAGGGGGTAGGAATATTCCATGGTAACAGGGCTATAAATTACTTGCATGAGGACAGAGAAGATGGGCCTTTTTGCTTGGTAACTGGAGGAATGTTTACTTAAACTACTAGGCAGGAATGCATCGGCTGAGGGGGAAGCAGATAATTCGAAGGTGAAATACAGTTCTTGGCAGAGAATAGGCTGATGTCAGGCTTCGTGAGCCGCGCAGAGAATGAGACAAAGTTCATGGTCACAGATGCAGGCTCGGGCTGGAGTTTTTTAGAGGCAGAAGGCAAGAAGAGTTTGATGACAGAATCAGGGCCTACTTGCCTGGACTGAAAAAATGGCATAAGTGAACCATATAAAGCCGGTGGCCTTTCATATTTAAGAATGGAATATCCGGCCTATTCATGGCGGATCTGGCAGAGGACATGTTGACGGTGGGCATACATGTATTTGCGTCTTCATAACTGGAACTGGGGGGGACATATATGTACTTGTGATATACACATGGAACCGTTGGGGTCCAAGATAGGGGACATAACTGACCAGGAAAATCCATATTTCCACATTCCCTCCTTGTCCCCTACTTGCCCTTCAAGAGATATCAATCTTCATCAATCCATTGATCTGTTCATATAGCATCATTTGTTCTTCTTTCTTCTTCCGGGATCTTGAATGAAAATCTTGATGTGGGATACACGATGTGGCACACAGACCACAAATCGCTGGTCCACATTGTAGACATAGACAGCAACTGAATAGTATGAGAAGGCCAATACCTAGGAAGGATAGAACTCTCCATCCCCAGGCTGATACCGCATTCCAAAACCAACTGGACCAAGTCCAAGTGCCTGGGTTCCGGTGTATCTGGCTTACAATCTTATGAAGGCGAGTGATGGCTTTATATACAGATGGCGAATTTTCTGGTATGAATACGCAACAGCTTGATCCGATGACCGTACAAGCTCCGCCCCTATCAGCCAGGATGACGTCAAGGACAAGACGATTTTGAAGCACAACAATCCGCATAGCAGACTGCTCTTCCGTTAAATTGCCTAAGGCGGAAATAGTCTCATTCACTACTGCTTCAAGGGTTCTAGTTAATCTACGTATCAGCTTACTATTAGTAACAGTACCTATATAGGGAAAGATGCCTTTATTAAAATCTACATACTTGTCCCATGCCGTCTCAGTGTAATCGATAATGGGGAGATCTCTCCGTTCTCTGTTGTGTACTAAATGAATATTTCTGTAATAATCAGGAGGAGCTAGGAAAACAGGTGGCAAAAGGAATGCAATGTAGCAGGTACCATCCCAATCTAGGGGTAGACGCATATATGCAGTCTGACCACATATAAAGTAGGAGTGGCGAGAAGCTCTGAATGAAGATTTTCCTTGATCACTGAATTCTACCATAGTAGTGCATTTACTATGGCCCATATGTATGGAACCAACCTTTCTTACACACAATTCACCTTTTGCTGGGAATACTGACATGGTGGGTAAGACTAGCTCAACTTCGGATACGACATTTAGAATCATGAGATTAGGTGTAAAATTACCTAATCCATACACTTCATTTTCTAGATCAGTTCCTGTTCTTTTGGGGCGACCCTCCTTGTCAGGGTAGCAGACTTTGAGTAAAACTAGGTTCAGGTTTCCCCATATCCAATGGTCTTGGTAAACTGCTGTGTCTGAGTCTATGGAATTAATTAAACTAAACCATGCTCCACAGGAGCCATTATGTGTGAATGAATGTGGAAAGAAAGGCAGGACTCCTTCATAATTCTGATAGGGAGGGAGTCGGCCACACACCCAACAATTGGTGGCATTACTAGTCTGATGGGAATGATGTAACATACTAATGAAAGTGTTATTGCGCAGCGCAAGTCTATAAGACAATTCATGCGGAGGTAAGTCACTAAAAGAATGTTCAGCAGCAACATTATAAACATGTCTAGAAATAGGGTAATATATGTGCAACAACATACTTGTAATAATTATTAAAAGACTCAATAAAAACAAAATTAATAATGTCACTATGCAGTGGCTACGCAGTGATTTACAATACGCCTGTCGTTTCAACATTTTTCGGGTATTTTCTCTACTCAGGTCCAAGGGATACATGTCAGAGACAATTCAACCGCTTCACCTTGGAGAGGACTTAAACAATCAAATTGCTCGACTGGTTGGGCCTAAGCTTTAGTTTATAATTTTCAGATTTGTTAGGTTCAACAAAAGGGAGTTTTGTATCAGTCTGTGAGGGAGTGCAGGGCACAGTGTCTATATCCGAAGATAGTCCATGAAATTTCTTGATGTGGCTTGAATGAATCCAGCCCTTGCGACCCTCGATCTTCACGGCTGTTCTTGTGGTCAACAGGACCAACTTGGGTGCTTTCCACCTGGGCTCCAGCTGAGTCTTTCGGTCGAAATTCCTCACAAAGACAAGATTACCCGGAACAACGTCATGGGGTTTCACCTCAGTGTTGTCGGGAAAGGCTGCAGCTACCTGTGAACGAGAAGATTGTAGTGCAGACATCAAGGAAGCCAAGTAATCTGTCAGCATATTACAGTCAATATCAGTTATTTTGCGTGGTATAGGCGTCCCCCACATATTCGGTGGTCTACCGAAGATCACCTCATACGGGGATAGCCCTGTTCTAGAGTGTGCTACCATTCTCATGTAAAAAAGTGCAACTGGTAATGCTACTATCCAGTCGACCCCTTTCTCTCTGCATATTTTGGACAGTCTGATTTTCAGTGTCTGATTATGTCTTTCTACGAGACCTGCTGCCTCGGGATGTCGGACACAGTGGAATTTCCACTGATATCCTAGCAGAAGTGAAACGTGTTTCATTAATTCGGATGAGAACGGCTGGCCGTTATCTGAGTAGACAACACGTGGTAAACCGTATCGTGGGAAGAATTCTCGAACCAACTGTTTGGCAGTAGTCGGGGCAGTGTAATCTGAAACCGGGTACGCCTCTGTCCAACGGGACAGAGCGCAGACAACTACGAGAACATATTTGAATCCTCGACATCGTTCCATCTGGATATAATCCATCTGTAGGACTTCAAAAGGGTGATCAGGAGGATGAAATCCACCCTGTTCTACGGGAACACTTTTTCCTGGGTTGAACTGGCAACAGATCATACAGGTACGGACCTTTTGTTTTGCTGCTGCTCGTAAATGTTTATTGAACCAAATGTGTTGAATGCTGTCTAGCATAGCTTTTTCTCCTAGATGTGCCGGACTATGTATAGTGTTAATTACGACTTGGACCATTGAATCAGGAAGGAACCATACAGACCTTTCCTTCATCATCCATCCTTGGTCCGTTTGGATCCCTCCTAACTCGGTCCATTTCTTTATTTCGTCTGGTGTAGCATGTGTCTGTATGTCAATTACGTCAAGAGTAGGATCTTTAACGGTCATACAATGTGTCGGTGTCGGGACTATTGTCTTTGTCATGTCGGGGGTCTGAGTTTGAGCAGTCAGTTTAGCTGTTCTGTCGGCTAGATCATTGCCTTGGGAAATGATATCAGTAACCTTCGTATGGGCCTTACATTTCATAATTGATATTTCAGTGGGTAGATGTATTGCATCTAATAATGCGTGAATGAGGGGTCCGTGCTGAATGTGGGCACCGTGGGAAGTTAAATAACCTCTCTCTCGCCACAGCACGCCGAAGTCATGTACAACTCCGAATGCATAACGTGAATCAGTGTATATGTTGACTTTTTTATTCGTGGCTTGAATACAGGCTTGTGTCAGAGCGATGAGCTCTGCGGCTTGAGCTGACAAAGTATTTATACGATTAGTTTCAATGACTTCAGTATCTGTTGTGACTGCATAAGCGGCTACTAACTCTCCTGTACTTGTTCTCATGCATGAACCATCAACATAAAATGTCAAGTCTGGATCTGACAATGGAACATCGGTCAAGTCTTGTCTGGGTTTTGTCGTTACAGTAATAACTTCAATACAGTCATGGGCTAGTGGGTCTGTTCCGGTTACTGGCAAAAGTGTGGCAGGATTCAATGTGTTACAGCGTCTTATTTCTATATGTGGCTGAAACAATGTAAGTTCATATCCTGTAAGTCGCGCTATAGTCAAGTGTTGTGTTTGCGTTCTATTTACAAGAACCTCTACTGCGTGGGGTACTTGAACTGTCAATGGATGTCCTAACACTATGGCATCGCTTTGTCTGATTGCTAAAGCTGTCGCTGCTACTGATTTCAGGCACGCAGGCAAAGCCTGAGCTACGGGATCTAATGTACTAGAGAAATAGGCACATGGTTTGTGTGCTCCTGCTTGATCCTGTGTGAGTACTGACAAAGCAGTACCTTCGCGTTCTGTAACAAAGAGTGTAAACTGTTTTTTGTAACATGGCGTTGCTAAAACGGGTGCTTGACATAAAGCTTTCTTTAGGCTTTCAAAAGCTTGTGTGTGTTCCTGAGTCCAAGGGAGAACAGTCGATGTGGCTGCCTCCTGTGTTGTCAATTGAATGAGTGGTTTTGCTAGAAATGCATACTGCGGGATCCACTGTCTACAGTATGAAGTGAGGCCTATGAAAGCCCGCACCTCCTTTTGTGTCTTGGGTATTGGCATGTTAGTTATTAACTGAATGTGGTCGGGTGTAAGCTGCCTTCCCTCCTTGTCCAGCGAGTGTCCAAGATAAACAACTTGCTGGACACAGAATTGCAGCTTAGAAGGGGACACCTTGTGCCCTTTTTCGGCTAGAAATTGTAAAACTGTCAGTGATGCTTTCTCACATTCAGGTTCGCTTCTTGCGGTGATCAACAGATCATCGACATATTGAAGCAAGGCAGTGTTAACTGGCATGTGGATACTGTCGAGTTCTCGTTTCAGTGCTTGGCTATAGATGCTGGGGCTTTCTGTAAATCCTTGAGGTGCGCGTGTGAATTTAAAGCTACGTCCATTTAAACTAAATCCGAACAAATATTGGCTTTCCGGATCTATTGGGACGCTGAAAAAGGCGTTTTTGAGATCAATTACAGTAAAGAATGTTGCTTCGGAATCAATAGCCGTCAATAATGACGAGATATCTGGGACCACAGGGAATTGTGGCACAATGCATTTGTTTAACTCGCGCAGATCAATAACCAATCGATATACTGGCGGCGCTGTAGGATCTGTTCGTTTAAGAATCGGTATTATCGGTGAATTACATATATTGGAGTCTGTTTCCACAACTACTCCTTGGGCAATGAGTTCGTCAATGATTTGTAGTAAAGCCACTACAGCATCTGGTGGTAACTTGTATTGTCGCATTCGTGGTAGCACCACTCCTGCCTTTAGTGTGACTCGATATGGTGTAATATTCATGCAACCAACATCAGTAGGGCCTTGTGCCCATAGACGTGTAGGTAAGGCCTGCAGTCGGGGATCCATGTCTCTAGATACATAGTGACCTTTAAAATCACGTAAAAACAATCTTACTCCTTCCGGAGAACAACATATTATAGCTCCTAGAGCTTTTAACGTTTTTATTCCTAATAGATTTTCTGGACATGATTTAGTAAGCAATAAATCTGTAGTTCGGGTCAAAGGTCCTATCGTAAGTGGCAGAGGTTGTGACACTTCATTAACAATAGGTTTTCCTGAAAAACCAAGGGAAATATTCTGTGAGCCTGAGAGGGGTGCCCCTGGAACTTCACTACGTTTTATAGTTGTTCGACTTGCCCCTGTATCGAGTAAAAATTTTCTATCTTGACCTAATAATTTACTATGTACATAAGGTCCTTCTTGATCTACAGGAATCTCGATAAGGGGTAAGTCAACTTCCCTCTCTAGGCTTGTTCATGCGTAACGCTGATACTCGGGATATTCATACTGTGCGGTCTGATACATTTGTCGTGTTGTTGTCTGTGTGGCAGCAGCAGGCAACGGTGGTGCAGCTGGCACAAACTGTATTGGCTGTTGTGCGGCTGGCATGGCCTGGGCATGCTGCATAGCTCCTTGTTCATTCTGATCTTGTCTTAGTGGCCGTGATCTTTCTTGTGTTTTACCTATGGCGATATTATGTTTTAAAACTGGACAATCGTGTACGTAATGGCCTGGCTTTTTACAATAATTGCATGTCCCCTTTACAGGTCCTGCTGAATCGGAATGTGTCATACCCTTTTTATGTCCTTCAGCTGGAACTGTCTGGGAAACTAGCATTTTCATTTTCGTGTCTTTCATGCGTCTGTGTTCATGTTCTTGTTCCTCTTTAATTCTATTGTGGTGGTACTGTAACATTTGTAACATTTGTGTTGGAGTGTTACCTTGCCAGGTACTCTCGAATTTTAATACTCTATTCTTTACTGGGGGCAGAGCATTTTCTACTAATTTTGTTACAAACAGATGTGGGTATGATTCGCTACTTGCTTTTATGCCACTATTTATACCAAAACATTTTTCAAATCGGGCATAGTAATCACTAGTGTCTTCATCTTGCTTCTGCTTACAGGCTGAAATTGTACCCCAATCTTCCTTTTTCGTAGTTAATAAACGTGGCAGTACCTGTACTAGTAGACCTGGTAGTGCTTTAGTTTTGTCCCCAAGCCCCGAACCTGGACCTCGGGCCCTTTCCTCTGCTTCTAATGCTGACCATTCTATCTTTTGATCACCTATCTCCCACTCTTTTTCCTTGAGTTTCTCATAAATGCCAGCAGGCATCAACACCTTTAATATTGTCATAATGTCGGGGTAGGTATACTCTCCCATGAGTAACATGTCTTTAATTTCTCGGTGAAAACCCGCTGGGTCTTTGTCATGACTGGGTACCACTTTCTTCATTTCTAACAATTCTATTTTCGATATGGGCGTATATACAAATACGCGTTTAAACTGATTGTCCTCACCCTTTATTGGGTGCACTTCTCGTAAGGGATTCTGTCTATCTATGTGATACGTAGTTCTTTCCTTGACGGACAATGGAACATGTTCTGAACATACAAAAAGAATATACTGCTTTCTTGATTCTAGAATTTCTTTAATTAATTCAGTACCTGGACCTCTCCATTTATTCATAAGTAATTTAGTCAGTATGTCAGGCAAGGGACCAGGGTCCGAATGCTGACTCCGATATAGTATAATGAGTTGTTGAATCATATAAATCCCAGCTAACCTTTGTTCATCTGGGGTAAGATTAAAAAATGTGCGTACTACTGTATCATCACTATATTTTCCGGGACTGTCCACCCAATGGACAGCTGCCCTGGCTAAATCTTGTTCATCCATAGAATCGAGGAAATGATAACCCCTTCGTTCTCGGAGTAGTTTGTCGGCGGTTTGGAACGAATGCTCGTTAGACCTTATGTTAATTATAGGTATTTGAAAATTCCTGTTATTATCTGGACATATCGGACGTATTGGGTCAGTATGACATCTAGTCTGATTCCTATTACAAGATCTTCCTCTACCTACATAGGCTATGGTGTCTGACTGTCCTGTGGGCAGTCCGGACCCTTCTTCCTCGTTTTGTTCGAACTCGTCTACCTCTAATCGCTCTTCGTGTAGGCGTTCTATTTCTTTACGGATCTTTCGGCACATGGCTATTATACAGTTTTGTTTATCATGTCTCCCTTCCGATATATTCTGGCTCCATCTTGTAAGAATTTTCATTGCTTCCGGGTCTACCCCCGGTCGGTCTTGATTTCTGATCACACAGTTTATGAGGAAACGTAACAGTTCCCCCTGTATCTCTACTTTCTGGTATTCCATAGCTCTGTAAATACATTCTGGATCTCGCCCCCTTTGGACAAAATGATATATATTATCTAGATGCGCAGTCATTCCTGGTAACTTCGCTAAATACACTGCGGCTCGTCTGATACGCAATGATGCTAGGGTCATTTCGTCCTCCTTTCCAGGCACCGGGTCATATCTACAATCTATAAGAAGTTCCTTAAGCGCACGAGCACTAAGGAGTTTGGGTGTACGTGAATGCGCTGACTCTTGAAAAGTAAGTTTATTTATTCTGGGTGGTGTAGAAAAGACATTGGCAGCTCCTCCCGTGGCCCCATCTGGGGCGTCGGGTGTAAAAGGATTCGTCGAACGTGACACAGCAACTGCAGGTGTGGACACAGCCATAGAAGTAGCTGTAGGAGCGGATACAGAAACAGATGTGCTTGCCGGAACTTGTGACTCGATTTGTTGCTGCAGGGATACGGGTACTGGATCTTGGCGTTGAACCTCCCTGGTATGCGGTCTATGTGGGGCGGAATTAGCATACTCGGGAGCTGCGTCATCTAAATATGAGGAAAGAAAAACATCTTCTGCGGTTCTAGGATGCCCCTTAGGATGTACCTTTATTGGGAACAATGGGGTTGGCAAGTCTTTTGGTGTCTCTGGAGTAGCCTTAGGTAATCCTTCGGCCAGGAGGGGATACATACCATTCATAAGGGCATTTCTTTGTCTGTCTACTTGTTCTGATTTTACTCGGATACCTTCCTCAATTAATAGATTCTCTCGAACTTTATTGGAATTCTCTTTACTCTTCTCCTCCTGTCTACGTGCTTTTTCTGTTCGTCTATGTGATTCTTTACGCCATAATTCAACGGCGTCTTTCTGTGACTGTCTGACTTTTCTTTTCCATAACTCTTCCTCGACTTTCATGATGCACTCTGCATCCCAGGTCCCCGCTGTGGGCCACCTCTGACTTTCTGGTAATCCCTTGGTATAGTCTACCCATAAATCAAGAAATAATATAGCGTCTAAGCCATGTTTGTGATACATAAAGTGCCCTGGAGTGTCCCTAGGAGGAATAGGGACTGCTTCTTCGAGAACCCCTTTTCTGGTAGTGATCTGTCTTAATTTCGAAAAGAGCGGCATATTGAGAACTGACCTTATACTTGATTTTGACCTGATACTTGATTTTGAACAGACTTAATACAATAAACACGATAATGAACAGTCATTCATACCACGATATTCAGAACATACTTAAACACTTTAAACATTTAACATTAAACCATTTACTGAAACAACAATGATGATCGTCTGCATAACTAATCACCAAGCTTAATTCTCGACAATAACTAGACAATAACTAGACACTTCGGAATACTTCGGAATACTTGATATACTGCTAAACAGTACAGATACACTGCTAAAACAGTGCAGACCGGATTTGTGTACCCAAACCCGTCTTGACCGGCACAACCTATGTGCACGTCAGAAATGCCTCCCCAGCAATGGTACTCACCGGGTAGCTTCGGAAACGGAAGGCCTCAGTAACTTGAACTTGAACCGGACCGGACTCGACTCGACTCGACTCGTCGGACACTGGGCTTGACTTCGGACTGGTGGGTCTCTATATACCTCGGATCTTGCTCTCTCAGCTAGGCTCTGGTCGGGATACTTCGCACTTCTCACCGCCTCGTCTGGGTGTTGATCGCAGTCTCAGTCGCCCCCGCTTGACCGGAGGGAGATACAGGAAATCCTGCTGGTACGCGTTATTGTCCGTCCAGCTGTGGCAGGAGACCGGGCCTGCAACGCACCGCCGGCGCGTGAGATGAGAAAGTGTCCCTATTCGGGCGCCATCATGTGGTAAATATTTCTCCTTTACCGGGACTGAATTTGATACAGAAACATTATAAAATAGCTCAGTAAAATGAGAGGCAGAATCCGTGATATTAGAGTTTCGGAATGGACTTTATTCCGGTGGTCGATTATAATCGGATGCTTCAAGTTCCATCACCACGGGGGTTCAGGAAGTGAAGTACATACTTTATTGACAAGAAGTAACTTTTATAGTCCATACATTATAATGAAGTGAATATAGTAGGCGTAACAATTGATAAGGACATTGACGTTTGGTTTGCGTAACCGAAAATGGGTGTAATAATGAGTAAAAAGGAACATGATTGGTTGTGATGTCATGTATAGGTGGATCTATAAGATAATACTTGGCATGGATGCGCGCGCAGCAGTATGACGTGTAATTGACGTGTAACTAGGGGGTGACGGGGACTTGACATTTAGCTCTATATGTGGAGACAAGAAGTCTGGGAGGTCAAGTCAACCTAATCCCAAATCATATCTAACATCCTATGTTTAAAGAACTATGTTATCCATAAAAGAAGGACTCTCGGACAGAATCTATTCTATACTGACTGTGCGTGTACAAGCGTCTAAGTGTCTACACTGAATGCGAGGGGGTAGGAATATTCCATGGTAACAGGGCTATGAATTACTTGCATGAGGACAGAGAAGATGGGCCTTTTTGCTTGGTAACTGGAGGAATATTTACTTAAACTACTAGGCAGGAATGCATCGGCTGAGGGGGAAGCAGATAATTCGAAGGTGAAATACAGTTCTTGGCAGAGAATAGGCTGATGTCAGGCTTCGTGAGCCGCGCAGAGAATGAGACAAAGTTCATGGTCACAGATGCAGGCTCGGGCTGGAGTTTTTTAGAGGCAGAAGGCAAGAAGAGTTTGATGACAGAATCAGGGCCTACTTGCCTGGACTGAAAAAATGGCATAAGTGAACCATATAAAGCCGGTGGCCTTTCATATTTAAGAATGGAATATCCGGCCTATTCATGGCGGATCTGGCAGAGGACATGTTGACGGTGGGCATACATGTATTTGCGTCTTCATAACTGGAACTGGGGGGGACATATATGTACTTGTGATATACACATGGAACCGTTGGGGTCCAAGATAGGGGACATAACTGACCAGGAAAATCCATATTTCCACACCGCCGCTGTTGTTCGCTTTGTCCCCGGATCGCCCCACTACTCCAATCCGGGGGGCCAGCGCGGAGAAGGCCGCAACCTTCAATCGGTGCTCCCACCGGTGTCCGGGGTCCGATTCGAAAAGGAAAAACGGATGGCGCCTCAGCTCGGGTTCACCGATGCAGTCCCCTCAACAAGGACAGGATATAGCCAGGATTAATTCAGGAGGTCGTGGTGGTCCTCGGGAGCCTCGCACCTACGCGGCCATCTTGGTTGCGCGCTAGGCTCCTCCTCCCGAATAAAGGTTTTTGATTGATTGAATTTACAATAGTAAATATATACTTAGCTTTATACTTATCTTGTGATATAGTGGTATGCAATATTTTATAAGTTCACATTGTTTACTCAATAGTGTTTTATGCAACATTGCCCAAGAAGATAACTAAGAAGTGCCAAATAGTTGCAAAATTTAAGCAAACCAGTAACATCAACGGTGACAATGTGGTATATGATGAAATAAAGGCAGTGACAAAATATTTTTTTTAAAATACAAAAAGTATTTTGGAAGCAAAATGTGCATTTTTTTAATAAAGCATTGCTTGGGGTTTGCCAAAGTTCAATGGGGTTTAATAAAGGACCTCAATGGAAAAATGGCTAGGTTGAGGAAAAGTTTTCTTCTGATCGGCATAATTTGTACCGAGACTCCATTGTTTTTTCCTTGCCATCTCGTGTCAAAACACTTCCACACGACCCACCTGGTCGTTTCTGCTGATGCCTGGGAAAATTCTGACACGACAAAAACCATCTTGCAGCCTGCATTTCTGCCCAGGAACTGTCGCACACCCAACCCCCCTGTTCTTTGCAGTTCAACAGAAAGCCATAAGACACTCAAGCCCTGGGTAAATGATTCGTTTTCCATCTCCTGCTCCCAGCCTGGTAAACATCCTTGACACCGTGATCAGGTTATCTGGACAATGGTCTGTCTGCTGGGCCTTGATCAGGGTGATTAAACAATGACCTGAAAGACCGGGCTTTGATCAGGGTGACTAAACAATGACCTGAAAGACCGGGCTTTGATCAAGCTGAGTGAACAATGACCTGCAAGACCAGCTTTGATCACACTGAGTGAACAATGATTTGTGTACCAAGCCTTGACCAGGTCACCACCTACAAACATCGTCTGGATCTGGTTATCAACTGCAAACACTGCCCTGATTGAACAATGGACTAACAGCCAAAAGACAGGAATGAAAAAGTATAAAAGGCTTGTAAGCTGCGGAGTAAAGCAGCAGCCTCCTGGGTTTTGTCTCTGACTAGCTTGGGACTCTGTTCCATAGCCCGGGCTATTTGAATAAATCTGGGTTCCTCCTGCAGACGAAGGCTCCTGTGTCTCCTTTTACTACGTATGGAGGGTATGGAAGACTTGGTCGGTTCCCCCGCCGCCGAGACCCAGTAGGTGGGTTATTCCGGTTCTTCAAATGGCGCCCAAACAGGGACTCCACGAGCACGAAGGTCAGGCCCGGTGGATGTGAGGAGGTGCACGGAGAGACTCCGACGGAGGCGCCCTACCCTGTTCCTCCCCACCCGGTCTGGGCCGCATGACCGCGTTCTCGCTGGAGTCCCATAGCAAATAATTTCTGGAGCAGGACACAGCCCTACGTCTGCAGAAGAGAACTACCCCTGTAAGGTAAGGGTGGACTGATCACCCACCAAGTCTGTATGATTCTGTTATTGACTTTTGCAAAAGCCAAGCAAGCGAGGTGATTTTTTTAAAACCCGCTGGTGTCTGTTATCTGTTTACAAGCATGCCAGTCAGTAGTAAGTTCAAGAAATTATGTTGTTGTATGTGTACGCAGGACTCCCAGCTGGCGGCTTGTCCGCTTCCTCCAGAAGGGACCCCTGGCCATACAATGTATGTTAAACATGGTCCTTCTGCCATAATGTTTTCCTCATTCTGGGTCAAATATACGAAACAAAGTAACGCGGTATTATAGTGGCCACTTTATGGCTCCTTTAATTCCCAAGTTCTCGCCAACTTAGAGGAACAATTAATGAAAAGAAAAACGCACCCGTCTATGTTTGAATCTGTCCGATTTTGGAGGAAAGAGATAGAGCAGAAAGCTAGAAAGCAGAAGGCTCAAGAAAGAAAACAGGAACGTATGTCAATGGCCGACCACGCCAGAGAAAATTTACAAAATCAAATAACAAAATCGGTAGAAATAGCCGATAGGGAGCATGGGGCCCGGGTACAAGAATGTTATCCAGCTCGTGAGGAGAAAGGAAAGGGCCATATGGAAGGGGGAGAAGAAGGCGATTCCTTACTTGATACCATGCTAGAAAGCCCGTCTGCATATGCCCCAATGTACCCTGCCCTGACGCCTCACACCCCGCATGTCCCCCCGCCACAGCCCATTCCAGCCCCCACTGCCCCTCCTACTGTTCTCCCTGTCACACCGACACTCCCTATTTTTCCTATGACACCGACCACGCACGCTAACCCTGTCCTCGCTGCGGGAATGACAATAAGTCCCCACCCGCCCAACCCCTGCGGCTTTACCCCTACCCGCCCGTTCCCTACTTCCCCGTGGTCTACAGTTAAGCAGGATCTATATAAATTGTTGAATTCCCCCCGACTGGCCTCTGTCAGGACCGTTGATTCTCCACAGAGGCAGAAGCTGCTTATTCCCAATTCCTTCCTCTCAGAACACACTGCGTTTAGCAGCTGCTCTAAGCAGGGGGAAAGGGGAGTTGGACAGAGAAGAGAAAAACACTCGAGCTGGACCTGAATTCCCTGGTCTTCTGTTTTCCTGTCTTCTGGATTCTAATGCACATAAGGGGAAAGAAGCATTCAAGTACACACAACAGTTCAGCTCATTACATATCTAAACACTTCTTGTCTGTCCTACCAGGTATTGCTAGAGTGTAGGCTCCTCTTCTGTAATGAGGTCTCTAGTTCCTACTGTTCTGGAACTGTAGCTTCCTAGCACACATGGAAGACACTACATTAGAATCTCAACAATACTTTCTACCTTTCCTCTATTAACTGAGAAAGGGACGTCTCCTACCTTATTGGAAGCTCGACCTATCACTTAGGTTTTCTCATAAAGGTTCGGGATATTTGTTTAATTAATTGAAGTCTCACATAAGTCTCTTTTCCTGAAATCTGAACAGTTCTCGTTGAATTAGTGAAGGTAGGTGGATTCAGGGAAGAACGCGCAAGAAGGAACAAGGAAGGATAGAGAGGAAGGAAAGGAGAAGGGAAGCACGCTAGGAAGGTAGGGTACAATGGCTAATGCGCTTCTCCAAAGTGGCAGTCTCCTTAGCGCAGTAGCAGGGCAAATTCTTGGCTTACTTGACTGTGAAGATTCTCGAGCTCACCAACTCTGTACTCTCGGAACTCCTGGAAGGCTGGAACAACTGGCCTCTCGATGTACGAATTTATTAATATCCCAACTAAGAATTGGACTCTTGAGTACTGAACCCATGAATGGGAAATAATTCCCTCTGAGAAATTATGTCTTTGAATAAGCGCCGCTTCCACTAAATTACTTGAAAGGAAGCGCGCTTCGAATTCGAACTTCTCTACCTCAGATTCAAATTGAAGTGCGCCGTTGAGCGCGCTCGCGAGCCGCTTCATTCCGAAGTGCCTTCGAAACTAGAACGTCTCTTCTGGAGCCTCTGATGCTTCGCGGGCAATGTGGCGGCCATCTTGAAGGGGTCTTTTTCACCGGGTTAACATTAACCCAATAATTTACAGTAGCCGGTTTAATTACCACTCTACGTTTCTTGGGATAACACTGCCCTATGGTAAGGGCACTCACCAGGTTCCTGACAGTACCCCCTCTCAATGACCGATTCATCGGTCTAGGTTTGAGAGGATTTTGCAAATGAAAGCGTTGAATTAATTGGGAAGCATGCACGTTTAAGGCCGGTTCCCAAGATCTCTCTTCAGGTCCATACCCCTTCCAATCCACCAGATAATATAGTTTCCCCCGAATCCTTCTTGAGTCTAAGATTTCCTTGACTTCATATTCAGTGTGTCCTTTGATTCTCACTACAGGGGGAGGGGTACCCTTGCGGAGATAGGGGACTGCTGGCTTAAGGAGGGATACATGGAATACACGGTGAATCTTTAATTGCGAAGGCAATTTTAGCTTAACTGTCACTGGCCCTAACACCTGTTCAATAGAGAAGGGACCAATATACCGTGGTTGAAATGTTCTATTCCCCTTCAATCGCAGGTGACGAGAGGATAACCACACTGAATCTCCCACCTGATACTGAGGGGCCTTCTTTCTGTGTTTATCTGCTTGTCGCTTATAACTCTCCTTAGCCTTTAGAATATTGGACTCTGCAGATTTGTGAGCTCGGGATAGTTCTTTCAAATACTGATCAGCTGCCGGGACCCCAAACTCTTCTCTACAACTGAAAGGATTTGGATGTCTTCCAAAATTGAGGTAAAATGGAGTAAACCCAGTGGAGACATTCTTCGCATTGTTGTGCGCGAATTCTGCCATCCACAGCAGGTCTGACCACTCACCATCCCGAGCCAAAAGGAACAGGCGAAGGTATTGTTCCAACTCTTGATTTACTCGTTCCGTTTGACCATCTGTCTCGGGATGATAACTGGTAGAATGCCTGACTTCTGTCCCTAATCCCAGCATGAAGGCCTTCCAGAATCGAGAGACAAACTGAGGACCCCTGTCAGAAATCAAGATCTTAGGCACCCCATGAATCTTAACTATGTGTTCACTGAAAAGTTTGGCTATTTCTCTAGCTGTGGGAACCCCTTTTATAGGAATGAAGTGACTCATCTTAGTAAAGGTGTCCACTACAACTAAAACGGTATCATACCCCTTACTCACTGGAAGGTCTACAATTAAATCTAATGTGACTGTGTGCCAGGGTTCTGTGGGAGTAGGTAGGGGTTGTAAAAATCCTTGGGGCGCTTGCCTACTGGTTTTCCCTCGAGCACAGATGTGACAGGATTCCACATAGCGTTTCACATGAGCCTTCATATCCGGCCACCAGAAGTATCGCTGGACTAAGTCAAGTGTCTTGGCCATGCCTTTATGTCCTGCTAATGGTTGATCATGACAGTCTTTCAAGGCTTGTTCTTGGATTGCTCTGGCTGGCAAATATAACGCTCCTCGATGGTAAGGCAAGGAGTTGACAATCTCTCGGTCTGTTTCTTGATTTGCCCATTCAGACATTTCCTCTATAGTCATTTGTCTTCCAATTTCTTCCTTATAGTTCGTGAAACTAAGAGTGCATACAATCTTGGATTCAGGAATAATTGGGCGTGATTCCACTGGATGTTCTGAGGCCTCAGTTTGAATTCGGGACAGAGCGTCCGCCTTGCCATTCTTACTGCCTGGGCGATAAGTAATCACAAAATCAAAGTCGGCAAAGTAAAGGGACCAGCGTAGTTGACGAGGAGTCAAGGTTCTGGCTGATTTCAAAAACTGAAGGTTTTTGTGATCCGTGAAAACTGTGACCTTATGCTGGGCTCCTAACAAATAATGCCTCCATTCCACAAAAGCATCCTTTACAGCCAGCAGCTCTTTCTCCGCAATAGTGTAATTCTGCTCTGCTGCATTCAACTTTCTAGACCTGAAAGCTACTGGATGTAGTTGTCCCGTAGATCGGTGTCTCTGAGACAGGATTCCACCTATGGCTTGGTCTGAGGCATCCGCTTCTACAAAGAAAGGTTCAGAAGGATCTGCATGAAGGAGAATTGGGGCCGAGGTAAAACTGGTCTTGAGATAGACAAAGGCCTGTTCCGCCTCTTCTGTCCATTGAAATTTTTCTCCTTTTTTTAACAATTTTGTGATGGGGAGAATCTTTTGAGAAAAACCTTGAATGAATCGACGATAGAAGTTGGCAAACCCCAAAAATCGCTGGACCTCCTTAACATCTGTGGGAGATGGCCATTCGACCACAGCCTGCACCTTCCTGGTGTCCATGGTAATTCCGTCTGGTGACAGTACAAACCCCAAAAACTCAACAGTGCGAACACTGAACGCACACTTCTCTAATTTCACATAGAGCTGATGTTGTCGAAGTCTTTCGAGGACCAACTTCACATGCCTCACATGTTCTTGTGGAGTCTTGGAAAAAATCAAAATGTCATCCAAATAGATCACCGCTACCTTATCCAACAAATCTCCCATGGCATCATTAATAAAATGTTGAAAGGCTGCGGGAGCATTGCACAGCCCGAAGGGCATCACCTGATATTCGAAGAGCCCGTACTTGGTTCTGAAGGCTGTCTTCCACTCGTGACCCTCCTTCATTCGGATAAGATGGTAAGCTCCCCGAAGATCTAATTTTGTGAATATCTGGGCCTCTTTGATCTGATCCAAAAGGACAGAAATCAAAGGTAACGGGTAGCGGTTTTTAATCGTTGCTCTGTTGATGGCTCGATAATCGATGCAAGTCCTCAAAGACCCTTCTTTCTTTGGAATGAAAAACAATGGTGAGGAGACCGGAGACTGGGATGGTCTAATGAACCCGTTAGCTAAGTAACGATCCAAATAATCCTTCAAATACAGGTTCTCGGCCTCCGTTAATGCATAAATCCGACTGCAGGGCAAAACGGCCCCTGGTTCAAGGTCAATGGCACAATCGTAAGAGCGATGGGGGGGCAATCGTTCCGCTTCACATTCACTAAACACATCTCCAAATTCCTTATATTCATCCGAAACAAGTATTGACTCGACCACCCCAATGAGATCTCCTGCGTAAGACAACAAGGTGGCTGTGGAAGGTTCTAGATTCTCTTCATCTGAAGAGAAACAATGTTCAGAACAGAACAAAGAAGTCATCTCAACAGTCCGATTCTCCCAGTCAATTGTCGGGTTGTGTGTGGTGAGCCACGGGATACCCAGAATGATCTGAAACTGTGGGGCATCAATCAAGTTAAACTGAAGATATTCTCGATGTCCATTTGATTGGACCAATTCTAACAACTCCGTGTGATGGGTGATGGGACCCGATGAAAGATTGGTCCCATCTACAGCTCGAACCAACTCCTTCTTTTCCTTTAACCTCGCTTGGATTCCCATCCTCTTCGCGTACTTGATGTCACAGAAGTTCCCCGTAGCTCCGGAGTCAATCATGATGGCTACTCCTGTGATTTCTTGTTCACGGAACTTCAACGTCATCTGTAGGATCAAATGCGGTGCTTGAGTTTGAAGGGTGTTCATTATGCAATGGGATTCTGGAACCTTCTTTTCACATTTCGCCATCTGAGCGGCTCCTCCTACAGATGGTTTTGAGAGTTTCCCGACACAACAGGTTTAGGTCTCTTTGGGCACTCTTTCACAAAATGTCCTGCAGCTCCACAGTACATACATAACTTCTTTGCTCTCCTCGACTCCTTTTCCTCTTTACTTAAGGGACCCCTCACTGTTCCTATCTGCATAGGTTCACTCTCTGATGTGGATCCATTAGTTTTACCCCCTTCAACTCTAGGTCTGTCAAAACGTGAAAAATTCCATTTAATATCTCTAGACTTCTTTTCTCCTTTTCTCTCCGTACAGCGAAAGTCGATTTCTAACACTAGGTCTACTAACTCTGTAAAATCTGTAGGTCGATTTGGAATCTGTGCAAGTGTGTCCTTTATCTCATCTCGTAAGCCTCTATAAAACAGTGCAGCCCTCTTCTCTGGTGGCCAGTTAGTTTCCATTAACAATTTGTTAAATTGCGTTAAATACGTGAGGAGATCTTTGGATCCTTGACGCAGTTCCAAAAGTTCATTGTCAGTGGCCTGGGAAATTCTTCTCCTATCAAAGATACGAAGAAACTCTGTCTTGAAGCGTTCAAAATCATATAAAAAAGGATCATCTCGGGAAACCAGAGGCATAGCCCAATTGGCGGCATCCCCACTAAGGTAAGACAAAATGAAAGCCACCCGGGATTGAGCATCTGGAAATAGGGTTGAGCGACACATGAAATGAAGGGAACATTGTGTGAGGAACAATTGGGCCTTTTGAGGATCCCCGCTAAACCTTTCGGGTGGTGCTAAAGGAATAAGGGGGGAAACTGAATGAACAACTTGGGCCACTGTTCGAGGGTTAGTTTCAGGCAAGGAACCCTTTAAATCTGCTACAGAAGGAGGAGAGCCTGAAGGCATCATCTCACTAACTCTTTGGGATAGCATCATTGTTTCCTGTCGTGAGGCGACCATTTCTTGTTTGAGACTCTTATTCTCTGCGCTAAGGTGTCCCACATCCCGCTGAATTCTCTCTAACATGTCCCCTAACGCCTTCAAACTAAAACCCTCTGCCATTCTGCCTGGGTGGAGTGAAATCGTGGGCACTTCAATCTGTCAGGACCGTTGATTCTCCACAGAGGCAGAAGCTGCTTATTCCCAATTCCTTCCTCTCAGAACACACTGCGTTTAGCAGCTGCTCTAAGCAGGGGGAAAGGGGAGTTGGACAGAGAAGAGAAAAACACTCGAGCTGGACCTGAATTCCCTGGTCTTCTGTTTTCCTGTCTTCTGGATTCTAATGCACATAAGGGGAAAGAAGCATTCAAGTACACACAACAGTTCAGCTCATTACATATCTAAACACTTCTTGTCTGTCCTACCAGGTATTGCTAGAGTGTAGGCTCCTCTTCTGTAATGAGGTCTCTAGTTCCTACTGTTCTGGAACTGTAGCTTCCTAGCACACATGGAAGACACTACATTAGAATCTCAACAATACTTTCTACCTTTCCTCTATTAACTGAGAAAGGGACGTCTCCTACCTTATTGGAAGCTCGACCTATCACTTAGGTTTTCTCATAAAGGTTCGGGATATTTGTTTAATTAATTGAAGTCTCACATAAGTCTCTTTTCCTGAAATCTGAACAGTTCTCGTTGAATTAGTGAAGGTAGGTGGATTCAGGGAAGAACGCGCAAGAAGGAACAAGGAAGGATAGAGAGGAAGGAAAGGAGAAGGGAAGCACGCTAGGAAGGTAGGGTACAATGGCTAATGCGCTTCTCCAAAGTGGCAGTCTCCTTAGCGCAGTAGCAGGGCAAATTCTTGGCTTACTTGACTGTGAAGATTCTCGGGCTCACCAACTCTGTACTCTCGGAACTCCTGGAAGGCTGGAACAACTGGCCTCTCGATGTACGAATTTATTAATATCCCAACTAAGAATTGGACTCTTGAGTACTGAACCCATGAATGGGAAATAATTCCCTCTGAGAAATTATGTCTTTGAATAAGCGCCGCTTCCACTAAATTACTTGAAAGGAAGCGCGCTTCGAATTCGAACTTCTCTACCTCAGATTCAAATTGAAGTGCGCCGTTGAGCGCGCTCGCGAGCCGCTTCATTCCGAAGTGCCTTCGAAACTAGAACGTCTCTTCTGGAGCCTCTGATGCTTCGCGGGCAATGTGGCGGCCATCTTGAAGGGGTCTTTTTCACCGGGTTAACATTAACCCAATAATTTACAGTAGCCGGTTTAATTACCACTCTACGTTTCTTGGGATAACACTGCCCTATGGTAAGGGCACTCACCAGGTTCCTGACAGCCTCCTTGCGCTCTGCAGTCAGCTTTTCATCCCTTCGAGAAAATTTACCTGCAGAAGCAATAGTGTGAATGTTGGACAAATAACGGGAATATTTATACCTTTAAAGAAATATGGTCCACCTTTTCCCAGTGGACGATTATGGAACAGACCACCTGGGCTGAATACTTGTGTACCCTGGTGATGGAGGGTCTCAATACCTCCACTGGCGAATTCATTCAGCTTAATGACGACGACCGCGATATATTGAACGACGCCTGGGAAATTTTAGGGGTCCCATTCACCACAAACACCCAAATTCGCATCTGTCCACTATCCTTCAACGATCTATCTGACGCCCTCCCTGCCATATCCCTCACCCCACCATCCCCGGACACCACTTGTCCGCACTTATTGTACACCGACGACCGTTCCAATTCATCCACCCTATCTGCCCTTACACTGCTTCTCCTGCATACCCACGGTACCCCGACCACCCCTACCCCATTTTTCTCACGGACAACGCATCATCAATAGACTCCATCCAAACAATAGCTTCTTCTGAAGCTGCTTCCATCCCCCCTCTTGACGGTCCCTATTCCCCAACACCCTCCGCCTCTGATTCCCATTCTTCCCAACAGTCCCAGGACGACACAGTACCACTCCTGAGAGCGTTTTTGGGCGACTACTTTCAAAACTCTGCAGATCCCAGACCTCTGCCCAGTCTTCCTACCCCACCGCACTGCTCCCTCTCAAAATAAAGGGAATGACTGACAACTGCCTCAATAATATCACTGTATACCTGATCAATAACAATATCGTAGGTCTCTCTGACGGCCACCCAGCTTCATTTATATATGTTACGCCCCTCACTAGTGCCGTCCTTCTTACAATTTTTCAGACGCTGAATATTGACTTCAGTCACCCTTGCCAAATTACTCTATCTCTCGCGCCAGCATTCTCACGCCCCGCCGACTACACAAACAAGTCTCAAAAACAAAACAACAAATAGTGCTCCTTCACCCACTACACCTCTGTAATACCGGCCTGTCACTCACCCGGAGCCCGACACGAAACACAGCCCCATGCAGGCGCTCCATGCAGTGTACGACAAACGAATATTTGGCACCTCAGTGCACAGAACACCCGACTGGATCTACATAGGGGTTCGGTTGCTGTCCCCAGGCTTAGAGCTACCCACCGTATTTACCTCCTCTTGGCCACGAAACCCACTGCAAAGCCAAATACGTCTTGCCTTTGCCCGCCACAATCTCGAATTTCCCGACCTTTCCCCAGAAGGAAACTACAGGGGACCTGATGAAATGCACCTAAGATTCATACTGTACAACATAGTATGTACGGAAGTAGGTGAAGAACTTATCAGAGACCTGCCTCCCCCTGACTGTAACACCATCCTGAGCACACACTCCACAGACCCCAACAGCCCCAACAACTAGCCTCACTACGCAGACACAGGCTGTCCGTGTATTCCAGCCACACATCCCCCGCCATTTCCACGTAGCTCTACAGGCGACACAAACACGCACTAACTAGCCCTATGAGTAGGATACTGAGTTCCACTGTGTATAAAACACATACTGGGTTTCAAATATTCTTTATTTTGGAGGTCCCACCAAGAGAGACCACAGTTGTATCAGGTTTCTGGCCAAGAAATCCACTCCAGTCTAAAATAGCTGACGCCTGCTTCGGCGGACAGCTGACATTCCCTGGGTGCACCCCCTCCCAAAACATTGAATTACAGAACGGTATATATGACCGCATCCTTGAAGGGGTAGGTACAGAACTAGTGCCAGACCTCTAGGGGCGCATAGATACACCACCCCAGGAACATATTCTGCGATCGCACCAATATCCCACCATGGCGACACCCCTTCAGCACGTCCTGAGCGTATTCGGCGGACAAGAGGGAAGGATACTCAAACATAGTAGGGAGCTCCATAAGTTGACAAAAAATATGGACCACCCTTGGCCCTCGGAAGGGAGCTTTAATAAGACTATTCTGGAGCACGCCACCACCTTCCTGAACACCAAGTACACTGGTACCAAGCTACAAAAAAGGAAGGCCACTTTAGATCTCTGGCGCATCTTTAAAGACAGTACGCAAGAACGCACGCCCACCATGCCCACTGCCCCTTCGGCACCCCCACCCTATCAGGCTAGTGGCATGTATCCCGCGCTCACGTCCACGGAAGAAAAAGAACTAACCCTACAGACAACCACTAATAGCATGCCGGCAGTAGGATATAGTCAGCTTCCCTGCGATATCGACGCAACATCTGAGCCCCCTCCGCCTACCACCGACCATTGTATTGCCCAGCCATCACCGGCCACCAGCAGTGGCCCAAGCTCCCCTGTCACAGTATCAGCCACGGCAGCCCCCGTCATAGGACCAGCCCCGAGCATCCCGGGTGGAGCCGCCCAGCCCCCGTCATCCACCACCGGCAACGGTCCAACGCTGCACGCCGCAGTACCTGGCCTACTAGGGCCAATAGACGCGCAATTTACATTAAGGCTCCTCCCCACGTCCGCCCCTGCCCTACCCACCGAAGAAAGCGATGAAGATGTAGATAATGCGTCCATCGCGCCATCTATCGCTTCCCACACATCATCGCATCATTCGTCCACTACATCTCACCACTCACTGTATCCCCGCCGAGACCCCGACGCCCTCCGTGACGCAACTGCTCCGCAGCTCCAGGAGCAGGAAGCCACACTCCGAGACCGCATGCCATTCTGTAACCCTGACACCGCCGACCAAAAGACCACATTCTCCTCTGTCCAACAGCAGATGGGCAAGGGGCAGTGGCTCTCTCCGGCACCACCCCAAGTCCATTACGACCAATGGAGAACGGCCCCAAACACACACGAAAGCCTAGAATATAGTCCAACCGAAGACCCCACCACAGACTTCTTTGGCAGAACGGTGCTGCACCGCTCCGAGGCAGACTCACTACTTCCCGCAATGCGACGCATGTCACTAAAAATAGAACAAATGAATGAGAGAATGACTGAAGCACTTACCCTGGCCCGCCCCGAACAATATACCGCTCAAACACCGACACGTATTCCAACCACGCAACATGTGCAAAAACATACTTCCACAGTCATAGCGGAGGATGGAACACTAGGCTGTACTGAACAACAGATCACCGACCCTCCACCCACGAGTACCGCAGACCCCTCCCCAGGAAAGGTGACAACACCTTTGGGGGCCTTTGAGGGCACAAGCAGGAATAACGCAACAGGCCATGATGGCCAGTCCCCACGCCTGCAGGTAACAGTACCGATGCCCACACTTTCCCCACAAACTACGGCACCTGTGGCGAACCCATTCACCCCACCATCCGCCACAACTAGGGTACAATTGTCTGGCCAACAACGGGCGGCGACAAATACAAACCCCTTCCACCAAACGGATCCGGGACTGATGAGTTCAAGGGATACGGGGGGAAAAAGGAGGACTAGGCGCACAGAAGTAGACAGATTAAAGATACTAGGAACACACGGGCGCCCCGATGACACCTTATATGACTTCCCTGATAATGACTTCCCCGTTACTGACGCCTACGTCAGCTATGATGTCACTGGTGCCGCTTCCATGCGCAACACTCGACCCAAGAAAGGTAACGGCATGCTCCTCTGTAGCTCACATGCCCTACAAAAGAATAATGGCATGACTCCCAACGAAATAGTAGAAGCAGGAGAGGGTTCAGATTATGCTGTCAACCCTTTCACGGACGACCTGGCTGGCTGGACGGAGTCTCTGGCCCCGCAGATGCTCCCCTGGCCCCGAGACGGGTCTTTCGAGCCTCAGCATCTGGCTACAGCCGTGGAATGCATCCTGCAAGGTGCAGGGGATGAGGATTGGGATTATGCCTACATGCGAGCCAGTCTAAAAATATGGCAGAAATATGCCAGACGGTATGACACCACAAAACCAACGCTACAAGATGCAGGATTTGCTCGCCAAATGCCGCTCTTGTACAAGAGGAAGCAAGACCCCCCAGTATATCACTGCTGGTCATTTGCAGAAAGAGAAGCCATTAAAAAGACCCTCCCCC
This sequence comes from Triturus cristatus, assembly GCF_964204655.1. Lineage (NCBI taxonomy): Eukaryota > Metazoa > Chordata > Amphibia > Caudata > Salamandridae > Triturus > Triturus cristatus. Next base: position 796,211 of record NC_140579.1, read on the forward strand.
CCTCACGGAGGGTGCAAGCAAATGGATAGTGGCACTAGAGAAAAATACAACAGGCACAGTACCAGGGATAGGCGATATGAAAAGTTTACTTATTTCCCTGATGGGGAGAGAAGCGGAAGAAATTTTTAAAAGTATAAGTAAGGGACTGATAACTATGAACGACACAACATACGACGGAGAACCATTTGACAAAATAAGAGCGGGGTTTGGACAAAACTGCAACTAAAATACCCCGATATCCCAGATATTGGGTCACTCATGTCATTAACAATGCAAGTAAATGAGGACCCGATTACCTTCATCTCTAGGATGAAGGAAAAATGGCACCAGGAATTGGGCGACTCTTGGAATACCACGGGGGGGAATAGCAGACTTTTCTATCACATGGTTAAGAGAGGCCTGCCTGAGGAAGTACAAGAAAAATTAGATGCCGTAGTAGCCATGGAGGCCAAACCATGGCCTGAAATACAAGACCACATCATACATTTTTGCAAAAAGAAATTAGAGCAGGAAAAAAATAGACAACTTGCCATAGAAAATGCAGCTGCAAAATTGGTACAGCAGAAGCTCAACAAAAAGAGAGACACTGTGGATACTGTCATGTTGGCCGCTCCAGTAAACCAAATGACAGCCGTCACCACATTCCCTCAGGCAGCTCAAAATGTGCTCGCCGCTAATACTCAGTCTATTCCGCAACAGGTGCAGCAGCCCACTGTACTATATGCGCAGACACAACAGCCACAAACACAACAACCGGCCATACAGTATGTGCAAGCGCCGACACATCATACAATGCACCAAGTGCAGCCCCAGTCCCTGCCACTAGTACAGTATGTACAAACGCCTCAGCAACTCCCAGGGCAAAACGTTGCTGCACAACAGCACTATCATAACGACCAGCAACAGTATTACGGTATGAACAGCAATAATACAGGCATGCAAGGCAGGAGTAATGGTATGGGCCAGCAGAGGGCCCAACAGCAGTCAGGACCGACAATTTGCTTCTATTGTAACAAACAAGGCCACATACAAAGAAACTGTCGTACTAAGGCCATGGACCAAATTAGGGGCCAAGCACAGCCGATGCGACAACAGTTCCAACAACAACAGTCATACCCGCAGCAACACCAACTACAGTACACCTACGCCCAACCTGTCCCCCAGCAGAACATGCAGCTAGCACAACTCCAAACGCCAGTAATGGCGCAAATTCAACAGGCACCCCCACAACAACTGGTCCCCATGCAACAGGCACAAGCTACCTTACATGCCCCTATGCTTCAGCAACAGCAGATACCAACATCCCAAGTGATGCCCCAAGGCCCCAGTTCGACACCCTTAGGGGGTATCATAGTCGCGTCTACACCCAACAATTCGCCCCCACAAGGCACCATCCACCAATACCAACAAGGGGGGTACACTTGTTAGGCCAGCCCACAGACAACCCTTGTGTGCCCAGTTTTGTCATGCACCATGAGCCGTGAAGATGACCCCACCGTCCTGGTCACGATAAACAACGAAACATACAGCTTTCTCATTGACACAGGCGCCACGTACTCCTGCATTACTGGCGGACCTCTGCCCATTTCAAACCAGGTAGCGGACACACAGGGATTCTCTGGGGCAATAGAAAGGGTCCCTTTCACCAAACCAGTGCCCATACAAATAGGAGACCGGGTGTTGGAACAGCCACTGCTCTACTCCCCTCGCTCCCCCGTGAACCTTCTGGGGCGCGACCTCATGACAAAACTAAACATGTCCATTCACTTCCATGACAATGGAACAATGATTTGCTCGATACCAGGCACCCCCTTGGCAAGGATGAGGGCACTCGCCGTTGATTCCTCCTTGGCAGCCCACATACGAGCTCGCCCTGTAGACGAGCAAGCATTTTCCACTGCAGTACACATCGTTGTGGCCAACACCCCAGAACTGCATGACCGCACTGTTCAGCTCCCAAAGGAGTTCCTCTTCCGTCCACAATCCAGGAACGCCCAGATATCAGAAAAAAGCATGATCTTAGGCATACTCGCCCTCCATATTACACCGACATATGGGGCGTTCATAGCAGGTGACGACTATATGCGTTCCTGGGCCTGTGTGATATTCATTAAGCCCGGACACCAGGTGAGAGACATTTCAGACGACCAGCTCTTTAGCGATCCCGATCAGTGCCCCATGACAGAGATTATGTACCAGTATGAGGTGCCCCTCTCGGTGACAGTAGAGAAAAGAACACCCACTGCCCCTCCAAAAAATGATTCAGTACGTGAGGAAGACTTAGCTCAAATTCCGTCACACCTGTGGACTACCGGCCCCAATGATGTAGGTCTCATTCGTTCTGCCGCTCCATTTAAGATAACATTGAAAGTCGGAGCCATACTGCCAAGAATAAAACAGTACCCATTGTCAAAGGAAGCAGAAGAAGGCATAGCCCCCACAATACAGGCCCTGCTTGACCAAGGGGTAATATACCCATGCGTTTCCTGTTGCAACACCTGTCTTTTTCCGGTACGGAAGGGTAAGACCAACCAATGGCGTTTGGTACATGACCTCCGTCCCGTAAACAACATAGTGATACCTGAGTTTCCCATTGTCCCAGACCCTTCCGTCATCCTGACAAACATTCACCCGAACGCGAAATACTTCTCCGTAATCGACCTGAAAAATGCGTTTTTCAGCGTCCCCCTTCACCCAGACAGCCAGTACCTATTGGCGTTCTCGTTCAAAGGGGTCCAGATGACATACACTCGTCTAGCTCAGGGGTACTGCAAATCCCTTAGCGTCTTCAACAGGGCTGTCAGAGAAGACCTATCCAACTTCCAATGCGACAGCGCCTTGTTGCAGTATGTTGACGACATTTTGCTCTGCAGCACCACGGAACAGCAATGTAGAGTAGACACCATCGCTCTGCTCCACACCTTAGCCGACAGAGGTTACAAAGTGGATAGGAACAAACTCCAGTACTGCCAAACAGAAGTACACTATCTAGGCCAAATACTGTCAGCCTCAGGGAGACGAGTCACGCCAGATAGAATTGATGCCATAAATAGAACGCCAGAACCCCAAACTGTAAAAGACATGCAGAAATTCCTTGGACTGGTCAACTATGTCCGACAATGGGTCTTTGACTTCACAACAATAACAGCCCCTTTGCTGAAGGCTGTTAAAGCAGCTAAAGACAGACGCAACAAGATAAACTGGTCCCCAGACATGACAGCCTCTTTCAAACAGCTAAAAGATGAAATAACGAATGCACCAGTGTTGGGTTCACCTGACTACACTAAAGAATTCTACCTGTTCACCCACTGCAATGGTCAAGTCATGACCTCTGTGCTTGCCCAGAAGTACCCTATGGGTCACAAACCCATCGCGTACTTTAGTGGCATGCTGGACTCTGTCATGAGGGGTCATTACCCCTGTGAGCAGGCTCTTGCTGCCGCCGCCTTTGCTGTAGAAAAGAGCACCCCCATAGTCATGGGATCCCCCCTGACACTATACACTGAACACGCCGTCTTCGCCATAATTCAAAAAGCCAAGACGACGCTAACAACACAAAGAGTGTCAGGATATGAAGTAATATTGTCATTGCCCTCCCTGAAAGTCGTCAAATGTCACACGGTGAACCCTGCTACATTTTTTGCCCATCCCATTGCAGCCTCAGACGATGACACTCATGACTGCGCCACGTACTCTCCAGATGAGTCAGGAGCAGCAAAAGAGGACCCACTACCAAACAGCACTGTGTATTTCGTTGATGGGTCCTCTACCATCGACCAAGAGACAGGGATCAGGTACACCGGAGCAGCAGTAGTTCGGGCCCAGCAGCACGAGTCCTCTGACTCCCTAGACATTATACAGCAATTAACATTGCCTCCACATTACTCAGCCCAAGCTGCCGAGTTGGTGGCATTAATTGCAGCTTTACAACACGGGGCCGACGACCGCATCACAGTATACTCGGACTCTGCATACGTCACAACTACAACACATTCAAGCATACTGCGCTGGAAAAGGCGCGGATTTCTCAAATCAGACGGAACACCGGTATGTCACAAGCAATTGTTAGAAGAATTGATTGAAGCTCTGACACTTCCAGCTGAGGTAGCTGTTGTCAAGTGTGCTGCACACACCAATGGACAGGGCTTTGTCTCCAGAGGGAATGCTCTGGCAGATTGGGCGGCAAAAGCGGCAGCCAGAGGCCCCCCACCTGTAACGTGGCCACATACTCATAACACACCTATCCTCCTTGCCCAAGCACTGACACCGGCAGACAAGGTCTCCACGCATGATGACATACAAGCCCCGATACAGCAGACAGACACACACGAAGATAGTTTAGATCCACAGCAACACACAGGCACGACTAACGAGACACTGGACTCGAGCGTTGCCTGTCCTATGGACAACACACAACAATACGACAAGATCGCCCAACTGCACCTCAGGGAAATACAAGAAAGTGCACCACATCAAGAGAAAGAGTTATGGAAAAAGAGGGGAGTACAGCAGGACCCTGCAGATTTCATTTACAGACAGACCATGTCAGGAAAGCCCGTTATGCCGCTAGCCTTACTGCAGGTGGCACTAGACCAACTCCACCTTCCTGCTCACGTCTCCCGAGATAACATGTCCACTACATTGCAGGCAGACTGGTTCATTCCCAACGCCTACGAATTAATACAACTCTTCGTTAATAAATGTCTCATCTGCCAACAATACTCACCAAATCCGACTCTCAAAACAGTGACTTCCACCATCCCCAAACCCTCTGGCCCCTTCAAAGAGCTCCATATCGACTATGTCGATATGGTTGATCGATGTCAAAATTACCGATACCTCATTGTTGTAGTTTGCCCATTCTCACGCTGGATCGAAGCTGGACCATGCGTCCACTGCGATGCCAAAGCAGCAGCCACATTCCTACTCCGTGATGTCATCTCCCGCTTCGGGATCCCTGAGGCCATCCGGACAGATAACGGAAGTCACTTTTCAAATACCATCTTCTCCTCCCTAACTACGATGCTAGGCATCAGACACAAACTGACGTCTGCTTACCACCCCCAAAGTAACGGCATTTGTGAGCGCCTTAACGGCCTACTCAAGAACAAAATAAGCAAAATCAGCGCCACCATCGGTAAAAAGTGGCTCTACTGCCTCCCACTTGCCCTCTTCTCACTAAGAAACTCACCTAGTTCGGATCACCACCTCACGCCCCACCAACTTGTCACCGGACGATCCATAAATGCAGCTGTCCCTCCCACAAGGCCCAAAACGGATAATGAGTCATCTTCTGAGATTGTTATAGCTGAGCTTTACGAATTTTTGTGCACACTAACCCGCGCTGCGCAGTTCCTTTCTGTACAGGTATCCAAGAGGAAGGAGAAGGGCCCCACCGATCCAGAGCTCCCACCAATACGTCCTGGAACATTGATCTTTATCCGAAAGCACGTCCGGCGCTGGAGAGACCCCAAATTTGAAGGACCTTTCCAAGTGATCGATTCCTCCCCAACGGCTGTCCGGATAGCTGAGCGCAAGGCATGGATCCACAGGAAAGACGTCCGGCTCGACCCTGCCCCGCCGCCACAATAAACAATGGACTAACTGAGGAAATAGAAATGGCCAGCGTCCCCCTGAATGAAGACAGCGGCTGTCCCTCCACTGTGGAGGAAGACGATGAGGACACTCACGTACTGATCCACGAGTACAGTGGCCGTGAAGCAAAGATATGTATACTGTCTATAGTACTGTTTTGTATTATCATTGGAGTGGCACTGGCTACATTTAACTGGTATATCTTTTTCCTTGCTGTAAGGAGCTATCATGCTGTAAGCAATAGTGGTACAGGAGCATCCACTGATGCCATGTTACCTACAACCCCAGCAACTGCACCAGCGGTCACACAGAACACAGATATCACGACACATAGCATAGAATTCTCCGGAAACAAGGACACAGCCCCACACCACACGACAGGCCCTGAACTCCCAGCCTCTAGAGCCAGTAACGTACACACCACTTCACCTCCCGAGCCCCCAATGGTAGTACCAGACGACAAAGGGAACACTTGGGATAAGACTGCCAATCTGACGGAAAAACGAGTAGCCCATGGACACCCGTCACGCCGTCACAGAGCCCGCAGATTCGCCCCCATCTCCCCATATATAGGGAAAGCTACAAAACACCGGGTCATCCATGGTCTCCCTGTCGACCAGAGACACAAACCTAAGGGAATGCCATTTAAAACGTTCCAACACCTCGTGACAATACAGGAAGGCCTAGGGCCCATGCTCAGCCTACCCCAATCCATAAGAGAACATTCAGTACACTCCTCCCTGGAAGAAAATTCATGGTACAGGGACATGACAGCCGTAGGAAAAAGGATCTCAAACGAGTCCTGCTATGTGTGTTCATATGTCCCCCATGCAGTTGGTGCAGACAGACTAGTTTTCCCTAAAGAAGTCCCACCACAAACAGTGATGTGCTTGCTACATCTGTACCTTTGCCGCATCGATGGGTTAGTACAGATACTAGGAGGGGCTAGAATAGTGCTTGGAATTGTAAACACATCGGAATGGGACAACAACAAAGTGATATTCAAGGTCACTTCTGACAAAGGGGACATAGAGCGGATGATACAAGCAAAGTACAAGAGAAATAGACCTAATATGGATCAGCAAGCAAAGTGGTATAGGCAAGCACGTTACATTTCAATATCAACACCCTATGCGGACTGTGACACACAACTACGCCTCCATCGCCACACCCACCCGGGGGGGGTCCCGGGCCCAGACTGTCCATGCCAGAACAGAACGATCCTAGAAGTACAAGCCCGAGTATATTACAACAATGAGTGGAGCGATCCTGACCACATATACTGTAAAGCAGCATCCCTGGGCCCCCCATGGTCTGGCGAAACAGAGTGGGAGGAAAATATTGATTGGGATGTAGAAGATGATTGTGCACAAATTTGGAAGGAGGCAGGGAGCAGATACACCTGGGGTGGGGACAGACTGTACAAACGTAAAAAAGCATTTAAACTTAAAAATCCTTCTCTTTGCTTCATAGGCAATGGCTCCGTCTCTGTTGGGCGTAACACAGACTGTAACTCTACAATATTCAATTTCGATATGCAGTACGGCACCTCCACCCTGATGGACTACTATTGGGCCTGCGGTGAACACCTGTACCTTCAACTTCCTCCTCAGTGGCTCGGACTGTGTTCATTGGTGACTCTGCATGAGATACATCTGGTGGTACCAGCATCGAACGTCTCCCACATACTGTCACATCCAATGACAGGTGATGTTACATTCCTGCACCGCCACAGGAGATCAGCTGAATATTTCGCAACAGAGACACATCGTAACATTCCCCAAGAATTCCGCCTCTTCAGCGAGGCCCAACTATTCTTTGGAGGAGCATTTCCCTTATTTCAAACAAAGGCGAATGCCCGCTGGCTGGAAGTCACCCGGTATGAGGTCATGAAGGCCATCAACAGTACTAGGGATGGGCTCAATGCAATTAGGGAAGAGCTACGTCCCCTCAGACAGATGGTCTTGGAGCACCGCTACTACCTGGACATGCTGACCGCCAAAGAGGGTGGTCTGTGCCACAAAATAGGGAAGTCATGCTGCACGTTCATACCAGGAAACGACGAGGACAACGGATCAATTGCAAGGGCCATTGAGGAGTTGACGAACTTGGGAAAGAAGATGCTCGACGAAGGAGGTGCCCCTGCGGACATTATCCCAGTGAACTGGTTTGACTTTGACTGGATGCCATCCTGGCTAACAGCAATACTGAAACTAGTGATACCTATAGTTGGAATTATGTTGGTTCTGTGTTGCGCCTTTCAGATAGGGAGTCATTGTATTAGGAAATTGAGCACAAAAGCTGTAGGGATAAATTACGCTAGAACAGGGATTTACCAGGCACCAAAATATGAAGATATGGATAGGCCTCCTGGGGATGGGTCTGGAGTACAGGTACCAATGATCGAATTACCCCCCATCGCCTCACGCCATGGGGTGCCTACGGCACCTCCGCTCCCACCAGCCAGAAATACATATAACAATACATCTGCTGCTGTTCGGTATGAGTGTCTGATCAGTGAGCCAGCCCCAGGCTATACGCAGTGGAATACCGAGACTGATGAAGGAGCGGCAAGGCAGCAAGGGCAACTCCCCGGTAACATTGAATGCTATGTCAATGACACCCCATGGACTTCGCCTGTAGCCGAGAGACCTCTGCTAGCCAGCAGATATTCAGTTAGGAATGTGTTCATGTTGAATGAACAAGAGGAGGGAGATGATGGAGGGTCTCGAGCCACCATTTAATAACTTAAATACCATTCCCTAACCTACCCTGACAAAATAAAGTGTTGATGTCAGGCCTCTGCTCCCCGACACAAAACCTGCTAACATGCTAAGTTACCATATTCCCACTGAGCATAGTAAGACACATAGAAGTCCATAGCACCTGTAGAACCCAACGTACATAAGCCCAAATAGGAGGCCCAAGGCCCAAAGGCCACCACCCCATGATATCAGTATGTAACATTCAGAAGTTACTAGGCCCAGGGTTTCCAGAGTTGCATTTCAGTTGCACCAGAAAACACGAGGAAGCCCAAGCCACTAGAAAAACACAGTAACTTTCCACCGTTACAAGGCCATTGCACACCCACACGTAGACAGAAACCCAGCTGGTACAAGTTGACATTGTTTATCATCGCTGAAACCCTATTTTTGGAAGTTAGCTTGCTCAAGATAAACCGCAATGTCTGATGAAAACTGCACCTGCCTTGTGGGTGTTGGTCACATGCATACTGTAAGAAATGTACGTGATCACAACATTTCCTTTGTTTATACGTTGCGGTCAGGCATGACCTATCAACCGTTGTGCCACCTGGCCGCCTTACCCCACCCACGGCCTTGGAACACATGCGGTTGACCCTTTCCTGTATCTTGGAACACATGCGGTCAAGCCACCTGTTGGCAAAGGCGTCAGAAAACACGTCAGGTCCACCCCTGGTTCCCCATATCAAGATATTTAAGATCCAACACGACAGTTGGAAGGTAGAACGTTTCTGTGCTGTCCACAGGCCTGTTCTCCAGCCGGCTGCCTATCTGATTTGGGACCTTACAGCCTATTTCAGGTAGAACATCCCCCTCTTTGGGGATTTTCCTTTATCTCTTAAAGATATCCTTCTTAGCTCTGCATTTTTGATCCACACCCATTCCCTTGCATTTCAGCTTTTAGTAATTAAGTTTAAGAGGATTATTTGTCTTAACTTAAGGTTGTCTCTGGGCACTATGCTTCCCTAGGATAGCTTCTGCTTCCATTTAAGTTGTCTTGAACATATTTTCAAGGTCTTAGCCGTAGCAAATGTAGTCGCTTTGAAGTGTTTTAGCTACCTAGATCTTTATTCACAGACATAGCTTTATTTCAAATGATTATCTGCAAAAAGAATGCATTACATGAGCATCTAAGCCTACCGAGGGTTTAAATACGCTGTATCATTAATCATTAAGGGATCTGCAACCGATCCATCTTATCATCTATCTTTTGTCAGTATATTATTTAAAAGTATGTGTTTATGACATTTAAATGCTTTCCCTGGCAGAGTGAAGCCAGGCTCTTGCCTGTGTAACGTGAATCCTCTTTCATATATTTAGCATGCTTGAATTAATTAAATAAAATGTGCCACTCCAAAATAAGTTCCACGGCGTCATCTCACTTCTTTGTTCCTCATTTCAGTAACTGTCGAGCTGGTGCCTGTGATCACCCACGGAAGGTATTTCGCATTCTTGAGGGGCAGTGACCACGCCCTTGGGGCTCTGATCAAAGATCACCCTTTCTCACTGGTCATGCAAAGATTAGAGAATGCGCTTATGCAGATACCCACCGGATTAATGGACCTTAGATCACAAATAAAAAGAGGCGATGTTCAGGGAGAGGGGAAGTTTGGCGCTATGGCTTACCGTGATATGACCGCTTTTCACTACACCCCTCTAGAAACAGCTATGCCAATGAGAGAGGCGGCCCCTGTCTTTGTTAACGCACTTACCGATGCCCAAAATAATGGCCGAGGGGCTGTTGAGGCACACTGGCGCAGGCTTTGGGTTCATGTTCCTTGGAAAAGGTCAGAAGTAATACAGTTAAAAGGACAATTACCAGATCCCCGGAAGAATCCGGCTGCCTTTTACAGAGAATTAGGTCAGATTATATCTGCAGGTACTCTCATTCTTGAGGATATAGATTTACTTTTTGGTACGGTTGTCCCCACTGAAATTTGGGACAAGATTCGACATACTGACCATGAAGTGGCATTGGGAGGTAAATGGGCTGACCTAGAAGCTATGGAAGAAGCAAGGGAAGGGTAGGGGGGACTAAACCAGAAGCTGCCATCCTGACTTTGCCCAGTAAAATAATGACGTTTATAAAAACACTATTGCCGGAAACTGTCATTAACTGGGATAAAATAAAGGCCTGTAGGCAGCGAAAAGATGAGAATGTGGCTGACTTCTTTACCCGTTTCGAGACAGAATACAAGGGACATAGTGGTTTGGATCCCCGGACCCCAGGTTCTGGCCCAGTGTTTGTCGATAGGTTTGTCAGCAACTTGCTTCCTGAGATCTCCGCCAGGCTTAAGAAAGTTGAAAGTACGTGGTCTGCCCAAACTATGGCTGGTATCTTGGCTATGGCACAATATCACGAGAATAGGGAGAACGAAGATAGAGACAAGGAAAGTAAGTAGGTTAGGGATCTTAAGACTAAGGCACTTCTGTAGCAGGCTTACCCTCCCCGAGGTCCCGATGCCTGCGGGAATTTCAGACCCCAACTCCCTCCGAGGGCTCGCCAGTCTACCCCCTCCAGCCCTCAACGTATGGGAGCCCTCCAAACAGATCAGTGTGCTTATTGTAAGGGGTACGGCCATTGGATAGATGAGTGTCCCGTGTTAGCTGAAAACATCCGAACAGGGAAGACTCGGCCTCGCGCTCCCAGGGAGGGGAGGCCGACTAGGGACCATGGCCCGCCCCATCCACAGGATAAAGAACGCAGGCCCAGGGATGATGCTCCCGTCTGGCAGCGCCCGGCCAATAGGTTTGATGGGTACGAAGCCACACGCACTTATTACAATGATGATTATGACGAAGTTCATGAGACAGGGTCTTACCAAGCATAGACAAGCCAGGAAAGGGGTATTACCAGAGTGCAAATTCCAGTGGATCAAAGGGGCCCGTATATTCAAATGCCAGTTGTGGGGAACGATCAGAATTTTCTTTTGGATACTGGGGCCACCAGGTCTTCTATTGCAAGTCTGTCAATCCCGGAGGCACCCCTTTCTGGCAATATGAATGTCTCCGTGGGTTTTGCAGGAACACCTGTGACCAGTCCTGTCTCTGAACCCCTCCCTCTCGATATTGGCCCTGCACATGTTGACGCTCCCTTGGTCCTTACTACAGGTTGCAGTGAAAACTTGTTAGGCATGGATTTACTGAATGCGACCATATCATGTAGTCCCCAAGGTGTATCCCTAACAATTTCTCCCAGCGCAGCTTCCTATATGTACCTTTCCGGTCCCCTCCCGCCAGAGTTGCAGTCTTTACCTTCCTCCCTCTGGGCATCATCAGACACTGATGTAGGGTGTCTCAACATATCCCCTCATGTGGTACGCATCCAGCCAGGTGCACTTCTCCCCCGCCTCCGGCAGTATCGACTACCCGCGGAAGAAGAAATGGCCCTTTTGAAAATAATATCTGAATTGATGGACAAGGGCGTAGTGCAGAAACGTGGCAATATCTGTAACAGTCCCATTATTCCTGTTCTTAAAAAGACCAATAGAGATGCTCTCTCCCCTAAAATATACAGATTCGTAATTGACCTAAGAGCCCTTAACAAAATAACAATCTCCCAATATCCTGTTGTCCCCGATATTACAACCCTCTTAACGATGGTCCCTTCTGACGCCACGCACTTTTCTGTCATAGACCTGAAGAATGCTTCCTATGCATCCTGACAGCAGACAGTTTTTTTGGTTTCTCCCTTGGCGGGCGGAGCTTTAGATTCTGCTGCGCCCCTCAAGGTTTTACCGAGAGCCCCAGTATCTATAGTCAAGCCCTAAAAAGTCAACTAGATTCCTTGGAACTCCCTGATAATTCCACACTATTACAATATGTAGATGACCTCCTCATTGCTGCAAATTCTGCCCCAGCATGTAAAGAAGCTACTCTCTGTTTATTACGCCACCTTGCCCTCCATAATCACAAAGTCTCTTTGAAAAAGCTTCAGTTTTGTCAAGAGAAGGTGACCTATTTAGGTCATCTCCTCTTGTCAGGATTCTTACCTTGGTGACAGAATTTCTTCCACAGAAGCAGATGACTAGTCCCAAATCCCCAGCGCTGTTGCCGAGACAGAATAACTCTATCTCGACACCCACGGGGGGGAAAGGGGAATGGGAAAAGAAAGAGAGACTGCCTGTGATCTCAGGAGCTGCCACCTTCTCTATTCAGAATCTTCTATGTTAATTTTCTCCTTGTTCCTTCTAGATTCTGGACAGATCTGGCGAACTTGCAGAAGAGGGGGAGAAGAACAACCTTACAATTCTATCCTCCCTATTACCTGGGGTTCCTCTCTCTCTCCATGTTCGAACATAATCTACCTGAAGTTGTCACAGTCTTGCCTCTCTCTTGTCGGTAGAGTAAATGGTGTTCCTGAAGTGTTGCGACTTATGTTTACACCTGGAGCGAGAAGGGAATAATTATGTCATTGAACTAAGCCTTATCTAAGCCTTAACCCAACTCTCCCTCCCAAAGGATACTGGTTCCTATACCTGAGTTGCTGTACTAGGTCTAACTCTCTGGAATGTTGAAGAACTGCTGCGCTCTTCTAAAAGTCTTCTGCGCTTCAAAATAGTCACTAGATAGGTGAAGCACTTGCCTTCTGAAAAGTCATTTATATACATATATCTCTTCAGTCTCCTGTACCAATACAAATGTCTCTGCCTTACTTGGTCTCGCTGTGTGCTTGAATGCTCTCTGGACTCACAGCCATGAACTCTGACTGGAAACGGAAAAACTGCCTTCTGAGTTCGACGAAGACTCGTTACTAATAATTCTCTCTCTCTGGAACTCTGACGGAATCTTTTAGACGAATGCCTCACTAGAGCGTAAGGAAACACAAAAACTAGTGAACTCTATCCTGGGGAACGAGTTCCTGGTGTGCACACCCTATATATTCTAACGGAAAGAATTAGGAGGGGGAACTCTGACTAGAATTTAGTCTTTTCACAGGAACAGCTGAGAGACACAGCTGTCGACGCCGGATTCCTCAGTTAAAGTGCGCGGCTCACTGGGCGCTCGCGCGGCAGATTGGCTTGAGCTCGAGCCTTTCTCCTGAAGACTAGAGCAGGTCATATCGAATGAATGGCAGCCGCCATCTTGGATAGGGTTCAAGCTGGTTTGCGCAATCAACAGTAGCAATTTGTTAAACAGAAACCACAGATGGGGATGCAGCCTTCTAAGCTTAACGTGCCGAAACACCATAGTCTTTCTAGGAGCAAAAGTGGTAAGTGTGCAAGCAATCGAGTTCCTGACAGTACCTCCCTCCAAGGATCGCCCAACCAGTTTTGGTTTGTTAGGAAAGGTGTCATGAAATTGGTTCACTAATCTGGAAGCGTGCACATTTCCAGAGGGCTCCCAAGATCTTTCTTCTGGACCATAACCCTTCCAGTCAATTAAATAATATAGTTTCCCTCTCTTGATCTTCGAGTCCAGAATTCTTTTGAATTCATATTCGGACTGAGAATCTATGGTAACTGGATTCGGTGGAGAGGTTACTCTTACATTTGCTGGCCCCTTTTTTAGCAATGACACATGGAAAACAGGATGGATCTTCATTTGGGAGGGAAGGGAGAGTTTCACAGTTACAGGATTAACAATTTTATTTACTTTGAAGGGGCCCAGAAATCTAGGTTGAATTTTTTGTTTCCTTTAAGACGTAAGTGTTTAGTGGAGAGCCAGACTAAATCTCCTCTTGAATATTTTGGGTTTGACCTTCTCTTTAGATCTGCGTACTTTTTATAAGAATCTTTAGCTTGTGCCAAGTGTTTTCTGGCTGACTGGTATGTCTCTAGTATTCTCTCACTGAAATCTTTAACGGCTGGTACCTTGTCATTAGATCGTCCTAAAATTATGTTTGGATGCCTGCCTGCATTCAAGTAGAATGGAGAAAAACCTGTGGAAGCATGAACCGCATTGTTGTATGCAAATTCCGCTGCCCAGATAAGTTCTGGCCATTCCCCATCTTGATCTAGAAGGCACAGACGGAGGTATTGTTCAATTTCTTGATTCACCCTTTCCATCTGGCCATCTGTTTCTGGGTGATAGCTTGTGGAGAGTCGTGAATCGGTTCCCAACCGCTGCAAAAAGGATCTCCAAAACCGAGAAAGAAACTGAGGCACTCGATCGGAAATCACAACTACTGGGATCCTATGAGCTCTAACTATGTGTTGAGTGAACAACTGTGCCAATTGTTGGGCCGTGGGAATTCTTTTTAATGGAATAAAGTGACTCATTTTGGAGAACGTATCCACGAAAACCAAAATGGTATCAAAACCTTGACTGCTTGTCAACTCCACAATTAGGTCCATGGTGACTGTGTGCCATGGGTATGGTGCCGTGGGGAGGCGCTGTAATTCTCCCTCTGGGGCCTGTCTATTGCTTTTTCCCCTAATGCATTTCTCACAAGAGCGGATGTATTGTCTCACTTGAGGGGCCATAGCTGGCCACCAAAAATATCTCTTCAACAATTCTGTAGTTTTCAAGACTCCTTTGTGCCCCGCTAAAGGATCGTCATGGCAGGCTTGTAGTGCTGACTCTCGCATTTCCTCAGTGGGTAGATATAAGGTTTCCTTGACATAAGGGAGATCATCAATAACTGCTCTCTCATCGTCTTCCAGAGCCCACCTCTGCATTTCTTCCTTAGACATCGATTTCCGAATCTTTTCTTTGATTTCCGAAAACTGCAAGGCACATATGAATTTTTCTGCTGGTATTATCGCTTCATCCTTGGGCTCCTTGAGTTTTGGAATTGTTCCCAATCTAGACAATGCATCTGCCTTCCCATTCGCCGATCCAGGCCGATATGTGATCGTGAAATTATAATCAGCGAAAAAGAGTGACCATCTCAATTGTCTGGCTGTTAGGGTCTTGGCTGACTCAAGAAATTGTAGGTTTTTATGGTCAGTGAACACGGTGACCACGTGACGAGCTCCAAGCAGATAATGCCGCCATTCCATTTGCATAAACGAAAAATGTCGTTTATGCAATAGTTTGTCCATGTCCGAAGCTGTACATTGGAAAAACAACGCAGGAAGTGCGACAACGCATCATCCAGCACAAATCTAGGATCAGACGCCGAGTGGAGAATGCCCCTCTAGTCCATCATTGGCTCTCTCATTCACACAGTGAGACTGATTTGAGATGGACAGTCTTGTCCAAAGTTGAAAGAGATCCCCGTGGAGGTGATTTGGAAGGCCTATTAAGCCGTCGTGAGGCGTTATTAATCATGAAGTACAACACGGCTATCAATGGCCTAAATGAAGTCGCTGAGATTTTTAGACCACTTGCTTAAAGTAAAAGAACATCTTAACTTTGCCGCTGTCCTTCTGTGCGGGGCTTTGCCTGCTCTGCTGCATCGATCATTCTTCATACGATTATATAGAAAAGAGAGTTCCATCTTTTTCAGAGCCATGCTTTACTCCCCTCGTAGGGAAAGCCTTCCTTGTTGTTGAGGTGCTCAGCAAAGGAGTTGGTCCGATTGCTAAAAACAAAACTACACAGAAACCATAATACCTGGAAGCCACCTTCCATCGCCAATACTTTAAATTATCAGAATCTTAGCCACATCCCCCTTGTTTTAAATAACACACCTGTATGGTCATAGAACATAAACTACAAGTACCAGCAAGCTTTGCGCTTTTTGGTAGTCCTAATGAGAGTTACACGCCATTAGTACCCACAAGGCTGTGTGCATCCTCACTCGAGGCACGACTACGGTGTGGACGGTTGCAAAATGTATGCCCGGTAAGCCTGCAATGATCACTCCGGTCTAAAGAAGAGGAGTTCTAAGATATTGGATTGTTTCACTCTCCGACGCATTATTTACACAGCCCATCTCGTTTTTTTAGATTCCGGCGCGGGATAAACATCATGAAGTAAACTGAAATCTTATCGAAGTAAGTTCCAAACTCCATTCAGTGGGCTGCGGTCCACTTCGTTGATTGCGTTTCTGAACGGTTGTTTTCAGTTCCATGAGATTACACTAGTCAACGGTACTCATTTCGTCCATTCTCCCTTCCTTCAGATACACAAGTATTTAATCTTGGACAGCCGGAAAAGAGGAAAAGTTCCCTTTCTCTAGTAAGTTGAGCGTACATCACCTACCTTGGTCTAAAGTCTCTTGTTGGTTAAGTGTTTTTTGTTTAGCGTGTGGCAGACAAGTTTCAATTCTGATATAGGTGGTTTTGGTTTGTTCCCTTGTGTAGGTCCCTCTGCATTGGAAACAAAATCCATTTAAGGCAGATAGATTTCTCCGTGCAAAGGTGGGTTTTGACAAGCCCGGTTGGTGCTTCATAGTTTTTCTTAGTCCGATTCCATATTCTAAAACCTTTCCATTGTTCCTTACAGAAATTGGTTGGTCCTGAGGAGAACCCACAACTCTGGGGTTCGAAACGCGTCGACCATTTTTCATTTCCTTGTGTCGCACCGCTTTCATAAAATTGTATTCCTATGCGAAGTTTAAAAACATGTTTGTCATATTCATTTTCGCAAAATAATAATGAAATGTTTTTTGACATTTGAATCGCAATGTAATCAATCGTACTAAGAAAGAAAGGTCGCCACAAGGACCTAGTTCTAGACAGTTTTTGTATGTATGCCGTGAATGCATGAGTGGAATGGCCATGAGTGTTTGATGAATGTTGACATTTATTTTCTTTTTGTGTTTCCAGGGGAATATTAGTTATGTGTTATTGTAATATATGCCTTGTAACATTTTGTATATATGACCTCAGCGCAACAAAAGAAATGGTTCTGCGCAAAAATTGTTCTTGCATCATAAAATAAATTTGAATTATTTCCATCAAATAATAAGGAAATTCATAAATCCCTCCTTCTCAGTTTCATTTCTTTTTAGGAGCTACAAAAAGATTGTGTTGAGTTATTCTCAGCTTGAACTGTTTGTTCTGTTTTCTTGCCATTCCAAAAAGGCATCCCTCACAGCGAGCAACTCCTTATCTGCGATGGAATAATTTATTTCAGGTGGAGTCAACTTTCTAGATCTAAACGCCACTGGGTGAAGTTGACCCGTCTCCTTGTGTCTTTGAGATAATATGCCTCCTATGGCCATTTCCGAGGCGTCTGCTTCGACATAGAAAGGTTCTCCAGTATCAGGGTGAAGAAGAATGGGTGCAGAAGTAAAGGAATCCTTGAGAAATTTGAAGGCTGCCTCAGCTTCACTGGACCATTGGAAGATCACCCCTTTTTTCAAAAGTTTGGTAATGGGGGTCACTTGTTTAGAGAACTCTTTGATGAAGCGACGATAAAAGTTGGCAAAGCCAAGGAAGCTTTGTACTTCCTTTACGTTCTTAGGGGATGGCCAGTCCAAAATTGCTTGAATCTTAGCGGTGTCCATGGAAATTCCTTCTTCTGACAGAACAAATCCTAAGAATTCAACCTTGTTTACATGGAAGGCGCATTTCTCAAGTTTCACATATAAGTTATTTTCCAAGAGTCGTTGAAGGATTGCTCTTACATGTTGCACATGTTCTTGAGGATTCTTGAAGAAGATTAAGATGTCATCGATGTAGACCACAGCAGTGTGATCTAGGAATTCCCTTAACACGTCATTAACAAAGTGTTGAAACGCGGCTGGTGCATTGCATAAGCCGTACGGCATCACTTGGTATTCGAATAATCCAAATCTGGTCCGGAAGGCAGTCTTCCATTCATCTCCTTCTGCAACTCGAATCAAGTGATACGCTCCACGAAGATCCAATTTAGTGAAAATCCTGGCCTCCTTCACTTGATCAAGAAGCACAGAAATGAGTGGGAAAGGGGTACCTATTCTTGACCGTGACCTGATTCAATGCCCTATAGTCAATACACGTTCTTAACTCTTCCTTCTTCTTCTTAGGGACGAAGAACAAAGGAGAGGAAACTGGTGATTGGGATGGACAGATGAATCCATTGGCCAAATATTGGTCCAGGTATTCCTTCAAGAACTGATTTTCCTTTTCTGTAAGCGCGTAGATCCTGCTACAGGGCAGATTTGCTCCCGGCTCCAGTTTGATCTTACAATCGTAAGGCCTGTGTGGAAGAAATTCTTCTGCCCTTGCCTTATCGAATACTGCCTTCAAATCTTCATACTCCTGAGGAAAGGACACTGTTTCTATTGCTCCAATTACAACTGGTTTATCGGCTAAAGACTTTGCCAGGGAAATCTCACCACGCTCAGTCGGGGAGTCATAACAGTGTCTTTGACAGTAATTAGAATTAAGTTTAACGGTCCTAAATTCCCAATTGATCTCTGGGTTGTGTTCCGTGAGCCATGGTAAGCCTAAGATTAGCTGGAATTGAGGGGCATCTATGAGGTTGAAAGAAATATGTTCGAGATGTCCTTGACCATGTTTTAACTCTACAATTTCGGTTTCATCTGTGATTGGTCCGGAGGTCAAATTAGTACCATCAACAGCACGGACTGGTTCTGCAAACTTCTTTCGAACAAAACTTATTCCTAATCTTTTGGCATATTGTATGTCACAGAAATTTCCGGTCGCTCCAGAATCGATCATCACCAGTACATCCTTAAACTCCTTTATTCCAAATTTTAGGTTAAATGATACTGTAAGATGTGGGGATGCGGACTGTAAGGTATTCGCCAAAAGTAGGGGTTCAAGAGTTGACTTGGGTGGGTCTACCATCAGGGCAACTCCCTTCACTGATGGGACTTCTCTTTTAACGGATAATTTGTCTTGGGTTTTTTAGGACATTCCTTTACAAAATGCCCCGATTGTCCACAATACAAACATATATTCCCTGATCTTCTTTTCTCTTTTTCCTCCTTGGAAAGAGGCCCTCGTACACTACCTATTTGCATAGGTTCTTCTGCAGTTCGCACGTCTAGGTTCTTGGTGGTTTCTGATTTACTCCGATCGAACAGGGGAGGAAATGGTTTGAAATCTCGCCTCCGTTCTGATTTTCTCTCGTAAAACCTTTGGTCTATTTGCAATACTAAATCGATCAACCTTGAAACTTCTGTAGGTCTATCGGGAATTTGCGCTAGTGCGTCCTTCAAGTCGTCTCTAAGACCCCTGTAGAAGATTGCAGCTCTTTTTTCTTCCGGCCTCTCTGTTTCAACTATTAGTTTAATGAATTGGGCCAGGTAAGAAATTAAATCTCGATTTCCCTGTTTCAAGTCTAGCAGCTCATTATCCGTGGCTTGTGAAATAGCTCGACGGTCAAAAATACGGAGAAATTCTTTTTTTAAATCCTCAAAGTTATATAACACTGGGTCATTGCGAGAAACAATAGGCAATGACCAGGATGCTGCGTCACCACTCAAGTAAGACAATACAAATGCTGTTTTAGACTGGTCATCGGCAAAGATAACCGGCCTACAATGAAAATGCAACGAACATTGGGTCAGAAATATTTGCGCCTTTTGAGGGTCCCCATTGAAGTGCTCAGGATGTGCCAAAGGAATTACTGGGGAAATAGAGTGTACTACCTGTGTAGTTATTTCTGAATTTGAACTAGGAAATTCCTTTCTTTCTGGTCCTCTTGCCTGGAAGGAGGAACTCGAAATCAGGGCGTTTAATTTCTGTATTAGTTGTTGGTTCTCTACTTGGGATCTTTTCATACTCTCTTTTAATTCTTTATTCTCCTCCATAGCAAGCGTTAGTTGGCCCTGCATGTTTTGAACTAGGATTGCTAAGGCGTTAAGATCAAGCCCTTCTGCCATCCTGCTTGGGTGGAAATAAACGGCACTTCAATCTGTCAGGATTCTTACCTTGGTGCCAGAATTTCTTCCACAGAAGCAGATGACTAGTCCCAAATCCCCAGCGCTGTTGCCGAGACAGAATAACTCTATCTCGACACCCACGGGGGGGAAAGGGGAATAGGAAAAGAAAGAGAGACTACCTGTGATCTCAGGAGCTGCCACCTTCTCTATTCAGAATCTTCTATGTTAATTTTCTCCTTGTTCCTTCTAGATTCTGGACAGATCTGGCGAACCTGCAGAAGAGGGGGAGAAGAACAACCTTACAATTCTATCCTCCCTATTACCTGGGGTTCCTCTCTCTCTCCATGTTCGAACATAATCTACCTGAAGTTGTCACAGTCTTGCCTCTCTTGTCGGTAGAGTAAATGGTGTTCCTGAAGTGTTGCGACTTATGTTTATACCTGGAGCGAGAAGGGAATAATTATGTCATTGAACTAAGCCTTATCTAAGCCTTAACCCAACTCTCCCTCCCAAAGGATACTGGTTCCTATACCTGAGTTGTTGTACTAGGTCTAACTCTCTGGAATGTTGAAGAACTGCTGCGCTCTTCTAAAAGTCTTCTGTGCTTCAAAATAGTCACTAGATAGGTGAAGCACTTGCCTTCTGAAAAGTCATTTATATACATATATCTCTTCAGTCTCCTGTACCAATACAAATGTCTCTGCCTTACTTGGTCTCGCTGTGTGCTTGAATGCTCTCTGGACTCACGGCCATGAACTCTGACTGGAAACGGAAAAACTGCCTTCTGAGTTCGACGAAGACTCGTTACTAATAATTCTCTCTCTCTGGAACTCTGACGGAATCTTTTAGACGAATGCCTCACTAGAGCGTAAGGAAACACAAAAACTAGTGAACTCTATCCTGGGGAACGAGTTCCCGGTGTGCACACCCTATATATTCTAACGGAAAAAATTAGGAGGGGGAACTCTGACTAGAATTTAGTCTTTTCACAGGAACAGCTGAGAGACACAGCTGTCGACGCCGGATTCCTCAGTTGAAGTGCGCAGCTCATTGGGCGCTCGCGCGGCAGATTGGCTTGAGCTCGAGCCTTTCTCCTGAAGACTAGAGCGGGTCATATCGAATGAATGGCAGCCGCCATCTTGGATAGGGTTCAAGCTGGTTTGCGCAATCAACAGGAGCAATTTGTTAAACAGAAACCACAGATGGGGATGCAGCCTTCTAAGCTTAACGTGCCGAAACACCATAGTCTTTCTAGGAGCAAAAGTGGTAAGTGTGCAAGCAATCGAGTTCCTGACACCTCTCGAAGGAGGGAAGGCAGCTCACCGCTGATCGTATAGCCATTATCAATGCTATGACGGCCCCACGAACACAAAAGCAGGTGCGAGCCTTCATACTGTAGACAGTGGATTTCTAACTTTTCAGCCATGGTCAAACCTCTTCTTGCCCTCACCACTAAAGACATATCAGACAGTTCCTTTCCATGGACTAGAGAGCATGCGCAGGCCTTCCAAAATTTAAAGAGGGCTCTGTGTACTGCTCCAGTCCTCGGTACTCCTGATTATAGCAAACAACTTTTTCTTTTTGTACATGAGACAGACGGCTGTGCATGCGCTGTCTTGACCCAGATGTTCGGTGGTCACCATAGGCCATGTGCCTATTTTTCAGCCACCTTAGATCCTGTTGCAAGGGCTCTCCCAGGATGCCTACGGGCGACCGCTGCGGCCGCCCTCATGGGCTGTCAGAGTGCGGGGATCGTCATGAACTCCCCCCTGACTCTGATGGTCCCCCATTCTGTAGATACCCTCCTTAATAACACCAAGACACAGTACCTCACTAGCGCACGTCTCACAGGATATGAACTGACACTCTTTGCCAGCCACATTAACATCAAAAGATGCACTGTACTAAACCCCGCCACATTACTCCCACTGGATACTCAGGATGCCCGCTTAGACCCACATGACTGCATATTAAGGACAGAGGAGGAGACGAAGGGACGGGTTGACTTACATGATACCCCGATAGCAGAACCAGAAGGTACACTGTATGTGGACGGATCGTGTCTCAGAGGGCCAGATGGTAACACCTCAGCCGCCTACGCCCTCACGACATTAGGGCAAATAGTAGAAACAGCTCAGATTCCGCAGTGCTCTGCTCAAGCAGCAGAATTAGTGGCCCTCACTAGAGCCTGTGAGTTAAGCAAAGGGATGACGGTTAATATTTATACTGACAGCCAATATTCCTTCGGGGTGGCCACAACTTCGAGAGGTTATGGAAAGAAAGGAATTTCCTTACTTCCCATGGGACCAAGATTCAACATGTCCCCCTAATTCACCGATTGTTAGACTCCCTGACACTCCCCAGAAAGGTAGCCATTATAAAATGTAAAGCCCATAAGAAAGTGACAGATGATGTTGGGAAAGGCAATGCCCTGGCTGACCAGACGGCCAAACAGCTCTTAGAAAAAGGGAAGGAATGTATGTAGGAGGTCCCGCTAGGTGGGCGACAGACAAGGGCATGGTTGAAAACACAGTACAGAGTGTGATTGATATTCAGTCTCATACTACTCCTGAGGAACTAAGGGTGTGGAAGGAGCAATAAGCAAAGGAGGGAATTGATGGTTGTTGGGTCCGTACGACTATGGAAAGACAATGGATGTTACCTGACAGTCATGTGCTACCAGTAGTTACGATGGCCCATGGTCCTGCTCACATTAGTGCAAAAGGAATATGTAAACTGTTGGAACCTACATGGTACAACTCTAAGATACCAGCATATGCTGAAAAGCTGGTTAAAACATGCATGATTTGCTTAATGTATAACCCAGGAAAAGGCACAGTTACCCCTAAGGGAGGATTCTCTCCTCCTACCTTCCTCTTTGAAGTCCTCCAAATGGATTACATCCAGATGGACAGATGTAACAATTTGAAATATGTCCTGGTGGTGGTCTGTACCTTCAGCCGATGGGTGGAGGCCTACCCCGTCAAAGACTGCACCGCTATCACTACCGCCAAAGTGCTATTAAAAGAGTACCTCCCACGATTCGGTTTGCCCCGCTTGGTCTGGAGTGACAACGGGACACACTTTACGGCTCAGATTATGGAATATATCTGTACAGCATTGGGTATAAAACTAAAATTTCATGCAGCTAACCACCCCCAGTCAGCAGGTCTAGTGGAGGTGTACAATGGCATTCTAAAAACTAAAATGGCCATAATAGTAGCCGAGACGGGTGTCCCTTGGGTTGATGCTCTTCCCTTGGCGCTACTGCTACCAGAACGGCCCACACCAGGATAGGGCTATCCCCCCATGAGATTGTGTTTGGGAGGCCTACCAATGTATGGGGTGTCCCACGGCCTAAGAAACTGTCTGATGTTGAATACCCTGTATTAACTGATTATCTGTACAGTCTAACTAATACCTTTTGTACTCTTTATCACCAGGGGCATGAGGCCATACCTGACAAAAGCGAGGGCCCAGGACACGTCATCCAACCTGGTGATTGGGTCTTAGTGAGAAATTTTCAACGGACCAAGAGCCTCGAGCCTCGCTGGACACAGCCCCGTCAGGTGTTGCTGGCCACCCACACCGCCGTGAAAGTAGAAAGTCGGAAAAATTGGGTGCATTCGTCTCACTGCAGGTGTGTGCCTCTGCCCCTCCCCTATGATCAGTGGGTGAGGGAAGGACAAGCAGACTCAGAAACAGAAACAGTCCCGACGTTTGTCCCATTCAGCGATGCCAGACTGCATTCTACATCTACGGAAGCAGAGAGTGACAGCATACTGAAAGGAAGGGTGGAACCCTCCCTTAACTCTGCTCAACACCAAGAACAATTGTTTCCCGACCATACTGTCCCTACTTCCAACCGCTATAACTTGCGCCCCCGAGGGAAGGCTTGCCCTTGACTTCGCCAAGTGCCTATAGGCTGTAGGGCTGTGATCTTCCCCGGCTGAGAGTAGTGCTGGTGTGTCAGACTATGGTACGCCATAGGGCCCTTGGCACCTGCACCCAGTGAAGCAACCACCAATCACAGACAGCCACTAGAGGTCCCTGGCTTAGCACAATGGCTGCCGTCCAAAACACCCGAATCCAGAAACAATATGTCAGTCTCCGACATAGTAAATGCTTCATGGCCACCGTGGTGACGCTGTTTGTCTCCCTCATCCTGTCTATCCTTGGTTGGCTGTTACTAATCTACCATTCTGTTACCTCACCAACTCCTACACCGACTCCTGCAGAGCACCAGTATTACACGATACCAGCCCACGAATTACCCCGCCGTGCAGAATTCTTCAATAACACCTTCATCCAAATGTTGCATCACCATCAGCTGATCATGAACACTTCCAACTGCTGGGTTTGTGGACTGATGCCGCATTCCATGATACACTGATACACCCTGTCCCATTCTTTCCCTACCCCTTTTCCATCTCTGGGTCTTGTCTTGCATGGTGGATGTTGATTCAAGAGGCCTACACTGTCAATGGTACTGCCAATTCTGTCCTTGGGACATTTCGGGATGACTTCTGGCGGAATAGATCTGGCAATGCCAATGCTACTTTTTGCCCGACCAGCTCATCCACATTGCTACTACCACCAGATGAACTCGGTGAGATGGTAGTATTCAACTCAACCACTCGACGAACATTTTCTAGATTCCGCACCAGAAGGATACTGCCTGATGAACGAAACACTCTGAATGTCATAAAAGTACAGGGCCGTGTCTGTATCCATGGCCTAGGAACTAAGAAAGTTGGTACTAGTACTTGTGATATCACTAAAACTTTAAACTCTACATCTCCTTCAAAGCTGGTGGCATCCCCCAACACCTATTTCATCTGTGGCACAGCCGCCTACACTTGGCTCCCCCGTAACTGGTCTGGCACCTGCTATTTGGCCTTCCTCCTTCCACCAACATATTCTACCCATGGAGGTTACCACCTGTTGATGAAGGGCGCTCTGCGCCGCTCACGTAGGGGCGTCATATCAGCCGAGGATACAGCAGGCCAGGAAGCCGGGGACTTCTTTAAAGGTTTCCTTCCATTCTGGGGCCCCATGGCGAACAGTCGGGCTATACGAGGACTGACCAGGGTCCTTGAGGCCACCATCACAGTAACAGCTGGTGCCCTCTCCAACATCACTGCAGAGCTACAGGCGGACTGCCTTATAATGCTCCAAAACCGCATGGTCCTTGCTGATCGTGGTGGTGTGTGTAAATTGATCGGCTCCAGCTGCTGTGTGTAAATTCCAGACAACGCACCTACAGTATACGATGCCATCCAACGTCTGCATCACCTTTCTTCTGAAATTCATCTGGATGAAGACAACTGGTCCCTCACAGGCTGGATCTGGGCCTCCTTTCCCAGTGGGGGTGGAGGGTCCTCATCTTCCTTGCCTTGGGAGTAGCTGTCCTAGTCTCCTGCTGTTTGTGCTTTCAGTGCTTACCAGTGCTCTGTACAATGTGTGTCCAGACCATCTAACCTCCACCCTCTAACATTCACAACACCAATATGATGATGATGCTCCAACAAGAAACAGATGGCCTTATGAACATTGAGATTTCTTAAAGTATTTGCCACTCAATGGCAAAAGGAGGGTCTGAGGAAAAGTGTTCTTCTGATCAGCATAATTTGTAGCGAGACTCCATTGTTTTTTTATTGCCATCTTGTGTCAAAACACTTCCACACGACCCACCTGGTCGTTTCTGCTGATGCCTGGGAAAATTCTGACACGACAAAAACCATCTTGCAGCCTGCATTTCTGCCCATGGAACTGTCGCACACCCAACCCCCCTGTTCTTTGCAGTTCAACAGAAAGCCATAAGACACTCAAGCCCTGGGTAAATGATTTGTTTTCCATCTCCTGCTCCCAGCCTGGTAAACATCCTTGACACCGTGATCAGGTTATCTGGACAATGGTCTGTCTGCTGG
Organism: Triturus cristatus; assembly: GCF_964204655.1. Taxonomy (NCBI): domain Eukaryota; kingdom Metazoa; phylum Chordata; class Amphibia; order Caudata; family Salamandridae; genus Triturus; species Triturus cristatus. The sequence goes on from NC_140579.1 coordinate 822,166, forward strand.
GCCTTGATCAGGGTGATTAAACAATGACCTGAAAGACCGGGCTTTGATCAGGGTGATTAAACAATGACCTGAAAGACCGGGCTTTGATCAAGCTGAGTGAACAATGACCTGCAAGACCAGCTTTGATCACACTGAGTGAACAATGATTTGTGTACCAAGCCTTGACCAGGTCACCACCTACAAACATCGTCTGGATCTGGTTATCAACTGCAAACACTGCCCTGATTGAACAATGGACTAACAGCCAAAAGACTGGAATGAAAAAGTATAAAAGGGTTGTAAAGCAGCAGCCTCCTGGGTTTTGTCTCTGACCAGCTTGGGACTCTGTTCCATAGCCCGGGCTATTTGAATTAATCTGGGTTCCTCCTGCAGACGAAGGCTCCTGTGTCTCCTTTTACTACGTATGGAGGGTATGGAAGACTTGGGCGGTTCCCCCGCCGCCGAGACCCAGTAAGTGGGTTATTCCGGTTCTTCAAGGTGAAATAAGAGCCAATGCAAGCTCATGTCTAGATACATGTCACCAGCTTACTTGTGAATTCATCAACACCATCGCGCAAATTCATTGGTGCCTTGACTTACTGTAGGACCTGGGGTCACCAAGCCCTAAGGGGGTAACGTGACTCGAGTGGCTGGGCACCCAAAGGCTTATGTGTAAAGCGACCATACACCACGCTCATCCCCTGAAGCCGGAAACGTACACAATAAGGGACGCCACACAGTAAGATTAATGCAAATTAATCAGCTTTATCTAATCACATGTGCAGGCACAGTTCCTGAGATGACAAGGGGCCTCACTTGAATACATTAGCATTTGCATCACCAGCATTTCATTACAGTCACATAGGCAGTACCTGAATACCTTAGCTTTAGATTCACCATTACTTCATCATAATGCAGTAGGCCACACCTGTATACCTTAGTGTCAGATTCCAGAGCGCTGCTTCATGGCTCCAGTGGTAATACCTGGCGAATCTGGGGGGAAGCGGTAAACACAGCGGTTAACCAGCGCTGCGCCCATCCCACCACTAACGTCTCACTCTGCCGTGGCCCCACGCACGGTATCTAGCACGGTAATGGGCGCTGTAACTAGCGCTTCGAAATTGGGCTGGGACACACTCTTCAAGGCAGGCCTTGCAAGCCTAACTCTACCCCGGGCCTCCCTAGTGCTTCGGAGCAGAACTTGAGGATAAAGCGTTAATCGTATACATAAAGCATGGAACACTTCTGAGCAGAACTTGAGGATAAAGCGTTACTCGCATACATAAAGCATTGAACACTTCTGAGCGGAACTTGAGGATAAAGCGTCACTCGTATACATAAAGCATTGAACACTTCTGAGCAGAACTTGAGATTAAAGCGGTACTCGTACACATAAAGCATTGAGCACTTCTGAGCAGAACTTGAGATTAAAGCGGTACTCGTACACATAAAGCATTGAGCACTTCTGAGCAGAGCTTGAGATTAAAGCGGTACTCGTACACATAAAACATTGAGCACTTCTGAGCAGAACTTGAGGATAAAGCGCTACTCGGATACATAAAGCATTGAGCACTTCTGAGCAGGACTTGAGGATAAAGCGCTACTCAGATACATAAAGCACTGAGCACTTCTGACATGCGGCAGTCTCAAGGCAAGGGGGCAATCCCACGGAGGAGAATCAGAGTCTCAGAGTGCGGTGCCGCTCCCGATCGACAGGGGGCGCACCGGGTCCTTCCCAAGTCTCCCGGGGAGCAGGGGGGTGAGTCCCAGGCCTCCACACGGCCACGCTACCTCCCAGCCCCCGGGGGTTACCTCGATCTTGGCGTCCAGGGGGGTCCTCTCTGCAGCGGCGTCCAGCACAGCTCCGGGCCCCGTGATCAATGAGCGCAGCGGCGGGGGACAGGTCACAGCCTCGTACGCCCTCGGCAGCAGCTGCGACGGCAGCGACGGGGCCCCGGGCTTCTCCGCTGGCCCCGACTCGATGCTGGGGCACACTTCAGGCCTCCGGGCCGCGGCGGTGATCACGCTCCGGTCCCCGCGCCAGGGGGGGTTGGCAAATTAAGCGGGAGGACTGCGAGCTCAGCGCTCGACGGGGGATTGACGCAGGGGATCCCAGGCCAGGTCAGGGAGCGCAGGGAGCGCAGGGGTCACAGCGCTAGTACCTGGTTGAGCCCCAGCAGTCCGACAATCAGTTTTGGCATGCAGTTTCAGCATTCAGTTTTGGCATGAAGTTTCAGCATTCAGTTTTGGCATGAAGTTTCAGCATTCCGTTCTTACATGAAGTTTCAGCATTCAGTTTTGGCATGAAGTTTCAGCATAAAGTCTTTGCGGCGCAGGTGTCTCTGGCGCCCTTGGGGTTCTGTTCCTTGGGGGTAGGGATTGAGTTGGTGACTAGTTCCTTCCTAGTCAGGCAGGGCAGAGGTTCCCTGGGTCCTCCTACTGCTGGGCAAGATCAGTGGGCTTTACAGGATCCCTCACTCACTTAAGAGGCAGCACCTAAATCCTGTCACTCTCAGAGGCATAAGTCCCTGGCTAGGCCCTACCGCCTAAAACGCCTGCGTGGATTCTCCAGCTCTGCTGTACCCCAACTGGCCAACTGACTAGAAAATGTTCCCTCCCTCTGTTAAGTAGCCCTAGGTCAGGTGACCTCTATCCAAGGCGGCAAAAGTAAAAACCACACCTCCCTTCTAGAAGGTTCCAGCACATTCCAGGAGCTTCCCCATTCTACCTATGGGACAAAAAAAGCCGGGCTGGTGTCGCAACATTGTTGTGGGGTCCCAGCCAGCTCCTGGCAGCTAGGGTGCTACTAGTGAAGACCCCTCCGCAGTAGCAGGGGCCTGTGGCAGCCATCTTGGGAGAAGGGAGCACCTGCACCTTAACACTGGTTGGCAATGAAAAGGCGCCCGGAGACCTAAGTCCAACATCAAAATGAGGGTGGAAAAAATGAGGCACGATCAAAAATAGAGGGGGAGACCACCCTAGGGCTGACAGGTCCAAGACGCGTCCCCCCCAGCCGAAAGAGGGGAGAGCTACCCAACCTCTAGGGAGTTCTCATCGCTAAGGCGGAAAAACCTGGAGAGACCGTCAGCATTGGCGTGGTCAACTCCGGGCCGATGTTCCACCCGAAAATCCATCCCCTGTAAGGAAATGGACCACCTCAACAACTTGGGGTTTTCGCTTCTCATCTGCATGAGCCAGCGAAGGGGGCGGTGGTCGGTCTGAATGAGGAAGTGAGTTCCAAAGAGATATGGCCTCAACTTCTTCAGAGCCCAGACCACCGCGAAGGCTTCTCAATGGTGCTCCATCGCCGTTCCCGAGGGAGGAGTCTTCTGGAGATGAAGGCCACTGGTTGATCTTGGCCCTCGGTGTTGAGTTGCGAGAGCACCGCATCTATGCCGTGCTCTGAGGCGTCTGTCTGTACAATGAATTCCTTACTGAAATCTGGGGTTGCGAGTACTGGAGCAGTACACATCGCATGTTTCAGCGTGTCAAATGCCTCCTGGTAAGCAGCTGTCCCTATGACCTTGCGAGGTTGCTTCTTCGAGGTCAATTCTGTCAAGGGGGTTACGATGGTACCATATCCCTTGACAAACCGGCGGTAATACCCAGTGAGGCCGAGGAAAGCTCGGACCTCTGTTTGGGTCTTGGGGGACTCCCAAGACAAGATGGTTTCTATTTCGGCCTGGAGGGGTTGCACCTTACCTCCGCCCACCAGGTGTCCCAGGTACACGACAGATCCCTGTCCAATCTGGCACTTGCTGTCTTTAATGGTCAGGCCAGCGCGTTGCAGCGCCTGTAATACCTCCTGGAGGTGCTGCAGATGGTCCTCCCAGGTGCTGCTGAAGACAGCTATGTCATCCAGGTATGCCGCTGAGAAGGACTCCAGACCAGATAGTACCTGATTCACTAACCGCTGGAATGTGGCCGGAGCATTTTTGAGCCCAAAGGGCATCACTCGGAACTGAAAGTGGCCCTCGGGGGTGGAGAATGCTGTCTTCTCCCTTGCTCCATCGGCCATGGCAATCTGCCAATATCCGGATGTCAGGTCAATGGTGCTGAGGTACCGGGCTGCTCCCAGCCGGTCCACCAGCTCGTCCGCTCGTGGGATGGGGTGAGCATCTGTCTTCGTGACAGAGTTCAACCCCCTGTAGTCCACACAAAACCGAAGTTCCGGTGTGGTACCCGGTGGGGCCGCTTTCGGCACCAACACCACCGGACTAGCCCACGGGCTGCTGGAAGGTTCTATCACCCCCAGCTCCAATATCTTGGCTACCTCACGCTGGATGCTATCCTTCACTCGGTCAGAGAGCTGGTAAGACTTGTTCTTCACCGGGGGGCTGTCCCCTGTGTCCACATCATGGGTACACAGATGAGTGATTCCAGGCGTGAGGGAGAACAACGAGGCGAACTGTCCCAGGACATGGCGGCAGTCCCTCTGTTGCTCTGGGGTCAAGGATGGGGAAAGGACTACACCTTCCACCAAGCCATCCTTCTCCTGTACCGCTAGAAGGTCAGGAAGAGCTTCACTCTCTTCCTCTTCGCTCCCATCTGTCACCATAAGGAGAGCAAGCTCAGATCGCTCATGGTGCGGCTTCAGGCGGTTGACGTGGAATACCCTCAGGGGCTGTCGGGGGGTCTTTAGATCCACTACGTATGTGGCCTGGCCTCGTCGCTCCACAATGTCATACGGACCAGTCCACCTGTCCTGGAGGGCACAAAGCTCCCCAGGTTCCATGACCCACACCTTCTGTCCAACGTCCAACTCGACCGTCTGAGCGTTGCGGTCGTACCACTCCTTCATAACGGTCTGGCTAGCCTCTAGGTTCTCTGAGGCCGCCTTCCACAGCTTGGCCATCTGGCTGCGGAACGCCAGCATCTAGCTGACAATGTCACGGGGAAGCTTCTGCGAAGTCTTCTCCCACCCCTCCTTCACTAAACTGAGGGGACCCCTAACGGGATGGCCATAGAGCAACTCAAACGGGCTAAACCCGACTCCCTTCTGCGGTACCTCCCGGTAGGAGAACAACAGGTAGGGGAGGAGGACGTCTCATTTACGCCTCAAGCCCTCTGGCAGGCTCCAGATCATTTCCTTCAAGGTTTTGTTGAAGCGCTCTACGAGCCCGTTAGTCTGGGGGTGGTAAGGAGTGGAGAACCGGTAGGTCACTCCACACTCCTTCCACATGGCCTGCATATAGGCCGACATGAAATTCGTGCCTCTGTCCGACACCACGACCTTGGGGAATCCCACTCGGGTAAAAATCCCCAACAGTGCCCGCGCCACCACCGGTGCAGTGATGGTCCTCAGAGGAATAGCCTCTGGGTACCGAGTGGTGTGGTCCACCAAGACCAGAATGAACCGGTGTCCCGCTGCGGTCAGAGGGTCCAATGGCCCAACAATATCTATGCCGACCCTCTCAAAAGGGGTCCCGACCACCGGGAGCGGTTCCAACGGGACCTTCAATTTAGTCCCAGTCTTGCCACTTGCCTGACAAGACTTACAGGTCTTACAAAAGGTGTCTGAGGCGATCCTCATCCTGGGCCAATAAAAATGTGGGACCAACCGCGCAAAGTTTTGTCCTGGCCAAGATGTCCGGCTAAGGGTATCTCGTGCGCTAACTCCAGCAGGAAGGCCCGGTAACATTGGGGGACCACTATGGCCCTCGAAGATCCATGTACCGGCACCTTAGGCTCACTGTACAGGAGACCATCCTCCCAATACACATGATATCCACCCGCCTTCTGACTGGCCACTTGGGCTTCGGCCTGTCGCCGCATGTTTTCAAGCGTGGGGCACGCCCTTTGTGCCTGACAAAATTCCTCCCGGGTAGGTCCTCCTTCCACATGCCAGTCGGCAAGGGTCGGTAAGTCCCCCACGGGAACGACATCCACCTCCGCGGACTCCGGGGGCACCTCTGCGGCCTCCCCATCCATCTCACGGGGCGTGTCCTCTACCACCTTCTTCTTTCCACTCTTGGCGTTGGGTTGGGCCATGATTCCAGGCTCCAACCCGGGATGAGTTCCATGCCGGGCAGCCATGGACCACGTGACTACGCCTGTCCACCCTGGTAATCCCAGCATCTCGGTATGAGCTCGAAACTCAACATCTTTCCACTTGGTGTGCTCCAGGTCGTTCCCTAGCAAGCACCCCACAGGCAAGGCAGGACTCACCGCACCTCTCAGTAGGCCTTTGACTCCTCCCCACTCAAATGGAACACGAGCCACTGGATAGTGACTCACACTGCCGTCAGCCAATACGGCCGGATGGAACTCCTCGGGGACTACTTGGTCTGGGGACACCAGCCGCCTCACTACAGTGGTCATGCTGGCACCTGTGTCCCTCAGAGCCTATACCTTTCCCCGTTAACTCTCACCCTCTGCTGATATTTAGCAGTGTTCGGGGGCAGGGACACTATGGGGACCACCTCTCTATCCCAGAGTGAAACCAGGGTCAGGCCTGTCCACTCCCCTTCCCTATCTAAGGGCAACTCCACCCCAAGCGCTACACTACTTACCCCGGGGCTTTTCCTGCCCGGTGGGGCTGGGGGTCGCTTGCGACACTTGGGATCTCCTTTGTAGTGCCCAATCTCCCCACATTCGTAGCACCTCACAATCCTTGGCTGCTGACTCCTGTCAGGGTAAGTGGGTTTTGGGGAATTGGACGGGGGTGGGGTTCCTACTCCTTTCCCAAACTTATTTTGGGGGCCTTTTGAGAACTCCACCTTTTTATCTCCCCCCTCTTTCTTCTGGGGGAAACCCTGTTCGCCTTTCGAGCCATCTCCCCAGGGGCCCTTGTGAGACACCCGGGTGCTCACCCAAATATCTGCCTCCTCCGCAAGCTCACGGGGATCCGCTAACTTGCGGTCCACCAGATGTTGGCGCAGCTCCGGAAAGCACTTATCCAAGAGGTGCTCCCGTAAAAAAAGATTGTACACCCCTTGGTAGTCCTGCACCTCGCTGCCACGCACCCAACCATCTAGTTCCTTGCGGGCATAGTCAAAAAAATCCACCCACGTCTGTGTGGACAGCTTATGGCTGCCACGGAATTTCTGCCTGTACCTCTCGGGGTTGAGACCAAATTTCTTGAGTAAGGCCTCTTTCATCGGGGCATACCTGACCTGATCCGCCTTGGTTAAGTATAACAGGGTGTCCCTGACATTGGGAGGTATATAGCGATACAAGCCCCCTCCCCAATTGCTCTCGGGAACCCCATGGGCAGTCAAGGCCACCTCGTATGCTTCCAAACATTTGGCAATATCATCCCCCACTGTATAGCTGGCAATGACTTCTTTGGGTAGGTAAAATTTTGACTCATGGGACTCTCTTGGTACGCTGCCACCATTGTCCTTATTGGACGCGTTTAACTGGAGGACGCGCAGCTCCAACTCCTTCAGCTGAAGCTTGTGCGCCAGCTTCTTTTCCTCCATTGCCCATTTCTTGTTTTCTCTCTCTCTCTCCCTCTCATGTTCCAATTTTGCTAGCTCCCACTTTAACTGCCTCTCCTCCCTCCTGTACTCATACTCCTTTGGAGACGCGCTCCTACTAGACCCTGCCCTACTACTGGCCCCAGAACGTCTCCCTGGGGGCACATTTTCGGACACATCTACATTGAGTATGTCTAGTACTTCCTGGGCGCTCTCCTCCTGAGGTGCATCTGGTGCCTCCTGCCCCTCATCCTCTCTCCCTTCTGGGTGGGCCTCTACCCATGCCCTTAAGGCGGTACGGAGTTCCGGTCCTTTGGCCCTCCGCACCCCAGGCACCCCCATTCCCTGCCCGAATTCCCTCAGTTGCCTTACAGTGTACCCCTCGAGGTCGGCTAACCGGAACTCCATCGTGACAGGTGGGGACCTAGATACTAAGGAAGAAAACTCTAGGATATGGGTGACAGTTGCAAGCTAACCAGGATTTTACACCCTCAGTCTGGACAGTGGAATGTAATGCAGCAATGAACAGTTGTAGAGCTTAAAGACAATAGGCGTTTAATTGTGGCGCCCTCCGCTTCACGGGAGGGTGCTGTATGGTCACAGGTCCTAATCCCACCGCTCGCCAACAATGTAGGACCTGGGGTCACCAAGCCCTAAGGAGGTAACGTGACTCGAGCGGCTGGGCACCCAAAGGCTTATGTGTAAAGCGACCATACACCACACTCATCCCCTGAAGCTGGAAACGTACACAATAAGGGACGCCACACAGTAAGATTAACCCCTTCAGTGCCCATGACGAGCTGGACTCGTCATGGGCCGCGGTGGCGCTGTGCCCATGACGAGTCCAGCTCGTCATAGACCCCGCCCGCTAATGCAACGGCCGGCACTGGGCGGGGAAAGAGGTGGGCACTGAAGGGGTTAATGCAAATTAATCAGCTTTATCTAATCACATGTGCAGGCACAGTTCCTGGGATGACAAGGGGCCTCACTTGAATACATTAGCATTTGCATCACCAGCATTTCATTACAGTCACATAGGCAGTACCTGAATACCTTAGCTTTAGATTCACCATTACTTCATCATAATGCAGTAGGCCACACCTGTATACCTTAGCGTCAGATTCCAGAGCGCTGCTTCATGGCTCCAGTGGTAATACCTGGCGAATCTGGGGGGAAGCGGTAAACACAGCGGTTAACCAGCGCTGCGTCCCTCCCACCACTAACGTCTCACTCTGCCGTGGCCCCACGCGCGGTATCTAGCGCGGTAATGGGCGCGGTAACTAGCGCTTCGAAATTGGGCTGGGACACGCTCTTCAAGGCAGGCCTTGCAAGCCTAACTCTACCCCGGGCCTCCCTAGTGCTTCGGAGCGGAACTTGAGGATAAAGCGTTAATCGTATACATAAAGCATGGAACACTTCTGAGCTGAACTTGAGGATAAAGCGTTACTCGCATACATAAAGCATTGAACACTTCTGAGCGGAACTTGAGGATAAAGCGTTACTCGTATACATAAAGCATTGAACACTTCTGAGCAGAACTTGAGATTAAAGCGGTACTCGTACACATAAAGCATTGAGCACTTCTGAGCAGAGCTTGAGATTAAAGCGGTACTCGTACACATAAAGCATTGAGCACTTCTCAGCAGAATTTGAGATTAAAGCGGTACTCGTACACATAAAGCATTGAACACTTCTGAGCGGAACTTGAGGATAAAGCGTTACTCGTATACATAAAGCATTGAACACTTCTGAGCAGAACTTGAGATTAAAGCAATACTCGTACACATAAAGCATTGAGCACTTCTGAGCAGAGCTTGAGATTAAAGCGGTACTCGTACACATAAAGCATTGAGCACTTCTCAGCAGAATTTGAGATTAAAGCGGTACTCGTACACATAAAGCATTGAACACTTCTGAGCGGAACTTGAGGATAAAGCGTTACTCGTATACATAAAGCATTGAGCACTTCTGAGCAGGACTTGAGGATAAAGCGCTACTCGGATACATAAAGCATTGAGCACTTCTGACACGTGGCAGTCTCAAGGCAAGGGGGCAATCCCACGGAGGGGAATCAGAGTCTCAGAGTGCGGTGCCGCTCCCGATCGACAGGGGGCGCACCGGGTCCTTCCCAAGCCTCCCGGGGAGCAGGAGGGTGAGTCCCAGGCCTCCACATGGCCACGCTACCTCCCAGCCCCCGGGGGTTACCTCGATCTCGGCGTCCAGGGGGGTCCTCTCTGCAGCGGCATCTGGCATAGCTCCGGGCCCCGCGATCAATGCGCGCAGCGGCAGGGGACAGGTCACAGCCTCGTACGCCCTCGGCAGCAGTTGCGACGGCAGCGACGGGGCCAGGGGCTTCTCCGCGGGCCCCGACTCGATGCTGGGGCACACTTCAGGCCTCCGGGCCGTGGCGGTGATCACGCTCCTGTCCCCGCGCCGGGGGGGGGTTTGGCAAATTAAGCGGGAGGACTGCGAGCTCAGCGCTCGACGGGGGATTGACGCAGGGGATCTCAGGCCAGGACAGGGAGCGCAGGGGTCACAGAGCTAGTACCTGGTTGATCCCCAGGAGTCCAACAATCAGTTTTGGCATGCAGTTTCAGCATTCAGTTTTGGCATGAAGTTTCAGCATTCCGTTCTTGCATGAAGTTTCAGCTTCAGTTTTGGCATGAAGTTTCAGCATAAAGTCTTTGCGGCGCAGGTGTCTCTGGCGCCCTTGGGGTTCTGTTCCTTGGGGGTAGGATTTGAGTTGGTGACTAGTTCCTTCCTACTCAGGCTGGGCAGAGGTTCCCTGGGTCCTCCTACTGCTGGGCAAGATCAGTGGGCTTTACAGGATCCCTCACTCACTTAAGAGGCAGCACCTAAATCCTGTCACTCTCAGAGGCATAAGTCCCTGGCTAGGCCCTACCGCCTAAAACTCCTGCGTGGATTCTCCAGCTCTGCTGTACCCCAACTGGCCAACTGACTAGAAAATGTTCCCTCCCTCTGTTAAGTAGCCCTAGGTCAGGTGACCTCTATCCAAGGCGGCAAAAGTAAAAACCACACCTCCCTTCTAGAAGGTTCCAGCACATTCAAGGAGCTTCCCCATTCTACCTATGGGACAAAAAAAGGCGGGCTGGTGTCGCAACATTGTTGTGGGGTCCCAGCCAGCTCCTGGCAGCTAGGGTGCCACTAGTGAAGACCCCTCCGCAGTAGCAGGGGCCTGTGGCAGCCATCTTGGGAGAAGGGAGCACCTGCACCTTAACACTGGTTGGCAATGAAAAGGCGCCCGGAGACCTAAGTCCAACATCAAAATGAGAGTGGAAAAAATGAGGCACGATCAAAAATAGAGGGGGAGACCACCCTAGGGCTGACAGGTCCAACACTTACCGAGCTGAGATTTCTTGGAACAAACACCTCATATATTTGGCACTGCTTGAAAATCATTTGGTCCAGGCCAATGACATAGCTAGTTATAAATATAATGAGAGATGATCTAAGTTTACGGGCCTCCAATCTAAGTGCGCTCTATACAACCTATTTGAAGTAAAGAGCCTTTTTAGGCATGGTTCAAGTCTCCATCCTCTCTTTAACCAAGCATTGGCAAAGCCATCCGGTTTCACCTTTGTGACATCAACTGGTTTTGTCAGTAATTTTTTTTCAACACCTTGCACAGCAACACAAGATGAAACGCAGTCAATGCCAATGAAATATGTTTTGTTTCTACTTACTTTGCTGAAGTGCCTACTGTGGCAATGCTGCGCTCTTTAGCGCTCTGAAACACCTATTTTCAAAGCACTATCGGCATCCAGTTTGAAGCTTTTTTATTAGCAATAGCTTTCGCTGGCAGCGCATGCGCACTGCACTGTAGTTGGAACCCAAAAATGCCACATAAGGCACTCCTGCTATGAGGATGCCCAAACATTTCCACTAAAAAGCAGACTGTTAAGCTACAAAGCTGAAAACAATATATGTATTCCATACTGAGGCCATATACTTTGAAATAAAAGTTCCAGTTTGTGTAAAAAAAAAACTAGACAGTGAAATTTAAGTTTACATCATCTCTCGACCCAAGAAGTGATCTGGGTATAGCAATGGCTTTACTGGCAGACCTCTAAATTTACATAATAGTGAATTGTGGGACACAGAGCTCCCGTTTGCCAGTACACGAATGCTGCTTAATGTTGGCTTTTGTACCCTCGTTACATAATGCAAGCATAAAGGCAAGCAGCTGACTGACTTCTAATTACTAGCAGGAATTTTTAAAAAACAGCAGAACTAAGAGCGCTTCCCCCCTCCCTTTGATATATTATTACTGCCTGAACCCTTCCGAAACAGAAGAAATCTAGTACAAGACGGGCATATTCTCAAGAACGTGTGATAACCATCGCAAATTTAGCTTAACACTTCACATATCGCAGTCTATCGTGGGAAAACAACGCCGTGGTAAAGTAGTATTCTCAACCTGGCAGCACCATGCGATAGTCCCATGATAACGCATCAAATGACCGCGTTAAAATTAACGCGATGCCGCAAAAATGCGAAACACGAACGCGAAAAAAGTTGCAATGTGGCCAACCGCGATACAAAAATCAGCGATAACTAGCAACAGACCTGCAATTCCCACGCGTAATGCGGGAAAATGCACTATAAAAGCAGAACAAGAAAAACGCACCAAAAACAAAATAAACTGCGTAGCAACATGGATGCACCCGCAACGAGTGCCCAGGTCAACGCAAACCCTACATGCCTCGCAGACCACCAGCAAGGAACTTTGGGGTCGTGGAAGGCCAAGTAGAAGAGGTCCACGGGTTACAGTCCGCATGAAAAACGGATCGTCGTCACAGAGGTGACAGAACACTAACAACAACTGTCCGTCACCTCCACCGTGCCATTGGCAACACAGAGGTAAAAATGGCATTCAATTGTGAATGCAGTCGGAGTGTCGAGGAGTCCAAGATGCGCTGGAACGCCAACAGGAAGGCAGCAACGGTGAATGGAGGTGGAAGTCTTGCGCCACAGGAGGAGCTGGAGCAAATGGTGGCCACAGTCATCAGTGTGGAGACGGTGCAAGTAATCGGAAGTCCGGACACTGCTCGACATGACCTGACACAACATCAACATGGTGAGTAATGAACAGGGACTGGGGGAACAGGGGGTGATGGGCACAATGGCACACATGCACAATGACATGTAGCACACCGCACACCCACAATGACCCTGGGCCATGTCCCTGATCCCCGTGGCACACTGCAGCACACATACAAACATCAAGTAGGCCCCCGTCCATCATGTGCCCAAAGGGATCCCATCCCACACATCACCAATTCCACAACACACACATGCACCCGTGCGAAACACAGCAAAGATGCGTATTTGTGAGCCACACTGACAATGCAAGTGACACCACATGACGAGCAGCATGGCTAGAGTACAATCACCATGACATTGTGCACGCCACAAGACTGAGGTGGCTGAGTGTGGAACACATCCGGAAAGGAGCAGGTCACACTCTGACACATCCACATGCACAAACAACCACTGACGTCAACAATACATCTGCAGACAAACAATGCACAAGAGTACAAAAACCTTCCAAGAGCACAAATGGCCCAAGTCGCCAACATCAAAGCACCTTAAAAGCACAAAAGTCAAAGGCACACCACCGCCAAAGGATAAGGGGCAGCAAAATCACAGCTGCAGGTGTGACTCTCCCACAATGCAGCACACACACATAGCAATGACAGCACATCCCCATGGACGACAAAGTGGTACACAGTGCAACACTTACACTGCAGAACAGAGGACACAACTGGCTCCGCTTATGTGTAGAAAATGGCCAATCACATCTGACATCGCAGGAAACTGTGAGATGAAAATGTATCCGTACAACCTCACCTACGTCATGTAGTCCAAATGTCCACTGTCCCGCATCAAATAGTCCGCTCCTCCCAAACAGTCACAATGTACATTGTCATGCAGTCTGTATGTAAACTTGAACAATATGCCAACCTACATGCCAACACAATGTCAACAAGCATCTCCCCCTTCACATTGCAGAGAGACAAACAACACCTCCAGCAGAGCAGACGAGACAACTCTACAGTGATGCTGAAGAGGACCTCCACACCTTCGACAGAAATGCCCTACAACAGCTCATGGACATCTTAGGCACCCCACCTCCAAGAGTAGGGCAGCCCAGCTGCATCGTGGAGACCCCACCCCCTACACAGACCACACAGCAGGAAGCAGCCACCAGCTGGCTCCCAGCAGCCCACCGAAGCACACATCGCATTCCAAGGCTAGGTGTCAGACTGCCAGAAGGGGGTGGCCGAACAGGTGCGGGTGGGGTTCTACCTCATGGAAGCCGAACTAGATCACATATGTGGGTGTCAAAAGTCCCATCAGGGACCATCTACACTCCTGAACGGAGACCCACACTGTGACAGAGACACATGCCTTTGCACATTTCCAGTACTGAACCACACCCAGAGCCACGGGATAATCATCCAAACCCCCACGCTGGACTGGCGTACGCATGCCCAGTTCACTCCTCTTGCGTATTGAGTGGGGAACGACAAAGCTACATGTGCAAGGTCTCACCCGCTGCCTGCGGTGACATGGCTGCGTCCTCTGTACATGGCACAATGTGATGTTGTAGGGCCCGGGGCTCCAATGCATACATCATGAGCACACAGACACACTCAGATAGTTCATTGAACTGGCAACGTGCGCTTGACACCTTTATTGCCAGGGTCACATGTACACTGACACATGTGCTGGATGTGTGTGGGGTGAGTGTAAGCCAGCCCTCATGGAGTCGTTGGTGCTGGCAAACACTTGAACAGTGATCACAATTAAAGCGAAAACAGAAAACACCAGCATAACAGAAACAACTGTGAAGCATTATGGTGGTAATCGGAGAAAGTACAGTGTTCACCCAATATGCAAGATGAATGGTCCATGAGTTGTGGTGCACTGAGTTAGTGGCACCTGAAGAGCTGAGCAGGGTATCAAGCTGATGATGGCATTCATGACAGGTGTGAGCAACTCTGATAGTCTAGCAGTAAGACACTTCCGACTCTGGCACCTGTTTGGAGGTGGTCCTGCCGGTGGTGGCGTGTGCATCCAGCGGTGATGCGACGTCCGGGCAGGTCAGGACTCGATTTGATGTGTGAGCCCAAGTGGACCACAGTTGAGGCCGGAGCCAGCGTACAGCGCAGGGCCACAGACACATGGCCTTGATGACCCCAGTCCATCGACCCGGAGGCCATCCAATATGCTATCAGACAGGGTCCATGACTTGAGCTGCACAGAGTTAGTGGCCCCGGATGCACTGCGGCCGGCACAGACCCACCGCCACGGGACGGTGACTTGCGGTGCAGTGAGATAGGGCCACGCGAGCTGTGCGGCTCCTCCTCGATGTCGAAGGTGAATGTAGCGGAGGTTTGCGGGGGATAGTGGAAGGCGTCCTCCAGGGCATGGTGCAGAGGGCAGAAGCCGTCTGGAAGCGGCAAATGGAGGAGTGGAATGCTACATCCTCATTTTTGCCACAAAGTCAGTATCACCGACATGATGAAGACACTCCCCAGTTCATAGACTCAGTCGCCACCAAAGTTCAACCAGAAAGTGTCCATGGATGTTGGGGAACAGACTTAGTGGCACCGGAGCTGAAAGGGGATGCAGTCTGCGATGAGGCGAGTACAATGATATACAATATGCCATAAATAAATCATGACTGAGTTCCCAATGTGTGACCTACTCGACCGCAGTGTTGGCAGAAGGCAGTAGTCAGCAAGGGACCACGACAGGTGTCGTTCGAATGCTATGCACAGAGTTAGTGGCACCACATCGAAGGGAGTAAATCAAATCTGCAATAAATATATGTACTCTGCCATTGTATAATCAAGACTCAGTTCCAAATGTGTTACCTACTTGACCGCAGTGTAGGCCAGAGGCAGCGGTAGAGTACGTCAACAAGAAAGGAGTAAAGTGGGCCTGTGTCGCGGAGGCCGTCATGGTCTGAGGAGGCTGCCAAGGTTGCGGGCCTCATCTTTGAGCTTGCGCGGGCACGTGATGGGCTCTCTTTGATGCACGCCGGTGTCGGCATGTGAGCAGTGAGGCCTAGATTGCACAGTGGCGGGCAAGACATGTCTGGGGACCAGCGCCCTAGGGTGCAGCAGGTGCTCAGGATCGCAGACACTACCGCTCACGGCATCGGCCTCGTGGTGGGGTGAGGGGCGCCGCCCTGGCAGACACGTTGGCCATTCCGGAAGAGAACCATGCCCAGAGCTACGTGCTTTTTATTCACACCCCCACGCTGGCCTTGTTGATAGGCCGAGTATTTTAACAAACTATCAATATACTACCTCCACTCACCCCTGCTGAATCTTTCTTAACATCTGGAACATAGTAGAACTCTGACAAAATGGTTCCGCATGTTCTGCAAGGGTTTGGTTGAGATGTTCCAGCTCCCTAGGGAACACATCAGGTGACACAGTGGTCATTGGTATAGTTCATTCATGGTACCATTGGGTTGGACGCTGCACGAAATAGGACGATGATGTATGGATGCGCGTCTTGTTTCATCCTGAAGGTTGGTTAATAACTTTCCCTATCGTCTTTAATTGTGGACTTACTTCCCTGTTCTCCGATATACTATCGCCCTTTGATAATGATGATTGCCAGATGGGCTTGTGATTGCAAGAATTTGCATACATACTGGCTGGGATTGCCTCATACACGCCACCTATTGGGCCTCGCCTTATCTCGGGTGGGCGTATGCTGTTTGTTGTCGTTTAAACAAGTGTGCTTTATTACTCTTTAATATAGAGTCACCGGATTTAGTTTGTAGCTTGGGTCCTCTTGGTTGCAATTCAGAGCTATGACCACTCCAAAATGGCCGCGGCATTTCCCTACTGTAATTGACACACCCTCTCGACTCGCGTAGTCTCGCGAGATGTTGTCACAGCTACTCATTGAAATTGAATACAGCCGCGCGTTGAGTTGTTCCAGTGCTGAGGTGACGCCTGGTTGTACAAGAGACAGGGTAAGCCCGGGGACGGACGAGATATTGAACAAACGCCGTATTCGTTTCTGGTTGGTATGTGATTATTGCGGTATGAAGAGCTTAGGGCTTTTCTTTCTTTTTACACATTATTAAACTAGACGCTGGTGATTGCTGAAGGCAGTTGTGCTGTGAATACGATATCGGCATTAGGGCGTGCTGATGTGATACAATATATTTCAAAGGGTCCTGGGGCTGTAAGAACTGTGAAATAAGCGAGGTGTTCGTTCGTTGGTACATTGAGAGCGAATACACAGTGTGTCTTTTAGACTGAGTCATGTATAGATGATCTATACTTGTTTCCACAGGTGCAGGCACCAACGCCGGTCGTGCTTTGCTGAGCAGGATGGCGATAGTTTAAAATTTAGTACGCCCCTGCAACTGGTTGGTGGCTGGTACGTGGGCCCATAGCCACAACTAGGTAATGAACCAAATGGTGTTACCATCACCAGCCGTTGGTTGGTTGTTAAACTCATCCCTCCCCGTACTGACTATGCTGTTTGTTTGTTTGTGTTTGTCAGTCTTTTTAAAGGTGTGTGTCCTGAGAAGGTGATTTTGTGACTCCTTCTTGCCCTGATGAATTTGCCACAAACTCTATTGGCAATGAAACATGTTGGCCGTCATTGTTAAGGTATACAACATGCTGTGGTTTTTAACAGAGTGATAGACTCCTAACCAGAATAAAACAATCATTTGTGAGTCTATACACTTTCACTATTTTTATATTTGTCGTTGTCTGCACAATTTATTTGTTTGTTGTGTTTTTCACATTACACTGTCTTGTGTTTTGTGTTTTCCATTGGACACTGCACACCTTTTTTTCGAGAGAGAGTGACCGATGATGAAATAAACGTGGGCAAGCTGGTGAGAACCAACCAGTAGCTCCTCTGGTGGTGCGCACGTGAGGTACTCTCTCTCTCTCTCTACATATTTTCTCACCTCGTCACCATTTGAGGGTTTCTGTAGAGTGCTTCTGTTTGTGGACTGACTACACATTCTCTTTTTCTCACTTTTCTATCTATTTTAATGGTTAAGTTTGTAGCATTCTGGATGGGTTGTCTTCAGATTTTGTAGACGAGCATTGGAGGTCTGTGATAACGTACACTTCCTCCCACCTAGTCCAGAGTAATAAGAAAGTTCTTTGCTACATTGTGCCAGTACTTCTTTGTTGAAACTATTGTTGATTGGAGGGCGTTCTGGCACTTGTTCCCTCTTTAGCTCCCTTGTTTGATTGAACTGGTGTGCGCTGGGCCAGCCCACTCCGCACACGCTTGCAGGGGGGGGAACGTCACAAGCTACATTTCCGCAATCTTCCCCACTGGCTGGGGTGACATGGTTGCGTCCACTGTCCACTACACTCCAAACACCAGCAGTGCATGTAGACATGGATTTGTCTGTGGTCTGCATACTGCAGTCTGTCCAGCATATCTCCACCACACTTGGCGTTGTGTACATTCTCATTCATGGGTCACTTGCCTCCTTCACACATGACTGGTTCCCACCTCTCCCCGCATTCCACTATTGTGTGGCTAAGGTGCCATGCCGTTGATGACTCATGTACATGGCTAGCCCAGGTTGCCACAGTAAGTTGTGCTGTTGTGTCTGGTGGGTGGGCATGTTGTTTGGCATGTTGTATTTGATTTTGTAACGTGTGCATTGCCAGAGTTGTGTGTTGCATGAGTGTGGGGTTGAGGTGGATGGTGTGTTCATTTGGTACTTACCAACGAGCAGTGCATTCGCGTAGGTGCCATCCTCAAAGCGCTGGTTGATGATGGACTGTCGGAAGATGAAGGAATCATGCACACTGCCTGGGTAGTTGACGAAGACATTGGGGAAGAGTCCCCGGAGGTCCACTATTGCCTGCACATTGATGGAATGTGTGTGCTTTCTGCTGCGGTGATTGTGTGCAGTGTCGGCAGGGGGCACAAGTAGGACATGTGTGCAGTCGATTGCCCCCAACACATGCAGGAATCCAGCTATGGCGTATAGTCCTTGCTTGATCTCAAGCTGTTCCTGCGCATTGTGGGGTACTTATAGGTACTGTGGTACCAAGCTGATGATGGCATCCAGGACAGGTGTTAGGAACTTGTACGGGGCTGGCTGTCAGACTCCTCCGACTCTGGCGGTTGTTGGTTGGAAGGTACCAGAGGCCAACAGATGCAGCAAAGCCAGCAGCTTTGTCTGCGGAGGGATGTTGGTTGTCCGCTGTGTTGGTACCGTCAGCCTGTGGGCAATGATGGCCAGGATGCGGAGGATGGTTGTCCTTTTGAGACTGTAGTGGGCATTGACATTGTCTGGTGTTAGGTCCGTGAGGCTGGTGCATTTCCTGAAGGTACGCTGTCTTTGTCTACGCTGCCTCTGTGGTGTTCCGGGGGTGTGGGCGAGGGCAGAGGGGAGTCCGGGGGGTGGCGGTGGGTATTGGTGCCCTCTCGGGGCTCCGGGATGCATGGTCAGTGGCTCCATGGCATCTGTTGTTCTTCATGTGTGACTCTGGGCAGGGCTCCCTTTGATGGTGCAGGTTGTCGTCCGACTTTACACCAGGTCAGAGCAGGTGTTAATTTCATGCTGCTAACGCGCCTTATCACCTGTTGTGTGGTCTTATCGTCGATCTGGATGGTCATTGAGAATGTTGAGGTGTGGTGTTGTCACGGATTTCTGCTCGGGAACGCCTACTATGCATCTCATTAGCGATAGTTGCCGGGGTCATCTGTGGCGATGGTTTTTGCGGATGCTATCGCAGGTAAACTGGTGGTATCGGCTGTTAGCACCAGCTTGTGAATTGGGTGATAGATTTATCGCGACTTTGGCTGTGATAAAGTGCCGATAACTCGGCAATAGATCCTTGAGATTATGCCCCGACATGTTTAAGCTTAATATCTTCATCAAAAGCTAAACTGACGTGGCGACACAAAGGTGTGCTCAGTAGACACTGGCTATTATTTTCATGAAAGCTCATTAACTATGCCACCATTCTCTCTGGAATGTGCAAAATGCACCGTACGTTGCTGGTCACATATTTCTGAGATGGTGACTAAGTTTTCCAAATGCAGACAGAGTGCTCCTGATCTGCAATGAAGCTTTCCTATCAGAATTCACACGTGGTCACATCAACATTTGTTCACATATATTACCTCTTGCTGGACGACTTTGTTGCGATTACTGACCTAGGATGAAACAAGCATCATTCAGAGAGCAGCATTTTTGGGGGGGAAATTGTATTGGGAAAAACGTAATTTCAAAAACAAAAAAAAGGTTTTGCAACTTTCAAATAGGCTTAGCGCCCTCAAAATTTGAAATCTGGGCAGAGGCAAATCACTCATGCAAGACAAGGAACTGTCTTGGCACTGAAATGAAAGCAGGAGTATGTCCAGCCAAACATTGGGTCATATTGACAACATGCAATATTAGCAGTGTCCGAACGACAGCTATTTCAAAATAAAAATGATAAATGCGAGCAAAGAAACATCTATTTAAAAATAACATTGAAAAAATACAATCTTTACAAGCAACCAGGGAATAATGTACTTAGCTACTCCAGGACGTGCCCCAAAACTAAACTCGGATATAATAGATGTAAAAAAAAAAAACTCTGATTATATTTGTAATGCAGGTAGCGCATAAACGTTTCCCCTAAAGTGAATTCCCATTATTTGTTTCCCAGAGACTGCTCAAGCACCACTGGAGACGAAAGACATGTAGGATTAACAAAAGCCACAGCAACCGCTTGGGACATCAACGTGCAGTGAAGGGCAGGTTTCCAGTGCGTCAACCGCTCCTCTTATCTCGGACCCCACTGCTCCTCTCCGGTCTCCGCTACCGGGGTAGTTACGGAGATTTGCAGCAGCCGTAAGTCTCCACAGTCAGGAGCCCCGGGAGGATAAGGTACAAGCACAGTAGTCTGGCAAAACTCATATGGGTACGAGGCAGAGAAAAACTGCCCGAATCATCATCATCATCAAAAATTCTTTATTCGATTGTTACATCATGAAAGATACACTATAACAAAGTTTAAAAAGAAGCAATAAAAGAGATTCAAATACGAATACAGGTGATTTGGGAATAAAAGCAAAGAGCACGGGATCTAAAATCCTGAGAAAACATTACGTAGCAGGATCCAGCCCAGTAAGACACTGCTAAAAAGTGATTAAATCAACAAAGCGATCTTTCCTTACATCATAAAAACAAGTGAAGAAAGGAGAATAAAAGAAAAACTTGATAGATAACAGCTGGGTCAATAATACAATTAAATGTCAGGAATAGAGGGTTCTGGAGGAGTAGCCTTCTTCACAATTGATCTACGTATGGCCCATGCCCAGCTCAAAAATTTAGCCATTGCGATAACTATGTCCTCTTGCGTATTTGTTCTTAACCCCTTCATTGCCCATGACGAGCTGGACTCGTCATGGGCCGCGGTGGCGCTGTGCCCATGACGAGTCCAGCTCGTCATAGACCCCGCCCGCTAATGCAACGGCCGGCACTGGGCGGGGAAAGGGGCGGGCACTGAAGGGGTTAAAATACGGAGTGCTGTCTTATGCGATCTGGTTCCTAAATTTGAACAGATCAGCTTGAGCCATGTGTACCTGGGGCGAGCAAAGGCAGGGCACACAAACAAAACGTGGGTAATTGACTCATTCTGTGTAGGGCATGTAAGGCAAGACCTATCATGGCCATCCTTCCATTTATTTCTGAAGGAGTTAAGTGGGAGAGACCCCACTCTGAATTGGTGGTATAGTTTGCGGTCATCTGGTCTAGAGATAAAATTCCAATATGGTTCAAAGCTACTTATGAACTTATGATCCATAAAGAGACCAGATAAGGAGCTACTGTTTACCCCTGACCTTATTATCCCAAACCTAGGTTCCTAATATAAGGCTTTAATGTCCAATTTATTGGGGAATTGGTTACCCATAGGGTCTGACCAAAGGTGGCCCAGACCCATGTCATGCAAGCCACCTTTGATATATTGGAGCCAGGCTATTCTCCTAAGCTTATCTTGATCTTTAATATACCACACTGCATTTGCATAAGGGAGTAGCTCAGGAGTTGTCCACTGTCTTCTCCAATAGGAGAGGGGTCTAAACCCAGCATCATCGTCAAACGCCCTACAACCCAGATCTGACAGTAGAGGATGAATAGGTGTGGACTGGGGGAGGCCAGTCAATGAGCGTAAAAACTTGTTTTGGGCTATTACTAGGTGCGAAAGATTGTCATAGCCCCATATCTCAGCCCCGTAGATGATTGAAGCTCTTATTTTCCCTTTATACAGGGCGATGGCAGGCCCCACCGGTTTAGTATGCGAGGCTTTATGTTCTTTCAGTAAGGCGCCAGCTAATTGGTTATGTTTGAGGACGAGTAGATCTATTTGTGGCTTCCAAGTCAGCCTACGGCCCATGGTGATCCCCAGGTAGGTAAACGTGTCCGTTTGTTCCAACGGGATGTTATTCATTGACCCTTTACTCTTAATTATTTTGCTTTTGTGCATCACCATATATTTGGTCTTATCAACGTTAATGGCCAGGTCATGGTCATTGCAAAAGACCAAAAATCTATCTAGGGCCCGCTGCAGACCAGATTGTGTTTTGTGTTTTGGAGAATATGAGCGTGTCGTCTGCAAACATGAGGAGTGAGACCCTAGAGCCGTCCAATGAGGGAGCATCGGTTGGGTGGTTTGCAAAATAACCCTATTGATGAACAAAGAGAACAGGGTCGGTGCTAAAACACACCCCTGCCTTACGCCCCTGTTAACGGGAAATTTGTCAGTGAGCTCACCCTGTTGTCCCCATCTAACTTGGGCATAGTTAGAGGTGTGAAGTTTGACAATGAGCGATAAAAGTGCCAGGGGCATTCCTCCCTCCTTGAGAGAATCCCACAACTTGCTACGGGGAACTAGGTCGAAAGCAGATTTTAAGTCTACAAAGGCAGCGAACAAGGTTCCCCCCGTCAGAATGACCGTTTTCCAATAAATCATTGAGAATCTAAAAACCTGATCAATTGTACTAACGTGGGACCGAAACCCAGCTTGGTATGTAGATAATACCTGAGACTCGTCAATCCATTCATTGACCCTGAGTAATAAGATCCTAGCCACAATTTTTTGGAGTGAATCGATTAAACTAATGGGTCTATAGTTGGATGGACTGGAACGGTCTCCCTTTTTAAAAATGGGTATAATTTCCGCGCCTAGCCAAGAGACAGGCAAAGGAGCACCCCGAGCCAGGGCATTTATCAAAAAGAGAATATAAGTGGCCCAGTTTTTTTATCAGATTTAAAATGGTCCGTGGGAATACAATCCGGACCAGGCGCCCGGCCTGCCGGTGCGGCTGCAATGGCTTTCTCAATCTCCGCCAAGCCAAAGGTTAAAACCTCCGTGGTTGCAATGTCAATGGAATCAGACACAGAGGTTAGGGGACAAGTGAACTGGGCTTGGTAGTGAGAGACCCGTTTGTCTGGGGGAACATTGTTGTGGGGAGTAGGCTCAGACACCCCACTTGCCCATTTTATTAAATACCAGAATCTCAGCCAGTTCTTCTGTTCTGAGGCTTTAGTTAATTCCTCCCATCTTTCCTTGTCAAAACTCTCTTTAGCCTTAGATAACACCCTTTTATATGATGCCCTAGCTGCTTTAATATCGTTAGATTTAATTGCTAGAGAGAGCGATTTGAAAGCTGCGGAGCAATTTTTGTCATACCATTTAGCTGATTTGGATCGGGTGGGTCTATTTTCCTTCCCTTTGAAGGTGAGCAATGATTTCAATTTGTCAAAAAGAGCCTCATGCTCTCCCTTTAGACATTGAGGAAGATCTTCTAAATAGTTATAAGCTGAAAGAGTCAAGAGTGAGTCCTCTAGAAACTTTCGGAGCAGGCTTTGAATACTTACATTATCAATTACTTTAGCCCACTTCAGTCGACGGCAGTCATTTGATAGCTCAATGTCACTTTCTGGTCTAGTGATCATGGCCATATCCAGCACAGTAGACCATAAATCCAGGCTAACAAGGATATAATCAATCCTGCTGCCACTCTTCCCATTGGAGAAGGTATTACTACCATTACTGTCTGATAGAGTTCTCCCATTAACGGCTCTCAGGCCCCACCCCAAAGAAAAACTTTTTTATTGGAGGGCCTCCTCAGTCCACTTTTTAATAGGAGCTAAGGACAATGATGGAACACCCCAATTACTATCCTCCTCAGTGCTAAGTTTGCCATCTTCAATCCCCAAGGGCTCGAAGGTGCAATTAAAGTCACCCATAATAACCAGCGATTTGGGTCTATCTAACCCATCAATAAAAGTGTCCAGATACTGGATGGTTGGTGAGGATCTACCCCCCGGTTGTCCTCTCGAGTAGATGTTAATTAAGATAAATGCTAACACGCCGTCCCTCTTAACTTTTAGAGCCAGAATGTCATCGTTATCCGAGGGTATTTCCTTTATGTGAAACGATGAATGCTGCCTAACCCAGATTAAAAGTCCCCCACTAGGTCGTCCTTTCCCTTTAGTAGTGGCCGCTTTCCCATAAGCCAGGTAGGTTGGTCGATGAATGATGGATAATGACCAGGTCTCTTGTAACACAATAAAGTCATGGCTGTCTACCAACTTCGACCATTCTTTAGATGGAAGTTTGGAGGACAGGCCAGCGACATTCCAAGACAACATAGAAAGGCTCCCACTAAAGAAGTTCTCAATGAGAGCCTGTGGTACCACTACAAAAGGAGGCAATTGAGCTCTTAGTAATAAGGAGCCTTGATCGAGTGGTGGAGCTTCTGGGGGAGATGACTGTAGACTATGGCCTTTGTCGAACTCCTCATTGAGATCCAGAACAGCCAAATTGCGTTGTGATGGTCAATCGCAGGCTTCTAAATCCGAAAGGGGTGCGAACATATTATGTACTGGGACCTCAAATAAACTGGTGGCAGATCTCAAACTTCCTCTCAGTGGGCAGAATCCCATAGTGGATTTCTGGGTGTAGGGAAATTGAAGGTCTTGCCTGTAAAAAAACCCAAGCGGCAAGACCACTATTGAATTATCCTTTGGCCTTACGGACCCACCCAGAACATCCAATATCACTCTGGGAGACTGTGTGTTGTCAAAATTGACTATCACACAGTCACCCTTCATTTCCTTCTTGAGGGGTCCTACCCACATGATGCGTCTGACCATAATCATATGGTTGAGGATATTTTCATCCCACAATCCTGCTCCCTTTAGTTTGGAATTAAGCCAGTGTCTAGTTTTGATGAATAGTTGCCCAGTAGTTTCAGGGTTTCTACTTTGACTCTGAGGGACATTGCTCAAAATAGCAACCAAGGGTGCTGCAGCCGGTGGAAGATGAAGGGATCCACTATTCAACCGAGATCCTTGTAATCTCCTATCGCCGTCCATAAGGGCTTGTGGAGGGGATCCAACCCTTGTTTGAGAAAGTCTATTTGGGCCACGTCTACAGTTGTAAGATTGGCCGTTGCTAGTATTAACTACGGTCAGATTGGGCTCCTTACAGGGGCACAAAGAAGTTTGTGCAAATTCACCCGATGTATCGGTCAGGGCAACTAAGTTCCCAGGGGGCGAGGAGGGCCTGACGTTAGGAATTGAAGGTCTCATTGTATCCTCCCCCCTGATGCCTGAATCCCTAATAGATGGTCTTAGGGTGTCTGTTGTAGTCTGAGGTGGAGAGTTACTGTCATACCTAACATTGGTGGGGTTGGTTGGAAGTCCTAAAATAAGCTGGTTACTATCTGTGTCGCAGACCTCCTTATTCCCAGAGTTGACTATCAAAGAGAGCTGAGTTACCTTTTCCTCTATTTTGCTCAGTCTATGTGTAATTGGGGATAATAAGGTGGACATGAGATTCTCGAGTCTATGCCACAGATCTTCGCTGCCTCGAGGGCTAAAATCTCTGATGGATAGGGAGTTAGAATCAGAGAGTGTGGAAGTGTCCTGTCTATTGCCCAAAGTGGAGCTCACGTCTTTGGCTTGAGAATTAAGCTTCTGAGCTTTGGCGGCAGAGGGTCTCTGAGGACCAGCACCCCTCTTCCTTTTAACGATGGGATCAGGGAGAACATTGGAAGACTTAGGCTTGCTAGCAGAAGCGGCTCTAGCTGGGGCTCTTTTCTTTTTGCTACAGGTCGCTGACTGCACAGGGAGAGAGGGAGTAGAAGTGTTTTCTGTTAACATGCTTGAGTTTTGGGATCGAGTGCCCAGAGGGGCATTAACCTCTGTTTGTATAGCAGGTAACGGGGCATAAGCGGGGAGCGAGAAGCAGCCAGAGGACCAAGGGAAGATCTTTTGTTCAACAGGGGTTCTAAGGACAGCCTTCGCTCCGTGTTGGCAATCTCTTTTTCCAACACTGAGGTTGCTCTAAGAATAAATTGATCAAGAGTGCCCACCACCCCTCCCCGTTGAGGCAGGGCAGCCTTATTAGTAGCCCTCCTATTCATCGTGACAAACTTCACGTAAGCTAGACACAAAAGGATGGCAGGGCAAGCAGAGGAAAATGAATAAAAAGACAAATCCAGATAATAGTGTCCAGCTAAAGGGGACACCACCAATGACCCGTAACAGCGTTAGAGGGGTGACCCAACCCAACCTCAATCGGCCTCTGACGGGCACGGACGGGCCCGCCCTTGGACCGGGCTTCGCCCGCGCGCGTCCCGCGCTGCGGGAGGCGTGTGTTCCTTATAAGGGGCCCTGGCGCCCTCTGATGACGCCTGGCGCACCCCGCGCACGGCCCCCTGGGAGGTGTAGTTCTAGCAGCAGGCCGTTCCCCTCACGGCAATGATTGTATGGTGGCAGGTGAAACAGCAGCCCAGCGTGACAGGTAAGGCAAAGAAAGCGAGGAATCAAGGCAGCCGTTCCCCTCACGGCGAGTAGTGCAAGTTTGCTCCGCGTCCCGCGCTGCGGGAGGCGTGTGTTCCTTATAAGGGGCCCTGGCACCCTCTGATGACGCCTGTCGCACCGCGCACACGGCCCCCTGGGAGGTGTAGTTCTAACAGCAGGCCGTTCCCCTCACGGCAATGATTGTAAGGTGGCAGGTGAAACAGCAGCCCAGCGTGACAGGTGAGGAAAAGAGAGCGAGGAATCAAGGCAGCCGTTCCCCTCACGGCGAGTAGTGCAAGTTCCTTATAAGGGGCCCTGGCGCCCTCTGATGACGCCTGGCGCACCGCGCGCACGGCCCCCTGGGAGGTGTAGTTCTAGCAGCAGGCCGTTCCCCTCACGGCAATGATTGTATGGTGGCAGGTGAAACAGCAGCCCAGCGTGACAGGTAAGGCACAGAGAGTGAGGAATCAAGGCAGTCGTTCCCCTCACGGCGAGTAATGCAAGTTTGCTCCGCGTCCCGCGCTGCGGGAGGCGTGTGTTCCTTATAAGGGGCCCTTGCGCCCTCTGATGATGCCTGGCGCACCGCGCGCACGGACCCTGGGAGGTGTAGTTCTAGCAGCAGGCCGTTCCCCTCACGGCAATGATTGTATGGTGGCAGGTGAAACAGCAGCCCAGCGTGACAGGTAAGGCAAAGAGAGCGAGGAATCAAGGCAGCCGTTCCCCTCACGGCGAGTAGTGCAAGTATGCTCCGCGTCCCCGAATCAATTCCAACCTACATAACAACACAAGCTAAAAAATTGTGTTTATTTCTGCGATCACGCAAAATCTCCAGAAGTGCACACCGTAAATTAAACAAGCAGGGCGCTCACGTGCACTAAATAACGAAAAACACAAGCTAAAAAAATTGTGTTTATTTCTGCGATCACGTACAATCTCTAGAAGTGCACTTCGTAAATTGAAGAAGCAGGGCACTCACGTGCGCCAGCCATCCCAGTTGCAGCTCCTATTTCAGGAATGCAGGCGGCCGCGCTGAGTGCAGGAATAAACAGCTATAAATAACCCAGACAAAAGGAGAGGCCATCACACGCTGTACAGTGTGATGGCCAAACAAAAGGTTCACTTAGTGAAATCGCCAGCGAGGGAGATTAGTCCACAAAGGAGGGACATTCAAACAAATGCACCAATAACAAGCCAGCTTTTGTAAATGATGTAGCTAACAGCCAATGGCCATTGGTGGGTGTGAAACACCCCACACAACCAATATAACAGGTCGAGTGGGTGTGAAACACCCCACACAACCAATATAACAGGTCGATCGAAGCTCGACCTAAAAAGGAGTACACACATTTGAATGAAATATGAAGGCTATTGTAGACAGCGTGCGTGTGGTCTCTCTTGGACCCAGCTGAAGTATTGGGGGCATTAACCTCTGTTTGTATAGCAGGTAACGGGGCATAAGCGGGGAGCGAGAAGCAGCCAGAGGACCAAGGGAAGATCTTTTGTTCAACAGGGGTTCTAAAGACAGCCTTCGCTCCGTGTTGGCAATCTCTTTTTCCAACACTGAGGTTGCTCTAAGAATAAATTGATCAAGAGTGCCCACCACCCCTCCCCGTTGAGGCAGGGCAGCCTTATTAGTAGCCCTCCTATTCATCGTGACAAACTTCACGTAAGCTAGACACAAAAGGATGGCAGGGCAAGCAGAGGAAAATGTATAAAAAGACAAATCCAGATAATAGTGTCCAGCTAAAGGGGACACCACCAATGACCCGTAACAGCGTTAGAGGGGTGACCCAACCCAACCTCAATCGGCCGCTGACGGGCACGGACGGGCCCGCCCTTGGCCCGGGCTTCGCCCGCGCGCGTCCCGCGCTGCGGGAGGCGTGTGTTCCTTATAAGGGGCCCTGGCGCCCTCTGATGATGCCTGGCGCACCCCGCGCACGGCCCCCTGGGAGGTGTAGTTCTAGCAGCAGGCCGTTCCCCTCACGGCAATGATTGTATGGTGGCAGGTGAAACAGCAGCCCAGCGTGACAGGTAAGGCAAAGAAAGCGAGGAATCAAGGCAGCCGTTCCCCTCACGGCGAGTGGTGCAAGTTTGCTCCGCGTCCCGCGCTGCGGGAGGCGTGTGTTCCTTATAAGGGGCCCTGGCACCCTCTGATGACGCCTGTCGCACCGCGCACACGGCCCCCTGGGAGGTTTAGTTCTAACAGCAGGCCGTTCCCCTCACGGCAATGATTGTATGGTGGCAGGTGAAACAGCAGCCCAGCGTGACAGGTAAGGCAAAGAGAGTGAGGAATCAAGGCAGCCGTTCCCCTCACGGCGAGTAGTGCAAGTTTGCTCCGCGTCCCGCGCTGCGGGAGGCGTTTGTTCCTTATAAGGGGCCCTGGCACCCTCTGATGATGCCTGGCGCACCGCGCGCACGGACCCTGGGAGGTGTAGTTCTAGCAGCAGGCCGTTCCCCTCACGGCAATGATTGTATGGTGGCAGGTGAAACAGCAGCCCAGCGTGACAGGTAAGGCAAAGAGAGCGAGGAATCAAGGCAGCCGTTCCCCTCACGGCGAGTAGTGCAAGTTTGCTCCGCGTCCCCGAATCAATTCCAACCTACATAACAACACAAGCTAAAAAATTGTGTTTATTTCTGAGATCACGCAAAATCTCCAGAAGTGCACACCGTAAATTAAACAAGCAGGGCGCTCACGTGCACTAAATAACGAAAAACACAAGCTAAAAAAATTGTGTTTATTTCTGCGATCACGTACAATCTCTAGAAGTGCACTTCGTAAATTGAACAAGCAGGGCACTCACGTGCGCCAGCCATCCCAGTTGCAGCTCCTATTTCAGGAATGCAGGCGGCCGCGCTGAGTGCAGGAATAAACAGCTATAAATAACCCAGACAAAAGGAGAGGCCATCACACGCTGTACAGTGTGATGGCCAAACAAAAGGTTCACTTAGTGAAATCGCCAGCGAGGGAGATTAGTCCACAAAGGAGGGACATTCAAACAAATGCACCAATAACAAGCCAGCTTTTGTAAATGATGTAGCTAACAGCCAATGGCCATTGGTGGGTGTGAAACACCCCACACAACCAATATAACAGGTCGAGTGGGTGTGAAACACCCCACACAACCAATATAACAGGTCGATCGAAGCTTGACCTAAAAAGGAGTACACACATTTGAATGAAATATGAAGGCTATTGTAGACAGCGTGCGTGTGGTCTCTCTTGGACCCAGCTGAAGTATTGGGGGCATTAACCTCTGTTTGTATAGCAGGTAACGGGGCATAAGCGGGGAGCGAGAAGCAGCCAGAGGACCAAGGGAAGATCTTTTGTTCAACAGGGGTTCTAAGGACAGCCTTCGCTCCGTGTTGGCAATCTCTTTTTCCAACACTGAGGTTGCTCTAAGAATAAATTGATCAAGAGTGCCCACCACCCCTCCCCGTTGAGGCAGGGCAGCCTTATTAGTAGCCCTCCTATTCATCGTGACAAACTTCACGTAAGCTAGACACAAAAGGATGGCAGGGCAAGCAGAGGAAAATGAATAAAAAGACAAATCCAGATAATAGTGTCCAGCTAAAGGGGACACCACCAATGACCCGTAACAGCGTTAGAGGGGTGACCCAACCCAACCTCAATCGGCCTCTGACGGGCACGGACGGGCCCGCCCTTGGCCCGGGCTTCGCCCGCACGCGTCCCGCGCTGCGGGAGGCGTGTGTTCCTTATAAGGGGCCCTGGCGCCCTCTGATGACGCCTGGCGCACCCCGCGCACGGCCCCCTGGGAGGTGTAGTTCTAGCAGCAGGCCGTTCCCCTCACGGCAATGATTGTATGGTGGCAGGTGAAACAGCAGCCCAGCGTGACAGGTAAGGCAAAGAAAGCGAGGAATCAAGGCAGCCGTTCCCCTCACGGCGAGTAGTGCAAGTTTGCTCCGCGTCCCGCGCTGCGGGAGGCGTGTGTTCCTTATAAGGGGCCCTGGCACCCTCTGATGACGCCTGTCGCACCGCGCACATGGCCCCCTGGGAGGTGTAGTTCTAACAGCAGGCCGTTCCCCTCACGGTAATGATTGTAAGGTGGCAGGTGAAACAGCAGCCCAGCGTGACAGGTGAGGAAAAGAGAGCGAGGAATCAAGGCAGCCGTTCCCCTCACGGCGAGTAGTGCAAGTTCCTTATAAGGGGCCCTGGCGCCCTCTGATGACGCCTGGCGCACCGCGCACACGGCCCCCTGGGAGGTGTAGTTCTAGCAGCAGGCCGTTCCCCTCACGGCAATGATTGTATGGTGGCAGGTGAAACAGCAGCCCAGCGTGACAGGTAAGGCAAAGAGAGTGAGGAATCAAGGCAGCCGTTCCCCTCACGGCGAGTAGTGCAAGTTTGCTCCGCGTCCCGCGCTGCGGGAGGCGTGTGTTCCTTATAAGGGGCCCTGGCGCCCTCTGATGATGCCTGGCGCACCGCGCGCACGGACCCTGGGAGGTGTAGTTCTAGCAGCAGGCCGTTCCCCTCACGGCAATGATTGTATGGTGGCAGGTGAAACAGCAGCCCAGCGTGACAGGTAAGGCAAAGAGAGCGAGGAATCAAGGCAGCCGTTCCCCTCACGGCGAGTAGTGCAAGTTTGCTCCGCGTCCCCGAATCAATTCCAACCTACATAACAACACAAGCTAAAAAATTGTGTTTATTTCTGCGATCACGCAAAATCTCCAGAAGTGCACACCGTAAATTAAACAAGCAGGGCGCTCACGTGCACTAAATAACGAAAAACACAAGCTAAAAATATTGTGTTTATTTCTGCGATCACGTACAATCTCTAGAAGTGCACTTCGTAAATTGAACAAGCAGGGCACTCACGTGCGCCAGCCATCCCAGTTGCAGCTCCTATTTCAGGAATGCAGGCGGCCGCGCTGAGTGCAGGAATAAACAGCTATAAATAACCCAGACAAAAGGAGAGGCCATCACACGCTGTACAGTGTGATGGCCAAACAAAAGGTTCACTTAGTGAAATCGCCAGCGAGGGAGATTAGTCCACAAAGGAGGGACATTCAAACAAATGCACCAATAACAAGCCAGCTTTTGTAAATGATGTAGCTAACAGCCAATGGCCATTGGTGGGTGTGAAACACCCCACACAACCAATATAACAGGTCGAGTGGGTGTGAAACACCCCACACAACCAATATAACAGGTCGATCGAAGCTCGACCTAAAAAGGAGTACACACATTTGAATGAAATATGAAGGCTATTGTAGACAGCGTGCGTGTGGTCTCTCTTGGACCCAGCTGAAGTATTGGGA
This sequence comes from Triturus cristatus, assembly GCF_964204655.1. NCBI lineage: Eukaryota > Metazoa > Chordata > Amphibia > Caudata > Salamandridae > Triturus > Triturus cristatus. The sequence continues at coordinate 853,690 of NC_140579.1, forward strand.
GATTTTGAACACTGGGCTATGTGTACCCAGCAAGCAACCACAAAACATACACACACGCAAGGGAAGCCACGCTAATCAAAAGAAAATAACACATTGAAGCAACAGACCCCAAAAGACATCAATATTCCGGTTCAAACTGGCAGTACTGTAGATGCTCAAAACCGCTCATGCCAGAGTGGAATCCCACACAAACCACCCCTGTCTGGCAGTGCTTTAAATGGAAACATACATGTGGTAGTACCCTCTCTTAGGAGTACCTGTTTGCTCTTCAGACGTCCCGGTGCTCCTCCGTTGTAACGTATTGCAGCAGCACTGAGAAGTGCAGGTATTGTATGATATTGTAATTGCATTTATATAGCGCTTACTACCCCTGACGAGGTGTCCAAGCACTTCTGGAGGTATTCTCCCCTTCAAATTAAAGAAGTGCCGGTGCTCAGTACCGGACAGCGCCGGCCCATTTAAAGCACTAACGGGTCCACTCGATTAGCACCAGGCCAACACTCACGGCGCAGGGCTGTGTGACACTAACGTGGACAGACACTTGCAGTCTTCAATTCGGATTCACCCAAAATGTGTTTTCGTGTAGAATCGTGCAAAGGGTGTATCAAAAGTCGTGTTAGGTTAAAAAGGTGTGCAAAAAAAGCACATCACACAAAAAAACATCGATTGTCAGCACTTTTCAGTGAGCTGCCAACATTTCACCTCATTTGCCTATTTTGACTTGTGTAACACCAAATTAGGGGATTAGCTGTATAAATGATTTTTGTATCTATTATTTTCAAAAACACTCGACTTGATTTCCCAAACTCGATTTTTTGCCAATAAATCGCTTTAAGAAGGAGCTATACCGATTCTAAGCCCTGGAATGTGCAAGCGTCAGGTTGGCACGCGGTAAGGGTGCTCAGTGTGCCAATCTGGAAAGACGAAAGGCTGAGGTGGCCCTTATTGGAACTCTTGGCCGACAGGTGTCAGAAATAACTAAACACTTAGATCAATTACCTCTTCAGTATTATCAAATATGTAACAATTAAGCTTAATACTAGCCCGCAGGCCGCTCTAACTGCTTCCATTTTTGTCAGGAAGGGGATCCGACGAGGTGGGAGAAAAAGTGGTTTGCGTAGATCACACGCTGAGGACAGGTAGCGGGAGCCGGGATAAGAAGGCTACAAAGTTTGGAGCGAGAGGTGGCTCCTAAAAACAGCATATGACGTCTCTGCTTTCCTGTTGCCCTTCTGGACACAGCGTGTGCCCATGAACACACCCCTGCAGGAGGTTGGCAGCTCTCCCATTGTGGGTGGCTTTTTTTTATCCAAAACCCCAAAAGATCTTCTGTTTTAGACCGTAAAACTTCCAGATTATCAATTTCACTGCCTCTGTTTCTTAAATCACATTTCTGTGGTGTTTGGTGTTTTACTTGGATGATGGAAACTGTAGTGCGATGTGAAATGCCGCTCTCCGATGTGCGGGTGTTTGCACGAGGGCCCGGCGTCCACCGACGTCTGTTGAATGGTTCTTGTAAAACAGTCACAAGCCGCAGCATTTTTATCGCCTAGATGATTTGTGTTAAATATTGTAACTCTGAGTTCTGAGATCACTAGCTCACATGACTGTGCTGCACTCTTGTGAGACGCGTTTCTGTTTCTGGTGCTCTCTCATTGCTCTTCAAACTGCACAAAAATGGGTTGAGTCGCCATACTTTGAAGATTTGTATATATTTCATCATCATTTCAACTTTATTTCGGCCACTTGGGCCATAAAAGAATAAAACAGATAAACATACAATAAATAACATGTTATGCACCACATATTAAAATGCTCATTTAGAGTTAGCAGCATAGCAACATTCAGATCAGACCATCCTCAATTTTTGGACTTTACATAACGATTGCGGCTGATCCACATAGCTGTTAAAAATTTCGCTACAGCAAATACTATTGGTGCTGATAAATCAGTTTTTAAAATCCTATAAGCTGAAATGTAATGCTTAAAACCCAGGTTTTTTAAAAGTGGAAGAAGCCAGTATCTCCGTGGTCTGTGGTAGGCTTGGCAGAAGAAGATTATATGCAGGTCAGACTCTGATGGGTGGCCGCACGCTGGGCATTGAGTTGTTGAATTAGATGACCAGCTAACAGTGTGGGCTCCAAGAGGCAAAGTACCATAGCGCCATTGTAAGTAAAGCTTCCTGGTTAATGTTGGTTCAATATCATCTAGGACTGGTTCCCGGGTGTATGTATCTTTAAATCCCAGGAACTGTTCAGTAAGGGACCCAGCCCTGGCCTTCATAACTAGAACACGAAAATTATGCTCATAGTAAGCTGAGGAGACGGTTTTGCGGGAAGACATTGGGCATGTGTTGACTGGGTCAGTCCACAAATCGGGTCTTCCTATTGATTCACAGGAATGTTTAATATAAGCGAGCCATGGTACTTGATCAATTCTTATAAGGCGCAGAATATCTTGTAGCTCTATTCTGTAATTCTCAAGCTCTGGGGTACGCCATAATTTATGCCAGAAAATTAGAGGTTTGAGGCCTAGTTCCACCGCGATGGGTTTTAATCCCAAATCCAATCTTAAAGGTAATAGCGGGGTGCTTGATGGTAAAGCAGTCAGCTGCCTCAGGAAGTTGTTCTCTACAACCTGTATTTTCTGGATAGGTACATGTCCCCAGATTTCACCCCCATATAGCCCAGCCGCCCTAGCCTGGGTTTTGTAAATGTGAAGGCGTGGGCCTAATGGTTTATAGTTCAGCCCACTCAACATCCTAGAAATAGCACCCGTCATCTGGGTTAACTTCAGATTCACTTTTGTCTGATGTGAATCCCACCTCATTAGAGGATTAAGAATAACCCCCAGATATTCAAAGGTGTATACCCTCTCAAGACTGGAGGTCCCTATCCGCGGGCTAGAACGGGTGGAGGCAGGTGGGTTGAAGATCATATATTTTGTTTTTGTAGTGTTGATCTCCAAACCATGCGACTTGCAAAAGTCAACAAAGCCGTCAAGGACCCTTTGTATACCCATAGGTGATTTGGAGAGCAACAGGGTATCATCAGCAAACATAATTGCCGGTACCCTGTTGCCCACCAGCCTTGGGGCATCGATGTTACTAATCCCATCAAGATGATTAAAGATCCCGTTGACAAAGAGGCAAAAAAGGGTGGGTGCGAGCACACAACCCTGTCTAACCCCCCTGTCAACGGGAAAAGGATCTGAAAGGGTACCTCCTCTGCCACATCTTACCCTTGCGTAGTTGCCCCAATGTAGTTTTTCCAGAATGAAGAGTAGATCAGCAGGAACCCCTGTAGCTGCCAAAACTGCCCAAAGTTTGTCCCTAGGGACTAAATCAAATGCCGCCCGCAGGTCGACAAATATCGTGTATAAACTGCCCCCCTCGATTGTTACTGATTTCCAGTAGAGAAGGTTCAATCGGAAGATCTGGTCCACCGTTGAAACCCCCCTTCTGAAACCTGCCTGAAAGGGACTCAAAATGTTATTGTCATCAATCCAGTCCTGGAGCCGGTTCAGGATCACTCTACCAAAGATCTTTTGTGTGACATCTATGAGGCTTATGGGTCTATAATTGGCTGGGAGCAGAGGAGAGCCCTTCTTAAAAACGGGAACAATCTCTGCGCCCAGCCAGGTAGCAGGAATCTCCATGCCTCGCAGAATATGGTTAAATAATAGAACTAGATATGGAGTCCAGACATCCACCTCCTGCTTAAAAAGGTCACCTGGGATACCATCCAACCCGGGGGCCTTGCCTGAAGCTAATCCAGCTATAGCCGCTCTAACCTCCTTGAGTGTAAACAGGGAGATTTCTTTAAGATCCTCAGTACATGAAGGGTAGAAAGCAGCCTGCTCCCCATCTGGTAATTGGTATAGCGATTTAAAATGATCAGACCATGCACTAGGTGAAATATTCGGCTCCAGTGCTGGGGCCAATTCCAGTGAGCCAGTGTTCACTGTTCGCCAAAATGTTCGTGAATCCCCCCTGGCTAGAGATACAGAAAGGGATTCCCATTTCTGGTGTTCCCATTCTTTTTTCGCATTACAGATTAAAATTTTGTAAGCGGATCTCTTGGCTCTAATTATCTCGCTTCCCAGACCTGCTTTGATAGAGGTCAGGAGGCTTGATTTTGCAATGCGACAGGTCCTATTATACCAAATTGGACCAGCTGCGCAAGCAGTTGGCCTCTTTAGGGTACGAGTGAGTGTTGCAGATACTGTCTCAGAGAGGGTTCTATGGCACTGCCCTACTTGTTCATGATTACTCTGGTTTATATCATTAACCATGAGTGCCTGAGCTTTTTCGAGTATAGGGACAACCCTTTGATAGAGTATAGGTATCCTCTCTGGGTTAGAGATGAATATCTCCCACTTTACTCTACGTCTGTTTTGAGTCACGCCGAGACCGGTATCCAGGGAATCCCTCAATCCCAGCCTAGAATCTAGACCAGGATGAGCAAATTCTAGCTTCAGCGCATTATGGTCACTGTCATCCCTAGGCAATACCCAGAAGTCAATGATGCTTGACCACATTGGTAATGGAGCCAGTATATAGTCCAGTCTTGACTCCCTACCCTTGCTGTTAAAGGTGAAGCTAGCTGGGTTGTCTGAAGTTGTCCTACCGTTGCATGCCCGCAGACCAAATTTCAAAGTTAGAGCGGTAACTTGTGTAGCAAGGGGGGTCCAAGCTCTGTGGGCTGTTGCTCGCAAGGGAGGTATGGACCAGTCCATGTCCTCCTCCATGGCTAGATCCAGCAGTAGTCCCGGAAGGGGCTCATAGTGGGAGTTAAGATCCCCTCCTATCAAAAAGTGAGTGCCCTGTGGAATATCATTTAAAACTCCTGAGAGCTCCTCTATCGTACTTGAAGTCTGGGAGATCTTAGTTGGCCTGGAGTATACATTAATCAACAGAAGGCTGTTTGCATTCGGCCAGTCAAGCCGAACCATAAGAATGTTCGGCGAATTTTGTGGATATGCAACAGCCTTACAGCCCAGATCGGTGGCTACCCAGGTAACCAAACCACCTGAGGGACGTCCAATGCCAGCCCATGTTGCCTGCACAGAAAATGAAGCGAAGCCTGTTTGGGTGGGATGTTCTCTCGCCCAGGTTTCCTGGAAGAGGCAAATATCTTGGGCCTGGATAAATTCTCTCCATTCTGGGAAGTTGGCTTTATTTGCCAAACCTGCCACATTCCAGGACAGGATCTTGAGGGAGGGACGATTAGATATTTCCGGAGCAATAATTGCAGAAACATCGTTCTCCCCCCTATCCTGACCTGGAGATTCCGAAGCCCGTGATTTCGCCACTTGGGGTGCAGATACCTCATGTGGGCAACACGTTGGGAGGAAAGAACCCATGTTTTTTTCTATGACTTGATGTACTCCAATTGTTTTAATGTTTTCAGAGGGAGTGGTTGGCATAATCAGTTTGTTATATATATTTTGTTTCGGGGGCTATCTGCCAGAGGTGGGTTCAGAAGATCGGGGCTTCAGTTCCGGCGTCTGCACTTTACCATAAAGCCTGACCCTGGACTGGTGACTTGACCTCCCTGTGCCAGTGAGATTCACGAAATGGGTGGGGGTGGGCGCTTAAAAAGGCGCTAGAAATATGCGGAAGCGCCAATGTCCAGTCACTGCGGGGTTACGGCGCCGTCCAGTCTCACTGTCCCTATCAAACCTTCGGGTTCATATAAAGATGGACAGCAGCCGCGTGAAAATAAACAATTTGACACTTTTTGGCAATATTCTTCTTTCAGAGCAGATCCCCCCCCCCCTCTCCTCCCCCACCCAGGACTGGCGTGTGTGCTCTTTGGCACCACACATTAAAACAGCAGCGCGGGAAAGCAGAGGTCTGGGCTGCTTGTGTGATCTTCTGCACAGAACTGAGATCCGCCCACACTTTAATCAGGACGTATCTATTATCTCTTCTGTCTATTATAAATAATATGTGATCGAGTACGTGTGGGGATCCTGTTCCGATCCAGACTCCACCTACCGTTGATCCCTTCAGAAACCGCATTTCTAGGGCTTCCCTCTTCTGCAAGTTTTGTGGCAAAGATGACGATTGTGGATACATTTTGTATATATTTCCATAGAGTTTGCAATGAAGCTCCACTATTTCTGATAGCTAGAAACAAAATAATCAGGCCCGGCTCCAGGAATTTTTATTTGGGTGGGCCAAGGGTGCACTTGGGTGGGCCACTGCGGGCTCGATTTGTCGCATATATGTCTAGGCAGGCCTTGTCGTAAATAAAATATTACGCTCTCATATTTTCATAATTTCAATAAGATCATGCATAAAGCAAGAGGCTGAGTCTGTGGTATCAGGTTCAAAAAGGGCTTTATTCCAATAACTCGAGTCATAGGGAGAATATTACCATCACGACAAGGGATCCGGAAGGGTCTCAAAAGTATTCTCAAAACATTATTCACAGAGTACAGTATATATACATCTCCATAATGTACGTAAGCGAAAAGAGCAAAAGAGAATGAGATAAGAGCATGTGTGCGTGTAAGTAGGTGTGAAGGTGGGCGTCCATGTGGGCGTCCACTTGATGATAATGGGTAATTTGTCATAGGTGGGTGGAAACCTGGAGGGGGTTGCGTGATCTGCTGGAATTGTACTGGAACTTTGCCTTACTTGTGCTTGACTCGAGCATGACGTATAGCTGACGTGGGGAGGGTTGCTATGCAACCGGGAAGTCTGGAAGTGAGGCCTTCAGTGAGTGAGGCCTTCGGTGTCAGGACGACCAGCACATCTTGTTTTATCTGATATCTGATGTCTGGAGCAGGGACTGATTTGTGACATAGGTTGCCCATCACCAAGAGCCGATGTGGCATCTATTTCTTCATTTACTTCATTTACTGCAGAGGCCTTACATGGGGGCTATGGGCTTTTTACTGACGTGAGCTTTGCAATCTCACAAACAGAGACAGTAAGGCTAGGCTTTCTCCTTTGCTGATGGGTTATGTTGATCCCTCCTTCTCCAGGCAGGAATGCGGCTCTGTAGGAGTAAGCAGATAACCGTTCTCAATACTGTCTCGGCACCTCTGACAGGGCCCCTTTGGCTGAGGCCCAAGTGTGCAAGGCCAAGGATACACAGCTGCAGCTTTCTGAGCGTCTGAGGCCTGAAACCTCTGTTCGGGTCTGGCTGAGCCACAAAACACGGGGTTTCATGTGGTGCAGGAAAACATGATGTAAAACGTGTAGGCCTCAATACAGATTTGTCGTTTCTTTCATGGGAGACTGAATGATGGCAGGCCACGTTATAGCATAAGCATCATGATAGAAAGGCCATGGAGGGGAAATGCATAGGTTACATGCATGTGCACATAAGCGTTAGGGGGGCACATGGGGACACATAGGCCTCATAATTTTTTATTTTCCTCATTCCCTCCTTGTTCCCTAGTGAACCCCTTATGTAACATCTATTTTCATGAGACGGTCGATCTGTTCTTGCAGCATTATTTTTCCATTTTCAATGCTCTGTAAATGGGGATGTGGAACACATGCAGTAGCACACAGGCCGCAAATGGCCGGGCCACACTGTAGGCATAGGCAACAACTGAATATTATTAATAGTACCAACCCACAGACGGTCAACACTTTCCATCCCCATGCCGATATTAATCCCCAGAGCCAACTGGACCATGTCCACGTGCCTGGGTCTTGATGTATGCTTTGGGCAATCTTGTGGAGCCTCGTTATTGCTTTGTATACAGATGGTGCGTTATTAGGTATGAAAACGCAACAGCTAGAACCGATGACCCTACAAGCCCCGCCCCTATCCGCCAGGATGACGTCAAGAACAAGACGATTCTGAAGAACAACCAGTCTCATAGCATACTGTTCCTGGGTCAGATTCCCCAGGGCTGATGCAGTCACATTAGCAACTGTTTCTAGGATCCTTGTTAACCTTCGGATTAGTTTACTATTCTGGACGGGACCTATGAAGAAAAAGAATCCTTTGTTGAAATCTGTATATTGCTCCCAAGCTGTCTCAGTTTGGTCAATGCCAGAGGCATCGAGCCCTCGTCTGTGTCTGACAAGTGTGAGCCGAAGATCTTGATGATAGCTCGATGGGGCCAGGAAAACGGGTGGTAGAAGAAATGATATGTAGCAAGTCCCACCCCAGTCTAAGGGCAGCTGCACATAGGCTGTCTGGCCACAAATAAAGTATGTGTGTCGTGATGCTCTGAAATAGGACTTTCCTTTGTCTTTGAATACTATTATAGTATCACACTCACTGTGCCCCAAATGTACTGAGCCTTCTTTTCTGACACACAAGTTCCCTTTCACTGGCAGAACAGTAATTGAAGATGGACCTGACATGTGTAGGGGCTTTACGTTCAACACTATGAAATCGAGGGTCGCATTTCCTTGCAGATACTCTTCAGTTTCTAGATCTGTACCTTTCATTTGGGGAAGACCCTCTTCATCTGGGAAACATGCTTCGTTCATCACTTTATTCAAGTTACCCCATACCCACTCGCCCCTACAATCCTCCTCTTGACATTCTTTGGCATCACCGTTGATGGATGTCATTAAGGCAAACCATGCTCCGCAAGAACCATTATGGGAGAACGGAAAAGGGAACAGAGGCAGCACTCCCTTTACCTTCTGATACGGGGGAAGTCGACCACAGACCCAGCAGTCTGTAGCATTACTAGTCTGATGTGCATGGTGCAGCATCTGAATAAAGGTATTGTTGCGCAGAGCAAGTCGATACGATAACTCATGGGATGGTAGATCACTAAAGGTGTGTTTTGTGGTATCATTAGATGAGGAGTGTAAGAGTGAAGCAATAGGAGGAAAAACAGCATGTAGTATTAAGCTGATACATATTATCGTGATACACAGAAGAGATAGAACAATCAAAGTAACTATACATCTGCCACGTAATATTTTGTAGTATTTGCTTTTCATTTTGCTCTTTCTCTCGTTCGCTTTATTCGTGATCTTATGTAAGCCAGAATGCATGTTCAACCGCTTCACCACCTAGTGGACTTAATTGATCAAACGGGTTCTGGCTTATGAGATCTAAGTTTGGCTTTATACGTCTGCTGCGGAGTCTCCTCTAGTAAAGGGGGCTCAAAGTCCGAGCAGTCAGTGTTATTTTTGAAAGTACAGTTATTCCCGAAGTAACGTTTACAATGGTGAAGGTGTATCCATCCTTTCCGTCCCTCGACTTTAACGGCGGTCCTTGTGGTTAGCAACACCAATTTCGGCGTCTTCCACCTCGGCTCAAGAGGGCTTGATCTATCAAAGTTCCGGATCAGCACATAGTCGCCAGGAGCGATCGAGTATTCTTTGACCTGGGTGTTGTCAGGGAAAGCGGCGGCAACCTGCGAATGACAAGAGAGTAGTGCAGACATCAAGGAAGCCAGGTAATCTGTCAGCATGTTGCTATCAACATCAGTGATTTTTTTAGGCATTGGAGTGCCCCACATATTCGGTGGTCTACCGAAAACCACTTCATAGGGAGATAAGCCTGTTCTAGAATGGGCTACCATTCGCATGTAGAAGAGGGCAACCGGTAGGGCTACCATCCAATCTACACCTTTGTCTGCGCAAACCTTTGCTAGTTTAATTTTTAAGGTCTGATTATGTCTTTCTACAAGGCCTGCTGCTTCAGGATGTCGCACACAATGGAACTTCCAGGTATACCCTAACAGAAGGGACACTTGTTTCATGAGTTCAGAGGAGAAAGGCTGACCGTTGTCGGAATATACGACACGCGGTAATCCATAACGTGGGAAAAACTCTCGTACCAATTGTCTGGCGGTAGTCACAGCAGTATAATGAGGGACGGGATAGGCTTCGGTCCACCTTGATAATGAACATACTACTACCAGGACATATTTGTAACCTCTACATCTATTCATTTGGATATAATCCATTTGGAGGACCTCAAAAGGATGGTCAGGTGGATGGAATCCACCTTGTTCCATCGGAATGCCTTTACCTGGATTGAATTGGCAACAGATCATACATGTCCTGACCTTTTGTTTCGCTGCTGCACGCAGGTGCTTGTTGAACCATATATTCTGTAGGCTGTCTAGCATTGCTTTTTCTCCTAAGTGTGCAGGGCTATGTGCGGTATTTATGATCACTTGAACCATCGAATCAGGAAGAAACCATGTGGATTTGCCCTTAGTCATCCAACCCTGATCAGTCAGTACCCCTCCTTGTTCCGACCATTTCTTTAGTTCGTCTAGAGTTGCATGTGTCTGTATGTCTTGTACATCCTTGGAAGGATCCCTAACTGTCATGGCTTTGGACACTGATGGTACCTGTGACTTTGTCATGTCTAGTGGGGTCTGAGCTGTCTGTTTAGCAGTTCGGTCTGCCAGATCATTGCCTTGGGAAATGGTATCTGTGGCTTTAGTATGTGCTTTGCATTTCAGGATAGCTATGGCTGTTAGTAAATGTATCGCTTCCAGAAGGGCTTGAATAAGGGGGCCATGCTGTATCTTGGCCCCATGAGAGGTCAAGAACCCTCTTTCTCGCCAGAGCACCCCGAAATCATGAACTACCCCATATGCATATTGGGAGTCGGTGTAAATGTTTACTTTCAGGTACTCAGCTCTTATGCATGCTTGTGTTAGGGCGATGAGCTCTGCTGCTTGTGCTGACAATATGTCTATTCTTTTAGTCTCTACTATTTCAGTATCAGTAGTCACTGCATATGCTGCCACTAATTCTCCCGCCCCTGTCCTCATACATGAACCGTCAACATATAGTGTTAGGTCAGGGTCTGGAAGTGCAACGTCTGTCAAGTCTTGTCTCGGCTTAGTCACGGTATGTATTACTTCAACACAGTCGTGAGGGGAAAGGCTTTCTGTACTGGAGGGCAATAGAGTAGCGGGATTCAGTATGTTGCATCGTCTGATCTCTATGTGTGGTTGGAATAACGTCAGCTCATAGCCTGTCAGTCTCGCTACAGTCAGGTGTTGGGTTTGTGTCCGGTTCAAGAGAACCTCCACTGCGTGCGGGACTTGTACTGTCAGGGGGTGGCCCAGCACTATCGAGTCACTTTGTCTTATGGCTAAGGCCGTTGCTGCAACAGATTTTAGGCACGCAGGCAAAGCCTGTGCTACTGGGTCCAATGTACTAGAGAAATAAGCACAGGGCTTGTGTTTTCCTGCATGATCTTGTGTGAGGACAGATAGTGCTGTTCCATCCCGCTCTGTCACAAAAAGCATAAACGATTTGTTGTAATCAGGGATCGCTAAAACTGGTGCTTGACATAAAGCTCTCTTTAATTCTTCAAATGCCACAGTGTGTTCTTGTGTCCAAGGGAGGACTTTCGTAGAGACTGCCTCCTGTGTCGTCAACTGTATTAGGGGCTTGGCTATGTAAGCATACTGGGGAATCCACTGCCTGCAATATGAAGTGAGGCCAATGAATGCACGTACCTCCTTTTGTGTTGTGGGCTGTGAAAGACCTGAAATTAATTGTATACGCTCAGGTGTCAGTCTCCTACCCTCCTTGGATAGCAAGTGCCCAAGGTACGCCACTTGCTGTTCACAGAATTGCAACTTCGAAGGGGACACTTTGTGCCCCTTGTCAGCCAGGAAATGTAAAACCATCAGGGAAGCATCTTCACAATCATGGTCCGATCGTGCAGTGATGAGAATGTCATCGACATACTGTATCAGTGCTGTAGAGCTAGGCATATGAATACCATCTAGTTGTCTTTTCAATGCCTGACTATAAATGCTAGGACTTTCCGTGAAGCCCTGTGGTGCTCTCGTGAATCTGAAGCTGCGACCTTTTAAACTGAAACCGAAAAGATATTGGCTGTCCGGATGTATTGGAATACTGAAAAATGCGTTCTTCAGATCTATCACTGTAAAGAACGTAGCATTCGCATCAATGGCAGTCAATATCGAAGAGATGTCCGGGACCACAGGGTACTGTGGTACCACACATTTATTTAACTCTCGCAGGTCCACAACTAATCTATATACAGGTGGTATATTGGGGTCAGTTCTTTTAAGAATAGGAAGGACCGGTGAATTACATATATTGGAATCAGTCTCAATCACCACCCCTTGTGCAATCAGGTCATCTATTATTTTTAGTAAACCCACTTCAGCCTCGGGTGGTATTTTGTATTGTCTAATCCGCGGTAGCACTACACCTTCCTTTAGGGTGACCTGGTGTGGTGTAATGTTCATGTAACCTACGTCAGTTGGGCCTTGTGCCCATAGGTGCTGTGGTACGTCTCGGAGCCTGATGTCAATATCCTTTATTACAAAATGTCCCTTGAAATCACGTAAATACAGTCACACTCCTTCTGGTGAGCAACAGATTACTGCTCCTAGTTCTTTTAATGTTTTTATACCGAGCAAGTTTTCCGGACATGATTTAGTAAGTAGTAAGTCTGTAGTATGTATCAGTGGACCAACTCCTAAGGAGACTGGTTCTGAAACCTCATTAACAATAGGTCTACCCGAAAATCCCAGGGATACACTCTTTGAGCCCGAGAGGGGTGCCCCGGGCACCTCGGAATGACTGATGGTAGTTCTACTAGCCCCAGTGTCAATCAAAAACTTTTTATTTTGTCCCAGTAACCGTGCATGTACATAGGGACCTGCTTGGTCCACAGGAACTGGAATGAGGGGCAGGTCGAATTCCCTCTCTGGGCAGCTTCATGAATATGCTTGGTATTCTGGATAGTTGTTTTGAGCGTGCTCATACATTTGTGTTGTAGCTCGGGCTGGTGCAGGTGCATGGACGGACGGTGGCGGCGGTGGAAACGTGTCTGATGTCTGATGTGTGTTACTGTCCTTGGAAGGATATTGACGAGGCTTTGTTTTACCTATCGCTATATTGTTTTTCAGCACTGCACACTCATTTACGAAGTGGCCTGGCTTCTTGCAATAATTACAAGTCCCACCATTTTGTTTCGTGCTATTCTTGTTCGTGCTTGCAGTGGTGTTTGCCGGTGTCGATTGGGCCACCAGCATCTTCATCTTTGTGTCTTTCATGCGTCTCTTTTCTTGGTCATGTTTCTCTCTAATTCTGTTCTGGTGATACTGTAACATCTGCAACATTTGGGAAGGGCTGTTTGCTTGCCAAGTACTCTCAACCTTCAGTACTCTATACTTTACCTCAGGTAAGGAATTTTCTACTAATTTGCTCACAAAAAGATGGGGATATGAATCACTACCGGGCTTAAGGCCACTGTTGATCGTAAAACATTTCTCAAACCTAGAATAAAAATCGCTAGTGTCCTCGTCTGGCTTCTGTTTACAAGCTGAAATAGCATCCCAGTCTTCTTTCTTGGTAATTAATAATCTTGGCAAAACTTGTACAAGGAGTTCAGGAAATTCTTTAGCTCGGGGACCCAGACCAACCCCCGGGCCTCTTACATTTTCTTCTGTTTGCAACACATCCCAGCTGATCTTGCTCTCTCCCACCTCCCAGTCTTTTTCTTTAAGTTTCTCGTAAATACCAGCAGGCAATAGGACTTTTAATAACTTTAGAACGTCCGCATATGTATATTCCCCTAAACGGAGAATGTCTTTTAATTCCCTGTGAAAACCCCCCGGGTCTTTGTCATGGGAGGGCAACATCTTTTTCATTTCCAGTATCTCTAATTTTGACAGAGGGGTGTAGACATACACCCGTTGCAGTTCATTGTTTGCATCCTTTACAGGATGTACCTCTCGTAGGGGGTTCAGTTTGTCGTATGCCTGCCCCTTAACCTGGGGTGGAACGGGAAGCAGGGATCTAGTCACATATACTATATATTTGTGTCGCTGATCCAAGATGACATTAATCAGTTCAGTACCCAAGTTCATCCATCTGTCTAGTATTATGTCGTCCAGCAACCTATACAATATACCAGGACCAGAGTACTGACTTTCATACAACGTTATTAAATGTTGGACCATGTAAACACCAGCTAAGCGCTGTTCATTCGGTGGAAGGCTCAAAAACGTCTGTGCTACGACATCGTTATTATATAAATCGTATTGGGATACCCACAGGGTGGCTGATCGTGCTAATTCAAGTTCGGTTGGGGTTAAGGGCTGTTCATTACCTAACCATTCATTCACCGCTTTGTCGGTGATTTGAAACAAATTTTCAAGGGAAAATCTCTTTTTTATAGCCGTTCCCTGTTTACGGTAATTTAGGCCTTTGGGTTTCTCGAATCGTCGGGCATGGCCCACGTATTGTATTTTATCTTGGTCCCCTGCTTCATCATCAGATGATAAAGCAGCTTCATCGTGCGGTCCTGCTTCGTGTGACGCTACTATTGCTTTTCGGATTTTGGTCAACATGTTGTCAGTCTGTCCTGATTTATCATGCTGACCGGCATCTATGCGATCACTCCAACCAGTATAACGATGGTCTACATCCCCATTTCCTTCGTCTTTTTCTCTGATCAGACAATTAATTAGGAAGCGAAGGATGTAATTCTTAACAACCACTTTTCTATTTTGTATAGCATCTGCTATGCTCTCAGGACCTTCCCCTGTTCTTATGAATGTGTACATTTTCTTTAGATGTTTGTCCATATCTGGTAGTTTTTCCAGATCTGTGACTGCTCGTCTAAGCCGTAGTGAAAACACAAGCATCCTGCCCTTACCTGGGTCTGGATCATATATACATTTGGGGATGTCTACCTTTACTGTCGACACCCCTCCTGACGCTGTCCCGGATCCCCCCTCCCCGCCGTCATCGAGCTCCTGGAGCTGTTCTGGCGTTGGGGGTGCAGGGAAAGATCCGTCCACGTAGGCTGGTGGCGATTCCTCTAGATAGGTGTCAAGAAACCTGTCGGATGCTGTTTTAAATTTTCGGGGTACTGGCGGAGGCACTCTAATGGGTCTTTCTACTGGAGTCACTTTCGCTAGTTCCTCTGAAATGACGGGGTAAATACCAGCAACGACAGTATTCATTTCTCTTTCAGTCTGCTCTCTTTTTACTCGTTCCCCTTCCTCCCGTAATTTCTTTTCTTTGGCTTTTTCAGATTCATCCTTACTTCTCTCTATTTTGTGGAACTCTTTTTCTGTTCTCCTATGTGACTCCTTACGCCACAACTCAATGGCGTCCTTCTGAGCAGGTCTAGATTTTCTCTTCCATATTTCTTCCTCTACTTTCATAATGCTTTCCGCATCCCACGTTCCCGTGATAGGCCATCTATATTTCGCCTCTAAATCCTTCGTGTAATCTACCCATAGTTCTAAAAACAACACGGCATCTAAACCATGCTTACAGTACATGAAATGTCCAGGTGTGTCCCTAGGCGGAATGTTAACTGGTTCCTCTAGTACACCTTTTCTGGTACATATTTTACGTAGTTTCGAAAATAACGGCATGTTGGAATGTAGCCAAAAAACAAAAATCACAATAGCGCTGTGAAAACAAAACTATAATAAAACAAACTTACATAAAACCTGACACATTCAAGCCTAACTGAACCTGACTAGGACAATAACATTCATACAGGTATATCGGTGCACCTTGAATACTTTGAGATCTCTATTTCCTATAACTCTAGCTGCATGCACTTGAACATACAGGTTTCACAAGTGAGAACCCGTCTTGATTGCAACCCCCATGAGAAAACTCACCGGGAAGCAGAACTTGAACTTGAACTTGAAGTCGAAGGCCTCCGAAACTTGACGCTGCGCGGGGAATGGCGTAACCTAGGTGGATCTCCAGAAACCTCGGACACAGCTCTCTCGCAGGTGGGCTCTGGGTTAGGACAATCTGCGTTCCTCACCGCCTCGTATGGATGCCTGGTCGCAGTCCGTCTCCTTCGTTGGCCTGAGGGAGTTGGCGGGAAAACCCGCGACGTACGTACTTGAAGTCCGTCACAGCTGTGGAAGGGGGCAAAACTGTACCTTCATCTCCGGCGTGTGGGGAAAGAGAATTGTCCCTGTTCGGGCGCCATTATGTCGTAAATAAAATATTACGCTCTCATATTTTCATAATTTCAATAAGATCATGCATAAAGCAAGAGGCTGAGTCTGTGGTATCAGGTTCAAAAAGGGCTTTATTCCAATAACTCGAGTCATAGGGAGAATATTACCATCACCACAAGGGATCCGGAAGGGTCTCAAAAGTATTCTCAAAACATTATTCACAGAGTACAGTATATATACATCTCCATAATGTACGTAAGCGAAAAGAGCAAAAGAGAATGAGATAAGAGCATGTGGGCGTGTAAGTAGGTGTGAAGGTGGGCGTCCATGTGGGCGTCCACTTGATGATAATGGGTAATTTGTCATAGGTGGGTGGTTACCTGGAGGGGGTTGCGTGATCTGCTGGAATTGTACTGGAACGTTGCCTTACTTGTGCTTGACTCGAGCATGACGTATAGCTGACGTGGGGAGGGTTGCTATGCAACCGGGAAGTCTGGAAGTGAGGCCTTCAGTGAGTGAGGCCTTCGGTGTCAGGACGACCAGCACATCTTGTTTTATCTGATATCTGATGTCTGGAGCAGGGACTGATTTGTGACATAGGTTGCCCATCACCAAGAGCCGATGTGGCATCTATTTCTTCATTTACTTCATTTACTGCAGAGGCCTTACATGGGGGCTATGGGCTTTTTACTGACGTGAGCTTTGCAATCTCACAAACAGAGACAGTAAGGCTAGGCTTTCTCCTTTGCTGATGGGTTATGTTGATCCCTCCTTCTCCAGGCAGGAATGCGGCTCTGTAGGGGTAAGCAGATAACCGTGCTCAATACTGTCTCGGCACCTCTGACAGGGCCCCTTTGGCTGAGGCCCAAGTGTGCAAGGCCAAGGATACACAGCTGCAGCTTTCTGAGCGTCTGAGGCCTGAAACCTCTGTTCGGGTCTGGCTGAGCCACAAAACACGGGGTTTCATGTGGTGCAGGAAAACATGATGTAAAACGTGTAGGCCTCAATACAGATTTGTCGTTTCTCTCATGGGAGACTGAATGATGGCAGGCCACGTTATAGCATAAGCATCATGATAGAAAGGCCATGGAGGGGAAATGCATAGGTTACATGCATGTGCACATAAGCGTTAGGGGGGCACATGGGGACACATAGGCCTCATAATTTTTTATTTTCCTCAGCCTGCTTCAGGGCCCTCCTTTATCTCTTCTTAGTGTTACAAGGCCCAGTAAAACGCTCTTTCTAAATATTATCACTCTTAAAAAGTGTTTTTTCCATGTAACGTTCCTTTGATGGGAAGAGGAGGTTTCTGAGTTGGGAGTATCAGGCGAGTGATACTACTCGGGCTTCCTCTGTGCGAGCCTTCAGGGAGAATCCCTCTTCATTACTACCTCCGCCTGACCCCGGGGTCTGCAACGCACTCCCTTACAGGCTCCCTCTGTACGAGCCTTCAGGGAGAATCCCTCTTCATTACTACCTCCACCTGACCCCGGACTCTGCATCGCACCCCTTACAGGCTCCCTCTGTGCGACCCTTCAGGGAGAATCGCCCTTCATTACTACCTTCACCTGACCCCGGACTCTGCAACGCACTCCCTTACAGGCTCCCTCTGTGCGAGCCTTCAGGGAGAATCCCTCTTCATTACTACCTCCGCCTGACCCCGGGGTCTGCAACGCACTCCTTCTAGGCTCCCTCTGTGCGAGTCTTCAGGGAGAATCCCTCTTCATTACTACCTCCACCTGACCCCGGACTCTGCAACGCACTCCCTTACAGGCTCCCTCTGTGCGAGCCTTCAGGGAGAATCCCTCTTCATTACTACCTCCACCTGACCCCGGACTCTGCAACGCACTCCCTTACAGGCTCCCTCTGTGCAAGCCTTCCCTCTTCATTACTACCTCCACCTGACCCCGGGGTCTGCAACGCACTCCCTTACAGGCTCCCTCTGTACGAGCCTTCAGGGAGAATCCCTCTTCATTACTACCTCCACCTGACCCCAGACTCTGCATCGCACCCCTTACAGGCTCCCTCTGTGCGACCCTTCAGGGAGAATCGCCCTTCATTACTACCTCCACCTGACCCCGGACTCTGCAGCAAACTCCCTTACAGGCTCCCTCTGTACGAGCCTTCAGGGAGAATCCCTCTTCATTACAACCTCCACCTGACCGCAGACTCTGCATCGCACCCCTTACAGGCTCCCTCTGTGCGAGCCTTCAGGGAGAATCCCTCTTCATTACTACCTCCACCTAACCCCGGACTCTGCAGCGCGCTCCCTTACAGGCTCCCTCTGTGCGAGCCTTCAGGGAGAATCCCTCTTCATGACTACCTCCACCTGACCCCGGACTCTGCAGCGCGCTCCCTTACAGGCTCCATCTGTGCGAGCCTTCAGGGAGAATCCCTCTTCATTAATACCTCCGCCTGACCTCGGGGTCTGCAACGCACTCCCTTACAGGCTCCCTCCGTACGAGCCTTCAGGGAGAATCCCTCTTCATTACTACCTCCACCTGACCCCGGACTCTGCATCGCACCCCTTACAGGCTCCCTCTGTGCGACCCTTCAGGGAGAATCGCCCTTCATTACTACCTCCACCTGACCCCGGACTCTGCAACGCACTCCCTTACAGGCTCCCTCTGTGCGAGTCTTCAGGGAGAATCCCTCTTCATTACTACCTCCGCCTGATCCCGGGGTCTGCAACGCACTCCCTTACAGGCTCCCTCTGTACGAGCCTTCAGGGAGAATCCCTCTTCATTACTACCTCCACCTGACCCCGGACTCTGCAACGCACTCCTTCCAGGCTCCCTCTGTGCGAGTCTTCAGGGAGAATCCCTCTTCATTACTACCTCCACCTGACCCCGGACTCTGCAACGCACTCCCTTACAGGCTCCCTCTGTGCGAGCCGTCAGGGAGAATCCCTCTTCATTACTACCTCCACCTGACCCCGGACTCTGCAACGCACTCCCTTACAGGCTCCCTCTGTGCGAGCCTTCCCTCTTCATTACTACCTCCACCTGACCCCGGGGTCTGCAACGCACTCCCTTACAGGCTCCCTCTGTACGAGCCTTCAGGGAGAATCCCTCTTCATTACTACCTCCACCTGACCCCAGACTCTGCATCGCACCCCTTACAGGCTGCCTCTGTGCAAGCCTTCATTACTACCTCCACCTAACCCCGGACTCTGCAGCGCGCTCCCTTACAGGCTCCCTCTATGCGAGCCTTCAGGGAGAATCCCTCTTCAACACTAGCCCCACCTGACCCCTTGACTCTGCAGCGCACTCCCTTACAAGGCTCCCTCTGTGCGAGCCTTCAGGAAGAATCCCTCTTCATTACTACCTCCACCTGACCCCGGACTCTGCAACGCACTCCCTTACAGGCTACATCTGTACGAGCCTTAAAAGAGAATCCCTCTTCATTACTACCTCCACCTGACCCCAGACTCTGCATCGCACCCCTTACAGGCTCCCTCTGTGCGAGTCTTCAGGGAGAATCCTTCTTCATTAATACCTCCACCTGACCCTGGACTCTGCAACGCACTCCCTTACAGGCTCCCTCTGTGCGAGCCTTCAGGGAGAATCCCTCTTCATTACTACCTCCACCTGACCCCAGACTCTGCATCGCACTCCCTTACAGGCTCCCTCTGTGCGAGCCTTCAGGGAGAATCCCTCTTCATTACTACCTCCACCTGACTCTGCAACGCACTTCCTTACAGACTCCCTCTGTGCGAGCCTTCAGGGAGAATCCCTCTTCAATACAACCTCCACCTGACCCTGGACTCTGCAACGCACTCCCTTACAGGCTCCCTCTGTGCGAGCCTTCAGGGATACTCCCTCTTCATTACTACCTCCACCTGACCCCAGACTCTGCAACGCAGTCCCTTACAGGCTCCCTCTGTGCGAGCCTTCAGGGAGACTACCTCTTCATTACTACCTCCACCTGACCCCGGACTCTGCAACGCAGTCCCTTACAGGCTCCCTCTGTGCGAGCCTTCCCTCTTCATTACTACCTCCACCTGACCCCGGACTCTGCAACGCACTCCCTTACAGGCTCCCTCTGTGCGAGCCTTCAGGGAGAATCCCTCTTCATTACTACCTCCACCTGACACCGGACTCTGCAGCGCGTCCTTTACAGGTTCCCTCTGTGCGAGCCTTCAGGGAGAATCTCTCTTCATTACTACCTCCACCTGACCCCAGACTCTGCATCGCACCCCTTACAGGCTCCCTCTGTGCGAGCCTTCAGGGAGAATCCCTCTTCATTACTACCTCCACCTAACCCCGGACTCTGCAGCGCGCTCCCTTACAGGCTCCCTCTGTGCGAGCCTTCAGGGAGATTCCCTCTTCATGACTACCTCCACCTGACCCCGGACTCTGCATTGCGCTCCCTTACAGGCTCCCTCTGTGCGAGCCTTCAGGGAGAATCCCTCTTCATTACTACCCCCACCTGACTCTGCAGCGCGCTGCCTTACAGGCTCCCTCTGTGCGAGCCTTCAGGGAGAATCCCTCTTCATTACTACCCCCACCTGACCCCTGACTCTGCATCACACCCCTTACAGGCTCCCTCTATGCGACCCTTCAGGGAGAATCGCCCTTCATTACTACCTCCACCTGACCCCGGACTCTGTAGCACACTCCCTTACAGGTCCCTCTGTACGAGCCTTCAGGGAGAATCCCTCTTCATTACTACCTCCACCTGGCCCCAGACTCTGCATCGCACCCCTTACAGGCTCCCTCTGTGCGAGCCTTCATGGAGAATCCCTCTTCATTACTACCTCCACCTAACCCCGGACTCTGCAGCGCGCTCCCTTACAGGCTCCCTCTGTGCGAGCCTTCAGGGAGAATCCCTCTTCATTACTACCTCCACCTGACCCCAGACTCTGCATCGCACTCCCTTACAGGCTCCCTCTGTGCGAGCCTTCAGGGAGAATCCCTCTTCATTACTACCTCCACCTGACTCTGCAACGCACTCCCTTACAGACTCCCTCTGTGCGAGCCTTCAGGGAGAATCCCTCTTCATTACTACCTCCACCTGACCCTGGACTCTGCAACGCACTCCCTTACAGGCTCCCTCTGTGCGAGCCTTCAGGGATACTCCCTCTTCATTAGTACCTCCACCTGACCCCGGACTCTGCAACGCAGTCCCTTACAGGCTCCCACTGTGCGAGCCTTCAGGGAGACTCCCTCTTCATTACTACCTCCACCTGACCCCGGACTCTGCAACGCAGTCCCTTACAGGCTTCCTCTGTGCGAACCTTCCCTCTTCATTACTACCTCCACCTGACCCCGGACTCTGCAACGCACTCCCTTACAGGCTCCCTCTGTGCGAGCCTTCAGGGAGAATCCCTCTTCATTACTACCTCCACCTGACCCTTGACTCTGCAACGCGCTCCCTTTCTGGCTCTCTCTGTGCGAGCCTTCAGGGATACTCCCTCTTCATTAGTACCTCCACCTGACCCCGGACTCTGCAGCGCGCTCCCTTACAGGCTCCATCTGTGCGAGCCTTCAGGGAGAATCTCTCTTCATTACTACCTCCACCTGACGCCAGACTCTGCAGCGCGCTCCCTTACAGGCTCCCTCTGTGCGAGCCTTCAGGGAGAATCCCTCTTCATTACTACCTCCACCTGACGCCGTACTCTGCAGCGCGCTCCTTTACAGGCTCCCTCTGTGCGAGCCTTCAGGGAGAATCCCTCTTCATTACTACCTCCACCTGACCCCGTACTTTGCAACGCAGTCCCTTACAGGCTCCCTCTGTGCGAGCCTTCAGGGAGACTCCCTCTTCATTACTACCTCCACCTGACCCCGGACTCTGCAACGCAGTCCCTTACAGGCTCCCTCTGTGCGAGCCTTCCCTCTTTATTACTACCTCCACCTGACCCCGGACTCTGCAATGCACTCCCTTACAGGCTCCCTCTGTGCGAGCCTTCCCTCTTCATTACTACCTGCACCTGACCCTGGACTCTGCAACGCGCTCCCTTACAGGCTCCCTCTGTGCGAGCCTTCAGGGAGAATCCCTCTTCATTACTACCTCCACCTGACCCCGGACTCTGCAGCACACTCCCTTACAGGCTCCCTCTGTGCGAGCCTTCAGGGAGAATCCCTCTTCATTACTACCTCCATCTGACCCCGGACTCTGCAGCGCACTCCCTTACAGGTTCCCTCTGTGCGAGCCTTCAGGGAGAATCCCTCTTCATTACTACCTCCACCTGACCCCGAACTCTGCAACCAGTTTGATCCAACTCACCAACTTGGCCAGTAAACACAGACTGTGACCCCTGTCATGAGCTCCCTTCCTTCCTAATCCTAGCTAATGTATACATCAGTACCAACATTGGGAGTTTCCTAAAGAGTACACACATACCTGCTCATAGTGTTGGCATTTGTCCAGTCTGCTGTTTGCCTATAGGCAATCCCACTCTTAGTCTCTGTTTGTTGATGTTCTGCAAACAGTCTCATAGCAGATTACTAGTGTGACTTTAATGCAGACTGTTAGCCACGTAGAAGCTTTCTCTCAGAGCGGCTCGACTACTGGCTTTATATAACATTTCCCAATATTATGATGAGACAAACTAAACTTGTGATCTGTGATTAGAGTTGTGAATAGAAATGTGAATTCCCATGCAGATTCATCCAGTATCAACTGTGTTTCTCTCTAAATATCATATTGCATCAATATGACACATGGACCATTTATACACTATTAACTTGTAACAAAAAAAGTTATACTGTGAAAAAACAAAAAACAAATTTCAAACGTAAATATGCATTGTAAAATATATGTGAAGCTGTGAGGGGGCTCAGAAATAAGGCAAGGCATTCTGTAACTAACCACTGGAGAAATCTTCCACTCTCCCTCATGGGCAGAGGGGACAAGTGTTAGATAATGACACTCCCCAGATTCCTGTATTTGCTTCAGAAAACACCTTAATGGGTGCCAGATTATTCCTTTAATCACCCAGATGCTGAAAGAAGGTGATGTGGCAGTAGAGGAATCTTTTAATGCTTTAGAAAAATTGTGAAGAGTCTAGTCAAAGTTAACTGATCAAGAAAACTATCTGCACTGAAATAACTTAAGGATTCTAGGTTGTCACAAAATGTTATAAAGAAAAATCCCATTTGCTACCTTCTGGGGAACTGACTTAAATGACTCTCTTTGACTGCTAGTACATAAGACGAGAATATAGAGCATGTTACCTAGTACATACAATGTGGAACATGCAGGCCAGATGTACAAAACCTTTTTGCTGTCACAAACACTCCAAATTGCCCATGTACCAAAGCCATTTTAGGAGTTGGTAAAGGTAGAGTTATCTGAAAGGCCATAGTCAAGTGTCTCATTCCCACGCAGCCTTAAACTCACAGTGTAGGAGACCATAAACCTATTGACCCTATTTTCATTAACGTGTACATGATAGAAACGTATATTGCCTCACTCAGGGGTGTAATATCCGCCAAGGATCTACTGCGATATTGTAGTCTTCCCCTTTTATTATCTTGGTGCATCTGAGTTCGATCAGTAGCCTACTCAGATCAGAGAGGACATTTGTTCTCCTATCATTAGGGGCATGAATAGAGCTGCTAAGTGTCACATAGAAGAATGGATATGCAGTTTGCCGAATTCATATCTGCCATTTGGATCTGACCATGACTTACAGATTCTAACTGGTAGGTTCTTATCTACTAAGCTAGCTACACTTCCTTTTCTATGTTGTGTTCTGGTTCCATACAGCACCTTTCCAACCGAGTCTCGCTGCAATTGTGAAGATTCAACTTGGAAGAGATGCGTTTCCTGGAGGAGAGCTATATCCGTTTACTTCGATGCAAGGATCTTTTTCTCTTTAATGTCTTTATTCTGTCTGTTGAATTTTAATAGGAGGATGGCGAGATTCTTATTGTTTATATACTAAAAATGCTAAGCATGAACATCAATAGTTGAGTGCCTTAATTCTGAATAATATATCTAATGAATGAAAGCATTCTAGTAAGAATTTGGAGCATGTTATATTTGAAAGTTGGTTAGAAGAGTAAAAGAGAAGCAACATATTTATACACAGGTACGGTCAAAGTAGATACAACCAGACACAATAAAAAGCCCTGTAACTTTGAATGGCGCGCTAAGTGGAAGCTTAGCTGTACCCAGGAAACGCTCCAGCACTAATTGAGTGAGCCTAGCATGATCGAGTATCATGGATAGGGAGGGAACCATATATATGAGAGCAAAGGCGACTGTTCTGGCAGTGTTTTTGGAGTAAAAGTCAACTAGTTTCTATCCTTCTGAAAACAGTTTGCTTCCATCAATAGGCATCTGGACTTTTCTCGCTCTGCTGAGGTGCCATCTGTATGCCTTCTTGCAGGAACACTATTTTTTTTTAGTCAGCTGTGATTCATAATGTGGGGTATTTTGTTTGTCTAATTTCACATCTTCGAATTCTGTTGAGAAATTCTGTTCTTAGCTGTTGGGACTGGGCCTGTGTCCATGTGCTCTTCTTACATCAGTGTTAGCACTTGTTTTTGCTGTGACGGATCATGATATTCTTTTGTCTTGCATAATGGTGTCATACTTTTTCTGCGATGGACAGAGAGTTAAAGATTGTCTCCTGACAGTGTTAATTTCATAGGAGAAATCTGCTGCAGTCAAGATTCTATGACCCTTATACTGATACTGGCCGTGTGTTTTAACAGCATGAAGTATTGCCTTCCCTTGAAAGTGCCAGAGGCAATGTGACTATTGCCTAGGTAATTCCTGGTGGCCCATACGACTAGAATTGATTCAACGAACTCTCTGAAATTCTAACAGCCCCTCAAATTGGACTGTCATTAAGGTTGACTTTAGGAAATTTGTAAAATTCCCTCCTTCCTCATTTTCTGGAATTCCATATACTTCAATATTATTTTATCTACTGCCATTTTCTAAATCAATTACTTTTTGCTGGAGATTCCACAATTCACTTTCCCAGTTTGGCATCTCCTAAATGCTTCATTCCAAATCAATCCTCCTCTCTGTCTAATCTAGCCTAGTTTTGAGGGAGGCCAGTTCTGTGTGAAAAGCTGTGACTTCTTTGTTGGTATCAGTCTTGGCCTGCTCAACTGTAGTGACACTTTTACAGCTTTAGACTGAGTCAGAATCTAGTTGAGAGCAGAGGAGTACATTTCCATTTCTAGGATACATGGGGTAGCACCAGACCGTCTCCCCGCTCCTGCTTCAGAAAAAAAGAGAGACCTGTATGTTTTCTTCACATATAGATGGAACAGTTTCAGCTGTCCATGCTTTAAAAAACGAATTGTAGTTCAAGTAGATAAAGAATCAAAAATCTGGTGGAGAATATAATCCTGGCCTCATAAACAAAAAAAATGAGGGTGTGTCCATGCACCAGTATTTGTTTAATAATGATCACTACATTTGGTACTGTGGCTTTCCTTTCCCCACGTTCAGCAAATGTGTGGCACTGTACGAGTGTGCTTATGCTAACAGATATGGAGTGACTGATCAAGCCTGTCCCCTCCACTGCTTGAGCGAGCAGACGTGTGAAGTGTTCCTGGAACTGGGAGGCTTTATAACAGATATGAAAGTAAACAATGGCTGTAAATATGGTCCTGCAAACGGTGATTAATGATGTCATCAGGTGGTGCCCAGCCCAATCCAAGATGGCCAAAGCTCTGTGAACCGATCAGCGGCAGCCTCCTCAAACAGATGTCAGGAGTCACAGTTCACACCTCCATCTACTTCACGGCCCGTTTTCACCACACCCAACTGCAGCACTACACCTGTGTGACTCTCCCTCTTAATCTGGTCATCGTCACAGGGGAGCAGAAGCTTGCGGGACACACTCAGACAGCACAGTACAAGCATTTCCCTACCTGCGGCACCCCAAGAGCATGGTAGGCACTGGCGATTACACCTGACAGGAGCACGAGAGGTTATATTCACAATCCCATAGCATCATTGGAGCGTCACTTTATTTGACGCTCCGGTGGTTCTATGTGCTGGCCCATATTTACAAGACCACGAAAAGCCACTTTGTGTGGCTTTACACGGCCTTGTAAATATGGCCCTCTTTCATGCAGTACTCTTCGTCAAAGGGACGTGTCATGGGTGTTGCTGTGGGTGTTCCCATCAACACCAATGGCTTTTTCACACTTCCCCCAGATTTACAAGGATTCGTAAATCTGAGGCAATGCCTTTCCAGGGGAGGGTTTAAAGTGGTGCAACAAAGAGAAATACTTTTATTTCTCCTTGTTTTTTGCTCTATGTGTGCTGCAGAGTGCAAAGTAGCAAAATTCCATTAATGATTGTTGTGGTGCAGGAAGGGGTACCTTCCTGCACCAGAACAATCATCCCTGCAACGCAGGCACCCTTGCACCATGGTGTAAGGGTGCCTTGTTGGTGCATGGCTGCTGTTTCAGCTTCGGCGCAGGGGAGGGCACAGGGGTGTGCCGTATTATTGTAAATGCTGCGCATCCCTGTGTTTTTTGAAATGACACAACTCGACACAGCAAAATTATTCGTGCGCTGCGCCATTTCATTGTAAATATGCCTCCAGGTCCTCAGCCCTTTAAGTAGAGTGCGCCAAGTCAGCAAGTATGGCTCTCATTCTTGCTGACAACAATCAGAAGTTGATCCCCTCAAAGCACGTTGATGCATGGCAGGTCTAATACTGTTTCCTAGCAATACAAGCTGGGGTGGGATCCCCATTTAAGGCCAGAATAGGGCCCGGCCACACTGACATAAAGAGCGTTCCCATCTTATTTTGAGGCTAAGCTACACCTCACCAAACCCCCCAGAAGGTTAGTTTATAAACTTAGTTGCCTATGAGAAGCACTGGAGGTAAGCATTGTTATTTCATAAAATCCTCTGTTGATGGAACAAGAAACTTTGTGGGGGATGTAACTTTTTAAACTGTGTTGAGTTGTTCTCTAACCCAAAAACATGTTATGCACTTTTGAGAGATCAGGTTATGGTCCCCCCATTTTGGAAGCTTAAAGTATACAAGATGGCCGCACGGCATTGAAGCTCCGCCAGCCTTTCCAGCTACACTACTAATATCCCCCATTGAAATGGGGCGGATCGCCATGAGATTACCACCATGAGACCTGTGAGCGCTTCTTGAGCCCAGTTATCCTCGCTGCTTGCAGATCGGAGCCTCAGTGATCGCGATCTCCGATGTTCAAGGCGGCGAGAGCGATCCACAAAATGGCGGCAGCGCCGGCTTGGCGCACCCGAGACCCGTGAGTGGAGCGCGAGCCCTGTATCTCCATTGAGCTGTGGCAATGGGGCGGAGAGGCGGTGAGTGCGCTGGGCGCGGGGCTTAATCATCCACCGCTTTCATTGCATTGCCCTGAGCCCGGAGTACGCGACGGTCTGATTGACCGTTCGCGCATCGGAAAGTGAGCATCCCCGTAGCATACTGAGCCCCGCGGGGACAGGGCATGCGTGGTCTTCACAGTTGTGGCCCCCGGGCCATAGTGGGCTCACAGTGCAAGATCTGCAGAGTAATGCCACAGCCCGTGCCCTGCTGCCCCCCCTCCCCCTGTTTCTATCGCTGCCAGCAGCTTGCGTGACCGCCATGCTGATTCTCCATCGCGGCCTTGTCGCCTACACCTAGGGATCTGCGCAGTTTGCTACCCTGTACACGTAGGCCCGGCCTCGCCGTAACTGCTGCCTCCTCTTTCCCTAAGAAACCGTTACGCTCTCCAGCTTGACCTCAACTGCAACCGCTTCCACAGTTGTCGCCTGTACCTGCTAGCCTGCCAGGCTATTGCTCTCCACACTGTCCTTCTGTACTCTCGCCACTCCCCACAGTTACTGGACTTTCTCACGCACCCGGCCTGCACTGCCCACCCTCTGGACGACACATAGCGCTTCCCACCTCCTTGGTCTTCGATCCATTCCGTTGGGTGTGTGCCCTGACACCTGCCTTCCACTTGAGTCCATCCACTTGTTACCTACCAATTGTGCTAGGGAGCTGCATGGGCCGCAAAGACCCGAAGCAGAGGACTCTCCCTTTTGAGAAAGTTGCGGAGACGGCCCCTGAGAACAGTTCCGACATGGCGGAGGGCAGACAAGAAGCGATGCGCCTCGATGACCCCATGGGACAGGTTGGCTTGCTGCTACAAGAGATAAGAGAAGGATTCAAGTCTCTAGATGGTTGGTTTGACACTCTAGACAAGAATCTTGCTGATCTCGGCGCTAAAATTCAGGTGCATGACTGACGCCTTGATGTTGCAGAAGCCCGCATATCCGACATCGAAGACAGCACGGTGCAGTCCCCCAAACGGCTTGAAAGGTTAGAACGTATACTTAAAGACGTGGAAATTAAGAACGAAGACCTGGAGGTGCACAGTCGACGGAACAACGTTCGCATTTTGGGAGTGCCTGAGGCGACCGCCACAGGCCGTATGGACGTCTTTGTTGGACACTTCTGACTGATATGTTTGGGAGGGACTCTTTCACCCCTGGCTTCATGGTGGAGCGCATCCACCGTACGCTGGGCCCCCGACCCAACCCAGGATGCCCACCAAGACCCATCATTGCACGGATCATGTACTTTAGGGACCGAGACACTGTGCCTTTCTTGCGAATGTGGAGACACCACCTGGCAGGGGTCAAAACTGTCACTATATCCGGACTTCACCATCATGGTCCAGGAGGCCCGCCGCAAGTTCAATGGTGCCAAGGCCGCATTCAGGAACCTCGACCTAAAGTATAGCATGCTATATCCAGCACAACTACGCGTGAAGGTCAGCAGCAGGGCCCGCATCTTTGACAACCCCACTGAGTTTCAGGAATTCTGTTGCACATACAAAAACAACACTAAGATGGTCGCAGATAGCACTGGACCTCCTCCCTCACAATGCGTTTCGGAGGCCAGTATGGAACTTTTCTCTGGGACTGGACTTGGCTGATCTTAACCGGATACTTTTCTTTCTACCGACTCCTGAGAACTCTGGGATATTGCATTTCACTACTCACTGTTCCATAGCGCTGGTTGACTGTCGTGGCGTTTCCACCACCAGTTGGTGTACACCATGGTTTTGCTTTCTAGCTTACGAATGTGCCTTTTTTGGGCTTTTTGCATTTTCTTGTTGCCTTGATTGGTACTTTTGACATATTTGGAAATATTGGTTGTGCCTTACTTGTCAGGTTGTAAGGTTGGGTGGTGGGCGGGGGACGATTGCTATTGTTGAATCACGTTTGGTTGCTCATATGTTTGATCACAGTCAAAATCCGCATAGAAATACTGCGCAATACTTTTTTCATCCTAGTTACGACCCCTCCATGACCCAGCTAGGTAGCGTTAGTGGAACCTCCAACCTATTTTTGATGTCATGGAACATGCGGGGCCTTAATGATAACCGCAAAAAGCTCCATGTCTTACATTATTTACTGTGCCACAAAAATGATATTGCCTTTCTGCATGAGATGCACTTGCCCACGTCTGACCCCGCCCGCTTTGCTTTCAGTTGGGGCGCGCACAGATATTTTACTAATTTCAGCAACTACGCTAGGGTCCCATTCAACCCCCGCACGATTATATGTGACAGGGAGGGCAGATATACCATTGTGGTTGGGTCATTGATGGGGCACGTGGTGGCACTGGCGTGCGTATATGGCCTGAACGCTGATTTCCCTGACTTTTTTCATTCTCTGCTCCTTCAGCTCCTAAAACTGGGACCTATGGCTTTTCTAGTAGGAGGGGACTTCAACATTATTCCTGACCTGACCCGGGATAGCACCTCCATTGCTTCTGATTCCAAGCCCCGCGCTCGCTGTGCGCTTATGTACTTATGCGAACAATTATCTCTGCTTGACATATAGCACACACGCAATCCAACCCTCATGAAATACACTCATTACACAGGTTATCACAACACCTGGACCAGAATTGACTATTGGTTGCTGTCCCCAGGCATCTCCAGTTGTTGCCACTCGATTCAGACTCTCCCGAGGACATATTCAGTTCACTCCCCTGTGATACGGTTTCTGAAGGTTCCCCGCCCGAGAGGGTTCGAAAGGCACTGGCGCTTCCCGAGCCGTGCACTACAGGATGACCTGTTTCAACATGAAATTCGGGAAGCAATTGAAGATTACTTTACCATCAATACTAACTCTGTAGACACAATGGCTGTTTTTTGGGAAGGATTCAAAGCATATATACGGGGTGTGTGTATTTCCAAACATGCTGGGGTACACTGTCGCGATTAGAACGCGAGGTAGCTGACTTGGACGCCATCCTGGCACGAACACGCAGCCTAGACACTGAACAGACCCGAGTAGCCCTGCTCGCAGAT
This sequence comes from Triturus cristatus, assembly GCF_964204655.1. NCBI lineage: Eukaryota > Metazoa > Chordata > Amphibia > Caudata > Salamandridae > Triturus > Triturus cristatus. Next base: position 883,851 of record NC_140579.1, read on the forward strand.
TATAGAGACACTGCAGAATGTGAGATTCTTTTCATTGGCCAATATCAAACTGCAAAACAGTATGGAGAGGGCGAGCAGCGGGGGAGGGTGCTAGCACAGATGCTCCGATCCCCATTCAGCAAAGCCTGTGTCACCGAGTTACAGATGTCCACAGGCCAGCTATTTACCGGCGCCACAGAAATTTGCGACAAATTTCTGTCCTACTTTACAACTTTGTACACCTCCAGAATAGGGAACGATCACACTGCCCTGGAATCCTACCTGTCAGAGATAGTGTTAGTCTACCTTGAGAAAGATATGCAGGACTTCCTAGCGGAACCCATCTCCGAAAATGATGTATTGGGGGCCATTGACTACCTACGGTCATCCTCTGCCCCTGGGCTGGACGGGTTCACGGGTGACTTTTACAAGGCCTATAAAGACTTATTGGTGCCACAACTTATAGAGGTATATACCATGGCCCTCGAGAGACAAATCCTACCTCTCACTCTTCACGAAGCGGTCATAATCCTTCTCCCAAAACCTGGCAAAGACCCACAGTTCTGTGGCTCCTGTCGTTATTAAATTTAGACTACAAAATCCTTGCTAAAATTATTGCTGGACATCTATCTCAATTAATGGAATTCATCATCTCCCCTGCCCAATCTGGCTTTGTTCTCCGCCGTTCCACATCATTGAACCTCAGAACTCTCTTTTCCGTACTACACAGGATAAATCTGGAAACACCAGCGGCTGCTATTCTACTTGACATGGAAAAGGCTTTCGATTCTCTGGAGTGGCCCTTTTTCATGTCAATCATCTGCCGTATGGGAATGCCTATAGGTTTCATTGCTACCGCCTCTGGTAAAACGGCATCATACTCTCCCGACCTTTTTCACTGTCGCGGGGCACACGACAAGGCTGCCCGTTGTCGCCCTTTCTATTCATTCTTGCTATGGACCCACTTATTGGTCATTTTCGAGAAAACCATCTTCGGAGAGGCTTGCAATTTAATACAGGCCCCCTGCCAGTCTCACTTTACGCAGACGACACCATCCTCTATGTTCGTGAGCCACGTGTCAAGCTAGATCCCCTCATACGAGAGATACTCCGGTTTGGCCAGCACTCTGGCCTGGGCATCAACTGGCACAAGTCCGTGATTGTTCCTCTAATGCGCAGCACGACCCCCTGGGAACTGGAGTTCCCACTGGAATGGTGTACAGATTTGGTTAAATATTTGGAAATACACATACACTTAGAAACAGAGTTGATTGTGCGCCTCAATTATGGGCAGGCTATCGCCACCCTGGAGACACAAATTGACAGGTGGCTGAAGTTGCAATTATCTATGGCAGGCAGGGTAGCCATAATCAAGATGGTTGTCCTCCCCAAATTCCTATACCTTTTCAACAATATTCCCTTACCCCTTCCAAACAGTTTTTTTTCAACATTCAGATCACACTTGATACGGTTGGTCTGGAGCGATAAACTGGCACGAGTACACTGGTAAGTACTCACTCTTCCTTAAGACAGAGGCGGCTAAGGGTTCCCTGGTCTCCATTTATATTATCTAGTAGCTCAGTGTAGCTATGCTTATGCTTGGTACCACCCAGACGCTAGGATCCCGTCCCTTTAGCCAGAATCCGACCTTGTCCTCCCCGAACAATTGTCTACAGTCCTCTCCAAGGGCCTCCCTAGAGACCCTAACGATATTCAGTCTCAACAACAAGCTGGGTTTGGGAAAGCTACGTGTGTCACAAACACGGCCACTCTATATTCAACAGCCCTACCACTCCCTAATTCACGATGGCTACCAATGTCGGGTGAGCGAGTCGTACAACGCACCTTAACCAAATTCGCCATCGCAAAAACGGATAACTTCTTCCCAGATGTCCACACCTTTGCGGTGAGTGATGACAACGCCACATTCATGGACCGGTTTGTGCTCGGGCAAATTCAATCAGCAATGCGCGCCGCATTACCCAGCTTTCCCCTGGAACCAGAATCGTTTGCCCCATTATCATTAGTTACTGAAAGCGAACTGGGTGTCCACTTCATCTCCAAATTATACAAAGCTTGTGCGAGACTCATCCCGTCAATGATGACAAAATCCGAAGGGACTGGGAAGGGGATTTGGGCAGCCCCATAATCAACGACCAGTGGACTGCCTGCTGCGCAGTCACGAAAGATGTATCCCTCAACAGCAGACACAAACTACTTCACTTTAAGTTCCTGCACAGAGTTTACGTCACACCTGCCAGAGTCCACAGGCTGGACCCTTCCAGACCCCATTGCTGCCGCAAATGCGAGTCCCCCCCAAGCAGACTTCGCACACCTAGCATGGACCTGTCCTCGCTTACAACCATATTGGGGAGCGGTACACAAACCACTGGGCGACATTTTCAACTCACCAATTGACCCCATGCCTGAAATCACTCTCTTGGGCTACGTGGCCAACTTTCCTAAAAAGGTTCAGAAATTTGTGGCTCTTAGTCTTTTATTGGCCAAGAGAGAGGTGGCTATACACTGGGGCTGAAGGACAGTACCTACAGTTCGGAGCTGGTTGGGCAGCTTGGCTTCCTGTAACACGAATAGCGATATGTACTCCACAACAGTTCCGTCTTCGTCACGTCCCAGAGACAAAAGGGATTAATTCAGATCATACCTCACATCGCGACAGCAAGACTCAGTCTCACAGCTACAGCAAGGCATAGTTCCCACCGTGGTTGGTTAATGGGACGCTAACCCGCAACTTGTAGACTGTAATGTCTGTCTCATAGCCTTTTAGAGCGCTCCCTCCTATGAATTTACAGCTCTTATGTACCGGGTTCTCGACTGTGGCAATCACACAATATAATGAGATGTTACACTTTTTAAATCTAAGGACTGCTGAGTAGTAAGCAATATGTTGACCCTGGATGCGTCCACTTGGTAGGTGATATTGGACACTTGGAGATTTATAACTGTGCAAGCTTCTTTATTTTTTTACGTATTACTTACGACTGTGTATACTAATGCATATGATATTGTCTTTGTGACAAAATATTAAATAAAGTTAAAAAAAAAAAGGTATACAAGGAAAATGATAAAACAATTTAAGTTGTCTGCTCTACTGGCCTCAGGAGTAAATGTAGCTCAGCGCATCGTGTTCTGAATCAAATGAGGTTTTCAAATTTGCTTGTATTAATTTATATCCTATCTTTTTAAAAAATGGTTGCTTAATTAGTTCGATCGCTTTTAGGAAGAATGGAACACATGGCTGTTGCTCTAAGAATTCAAATTTTACTGGCATTTTACCTTCTTATTGAAAGGGTTTTATACATTTTTGTAGAGCATCAGCTCCTTAAAACAGAAATAAATAATATAAAGTACGTCTCTTTTATGATACAAAATGTTTGGATAGTATTGAGAAGGAGATTTATCAATTTTTGGAACTTCAAATTAGTTTAAAAAAATTGACCTCTTATCTTCTGGATTCTTCAGATAATCATTAGCTTGAGATGAGGTGATCTCACTTAGAAAATATGTTTTTAGAATTTGGGAACCCTTAAGAAGCAACTTAAGTTGTAGGAGTGTTAATTTGCTTTGTTTCAGATACCTGTGGATGTGTAAGCACCGGCTATTGCTCAGCAAAAGGTCTTAGGGTAGCATTATGTGAAGACAATGCTTTGAAGCAGAAGAATAGTTGGATTAACTTTGTTATGATGCAGCCCATCAACAGTGCCAGAGGAGGACTGGAAAACAGAGAATGTAAAGCACAGAATGACACTGTCATGAGCTCAAATGAGATGAGATGAATAAAGATTTATGGTACGCTCCCTAATCCCTCCCTATTTGCAGCTCGCAGATGAAGCCAGACCTGAGATGGGACACGTACAAACTTTCAATTAACCTGTTGTAACGCTGTTCCAGCGACTTCATCGCTTCTGCAAAGCTAGGGAAGGGACACCTGTAGTGCTGCTGGGCTTAGGAAAGTAAGCTGGAAAGAAGAGTGTATGCATCCATGTGTACATGTGTATGTGTTTGAGTATACATATGCATGTAAGTGGACATGTCTGCATGTGGGTACTTGTAAGAGGTAGTGGTTATGGTAATGAGGACTGGATGATGTTACCAGGTGATGGCTACTGGTGCTACCCTCGCATGGCTTCTTGTAGACATCCTTCATAACAATGTGGTCATCCCTGGCACATCAATGATCCATTTGTGCAACACTGACGGCATTTGTCGCCACTTTCTGGCTATTATTAACATAGTAATGGGCCATCCACGATACATTGCGACATTCAAGCTATTTCTGGCATGATGATAGCTCACCTTTGACACACTGTGGACATTCATGACATTATTCATTCTGGCTCTAGAAAAAGAGGCCAATAGCATAATATGGGCATTTATGATGGAGTTCTGCCAATCTCTGGAATAATGTGGCCCAATCTGTGATATTTTGTGATCATCCTTGACAACATACAGCATATTCCTGCCATAATAGTGGCCAACCAATGCCATATTCTGGGTGTTCCTGGGCCTCGGAATATTCTTCATGTCTCTGTTATAATAGTGGCCGATTGTTGACATAGTGTGAGCTTTATTATTATTATTGATAGGTCATTCTGGCTCTTCCTGGCATCACTGCGGCCCATTCTGAACATATTGTGACCATTCCCGAAAACATTCATGCTATCCTTGACTTAACCGTGGGATAACCCTAGCACATACTGGCAGTGGCTATGCCAGGCATCATGATGGCATATTTAAGACTTATTTTGAGCATACTTGGCAAACATTTTGCTATACCCGGTGTAACTGGGGTACTGCGGACAATCTATAAATCATTCAGGCAATCCCTGGCACAAAAGGGCCCCATCCTAGACATGTTGTTGGCATTCCTGAAGATGCCCTCACTATTCCTGCCATTATACGGACTCATGCTTTCAAATTCTGGGCATGATTGATAACATTCTAGTTATTAATGGCACAACACTGGCTGATACTTGATATGTGTGTTGTTTTTAAATGACATTTTGTTTATCATTTCATTTGCATAGGAGTGGGCTGTGCGTCATATATTGTGGACATTCTTAAAAGAAATGTTGTTTCAGAAATATTGCACCCCTGTACTCTTACACCACTGGGGTTTGATGGAAACCACAGGCCGTCTGCCTGTAAAATGTAATTGGTATAGGTATGGATGTCCACCCCTAAAATTGCCATCATTAATAGCATTCCATAACTAAGATTCAATGCAAATCTTTGACTGGAGGCAGAGATAATGTTTCCTTCATGTACTTTTTTGTGGTCAAAAGAGTGGACACTGTCCCGACCTCTGTATGTAATCTGGTCATTTTTGAGAAATCTACTTTGAAGAGGCACAGTTTATTTACATTTATTCTATCCAGGGTGGATATAGGGTTTTGTTTGCTTTGATCTATTATTATTTGTTTGTAGAGTATTGTTGTTGGCACTCCCAGCCCCTCATTCCATTACATTTGTTTCCTTATCTTCTCTTTGTTTTACCCTTCTCTTGATTTGATCACATGCTAAGAAAAACAATGATCTTTGCTAATATTTACTTATTGCTTTTTCAATTTATAGAAATTCTCCTCGATGACTGTAAAACTACTGTGAACTGTATGTTATGCAGTCTATTTACTTACTGTGTTTGCTCTTTCGTGTTACTGAAACTTATGTTTGTTGTGTCATCTGTCAAATAACAATGACCAAATGGTGGTAGCTTGTTGGGTGGTGGTGTCGTCTTAAGTCACCGCCAACTTACCACTCATAAACTATTTTTTCACTTTCTTAGAACTGTTAGAAAAGCAGGAGAAGAAACCTAGGAGTGTTAAAACTGGTAGATACCTTTGGGGAGTTGGAAAAGGATCTTAGAACCCTACTGAGCTTTATAGGTTTTTAAGCATAGATGAGACAACGCTGTTTAACTGCCTATGCAAGGCATCATTTTCCCACCTTCCTTCCTTGACAATGACCATATTGATGCTTCTATTGCTACAATAGCACCGCCATGGTGGTGGCACCATAGGACATGTCCCAACAGCACCCCGCCGTAGATTAGAATTCAGTGGTCCTGCATGTTCTGATGGTGGTTGTGGAAGACTTATGCTTGATAGTTACAACTAAATCAAAAAAGTGATGGATATGAAATTAGATTCATACACTGCTCAACTTTAGTCATAAAAGAGCTTGTGGCAACCCAGACTACTTGTCATGCCCACTTCAAATCAGAAACTTCCAGAAAGAACGTAAAAGAATCTGTGCCAGCCGGTGAGCACTTCCCCTACTGTCAGGATTCAATTCACGGATGAACTCCCCAAAACATATAGCCGACACTCAGAACCAACGACCTGTTCCAACCGATGTACCGCATAATAATACATCAGTTAGGAACACGGGAAGAATTAGGGGTCGGATAAGACACTGCTTCAGAAAAGCACTGACAGCAGCCTCAGGTCACCTAAGAACCACTGCTTGGCGCTGTTGACATAACATAAAGACAAAGAATAAGCAAACAAGAAACAACAGTCAAGAGCTGTGTGTGATCAACCAAGAAGTGCCTTGAATAACCCCAGCCCTACCAGGATACAGCCTTGGAGATGAAGATGCCAAAGTGTGGAGAAGAGTCCTGCCAAGTTTGAATAATACACACAAGAATTGTAAACAGTTCAGATGGTTGTACATGAAATCAAGACACCATTACACAAATGGAATAAGAGTGCACACAATACAAAATTCTTATGTACAGTACATCCAGTCACACAGGACATAAACGTGATACAAAAATTGTGTGTGTATATATATGTTTAGGATGAATGGTTTTCATATTCAAAGTTTATGTGAAATTAACCTCCATTATACTCACACATTTGAAGCTCAGACATTAGGGGCCTCATTTATGAGCACTTTTGCGACGCTGATACGTCACTTTTTTGACCCAGTAGCGCAATGTGCCCCGGCATATTTACAAGGCCTCCTAAAGCCACTTTACATGGCTTATTAAGGGCTTGTAAATATGTGCCCGTTTCAGGTACAACACCGCGTGAAAGGAGCGTTGCATGGGTGTTGCTGCGGGTGTTCCCACGCAACATCCATGGATTCTGAAGCATTCCCAAATTTAGGAGAAATAATAAACCTGGGAATACGTCAGAATCTAACGCCACCCCGTTGGTGGTGTGAGGGAGGCGCAGCGAGGATAAATGTTTTCATTTCTCCTTTTTTTTCCTTTTCTATTTGTGCTGCATTCTTCAGCACACATAGAAAGAAGAAATCGCCTGTATTGGTTGATTTTGTAGAGGAAGGTGCACCTTCCTGCACACAATCAGCCCCGCAACCCAGGCACCCTTGCACTATGGTGCAAGGAGGTCTGCATTGGCGCATGGCAGTGCGACAGTGAAGGGGAAAAGGACAGGAATGCAAAGTATTTCATAGATATTGCGCATTCCGGCCCTTTTGTTTTGATGTAGGGCAGCGCAGCAAGATTCCTTGCAGCACCGCCCTACGTCAAAACGTCATAGATGAGGCCTTGGTCTTACGCATATTAGTTCAATGGAATGAATGGACAATGGGATGATTCAAATAGAACATAACGATTCTTGGAGGCGAATACATAGCAAAAACAGGAGTAAAAACAATAAAGTGTGTGGAGAACTATGAATCTGCAGGCAAGCTGGTGGCTGAGTCAATTTGTAACAGTGGATATTCAAAGATTTTGTCATGACAACTAATAATAATGTCTGCTATCATGACTCAATATGTTTCTAAGAATGTAAATACACAAAATATTGAAATTGGATTGTAGATTGCACTAACGTTCAAGAAATGTATTAACATCGCTGATTCAATGCTATTCTAATGGAATGATTAGAAACTTGCTGCAGATTATGTATTTGAGCGCGTAGTATAGGTTGAATTCGAAAATGGATACTGACAAACTCCAGTATTGTGATAATGTTAGTGTTCTAGTTGTTAGGGGGTCATGGAAAGTAAGGAAGGACATGAATTCAACGTATAAAAAACATGAGCCACGATGATTCCAGGACAGGCTCAGTTGACGTCACCTTGCCGAAACACGTTGACCATAATTGTCCTTGCATGTGCCCTTGATTTTTTTATTTTGATGGAATAAATTCCTTGAGGAGTTTGCAGCATGGATATATATATATATATATATATATATATATATATATATATATATATATATATATATATATTATCTACTGGCGGTCGCCAGTAGATAGTTATAGTTAGGATCGTGTTTCCATAGGAAATCCGCAACATTCTATTTTGAATAACTTTGGCGCCGATTGACGAATCCACGCGAAATTTTCAAAATAGGTGGGGCGCTCCGCTCCACTCCTTCCCTGAAAGTCTCGAGGGGATTCGTCAAGCGGGGGCTGAGAAAAAGGGGGGTCCCAAAATGCGTTTTCCCCATGCATTTTTCCATAGGACCTTTAGTCCAAGCTACAGCCCGAACGGCTGAACAGAATTACTTGAAATTTGGCAGAGAGGTAGTCCTCAGGTCAGGGATGTGCCTTTTGCAGGTCTGGTGTAAATCTGTTCAGTATTTCCTGAGAAAATAGCAGTTAAATCAATATATATATCTGTAAGTGCGCACCGTGCGCGTACGGTAAGCATACCGTACGCGCACGGTGACGTGCGCGAGCGCAATTCTGATTGCTTGTTAGATGTCAGTAAACATTCGAATCGGCCGAAATCAGGAAGTGTCGGCCGCCATTTTGTCTCTCGCAGTCTGAGGCAATGAAAAACAAAGGGGGAAAACGTGAGAAGGGGGCAGGATGGACAGGTCCTGACCCCCTAGCCTTTGTCAGGGGGTCACTGAAGGTCCCCCAAGGGCGAAATAAAAAATATTTTTTTTGCGACAAATCGCAGGGTGCGTGCACCGTACGCGCACGGCACGAACAGCGCGAAGCGCACCGTGCGCGTACGGTGCGCGCACGGTGAAAAACCTGAAAAAAAATATATATTAATAAATACATAACTTAGCATTTAAAAAAAACGTACAAATTCACTTAAAAAACCATAGGTTTCACACACGTTATAGTTAGGAATTAGCATTTAAAAAACCTTGCAAATTCACTTAAAAAACCATAGGTTTCACACATGTTATAGTTAGCTGGACATTTCACTCATGAAAAACCATTGAAATTCCCCCGTTATAGTTAGTTCAGATAACTATAACTCGCGCGACCGCCACTCTATCACAAGGATGAGGTCATCAGTGATGTCATGAGTGATGCCACTGACCATGTCATGAGTGATGTAATATGTGACGTCATGAGCAGTGGATTGCGGACGTGCGAGTTATAGTTATCTGAACTAACTATAACGGGGGAATTTCAATGGTTTTTCACGAGTGAAATGTCCAGCTAACTATAACATGTGTGAAACCTATGGTTTTTTAAGTGAATAAGAAATATATGTGCCAATACCTTCTTTGATAATATCAAATAATCTAAAAATATAGTATACACATGAATGCTTCCTTTCTCACAAAAAGAAGGTATTGGCACATATATTTCTTGTATGTGTTTATATATATATTCACTGAAAAAACCATAGGTTTCACACATGTTATAGTTAGCGGAAATTTTACTGATAAAAAACCAATGAAATTGCCCCGTTATAGTTAGTGCTGGCAACTATAACTCACGCGACCGCAATCCTCTGCTGATGCTAATACTGTATTTAGACACTTATTTGCCCATGTCTTCTTCCATACATTTTTAGCTATACATATATTACAAATATTTTTTTTTCATAAAGACACATATGTCATCAGCAGAAGATTGCGGTCGCGTGATTTATAGTTGCCAGCACTAACTATAACGGGGCAATTTCATTGGTTTTTTATCAGTAAAATTTCCGCTAACTATAACATGTGTGAAACCTATGGTTTTTTCAGTGAATTTGCAAGGTTTTTTAAATGCTAATTCCTAACTATAACGTGTGTGAAACCTATGGTTTTTTCAGTGAATTTGTACGGTTTTTTAAATGCTAAGTGACTTTACGCCATTCGTGGCGTGCGCGCCCACTTAACGCAGTTCGTTCCGTGCGCGCACGGTGCGCTTCGCGCACCGTGCGCGCACAGTGAGCACGCGGTGCGCTTCGCGCACCCACTTTACGCAGTTAGTGCCGTGCCCACGTTACGCTAGATGGGCCATGTACGCACGATGCGCTTCGCGCACCGTGCGCACATGGAGGACATATTATGCGCTTCTTTGTGATAGGTAATCTGTTGAAATTTTTTGGGAAATTTCTGTGCTCTGATAAGCCATGAACAAATGGTGGCCTTCGGCCACCATTTGCACAAGGGGTGGAGAAAGTGTGAATAGTGTTTTTTTTATTTTTATTTTTTTACCGTACGCTTACGGTAAGCGTACGGTAAGCGTACCCCGCGAAATTGCCGAAAAAATAATAATGCCGTTTTTGCTCTTGGGGGATGTTTGGGGACTCCCTCAACATGACTATGTGAGAGGGAGTTGTCAAAACATCCCCGTAACATGTTTTTGGCCATCATGTTTGATACATAACACTCAGTGCGGTAGACAAAATGGCGGACGCCGCTTCCTGGTTTCTGCCGATTCGAATGTTTACTAAGATCTAAGAGCCAATCAGAATCGCGCTCGCGCACGCCACCGTACGCTTACCGTAAGCGTACGGTAAGCGTACCGTAAGCGGGCTCAGATATATATATTGATTTAAAGGCTATTTTCTCAGAATCTACTGAACAGATTTACACCAAACCTACAAAAGGCACTTCCTTGACCTAGGGACTACCTCTCTGCCAAATTTCTAGTAATTCTGTTCAGCCGTTCGGGCTGTAGCTCGTTCTAAAGGTCCTATGGAAAAATGCATTGGAAAAACGCGTTTTGGGACCCCCCTTTTATCTCAGCCCCCGCTTGACGAATCCCCCCGAGACTTTCAGGGTAGGAGCGGAGCGTAGCGCCCCACCTATTTTGAGAAATTCGCGAGGATTCGTCGACCGGCGCCAAAGTTATTCAAAATAGAATGTTGAGGTTTTCCTATGGAAACGTGGTCCTAACTATAACTACCTACTGGCGACCGCCAGTAGGTAATGTGTATACATATACATATATCTCCATGCTGCAAATTCCTCAAGGAATTCATGAATTTTTTGATAAGCAACTACAGGTAGATAATTGGAAAGATTTTCCTGACTGTGATTCATGATAGGGGATGAATCAGGGAAATTGTAAGTAAGTGCCAGTGTGATTCAGGAGAGCAGATAAATATCCAATGGACTTTCTCAAAATGGCTCCCCGTTATTCCTTATCACCATATATTGCCCCTGGTAGATGAGCCAATGCAGTTAACGAAATAGAGGTCTTTTTAAATTCAGGAACAGGAGAAATAAGGGGGAACAAAGGTGGAGAATAGTTGGAGAATAATGAGGTGTGCCAGTAGAACAGGGAACCAGGAAGGGAAGAAAATAATAAAGTGTGGAGACAAGGCCAGATGATATACTGGTTTAGAAGCGTAGAAAGCTGAAATAGCTGGTGAATGTTGCCAGGCCCCTATACAATCTTGGGGAATCTTTTATAGCACTTCTGTCCTCACTGCCCCGGAAGTACTGCCCCTAAAACAGAATTGAGGATCATGTAAGGTGATATACATAACGAATTACATAATAAACTATTCTCAACAATTATCCAAAATATGGAAAGCAATTTTCAAACATTGGAAACTAAAAAAAACAGGATGTGAAACACATTTAAAGAAAAATACTTGTATTTTATCAATGAGAAAATAGTTTAGAGCTTTACTTAATTAAATCAGATCAGGAATCTTTACATAAACAAAAGATCACAGAACCAAAAAACTCAAATGTACTGTTGAATGAATGGTGGTAATTGTGATTACAAAGAGAAATATTGCAGATCACCAATATGGGCAGTAAAACTAAAGTAAATGATCATGCAAGATGTTGGCTAGTGCACACAGGGATAACAGAACATTCTGGGAAGTTATGTTTGAAGCATCATCATTGCAATATAAGCGTGAAGAACGTTAAATCAACAATTGGCATACATTTCAATCAATATAAGCACAATCCAACACAAACAGATGAATCAAATATTAAGAGGTTTTAAAATCAATAGAGGAGCAGGAGATGCAAGACTGAATGCATCAAAACAAGAGATATTCTGGCTATAAAAATTGAGAACCGTACATCCAAGAGGCATCAATGATGCAGATGAGCTGCCATCTTTTTTGAGACTATAAGAAAAAATTAATAAAGAATAAAAACAATTGAATACATTAACGGAATTGTTTTGAGGAAAGATTTGATTAAGGAGACTGGGCACGAGGTAAACAAAATAGTGAAAATTCCAAAAGCAGGAGGACACCGAATGGATGTACATCACACCATCAGCAGATGGAAAATGCTACTTACCAGTATGTTATTGGCATATAGAGCTGTAGAGTTGTATACTTTACCATATATCGCCATCTGGTGTTCGGCTCAAATGTTTGCAGTTTGTTTTTGTCAAAGAAGTCTTTGTAGTCACCGGATAGGTGACTCCTCCTTATGGTGATAGTACGTATGGGCATCAACTCTATCTTCAGACTGTTTTTCGCCATAAAGGGTGATGATGGAGATAGGAAGAAAATAGAAAAGGATGTCCATGTGATGTATCTAAGTAAGATAAGATAATACTGCAAAAGATAAAGGTACCCAGGGAGCTGGCTGGGCCTATACAACTCTACAGCTCTACATGCCAAGAACAGATGCATACTGGTAAGTAGCATTTTCCGTTCGAGGCATATGAGCTGTAGATTGTATACTTTAGCATAGACTATAAAGCAGTTTTCTCCCTAGCGGTGGCAACCTGCATCCGTTGCAGTAGTGTGAAAAAGTGTTCTTAATACAGCCTGGCCCACAGTAGCTTGTTGCTTTGCTTGCACATCTACACAATAGTGTTTAGTGAAAGTATGTGGCGAAGACCAAGTTGCTGCTTTGCAGATGTCATCTAGAGGAATGTTCCCTAAGAATGCAATAGAAGCCCCTAGTTTGCGTGTGGAATGAGCTCTAGGGGGAATAGTTAATGTGAGTTTAGCCTTGAGATAGCATATTTGGATGCATTTAACAATACACCTTGCAATTCCTGTTTTTGAAATGGGATGGTTGAGGGAAAAAGCCTGGAAGTTCAACCGACTGATTAAGGCGAAAGGCAGATACCACTTTAGGTAGAAATTTTGGGTTAGGCCTAAGAACCACTTTACTATGGTGTATTTGTAGAAATGGTCCTTGTATGGTTAATGCTTGGAGTTCAATAACTCTTCTGAGTGATGTGATGGCTACCAGGAAGGCTACTTTCCAAGTAAGGAATTGTAACTCGATTTTGTGCAGAGTTTCAAATGGGGGACCCATAAGTCTGGTGAGGACAATGTTGAGATTCCATATCGGAGAAGGTGGAACTCTAGGTGGAATTATTCTTTTAAGTCCTTCCATAAACGCTTTGATAGCGGGTACGTCAAAAAAATTACAAATAGTGACTGTTTTGGAGGTAAGCAGCAAGATGTAACCATATAGATGTATATGCTAGGTTACATTGTTGTAGATGTAAAAGATAACAGATAATATTTTGGATGGAAGCATCTAGCGGATCGAATTTGTTACTTGTACAATAAATGGCAAATCGCTTCAGCTTTCCTGCATAGCATGCTCTAGTCGTAGGACGTCTAGCCTCCTTAATGATGTTCATGCAGTCTGGTGAGAGATTAAGGTAGCCAAACTCTAGGACTTCAGGAGCCAGATCGCAATATTGAGTTGATTGGGATCTGGGTGCCTTATCTCTCCATGGTTCTGAGTGAGGAATTTGGGAGAGAGGTGGAGCTTTTGATGAGGCACTACTGAAAGTTCCAACAGAGTTGTGAACCATGGTTGGCGTGCCCATGTTGGAGCAACTAGGATCATTGTGAGGGAGTGTTGTTTGAGCTTACGAACCAGTAACGGAATAAGGTGGAAAAGCGTATGCAAATCTGCCTGACCAGTTCATCCATAGTGCATCGTCTTTGGACAATGGGTGAGGATATCTGGAGGCGAAGCTTGGGCATTTTGTGTTTTGGCGTGTGCCGAACAGATTTATGTCTGGATGACCCCACATGTGAAAGAATGGAAGAAGAACTTGAGGATAAAGTTCCTATTCGTGGATCTGATGTGTTTGATGACGGAGTAGATTGGCAATCTGATTGTGTTTTGCGAGCAGGTAAGTGTTTTGAGGAATGGCCCATCTCCATATGCTTTGCGCTAGTTGTGAGAGCTGAAGAGAGCGTATCCCCCCTGATTTTGTATGTAATACATTGCTGTCATGTTGTCTGACGGATCAAGACAGCTTTGCCCAGCAGCAAAAGTTGAAAAGACTTTATTACTAGAAAGATTGCCAGTAACTCCAGGTGATTTATGTGGAGTTGTTTTTGTTGATGGGTCCATATAACCTAAATGGTTTAGTTTTGGAGTTGAGCTCCCCATCCAGTGAGCAATGCGTCTGTGGTTAGCACTATTTGTGGAACCGGGTCGAGGAACGACCGCCCTTTGGATAGGTTTTGTGTGTTCCACCACTGCAGAGAGCGATGGGTGCGGCTGTCCACCAACATCAGATCTGTTAACTGGCCTTGAGCTTGGTTCAACTTGTAGGGGACGCATTTGAAGTCTTGCATAAGGAACGATGAGGATGCAAGAGGCCATCATACCTATTAGCTGCATGAACACTCGAGCTGGAAGGGAGTGCTGAGGTTGGAATTTTGATATGAGAGCTTGCATGCTGGCTATCCTGACTGGATTGGGGTATGCAAGGGCTTTTGAGGTATCTATTGTGGCACCTAGATGCTGAATAATGTGAGACGGTTGAAGGTGTGACTCAGGTAGATTTATTGTGAATCCCAAGTCGTGGAGAAGCTGGATTGTTCTGTGTGTATTGTTTACACATTGTGTGTGTGGCTTGGCTTTTATGAGCCAGACAACAAGATATGGAAACACGTGAATGTGTTATCGGTCCACTACAAACCGTAAAAAATGTCTGTGAACGGGGAGAATGGGAATATGAAATTGGGCGTCCTTGAGGTCTAGAGTGGCAAGGAAATCGCCCTGTTGGAGCAGTGGGAGCACCTGTTGGAGAGTGACCATGTGGAAGTGGTCTGACTGTATGCAGAGATTTAACGGTCGGAGGTCTAGTATTGGTCTGAGAGCACCGTCTTTCTTTGAGATTAGAAAGTAAAGAGAGTAAATCCCTGTTCCTTGATGAGGTAAGGGAACTGGTTCTATTGTCTGTTTTTGTAATAAGGAGAGAATCTCTTGTTTTAACAGTGTCAGATGTTCTGGGGACATCGGGCGTTGTTTGGGGGTATCAATGGGGGAGTTGAAGTGAGTTCCAGGCAGTAACCATACTGGATAATTTGTCTTACCTACTTGTCTGTGGTTATGGCGTTCCAGACAGGTAGGAACTGTGATAGTTTTCCCCCGACTGGAGTGGAATGGTCGGGGGGAAGTCACTGTTTTGTAGTAGGAGAGGTGCAGGTGTTATTACCGCAGCCTCTACCCTTGTTGTTGTTGCCTCTATAACCTCCTCTGAAATAGCCTCTGCTAGGAGAGGTTTGAGCAGTGTTTTTGTAGGTGGATGTAGTGTTGTCCATCCCAATAGATTTAGAGGCGCACCTATAAAAGACGCGACGCAAGGAACCTCTACTGGTTGTTGCCTGTAGGGCTCCCATGGACTTAGCAGTTTCTGAGTCCTTCTTCATTTTCTCCAAAGATGTGTCTAAAGTGGGTCCAAATAAGTGTTCTTGATCAAAGGGTTGATTACGAATTGTGGACTGCACCTCTTGTATAAACCCAGATATGTGCAGCCATGCGTGTCTGTGTAGTAGAACGCTTGTGTTAACTGCATGGGACGCTGTGTCGGCTGCATCAAGAGCACACTTTATGTGTTTGTGATTAATTTTCCCTCTTGTATGAGGTCATTAGCCTTAGCCTTATACTGATCGGGAAGATGTTGTATGAGCTTTTTAAGTTCATCGTAATGAGCCCTAGCATACCTGGCCAGTAAAGCTTGGGTATTGACAATGCGCCAGTGATTTGCTGCTTGTGAGGCAATGCGTTCGCCAGATGCGTCTAATAATTTAGACTCCTTATCTGGAGGTGGGGCATCCCCTGATGTTTGGGAATTTAAACGTTTACGTGCATTTGACACCACCAATGAATCTAGAGGGAGCTGTGCTTTAATATAAGCTGGATCGTTGGGAGCTGGCTTGTACTTTTTCTTGAACCTGGAGTTGACAACTCTAGCCCTAACGAGATCTTTAAAAATGTCAGGTGCATGTTTGATGATACCCTTTAACGTAGGTAGAGTGCTTGTTGATTTTTGTGACTGTGTGAAAGTCTCCAACAAAAAATCTTCTTCCCGTGGGTATGAATGTAATTCGACCCCATGATATTGTGCAGCTCTGTTCATGAGCTGTGCAAAACCTATGTTGTCATCTGGGGGGATGGCCTAGATGGGTAGGAGTCTGGATCGGGGAGATTTGAGGCGTCTGGTGGATTATCATAATTTTCCCAAGGATCAGGTGGAGGGAGAGTAGTGTCATCATCATTATCCTCTTGTGGGATTTCATCCCCCCCACTCCCACACTCAAGGTGATCATCATCACCATCTTGTGGTGTAGGCGAATATGGAAGCACTGGAGAGTGTGCTGGAGAAAGTGGTAAAGTGGTGTAGTGGGGATATTTGGAGGAGAGAAAGGCCTGGCTGGAGACGTTCCCATGTCTCTCTTCTTTAAGGGTATTTTGGGTTCTGCTGGGGAGTTCAAAGGTCTCTTTTTTTATAGAATTGTTTTGATTTTACCAGTTTTAGGATCAATATGAAGTTTTTTTTTGTTTAGGGTCCACTGGATCTGGTTGAAATAGGTCTTCTAATCCAGTATCCTTGTTCGGCACCGATGATTTTGGTTGTTTTGGCCTTGATTCCGAAGCTTTAAGAGGAATTTTAGTGTACTTTTGCTTTGGAGGAGCTGAGGAGTCCGAGGCCTTTTTTGGCTCCGAGGATTTATGGTCTTTTTTGGGCTCTGAGGATTTTTGGGGCTCTGAGGATTTGTTGAGTTTTTTCGGCTCCGAAGATTTGCTCTTTTTCGGCTCTGAAGATTTGTGGCCTGGTTGCGGCTTCAAGGGTTTATTCGGATGGTATTTCGGTGCCGAATGTTTGGGTTTAGGTACCGAGAATGATAGTTCGGTACCGATACGTGGCTGGCTCGGTCCTGAGTCGTCTGAAGGCTTGTCTTTGAACTTCGCAGCCGAGCCTGAAGGCGGGGCATCAGAAGTTCTGTCAAGGTGTCGACCTGAGCCGGAAGGTGACGGTGTTACCGGAGCCTTATGTTTTTGAGAAGAGCAAGGGGTGTCGATGTCGGTACTCATGGTTCGTTGCCCTGGAGTAACCATCTGATATTTGGCCTCTGATTCGTCGGTCTCGGAGACGCTGATGTCCTCATTTTGTGGTTCTTGTTCCTCTGGAGCATCAGGGCCTGCATCGAAGATGTCGTCCAGCACCGAGGTAGTGGATCGAGACATTATGTGACGTAGAGCCCGGTGATAACGTATGGTTCTCTTCGATATGAATGAAGCGCAGGCCGGGCAATCTTTGTCCTCGTGTTCTGGAGAGAGGCAAAGGTTACAGACCTCGTGGACATCAGTGTGTGGGAACTTGGCACCACACAGGGGGCATTATTTGAATGGAGTTCTTTACATTAGCTGTAGGGCCTGATGGCGCGGATAGGCCCAATGGCCCGCCTCGACGACTGTAATCGAAGGTGTTGAAATTTGTGTTGGATCCGCGTCAAGGAGCACGATCAAAAACAATACTGTCGAGCGGTAAAGGATTGCGCGTCGAAGGGGAATCGAATACAATACCGCCCCGAAGCGCAGCCGTTTATATCCAAACCTGATGGCGGAAAAAACAATCTTAAGATGGAGTCGATGCCCATGCGCACAATCACCATAAGGAGGAGTCACCTATCCTGTGACTACAAAGACCTCTTCGACAAAAACAAACTGCAAACATCCGAGTCCAACACCAGATGGCGATCTATGCTCAAGTATACAATCTACAGCTCATATGCCTCGAACATCTATTTCTGAAGAAGAAAAGTGAATCAATCAAATATTAGTTGTGTATTTTGTTTTCCATTACAATGTTTGGGATTTATCTATTGAGGAAGTGGTACATATCCCAAAAAGCAACAAGATGTCTAATTTTGTCTAAAATAAGATTTTTTTTATACAATTAATCAAAAAATCCTTTAAAAATAATTGAATAAAAGTATAGAAAGGAAAAGAAAAAGAGTGTAATGTAATCTAAATGTGTGATGTTTCTATAGAGGGTAGCAATTTCATATGGGGACTCATGGGTGTAGTGCAAGTTAGCTGCACCACTGTGTCTCGGGGAGGAGAGCTTGAACTGTATACCTCTGGACCTGCGGGTGGATTCAAAGAAAGAAAACACTTTTCTAAGTTTAGGGGAGGAGGAGCATTGAAGGAGCTGCACACCTCTGATGGCAATGTGAAAATGGAGGGAACCTCACAGATGTGGCCCAGGTCGTGTGGATAATCCAAGGAGTGTTGCGCTCCTCAGACCAGGCACGGGGGATGGGAGTAGCTGTTCCTCAGAGGCCTAGGACTGAAGGTGGATTGAAGGAGGTGTACAATCCAGCCCACAGGTTCTGACCTGTAAGGGAGGATGAAAAGAGCAGCATAACTTGAAGGGCTGCTCAAAGACGAAAGGACGGAGCTGCATGTCGTTTTCACGCAGCTCGTGATATAATGTGCGGAGACCTCATATATTTAGAGAAGGGATAAGGGATGGTAGAAAGATTGGTGCACCTGTTGCCAGGTCTGGCTGATGACACAGAAATGGCATAGAGGCAGCTCTTGGATGGAGCAAGCTAGCCAGACACCACTAGCCTACAGCTGGCACAGGATTGAGGAAGTTGCAACCCTGTGTTGTAGGGCTGGGGGACATTCATGCCTCTGCTCCTGGCTGGGGAAGATAGACTCATTTATACACCTCTAGTTCAGGACTGATGAAAGCTCACAGTGGATTTCATTCTGTGTCCATGGGTTGCACCGCCTCTTCCACTACTTCAAGCTCCAGGGACGTGATGGTTTTCGTCAGCACTGCGGTGGTCCCCTTCCGGTAACGGTAAGACCCAAGCCTGGGAAAACAACAGGTTCAGAGGGCTTGAGTTAGACACTTGTGATAACTTGACATCGATCCATGGAGCACAGAAACACATTGTTATGACGGTGGAGACAGGATTCCTTAAAATGGAGCAATTGTAGGGGTCACAGGTACAAACACCATCTAAAAAGATCCAACAAACCGCTTATCCAGACACATTATTTCTCATGTGGTCTCAATCAGAGTTCTACTGTTTTGCTCTGCCAGACAAGGGGGAAGCACAGCTTCACATTGGAGACACATTGCACTGCTAACTACATACTGGGGTAACATTTCCTGCAGCAGAATTCACAGGAAGAATTCACAATTATAACCCTTTAAGAAAAGACCAGCTACAAGTTGCCAAGAGTCTATTAGGGATATGCATGAGTAAAGATGCTCAGGAGCAGAACTGTTTCAGGCTCACCTGTGTCCGCTCTGGCCTGGGCTGTCATACCCACGCAGAGACTCCGTGCCCTCCTTGGTGATGATGCACAAGTCCACATTGCTCCCGGATCCCAAGTCACATGTGATTCCAGCAGTAATGGCCTCCCGCACCAGCTGTTTGGCATCCTCACGCTGTGAGCGATGAAGTGGACCGAAAAATGGCAAAAGGGAAGAAAAGGCAATAGAAGTAGTGAAATTGGATGTCACTTCTATGTGATCCTGTATACCCGTGGGGAGTCTGAAGGCAAAGCAATAAGCAAGAGAAGTACAACTCCAGGAACACACATTAGGAAAAGAGATGCAGAGTTGTACGGCGGAGAGACGCGTTCTAGGAATAATCTACTATCACACACATGCTGGAGGGACAGCTTCGTATTCCAGACAATAGTATTGTAGATCAACATTCACTCACTTACCTTCTGCTGGGACAGCCCGGCTTATACTCAAAGAAATCACATGGTGTGGAGGGAAGAGAAGCCAAACATCCTACACATAGGCACTAGGCCTCTCATTGTCCCATCAATCCCAGCCCGCAGCAGACATAGCAAAGCGGATTCCCACAACCACATCTGGCAATCTGCAATCATCAGGCATTCACCTTGGCTATTTACAAGAGCTCTGCTGGGGGCTGGTTCATCAGATAGTGCTGGGAGTAAGTGACACATGCTTCTGGTTTTTTGGTGGTTTGAGAAGGGAGTGACATCTGCCCAGTTCATGATCTTACTTAGCAGTGATGAGTACAGTTGTTCTTCGCTTCTAAATTCTACACCACAGACGTTACCCCTGCAATCACCCTGGCCCTTAGCCTCCCACTCCATTCCAACTTTGTGCCGCATGGCCTGTCTACGAGGGGATAGCATGCACGGTGTCTCTTCTGCTGCACTTGCTAGTCCTGCCGGCACATGACTTCCACTAGATAAACACAATATACAATTATACAGCGCGCTATTACCACTAAAAGTGTCCTGAAGCTAATGGAGGAAGCAGTGCACAGAATCAGGAATGCAAAAAAACTTAGGATCATTATCAGGAGACCTGATGATGAGATCCTGGCTTTATGATACCCGCAGCCAGTGGCCGGAAAGTCAATATTTCTGCATTCAGAATGGAGTTTATGGACTTTTGGAATACAGTTGAGCCTGAGAGCATCGGGTGTGGAATGGTTGATACATGACCTGTTTTTTTTGGTTTTTTCAAAATATGTTTGGGATCTAAACCATGACAAGCCCCATAACAGAGGCAGAGGATCACAGACGCCGACCACTTCCGAAGGAAACCAGGGCAAAGAGCGGGGACCAGAAGAGACAGCGGCAGGGCAGAGGAGGCTGAGGAGAGATGCACGTTCAAGCTCAGACATAAAAATGGACTGTACCATGGCACTGTGGGGGTCCTTTGGAAGAAAAAGAATAATACTTTGGATGACCTGAAGATGAAAGAATATGCTGGGTGCAAAATGGCAGAGTGGGATTAAAGCAAGCTCCCATGTTTTTGGCAGAGTGAGTATGGGAGGGTAGAGTACTCCGCCTCAGGTGGTCATAAAGCAGCTGACCATGCACTGGGGGCGGCAATAATTATAAGTCTTATCAATGTTGAGTATGAGCCACAATATGCAAGACAAAGCAGAAGAATAATATGGGACACAATAGCTGCCGAGATATCCAGGAGGATCTAGGAAGCCAGGACTCCCCGATCCACTGCAAGTTTAAGATTATCAGTGACATACATGAAAGCAGATTCAGTGACATACATGAAAGCAGATTCAGTGACATACATGAAAGCAGATTCAGTGACATATAGGAATGTAGATTCAGTGACATACAGAAAAGTAGAATCAGTGACTTACAGTAAAGCAGGTTCAGTGACATACACGAAAGGAAAGTAGATTCAGTGACGTACAGGAAAGCTTATTCAGTGACATACAGGAAAGCTGATTCAGTGACATACAGGAAAGCAGATTCAGTGACACAGGAAAGTAGATTCAGTGACACAGGAAAGTAGATTCAGTGACACAGGAAAGCAGATTCAGTGACAAACAGTAAAGCAGCTTCAGTGCTATGAAATGGTCTTAAACCAGACTAATTAGAGTCCAGGAAAGATTTGAATTCAACAAAAAAGAAACCTGAGCATGAATGTGCTGTTCTAGTGCTTTGGATGGCAAAAGGAGCAAAGATATGAGTGAAAATTGCTCATGACAACCGGGTTGGAAGAAAGTTTTTTGAACAACAAAACTATGACGTGTCTTTTCAAATTGCAAGTCCGTAGTCGGAATTCAACTCATGGCTATGCAACTAATACAAAGTTGTTAGAAGTGACATAATATTGGTATTACAGGTGATTTCTGACTTCAGCATGCATCTGTTATTGCAATAATCTTAAAGTGAGATTAGCATATATTATATAGCGTCACATTGTATTATATTATAATATAAAATATTTATACACTGCACGTCTCAAAGTGAATTTTGTAAATAAAAAGTGTTATTAGTAACTTAATAGTGTCCATTTTGTTAGCTTCTGAAAGATCTAAAGCTTAGTTAACCTTCCAGGACTGAAAACTGGTGACCTGTAGGCTTTACAAAGATCTCTACACCAGAGGCCGTATTACCACAGGCGTGTGCCACCGCTTTGTGTGTCCCTGGGGCACTTTGGCATTACAGAAGGGCCCGCAGCCCCCTCTGTAATACTGATAGCGCTGGTGTATTACCACATATGTGCAGCACAATCATCACCCCTCCTTCTGTGCACTGGGTGATAAAGCGACATTAGTGAAAACCATTGCTACATGGGGAGAAACTCTCACCTCCATGTTGGGCTTGAAACGATCTTCCAATACAGCGATGGCAGCATCTGATCCGGAACCTGTGGCCGCAAGATGAGAACGGATTAGAACCAGCATCTAGTGACAAGTCACCCCTCATCATCTAGCGACAGCTCCAGAGGTAGAGTATGTATGTCTGATCTGTCTACATTTATGAATTTGTGGTCTATCAAACGGTGTATCTGCCAGTCTCTGTGTCTGCTCATCTCTCCATCCATGGCCGTGTGTGTTTGTCTGCCTCTCGGTCGGTCATTCGCTCTCTTATACACGTCCATCCATTAGTGAGCATTAATCTATCTATAAGTCTCTACAGGTACTATGTCTACTTGTGTCATAGTCATAATGGCATTCTCTCCACCATGGTGCACTGTCCATTACTCAAACACCTCAGTCATGCTTACAGTACAGGAAAGAAAGTCTTACCCATGGCAACGAAGGGAAGCGTGTCGGTGGATCCATGGGGGTAGATGGTGTACAGGTGGGATCCCTTGCAATCCACGCCGCCCACAATTATAGATGCGCCAATATGGCCCTGGTACCTGTGGCAGAGTAGGGCAGTCATATGCACAGAAGTAAGAACATGCATGACCTTAATCGCTTCTCGACCTGTGCTAAAGCACCATTGCACACGGAATACGCAGCCACTTGGATCTAAACGGAGGACGCGGTGACCAAGAGCATGCCTGCCTCAGCTCCCAGTGCTGGGTTGTACGGCGCCAACATACAACGACTAGACGAACATCTTCAGGGAGGGGGGGGGGGGAGAAATGAGAAGACGGGGTGGTCATTACCAAGCATTCCTTAAATCTCAGAACAGGGACGTGTGAGGTCAGTAGTTACTGGCAGTATCTACTTTGGCGTCTGTCATTTACTACCAGCGCCCGGGGCTGCTGTTTTTGCCCGTTGTACACTTGACTCTCCATAGGCAGTAAGGGCAAGCAGTCAAAGCTGTCTCTAGGAGGCAACAGCAACACAAGCAATTTCACAGAAATAAATTCAAAGTCTAGTCTGGTCTTTTTTTAAGAGGAATGCCAAGAATACTTCTAGGTGGGCCCAACACATGCCACATTTTCAAAAAAACTTAAAACTATGGGCAGAGATTTACATCACCAAACCTACTTTTACTGTTTTTTATAGTAGATATTCCCAATCATGTGGCTGGACAGCTCAGCCATATGCAGGGATCTAGTGAGAATGTCTTGCGGCATTTCCGACAGGCTACTAGTCTCTGTGCGGAAACTATATAGCACAGAATTCCTAGAGGGAATGGAGCCCTCAGTGCAAAATCACTTTTTTTTAAACTTATTTTCACTGCAAAAAGCCCTTTATCTTCACCTCCATCAAATGTGGGAGTAATACGTCCCCCTTCTCATCCTGGAAGGGGAATTACTTCAGCCTTTCCAGCCACTTTACCTACACAATAAACCTATGATTCATAAGTTCATATAGCCAGGGTGGCGAAATAACCTCTATTCTTTTGAATACCATAATGTTCTCGGAGGCGCGATCAACATATACTATGGCCAAGACCAAAGAACATTTTTCAAAGTATCAGAATCTATTGGACAAACATATTAAAAATATACGTAAAAATCCCTAACACGACTGAAACACGTCACCGTTCCACACAGATCAAGAAAAGTAATTTTGAGGTAATTTAGTCAATTCTTAAAGTAGCCCTGTGGTACTGTATATGAAAAGAAACATTATCTCATTTTCATAACAGCCACAGAAGAGAAGATTTGCTGCAAATTACATTCGAGCTGGTTTTTTGGCTATGCTATAACTTTTTGAAGTCTTCATCGGGGGAAGGAGTGATCTTTGTCTGCAATCCTCTATCCTAGACTGCAGATAATTCTATATGCAAATATCAATGAAAGGGATAACTGCTGATAGCAATTAATGGAAGAATTAACATTATTATACACCATCTATTTTGTTTTATCAATTGCAGTAGATAAGGTAATGACCTCATAGATGTTTAAGAATACTTGGTTGCAGGAATCATGTCAAACAGCATTCATAGCTGAAATGATCTTAAATCGATGAAGACAGCTATAAATACTCTTTCCAGAATCAATTTCACACGTTAGTAGTATGGGCTTTTTCAGTTTGAATAACCGTTAAAGGCGTCCTGTAATTTGGCACCAATGACTGACACCAGTCAGATGTCGCGCAAGCCATGTTGTGGTATAAACATCAAGAAAGTTCTCTGTGGTTTTTACAAGTACCTTACTTAGCTTTGCATCAAGCCGACACTTAACTTTTAACTTCTCACACCCCCGCCTCCCTCTCATAGACCCTTCTTGCCCCTTAATTCCAACCTTTTTCCTCTCAATCCCTTGCTTTGCGTCTCAGTTCCTCCTACTCTAATCTAGGCCATTCCTTCCATCCCTCTCATATTTATTCCTTTTCTCCGCGTCTCTCTTCTCCCTCCGTAATTCCACGTGTTCCCTCTCTGTAAGAGGGTGTCCCGGTGAACTGAAGAAACTGAGCCTTCAAGTAAGTATTCAAGTTATTACTGTTACAGAGACCCACGACAGCTCCAGTTGCAGACAAGCAAAGAATGACACAAACTCAACAGGAGTTCTAGATCTAAGAGCGCAGTGACCTAATACATTCTTATTACATCACACTTGATATACAAATAACTTTATTGATACAAGAAAATACCACAAAACATAAGCATAAGAAATACAGCTCTCCACACTCTCTGATGTTCCTTCCCTCCTCGTTCACTTATTTTCTATTTGCTATCCTATCTTTCCCTCTGTAATATGTGGAAGGGAATTTCTTATGTAAGTAGGGGCATAAGTGTTATTTAATGTTTGTTGCTTTAAGGAATGTAGAGTATAGAATTCTTACTAGGTCACGCCATAGCACAACAGGTTAATTATTTAGGACACAACATTTCTGGTGATGGTATCAGACCCAAAGGATCATTGTTAAAGGTATACATGAAGCGGCAGTTCCAGGTGACAAAGATTCCCTTAGGGCGTTTTTAGGCCTGAGTGAGTACTACGCACGTTTTGTGCAAGGTTATGCAGTAGTTGTGCAGCCTTTAAGGAATCTCTTGAAAAAAATGAGAAATTCATATGGTCCAAGGATTGTCAGGAGGCGTTTGAGGCTGTAAAAAAATGAATCACTTCTGCTTCTGCAATTAAGCCATTTAAGTATGGGGCGAAGTGCATAATTACAGTTGATGCCAGTGGAAGAGGTCTAGGGGCAGTCCTCAGTCAAATGGTTAATGGTCAGGAATGTACCATTGCATTTGCCTCACGTACCTTGAATATGGCTGAGAAAAACTATAGTACAATCGAAAGGGAAGCATTAGCGTGCTCTTGGGCCTCTGAAAAATGTAAAATGTACATTTGGGGGAGCAAATTTGAATTGCATACGGATCATAAACCCTTAATATACATGTTGGGAGATAGTTGTTCGAATAAAGCTTCATCTAGACTGATTAGATTGTTGGCTAGGTTACAGGAATTCAACTTTGACATAAAATACATTCCCGGTGGGAAAAATGTTAGAGCGGACTGTTTATCACGCCTACCTGTTGAATGTGATGATGTGGTGGATGTCAAGGATAAAAAATGGGAAGGATTGGAGTACGTGTTTACTATTGGAGATATAAATGAACAATTTCGGATTTCTGAGAAAGAATGGGTTGAGAATTGTGACAAAGATGAGTGTATGACTCAAGTAAAGAAATTTTTAATTGATGGTTGGCCCAATGAAAGATCTATGTCAATGGAGTTGAGATGTTTTCATCAGGTTGCTTCCGAAATGTCGATTGTTAATGATATCTTGGTTCGACAAGATTTGTTTGTCCCTCCCAGTGTTTTACGTCCAAAAATTATTGCTTTGGCACATGAAGGACATTTAGGTATTTCGGCAACGTCAAAGAAAATTAAACAAATTTATTGGTGGGCAGGTATTGATGGGCAGGTTAGAAGATTTGTTGATTCTTGCACGAAATGCTTGTGTTCAGACAAGCATTGGAAGACCTCTACGGTTCCTTTATGTCCGGTTACTTGGCCCAACAATGCTTGGGAAAAAATTGGGTTAGATTTTTCGGGCCCCATTAACATGGTGGGTTGTGATAAAAGGTTTTTGATTGTGGCTATTGATTATTTTTCAAAATGGTTGTACTTTTCTTTTGTTAAGTCTGCTGATTCTGTGTCTGTCATAACATTTTTGAAACATCTGTTTTATATAGAAGGGAGAGTTAAGGAGATTGTTACGGATAATGGCTCCCATTTTATTTCTGAGTTGTTCACCAATTTTCTGGATAAAAATGATGTAAAACACATAAGGGTACCTTTATATAGTCCCTCTTCCAATGGCTTAGTTGAAAGGGCAAATAGATTAATTAAGGAAGGTGTTCAAACGACAATTGCTAATAACCTTGATGTCAGAGATTACTTACAGTTCAAGGTGTGGAATTATAATATTACACCACAGAGTACAACAGATGTGGCTCCTTTTATTTTGTTGAGAGGAAGGAAACCTATTACTGCCATTAGCCCAAATTGGTTATTGGATAAAGTGGAACGTTATCAAAAAGTAGACTTACAAAGTCTCAGAGAACATGTCCGTGAAAAACAAGATTGTTATAAAAAGAACTATGATTCCAGGATGCATGTTAAAGAAGGAACTTTGAGTGTGGGAGATTGGGTCCTTATCAAAAAACCGTATAGGGTTCGTAAGGGGCAGTCAAAATTCTCTGAACCTGTAAAAGTTGTAAGGATGAACAGGACAGCAGTTCTATTGCAGGATAGGGGGTGGTGGAATTGCAATGCTTTAGTCAAAATAACTCCTAAGCAAGCTGGCATCATTTATGAAAGGGTGAAGGCACATGGTAGCAACGTATGACAGGATTGGTTTGACTTAGATGCTCATACATGTGCGGGCCGCAGTAGGGATTTGCATGAGCATTTGAATCAAGGAGATGGTATGGGGAGCAGTGACGATACAGTTGTTCCTTCTCCGCCATCTAGTTTCCAGTCTACAGGTGGTGGAGATGCTTCAGTCAGGAGTAGTTCTAGAATGAGATCTGCTCCTATTCATTCAAGGGACTTTGTATATTATTAATGATTTGTAAATATGTATATTTCCTCTGTTTGATTTTCCTTTATCAATTTTAGAGTCAATGTATTTTGTGTGCATTTTTATTGTATATTTGTATATATATATTTTGTGTTATTGCTTCAATTTCTCATTTGATTTATGGAAAGGGGGATGTGTAATATGTGGAAGTGAATTTCTTATGTAAGTAGGGGTATAAGTGTTATTTAATGTTTGTTGCTTTAAGGAATGTAGAGTATAGAATTCTTACTAGGTCATGAGAGAATGTTTGGGTTTGATTGTACAACAGACTGGGGCACTGGAAGAAGAAGGTCGTGGGTCTTGTCATGAATAAACTTAAACTTTCTTCAAAGAGATAATTCTCCTGATTTCATTGGATGCGCGATTACTACACCCTCGTATCTATTCCCACACTCCTTACATTTCCTCACACTCTCCCTCTGAACCCTTGCTTCGCTTTTCTATTCCCCCAGGGCGCCTCGAAGCAGCTGTGATGCTAGAAAAGCGACATAACTTGTAATAGCAGATTAGACTGCGAAAGACTGTAGAATCTGTATGATTTCGCTGAATAATATATTTCACTGGACTCAAGGGCCCGGGCCTGCCCTGGCACCCACCTGAACAGCATCTGTTTCAGCATCCTGTTGACGGTCACCACGCGGGGGGTGCGGCCGGTGGAGAGGGCGTGCAGCAGCATGTTGGAGGATATGAGCTGTGTGGTCACCTCTGCGTCGGCCGCCACGCCGGCTCCGCAGCAGCTGTGCGGGGGGGGGGGGGGGGGGGGGTGCAAGAAAACAGGAGTCAGCGCACAGTGTCGGGTATCAGAAACTTACCTCAAAACACCCTCCCTGGATGCGGGCCTCTGCTGCACTGACATCTCCCAGTATGGGGCCACACTGTTTGAGAGGTCATATTTGTTGCATAAAATAGCCGGCAGGTGGCGGTGTTGCACAAGAAATTAAATTTTACAATTAATATCTTTGTAAACAAACGCACTTAGTGCGCCTTTCACATTCTAGGCCCCGTAGTCCTGTTAGAATATTAGAAAAGAGCGGGAAGAACTGGACTGGAAGAACTAGAACTACCTATGCAAGGAAATGAGAAACGTAGGAGCTAAGGATGCACCCCATCCCATGTCAGTTCTAGTGTTTCTTCCGGTGCATATTCTTATAGCCAACAATTTCCTTGCATGGGAAGATTCCCAGACCCAGGCTTCGCTCTTATTGTCTATTTGACGTCACTCACAACCCCTCAGTGAAAAACATACCGAAAATTCCCTGTTACCCATCTATAAATCTATATTTTATCAGGTGAGTTAGCCTAGTTGGTTCAACTGAAGGAAACGGAGACTACAAATGTCCGAATGCACTGAAATAATAAAGTAAAGCTCAACATTAAATGGTAGCTTGATATGGAGAGATACAGCAGCCAGTGGTGGGTGGGAGGAGATGCGACTTACTAGATATGGCAGTGTATAAAGTGCGTCTTTGTGTAAGGGTGATGGCTTAGATACTCCCCAAACATTAGAAGTTATGACGGGTCTTGTGGAATGGTGAGGGATTCAGTACACACTAGATGTTAGTGGGTAGAAACTGTGTCCTGTGCCATCTCCCGCACAGATTTCCTGGTGCTGAGCAGGTGTGTGTGCCCGACGCTGCCTATGCCAGGTTGGTGAATTGAAAAGCCAGATTTTCAGCTTCTTGCAGAATTCAAGAAGAGCGGAGGAGGCTCTAGTGTGGAGTGGGAGGCCGTTCCACGCTTTAGGAGCTATGCAAGAGAACTCCCATCCACCTTAGCTGGTTCTGTGTACGCGTGGGATGTTGCAGAAGTCCTGCGGAGCAGGCGTGTCTGGATGGTTGGTGGAAGGAGATGTGACTGTTCAGGTAGGTGGGGCTTGAGTTGGGAGTGCCTTGAATGTGTGTGAGAAGTCTGAATTGAGCGTGTTTATGTATTGGACGCCAGAGTAGGTCTCTGAGGTGTGGTGTAATGTGAGGTTGAGGATGAGTTCGGGGGGGTCTGTAGTCTTTTAGTGAGTTGCTTGGTGGTCTGGGCATAGGGCCTGCTCTCATAGTCCAGCCTGCTGGTGACTAGGGTGTGAGCGGCAATTCTTCTTGTGTTGCGTGGGAGCCATTTGAAGATCTTCCTCAGTATTTTCAGGGTGTGGAAACAGGATGCCCTGACGGCGTTGACTTGTGCACTCCTGTCTAGTTTGCTGTTGATGATTGTTCTGAGGTTCTTGGTGTGGGTTCTTGCAAAGTGGTGGAGAGGCTATCAAGAGCGTCTTGTGTAAGGGTGAAGGGTTCAAAACTCACTAGAATTTGAAGGTTATGAAGTACATCTGGCGATGGCTCCTCTATTCACAGGATTTTACAGAGTACGAACAGTGTCTTGTGTTATGGTGATGGCCTCAATGCCCGCTAGATGTTGGAGGTGATGAACAGTGTCTTGTGTAATGGTGATGGCCTCAATGCCCGCTAGATGTTGGAGGTTATGAACAGTGTCTTGTGTAATGGCGATGGCCTCAGTGCCCGCTAGATGTTGGAGGTGATGAACAGTGTCTTATGTAATGGTGATGGCCTCAATGCCCGCTAGATGTTGGAGGTGATGAACAGTGTCTTGTGTAATGGCGATGGCCTCAATGCCCGCTAGATGTTGGAGGTTATGAACAGTGTCTTGTGTAATGGTGATGGCCTCAATGCCCGCTAGATGTTGGAGGTTATGAACAGTGTCTTGTGTAATGGCGATGGCCTCAGTGCCCGCTAGATGTTGGAGGTGATGAACAGTGTCTTATGTAATGGTGATGGCCTCAATGCCCGCTAGATGTTGGAGGTGATGAACAGTGTCTTATGTAATGGTGATGGCCTCAATGCCCGCTAGATGTTGGAGGTTATGAACAGTGTCTTGTGTAATGGTGATGGCCTCAATGCCCGCTAGATGTTGGAGGCTATGAACAGTGTCTTGTGTAATGGTGATGGCCTCAATGCCCGCTAGATGTTGGAGGTTATGAACAGTGTCTTGTGTAATGGTGATGGCCTCAATGCCCGCTAGATGTTGGAGGCTATGAACAGTGTCTTGTGTAATGGCGATGGCCTCAGTGCCCGCTAGATGTTGGAGGTGATGAACAGTGTCTTATGTAATGGTGATGGCCTCAATGCCCGCTAGATGTTGGAGGTGATGAACAGTGTCTTATGTAATGGTGATGGCCTCAATGCCCGCTAGATGTTGGAGGTTATGAACAGTGTCTTGTGTAATGGTGATGGCCTCAATGCCCGCTAGATGTTGGAGGCTATGAACAGTGTCTTGTGTAATGGTGATGGCCTCAATGCCCGCTAGATGTTGGAGGTTATGAACAGTGTCTTGTGTAATGGTGATGGCCTCAATGCCCGCTAGATGTTGGAGGCTATGAACAGTGTCTTGTGTAATGGTGATGGCCTCAATGCCCGCTAGATGTTGGAGGTTATGAACAGTGTCTTGTGTAATGGCGATGGCCTCAGTGCCCGCTAGATGTTGGAGGTGATGAACAGTGTCTTATGTAATGGTGATGGCCTCAATGCCCGCTAGATGTTGGAGGTGATGAACAGTGTCTTATGTAATGGTGATGGCCTCAATGCCCGCTAGATGTTGGAGGTTATGAACAGTGTCTTGTGTAATGGTGATGGCCTCAATGCCCGCTAGATGTTGGAGGCTATGAACAGTGTCTTGTGTAATGGTGATGGCCTCAATGCCCGCTAGATGTTGGAGGTTATGAACAGTGTCTTGTGTAATGGTGATGGCCTCAATGCCCGCTAGATGTTGGAGGCTATGAACAGTGTCTTGTGTAATGGCGATGGCCTCAGTGCCCGCTAGATGTTGGAGGTGATGAACAGTGTCTTATGTAATGGTGATGGCCTCAATGCCCGCTAGATGTTGGAGGTGATGAACAGTGTCTTATGTAATGGTGATGGCCTCAATGCCCGCTAGATGTTGGAGGTTATGAACAGTGTCTTGTGTAATGGTGATGGCCTCAATGCCCGCTAGATGTTGGAGGCTATGAACAGTGTCTTGTGTAATGGTGATGGCCTCAATGCCCGCTAGATGTTGGAGGTTATGAACAGTGTCTTGTGTAATGGTGATGGCCTCAATGCCCGCTAGATGTTGGAGGCTATGAACAGTGTCTTGTGTAATGGTGATGGCCTCAATGCCCGCTAGATGTTGCAGGTTATGAACAGTGTCTTGTGTAATGGTGATGGCCTCAATGCCCGCTAGATGTTGGAGGTAATGAACAGTGTCTTGTGTAATGGTGATGGCCTCAATGCCCGCTAGATGTTGGAGGCTATGAACAGTGTCTTGTGTAATGGTGATGGCCTCAATGCCCGCTAGATGTTGGAGGTTATGAACAGTGTCTTGTGTAATGGTGATGGCCTCAATGCCCGCTAGATGTTGGAGGTAATGAACAGTGTCTTGTGTAATGGTGATGGCCTCAATGCCCGCTAGATGTTGGAGGTAATGAACAGTGTCTTGTGTAATGGTGATGGCGTCAATGCCCGCTAGATGTTGGAGGTTATGAACAGTGTCTTGTGTAATGGTGATGGCCTCAATGCCCGCTAGATGTTGGAGGTTATGAACAGTGTCTTGTGTAACGGTGATGGCCTCAATGCCCGCTAGATGTTGGAGGTGATGAACAGTGTCTTGTGTAATGGTGATGGCCTCAATGCCCGCTAGATGTTGGAGGCTATGAACAGTGTCTTGTGTAATGGTGATGGCCTCAATGCCCGCTAGATGTTGGAGGTTATGAACAGTGTCTTGTGTAATGGTGATGGCCTCAATGCCCGCTAGATGTTGGAGGCTATGAACAGTGTCTTGTGTAATGGTGATGGCCTCAATGCCCGCTAGATGTTGGAGGGGAGGGGATGAACAGTGTCTTGTGTAATGGCGATGGCCTCAATGCCCGCTAGATGTTGGAGGGGAGGGGATGAACAGTGTCTTGTGTAATGGCGATGGCCTCAATGCCCGCTAGATGTTGGAGGTTATGACAGTGTCTTGTGTAATGGTGATGGCCTCAATGCCCGCTAGATGTTGGAGGTTATGACAGTGTCTTGTGTAATGGTGATGGCCTCAATGCCCGCTAGATGTTGGAGGTAATGAACAGTGTCTTGTGTAATGGTGATGGCCTCAATGCCCGCTAGATGTTGGAGGTTATGAACAGTGTCTTGTGTAAGAGTGACGGCTTCAATACTCACTAGAGAATGGAGGCTATGTAGTGCGTCTTAAGGGTGAGGGCTTTAATACTCACTAGAGTTTGGAGGTTTTGAAGTGTCTTGTGTAAGGGTGATGGCTTCAATACTCACTAGAGGATGGAGGCTATGTAGTGCGTCTTAAGGGTGAGGGTTTTAATACTCACTAGAGTTTGGGGTTTTGAAGTGTCTTGTGTAAGGGTGATGGCTTCACTATTCACTGGAGGTTGGAGGTTAATAAGTGGATCGTTTCTAAGAGTCATTTCTGGATACCTGAACATGTTTGCGGTTACGAAGTGGGCAGGTGCAAAGCTTATTTTGAGTCGGTGGTTTCCGGTGCTCGGCAGAGGCACTTAATACTCCACACTGGCCCTTATAATAGTCTGCAACATGGTAGCCCTGTCTATCTAACTTAATGATGAGCACAACAGTTGTTTATTAATTCAATATACATTAAAAATTACTAATAACTGCCGCCCCAGCCATTCTTAAAGCTTTGGGGTCCTGGAAGAGTCTGAATTGTCACATTTGCAGGAGTGTGATGGTTAGAAGTTGTGCTGATACTTTTTGGTACTGTCATTGCAGCACTCGCGGGGCAATAGGTGGTGTAAGCTGCACCTCCTGACAAGGGCCCCGGCTCTTATATTTTAAAAATGAAGCACTGGTCTGGTGTAAAGATAAGAGTTAGATTCTTAGTAGATCACAGGGTTACGAAGTGTGTCTTGCGTAAGGGTGAAGGCTTCGCTATTCACTGGAGGTTGGAGGTTATTAAGTGGATGTGTCTAAAAGTCGGCCCAGGATACTTGTTACATGTTTGAGGATATGAAGAGGGCCTAAGAGTAGGACCACACATAGGGATGAGCCACTAGAGCGCAGCGACCAGCTCAGATGATATGGTTCAACAAAATCCTGCAAATAGCTCAGACCAACCCCAGCTTGTGCTCTGGACACATAGCACAGGATCTTTATCTACATTTGTTTTTCAATTGGGAGCCAGTGCAGGGGGGGACGAAGGTCCCCCATGGAAACATCAACAGCATTCTTGCTGCAGAATTCTGGACCACCTGCAGCCTTCTAATGGAGGATTTGTCAGTCCCCAAAGCATGGTTCTGTAGTCCAATCTCAACATTGTATTGTATTGTATATAATATTTACAGAGCGCAACAAACACCCTACGGGTACCCCGGCGCTGAAGATACGTGAACACGGACCAACAAGGAACAAGAGGAAAAAAAAAAAATAATAATAAAATAGAGCCTAAAATGAGCATTGCTCAGAGATAACAGAATCAATTACTAGGGAACAGCCACGTTGTGATCCTTTTCCTGAACAGGGACAAGGTACTACTTTGTCTGATTGCGAGTGGAAGTTCATTCCAGAGTTTCGCGGCAGCCATGATAAGACATGATAAGACCCTGTCTGTTGCGCTGAAAATGGAAGTAGCCAGATGATCTTCCGCAACCATTTCAGAACGGCAAAACAAGTGGCCGAAACCTTTGTCATTTGAGGCTTCATTGACAACTTTCATCCAGCAGGAATCCCAGATTCTAGCCCTTGTGTGTGTGCTGGATCAGAGAGCAGGCTCAGATTTTTTGTGCCAATGGGGGGTCCTTCACGAGGACGGATTCCTTCCCAGTACCAACATCTCTGTCTTTTCTCCATTCATTTTTAGTGATACTCACTAGATCTTGGAGTTATGTTTTAAGTAGCAGAAGGGAAGCTTTGATATATGGTAAATGTTTTTGCTATGTTTTGAGTAGGAATTGAAGTGAAGCTTAGATACTTACTATATGTCAGGGTTTTGTTTTGAGTAATAAGGTAAGTGATGCTTAGATACTCACTAGATCTTTGAGTTACGTGTTAAGTAGTAACAGAAGTGAAGCTTTGATATGTGCCAGATGTTGTGGTTATGCTTTGAGTAGTGTTGGAAGTGAAGCTGCTAGGATATTCACCAGGTGTTGGAGGAATGTTTGAGTAGTAATTGAAGTGAGGCTTGGACAGTTAGTAGATGTTAGGCTAATGATTTGAGTGGTAACAGAAGTGTGGCCGGTGATGCTCACTAGATGTCGGGGTTATGTTTTGAGGAGTAACTGAAGTGAGGCTTTGTATACTCCCTAGATGTCAGGGTTAAGTTTTGAATCATAGTGGACGTGTAGCTTGGATACTCAATAGATGTCAGTGTTGGGATTTGAGTTGTAACAGAAGTGAGGATTTGATAGTCATAAGATGTTGGGTTTATGTTTTGAGTAGTAAAAGAAGTGAGACTCAAATGCTCACTACATATTGGGGTTATGTTTTGATTGGTAATGGTAGTGAGGCTTGGATACTCTCTAAACGTTGGGGATATGTTTTGACTAGTAATGGAAGTGAGGATTGAACAGTCACTAGATGTTAGGCTTGTGGTTCGAGTAGTAACGGAATTGAGGCTTCCATGCTTACTAGATGTCAGGGTTATGTTTTGAGTAGAAACGGACGGGAGGCTTTGACAGTCACTAGATGGCGGGGTTATGTTTTGACTAGTGATGGAAGTAAGGCTTGGATGCTCACTAGATGTTGGGGTTATGTTTTAAGTTGTAATGAAAGTGAGGCTTGGATACTCACTCAATGTTGGTGGTTTTGTTTTGAGCAGTAAGGGAAGTGAGGCATGGATACTCACTAGATGTTGGGGGTGATGAAGTGTATCTTGTCACAGTTCTTGTCAGCCACAACCATGTCATCTGTGGCCCTTGTATCTGCTCCCAGAACCACGCCGTCCTGCAGGGAGGGAGGGCAGTAAAGGGTGAAGGTGTAGCAAGGGAGCCTTTAATGTAGCTTGCATAGACACACACATGTACAGATTGGTATTTGGACACCGATATTGATTTGCAGATATACAGGAAAGCATTTCTAACTCCAAAGCATAATTACTATTCTAGCTCCAAAGCACACAATTGAGGGGGTATCCCAGCATAATTACTATTCTAACTCCAAAGCATAATTACTATTTTACTCCAAAGCACACAATCACGGAGGTATCCCAGCATAATTACTAGTCCAACTCCAAAGCACACAATCATGGTGGTATCCCAGCATAATTACTATTCTAACTCCAAAGCATAATTACTATTCCAGCTCCAAAGCACACAATCACGGTGGTATCCCAGCATAATTACTATTCTAACTCCAAAGCATAATTACTATTCCAGCTCCAAAGCACACAATCACGGTGGTATCCCAGCAGAATTACTATTCTAACTCCAAAGCATAATTACTATTCCAACTCCAAAGCACAAAATCGCGGGGGAATCCCAGCATAATTACTATTCTTACTCCAAAGCATAATTACTATTTTACTCCAAAGCACACAATCACGGAGGTATCCCAGCATAATTACTATTCCAGCTCCAAAGCACACAATCACGGAGGTATCCCAGCATAATTACTATTCCAACTCCAAAGCACACAATCATGGTGGTATCCCAGCATAATTACTATTCTAACTCCAAAGCATAATTACTATTCCAGCTCCAAAGCACACAATCACGGTGGTATCCCAGCATAATTACTATTCAAACTCCAAAGCACACAATCATGGTGGTATCCCAGCATAATTACTATTCTAACTCCAAAGCATAATTACTATTCCAACTCCAAAGCACAAAATCGCGGGGGTATCCCAGCATAATTACTATTCTAACTCCAAAGCATAATTACTATTTTACTCCAAAGCACACAATCACGGAGGTATCCCAGCATAATTACTATTCCAGCTCCAAAGCACACAATCATGGTGGTATCCCAGCATAATTACTATTCTAACTCCAAAGCATAATTACTATTCCAACTCCAAAGCACAAAATCGCGGGGGTATCCCAGCATAATTACTATTCTAACTCCAAAGCATAATTACTATTGTACTCCAAAGCACAAAATTGCGGGGGTATCCCAGCATAATTACTATTCTAACTCCAAAGCATAATTACTATTGTACTCCAAAGCACACAATCACGGAGGTATCCCAGCATAATTACTATTCCAGCTCCAAAGCACACAATCATGGTGGTATCCCAGCATAATTACTATTCTAACTCCAAAGCATAATTACTATTCCAGCTCCAAAGCACACAATTACGGTGGTATCCCAGCATAATTACTATTCTAACTCCAAAGCATAATTACTATTCCAGCTCCAAAGCACACAATCACGGTGGTATCCCAGCATAATTACTATTCTAACTCCAAAGCATAATTACTATTCCAACTCCAAAGCACACAATCACGGTGGTATCCCAGCATAATTACTATTCTAACTCCAAAGCATAATTACTATTCCAACTCCAAAGCACAAAATCGCGGGGGTATCCCAGCATAATTACTATTCTAACTCCAAAGCATAATTACTATTTTACTCCAAAGCACACAATCACGGAGGTATCCCAGCATAATTACTATTCCAGCTCCAAAGCACACAATCATGGTGGTATCCCAGCATAATTACTATTCTAACTCCAAAGCATAATTACTATTCCAACTCCAAAGCACAAAATCGCGGGGGTATCCCAGCATAATTACTATTCTAACTCCAAAGCATAATTACTATTGTACTCCAAAGCACACAATCACGGTGGTATCCCAGCATAATTACTATTCCAACTCCAAAACACACAGGCATGGGGGTATCCCAGCATAATTACTATTCCAACTCCAAAGCAACAATCATGGGGGTATCCAAGCATAATTGCTATTCCAACTCCAAAGCAACAATCATGGGGGTATCCCAGCATAATTGCTATTTCAACTCTAAAACACAATCATGGGGGTATCCCAGCATAATTACTATTGTAACTCCAAAACACACAATTACAGGGGTGTCCCAGCATAATTACTATTGTAACTCCAAAACACACAATCAAGGGGGTATCCCAGCACAATTACTATCCCAACTGCAAAACACACAATCTTTGGGTTATCCCAGCATAATTACTATTCGAACTCCAAAACATACATTCATGGGGGTGATACAGCATTAACTGGGTGACAGCAGATTTATTATTCTAACTCCAAGGCCTACAAACCCTGGGGTGCACAGCCTGACCGGTGGGAGAGGGGGCAGCTTTACTGTGCTAATTCCAAAAGCTAAACTGTGAGGTCAGAGATGCTTTTTGGGGAGTGCATACCTGCTATCCTAAATTCAAGGCATACAAACACTGGAATAACACAGCATAATTGGTGGAGGGCAGATTCACTACCTTAATACCAAAGCATAGAAATATTGGAGTAACACAGCATAAGTGGAGGAGACCAGATTTACTATTCTAAGACCGAGACCTACACGCAATGGTGTAACACAATATATTTTTGGGAAGGCAAACTTACTATTCTAACACTAATGTGTACAAACACTAAAATAACATGGGCTAATTGGGAGAGAGCAGATTTACTATTCTAACTCCAAGACCTACCAATAATGGGCAGCACAAATTTGGGGAAGAACAGAATTACTAATCCAACTCCAAGTCATACAAACATTGGGGTAACACTGCAAAGCTGCAAACAACGAGGTAAATCAATTTTGGTGGAATTTAGATTACCTATTATAAGTCTTTATTTTTTAAAACACTACCCAGCCTAACAGGCCATAAAACCCACAATCCAGATAAAAAATATTTGAACTATCACTGCATTTTTAAACATTTGCATTTAAAGCAAATTAGAAGAACTTATCAATATCACATACAATATCAATATAATTAAAACACTTTTTTTTAAACTACCTATCCAAAACCCCAATAATTCTCCAAAACCAGAATTGTTTTAACTATTCCTAAACTATAAAATGGAATCCGTAAAATTAAATTACTCTAAAAATTGAAAAACAATTACAAAATGATATTATACTTAATGATATTTAAGTAAACAATATTTAAAATGTCAATATTATTCCACAACAATTGATGTACTTACCGTCAATATACCTATCTTTGATATTCTGACGCTCATGATATTTCCAACTTTATATTAAGGTCCATCAAAATTATAGAGTTGATATTCAGGATCTCTCCCCCTCGCCACCACGGGGTAATTAAAAATGCAAACAAAACTGTGTGGTTGCTGGGTGAACATCTGCTGGCAGCTGTGCTCTCCTCCACTTGTGCCATGTGAACTCTGTAGCCTCTTCCCAGACCTTTGTTCAGTTAATGTGCATCATTTGCTCCACTGACTGTGCCGAGACTTAAATTGATGTCCTTACCAAGTGAGGTGAAGCAGGTGATATGAAGATGAAAGTAGCGTAGTCTACCTTCCCTTAACTTTGTAATTTATTTCTAGAATGAATTAGGTTTTTACTTGATTTAACATGCAACAACGTTTTAATACAGTGTAATGATGTTGTGTCTGAAAGAATTAATCATAAACCATCAACCTTTGATGTAAAATGGGAGAGAGAAAGAAATACCCATGTAGTGGCTGAATTGAACATTGTGAAACCAGGCGGCCTGGGATTAATCCCGACTGCCCAGCTTGTCAAACCGTGTGATCCTAGGGAAATAGTGCATTTCACTGTGACTCGTTTTCCTTCATTTTCACATATAAGAGCACCTTGAAATACATCAGTACAATAACCTATCATGTACATGGTTTATCAGATTACAGTGTTGTTCCATCTGTAATTGCATTTTAGGCCACACATTGGGTATCCATGACAACTGATTTGCCTGTCGTTCACTAATTGCATGAGTTTCATGGTGGGGGGCAGGAGAGCAGGAATCTTTTCAAATTAATTTCCCGATGTGTCACCTCAAATACATGTCACTGAACGCTACAACACAAGCTAATGTACTAACCGGAAACACGTGCACAGGCTACAGAAATACACGTTTTTGAATTTCTAAGAGTCCGTATCATATGTTTACATGAAGTTTGTTGCACGAGTTAGAAGCCGACTATGGTGATGACATGGCTCTTAGAGCCAAGCCAGAACAGTGCGCCGGCTTTGCCCAATACCGTTCCACCCTGCCCACCTCCATATACACATTTTAACACACAGCTACCAGGAGGAAGAGGGGAGCACATAGTTTGGAGTAACAAACCACCAATGACAGCAGA
Source organism: Triturus cristatus (assembly GCF_964204655.1). Lineage (NCBI taxonomy): Eukaryota > Metazoa > Chordata > Amphibia > Caudata > Salamandridae > Triturus > Triturus cristatus. Next base: position 923,744 of record NC_140579.1, read on the forward strand.
GGGTGCCTGTGATTGGCTGGCAGCTGTTGGTGATGTCACACAGGAAAGCAGCAAGCACGCGAGACTGGCTAGTCAGTGTTGGTTGCACACAGGTGGAATTCACTCCTACCTTGAAGATGAGACCTGCTATGGTGGTTCCCGTCTTCCGTGGTTTGGGGGCCTTCGCCCCAGTTTCCAAGAGGTGCTTCTCGAGTGATGCATTCCTGTAAGGAGAAAGAAAAATACTGAGATCAGTAAATCTCACCTAAACCACTCCCACCAACACCACAGTGAGCACTCAGGACTGAAGCCTAATGGGCCTGACACTCACGACAGACTCACGGTCCCCACATTCACTGACTCCAGACTGAGCTCTGTCAGTACACATTCGCCTGTATCTTAATATATAGGCTTTGTACACATATTCCCGTTGTCTATTGTATATTTTAAACTTTTGTGAATAAGTTCTGTAACTTTTGAACAACCTGATGGTCTGCCTGTATAACATCGCTGTGTTCTCCGGGCAAGTTTGAGTTTTCGTATTTGTGAATGTTTTAGTAATTTCCCTATAAACACTTTGTGGTAGCAGGAGTGTCGTCTTTGCATCCCCAGTCCTAACTGGACCATATTTCAAGACTGGACAAATTCATTTGCTGAGTGTGTGGGTATTTTATGTCCAGCGCCACCACTGTGATAGTTTATACTGTGAGTGACGGAACCGTATGCTTTTCATACCTATTAATTGTGTGAGGGAAGTTTGCACCTCAGCGTCTATTGCTATAAAGCGATTGTGTTTTAGAGAAACTTGATATAAACCTTATCATTACACAAAATTAAAAATGATGGTAACAAGTACTGCCACATTTTTAGAAATGGACTAATCCATTTTGTGAAAGCTAAAACAAATAGCTGTCCACGTCCTGTGTGACAGCTTCATCCAGTCCTAACTTTTCCAATAACATCACTTTGCATGCTAGGATTTATTAGACCCTAATGACCTGCTGTTTGTTGAGAAGCCCGGTCTATATCATGCTATCACACATGGCATGGAACCACTTGGCAGTGGAATCAATAACAAGACGAAATGTACTCACTTTTCTTTGTTGCATTTTGTAACGAAAAACTAGCATTGTTCATCTTTTAGACCCTTGTTTACCCACCTTTACATCTGGTCCTGCCCCTCAGCATACCTGGTGCACTAGACATGCATCTAGGCACTAACCGTACTAGTCCTAAACAGGAAGGCGTCAAATGTTTAGGAGTCACGTGGGGGCAGAGGGCGCGCGCGCGCCGAGGAGGTCTCAGAAGCGCAGATGCTCGTGGACGCTACTACCGCACACGCACAACACCCCTGTGAATGAAAGGGTGGTGCTAAACCCCCTTCTCCTCCAGAACAATGGGGGCTGCACCTGCCCTCTGGTAAAAGCCCAGCCATTGTCTAACAACAGGTACGGCGTGTCTGAGGCAGGAAAATGAAACCAATGGCCCTCGCGGATCTGTCGCCCACCCTCTCGACCTTATCATAGCTCTCTTCTTCTCCCTCCCTCCACACGCGTCTTCACCTTCAATTTCCCACTCCTAGACGTCCAATCCTCCTCTGTCCCTCCCCGCTAGCCCTTGCTACAATCGTCAGAGACGGCACGTGACCCACTTCAGGGAAACGCCTTAAGCAGCCCTGCTTAGTGCCACGCATCTAGGGTCGGGCTAACACATTTGGTCTGTTTTCCCGTATCACCATAAGGACCCGCACAGGAACACAGATATCACCGTGTTCCATCTCACAGTGCCTTGCAGTGATTAAAACGCTAAGCTGAAATGTCTACACTGATGTATTTTAGCCTCTGCCATGGTCTATTTAAAGTCATTTGTCCTGGTAACTGTTCAGATAGCGACGATCCTGACCTCATTGGCAGGACAGAGGACAGTGGTACCTGACGCTGCATGCTACGCCATGATTCAGGTCTAGGAGTAGGAACCATAAGTATTAATAAGTTAGCGTTATGCACTATAGGCAGCCCTGGAGCCGGCTAGCACCTGCTGTGATGTAGCGGCATGCGGCACACCAAGCCTGTATGAAAGCACTTATGTGGATGGTCTCAAATCGCTGAGGATGAGGTGAGGTTCCAGGCTCCCATGACAAGGCAGGGCATGCGCTGTCTGGGTACTACAAAGAACCCACCCTTCAAGCCTAAATAGCAAAAGTGTTGTCCAAAATGTGCATAATTTTTTATACTGAAATTATCCAGACTTATAGAAATAGTCAATTATAAATCAGACAGGAGCTTAAAGTGATTAATGTACCAGCCAGAGAGGGACATGCTTACTGGAGAGTCGTGGTGTGTGCAGCTACGAGTCGCACCTATCAAAATATCAAAAACATTCCCTATGTTTCGATATTTGGTAGCATAACAAATCGAGTACCCTCACCCTCTCCCCCATATTAAAAGCGTGTCTGTTAAATTACTGCCACTCCAATATACCAATCATGTCCATGTCCTGCCAAGGCTTTAATCTAGTCAACTTGACGTAAAGCCCCTAATACCCTATTCCGTTTTAAGTAGGCCCTCAACTCCATCTTAGGTAATGGGAGTTGTCATTTTTTCCCAATTTATGTTGAATCATTGTCATGTCTGCCATTGATGTGAAATAGATATGTCACCCGATGCAACGTCAGTCTGGGACCAGTGTCTAGTTTTCACAGTGGCAAGGTCAAATAAGAGCAAACACAGACATATATCAAAACAGTGTCGTCTGAATTGACGTCCATTTACCTTTATCTGATCATCAGGTTATGTCTGGAACATACACCTTGATGCAAATAATCTATGTCAGAAATTCCTGAACTCGTGTCTGAAATTCCAATCCTTGATAAGAGGCGGTGTAATGGATTGCCACTCGTCAGGAGAGGTCCTTCCCCAGATTATCGCACAAAAAAACTGCCAGAGATGATCCGAACTGCTGCCAGCGTACCATGAAGATCCGACATCACACCTGATATGGATAACGAGTTAAGTCCAGGAGAAAGGACGCTGCCGCAGCGTGTTTTTCTTTCACAGGGAACACCGCCTTCACGCCTCTCTGATATCCGCAGCTTTTGCTGTCAACAAGGTATGCAGAGCGTTGCTTCTCCACAGAAAGTCTAGATTGCAAGTTCTACTTCAAAAGTTCTCACAACGTAGTGCATAGAAGTATGTTTTAGGGTGTTAGTTTTTAAATGGCATTTTAATTATGTTAGAAATGTTCATATTATTCTTGTTGTTTGCAACATGCGCATTTGTTGTCTTTGTGAGATTCGGTGTGGTTATTCTAGATATGCTGAAAAACAGGGTTGTTCTGTTGAAATAAATACTTTGTTGAAATAAATGCTTTTAGTTAAAAATGTCTATTCTTCTTAGTGCCATTTGTGGGTGTGGTATTGCAAAGAGTGAAACAGGTTTGTTTCCGGTACCACGGTGCCCCAGATCCCGGCTTATGGATTGTTAGTAACCTAAAAGCAATAATACCACTACAACAATGTATTGGGTGGGGTTCTGAAGATATACAATAACCTGTCTTTCACATTCAGCGTTGGTGCATTGAACCAATTTCACATGTGTCACCCGTGGGTGGGAAAGCAAACCTTGTAGAACTATGCCAGAGTCGTAGTTTACTCAACAAACCTATATTGAACTTTTTGCCCTGCACTGCAACAGGCATGGTTATGAAATGAGAGTTGAACCTTTCATTCAAGGCATGAATAAAAAAAAAATCCTCGTGGAACCTTGAAGCCGATCGCCTGTAACACCTTTTCAATGAGTACTGTTGCTGTAGCCAACAAACCATATCAATAGCAAAACTACAAGCCTGAATGTAATGTGATATTCCTTGTAAAAACCAGTACAGGCTGAAGGTATCCCGTAATATGGGGAAAGAGCTGCTTTTCACTGGGACAGCAGTTTATCTCTTGCCTAGCCATTATGTAAAGCTGCACAAAAGGAGTTAACTTCATAAAACTGATTTCATCATAGGAACATAATTGCTTTGTTTCAGTGGCAAAATGTGTCACTCAATGTTCACTCACGCATAAGGCATTGAAGTGTCACGCATAAGCGCATTGAAACTTGCCAGCTATGCTTCAGTTATTCCTGGCATTTTCTACCACAGCACTGTGCTGCTAGGACCTTTTAATCCATATTTCCAATGATGAAAGCAGATGGAGGGGAGTAGCTTCGGTGCGGACCAAGATAGACGCTCCCTAACTGAGCTCTGTGATCTCGGGAGTTGCCTTGGCTTGTTAACACCTCCTCCCCATGATGCCCTGAAACAGTGCCAGGGTGAGGGGGCCACCAGCGATTGAGGGAGCGAGTTGTAGCCGCAGGGTGATTGCAGAAGATGGTGAGGCAGCGATGGCCATGTGGAGCTTTGGACCGCGCCTTGTGACAGAGGCACTAAGCACAGGCTTCTTTGGAGTGAGCTTTCCATGCAGTTGGGATGTGGTAGAAGGACCTGGTAGGCAAGGCCTGGCAGAGAGGAGACAGGTGGCCCTGACAAAGGAAGATCTGCTTGCCAGCTCTAAGGTGGAATTGGAGGAGGAGCTCAAGGCAGATATTACAACAGAGATCAACGCCTTAAGATCTGATCTCGGTGACAAAATCACCACGATAAGGTCAGACGTGGATGCAGTGGGAGCCAGTATTGTTGAAGCAGAAAGTAACTTAGAGGATCAGATGGGAAGAGCCACACACTGATGGACACTTGCACAGCTCTTCATGCCAAAAATGATGTATCTATGAAAAAGGTCGAAGACCTGGAAAATCTATCCTGGAGAGACAACATTCGAATCAGGGGTCTAATAGAGGGAGTTGAGGTTTCAGATCTTAAGAGCTTTGTCTTGGGACTCTTTTCATTATTAATTGGTACTGACTCCACCTCGATCGAGCTAGACAGAGTTCACCGCATGGACCCCTACCAAATGGCGAGATCGGCCAGACCCCAGGATGTGTTGGCTAAGTTCCATGAGTTCTAGATAAAAGCACAGGTCCTACAGGCACCAGATCCAAGGACAACATCCAACATGAGGGCTACTCCAGCACATTGTTCCAGGACATTGCCCCGGCAACGCTTCTCAGACAACAGCAGTTCATGCCAATCACGGAACACTTTTGCCAAAATAAAATCAGGTATAGATGGCTCTATCCATTCGGCATTGCGTTTGATCATGGCAACAAGTCACACCAGACCTTAGACCTGGCGGTGGTGGCAGAACTGCTGGGAATTACATTGGCAGCACAGAGGGTTGGGGATCCCCCCCTCGACCATTACGCCTTGGCAGGTACAAGAGTTGCAGTGCCAGGGGCTCAGGAGGAACAGAAATGCAACTTGGAAAGAAGACTTATGACCTGTGAAACTGGTCCCCTCCTGGTGTCCTGTTGCAGGGGAGTGGCAATAGCTCCTTCTGGACCTTTAGATGCCATAACCACCATACACATTGATGGGCAAGGATGATGGAATATGAGAGATGTTACATAAAACCCCTTGGTTACACCTCCAAGCCCTCCCTTATATTGACGGAGCTCAAGTATTCTCCTTGGGAAAGAGGGGGATCCCTGCCGCTCAGACAGGGTGGATTTTGGCACAGTGACATTGATTGGTGTTATGTTTCTATTCTGGTTTATTAGTTTCACACTGTTTGGGGTTATGAGGGGAAGGCGGGGCAATATGAACAAAAAGGGTGGGGAAACAGAGAGCCTTCACTCCTCACGAGGAGAACACTTTCAGTGGTCCACATAGTGGCCTGGATAATCGAAAGGCATAAACACTGCAAGACTCGGTATGTTGCGAATCTGATTCCCTTGTGAAAATGTGGAGGGTGGCTTTTGATAATCAAGATCCATGGTGTGCGGTTTGGTTAAGGTCCTCTTACTCAATGTTAAGGGGATGAATGTGCCCAATAAATGGACCAAGATTTGGCAATTCATAAAGAGGGGCAGGTACGGTCTCATTGCATTTCAGGAAACACAGCTGAAACAGGGAGAAGACACTAGAGTCAGACACAAACTATGTATTCAGGCATACTGCTCACTCTCCTCATACATCATGGATTCCCCCTCCATGTTGCTGAGTGCAAGAAAGACAGGGAGGGCAGATACCTCATGGTTAGAGGTCTCTGTATTTCCGTTTTTATTGATATTTACAGACAAATACAGACAGAAAACCATTTATTTTCCTGTCTATGTATTTTTAAATGTGGATAAAAACGTAAATTGGATTCTTTTTCGAGTGCTTCTGAATGCTGTCATTCATGACTGCCAGGCCAATAGCTGTGCGGACTGACAGGTAAGGGGTTAAACAAAGAAAGGAATTTTAGTAAAGAGGCTTAAACAGCAGTAGTTATGTACAACCTTGATACCAAAATGTTCATGTTTTTAGACAAGTGCATTGATTTATCATCTTTGGGCATTCATATCATGGAAACCTATCAGGTGTTCAAGCATGAATGCACATTTATCGGTTACATAAATGTGGAAATATAATAGTTTCGATTTCACAAACCCCAAAATAAATATGGATAATATTAGCAAAAAATAAATATGAATAAATACAGAGGGAAATGTCCAAAGAATAAATACTATAAAACCGGGTGCCATACTCATGATTAAGGACTCGATCGATGGCTGGACACTGACAGTGATGGTGCTCTAAGCCCAAACACTGGCCAAGATGCCTTCCTGAGTAAAAGTATGGATCTAGTGGCGGAATTTACTGTGGGTGACATCATCTTTATGGGAGACTCCATATTAATCTGGAATCTCTGAGATAATAGGACAGGACCGTGCACCCCACACTCAGGGGGATTCTCCGCCACACTGAAAGGAAAGCTGTAGTACTTAGGGATTCATTATTGGCGGGGATGACACCCCTCTGACAAAGACTACACTTTCTTCTCCCTTGTACACCAGACGCTCTCGAGAATACAAAAATATATTCAGTAGCTCTTACCTCTAGCTGCTCTAACGGGGGCCCTAGAGATTGGTATAGCTGATCATGCACCGGGGACAGTGACACTAGATCAGGGGGACCTACCTGAGAGATTCCCCAAGTGGATTATTAATCCTGGCCTGATTAGGCACCCAGTCTTTCGGACCGAGTTGATGGAGTCCATAAAGGACTATTTCCAACGTAATGACACCCCTGATATGTTGATGGAAAAGTTATGGGATGCTTTTAAGGTGGTACTACGGGGGACTTGCATAAGTAAACTATCCTATTTTAGAAGACTCAGACAGCAACAATGAGAGTCTCTTGAGAGGGAGCTTAAAGATCTAGAAAAAGACTATAAATTAGCCACCACACTCCCTAAGCAACAGCAGCTTATGGCACTCCGAGGCCAGATACTCACAATGGACACTAACAGGGCCAAACTTACTCTCCTCAATCTGAAGCAGACACATTACCAACACAGCAGTAAGATAGGCTTGCCTACTTCGCATACAACGTGTTTGCCACTATGTTTAAGATGTTGTCTTAGAGTAGACAATGGTACCAGGCTCACTAAGGAGGGGCACATGTTGGGGGCTTTCCGCTCCTACTACATCCAACTATACAAGAAGGAGTGAGTGCAGCCGCATAGAAGCTCAAACTGAATATCTAGAAAGGGACAACCTTCCCAAACTTACTGAGCTGAGCGCTGCCAGCTAGAAAACCTTATTACAGACCAGGAGGTCAAACAGGCCATTACCACCGATAATGTCAACAAGTCTCCAGGACGTTACAGCTATACGGGGATTTTTTATAAAACGTTGGGGCTCTGCTGAGCCCTTAACTGGCGAGAGTCTACAACTCTTCTGACTACAAATTTGGCTACCTCTACAAGGGAATCCCTCACCTTTTTGATACACACACCAGGGAGGGACCCCAAGACATGTGCTTCCTATCGGCCTATAGCCTTGTTGAATGTTGTCACCTAGATATTTACTAAGATACTGTCAACTCGCTTGAAGAATATCCTCCCCCCAACGCTAATACGCATCTGGATCAGTCGGGCTTTATTAAACATCGCCAAACAAAAGATAACCTAAGAAGGGTAATCCACCTAGTTGAAAAGGGAACCAAGAAAGAGATCCCACCTGTGTTTGTAACTTTAGATGTGGCAAAAGTCAAGAGAATACATATCTAAGGTTTGAACAACTGATTACAGCACGAACACCGCGCAGTCTGCGCAATACCAGGTAGTGTCAGACCTATTGTCATCTATACCAAGAATTTACAGTGGCTTAGAGCCCGCCCACTGCGGCCAGTTGTTGGCCTTTTATCACTTTTATTTCTTTTCTTCTTGTTTGTTAGCTTTCCTTGTCCATCCTATCCCATCTTGTGTTTACCTCTCCTCCGAAGCATAGCCTCTTTACCATCTGATGTGTATCTTTCTCTTCCCTGCTCACTTTTAAGGAACTACTTTTTTCTTTTTCCTTAAGCACTCCTTGAGAGTGCACGTGTTTTCTAGCTCTCACCCTTGTATGCTTCTCCCCTGTCAAATACCCCCCATGCTCTGTGTTGCTCTCTTCCTCATGTGTTGCACCCTCTCCCATGAGCTTCATCCCCCCCCAAACCACCCACCCCACTGTCCATATTGCTCTCGCCCTCATGTTCTGCTTTTCACCTCCTTCCCTAACCAGGCTTTATTATTATTTTATTGTGTCGACCCCCCCCCCCCACTTCCCACTTGCTTCTCTATTGCTCCCCCACCTCTCGCGGGTATCTAAAGAAAACAAAATACAACATAAAGAAAGCATTTGTAATGCAATAGGTCTCGCATTTACGCGAGTTTGAGCTATTGGCATTGTAAATGACAATGCATTTTATTTATTTTTTATTTTTTAAAACATATATAAAAGGCATTGTCATTTACAATGCCAATAGCTCAAACTCACGTAAATGCGAGACTGATTGCATTGCAAATGCTTGTTTAGAACTTGTGCCCTGGGGACAGGGCTCACTCTGACACCGAGGGCAGTGACAATAAAGGTACACATCCAGATTGAGACGCCCTACAGAGACGAGAGGCATTGGAAATAATAACAGTGACACCAGTTTATTCTATAGCTCTAGGTGCTAATGTTATCACATAACAATAATACACATTTGAGGGCAATGTAGGCGTACAACAACACACTAAAGAAAAGCCATAACACAATGTGAGCTGCCAGATGTAAGAAGATCTGACCCGAGGAAACCAACTGTCTGATCTTGGACAAAGTGTCTCATCTCTCATATCATCTCAATTTCGCTATTTGCCAATAGTGATGCAAACATAAACCAGCTATCGCATCATGGCTCAGTGAGCTGAATGCTCAGTGCTGACAACATGTAGTCATCTAGACATGGCGAGTTCCAGTCTCGGCATTCCATCAATCACACATCAATACATCTAGGACAATGAATTGGCGAACTAACAAGTGCAGGTGAAGTTCAGAAACGGCAGAGTAGCTCTACACAAAAAGTTGATATATAAAGACAATGGATACAACACGTCCTCAACTTTAGGTGAACTCACCCGTTTCGCACCGATTGCAACAATATAACTAAAACCAAGGAGTCACTGCGGAAATGATTGAGTGAGGGTTGTTAGTGACATTCTGAGGTGCACAGGCCACTTATGCATAAATATAAATATTTCTGTCTTTTTTAAATATAAGACTCTAGCAAACGTAAGACGAAAGTAACATTATAAAAGTTTCTTTCCTCATAAAACAACAGAAAATCGATGCTCGCATTTATCGAAGGTACGTATGCAGTGCAAATGTTTTTTAATGTTCGTCTCATCGTGTGAGCTTCAGCCTTCCGAATGTTAACATGCCAGCGGCAAAATAAAGGATGACAGAGCGCCAACGTGCCCGAGTGTGGGAGCCAGTAAAAGAAACACCAGACTTTACTCACACAAAGACATGTGCAACAAAAGTATTTTAAATGCTCGGTCTGGCTTTACAATCTATATCCACAGTATGAGATCTACAGTTATTTATAAAACATGTTAAATGAAATTACTCTCTCAGCCGATTGCTGGCTTAGTAGGGTCATTCTTGAGAACGTATCTATGTTTATTTTTTTGGGGGGGTGCATAAAAGGCTGATAAAACCTGGCGCTTGGTTGGAAATTACTTTTTGTGCTGGGATGCAAACGTGTGCTTGTTCTATAACACCCGCATTGCCGACCCCCCATTTTTTTTCTTCACAGAGCTGCTCGGTGTTTAATGCCTGGGTCCGTGGACTTTCCTTAATTGATTACAGTCACGAGGTCACGTTGCGGGCCCAACAAGCCCAAATGCAATTCTGTCCCCCTCTGCAGCCTCCCAGACTGCGGCAGAGCGCAAGCAGTGTTTGTGAGCCTCTACCCCGGGGTGGGCATCGGCCTCATCGATTATCCCGATCTGTCAAGCGGCTCTGTCAATAACCCTTCTAATCATAGCGGCTTCTGCGGTAGGTGTTTTTACGCCTCATGCGCTCTGCATGTGACCTCTGTGGTAATGCTCCTGTACGTATGTAGTACACAGAGGCCTCTATGATGTGCCTTCTCTGGATATTAAATACAGGCTTCTCTGTCAGGCAGCCACACCTATTAAGTGCAGGCACATCCGATAGGCTTCTTGTTACATTTAATGCAGGCATCTGTGATGAGGCTTCTCATGATGTAAAATGGCGGCCTCTGAGATGAAGCTTCTCAGTGCAATAAACCACAGGCCGCAAATTCAGGCTGCTGGGACGAGCCTGGGATGAGCGCGGTGTCCCTGAAGTGGACACCGCAAAAATATAAATAAATGAAGTGAGCGCGGTGTCCCTAGCACGCGCCACGCTCATTTAAGAAATAACAAAAGCATACAATTTCGAGGGCATAGTGTTGCAGCATCGCGTTTCGTGAAAGAATGACAAAAAGAAAGTGCCTACCAACTAAAAGATCCAGTCCGGGTGGGCAGGGCCAAAAGGAGACAGGGCGGTAACAAGGAGGGACTAAAAAGCCTCACTGACAATGGAAAGCCAGGGTTTAGCATGCACGATGACACAAGCCAATGGAAAGAAGGGGCGGAGCCTAGAGTCCACTTCTAAAATTGGCTTGATTACAAGAAGGCTCGCAGAGCGAGCACTGCATGCGCGCTGCAACGCTAGGTGAGACCTAAAAATATCAAGTTGGATTTTTTCATAGTCTGTTAGCTCACTTTTTTTTACCAATCTAAGTGTAATTTCTAATCTTAGACTAGTCAATTAAAAAAGACAAACAGAAAATGGCGCCGGATTGCTGCTTTCTTCAACTAGTTCCAGCCAGTGTAATGCAATTACCTATTATAATGGGTGATATTACAAGGCGATGCTGGTACTACTGGGATTTTGCTCCTGTTCTATCCGCTATATCTGCATTTGGGCAATTTATACTACCACTGTTTCCCCAGATTAAAATCAGAATTATTGTGCCGCACATAAATGATTAAATGGCCAAGCTGTCCTTTGCTCAGAGAGTGCCCCATGTGACACCAAATTTGGTGACTCTCCCATTCGTTCTCTTTAACTGTCTGTTTGTTGAAGAAAATGAGAGGGGTAAGGGGGTATAATATTAGGCCTGGGCGGAGTTTGCAGAGTTCCACGTGAAAAACTCTGCGGAGTTCCGCAAGCGTTCGCGCAGATCTTCCTGCGCACGTCAACTGACAGTGGCGAGCACGAGCGGGGGGAAAACTCCACCTCGCTACAGTTTTCTGCACACCGTGAGCTCCACCGAGTGCAGAAAACTCTGCAAACTCAGTGAACAGAGTGGAGATCACCGCCCAGACCTATAAAATATGGGGGTTTTGGGGGCAAGAGAAAGGAGTCAAAATGCAGAAATGTGCACATGAACCCGCCTTTGGAACCACGGCTGAAGATGACTGCTTTAGGCTGCTCCTACACCCCTCTAAAGGTCTACTGTCTACGCCCTAGGCATGGGCCCATCTCACACATGCTACTGACTGGCCCTATTGCAAGGAATGTTCTTTTGACTGTGGCCATTGAGAAGGAGAAAAGACAGGAATACTCTTATCAAGATCACTTTTCGCCCAACCCCCACCTCCTGCTCTCTATTGGGCTGTCAAACATTTGGCGATTTTCACCTGCATGCAAATAACATTTACTACCAAGGGCTAGATGTATTTAAATTTTCTTTTGCTCACTTTTAGGAACGAATGTGAGGCAGCTTTTATTTTACTGTTTTGTGTCTATCTATTTTACCATTTTGTGCTCTTGAAAATCCCCCGGTTTGGCATTTTTTTAATGTGGCACGCAGTTATTACTGACGGTTAATAATAAATCCAGAGCGGTGCAGTCTGATTCGGGGGTCTATGGGCGAAACACTGCTTTGTGAGTAAAAGATCGAAGGAGAATGGTTTGTTGCAACTGTCTGGTAGCTGGAATGGGCATTGCTTTTAATTGCAGCATGAAAGTTATTTTGGCCTGGAAAGGTGCCCTTCCCTCAGCACAAATAGCACTTTGTTCTGCTTTGCATCGCGCCACAGGAGCATTTCTTGGGGAAAATGTGGGCAGATTTGTGCAAGTATCCATACTTTTTGAGCTAATAAGCTAGCAGGACCAGGCTTTGTGTCAAAACCCCTCTTTGAAGCAGGTACTAATATGAAGACCTGGGGGCATATGACTTAAAGTGCTCCGGTGGCGCAAAGGGCGTTTGCGCCCGTTTTGCGCATCCGGTGCACTCTGGTATTACAGAAGGGGCCGCAGACGCTTGTGCGGCCCCTTCTGTAATACCAATAGCGCTGGCGCACATAAAGTGCCAGCGCTATCTTCAAAGGGACGTTCCCAAATTTGCATGAGGGCGTGCCCCATGCAAATGAGGTCATCCCTTTGATTCTGCGCCCGCGTAGTATTTCTGATATGGGTCCAAAGGCAGTGAAGCCGTCTGAAAGCGCACTGACAGTGCACCAACTAAAAGGTTGTGCTCTGTCAGTGCGCCCCGTGATTACAGGCCTCTGGAGTGGATGAAGGGGGCAGCGCATTCCCCATAATGCTGCGCCGTTTCCTTCATTGTGCCGAGAGCACATTTTTGAAGGTGCACCCGGTGCAATGAAGGAAAATGCGCCAGATGTTTAATGCGGCCAATGTTTTGTTTTCATCAAATATTCCACACAGTGTAGATGCATATAGTACAACGTCTGAATTGTTTATAAATGTGTCTAGGCACACTATTTTGTACTGGAAGAGAAGTGTCTCTCTCTGCACCATGGTGCAAAGGTTGTGCATGGTGAGCGGCTGCAGTCTGTGCACCAGCACAGGAGCAGCGAGCAGCAGCCGACGTTTTAATAAATAGAGCTCTGTGGTGCCTTCTACCGCTTGCGCAACTCAGCGCTGTAATGTGATGTGCTTTTAAATAAATCTGCACCTTAGTGTCTCTTCCTACACAAAAACAATCCTGCCTGTAACGCAGACACCCTTGCAGTATGGTGCAGGGGTGCCTGTGTTGGTGCTATGCAGCACACAGTGAGCCAGCACTAGGAGATGGCAGAAATCTCTTAGTTGGTAGGGTGCATTTCTGTTGTACCCCTTTCATGCAATGCTGCCCTGCATTGCAGCAACAATGAGTAAATATGCCCCAGAACCTTTACATAGCACTGCAATTGATGTACCAAGACCCCTGCAATAAGGTTGCCATGGCGTTTTTCATGCCAGTGAGCTGTAAATCCTTTTTTCTGGAACATCTAGGCGCCTCTTTACCACTTCCCAGACCATGGAGGTGATTTGGACCATGGATGCTGTTTCATTACATAGTTTTGGTATTTATGTAATGCAGGCCAAGTGCCGAGAAGAAGCAGACTTTCCAACAGGGAGATATGCAACAGTCAAGCCGTTCCTTGGCACGGGCAGCACAGATGACTGACGCAGACGCCACTGGCTGGGGGGAAGGAGGAACACTGTCCTGCCTCTCTGTGCCTCTCGATCATCTTCACAGACATCAGTTCATCAAAATGCCCCTGATGGCGGAAGTGACATCACACACTCTTTCACTTCCTATAGCATCACAGGGCAGGCCCCTGACCCCATAGCAGGGCTCCTGGAGCTTTGCTTGCTTTCTTGTCCTTCTCCTGTCTTTGTGGCCCTGACACCAGGGATAGAAAAGGGCAAGCTATGGTCAACTGCTATCCGCATGGAAGGCGACATTTCACTAATTCAGGCGCAGTTCAGGCGCTGCATAGTTAAACTGGCCAGCTGGAAGAATCACAACTATCTCTGCCTTCATTCTGATCAGGCAGAAGTTCTCATTTTTGGGAATCCCTCCATCTGGTCCCATGAGTGGTGGCCTCATTCTTTGGGTGAATGCCCGGCACCCGCAACTTCGGCCAGGAACTTACGAATTCTATTTGACAACAGGCTGAACACAGCCATAACAAATACAATACATTAAAACAATATCAAATTCATTAAAAAAGCGGTTTACATTCTTTGAAAAAACTCTAAAGTGGCAGCTGCATATTAACAAATTCATTTCAACTTGTTTCCTACTCTTGAGACAACTTAGGAAGGTGATCCACAGTATTCCAGACAATTGCTGGGGCAAACCTTGGCCCTTAATAGACTGGATTACTGAAATGCCCTATAAATCGGGCTCACTGAGTACCTTACCAGGAGGTTACAACCTATACAGAATGCAGCAGCCAGACAGATCTCTGTTAGGAGAAAATGTGACAGTGTTTCCTCCTATTAGACAGCTTCATTGGCTGCCTATGAAGGGGAGATGCCCACAAAGCTCCACATCATGCAACGCGGGGCTCATATGTCTCAGATACGTTAAACATATACTGTCCCGCCAGACTTCCATGGTGATCTTCTGCCCTCCACACTTCCATGGTGGTCTTCTGCCCTCCAGACTTCCATGGTGGTCTTCTGCCCTCCAGACTTCCATGGTGGTCTTCTGTTCTCCAGACTTCCATGGTGGTCTTCTGCCTTCCAGACTTCCATGGTGGTCTTCTGCCCTCCAGACTTCCATGGTGGTCTTCTGCCCTCCAGACTTCCATGGTGGTCTTCTGTTCTCCAGACTTCCATGTTGATCTTCTGTTCTCCAGACTTCCATGGTGGTCTTCTGCCCTCCAGACTTCCATGGTGGTCTTCTGCCCTCCAGACTTCCATGGTGGTCTTCTGTTCTCCAGACTTCCATGTTGATCTTCTGTTCTCCAGACTTCCATGGTGGTCTTCTGCCCTCCAGACTTCCATGGTGGTCTTCTGCCCTCCAGACTTCCATGGTGGTCTTCTGCCCTCCAGACTTCCATGGTGGTCTTCTGTTCTCCAGACTTCCATGGTGGTCTTCTGCCCTCCAGACTTCCATGGTGGTCTTCCGTTCTCCAGACTTCCATGGTGGTCTTCTGTTCTCCAGACTTCCATGGTGGTCTTCTGCCCTCCAGACTTCCATGGTGGTTTTCTGCCCTCCAGACTTTCATGGTGGTCTTCTGCCCTCCAGACTTCCAAGTTGGTCTTCTGCCCTCCAGACTTCCATGGTGGTCTTCTGCCCTCCAGACTTCCATGGTGGTCTTCTGTCCTCCAGACTTCCATGGTGGTCTTCTGTCCTCCAGACTTCCATGGGGGTCTTCTGCCCTCCAGACGTCCATGGTGGTCTTCTGCTGGCCAAATTACCATCCCAAAGTTTTGTGAATTATGCCTAGGGGGCAAGGCTGTGTCTGTGTTTACTGCCCAGGCCTGGAAAAAGCTGCCTTTGGCTCTTCGTCTTGAGCCGGGCTCACAAAAATTTCGTAAACCCAAATTATTGTCATTAAAACAAAATGTGATTACCTTGTTAAAAAAAAATAACATTAATACTATTAATATCAAAATAAAATATGACAACAAGAACGTCAAGTTATCCTTTTTGCAGGTCATCTTTTTAGATTTTTTCAAAACCGTAGAACAATAAGGGAGCAGTCAGTTTTCAGAAGGTAGGTGCCTGCTTCTTTTCCATTTGTAATACGGAGAACTCCTTATTTCGGTAGGACAGAAATTTAATACTTAGTGTACATTAGGCCTCGCGGAGTTTGTGGAGTTTTCTGCACTCCGTGGAGCTTGAGGAGTGCAGAAAACTCCGCTTTGCGACGTGTAGCGGAGTTTTTTCCATGCTCGAGATCGCAAACGGCAAGTTCGAGATCACCAACGGTTAGTTCGCGAGCGCAAGCTGCCGCTCGGGTAGAACTTGAGTCATTTACACTTGTACGTAATGACCAGTACAATTGATGGTAATTTTAGAAAATAATCAAGCACGGAAATTTGACAGTAACCATCTTACAAACTACCTCCCCCTTTCTAAAGAATTCCCGCAAGTTCTACACAGAGGCAAAACTGGGAGCAGAAGAGAGTCCATACACAGAAAGCGCATTGCAGATAAAAGACACTGTCTAGATCACAACACAAACTAAACGGCCTCTGGACTCACTCAATGGCACCGCTAACAGACTGGGGTCAGATGTAAATACTTATTAGTTAACTGTGTAAGCCCACCACCCCTGCTGGTATGTGGAAGTGTGTATAAAGGAAAGGTGTTGACTGCAGCACGTGCCCTAGCGGCTGAGCACGAGGCAAGCCATGTTTTTAGGCTTTACAGAAACTGACACTGTACTGGAAGGAATGATGCAAAATGAAGTGCTGGATGATTGACATTGAATGGCCGGAGTCTGATTGGCTGCTGGAATGTACATTGGCCGGAGGGAGTTAGAGAGAAAGAGAGAGAGCGAGAGAAAACGAGAAAGAGAAAGAGAGAAAGAGAGAGAGAGAGAGAGAGAGAGAGAGAGAGAGATTTTTTTCCAGACTGTCGAGGGGGTTGAGAGCTAATCTGCCAGAGGTAGAAGAGTAGCGTATGTGGCCAGCAGTAGGCCCAGCTCTAGAGGAGAGACAGGTGGCCAGGCCCACCCAAGGGAACCCAGTGGACTTCCCAAGGCCCATACAGAAGAGTGTCCATTTGTGTTTCTTTTTCAATGTTTGACATGTGCCTGCTCCTGTCCTCTGTGCCTAGCATCTCACTCACATGAGAGCTGAGGGAAAAGCACTTTTTTGCTGTAACATATTCAAGGTTTTCTTTCTTTGCCCACGAGGACGGGACACTCTCAATATCCGCCAGGGAAACTTCTTCCCGGGTCAAGACCTTGACCGGTAAACTACCAATTGAAAAGGTTGCTTGTTTTCTGAGAAAAATGGCAATTTCTTTCTTTAAGGAGATTCTTGAAAGGCCCTAAGCTGGTGCCTGCATATAATGTGTAAACTTCTCTGTATTCTTTTTTACACTCAAAACCTTGAAACAGCAAGCCGGACAAACACACAACCTCCAGACCACTGATTGCCCCAAAAGAGTCCCAAAATTGTGAGTGTTATAGCTCACACGGTGTGCATCTCCCACATCGTTATCTCAGTATGTGTCACCCGTTCCCAGCCCCGCCCCTTGCTCCCTCCGCCCAGATGTACCCTCTGTCCCTCCCGCCCCGTGCTTGCCATGCTCCAATCCGCAGCCTGTCGCCTCATTCTACGCTGTCCTTTCTGCTCCACTCCACCCACCTCCACTCCTCGGAGATGGCACATAGCCCAAGTCAGGTGCACACCTTCAGTCACTCCTGGCACTGTTCCAACAGCACTTTCCCTGCAGGATAGTTTTAGTACATACTTGCAAAGCTACAAATCCCAGAATGCAAACTGTTTTGACTAACTCTTCAGAAATAGCAATATGTATCACACAAGAGATGAGGCCACGTTGCAGATGTAACTCCTCTCCCAGTGCCTGAACCCTCACCCACACCCCCTTCTTTCTACTGACCTGCTCGCAACACCTCACCAACAGAGATGGGGTCAGTCTGTGTTGCGCATGAGCAGCTTAAAGATGTGTACGCAGAATGAAAAAGAAAAAAGTAGATCCTTAAATGTGAGCAGTGGAAGGATACAAATCAGTGAATCAAAGGGATTGTGAAGAGTCTATGCTTCAGGGGAGGGACAAACACAAAACGTTGACGGTAAACCATGGAGTATGAAGCAAGTAAATGAGAGTGGCAATAAAGCCAACCAATGGTAAACCAGGGGCGGGCTGTAGAGCCCACTTGAAGCTCTCAACAAGTCTTTCGCAACCAGACACTCGACCGATAAAGGATACTGAGAATTTTACAGAAATTATTTTTCGCTTACTAGACTTTTCCTTCCAGAGCAGCAAAACGTTACAAAATGGCTTGTATAGGTTTCTAAAAAACCCCTAGACACTTCCCAGACATGGAGTGGGAGGGGGGAGGGGCTAGCCATTGTAACATAGGTCATGCCGGGCAGTCAGTAAAGTTAAAGGACAGCTAGTTATATTGGGGACCCCGAGAAGAGCAGCCATAGGGGAATGCTTAAGTATACTCTGACCAGTCCCTGTGCCTGGCTTTCCAGAGGGTTCCTCGCTTCCTTCATGTACCCTGCTTCACCCGGCTAGCATTGTGTGGAAGAATACAGCATGGAGGGTTTATGTGGTCAGTGATCACTGTGGTCATTTGTAGGAGGATTTGTGTATCCCTGTTGTACATTAACACGCTGACTAGAAAAGGCAGATTTACCACAAACTATAGCACACAGTGTGGTGTTGCGGTCTAGTCGACGGCACGCTAGGCGTGACGTCACCGGACTTCCGGCGGCGGCCATCTTAGGGGCGCATTAGCGCGCCGATTCAAATAGGATAAGGAGCTCCGTGCCGGCGCTCCTGCTGAAGTGTGAAATACTTGAATAAACCCCTTAAACCTTGCCTGCTGTCCTGGTCATCTGTGGTGGGGCACATACACAGGAAGAAAGGGGCAACATTACAATGGCGACGAGGAGGTGAAACGGCCCAGCGCTGCCTCCAGGGTGAGTGTCTTGTGGTCTACCAGCCATCGACGCCCGCAGGCACCACCCCTGACCAGCAGGAGCGCGGCAGTGTCGCGGAGAGGGAAGGCGAGAGCGCTACATTCCTGACGGGCCCTCCTGAGCCGACTCCGGACCGCGACAACCCCACAGGTACCGCCCCAGGTAGAGTCCACGTGGAGAGGCGGTTGCACGCATCGTGGCGGGGGTCACAGGACGTACCGCGAGCGGCGGCGCCACAGACCGCGACGACGAACCGGACGCAGGGAGCCCCGACAGCACCCGGGGGGGTCGAGAAGCTCGAGTCCACGACCGCGGCGAACGGAGGCAAGGAGGAGGATGAGTGCCACTTCGACGGGTCTGCCGAACCCGATACCCTTCCTCACGAAAGCTGGGGTTCCAGATATGCCATGGGAGGATTGGAAGCCGTACTTCTTGAATTTCCTGTTCGCCTTGGAAGAGGAAAGTGGCGCTGAGTTCTCGAGCTCGCGCAGGAAGAGGATGCTGCTACACCATTTGGGCCCTGCAGGTCAGAGGGTTTACGACGATCTAGTGAAGGTGGTCCGGCCCGCGGCGGATGACGATGTGTTTCAACACGCGATCGACGACATGGATGCTCATTACCGCCCGACAGTGTGTGTAGCCGTCGACAGGTACAACTTCTACCACAGGGCACAACAGAAAGGAGAGACGATCGACCAGTACGTAGCGGCGTTACAGAAGCTGGCCCTAACGTGCAGGTTCGGAGCCTTCCAGGAAGAGTTGATTAGGGACCAAATAGTGATGCACGCGGCGAATGCGTCCATTCAAGATAAGCTGTGGGCCAACGGTGACGAACCCCTCAATACGGTGATAGCCATGGTGAAGAAGGCAGAAATGTCCAAGAGATGTGCAGAGACAGCGAAGAAGGACCGCTACCCTGAACAAACTGTGTGCAGGATAGAAGCCCGTAAAGGCCACGAGAGACAGACACCGACGGAGCAGAACAGCACGCGACAACACAGGAAGCCCATGACCCGGGGCGTGAAACAGCAGACGCAGGGACAAGGGAGCACCAACGGGTGCTACAGATGCGGCAGCGAAAGGCACGCCGCCAACGACAAAGGGTGCCCAGCGTTCCGGGCCAAATGCACGTACTGCGGGCTGATGGGGCACTATGAGAGAGTATGCCGAAGGAAGACGTCAAGGCAGCAGGTGAAGTACGTGGCGCAGGAGATGACCAAGGAGGAAGAGCAAGAAGGGCAGGAGGACGAAGAAGAGATCCTGATGATAGATGACCAGGTCTTGGGGATCGACGGCGCGGTCGACAAGAAACCGAGGTGCGCCATGACCATAGGGGGTGTAGGAGTCACCATGGTCGCAGATTCAGGGTCCCCCTACACGATCATAAAGAGGAAGATATGGGAGGATGACTTTGCACCTGTCACAACACACCGACTGCGCCCCACGGACATCCACCCGGTGACGTTCACAGGGGAACCCATACCCATGGTAGGGTATTGCCCTCTCACGTTCGAGTTCCAGGGCAGGACGTGCGAAGGAAAACTGTACGTGGCAGAAAAGGGACCATCAGTGTTGGGATGGAAAGATCAAGGGAAGCTGAAAATAAAGCTGAACCCAGGAGGCCGCATACAAGTACTCATGATGGAGGACGACCCCAAAGTGGGAGCAAGGCAGTGGAAGGAAGAGTTCCCCGAAGTCTTCAGAGACGACATAGGGAGGCTAACAAAGTTCACGCACAAAATAAATCTCAAAGAAGGAGCCCGACCAGTGTCCCACAAAGTGCGAAACATCCCGTTCCGCACCAGGGAGGCAGTACAAGAAGAACTGCAGAGGTTGGAGGACAACGGGATCATCGAAGCCATCGATAATGCGGAATGGTTGGCCCCCTTAGTCGTGGCGCAGAAGCCGAACGGGAAGGTGAGACTATGTGTGGACCTCAGGGAACTCAACAAGAACATTGTAGTGGACAAGTTCCCCCTTCCCCGCATCAATGAGATGTTAGCTAAGACCAAGGGTGCCAAGTGGTTCTCCACTGTGGATTTAACATCTGCGTATCACCAGATCGCACTCCACAAATCGTGCAACCACCTCACATCATTCATTACACCTTTCGGGTGCTACAAGTTCCTACGGATGCCGTTCGGGCTCGCCTCGGCAGCGGCGGTCTTCCAAAAGTTGATGTACCGTCTGTTCCACAAGATGGAAGGTATTCAGTTCTTCCAGGACGATATCTTGGTGATGGGCGCCTCCACGGAAGAACATGACCGGAGGCTGGCGAATGTCTTGAATGTGCTGGAACAAAACGGGCTCACGGCCCAGTGGGACAAGTGCAAGTTCGGACTGGGGAAAGTCACATACCTGGGGCACGAAATCAGTCAGGAAGGCATAAAACCCAAGGCATCCAACGTAGCTGCCATCAGAGATGCACCCACGCCCACTAGCAAAGAGGAGGTACGGACATTCTTAGGGATGGCTGAGTTCTACAGCAAGTTCGTCTCCCACTTCGCATCAAAGACGCACCACCTGAGATCGATCCTGAAGGAAAAAACGGCGTTCTCGTGGAAGGAGGAACAAGAGAGAGAGTTCGGGGAAGTGAAGAGAGAAATCTGTGGAGCCATACCCATCCAAGGGTTTGACCCGACGGCTCCCACGACCCTGACTACAGACGCTAGCGACCGAGGCCTTGGAGCAGTGCTCACGCAACAGTCGGCGCGAGGAGCGACCGCGACAATCAGCTTCGCGTCCCGCACGCTGGCTGACAATGAACGCAAATTCAGCGTGATTGAAAAGGAAATGCTGGCGGTCGTGTGGGCAGTGGAAAGATTCCGGCAGTTCCTGTGGGGAGGTCGGTTCCTCTTACGAACGGACCACAAACCCCTGATTAAAGTGCTCACGTCCAACGGCCACGAGCACGCTACCCCAAGAATTGCGAAGATGACACTGCGACTCCTCGACTACGTGTACGACGTAGAGTACATCCCAGGCACCAAGAACCGCGTGGCGGACTACCTGAGCAGGGCGGCGGCAAAGGAACCGGCAGAGGCGCAAGACACAGAGACTTGGGCCGAGTACGCAGTGGCGTTCATGAGCGATCATGAAAGAGCAATCAGCAAGCAGGAGTGGGAAGAAGAGTATGGGTCCGATGAGAAGGTGAAGGCGGTCAAAACGTACGTGACGCAAGGGTGGCCGGAGAAGAGGTTGCTGGGAGAAGAACTAAAACAGTACTGGGAAGTCAGGGAAGAATTGTCACTGGGGGACAACCCGAGTTTTCTGTTCCGGGGCAACAAGGTAGTACCCCCGACGGCGCTGAGGCCCAGAGTGGTAGCTCTTGCTCACGAAGGACATTTGGGCATCGTGAAAACGAAGGGAAGAGTGAAGGAGGACTATTGGTGGCCAGGGTTGGACCTCGCGGTGGAAAGACACGTCAGAACGTGTGAGCAATGCAACAATGCAGACAAGACGCAAAAAGTGCTGCGCCCACCGCTGGGACGCTTCGACTTCCCGGAAAATCCGTGGGAAGAAATCTCCATTGATGTTCTAGGTCCCATACAAGACGCCAGCGGCAACCAGAAGTACCTCACCGTGGTCGTGGACAGGTACTCGAAGTGGCCAGAAGTCCACGTGGGAGACAACGCAGAGACAGATACCATCCTGGGATTCCTCACGGAGGTGTTCATCAGAGAAGGGATCCCCAAGGGAATCCTCAGTGACAACGGCCCACAGTTCACATCCACGAAGTGGGAGGCCTTCATGGACAGGAACGGGATAACTGTCAGGCGCACGCCGGTCTACCACCCTGCTGGGAACGGAGCAGTGGAGAGATTCAACAGGGTGATAATGGGGTCAGTGCAAGCGGCAATCGGCCAGGGAGCAAGCTGGGAGAAAGAACTCAAGCGTATGCTATGGGCGTACCGGATAACTCCCTCGTCCACAGGCTACAGCCCATTCCGCATTCTGAGAGGAAGAGAACCGTTCACCAGAGACAATGTAGCTTGGAAGAGGCTCACGGTGCAGAGTCATTGGTCACCGGCAGTGGTGCGCAGAAACTTGGAGAAAGCACAAGCCGTATACACGAACTACTACGACGCAAGGCACAACACCAAGGAAGTCGCCTTGGAGAGAGGAGAGTGGGTGAGGGTGAAACTGCCTACACAGGGAAGGAAAGGGGACAGCAAGTTCACGCCCCCCTTCCAAGTGGTAGAGCCCTATTCCACATCAGCCTTACTAAGTGACGGGAAGATTTGGGCACAAGATCGGATGGCAAGATGCACCGGAACCAATGAGACTGAACAGAACGTGGAGCTGGATGGCGAGGCAGGAAATGGGGCCACACCGGCGGGGAAAGGCGAGTGTAGGAGACCAGAGGGGGAAGCAGGAAGCGTTCCCAAGGGATCCTGGAGTCCAAGAGGAGGAGAAGTCGAGACTCCGGGGCTTGGTGACCGAGGGACTGAGTTAGGTGGGGCTGAGCCCCAAGACGCGTGTGGGGGAGCGGATCCGAAGGGTGGGGGCAATACCCCGACCGCAGGCGCAGGAAGCAGGAGGACACGCTGCGGAAGAAGAATACTGCTCCCACGAAGGTTCGAGGAGTTCAACCTGGACCACAAGTAAGACTGTTCTATGGTGGAGAGGGACATTGCTTATTGGGTTGTAAAAGGGGGAGATGTGGTGTTGCGGTCTAGTCGACGGCACGCTAGGCGTGACGTCACCGGACTTCCGGCGGCGGCCATCTTAGGGGCGCATTAGCGCGCCGATTCAAATAGGATAAGGAGCTCCGTGCCGGCGCTCCTGCTGAAGTGTGAAATACTTGAATAAACCCCTTAAACCTTGCCTGCTGTCCTGGTCATCTGTGGTGGGGCACATACACAGGAAGAAAGGGGCAACATTACACACAGTGACAATAATGCATTCATTATAACGAGTCCTGTGCACTTTGACACACATGAACTGGGTGTTGTGTTTAAAAACGTGCATGGTGTATGGCGCCAAAATAGTTTGAGACATCCCTGGCTGCGAAGAATTTGTTTTTATGCTGCTAACGGGGCAGAACTTTTGGGGTGGTCGGTGGGCAACGTCATAAACTATGGATCCTAACAGGGGGGGCCTCCATTTAACAACAAGGGGCAAAGTGCAGCCCTTGCCCCCCTCCGCCCTGGCTTCTTGTGGGGGTCCCTTAGGACTCTCCCTTGAGGGGCTCCAGTCCCCACAGCAGAGGGTCTTGTTTCTGAGGTGAAGCCCCTCCCTCACGACATTTGTGGAGCCGCAAGTAGCCATCATTTTAAGAAGCAAAACTACTCAGTTCTGTCCAGCTCGGTACTAGGGGGTCTCACCTGAGGCAGTTCTCGAAGCTGAAGCCACCTGCGGGGGGCGTGAGTGAGACCCCTCTGGCGAGCATGGTGGGCGCACAAGCCTCCGGTCTCTCTCGCTCGTTCTCTCGCCCTCTGTCTCTTCCTCTGCTCTCTCAGTCTCTTTTCCGTGTCTCTGCTTCTCCCTTGCACGTAGTCTGCTGCCTCCCCGGTCTCCCCCCTCACCCCGTTGTATCTTTCACTTTCGGTTTGCGGTCGTCACACGTCTGCTTGGCTCGGCTCCGGTGCTTACCCCGCCCAAAGGGGATTTTTGTTCTCCCTCGTGAGGCTTGCAGGGCAGGCCGTCATGTGCCCGCTAGAGCTGCCACCCTCCCCAGAGGGTAAGAAGACTTTTCTGCCTTTGTTTACTTTAATTATTAGTCAGAGATCATCAACGCAGCACTGGGGCACGTTTACAAGCGCTTTCTATTTAGATTTGCGATGTGTGTGTGAGAGCAGGTAAGTTAAAAAAAAAAAACCATTTTTTTGCAGAAGAAAACATCAAAGGTCAAACAAGGTCAAAGCGGATATCAAAGTACAACATTCGGTAACAATGAGCTGGAGTTTATCCAACTTGCATCCAACATCCAGAAGGAGATCTTTAACAGCGAGCCAACGTATCCAACGACACAGCACAGCTGGCTTTGTGCAGCAAACAGTTTATACACCTGAAGCACAGAAAAGAAAGACTAAGCAGCAGCGGAGGAACCAAAACAAGGAGGGGAGGGGCCCCGAGGCGGAAGGAGGGGAGGGGCCCCGAGGCGGAAGGAGGGGTAGACGGAAGTGAGAGGAGCACAAAGCAAAAGGGGCCAACCACGCCTCCCGCAGAGGGAGCATGTCAGTTGACATGTAGAGTTGGAATGTATGACGTTACAACGCAAACATTTACAACGCATGCCTTTACAACGCAGTTTTTACATCGCAACATCCATTACAACGCATGTTCTTACGACGCATGCCATTACAATGCATCCCATTACAACGCATACCATTACATCGCATAATTTTGGGGGGTAACAGTAGGGTAAGTAAGTGTTGGATAGTGTAGTGGTCAAAATTACTATTCCCACTCCCGAGAGTGCAACAGTAGGGTAAGTGTTGGATAGTGTAGGGGTAAAAACTATGCGTTGTAATGGTATGCGTTGTAATGGCATGCGTTGTAGTGACATGCGTTGTAATGGCATTCGATGTAAAGGATGTTTCGATGTAATGACTGCATTGTAAAGGTAGTGTGTAGTAATGACTGCGTTGTAAAGGTTGTTTCCCATAGAATTGTGTGTGTGTGAGCGAGTGAGAAATTATAAGTGAGTCAAAGTAAGAGTCAACGAGAAAGTGCAAATTAGTGAGTAGGGTGAGAGTAAGTACAAGAGACTGAGGGAAAATGAATGAGTGCAAGTGAGTGCATATCAGTGAGCAAGATTGAGTGGTGAGAATGAGTGTGTGTAGGAAGCTGGCTTAGTTTATGGTGCACACTTATTTAAGTAAAGCACCCAGCACTAATCCAGACAACACTTATGGTGATTTCAGTGGTCTTAGACAACCATAGAGAGCTCTCTAAGTGGTAGATGGAGAGAGCAGCCTCCAGGCTTAGTCCAGAAGGAGTGTGAAGCCGCTTGTTTGACCAGATCCAGTCATATAGTGTAGGTTAAATTTAAAGAACCACACGGTGTAGTTATAAAAATAGTTATATTTACTATATAAACTCACTCACATATTGGTATATATCCTACCCGGAGATATCAACACAATACTCACAATATTTCAAATGTGAACAGGTAAGTAGCACAAATACACAGTGGCCTCTAGGGGGAGACCAAACCATACACTAAAGAAGTGGAATGCGAACTGCAACCAAACTTGGGACCTGGACCAGAAGACTCAGAAGAGAACCACAAGGAACCACCCAAGGCAAGTACCCAGGAGCCCCACAGAGGCTGTGTGCGGAGTGGAAACACAGCTGCGTTCTCAATGCAAGTCGCTAGGGAAGTCGCGGTTGCAGTTTTTAAGAAGGACCCTTACCAGTTAACCCTGAAGAAACCCTGTGGAAGACAGTAGGTTGGTGAGTCACCCCACCGTGGGTACCCCAGGAAGCAGGATGCATACGCCAGGGCAGCCTGGTGCATAGGTGCGAAGTGACATCGGAAACTGCCATGGACCACAATGGAGGACTTCAGTAAGCTGCAGCTGGCGAAGAAGGTGAAAAGAGTCCGGTGGAATCCACGGATGGCTTCATGAAGCAGAGGGGACAGAGTCTATGCCACTCAGAAGTGACCAGGAGGAACGGAAGACTAATGACCGCCGATGACGCAAGATGCAGGAGCGATGCTGCTGTGAGGACCAGCAGACTGTGGAAGACCAGTAGCCGTTCACGAGCTGTCCCATGTTGGATGTCAAGAACAAGAGTCTCGGTGTCCAGTGGGAACACCAACAAGCCTTGGCTGCAGCAACTAAGGTGGTATACAAAAAAGTGCAGCGTTGGGACCAGCAAGGTCCAAGGGACTCACCCAGGGCAGGAGAGTCAGAGCCAGTCCCAAGCAAGCAGGAGAGCCCAACAAAGCCAAACAAAGACACTCAAGAGGACCCATCGACCAAAGGCACAGGAGTTGCAAGAGGACCGTGAGCAGCTCACCAAAGATGCAGGCCCACACTGCAGAGGATGCAGAGAAGACAAGGATCTTGGCAGGACGAGATGCTGGAGACTGGAGCTTCTTGTAGCCCGAAGATCTCTGGAGGACAGAGTCAACAAGCCTAGGCAATGGTAAGTCAATGTGGTGCACAGGGGTTCTGTTCCAGCAGTTATGATGGGGATACTGGCCTCAAAATTGCTTTGAAGACATTGGGAGTCCATAGGGCGTTAGGAGTAGTAGACCGGTCATCTTGGTTGTGGTGCCTGCAAATGCAGGGAAGTGACTCCTTCACTCCAAGGAAGATTACTTCGGTGTTTTTGATGCCCACAGGCCTGGAGAAGAACCTGGATGAAGCACAGGTACAGATAAGACAGAAGACTGGCAGACCAGGAGCAGCAGGAGTCTTGGATTTGAATCTTGTCCCATGACGAATCTGAAGAGTCACCCACAGGTAAGCCCATAAGTACGCTAGGGAAAGGGTTGGGACAATTCAAGGCTTCCTCCCAGAGGAGGGGCTGGACAGAGGGAGGATACTCCCATGTCCTTTGTCCAGTTTTGCACCAGAGCGGGAGCCAAGGGCTCCCTGAGCTGGCTCAAACTGGAGCATGCAAGGAGGGCACCAGTGGGCCCTTCAAAGCAGTCTGGTGGCGCTGGCAAGCGCCCCCACCCCAGCCCAATACACTAAGTCCTGTCTGGGAGGTGGTCACACCTCCCAGTGACAGGAAACCTATTGTTCTACCTTCCCCTGCTAAAGCTCAGCTCAACAGCAGGAGGACATAATCCAGTCTGTGGTCGGCAGCAGCAATAGCTTGCTATCAGACCCTAATAGGCTGGTACCGGGAATAAAGTGGGACACCCTAGGGGGAGCCCCCCAGTACATGTGATCCTACATCCTACACTGGAATCAGTGTTGGGGTAGGATTCCAACATGTTTGATACCAAACATGACTGGTTTCAGTGCAGCCAATATATAGATAGACATCTCATATTTGACTTGATGTCCGCTATATGTATTAAATGGCTGACCGCACTTACAAAGCTTGGATACTCGACTCCAGGGTTTGTAGAGGAGCCTGGCTCATGCAGGGGTATGCTCACACTTGTAACCAAGCACCCTGCCCTGAAGAGCCTGCCATAGGGGTGACTTATATGGTTTAAGTGCAGTGACCTCAGATATAAGTGGTGCTAGCACCAACTTACACAGGCTGCAATGGCAGGCCTGTAGTCACAGTTTAAGTGGTCTCTCATGGGTGGCATAATAGATGCTGCAGCCCCTGGAAGACCCATGGTGTACCTATGACGTGGGTGCCTCAATACATTATACTAGGGACTTACTAGGGTACACCAGTAGCCAATTGTGAAAGAACCAAAGTACTTACCATAACAAATTTAGGGAGGAAGCACAGTGACTGGAGTCCTGATTAGCAGGATCCCAGTCAGACTAGTCAGAAAACAGAATAACACCAGCAAAAAGTGGGGTAACCATGAAAGCAGATCCTACTTTCCTACAGTGTCAATATGTCAATATAAGTGAGCATGAGTGAGCATGAGTGAGAATGCGTTGTTATGCTTGTAAATATGTTGTTGGACCCGACATACTTCTTGGCTAATAGAGGGAGCCATGCAGGGGCGGCTGCTCCGTTGGAGAAGAGAAGCGTCGCCCCACTAAAATTACCCCCAGAGGTGAAAAATAAAATGGTAATTCATTACCATTTCTTTTTCCATCCCTGTCTCAAACAGAGCCTCAGGACGGGGCGGGGCCTGCTGAGTGACAACAGCAGGGAGGGCTGTGAATGCACTGTCTTTTTGTTCAGCCGTCTTGCGACAGCCACCCGCATATGCGCATTTTAAACATCTCTAAACCAGATGTTTGCAGACAGCTGGGTTTGAGCAAGTGCAGGCCTCCAGAGCGCTGTTGAGCACCGAGTGAGGCCGCTCCCTCCAATCAGGGCTGTGCTCTCATGCTGCATGAGAGCAGCACCAGGATTGGTAAAGGGAGTTTCCTGTTGGCCCTGCTGCAATCAGAGAAAGAAGACGTAGGGTGCAGAGGACGTCATGCTCGTCTTCAGGTAAGATTTTTTTGGAAAATATTATTTTTGCGCATGCCTGCTCTCCTCTCCCTATAGATGCCAGCCACCACTGCTCCCATGGCAAAATGCTGGTGTGGCACACTGGAGGCAATACTTGCATATCTTCAACATCAACATGGCCACCCTCGCAGCCATCGTCCGACAACACGGCCTCAACATCGTATCCTACGCCGACAAAACCCAGCTCATCCTCTCCCTCGCCAAAGACCCCTCCACTGCCAAACTCAACTTCCAGAAAGGAATGCAAGACGTCGCAGTCTGGATGACCAACAGCTGCCTGCAGCTCAACACGAGAGAAGACAGAAGTCCTCGTCCTCGGTACCACCCCTTCTGCATGGTACAGCAACTGGTGGCCGACTGCCCTCGGAAGCCCACCTACAACCTCAGACCACGCTAAGAACCTCGGCATTGTACTCGACTCATCACTCACCATGAACCGACAAGACAACGCCGTCAACTCCAGCTGCTTCAACACCCTCCGCATCCTCCGCAAGACCTTCAAGTGGATCCCCCCTGAGTCAAGGAAGACAGTCACCCACGCACTCATCACCAGCAGACTAGACTATGGAAATGCACTCTACGCCGGCATCAACAAGTCCCTACTCCGCAAACATCGCCACCAGACTCGTCCTCGGCATCCCCCAACACGAACACATCAGCCAACACCTACAAAGTCTCCACTGGCTCCCCGTGGAGAAAAGAGTCACTTTCAAAATCCTCACTCACGCCTACAAATGCCTACACAACACCGGACCCAAATACCTCAAAGACAGAATCAACTTCCACGTACCCAAAAGAAACCTCCGATCTTCCAACCTCGCACTGGCCAAAACCCCGCTAATCCACAGTGCCAGATCAGGCAGAAGATCCTTCTCTCACATTGCAGCCAAGACCTGGAACGAGCTACTGGCAGACATCAGACAAGCCCCTCCCTGAATACCTTCAAAAAGACCCTGAATACCTGGCACCTCGGCTAAACAGATGTGCTGACCACCTACCCCCCCCCTCCAGCCCCTTGAGACCTTCACGGGTGAGTAGCGTACTACAATTCCCTGATTGATTGCTGCAACAGTGACCCTCAATGGTACACGGGCTATACTGCCACAGATACTATAAGGTCTTGCTCTGCCAGGCGCCCGCTACTATGAACAACTCCTCACGTGGTCGGGCGAATGGGGACTGATGACAACCCTACGGTCCCTGAAGAATAATAACCATCGTCCATCACGTCCAAAATAAGTCAACAACATCACTGGTTATAGTGAGTGGAATGAGTGGTGAAGCGCTCTGTTCAGAATTCAATCCAGACCTTTACACTAGCAACGCCATTTTACTTACTGGTCTGCAAAATGGAGGTTCATTAATAATGCGAGGTTAGCACCCCATGTAACACGCTCTTTAAATCCATCCGTTCATCGAACAAACCCTCTATTGCAGCAAACCTTTCAATTTTGCCTACTGGTCGCGACATTAACCACAACCAAGCATCGTCACAGTGGCAATAAGTGTTGCATATGATTTGAGCAACCATCAAAGATCTTGTGTGCATACTGTGACTTCAAATGTTTATGTGCAAACACACTTGCGCCAAATAGCGCTTTGAAGAGACTACGACACACTAAGAATTTTAATAAAATTGCAGGCTCGGCGGTGCCAGAAGGGCATGCTGAATATTTTGACCAACCCAAGAGCAAAGACTAACCTGAATGTGCAAATAACTTCCAAAAAGTTTACTGAACAGAATGGAGGTCTGAGCACATAGAGGCATACCACAAATCAGACCATGAGCAGAATACAAATCTGCCCCTTAGAGCACACCCCATAGAATAGAATATGTGTACTGGCAATGCACAACATAGGAATCAGTGCTTAATTTGAGTCAGTGGTTTCCGGTGCTGGGCACCGACACCTAATTGCCAGCACCGGGGCTTATGACAATCTGCCACATGGTGGCGCTGTCTGGCTAATTTTTGTATGAGCACAACAACAGCTGTTTATTAGTTCAGTTTACATTTACAATGACTAATACATGCCTCTCACGCCATTCTTATAGCTTTGGGGGCCTTGAATAGTATGAATTGTCACACTTGTAAGAGTGTGATGGTTAGTAGTTGTGTTGTTACTGTCATTGGCAGCTGGCAGGGGCAATGTGTGGTGCAAGCAGCAGTGGCCTCCCGACAAGAGCCCCAGCACTTATTCTGTGACAAATTAAGCACTGATAGGAATACTCTGTGCACTGCACGGTAGGGTCAGTAACCCTTGGTGGGATTCTCCCAAATGCAGTCCCCAGAACACCAACATTTGTTTAAATGTCCTGACCCTTCTTGGGCAGCTCCTAACAAAAGACCGTGGGCCTCAGAATTGACAAACCCTGAGGTATAGGCAGAGTAACCTATTATAGTTCTGAAGCACCCTAATTGACAATCTCAAGAATGTAAACAATAGTGAATCAAAGAACCACAACTTATAAAACGCACATCAGCAAGTGTGGTGTTCACCAATGGAACTCTAGCAAGCAACCAAAGCTGATGTTATCAAAGCAGCTTATCGGGAACACATAAAACACCCATCAATGATGGGAAAAAGAGAATAAAATGAGCTTGAAAGGAGTCAAAGCAAACCCTTCAAACCCGGACTCACCAGTCAAAAACAAACAAGACATTAATGCTAATATGGAGATGATCACAAAAAAAAAAACTTGCAGATGTCTAGGGCCTGGGCACATCCACTAAAATTAACACAGCATGCAAAGTGAGATCTGCACAATTCACTAAGACGTCAGAGAAACTACTACCAGGATTGCAGCGTTAGAGAGTAGAATAAGCAACCTGGAGCACTCCGAGACCAAAACAAGGAAAACCATCAAACTGCTCAACATCACCACTTGAACACTTTCCAAAGATGCTTCAGAGCTGGAAGACAGGAATAGGCGTGGACATGTGCGTATCTTAGGTATATCAGAAGGAGAAGAAGAGGCTGCAGGTTCCTGTATTCTTTTTTATGGTTTAAATCTTTTATTGAGATTTTGTCAACAAACAACATGTCCGACGTCCCTAGATATACAAAATAACGAGGAAGATAAAAGTCCTGAGTGGCTAGTATACAAAGGCAGAGGAATCGGAACAAACCAACAAAGTGCAAGGACATGAAAATAAAACGTATTCTAATCCCCCCACCCCTCTCCCCTTCCCTCGTCCACCAGGGTAGTGAAAGTCATAAAGGCTGTCAGGAGCCCAGTATGTGGGTATGGGTATTATGTCGCTGATGGCTGCTGATCAGAGAGACGTAGGAGGCGTAAATACCTGGGGCAGGTTAATTCTCGAAATTCTGAGGCGAGAAGGGACAAGAATGGTTGCCAGAGCTCCGCAAAAGTGGAGCCTTTCCCGGCTAGCGTGAGGGTCATCTTTTCGATCCCTAGGACATGCCACAGTTGTTGTAACCAACCTGTGAATGTGGGGATCTGAGAGGTGCGCCAATGGACCAGTATATTTTGAACCGCTGAGCCTAGAGCAATTGCAATTAAGTGGCCTCTTCAGGACTTAAGAGGCTATGTCAAGGGGTTCGGAAGACCTAATAAGATGTAAGCGGGAAACCTCAGTATTTGTGTGTCCAGGTGTATGTCCACCTCATCGAGGACCTGAGTCCAGTATGATTGTAGGTGTTCACAATCCCAGTGGAGGTGCACCAGGGTACCCAGGTTCCCGCAACCCCGCCAGCAGTCAGCGCTCTGTCGTGGGTCCACTAGGTGGATGCACGCAGGGGTATAATACCAATAAGTGGCTATTTTTTTCATTGTTTTGGTCAGTCCCGTGTGAAAAGCTGAATGGCGTGCCCTGTAATACACACCCTACCATTCCTTGTGACTGAGTGACCTACCGAGGTCTCGCTCCCAACGTGCACGACTGGCGTTATGCATATGTGCGTTCCTGGCCAGTAGCATTTTGTACAAGTCGGACATGAGTTTTTTGTCCATTGCGCATGTGAGAAGCCATTTTTCGTATGCGGAGAGGTGTCGGTGAGCATGTGGCCTCTTTTGTGGGTGTAGTGCCCAGTGACTGATCTGGAGATATCGTAATCGCTTGGTTTCTGGGAGTCCGTACTCCGATTTGACCTATTGGAACGGTATGATCCCGTCAACATCAAAGAGATGGCCCAGAGATCGGCATTCCGTAGAGCGCCAGCGTACAAAGGCTACCTCGCCCATGCCCGGCTGAAAGTCGGGGTTATCGAATAGTGGGGTAAGCGGAGAGGTGGTCAATTTATGTTTAATGTTAGTATGATCCCAGGCCTCCAAGGACACCCAAGTAATATGGGACGCCTAGCGATTAGGCGGTCTGTGTGCCTTTCGAAGGAAAGGAACTTTCTGCAGGGACATAGCGGCCACAGCACGATCTTGAAATAACCAACGTTTCTTTGATTCTAGACGATTCCATTCAACCAAATGACGCATTTGTGTCGCTTGAAAATAGTGCTGTAGGTCGGGAACTCCAAGGCCACCTTCCTCGGGCGGGAGGGCCACTATGGCGCGCCTCATCCGGGGTTTTGCGGCCTTGCCATATAAATTGAGCAAGTTCGGATTGGGTCTGTTGGATCCAACCAGGGGGAGGACGGATGGGCAGGGTCTGGAACAAGTATAAAATCTGGGGTAATATGGTCATTTTGGTGGCCGCCACCCTGCCGACCCAGGAAAGCGGGTAGTGTTTCCATTGGCCCAGTTCTTTGCGAATTCGTGATCGCAGTTGAGCGTAGTTGATAGCGGCTATAGCCGGCATGTAGTGGTCAACTGGATCCCTAAGTAGGGGACTGCGTCTACTGACCATTGGATAGGGTGCTGCTCCTGAAGACATGCCCGAGTGGAAGGTGACAGGGAGAGGTCAAGCGCCACAGACTTTTCCATATTAACTTTAAACCCTGAGGCATGCGCAAAGCATTACAGTTCCAAGAAGCAGGGCCTTAGTGCAGGAACCAGGTTTGATACTGAGATCAAGAGGTCGTCCGCATATAAACGAATAGTGTGGAAATCACTCCCGAATTTGAACCCTGTTGATACTCTCGGCTATGGGGATGGAAGCCGCGCCAGAGATCTTTTAGGCCCAAGTCTTGTAGTCGAGTTAGACCTGCCGCAGAGAGTGCGCCCGTCTGACCTGTGCGCTGGCATGATCTGTCCATTATGTTATCGAAGACCAGATTCAGGTCACCCCCCACCAGAATCCTGTGCTCAGCTGTCGCTGTAGCTACAGTGAGCGCATTGTGCAGGAACTTCTCTTGTCCCTCATTGGGGGCATAAACCAACCCGATAGTGAATGTCAGGCCCTCCAGGATAAATTGAGGAATCTCTTTAAATTCAGGCTCTTTCTGAAGGACTTTACCCTGAAATGTGTGGAAGACCAGGATGGCCACGCCAGCAGATTTATCGGGCCGGAGGAAAACATCTGGATCGGGAACATGCGGGATATTAAGTGGTAGCAGTCTTTCTACAAGAGATGGGTCTCCTGTAGGAGGCAAATATCAGCTTTGGCATTTTCAAGATATAAGAGGACCGCTCTGCGTTTGACAGGATTATTAAGACCTCACACGTTCAAGGTGAAGATGTTAAGAGTGGTGGGGGGCATCTACGTGGTTGTAGGCCAGAGAAAAGCAATAGCAAGGGGGTGGAAACCACCTCTGAAGCTGTAGTGGCTGAGCACATATACCGGAGGGTAGACCCCAGCTGGCATCTAAGCGATTAAAGGAAAGGGTGGACGAGGGACCCCAAAACCAAAAAGAAATCACCCCAAACAAACAATCAGAAACAAAACGATAGGAACAAAATGGTGTTGAGAGAGATAGTCCGTCAACCCAGGAATGAGTTAGTGTGGGGTCTATGTTGTGGCCAAGTGTTGAAGCTCCCGTCCCGCCCGCCGCCCACCCCAGAAGCCGTGAGAGAGAGCAAGGTCATCGGACCCACTCAGGGGACTTCAGGAGTGTGTTTTTCAAAAGCCTCTGTCATGGAATCAAGGACCGCCTGTTGGCCTTTGGTGATCTCAGACTGGTCATGCCGCTGGGTTTGATGCCTGCGATCCTGCCGCCGCCAGCCCGATGGGGAAACCTCAGGACCGGAGGTTGTGCTATGGCGTTCTTCATCGTCTGGGGATATCGGGATTCCCAGCAACCGGCAAGCTTCTGTAAGGGAGCGCAGCTGTGTCAGTTTGCCATTGTGTCTGAAGATGAGGCGAAAGGGGTGGACCCAAGAGTACGAAACACCTTGCTGACGGAGATGCTCCGTGACAGATCGGAACTGCCGTTGCCGTTGGAGGGTAAGGAGAGCCAGGTCCTGAAAAAGCACTGGGAACTGATCCTCAAACGAGATTGGGTGCATAGCTCTGGCCTTGTTAAGAATCGCCTCCTTGGTCCTGAAGTCGTGTACGCAGACGAGGATGTCAGCGGGTGGAGCATTGCTCGTTTGCGGGAAACCAACTTTATGGACGCGGTCTAGTTTGATGTTGGCCTTGGGTGGGTCACCGAGGAAGCGATTGAAAAGCTCCTTGGTGAAAGTGAAGAGGTCGTCGGTATCTGCTGAGACTTCCACTCCCCGGATGCGAATGTTGTGTCTCTGGGAGCGGTTTTCTAAGTCCTCCAGGTGGAGCTGCAGGTCAATGTGTTGGTCCTGAAGTTGTATCACGTCCTGCTCGAGAGTGGACAGTTCAGTGTCTCTAGTGTCCCCTCCATCCTCCAGGGCAGCAACCCTTTCCCCGATTCCATCCACGTCTCTGCGGATATCCTTTATTTCGGAGGTAAGATCCTTCTTCACCGTCTGGAGATCTTCCCATAAGGTCAAGAAGAGGGACTCCAGGAATGACCGGGTTATAGGCTCCTCACCCGCGCTCCCAGATTTCACAGGGGTCGGGTACCCCAGGGCAGAGTGCGCCATGGTGGAGATATTCTGTTGGCGAGCGAAGCTGTCTTTTAATGACTTATCCTTCTTCGCCCTCGTGGAAGACATAATCTTAGGCCTCGTCACTCCCCAAAGGTCTGGGAGGCAAGATGAGGAGGTGGTGTGGGTATAGCTGACCCGGTAGGTGGTAAATGGTGTGTGTGATCTCCAGGATGCAAGTTCAGGTAGTGAGGGAATAGCGCAGCTGATTTAGTTCGAGATCTATGGGCACGTGAGGAGTGGTCTCTGCCGCAGGGCACGTCGAAGTGCCATGATCAAGCCAGACCCTGGGTCACCGGTCAGATGTCGCCCACTACGTGGTGTTTCAGCGTGGGAAGACGTGGATAGGCCCCCCGGGTGAGGACATGAAGCGGGGCGTCTCGGGATGTCGAGCTGTGTGGCAGGCTTGCGAATGGTGAAAGTGCAAAGTGTCCAGCCTGGGTCTCGGAATAGGCCACAATAGAGACACCTACCGTTTAGAGGTGGGAAATCCTGGGTGGAAAGCGGGCCACGCCGGGGTTGACAGTGGTGTCCAAAGGAAGCACACTCTGAAGTTGCTAGAGTGCGTGTCCCCCGTGTCGGGTCCCCACACCTCCGTACCTGCCAAAGTCAGAAACTGCCACGTGTCTAGTGTAGGTGTCCACCTTCCGTCAATCATGGCTGTCTGGTTGCTGCTTGTTTACTGGACGGGCCCAGGTGCTGCTTCGAGGAGGAGAGAGCAAGCTGGGGCAGTGGGAGGCCCCCAAACCGCATCCAGTCCTAGCTGGGCCGTCTTCGCGAGTCGCCACAACCTCCTCTCGGCATCCGCCCCTAATGGCGGCCACGCTCGCCCTCACCCTGCTGCTTTGCCGGAGGAGAAGTAGTGGGCCAGAGGTGTAGTGGGGCCCTGTGGCTAGACACGTGGGTCTGGCGGTGAGGGGGGTCCCAGTCGTGGTGGGGGTCCCAAGGTCTAGACCACGCGTTGCTGGGTTGCCTCACAGCTGCCACGGGTGCCGCTGCCTTGTTACATTGTGTGGTGTGATCAGCAGCCCCCGGTTGCGTAGGGGCACGAGATTGAGAGGCCGCACCCTTCCAGACCACTGTGTGCCCCGGAGCCTCTGAATCCAAGGATTATCCTGTTACATGTCCGGAGATGCCACTGTATGGGGAGTGCCAGGTGTGCCAAAAGGCTCGCTGCTGCTTCGGCCTGGAAGTGCTGCGGCTGGATGGGTGTGGACGGGAGGCAGGCTGCAACTTCAGCCTGAGGACCTGCGTGGCCACCAGGCATGCTGGGAGCTGGAGGCCGGAGATCGGGCCTGCCCCGCCAGAAAGAGTCGCAGCCCCAGTACCTGCTTACTCTGGGATGGGGCGAGGTCCTCCTAAGCAGCGAGTGGTGGGGGCTGATTTCACAAGCTGCGTGCCTCGGGGAAGCCGCTCGCCAGGTCCCCCGCTCCCCGCAGCCCGCCGCCCGGGCTAGGCGTGATCTGTAGACCTCGGCCGTGGAGTATCCACAGTTCGGGAAAGTGTTGCAGGTCTCCGACCCCGCTGTGCGTCGTTCTTGTGCCGCTTGTGCTCCGGAGAGCGGTGCTCTGTTCCGGCAGTCCTTTACACGAGAAGAACCCTGAAAAAACACATTTTAGGGCAGGCGGCGAGAAGGAGCTCTGAGCCAACGCGTCCTACCGCGCCGCCATCTTGGCCACGCCCCCCTGTATTCTTTTTTAGAAAAATCGTTCACACAAGCCACAAACATAACCTTCGACAAAGCTCTATAATTAAGCAGGGCTCAAGGAGTCCCATCGAGGAAAATTCAGAATCAAAGATACCCACGCCCAATTGTTTGTAAGGCTCTCCACTACCAGCTTTTCAAGCTTATTCTTGCATTTATGTGGAAACACAATCATATTCTATGGAAGGGAAATAAGATCTTTATTTCACAAGACTATTCTAAAGCAATAGTCAAATCAAGAAAAGGCTTCCTGGAGCTATGACCTAGACAAAAAGCGATAATCTATCAGTTCTGCTTTGCAGGATCTGCAAAGTGCCATGTAGTAATACAGGGAACCCCACACACCTTCACAGACCATATGGACCTCAAAAAGTTCCTGGACGACAAAGAAGAATTGAACACGGACACTTCAAGTATTAAAGAACGTGGCATGAGTCTCAAGCATGAAACCTCCTATTACACCTACCACAAACTTGTTCCAAGTTTAATATGCATTCTGCCATACTGATTTTCAGTTGAGACATAAGTCCCTTAACCAGCCGATACTCCTACAAATGTTTTATTCACAGGTCTGGTGGTAACCTCTTTTTGTAGACCTCGACTGAAATACCAACGGTTACAAATAAGGTATGAGGGGTCCCTGCTTAAAGGGGTCATTCGGTTTACCCAGCTTAAGAATTCTACACAAATGTTGAAATTTCTCAACAGTAATTAACCCTACCTATGATGTCCTGCTGATTTGCAGTGGTATACAAATCTCTGTTAGTCTTAGAACATTTTAATTTAACTTCATCTGCTCATTTTGTGTTGATATAAGCAATAGTTTACAGAGTTTCTGATGACAAACATACTGCAGGGGCTAACACCCTATTGTTCAATATGTCTAACTACAGCGACATGTTGATTCCGTGAATAATCTGAAGGATGTATTGTTTCTTCACCAAATCATTAAGAATCGCTCACTCTTTGCAGAGGCGTGCATTACTTTGTTTCATTGCTCCGTTTCCTTGGAGGAGCGTTACTTCCTCTTATCGCCATGCCTGACGGTTATTTATGGGGAGGGAGATGGTAGAGGGGAGCACTAAGGAGAGGGTTTTGTGTGGTTCAATATTAAAAAAAATGTTTTACTCTCATTTTCAGCTGTCCTTTTGATTTTACTCTTGATTTTACTTTATGTATATAATTTATCAGTACTCCTATGAGACAGTACTCCCAGGAAAATATTGATTCAACTCACAGAAGAGATGATGACACCTATACTATAATTTATCAACTCATGATCCAGATTACACACAGACTCTTGAGCCATTATATCCGGAATGTACACCTAACGGGGGCTAACTCAGTAGTAGATTGTCATACTGACTTATTCAGATGACTAACCTACCACAAAACATTGAAATAATCTCCCTGAATGTAAAAGGAATCAACCTCCCAATAAAAAAAAGGAAAATCCTTGATTATTTCTATAAAAAGAAAGGAGACATAATTCTTCTGCAAGAAATGAGGGTTGATTCCACGCAAATTAGCAATTCTCAGACGTAGAATGCTTTGCGGCGATTGCTAAGAAAAATGGGGTTCAAACACTGATCACAGAGAAATAAGGAATGCAGTTAGAATCAACTCTTTCAGACACAAAGGGAGATGGATTATAACAAAAAATTACACTGTGTTTATTGTAATCAACATATCTGCTCCCACCAAATATGATTCCTCGTTTTGGGATGAGCCCTCCGCACAAATCGAACTGATACCAGACTCGGCTACACTCATACTGGCAGAGGATTTTATCTTACCCCTTGATCATGCACTAGAAAGGAACTCACAGTGCTCATTCCAATCTAATGAATCCCATAAAGCACTGAAAAATCTATGCACTAAGTTTAATTTGATTGATGCATGGAGAACACAGAACTGTACCAAAAGGAACTACATGTTCTACTCTTTCCCCCACAACTCGTATACTAATATCTGGAAATTCTCTAAGTAAGGTTGAACAAACTACCATCGAACCAAGAGTGATCTCTGATCACTGCTGTGTTTCCTTATCTTTTACCCTGCTTTGAGTCTAAAACAACCGTTAAGGATATTTAACAATGAAATCTTATCATTTCCAGCCAACAAACATCTGATTGAAAACACTATCAGGAACTTCCTTATAGATAACAAAGAAAATGACTCCTCAGATCTTGCAAGGTGCGATCCTCAAACAAGCTGCTAAATCTGGAAAAATAAATCATAGAACTAGAAAGGCAACACATCACTAACAGATATTACCTTACCCAAAATAAAATAGTGAATAATAAGTAAGAATATAATAAAATTATAAGCACCGGAGCAGGCATTTGGGTTAACAAACAAAAAAGATTATGCAAATCCAACAATGCTGGCAAATCCTTTGTGTCTTATCTAAAATTTATACTTCAAAAGTACTCCATAGATACAATTAAAGATGTGAACAGCACCACACATACCAACCAGAGTAAAATTGTGGATATATTCAAAGATTTCTATCTAAAACAATATGAAAATAATACTACATTAGATATTTAGAAGAAAGTATATTGCCTATCCTAGCAGAGCAAGAGAAAAACCTGATTAATGGTCCAATCACCCCAGAGGAAATTGAAGCTATTAAAAAGTTAAAAACCAGCAAAGCACCAGGCCCCGAAGGCCATAACACAATATTCTTTAGGATGTCCTTCTCATCCTTAAACCCACCTCTCTTAAAACTCTACACACACTTTGCAATATGGAGTCAAGTCACAGGCACCTCCACTGAAGCTATCATAACTGTAATACCAAAGAAGGTAAAGAACCCCTTGTAAAATGTATGCCATTATACTATCTACTCGTATACAAAATATATATCAATCTGATTCACCCCTCCCAAGTGTGACACCTCAAACATAGACTTTCCAGTTATAATACTAGACCCTTATGCCATGCCCTAAAGAAAGGCAAATTAATAGAATCCCACACTGTCATGATTAAATTGGATGAAGAGAAAGCATTCAACAAGGTTGAATTGAGATACTTAAAAGTAGACCTGGAGAAATTCAACCTGGGCGAACCTTTGATCCACATAATTATGGCCCTCTACCACAATCCAATCGCTAAAATCAAAGCAAGTAGTACTAACTCCTCTTCTCTGCAACTCAAGCAGAGAAGGTTACCCCCTCTCATCACCTCTATTCTTATCAGCGCTAGAATCTTTTCTACACCATCCGAGAGAAGAACAAGGTATACCCATCATCACCTTCGGTAAAACCACAATAAAAAGTGCTGCCCACATGGATGGCATTTTAGTTATTTCCAAAAAGGAACAATCTGCCATACCAGCCTTAATCTCTTCAATCCAAAAATTCTCAGAAGTCTCCAGTTAAACACTTAAGAAATATAAATCTGAAGTGAAACGTCTTAATAACCAAGGCAACAAAGGCATACTAGGGAAATCTGGGTTGGCACAGCAACTGGGCTGTATCGAATATTTAGGAAATTAATTCACCATGGATCTTATAACTACCCTACAGATCCACGAAAATAATTTACTTTAAAATTAATTCACTGTAAGCAGGGTGGTCACCTAAATTCCTTTCATGGTGGGAAGAGCAGAAACATTGGAAATGATGATTACAATGCTGATTACACCCCTGATTAACTATCTTATTAGCATGCTACCTATGACCCTATCTGAAGACTTCTTTAAAAAGATTGATAACACTTTAAACAAATTTCTCTGGCAAGGCAAGAAACTTGGAATCTTACTTAAAAAACATAGACTGGTCAAAGACAGAGGTGGACTAGGCCTTCCCAATTACAGAAAGTATCAAACAGCCTATCTTTGTAAACAGGGCACCAACTGGTTTGTCAACGATTCGGAATACCAACTGGTCCGGGTTAAGGTGGAAATATCATTCTTAAGAGACATGCCTCTTTAACAATCCTGACAATGCACACTTCCCAACTTCCGTACTCTAAATACATCATAAAAAAGACTAAAAGGGCGTTTTTTGGCAATAGTCTACCGCTCCCAGGCAAAAATGGGTAACTCCAACATAGCATCCATATGGCATTACCCCAAACTCAAGATTGATGGCCTACCACCATATTGGCAGGACTGGAGAAACAAGGGTATAAATCTAATAAAAGACATCTATGAAGGTAATCTACCACTGCCATTCTCTACTCTCGAAGCACGATTTGGTCTAGATAACATGGACTTCTGTTCTATACATACTTGCAATTGAAAGTAAAGATCACAAATTACTTGATAAAACCAATTAGCCCCTCACTTCCCACACTGATAGGGCAACTACTTAAATCCGGTCACCCGGTCTCTAGATCATTTAAACTCCTACTACAGAACACCGCTAAGGCCCACATACAAAACAAACTAAAGTGGGAAGATGATCTGAAAACCAGCAATAAAGCATTTGACTGGAAGCTCATACATAGGACTTCGTTTATAAGCAAGATCTCACCATCACTATCCCATGCAAAATACAAGATTATTAATAAAGCGTATTGAACACCTTCTAAACTCCACAAATTCAACCTTAGCCAAAACTCTAAATGTTGGAGCTGCAATCTGCAGGAGGGAGATCTGGCCCTCATGCTATTCTATTGCCCTATCCTACAAACGTATTGGGATGATTCTTTGATTACATTAAACACACTTTTAACATTAAAGCCTCTAAGGAATTCTCATACGTAATCCTGGGTTACCTGGATTTGCAAATAAAAAACTAAAATGACTGATGCTTACTAGACCTAAAGTTTACTCATGCATGAAAACTGATTCTTAACAATTGAACAAACTTTAACATAATCTCTTTCCAAATGTGGCAAGAATGACTCACCCTTCACCCTGCACCAGTCAAACGGCCCTATGTGGGACCTTCTTGATGCCACATCCTTTAACTTCAAACCCCCCCTGAATTCAGAAACTGATACTACAATCAAGAAACGGACACTACAATTGGAGTAGCTAATCCCACATCCACAAGCTCACAATTTACTACATGGACACACTTTTCCGAATGGG
Organism: Triturus cristatus; assembly: GCF_964204655.1. Lineage (NCBI taxonomy): Eukaryota > Metazoa > Chordata > Amphibia > Caudata > Salamandridae > Triturus > Triturus cristatus. Next base: position 966,286 of record NC_140579.1, read on the forward strand.
CTTTATCAATGGACCAGTAGCTCTGACTCAACACTTCACTACCACCCGGTTACATCTCATACCTGTGTGCTGACTGTTGTTTTCCCTGTGCATTCTGAACCATGAGAATATATATATATCCAATTGTTAGACCTGGCATCTTTGGCGTGGTTACCCCTGACTTTTTGCCTCTACCTCCTGTAGCCATTTTCGTTTTTCACTGCTGAGAGGCTATCTTGCCCATAGGATAGAATGGGGGAGGCTGTTTACATGCCTATCTTCCCATAAGGGCAAGATAGAAAATCCAAGTTTGGTATCTTTGTGTTCAGAATTTAATTATACATCTTTTTAGCAAGATGGTTTTTAAATTCACTGTGTGAGAATAGCACTTTTTAGAAAGTAGCTATTCTCCTGTTTAACCTTCCTGTGTGCCTGTGTGCTGGTTGGCTGACTGGTGTCATGGGCTAGGTGGCTCCAGGAGCCTGGATGAGTCAGCAGCAGGGTGAATAGGGAGATCTGCTTTAGATGGGTGGGAGGAGTAGTCCCTGGGTTTGAATAGGGCTGTCCCTGCCAGCACAATGCTGGCTCCACCCCCTGCTGGCCAGGCTGAGGACTCTGCCTCTGCTGGCACAAAGAAGGCTCCACCTCCTGCTGAGCGTCTAACGACCCTGCCCCTCACTCTGAAAAGAACCAGGGGCTCCAGAGCAGAGCACACCCAGGAACCGGTTTGAGCAGGGGAATCCCCCCACTGGAACAAAGAGAGACAAAGACTTGGAGGGGTATAAGAAGAGGACCCCAGACACCTAAACTTTAGATCACTTTGGAACTAAGAAGAAACCTCTGCCAAGGAGAAAGCTGAAAAGAACTGAAGAGGAGAAGACTGCCTGCTTGCTGTTTTGCTTTGCTGCCAAGGAGAGGGGAAGGACTTTTGCTGTGTCCCCTTCTTTTGATTCTGATCTCCAAGGGCCTGAGAAGAGCTGGCTCCCTGTTAAGAAGTCCCAGGAACAAAAGGACTTCACCACCAGCTCCCCTGGAACTCTGCTGAAGGAGTTCTGACCTGCCTTGGAGTGCTTGCCCAGTCTTGGGGCCTCAGGAGGTCGTTTTGCTGTGTTTGGGAGCTGGGAAGCAGAAGCGTGAAAAAGAGTAACTGGTACCCAACGCATCATCCGATTGCGTGTCGCAAGAACGAGAGTGCGAGGAAAATGTCATCGCAGCACCCGGAGTCCCCGCATCGCCGAGTGTGTCGAGCATCGTTCCGGTGCGAGAAGATTCCTGCCGCTGCGAGGGTCTTCGCAGAACCAGTTTGCGGGCCGCACCACTGCCGGTGCGTGAAAGTATCCAGTCGCTGCGTGTGTCGACGCAGAGTCCCGTCCTGTGACGCATCGAGGGTTGCGGCGCCAGAAGTCAGCGCTGCGTCGCGCATCGCGCCGCACCGAAGATCGTCGCATCGTACCTGTGCGTGAAGCTTCCCCCGAAGAAACCTATGCAACGAAAGCCAAAGTCATCGCATCCTCCCCCTACAGATCCGGCGCATCCACCTCTGCTGCGTGAAGCAGGGCTGCTGCAAAGCCTCCCCAAGATCTCAGGAGTATCGCATCGCCTTTGCCATCTTCCTTGTTATAGCTTTTGGGAACCTTATCGCAACTACAGGTACTGTTGGGCACAAGAGTGTCGCATTTTGTGCATTGAGAGTCGCATTGTGCAGGACACTGACTTTTACATCCTGGAGTACTTTCTGCAAACTCTTGAACTATCTTTAAAGTAATCTTTTTAATTGTATGTTGGTTTGTCTGTAGTATTTGGTCTTGTGAAGTTTTTAGTAAAGATACCTTATTTTTCTAAAACTGGTGTGGAGTAAATCTGTGGTGTTTTCACTGTGTTACTGTGAGTGTTGGTACAAATACTTTACACATTGCCTTTGATAGCCTAGACTGCTCAGGCCAAGCTTCCTAGAGGGTGAGCAGGGGTTATCTTAACAGTGTATCCCCCTTTCCTTGACTAGAAGCAAGGGTCCCTACTTGGACAGTGGTACCTACCCTGCCAACTAGAGACCCCCAGATCTAACACCAATGCACCTCTGAAATACAGTATTCAAAGCATGACTGATGCTATTATATTGTAGAAATGTGTATGTCGTTATTTCAGGCAAGTTATGCAACCAAAACAGCTGATGACTAAACTGATATACTATGTATCAGCACTTGAAAAGCTCAAGGTGAAAACACTGCAATATACTGCATAATCCCCAGGTAGGCCAGTGATATTCATTATATTACAACATTGAAATGTAGGGAGCTCCAGTGAAAACCGTGGAGTGCTCCAGGCTTCTAATGGCTGGTAGAAGCCCAGCGCATCAGCATTACAATGTTGTCGTTCACAGCTATTGCTGTGAGCAAAGTCCTCATGGGCTCCGTGAAGCCATTGTTTTATTTGTTAGAACATTTTGTCCTCTAGTGGCAGAATGTTCTAATAACCTTATAACCCTCTGTAGCTCGGCTGTACTGGCATTAGGAAGTAAAAGACTGTCGTACTTATGAGAGGCTTACGCCGCAGAGCGTCACTTTTTTTACGCTCTGGCGGCGCAAGCCTCTGAATCCTATCTATGAGGTGGCTCAAAGCCACTCTGCGCGGCTTTGCATTGCCTCAGAGATATGGAGTAAGACAAAACAGTGCAAATCGCTGCGTTGCTTTATTCTGCATCAAAGTGGAGATCTATGGGTGTTGCTGTGGGTTTTCACATGCAGCACCCGGGGATTTTGACGCTGCCCAGGTTAATTTAATCAGGTAAACCTGGGTTATAGACAAAACCTTACGCTTCGCCAGAACAGGGGTAACAAAGAGAAATATGTTTATTTCTCCTCGTTTTTTTCTCTTTTGATGTGTGCTGCATTCTGCAGCACACATCGAAAGAGGAAAACACCTCTCTGCATTGTTTTTGTGCAGGAAGGTACCCCTTCCTGCACAAAAGCAATCCTGCCTGCAACTGAGGCATCAATGGTGCAAGGGTGCCTATATTGTCTCAAGGCACCAAATTGTGCGCCAGCGCCGGGTAAAGGACAGGAATCCACCATATTTAATACATACGGCGCATTGCCTCCCTTTCAAATTGGTGTAGGGGAGCCTCACAAGAAGATTTGCGATGATGCCCTATGCCAGTTCCTCATAAATGAGGCCCTTAATCTTGGATGTGCTCTGTGCCTCATTTAGGAATTACTTTGCCCCCCATGAGCCTTTACTCTGGCTTCAAACGTGGCCAGGAACTTCACCCATATATGTAGATGGGTGTGTTTAAATTCACTACTTGACTGGTGGATTGATGGCTTGTAGTGACTGAAAAGTGACATCTAGAAAGTGTTTAGGTGTTGAATTTGAGTTTTGCTTGTTTATTTAAAACAAGACACACGTGGCTAGTGTATTTTCCTCGGCCAATCTTAGTGTATGACACATCTTGAGAAAGGCACTTTTTGTGGTCCAGGTTTGTTTTATTAGGCCGAGCTCCAGGAACAATTGTGTCTGCAACGTATATCTTTGAAGTTTAAATACAGATTGGAAGGACTTTGCAGTCAGTAGATCTAACAGCCTGCCTGCTTATCCTCCTGTGATGGTCGACAGCAACTTTGTCACCATTTCTCTCTGTAGAGGTCCCATGTTGTGGCCTTGTAGGGTTCTGGAGAGAGTGTGGAATCTGAGGTTAGGGATGCTGTCTGTGATTTCATTACTTCCATATATGGCACAAATGTCCCTCTGGAGTCAAATAGCATCTCAAGATATTTATATTGTTTTTCGGTGGATAGCCGGAATCCGTTGATGTTCCATGATTTGGGAATTTAAAATTTCTTGCTGAACTTTTGTGCTTTGATCTTCATAGGGATTTTCTTTTAGCTAATCCCACTTTGTAAAGCAGTAAAGAGCATCTAGAAGTCACTATAGGTCCACAGAAGTCTTGCTCAGTAGAAGCAGGTCATCAGCAAGTTTTAGAGGATGTGTGTTGTAATGTCAGGCTCTCTAAACAGGCTTGAAATATAGATGTTGAACAGCAAGTGAGCAAAGATTTAATTCTGCTTCAGGCCAACCGAAGTATAGATTTTCTGAGAGAGCTAGGTGCCGTCTCCTATCTGCACATTTAGACACATTTTGGTGTGCAGAACCTGAAAGGCTTCCATTATTTTTGATGGAATCCTATAGCTGATTGGTATCTGCCACCACAGATCTCAGGGGACTGTGTTGAATACTGCCATGAAGTCAATGAAACCAGTGTAGAGCATAGATTTTATGCTGCAGATGTTTCTATTGGTGAGTGTAACTCACGTAATTACATGCAGAATAATCGCGACATAACGTGGAATTACACAAGGAGAGTGATTCTTGACCCTGTTCCAGGCAGGTCGCTCCCCACGCCGCACAGCTCCACCAGACTGCGCCCGTGTTTCCTGCTCCCGCTGCTGCCGTGAGTTCGCGCCAGGCGTCTGCCTCTGTTGTCTGCCCATCTTCCTGCCTGCCGCTTTTTCCACTTTCCACCTCACTGTTATTCAACTTCTATTATTAATATTGTTACTCAACTTCTATTGCCTTATTTCCTTTCGCCTATTGACTAATGCTCCTTCTCTATTTGTTGGCACTTCCGCCTTCCCCTTCTCGCCGCTGCGTCCCCTGCGGCCCCGCCCCTCCAATTGCCCATTGGATCCCCGCACCCACCTCCCAGCTGCTCCTCCCTCCCACCTCCCCTTCTTAATAGCGGCCGCTGGTGCGCCTAAGGCAAGCCCATCTGCGCCCGTCCGCGCCCGTCCGCGCCTGGTCTGCGCCCAGCGCCAGACCCCCTGACCCCCGCGAGCGCCACGAAACATGACACCACTACGATAAAAACCTCCTCCACGCGCTCAATGCCGGCCCAATCTTCCACCTGCTTCCAGGCCTCCCCGAAACTCACCCACGGACCCTTCACCTGCTGAAACTGCAGCTTTACCAGCCAGGGAGCATCTGCATGTCCTACCCCTCCTACCAGGGCAGGCCACAACCAGCTCAGATGCATACTAGTCAACACCTGCTCAGTCCACAAGCACGCCGTCGAACTCTGGGACATTCTCGACTCATCCTCTCCGGACGTCGCCTTCTTGACAGAGACCTGGATGAACCCCTCCTCGGCGCCCGACATTGCCATACCCATCCTGGATGGCTACAAGATCACCCACAGGGACTGCACCAACAAACCAGGAAGAGGAATCGCCATCGTCCACAGGAATTCCCTCGGAATTTCGACCAGCACCGAAGACACCTTCAGCACGGCCGAACACCTACACTTCCAGATCCACATCGATCACAACACCACCCTCAGAGGAACACTCATCTACAGACCCCCCGGACCCCGACCACATTTCAGCGACTCCATCACCGACGTAGTCAACACGCACACCCTTGCCTCCACAGACTACATCCTCCTCGGAGACTTGAATTTCCACCTCGATAACACCAACGGCAGCAACTCCACCACCCTGATCGAAAACCTCGCCAACCTTGGACTCAAACAGCTCGTCACGACACCCACCCACTCCGCCAGACACACGCTCAAACCCATCTTCTCCGCCAGCAACAACATCACCTTCAGCCACACCACCGAACTCCACTGGACCGACTACCACTGCATCCACTTCTCCTTCAAGAAACACACCACGCACAACCACCCGCAACGAATCCCACACCGCCGCTGGAACAAGGTCACCGAAGACCAGCTAATCACCACTCTTACCCGAGGTCCACCTACCGACCCCACCAACACCAACACAGCCACCCGCAACTTCAGACAATGGATCGACGACTGCGCCAACACTCTCTCCCCGATCAGGAAACTCTCAAACAGACACAACGACAGAAGGGCCATCTGGTTCACCACCGACCTCCAGGCTTCCAAGCAGACTTGCCGAAGACTCGAGAAGAAGTGGCGCCACGAACAGACACCCGACAACGCAGCCCTCAAGAACGCCAGCCGCAAGCACCACCAACTCATTTGAGCCGCCAAAAGGACCTCCTTCAAGGAACGCATCAACAACAACGCGCACAACAGCAAAGAGCTCTTCAACAGCATGAAAGAACTCACCAACCCCAGCTCCAACAACATCCCGCCTTTGCAAGACCTCTGCGACTCCCTAGCCACTTTCTTCCACTGCAAGATCGCAGACATCCTCGAAAGCTTCAACACCCAGACCCCTCCAACAGAGGCCGTCACTTCAGACTCACCGCCTCAAAAGCATACCAACCTCCTGCTGTCCTGGAACCACATCAACGACGACAACACCATCAAAATCATGAACACCATCCACTCCGGCTCACCATCTGACCCATGCCCTCACCACATCTTCAACAAAGCGAGCTCCATCATCGCACCTCAACTCCGGAAGATCATCAACAGCTCCTTCGATATCGCTACCTTCCCAGAGAGCTGGAAACACGCCGAGATCAACGCCCTTCTCAAGAAACTCAAGGCGGACCCAAAGGACCTCAAGAACTTTCAGCCCATCTCCCTGCTTCCGTTCCCGGCAAAAGTGATCGAGGAGACTGTAAACAGACAACTGACCCACTTCCTAGAGGAGAACACCACCCTGGACTCGTCCCAATCCGGTTTCCGCAGCAACCACAGCACCGAAACCGCCCTCATTGCCACCACCGACGACATAAAGGCCCTGCTGAACAATGGCGAAACAGCGGCCCTCATCCTCCTGGACCTATCGGCCGCCTTTGACACAGTCTGCCACCACACCCTACGCACACTCCTCCATGACGCAGGGATCCACGACAAAACCCTGGACTGGATCACCACCTTCCTCAGCGGCAGAACCCAGAGAGTCCGCCTCCCCCATTCTGATCCGAAGCCACCAAGATCACCTGAGGCATACCCCAAGGATCATCCCTCAACCCGACCCTTTTCAACGTCTACATGGCACCACTCGCCAACATCGTCTGATCGCACGACCTCAACATCGTCTCGTACGCCGATGACACCTAGCTGATCGTCTCCCTCACCAAGGACCCGGCCACTGCCAAAACCTACCTCCACAAAGGAATGAAGGCCGTCGCAGAATGGATGAAGACCAGTCGTCTGAGACAGAACTCTGACAAGACAGAGGTCCTCATCCTCGGCTCCACCTCCTCCACCTGGGATGACTCTTGGTGGCCGGCCACGCTGGGAGCTGCACCGACACCCACCAACCACACACGCAACCTAGGGTTCATCCTGGACTCAACACTATCTATGAACTTTAGCCGTCGTTTGCTCTTGTTCAAAGCACATACTCGTGGCACGCCGCTGCGCACTCCCGCAAGGCTTATGCCGCCACAAGCACGAGTATGTGCTTTGAAAAAGAGCAAATGACGGCTAAAGGTCTCCTAGGCAGCGCATGCGCACTGCGTAGGCGAGACCTAATAAGTAGGTTTGCTGCTTTATCACTTCCAAGGGTAGTGCATAAGTCAGAATGTGTCCACACACAGGCTCTGGTTCCTCCGAATCTGTTCTCACAGGGTATGGATAATCCTGGAACAACGGATGACAGGCTAAGAGCTCTGAGCCGAGGGCTTTACATTTTTTTTTTTTGAATGGTTGCTATGTAGAGGGGCAGGTTCCACCAATCTAAGCTTTCTGCTGTGACGTGCCACGGCCTCGCACCACCGGTTATTGCTGGCACTGGAGCCAAGGCCGGACTGCCAGTTTTTTCCACTGGGCATTTCCCCATGGTTTGGAGCCTTTGGGTGCCGGCTTTTAGGGCAGGGAGGCATTGATGGCACCTCCATCACTTTCTATAGCAGGCTCAGCGGAGGCTACAGGAGAGGGTGAGAAAAGTCAGAGGTGGGAGTGCGAGGGGAACGGAGAAGGGCTGGTTTGAACAGCTTTTATCAGAGTTGCCTTTGGTTCCTAGACCAGTCCTGAATTGATCTGAAGCAACCCTAGGTCCTGATCAAGTGATTACATTTTAGAATGATGAGGTCTAAACATTGACATGAGGTATTCTGCATAAACTGCCCAGTTCTGCAAACAGTCAGCAGAATCCCACCCAACTGCTTTCTGTGTGCCATCACAGCATAAAATACTTCCCTGAGGTTCTAAAGCCAGACATCACTAGGAGTTCTACCTTTTTACTCCAACTCACGACCTAAAATAGTCTTGTATGTGATCTGTTACTATATCTGCAGATGCTTAATTACTGTGAGAATGGAGTCACCTGGAGTGTTCCACTGCCATGGTGTGACTGGCAAGGACAGTTGGCAGAGCTGGTGGACTGCGCAGGGTGGGTGTCCCTTTCCCAGGGGAGGTTTTATATTTCCTTCTACTTAGCCATCTATTACTAGCCGTGTTTATCTAATAAAGAGCCAACAGAGAACCTGCAGTTTCCAGCGGGTTTCTACAGCACAAGCCTCCTCTTTGGATTACATCCCAGGACCCGGGTGAGAACCAAGGATGGAGAGATGTGAACTTTAGGAACTCTCAACAAATGAGAAACAGAAAGAAAAACAATGGGGAAGGGCAGCCCCACCAGTGCCATCACAATATGTGGGTGCCCAAGAAGAATAATAATCCACATTTGTAAAGCGCGAACAATCACCCGTAAGGGTCTCTAGGCGCTGGGGGCCGTCGGGAAGATTAAGCAAGTTATTGCCCAGAGTCACAGGGTGCTGGCCTAATCTGCCGCCGACGCCGGGGATCGAGCCGTGATCCTTAGATTCCGGAGTCAGTCGCCCTGGCCGCGGCGCCACACCTCTTCCTCTCTGAACTTTGTGTAGGGAGAAAGAGCTGCAGGCCAGGAAGCTGCTCCTTGTGCATTTCCAAGAGAAACAGTGGCTGCAAGAAGTGATGAAGCTGCACCTAAGAGAATCTGGTTCCACATGCTGCATAGCTGCCAAGGTATCAGATTGCTTATGTGAGATATTTTCATAATTTCAGTGTAAATATGAGTGACATTCAACGACGATGAGTGACACTTTCTCGAAAGTAAAATCAAGCAATCAACTGCGCGGTAAGGAAGAAAAAATACAAGGAGTATGGTGCTGATGCTCTGCGTTTCATCGTTCTTTAGACAGGATGCTGAAGAAAAGTACCAGATAGCCTGTTTTTACTAGAAGCATGAAAGCAGGAGGCAGGTGTTGCTTACCTGGCATTAATGTGCATAAACCAAAGTGGATGCCGGTTCCATTATCATGGGATGACCTGAGTCACCTAAAGTGGTTTATGAGATGTCCATCCATTTGAAAGATAGTGTTTATTTTAGGTATACTTTTTCTGAATGCTTTGCCTACATCAACTTTGTATGCATAGACACATCTGGCTAGCCTGACACATCTGGCTAGCCTGAATCTTGTTTTAAAAACATGCACTGGCAATGCCAGTAGGTCTCACCTTTAGGAACTATTGGCATCGCTAATGGTTTTTAGCAATGTTGTTCAGCATACTCAATACAGTGCAGCAGGGCTAAAGAGAAAAAAAAGGTGCTGTGATGCAGCTCATGCCGCCGCGTTACTTTGTAGGTAAGGGCCAAAATATGATGATGTTGTTATTAGCTGACCCAAGATGAAAGGGTAATTTTTGTTTTTTAAAGTAAATTATTTTCTTTCATATATATGTGGGGAAGCAACACTGAGGGCTCAGGTGGGGGAAGCTAGATGGGCAGAAGCAACTTGGAAGGAGGGGGGAGAAACACTTGCGGAGAGATAGCAATGTGGGAGAGAAAAAGCACGTGGGTGAGTGAGACAAGCACACAAGGAAGACTGCTGGAAAACACATGCACTCTTGCGAATGCTTAAGCAAAAAGAAAAAAAAAGTAGTCCCTTAAAAGCAAGCAGTGGAACGACACAAGCAAAGAGACAATGATCCATGGGAGGGACAGACACAAGATGAGCAAGGCTAGCCATTGAACAAGAAGCAAGAAAATCAGCGCCAATATTGCCAACCAATGGTATGTTATGGGCAGGCCTTCAGCCCACTATAAGCTCTGGTAGCTTGACAATAGGTCTTTTGCAACCAGATAGCTATGCTGATAGCACTGATCTATAAAGAGGTTCAGGAAACCACTTCTTCCCTGACAACCCAGATTCAACATACAGCTAAGAAGGAGATGAACTATTTTCAAAATAATCACTAAAAATTACCCTAGGCCTGAAAGCCTTACTGTAAAATAGCAGGATGTGCAATATAGCTATATGTTCAAATAGACAATGCATACAAGTCTCTGTTTACTACTGGACACAGTGATCGCCTTTTTTCCTAATAAGCTTAATTCCTTTTATAAGCTGTAGCTGCCGTTCCGGTAAGGTGTGAGAGCCTTAACACATTAGTAAGGTTAATCTGTGGAATAAATCTGAGAAAACAATGGCTCGATTATGCACCATCACAGGATCCCGGGCCAGTGGATCTAAAAGTACATTCCCACTGCATTCAATTTATTTAGTGAACCAATATTCAATACTCGAAAAGGCAGCCGGGTTGTAGAGGATTGCACTGCCAGGACTAGTCGCAAAGGTAACAAAATATTGCCCACCTCAGATGGTCAGCTGCCACTTGACCACAAAATTAAACATTCATTCAAAGGGTATGAGAGGCAATATATATACAAGGTAAATCATATAGTATGCACAAAAAGCGAAGAAAAGAAGTCCACGTTGCTGTATGTAGCCTTAAGGTGTCTTTATTATAGATGTGCTTGGCTGGAGGACGAGACGCCACCGGATACGGCCCTCACACAGTTTTTTACACAACTCTGAAGAAGCCCATGTCTGGGCGAAGCGCGTTGGCTGTCCACTTATGAAAACCAAGCACATCTATAATAAAGCCACCTTAAGACTACATACAGCAATGTGGACTTCTTTTCTTCCCTTTTTGTGCCTACTATATGATTTACCTTGTATGTATATTGCCTCTCATACCCTTTGAATGAATGAACAAATATCTATCCATGTGGAACACTTGTAAGGAATATGCTACTTACCAGTATGCATCTGTTCTTGGCATGTAGAGCTGCAGAGCCACACACTAAGGATAAGATCGCCATCTGGTGTTGGACTCGGATGATTGCAGGTTGTTGTTGTCTTCGGAAGAAGTCTTTGGTCACGAGATAGGTGACTCATCCTCTGGACAACAGTGCGCATGGGCATCCACTCCATCCTCAGATTGTTTTTCGCCATGATGGGAAATGATGGTGTATAAGAAATAAAGAGAAAGGATGTCCATGTGTAGTGTCTAATTAAGACAATGCTGGAACAGATACAGGTCCCGGGGAGGCGGGTGGGCGTGTGTGGCTCTGCAGCTCTACATGCCAAGAACAGATGCATACTGGTAAGTAGCATATTCCGTTCGAGGCATGTGAGCTGCAGATCACACACTAAGGATAGACTATATAGCAGTGTCTCCCCTAGCGGTGGCCACCTGTATCCATTGCAGCCGTTTGGAATAGAGTTTTTAGGACAGCTTGGCCTACTGAAGCATGTTGTTTGGATTGCACATCGACACAGTAGTGCTTAGTGAAGGTGTGTGTAGTAGACCATGTGGCTGCTTTGCAAATATCTTCTAAGGGGATGTTCCCTAAGAATGCCATAGAAGCCCCTACTTTGCGCGTGGAGTGCGCCCTAGGGGGAACTGTAAGAGTACGTTTAGCTTTTTGGTAACATATTTGGATACATTTAACTATCCACCTGGCTATACCTGATTTGGAGATAGGGTTGCCTTTATGTGGTGGAGCGAAAGCAACGAACAGTTGCTTGGTTTTTCGAAAAGGTTTGGTTCTATCGATGTAATAAAGCAAGGCTCTTTTAATATCTAAGGTATGAAGTGCCCTCTCAGCTACTGAGTCTGGATTAAGGAAGAAGACTGGCAGTTCGACTGACTGGTTTAGATGGAAAGGGGAGATGACTTTAGGGAGGAATTTTGGGTTTGTCCTAAGAACCACTTTGTTACGATGTAGTCGTAGGAAGGGTTCTTCAAGAGTTAAGGCTTGTATTTCACTTACTCTTCGCAGGGATGTGATTGCGACAAGGAAAGACACTTTCCATGTTAGGAACTGCAGTTCGCATTTGTGCATTGGTTCAAATGGGGGACCCATGAGCCTTGTTAGAACAATATTAAGGTTCCACACTGGGGAAGGTGGTAACCTTGGAGGAATAATTCTTTTAAGACCTTCCATAAATGCTTTAATGGCTGGTACCTTAAAGAGGGACAGGTGTTGTCTATTTTGCAAGTAGGCTGCTAATGCCGCTAGGTGTAGACGTATAGAGGAATATGCTAAATTGCATCTTTGCAAGTGTAGTAAATAGCAAATGATGTTTTGGATGGAAGCATCCAGTGGACGTATGTCATTGTTAGTGCAGTAAATGGCAAATCTTTTCCATTTTGCCGCATAACACGCCCTAGTAGTAGGTCTTCTGGCTTCTTTTATGATATTCATACAGTCTGGAGGAAGGTTGAGGTACCCGAACTCTAAGACTTCAGGAGCCAGATTGCCAAGTTCAGCGTTTGAGGATCTGGGTGTCTGATTTCTCCATGGTTCTGGGTTAATAGAGCCGGGGAGAGACGCAATTTTTGATGTGGAACTAGAGATAGTTCCAGAAGTGTGGTGAACCAGGGTTGACGTGCCCAAGTGGAAGCTACTAGGATGAGTGTTAGCGACTGTGGTTTCAGTTTGCGTACCACAAATGGAATGAGTGGGAGAGGCGGAAAAGCGTACGCAAATCTGCCTGACCAGTTCATCCATATCGCATTGCCCTTTGACTGTGGGTGTGAAAACCTGGCGGCGAAGGTTGGGCATTTTGCGTTTTCTTGTGTGGCGAACAGGTCTATGTCTGGTTGTCCCCACTTTTGGAAGAATGGGAGTAGGACTTTGGGGTGTAATTCCCATTCGTGTATTTGCTGTGTGTGGCGACTTAGGAGGTCGGCCACCTGGTTCTGAACCCCTGGGAGGTGTTCTGCTAGCAGGTAGATGTTTTGGGGAATTGCCCATCTCCAGATTTGTCGTGCAAGTTGGGACAGTTGGAGAGAATGTGTCCCCCCCTGCTTCTGTATGTAATACATTGTGGTCATGTTGTCCGTGCGGATGAGGACAGTTTTGTTTTTTAGATGCACTTGGAAGGATTTGAGTGCTAGGAACACCGCCAGAAGTTCTAGGTGATTGATGTGGAGCTGTTTTTGTTGAGTGGTCCACCTGCCCTGAGTGGTGTGTTGAAGGAGGTGGGCTCCCCACCCTGTGAGAGATGCGTCGGTGGTCAGCACAATTTGTGGAAGAGGCTCTAAAAACGGCCGCCCTTTGGACAGGTTGATGGTGTTCCACCACTTCAGTGAACGAAGTCAGCGGCTGTCCACCAACACCAGATCGGTAAGTTGTCCGTGGGCCTGGTTCCACTGTTGTGCTAGACATTCCTGTAAGGGACGCATTTGAAGGCGTGCGTGGGGTACTATGGAGATGCATGACGCCATCATGCCTAAGAGTTGCATAAACACCCTTGCTGGAAGAGAGTGTTGGGTTTGAAATTCTTTGATGAGATTTTGTATGTTGGCTATCCTGGCTGTGCTGGGATAAGCTATTGCCTTGGATGTATCTATGGTGGCTCCCAGGTATTGATGTACGTGGGAGGGTTGCAGTTGAGATTTGGGATAGTTGATGGTAGTTGTGTGGGGTTTGAATAGTGCGGTGAGTGTGGAGAACGCATTTGTCGAGAGTATTGGCTTTTTGAGGAGCCAATCGTCCAGATAGGGGAAGACATGGATTTGTTGTCTCCTGAGATATGCTGCCACAACTGCCAAGCATTTGGTGAATACCATGGGTGCGGTTGTTACTCCCAATGGGAGAACTGTAAACGGATAGTGCTGACCATCTACCACAAATCGTAGATACTTCCTGTGCGCGGGATGCATAGGGATGTGAAAATATGCGTCCTTGAGGTCTAATGTGGCAAGGAAGTCGCCTTGTTGAAGTAATGGAAGGACCTGCTGGAGAGTGATCATGTGGAAGTGATCTGATTGTATATACTGGTTTAGTAGTCTGAGGTCTAGTATGGGTCTTAAGGTCTTGTCCTTTTTGGGAATGAGGAAGTATAGGGAATATACTCCTGTGCCCTGATGTTGGAGTGGAACTGGTTCTATTGCGTGTTTTTGAAGCAAAGACTGAATTTCCTGTTTGAGGAGCGTGAGGTGGTGAGACGACATGGGACGGTGTTTGGGTGGTATGTTTGGGGGGTATTTATGAGTTCGAGGCAGTAGCCAGACTGGATAATTTGTCTTACCCAACTGTCTGTTGTGATGGAATTCCAGACAGGTAGGAACTGTTGAAGTCTTCCCCCGACCGGAGTGGAATGGTCTGGGGGGAGTGGGGGCAAGTCACTGTTTAGTGGCTGGAGAGGTGCGGGTGTTGGTGTTGCCCCGCCCTCGGCCCTTGGCATTGTTTCCCCTGTAACCTCCTCTAAAATATCCTCGGTTAGGGGATGTTTGACCTGATGTTTTGAAGGTGGAAGAGGTGTCTGTTCCCACATTTTTGGAGGCCCTTCTATAAAAGGAGCGACGAAAGGAGCCTCTGGCTTGAGGAGACTGTAATGCTCCCATTGATTTGGCAGTCTCATTATCCTTCTTCATTTTTTCTAATGCAGTGTCTACTGCGGGTCCGAATAGTTGCTCCTGATTAAAGGGTTGAGCAAGAATGGTTGTTTGTACTTCCGGCTTAAAGCCGAAAATGCGGAGCCATGCGTGGCGTCTTAAGTAATACGCTTGTGTTGACTGCCCTAGAGGCGGTGTCCGCTGCGTCTAATGCACATTTGATATTAGTTTGCCCTCTTGGATGAGGTCATTGGCCTGGGATTTGTATTGATCAGGCAGGTGTTGCAAAAGGTCCTCTAGTTGATCATAATGAGTCCTATCATAGCGAGCCAATAGGGCTTGTGTATTGGCAATACGCCAGTGGTTAGCAGCTTGTGCTGCAACCCTTTTGCCGGAAGCCTCCAAGAGCTTAGACTCTTTGTCTGGGGGCGGTGTGTCTCCAGTTGTTTGGGAGTTCGCCCTCTTTCTGGCATTTGACACGACTAAAGAGTCTAAGGGGAGTTGCGCTTTGATGTACGCAGGATCCTGTGGGGACGGTCTGTATTTTTTTTCTATCCGGGGGTTAAGAACCCTGGCCCTAACAGGGTCTTTAAAAACCTCAGTGGCGTGCTTTAGCACTCCTTTAATCATGGGCAGAATGTGAACGGTTTTTTGCGACTGCTCAAAGGTGTCGAGGAGAAAGTCTTCTTCAGGTGTGTCTGTGTGCATGGTGACGCCATGGAACAGTGCCGCCCTGTTTATGAGCTGACCAAACCCTAAATGGTCATCCGGAGGGGAGGGTTTGGAGGGGTATGGAGTGGGATCAGGCATGTCAGGCATAGGATAAGCCCAGTCATCTATGGGTGCCGTGTCCGGGAGTGTAAAGGGATCATTAGGATCAGTAGGATCATTAAGGAAATCCGGGTCTCCCCCTCCCCCTAAATCATCATCATCCTGTGGAGGTGGTGTGTGAGAAGGAGATGGTAGAGGAGAAGGAGGTGGTAGTGGGGGTGGGGGGGATGGGATGGGAGGCAATATAGGAGAGGAAGGACGGATGGGTGAAGTGGCGCAGTCCTTCTTCTTTAGAGGAGCTGGAGGTGTTGTGTCCAGCTTCCTTTTCTTGTATGGCACAGCTGTGACATGTCCGGTTTTAGGATTGATGTAAATCCGTTTTTGCGTTGGATCTGGTCTATAAAGTTCCTCAGTGTCCGAAGGGGGCTTTGGCGTAGACTTTTTGGGTTCTGATCTGGATTTTGGGAGATCGTCAGATTCTTTGTGGACTTTTTTCAGCACCGAGGATGTTTTTGGTGCCGAAGAACTTTTCGGTTCCGGCAGAGATTTCGGTGACCTTTCGGTGCCGACGAACCTTTCGGTGCCGGTGGAGACGTCGGTGCCGAGTGACGTTTTGGTGCCGATGGAGATTTCGGCCTCGGAGCCTGCTTCGGTGCTGAAGGTATTGTAGGCACAATAATATGAGGTTTGCTCGAGCCCGAGCCACCTGCAGGCTTATTTTTCTTCGGAGTCGGGCCCGGGGGCGGGGCTTCTGAAGATGATTTTGGGTCGCGACTGGGCCCAGCTGGCAGAGTCTTGACCAATGTCTTTTTTGGTGGGGTTGGGGTAGGGGAGCTGGTACTCACACGCTGACCCGGATCAGAATCGTCGGCCTCGGACACGATCTGGAGGTCTTCGGAATCGTCGTCAGGGACATCCTGGGCAAAGATGTCGTCTGGTTCTGGAGCCGGTTTGGCCATGATATGGCGTCGAGCTCTTCGGTCCCGGATGGTTTTTTTCGAACGGAATGCGGCGCAGGCTGGACAGCTGGATTCGTTGTGGTCCGGCGAGAGGCACAGATTACAGACCTCGTGGTGATCACTGTGGGGGAACTTTGCTCCACATTGGGGGCATTTTTTAAAGGGTGTCCTTTCCATCAGCCGCGTCCGGAGCCAGTCCGATGGGATTTCGACGTCGAGTTGTAAATTTTGGAGAATTGTTGTGATTGCTAGAAGTTTTCTGCTGGAGCAGAAAAAAGTTCATCCGAACCCAATGGCGGAAAAAAACAATCTGAGGATGGAGTGGATGCCCATGCGCACTGTTGTCCAGAGGAGGAGTCACCTATCTCGTGACCAAAGACTTCTTCAGAAGACAACAACAACCTGCAATCATCCGAGGCCAACACCAGATGGCGATCTTATCCTTAGTGTGTGATCTGCAGCTCATATGTCTCGAACATGATGGTTCCCCCAGGAAAAATGCCAAGATGATTTTATTGTGTTAAGATTTTATTTTATTGTGATATTAATTTATTAAAACAAGAAAATAGAAAACCGAACAAAAGCTGATATTTGATGCCAAATAATGTATCTTGACACAAAAAGCTGTTTTTTCAGGGCAAAATTATTATATTTTCAGAAAATGCCAAAATATATTGTGAAAATAAAATGAAAAGCTGGTCTTGAAGAACAAGAATATTTTCCGAAAACAGCAGGCTGGTTTTTAAGACCCACTTAGTGCATTGGTGGAAACTGACAAGCTGATGTTCAGGGGCAAAATATGTGCATTTTTTAAAATATGTTAACGTTGATAGTTGTGGGATAGCTTATGCAGAATTTGGGACACATGGGCCCTAATTAAGAGCTGCACTGTACTGTCTGCATTACATTTACCTCTACCAGCCCCAGTAACATGCAATTATAACTTCAACCCAATGGAATCGTGGAATACAAATTCCGTGGGGTTTAACACTTACATTTTCCACCTGCTCTTAGCAGATGGTAAATATATTTGGGGGCTTCTGGGTGGGGTGTACGGAGTGTGTATTTACCACGCTTTAAGAAAGAAAACAAGCATTGGCATGGCCAATAGGTCTCGCTTTTCGGACCTTATAAGTGTTTAGCCATGCAACAGTTGCATAACTAAATACTTACAAGGTCCCAAAAGCGAGACCTATTGGCTATGCCAATGCTTGTTTCTGTTTATTACTGCTCTGTAGTAATGGCGGCGCACGGGTGCCACCATTACTACATAGAAGTAATAAACAGGATAAAAAAGCGAAGAGACCATCAAAGCAGTGATCGCGATCAAACATCATAGCGGCCGTGCGGCCGCGAAAGTGAGGCGCGCGCCCGCGCACATGCACTGTAGCTCTATGCTACAGTTGTAGCACTTTTTTGAGCCCTCACAAAATGTCTCGCCAGACCAGCGCATGCGCTGGGTCAGGCGAGACCTAAAAATGGTGAGGCCTGGTAGCCAAAGCCTAGAGCGATTTCACAGTGCAACATTACCACATGATAGAACCAGGGCTAGTGTTCATATACCTGGTAAATTCAAGCCAGGGACACTTACCACACTGCATCATTCAGCCAGAAATACATCTGGTAATTCCACTCTGCCCAACGGGTAACCAGGACCACACTGGTATCATTTAATTGGTTCCCGAGGACACTTGCCTGTGTGTTTGGAAATCATTTCCTGTTTCCTCGTCAATATCTATAGATTAGTAAGACATTGCTGTCTACCTGCTGTCAGAGGACTAAACATTCCATGTCAATGGAACCTAAAGCATATGGTGCTATCTGAGCCCGAATGATAACTCTGCTTGATAAGGCAATGCATATGCATATGATAATCTGAGAAACAGATTAATTGCCCAAATTGATAGGTCTGTGCCATTTTAAATTCCCCATTGCCACAGGACTGAGAATATATTTCGAAAAACCAGAATGTGAAAATGAAAGAATATGCAGGTTAGAGGTGAAGGTATAAGCTTTGCGAGGAAAGGCAGAATGCCAGGTCAAACAGTTTTTAGGTGACTGTACACTCCAGCTTAAACACCCCCATGGAGTAAGAGCTGAACCTGGCAGACGAGGAGTCGTCCTTCAAAACGGCTTGGGATATCCATAGCTTTTTGGCAACTTCTTAAAAGAAAGGAATGGATATTTCACATCTGATTCCACAAATTCTGTACTAGAACTATCGGTGGATGAGTGGGGCACGTTTCCACTTTTAATTATTCTGGTGGATGGGGTGAGGGCACCGCAGAAGGTTCTCTGGGTGACTTCTACAGGTTCCTTCGCCAGGGGCTGAGCCGCGTCTGTTCTATTCACACGCCTCTTCGGAGTAAATGTTTTTTTCTTTGGACTAGGATGTAGAAGTATATCATATATACATTCGGAAGCCTTCTTTGCGCTTTCCACTGGACTCTGGGAGATGTCAACATTACTCTCTGGAAATAATTTGATTACAGAGTCTTCTAGGTTCTGGTCTGAGTCTGCAAAACTCAAACTAGTAAAAAAGGGGGGCAAAGAATCTTCCTCTGTGCACAGTTCGATTGGAGAGGTAATCGATTCAGAGAGCCTGTTCAAATCCAGGCATATGGTCGCTGTGTTTTTTGCAGGTTTCTGAGATCCAGTCTTAGGAAGAGCTGTGTCTGGATCCAGAGTCAACGCCTCTGTGGAGAGAGGAGAAAGAGAACAGAAAATTAATACGGCTACTGAGATAAGAGACTACCAAGAGCTAACCTAGCTCTCAGAACGTGCCTGCACTAACCAACATGCTATTGCCAGAACAGCTTTAAAAGCCTTCACTGTCCTTAGAACCATTCTAAACATATAGCGAAAAACAGTTTTTGACTGCACTGCTAGCCGCTTCAGGAACGGAGAACGAAAACTTTCTGTGTCCTTTCACAGATTAATAGAACATTCAAAGTTGTTTTAACTGTTAAAACCTATGAACTGTTTTAACATTTAGAATATTTTCAGCCCTCTGGAGACTAAGCAGAGGTTTTATGGTAACCCCAGCTCCAGACACAAGCATTAACTTTAGCATTTTCCGAGTTTCGTCTTCATGTGATTTCACCGCTGTCTTCCTTCATGACACATTATTTGTTGCATAAATGTTTTAGGTTGTGTGATATACACAGATGGAGCTGTCCTGAGGTGGTGACGTCAGACGTGTGACGCAGAGCGCTAATCTCACATCAGAATGTTCAGGGAGAGAGGCCAGTTGTGAGCAAGAGAAGTAGTTTGGCAGAAACCAGAGGGATCTTTAGTACTGTATGAGTTCAGGAATAGGACCTACATATCAGCAAATATCTTGCACAGTGTGTATTTAAAGTCCCACCCACTGCGCCCTTCGTGCTCTTTATGGAGAGGGCGCAGGCTGCCATTTTGATGGTCCGTAGTGGTGGGACCACCTCATCTTCTGAGCAGTGCTGATTGAGAAGTTACCGTTACAAGAAGGGGCAGTATCCTGAAAGATTGGTAGGTAGACATAGAGGAAAGTTTGAGTGCGCAGCAGGAGTAAAAAAAAAAAAGTATGTCTGAGCAAAGGGTTATTGGTCCTTGACTTGTTTACTACCTTTGCCCAGGTATCAGACCTAGTACTCCTCCCCCCCAACCCCCTTCAAGAGTTACACATGCCAGGGGTAATCACTAACTCTGGTGGGGGTGTGGGGATTACCAGTTTTACATAGATTAATAAATTAACAATGGAATGTGTCCTTCCATACCAAATGCCCCTGGTGAGTCCTCAATCTCACCTTTCAGCTCATTGGTCGGTCGGAATGGCAACGGATCCAGGGAATTGACACCGATCTTGAAATCCTGATGGGGCCGCTCCCATTCGAACTAAAGGGCCACGCGACATGATGACCCAAGTGTCTAAAGAAAGAGGTTCCCTGGGCACAACGGGTTTGGCACTTAATTACAGAGATGTTTTTTGGAATTCATGTCTGCCCCAGATTCAGCTGTGAGTTACGGTCCCAAGAGTAAAGAAATGTTTACAGTTTGAGAATTCAGATTCAGTCAGCTCAATGACAAGAGATTATGGATCATAATCTGATTATACGGTATGCAGCTTCAGAAGAATAAATGTTTTACTACTGACCAGTATGGCTCTAAAATGCTGACAGTAAGCCGGAGCTCTGTCCAGCGGGGGTTTCTTTATGAGGATAGGCGAGTGTCTTACAAAGCTGAGTGTAGACCAAGCACAGGCCTCTAGCGCCTGACGGAGCGCGGGGCCAACCCGCTCCATCCAATCCTGGCGCTGCTCTCATGCAGCAGGAGAGCAGCATCTGGATTGGTTAGAGGGTCCTTTCCACAGTCTTCAGAAGGACAGCGAATAGGGCGTGGAGTTCATGGGAAGAACAATTTTGTTGTATTTAATTAATATAATGAGCAATGCATGTACGGTTTGTTTCATTTCGGAGGGAGGGGTTGTTTTTATTTGGCCATTTGAGAGAGTTTTTTCTTTTTTTTAGCTTGGGCTTTCTAAGGAGGGAAAATCTGTTTTTGTTTTTTTTGCAGGTGGTGGGCACTTCTTGCGCCCCAGCGAGGTCACCAGTCACTCCTGGTTCTGGCCAAGCAATATCCGGGCCGAGGAGGACAGATCGAGGCTGACTGCGGGAGTGTGCGAGCATGGAAAAACTATAGCTCACTACCCCCCTCCCGGACCCATGATGTTAGTAACATCGAGTACTTAAACATTTATAGCCCCGGAAATACTAGGATGGCTATTCGGTAAAACCGTGAGATTTACCATTTTGATCTCCACAGGTTAGGGTGCGCCTTAGCGTGCGCATACCGCCGTGGAGACCCTTGTGGTCCTGATGAAAGCTTAGCCAATTGGGCAAATTTAAGCAGAAACATGTCATGTCGACCTTATCACTAATTGGTTAAGCTCTGGTTAACCTAACAAGCCAGAACTTGCCCAATTCACGTTTTTATTGGTCTTTGGTTTGCCGACATTAAATAAGTTGATGGTTAAAACCATTTACCTTTTAATTCCACTCCCCTCCACATTAAAAAACCAGCTCCGCTGTAATTCAGGCGTTGTAGCACACCAGAGAGGCACTCGGCCTCTCTGGTGGGAACCCGATGATGAAGCATGTCACCAACTAGGTTGGTGAGTGAGGGTTCTTTTAACAATTCCTTTTGGTTTTTGCCCGTGTCTTTTTGCTCCTTCTTTTTACCTTGTCACTCTTTAGTTGTTTAACTGAAGCAATGCGCCATACAGCGGTTTACTGAGCTAGAGGGCAGATTTCCACTTATGCCTTATGTAGCGTGGAGTGGTGAGCCTCACGATTTCTTGGCCAATTCGTGCACAAGAAGAGGACTAATGGTAGCCTGATCAGGCTTCCCACTCAATGATAGTCTGCTGCTTAGACGCGTCCGTACAACTTCCTTTTTCTGATTGAATCTGTATTCAATATTATGCCACAATGATCAATCAAATAAAATTTGGGATGCTGTGTGAAATATGAATGTGCAGGAAAACGAACCAAAGACAACTTTGAAGCAAGAAGATGCTAAATATTTTATTGCTTGCATGTAACATACTAAACAATGTATATCAAAGTACAAGACAATACAATCCTAACTATCACAAGCTAAGGCCACCTCCTTCTCTGACACGACTATGCAGGAAATGCCTTTTATGCGTGGCAAGGGTACATCTTTTAACTCCTTCCCTGCGGGGGTAATTCCCCCACGGGGGGGGGGAGGGAGGGGGGAGGGAGATCCACGGCGCCGCTGTGCTCGTGACGAGCTGAGCTCGTCATGAATCACAGTGGAGCTGTGCTCATGACAAGCTGAGCTCGCCACGACCCCGCCCACTGATTAATTCTCCAGCACAGGTGGGGAATTTATCGCGCGTGGGCGGGCCGCGGCCGTTATGACGAGCTCAGCTCGTCATGAGCACAGCTCCACTGTGACTCATGACGAGCTCAGCTCATCATGAGCATGGAAGGGGTTGACCCTTTCGCTGCTAGGCCTCCCCCCCTTGAGCCTTTTTCTTTTGGCTATTTGGCGTTCAGGACCCTGTAACTTTTTGTCCAAATAAGGTCTTCGTGCCAAACTTGCGTCCTTTTCTTCCAACATCATAGGGATTTTAAAGGTACCCAGGGCTTGTGGATTTCCCTGGAGGGGACTCAGAAAGTCGCCAAAATACAGCGAAATGGTTTTTTTGGAGGGAAAAATGGGGGGAAAGTGCTGGAGAAGAAGGCGTCTGTTTTTTCCCTGCAAATTGTATCAAAGGGTTTGTGATTCTGAAATCACCATCTTCACAGCTTTCAGGGACAGGCAGACTTTTGTCAGAAAACCAATTTTTTTTTTTACACAGTTTTGGCATTTTACATGGACATAGCCTATTTTTGCAAATTTTTAAGTCGAGCCTACAGCGCTTGCACTGTCAGGCGATTTGTTGGATGTATTTGTGGGGTCAGACTCCTCCCACGTTTTTGGATAGGCTACTGTGTTTGTCCTTTAAACATCAGAGCCTGCAAATGGCTACTGGTGGATGTATGTCCCACCTTTTTCAAAAGTTAACTCCCCTGGAGTATTGCCACGGTAGCGAGCAGCGGTGCGTACAGCAGCAGCTGCTGCCACTGTGGGAGACACGCTTTGCTCCGATAGCTCTTCAATCCATGGGTAAGTATTGGGCAGGAACTATCTTTTCAAGCTGCTAAATATGAAATAGCTTGATGACTTTCTTCCCCGTTTTGCCAGCATGCTTTTAATTGGATACCTGTACTTTGTAGCTCCTTTTTAGGTCTCACCTAGCGACACAGCACATGCGCTGCTCGCCTTGGCAAGATCTATTGTTGCCGTTTTCTGTGCCGAAAGGGGGACAGGACATGTGCACATGCACAGCAGGCAGCGTTAGCACAAGGGACAGCCGATGTGCGTGAACGGAGGACAGGAGATGTGCACGCGTACGGCTTGGCTCCCTCAACGAGCGCATCGCGTGCTTTCGCTTGCCCCTGGACACAGACATGGCCTCCGAGACTAAGCGGCAGGTAAGGGCTCATTCCATCTCGGCTTATTAATGCATGCAGTCAGTTTTTCAGCTGCCCGACGAGATACTTTGGTTTCTAGATGCCTGGAATTTCTCAATGTCCTACTTTAGAAATTTTAAATCGAATGTATTAGATGAGTGCTCTTCCACTCCAAAGGAAAAGCCATACAGCTCTCACTTTCTATTTTTTTTTTTTGCAATTCCTTTGTAACTAAACTCTAAGCTACTTCACACATAAAACATTCAGTTACAGCCAAGAAAATTCTTATAAAGAAGCACAAAGTTCCTGTTTGCCATAGGCAGGGCAAGGTACATTAATTAACTTCCAAAAAGTTCAATAAAGGAGGCTTCGCTTTGTACATCTTTTATCACGTTTTTTTTTAAGCCTCATTTACTCAAAGATAACAATTTGGAAACCTGACACAGATGAGGACTCGGAACGTTCTAGCAAGCTACAAGTGTGCACCATATGCTACTGCAGATCTATTTAAGAAAAACAATATTTAAGCATTTTAAGGTTTCAGTACTTCATGCAAAGACCTAATTGACTCAAGAGATATCGTTCCATTGCTTGATGATTTTACCGTAAAAAGGTATGATGAAGTTGACATGTGGGAAGAAAACTTTACAGGAAGCACAATTAAAGCCCTGAAGGTTAATTTCAAAGTCCATATTGGAGCATAGCCGTTGGTAGAATGGCGTATACAATAACATTTTAGCACACTAGCATTAGCACAATAGAAATTGGTAATTTGGTTTATAGCAGGTTATCAAATAGAAATTAATTGGACAATGGTATCTTATCACATAATTCAAAGTTATAATGGACGAAATTTCCTAAAATTGGCAAGAACTGGCTTTATCAGAAGTCTGTTTGCAGTGAGGTGTGGAAATTAAATGCTTTATGCATAAGCACTACTAACGCAGAGGCAAATAAACGTATTTGCAAAATGGATGCATGTTAGAAACGGAAGGCCCCAGGGACCACTGGCTCCAACACGGTAGCTTGGCGCGTGGCAGGGTGGCACTCCGTGGCGAAGTGTTAAGTAGTTGTGCAGCACACACTCACACTGACCCAGTAAAGCACACGCAATGAATAGACACCATCCCAAGTTCTTGGACAAAAAAAAAAGTATCTTTATCTATGTCTTGTTAGAGCAGATAACATAGGAGTCTCACAGTAAACGGATGAGCGGGCCTCTGGTAGCCTCAGGACCATACAGGTAACATTTCCTGCGCAGTGCTGTCAAAACGCTCATGCAAATATGCGGCCCAAGGAACAACTTTACAGCAGGTATGTGAGCAACATGCTATACGGTTGCTTGTGTCCGGTTCCTGAAGTCTTTACTCCTGGGAGCCACCAGTTTCAGGCAGGGCCTGAGCGTAAGGACGCATAGCCCGGCAGTCCCGCACACGCCGAAGAGTTACCCGATGCGGGGGGGAGGAGGTGAGGCCGGTCTGTCGGGGGAACACCTCTCCTTCTCCTGGCTACTCGGCTCTGGAGACGGATGTACGGCCGAGCCCTTCCTGCCTTCAGCACGGCCCTGATTCCTGGCTCGGTGCTGACGTCAGCAGGAGCACATCTCGCGGGAGTCCCGGTCGCTAGACAACGCCGGGCTTCCCCATGGCTTCCTCACGGCCGTGGCGTCACGCAGTGCCCTCGCAGTTTCCTAACCAGCAGGGGCGGCGATCGGGGGGCACAGCTGTACCCTCAGCAGGGCTCCCAGCCCGATTCAGGCCCCGGGCAGCAGCGGTGATTTTGGTCGCAGAGGCGCTGTTCCCACCCAGCGCTCCCGGAGAGGGAGTGGAGGGGGGCCCGGCCAGCGGCAGTGAGTTCAGACACAGCAGCGCTTCTTCTTTCACCACGCAGGGGGGCCGCAGCGGTGATCTGGGCATACAGCGCTTCTTCAGGGCCAAGCGCTGGGGGCACAGCGTTAGCGCTTGAGGTGCGGCTCCAGTCGCGATTGCAGCACCCTCAGATCCTGGGCCCACAGCAGCGCACCAGCACGACGCTAGCAGGAAGAGGCAGATTCTTGCGGGACAGCGCTTAATTGGCGCAGCGCTAACAGAAAGTGGCAATTCCTGCCAATATAGCGCTTGGGTGTCATGGCCCTTTACCTTGTGGTTCCCAGCAGCAATAGCGCTCGCAAGTTTCTCAGCACTCTGGGATCACAGCGCTAGTCGGGGAGCTTGAGGTGCCAGGTTCCTAGCGCTTCCCAGTCTTGGCACTGGCAGTAGTTGGCAGGTACTATTTGCAGGATTTAGTTGCAGGGTTCAGTTGCAGGGGAAGTTGGTAGCAGCAGGATGTAGGATGGACGTCTTGAGTAGGCACACTGGGGTTGGCACCCCGGGTTCCCCCTCACACTAGGCAAGGTCAGCAGGCTGGCAGGATCACTCAGCTATCTTGAGAACAGCAGGGCCTCAGTAGTGTAGCTTCCCCCTGGTCCAGCAGCCTATACTCCAGCGGAGGGTCCCCAGGTCCAGTAGTGCTCCAACAAACTGTCAGGTTTTCCCTCCCTTACCTTTATACCCCTAGGTCAGGTGACCCTGCAAAAAGGCGGCAAGTTCTGGCGCCAACCTGGTGGGTTGGAAAATTCCAGAAGGCTCTGTGGACTCTATGGTGGCTTCTCTGGTGGCTTCTCTGGTGACAAGGGGTGGGACGCCCAGGGTAACAGTATCATAATGTCCCAGCCTGTCCCAAACTACTAGCGCGCAGATATGACGTGGCCATTCCGCAGTAGCAGGGGCCTTTGGCAGCCATATTATTAGGAGAGAGCACCTGCACCTCAGCACTATTCAGCAGCGGTAAAGTGCCCAGAGTCCTATGTCCAACAAAAGATGGTGGTAAAAATTGAGGCAGAAAGGGGAAAAAATGCGGGGTGGCAAATAATCCATTCCAGCCTTTCTACGTGTTCGGCTCGTAATGTATCTAGCTTCCTTGTATTTTGGCTACCCGCTGACTGCTTTGTTTCTTGCCCCAGCAGTTGTAATTCTATTCAGCTGAGTCTGTCATTTAATTGTTTCCAGATGTTCAAGTGGCCTTAAAGGTGTCCCATTCTATGAGAGGGTATTCTGCTGTGTGTTCATTTATCACAAAGTATTCTAATATGGATGTCCCCAGGGATGCGCAAAATGCATGGTCTTCTAATACTACTGGTTGTAGATGCCACGTGGGGGAGGGCCAATGTCCCATCTGAGTTGCAACAGCTGTGGGTTGTGGTCCGAATGCGTGCGTCCTAGGTAGTCCATAGCTCATCCACTCTGAAGCTACTCAGCACACCCACATCCAGGACACCATCAAACCTCAGACTAAATGTAAAACATAGAAAAAGCAAGTTAACAGGCCTTTTCCATCAATGCAACCTGGATCTGGAACATCATTCCCACATCCATCAGGATCACCCCAACGCAGCTCCAATTTAGTAAAGAGTTGAAGACATACCTCCTTAAAGAACATTACATCTTAATGCTTTAACTGTCCACAAACAGGCTACCTCCCTTATCACTCCTTTATTTTAAGCCCATCTTTGACCTTGGACAGCATTCTGCTGTCTTTTAGGTAGGCTTGTGCTGTACGAATACCACATGCATATATTCATACAACAGAGACTGCAGTTCCACCCTACACCCCAACCCTGTACCAGCTGTGCCCTGGAAGACTAATCAGTAGAGCTTTTCTAGGTTCGCATGTACCAGTGAACTTTACACGAATTGCCTAGTAGGCCTTCACTCTTATGACAGATTAAAAAGGTTTTGCCACAACTACGGATTCACACAACACTGTATGATAGCATCGCCACAACCACAAACGGGTTGTCCACTGCCCAACAAATGAAGGCACGCTTTGCCTCTCTGTCCTGTTCCAGGGCCTCAATCATGTCAAAGAGCAAGCTAAGGCCTTCGTCAACATACTAGATTAGTGTAAGACTGGGGCCCAAAAATTAAAAAAACTGTGTATCAGATATTTGCAGTTGGGCTCTCAGAGAAGGGAACGACAACTTACACCATGCAGGGAACATTCTCATCCCAAGATTACCAGTTATGTATTATTTATATGTATGTATGACTATTCATAAAGTTTATTTCAGTGTAATCAGCTTGAACAAGCTGTTCTCTTACAAGTACAGATAACAATGATCACGTATTTGAATTAGAATGTTTAGGCTTTGTTTACCTTTCACAAATATATTATTGACAAAACTGGACTATACTAAGGGCCAGTGGATTTACAAGATTTTGTTGTTGGCGAGTTTGCCGCATAGTAATGGGTTTACTGCATTTGACACATACGTTGCAGATTTTAACAACATTTTATTTCTTGGTCAAATAGATCGAAACAAGATTGCCAGAGAACATACGGCATAATTTGCGTTTGTTTGCGGCATTATTTAGATAACCTTAGTGCATACTTTGATCTTACACGTACTCTTAGCTCTAGTGCCCAGACAATAGTTTGCAGAGCTGTCATGATGATGAAACTCCCATTACACAGAGGAAGCTTCAAATATTGTCCATATTGGTCAGTTCACAATGAAATCTGAGTTCATATACCATTGCAGTTTGTTCAGTAAAAGCCCATAAAGTAATCTATATTACATACAACAAAAGGGGGATAGCCAGTGGATAGCTTTAGTTATGTCAGACCTTCCCAGAAAAGGCTTTAAAGTTTTCTTAATAACTTTGACATAGTGGACGAATGTGCATAAACCTTTCAAAAACAAGTACATCAGACTCGGGGTTGGCATGGCAACTTCTCTGCAGAACAGTCAAATTTCAGTTAAGGGGGGGGGGGGGGGGGGGTCAGAAAAATGACTTTTCCTATTTTTAATTCAATGTGAATTTTTGTTCTTAAATTCAGAAAAAAGCTGAACATAATTACACCACACTTGGCATGTAAGTAGAACTTTCCTCAAGTAACTGCTTTGCTTGGTTCGTTGTACGTCTACTCAGTAGTTTGAGCGCCCAAGAACAACTCTTAAAAAATAAACTACTTTGATTTGGTGAGCAAGCCATTCACCCATTCTCTATTTTGGGGCTGCGGACCGAAGAGAAAAGTCTATTGCGCTCAGCACTGTAGGACAAGGCACTATGGCCTGTATGTGGAAATATAAATGGAGATGCAATAATGAAGAGCTGGAGCATCAAGGCCCACTGGCCAACCTTCACTGCGCGTGGTGGAGTGTTTCATAGATCACTTGGTATTTACCTATAAATTCTTTGATCTTTTCCTGTATATAGGCATGATGGCGGCTGAAGCTCTGCAGACTCTGCATATTTGATTCAACTGAATCATTCTTCGGCAATAGAACCTTCACACTATCACACCTGTGGATAACACAAAAATATGGATTAAAGCTGTACGTGTGGATATGTTTTTGCATATTAATGAACATGTAGGTGCCTTTACCGGCTTCAGACTGTCAGAAAAGACCAAGAATCATAGAGCATGAGTGGCCTGGTGGAGTACTGAGTAGCAAGAGAGAAAACCTCCTGCATCTACTCCATGCACTTTCAGATAGTTCGGTTGACCTCTGCTGTGTTAGGACCATACACTTCCCAGAGTCCAAGAAGGAAGTAAATCAGCAGCAAGCCCTCAAAGGGTCTCTTGGTGAACTTACGTCTACCATGCCAAATGCAGAGGAGAAGCAATTCATGGAGACTTGCAAGATAGGATCATGTGAACTAGTAGCCTCCATTGTGCATCCTCGGGCTAGTCTCCCTGAATACAGCAGCCGCCACAGTACGCTGAGCCAGGCCTCCTCAAAAGCTTGTCTTCACCTAGGCAGAACCTAGGTGTGCAAAAGTATCAATTTATGAAAGTAACATCTGAGTTCTAAATCACATATTCAAACCTAGTGACTATTTACATTTGGAAATGCACACTTACAAAGGTGTAACATATGCTGGAAAAAGCCAGTTATCAGGAATAAGGGGCGGCTTGTGTATGTTTCTAGGTGGGACAGCATACAAAAGTAGTCTAAACTCATAACGTGGAGGGCATTTACATACCTCTGAGAGGGCGAAAGAGGATTGGACTAACAGTTTTAAAAGAGTGGGCCATTGGGAAGGAGATTCTTTGTATGAGAAAAGTGTAATTAAAAAGGAATAACCAAGTTAAATAGGCTAATGAATATTTAATTTCTTTTTACGTAGACAAAATGTTATACCTCTGCAAACCGGCCTGCAGAAATGTTACATTTGTAAGTACTTGGAGAAGCGTAAAATTGTTATAGTTATCTTGCAGGAATCATTGGATTCTTTGGAATTTGTGAATTACTAAAGTGTGAAATCTGAACCTATTGTACACTATGGGGCGCATTTCTGAAATGTTACACATGATCTTTTGAGGATCAAACCATGTGCTTGCTCCCTGTCCGCTGACTGGCCAACTAGGTTTCTCTAAATCTATGCTCTTCGGAGTGTAACTACACTGTCCCCGTTAAGAAAATGTACACTAAATGCATAGTTACATTATTTAGGGTCCAAGGAGGCAGAAAATAAGAGTTAAGACTGATAAAGCAGGAGAGAGCTGCTCTGGGGTACGGCGACCTCCTGGAGGCCCTTGGTGCCCTTCATTTCTCCTTGGCTCATGGCGCCGGGGTCCTGGGGAGGAAGCTAGATGGTGTGGCATCAGCGTTGGGACAGTGGCGGCATGCTGGTCCACAGGTACACAGTGGCTTCCCACACTGCACACAGGAGGAAGATGTTGCGGCCCCCCCTGCGATTAGTGCACAGCCGGACACTCCGGACAGTATGCTACCGTGTGGTCGGCTAACTGTGGGCTTGATCTGTTCCGGAGGTATTGGACCTGAGTGGAAGATGGTGGCCTCGTCCCGTGCACGGTCTCCGGCGACCCAGGGACAATTCCAGCAACGTGTGTCTCCTTTGGCTGATTCAGCCTGTCTGGACCTTGTGTGCAGTGCAGATCCTGGGGCAGCACTGGAAAAGACGCCCCTCCATGATGCGGTCTGTGCTGGTACTCAGAGACTTCCACCCCACCTGTGTGCGTCGCTTCCCGGTTGTTTTTGGACACTCCTGTACCTTGGAACATCGGTCATGGTGCTGGGTCGAGGGGCAGGCATGGGCAGAATCGCAAAGAGTGGTCAAGGCTGAGGCTGATCCTTCGGGGGTGGTCACCTAGTAGACGGGCGGACTCATGGTTGCGTGCTCTCATGGTTATTCGCATAGTTGGTGCATAATGCTCCCCATTCCCCCCCTTTTTTGATATGATCGACTTGGTGCTGCTAATTGTTTGCTGTGGGGAGACTTCACCGTGCGGGAGGGAGAAGCCGGGGGTATGATTTGAAGGCCCTCCTCCAGTTTATTATACTCTCTCCGCCCCCCCGTCTGGTGGGGTTCTTTCTTACTCCTTTTTCCCTGTTTCTTCTATATTTCGGGTCTAGTTCCAGGGCGACAGGCACACTGCTGGGGGGTGGGGCCATACTCATTCGCAGAGGTGCAGGGTGGGGGGTTGGGGGAGGGGACTCTTTAGTCTTTATCTCTTTTTCCATGGCCTCCTTTTTCTTCTCTGTTTCTTCTTGTCTTCCTTTTTCTGGGATCAGTGCGGTACACCTCCCTTATTGTGAATCGTTGCCTCTTCATGTGTGCCACAGTTTCCGGGGTGTTCGCTGGGCGTTAGGTACTGGGGTCTGCAGGCGCGACTGTTTTTTGATATTCTTCCCCATCCGGAATTTCCCGTGTCTGCACCATTGATTCAATATATTGCTGCTTATTGCTTACGTCTCCTATCCTTGCCCCTTATCGCTGTTGGGAAATTGTTTGGCACCTGATCCTACTGTTTTGTTTTATTATAAAATGAAAAACCCTTTTTCTCCTGGTGTCCTACCTGCGCGGCTTATTGGCCGGACTATATTGGATTGAAGATTTTGCTCTCCGAGGTGCCGCCTGTGTTTACATTTGCTTTTATTGTTCTGATTACTTAGCGGCCGGCCCCGGGGGGTTGTAGGCCCATACGTGTAAATGATTGAAACGTCAATAAAGGTTTTTCAAAAAAAAAAAAAAAAAAGACTGATAAAGCATAGTTACGTCAAAGATTTACTATTTTTAAATGATGGCATTTTACAGAGAAGCAGAAAACTAAATTTGCTAGAGTGACATGTAGATAGTTAAAGGGAAATTTCTCCTAAAATACAAAAATATAGTTACATAGTAATGAGTCTCAGAAAAACACCTTTGTAAGGTAGTCAAAGCCAAGCCATTAAAGAAGAGTGGTTTGGATGGAAGCACTTTAAGAATTGCACTGGTTAAGAACTGTTCGAGGAGATTCAACTTTCTGTCCTTATTGTTTTGCTGATACCACTCCAGTCACTCTTCCTCCTCCGGAGCACCCCCAGCCCCCTCCCAACTCCAAACTCCCGGAACTTCTCGCAACCTTAATTTTTCTACATAAGGCGGATGAGGTAAAAAATAGGAGGAGGGGATCATCTGACCCTGGGTCGGTGACATTATTATCCAATCTAAAGTACAAGATCACATAAAAAGGACATCTTAGAGTAAAGTGGGCTACAACTGACCTGAGGAACCTAAACAGCTGAGAAAGTTGTGTGTTTTACAAGACCTTACCTGAGAAAATAACCATACCTGTACAAGACGTACCGCACATCCTAGAGTGAGGGAGACAAAAACAGAGAGCACAAGTCAGTGTCAATCCATATATAGAGTCTAGGTTTAGTTTGCCAGATTGGTAACATTCTAAAGTATGACTAGAAGACAGGAAGTGAAGTTTATGTTGTGCCTGTGAGTCCAATGATTCTTATTAAAACTCAAGCAGTAACTCTCTTCCTCCTCCTTTGGTATATGTGAAGTGGTGCCACACAATGCACTTATGAAGAGCACTTTACAAAAGGATTTCCCTTTAAAACAGCAAAGTACTACACTGCCCAGAAATGATCAGTCTGGAGATCAAAAGTATCTATGATATGGGAATGTCAATACACCTGCCATGCTCAGAGATCTGTGTGTTCCCCTCCTCCCAGTCTTCCTCAAAAATACTGATATATTAATATTTGCACACCTTGTTGCAAACCAACGCTAGGCATGGGTAAAGATACAATGGAGCAGCTAAAGTCCTGCTACACACCAGGAGTTAGACTAAAGCATTTCAGTATGGTGCTCCACATCACTGCACTGAAATGCAATGTCACGCGTGTGCATAGTGTCTCAGCCGTCACTCAAGCGCTGCCTAAAACTGTTTATTGCCGTGTGTGGAAGCTGGCAGCCCGTAGCATGTGCGCGCTGCTCCCTCAGGCTTGAGGCTCACTGCTACAATGTATCAAGCCTTGATTCTTACAGCGCGGCTCTCAGGCCGGACGTCACATCGAGGTAGTGCCCAATGGCTACTACCGAGACAAGGCAGCCTAGCCGGAGCCCAGTTAGATTGTATGATGTAGTCAGGCGCTGTGGGACGTGACAGAAGAGGCAAAAGGTTCACCATTATCTTTGAATAGGGGCAGTATAAGAGAACAGAATTACTTTATCTCTGCCTCTATCACCCTCATTCTCCCCGTGCTTTATGGTTTACTTTCTTCTTTCACTACATATCCTCTCCTCCATCCACGTTCGTCACCACCCCACTACTATCATTCCTTTGCTGACTTCTGAACCATTCTCGGTATCCATCTTATCTCTTACCCTTTATCCCCCTTTTTCCCCTCCCCCTTCCCTGGCCTCCCTCACTTTCTCCCCTCCACTCTCTCCCCCCTCTTGCTCAGGGATTGTTCTTGACCCCTGGCTAATCCCTCTCACACTGAAGCTTGTATGAGGCAGTTCAGACCGGGCTCCCACATTAGCCAGCCCCACGGGCACGGAATAAAAGGGTGAGTGGCCAGCCCCGGAAAATGGAGAGCAGAACTCAGAGAAGAGCACAGTCTGGGGCTCCAAGGAGCCTGCACCTAGAAGAGATGTTAAACAAGAGAGGTGCTAGGTCCCAAGGGAAGGAAGTGACTCGCAGGTGTGTAGCGAGCATTTGTCCTGTATCCTGCACACGGGAACAAAACAAAGGGAAATATAGAGACATGTGGCTCAAATGTTGCGTTTGACTGAGCAGCACAGAGCCTGGGGTATGTAAAGCTACCAGATGGCTCCATGGTCGAACCCTGTCCTTTTCTATATCAACCTAGTGCATCCTGGGAATTGTATTTTTGGTTAATTTGAACTGATCTAACTAGCCTAACACAACTGAGAAAATGACTTCTAAAATAAAACCCCAATTTTGGAAAATGGGGTTAGACTGGTTGAAGGGGGCGCTGAGACTTTCTTCCCTTAAAATTATTGGCCTCTCAACTGAAGGCTTCTCTGATAAGAGACAACGGAAGTGCCAGTTTCAGAGCTCCCAAGGTTTGCTTGAAGCTCACCAAGACCAGGTGTTTTCATCATGAGATCTGTAGCTCTGTTTTATCCTCTATAAAATTGGGCCAACAAGTCCACGTCGCAAAGCTAAGACTAGGACTAGAGGAACACCTCATACGTGGACCTGGGAAACGTGACCACTAGCGATGGTGTATGCATGTAAACCGAAAGGGTTGAGGGAACGGTTGGAGACTACTGTATTATGAGTTCTCAGCTCACTGGTTTCCGGATACATGAAACGTTTTGAAAGGACGTTGCGACATTAGGCCTGATCTAGAGTGGCAAGTGGGGAGCAAGCTTTGGAGGGATAGTAAGCAATGGACAGGAGTAGATACAGGGGTGCTAGTGGTCTGAATCCTAAGTCAATGAACGTCCAAAGAAATGAAGGGGTCGGTCAGCTGTCTCCTATCTGCAGCATTTTTCCCTGTGGTTGGGGTGGAGACTAACAGTTTACGGAGACAGCATTTCTTTGCTGCTTGTAGAAGGAACTATAGCAGCCTAAATAGGCCACACAACATTCTGTCCCCATTACGATTGGCTCGAAATAATATCTGTCATCCGTCCACCCCTGCCTACAACAGCCCCTGGAATTACCGGTACTGGGAGGCAGCCATAATTCCAGGAGGCTGGAAGAATAACAGGCATGTCCCATGGCAGTGAAAAACCGTGCCTACAAGCCCACTACCAATAGAAGGACCCCCCCACGCTGTAACTCTCCCACAAGTCTGGATTCCACTGAGGGCACTGCTTTAAATAGGCAAGCATAGCTGGTACGGAGTATTTGGCAGAGATAGCCCCAGCACTTCTCGGCACTGCTACAATGCTTTTAATAGGCGAGTACCGGCACTTCTCAGCAGCAATCAAGTACTTCTGCACAGATTGATGGTCAAGAGCTTCTTGCTGAATGGCAGCTTCTTTCATTTCTGTGTGGCCTGGACAAGTTTAGTGAGTTTCAGGTAAGGATTTGAAGATGGTTTATGATTGGGAGCATCCAGTGGGCAAAGGCTGGCTACGGCAGGAATCAATTTAATTGTTTGTCTGCCGACCCGCCCAGCGAAACTACTAGGAGGCTGAGAAGAATTATGAAAAAGTCACACATAGCAATCTGAAACTTTGGCAGCTAGGCAGCTGGCCAGCACAATTCATCGAGTTACAGAGGAGCCTGTCACTTGGTGCAGAGGCAGCTGATGGGGGATTCTGTTCTGCGCTTACATGAGCCCCGAGAGCAGCAGGCCACAAGGCGTGAGTCGCCTGTTACCCCTACAGCCTGCTCTCAGTTGCGAACGGTCTGCATAGGTGGCTATTAGCTGGCACTTCTTCCCACGCCCTTTTGGAACAAGGTGATAGGGAGGGATAGATAAACTGTCAAATGCCATTATTATTTTGCAAATACTCCACTCAATCTTGGGCATTGCGAGGTGGGTGTAAAAACAATGCTTCCTGCAGGTAAGGTCTCTTCCACCTATCAATCTTGGGCAAGGCCATAGGAGGTTTACATGCCTTCCCAGGAGTAAAGCAGGTCCTCGTGCTAGCTCCCCATGCGACAGTTATCCTGTCCAGCTTGCCCTCAGTCCGCTACCCTCTGCTGCCTTAGGTTTGTGCCTCCTCTGCTCGTTTTCTGCCTTCTTTTCAGCTCGCTTTCTGCTCATTTTCCTACCCACTTCTGCCCTCTATTTTTTCCTCTCTCTACACACTCTGCGCGTTATTTTCCCTCTTTCTGCTTGTTTTTGACCTGCCTCTTTGACACAGACGTCGCATCCACAGCGCCCAGATACTCCTAGGGATTTCAGTGCTGCGCTACACAATTGCTGATTGATAGATCGATTGATTGTGTGGGGGCTTGGAGTGAGGGACACCTTCCACTATTTAACCTCGGATCAGGTAACGAGAGTCTAAGATTTAGTGCCTGGGGGGTATACAACACCAGGAAACGCGGAAGCTGCTTGATGCAAATGTAGAGTGACCTCTCTCCTCCCCTAGGCAAGGAGAGATGTCACGGGTGTCATCCCCACTCCCAAGCCCTTGGGCAAGGCCAGGGAGGGAATTGCCAAACTGCCCCCTCACATTTGCTGTCCATTCAAAGACAGGTCAAATGTCAGGGAAGTGTATAGGTAAGTAGCTGGCAAACGCACCGCATGGGAATAATGCAGCAGCAGGTCTGGCGGCCTGCGCGTTTCTTTGTATTGGTTTCTTCCCAGTGTTGGCAAGCAATAGGAGGAAAACACTTGCGAGTGTCCAGTGTGCGTGCACTAAGCGCTGTGAGGCTGGAGAGCGAAGGAGTTAATGGGAGGGCAGGAGATTATGGGGAGGATAAACCTGTGGGGGAAGAAAGATAGCGGTAGGAAAGAAGGGATAAAAGACATGACTAAAGATGGTCACAGAAAAACTAAGGCGATTATACCTGGCATGTTAACATAATACACATACTAAGGTATGCCTAACAGACATATGATATGATCTGGTCTAGGATGCTTCCAAGATGAGCAGTCCTAAAAGAAGCCAATGTCAAATGAAGGTTGAACACACTTACTAGAGGCAAGCAGACTGCAATAGTTCCGATACAGACTATTGAGTTCAGACTCTAGAATCTCTGCAGGTCAAATATAATCTGTCCGCGACATCAACATCCTCTCTTTCCTTCATCAAGAGACATACTGTTGGGTGTGGAATGGAAAGGCTCACACTTCACTTTGAGAAGGAATGCAGCTATTCTAGATCTGTAGATTTCGGAGGCCTTTTGCCTTCCTTAACTCCATAGCTTGCTCCCACACTTCCCTCCAGGGCACTGGGGCATGGGTAAGTCATGCTGCTGTAGATTTCTAATCCAGTTACCTCCAGGAGCTC
The DNA here is from genome assembly GCF_964204655.1 of Triturus cristatus. Taxonomy (NCBI): domain Eukaryota; kingdom Metazoa; phylum Chordata; class Amphibia; order Caudata; family Salamandridae; genus Triturus; species Triturus cristatus. Next base: position 1,002,800 of record NC_140579.1, read on the forward strand.
CGTATCTCATGAGTAGAGAAGGCAGCTCTTCCAGATGTGTACATTTGTAAACCCTCACACTCCCTCACCGTCAGTAACTCCACATCCTGCTTGTGACACACTCGCTCAAGCTCTTCGATCAGATTCTTGAAGGAGGCATTTTGTTTCTCCAGGTCAGTAATTTTCAGAGTAATCTTCTGTAGATGTTCGGTCTGTTCCTTCTCCAGCTTGCCAAGTATGTTTTTCTTTTCTTCCTCTAGAAACTTCTGCAGCTCTTCAAAGGTTCTTGTGATTTTCTCAGCTTGGCTTTGATATTCACCCTGAAAAAAAACAGGTACCAACAGATCTTTTTAACATAAAGAAGTCAGTAGTAATTCACTCATGACATTAACACATAGCTCATAGCTCATGATGTGACATGTGCCATCACAAATGATGTAATTGGTTACTTCACTAGTGACGTCACATATCACATCTCTAGACAGAAAAATATTCATTTGTTAAAGGAAATAACTCCTGTGGCTCCTGCCCCACTGCATTTCGAGACAATACTCGGATAACGAGGAAACGTGTATATGGCATTTCTGTGCCGCAAACCTAGACAAAAGGGGCAGAGCCCTTTACATGGGGACAGTTCTGCATAACGTTAAGTAATAGGAGAGGTTGATGGGTTGTAGATGGTTAATTCATTAAGATGTACTTTTCTTTAAACCGGCAAAGACCTGCTACACCACAGACCGCATCCACGCTGTCCAAGATGTAAACGTACTCTCTATATCGACGAAGGTCTACTTTGCTACTTATATATTACAGTCATATATGTGAAACATGATGAATGTACATCTATATTATCAAATGCCAATAAAAAGAATTTAAAAAAAAAAAGATGTACTTTTCTTTAAAGAGTCTTTAACTCTTTTCTTAAATTGAAGCACTATACGGAGGTCCTGATGGGGGGCTGTGGGTCCACATCATGGGTGCATAGATGGAAAAGGTCTGCTGCCTTGTTTTTTTTCTTCTTTTTTACACTTCTCAATCTACAGTCTGATGATGTAGTTCTATGGTATTCACGTTTGCAAACTGTGGATTCTTTGGAGCCCAGAAAAGATTCTCTCTTCTCCCCCTGTGTCTGTATCTGCTTAGTCTTCCATTTGTGTTATATGTATAGCAGCAATGCCCTATTTTACGTTTTACTCTACATTACCCTGCTCCTCTCCCCCTCCCCAAGGTCCCCATCGAAAGGCATTCTTCCAGCAGACCCAATTAAACACCTGAAGAAATGTGTACATTTCAGCTCTCGGCAGCCCCCGCCCCCTCCCCCCCCCCCCCAACACCTCCACCCCAGAGTACCCTCCGAAATTAACCATCCTAGACAGACACTGACTCACAAGAACCCAGGACATTGTCAGACTGAAGAAACAAAAATGAAGCTATTCCAATAGGTGGAGGTTGGGCTATGGTTATCACACTTCGCTTCCCTCTATGTACTATGCTGGGTTCTCAGGGAGTGGGCCCACCTTTCTGCAATGGCCCAGCCAATGGTATTCAACAGGAATGGCATTGCACAGTGGTACCCAGCACAGCCTCCCCTGGCTTACCTGCACCGGATAGAGATATATACATCACCTACTGGCGGTTGCCAGTAGGTAGTTATAGACATGACCATGTTTCCATAGGAAAAGCATTTTTTGACTTGCCTATAACTTTGGTGCCAATTGGCGAATCTTCACAAAGTTTTCCCCCAAAAAGTTGCGGGGTGATCCGTCAATTGGGGACCGAGAACAAGGCATGTAAAAAAAAGTGTGTTTTACCATATTAATTCCCATAGGACCTTTAGACATGCCTGCAGCCGGAACTGCTGAATAGAATTACACTAAATTTGGCATAAAGGTAGATTAGGTTACTCAGATTGTGGTTTAAATTAGTTCAGTAATTGTTAAGAAATGTAAGAAAACAGAGCTAGCGATATCTGCAGTCGTGATGACTACGAAAAACAAGCTCCTACAGGGAAATGCAGAGCTCTGATTGGTTGCCAACACTTCAACCTGGAAAAAAGAAAAGGGGGCAGATCCCATAAAGATGGTCCCTGACAGGCCAAAGAAGCATTTTTTAAATTGCATGCTTGTTTTTAATTAATTCCCAGGTGGACCAGGACCCATGCTAGTAAAATAGGAGGGGGGTCCTTGGGGACCTGGCCAGGGCATTGCTTTTTATGTATGTGGGGGGCACTCACGCAGCACACCCGCACCCTGGAGGACCGTTACCTCCCTGGGGCAAATGTTTATAAACTAATGCGGGAGTGGCATGTGCCCCCTGCAGCCTGGGGACCACCACCTCCCCGGGGGATGTAACAATATGTATGTGAGTGGGCCTGCTAGGCCAGCGCGCACTCCGCCACCTCCCCAGGGCAAATCATACCAAAATAATGCAGGGGCCCATATGGCCTCCCCCGCAGCCCCTCCCAGGGCTAAACAGAAAATGAATGCAGGTTGGGCTGCTGTGGCGTTCCCCCTCCCCATCCTCTCCCACCGCAGCCACGGGTTCTGCCACCTCCCCGGGCCAATTTATCAAAAATCAGGGGGGGCGGACTGTAATATATTAATGTAGGGGGGAGGGAGGGGTCGGTCGCGGACCTCCAGGGACGGCTCCTGCTACCTCCTGAGTTGCCCACCCTCAGGAGGTAGCGGATTGCTTTTGATTTGTGGGAACCAACAGCATGGACCGCGGGGGCCTAGAGGCTCCCCCGTAGTCCCCAACAGAGGTCACTGGGTTGTAGTGTATTGGCAAAGACCTGTGGATTGGGTCTCCAAGGTCGAAATCAGCCCGGGGTATAGAGGGAAGCGAAGTGTGATAACCATAGCCCAACCTCCACCTATTGGAATAGCTTCATTTTTGTTTCTTCAGTCTGACAATGTCCTGGGTTCTTGTGAGTCAGTGTCTGTCTAGGATGGTTAATTTCGGAGGGTACTCTGATGCGCACATGGAGGACATATGATGAGCATCGTTGTGACAGGTAAAATATATGTTTGGCTTTGTTGTTATATGCCATGCACAAATGGTGCCCTTCTGGCACCATTTGCACACGGGGTGGGGAGAGTGTGGATATTTTTTTTATTTTTTTTTAATATTTATTACCGTACGCGTACGGTAAGCGTAATCGGCGAAATTTTCGAAAAAATTAAAATTGCCTTTTTTCACTTGGGGGATCGTTGGGGACTCCCTCGACATGGCTAGGTGCTTGGGAGCTGTCTAAACAGCCCCTTTACATGTTTTTGCCCTTTGTTTTTCAACCCCCCGTCAGAGTCCGAGAGAGAAAATGGCGGCCGCCGCTTCCTGGTTTCGACCGATTCGAATGTTTACTAAGATCTAACAGCCAATCAGAATCGCGCTCGCGCACGTCACCGTACGCGTACGGTAAGCGCACCGTAAGCGCACCGTAAGCTGGCTCAGATATATATATTGATTTAAAGGCTATTTTCTCAGAATCTACTGAACAGATTTACACCAAACCTACAAAAGGCACTTCCTTGACCTGAGGACTACCTCTCTGCCAAATTTCATTTAACTCTGTTCAGCCGTTCGGGCTGTAGCTGTGTCTAAAGGTCCTATGGAAAAATGCATGGGAAAAACGCGTTTTGGGACCCCCCTTTTATCTCAGCCCCCGCTTGACGAATCCCCCCCGAGACTTTCAGGGTAGGAGCGGAGCGCAACGCCCCACCTACCGCCAGTAGGTAATATATATATATATATATGAACAAACAAACGCCCAAAGCGGATTTCAGAGGCACTCACAGCTTGCCTGCCATCCGGTGTGTTATCACTCCATCTGCTCCCAATCCCAGAAACAGTGCGGGCCGACGCGTTTCAAAGCTTGACGCTTCTTCTTCGGGGCCAGAGAATCACAAACAGCACTTGACTCGTTGCGTGAGTAAAACAGGCGAACTGTTCAGTGCCCCTGAAAACAGCTTTCTGGCAATTTGTTTAGTGATTTACTGCGCGGCTGCCGAACCGCGATGGGGAGCACCATCTCGAAAAACAGCAGGAAGAGAGAGGCTGTGGTCGGAACTGTCTCTGACCCTCAAACAGCAACAGCAAGCCGCAATTTATGAGTAACTCACCCGCTGAATTCGGACCTTACTCAAAGGAAAAAATTATGGCGCCATGCAGCACACCCACTCAGGGGAGATCAAGACCCGCTTTGAACTATATGTTCCAAGATGCTTTGTGGAAATGACACGTGATAAGTACGGCCCACTAAGAGGCCACACAATCAATTAAAGCATCAACAAGCGAGTCCGTGCTGTTCATTGCGCTTGTAAGCCCAAGAAGAAGAGGTTCCTTCCTCGAAACGCGTCGGCATACACTTTACTCTGAATCAGGGGGTGAGGAGAAGATATAGTCGGAGGACAGGCGAACTGTTGAGTGCCCCTGAAAACAGATTTCTGGCAATTTGTTTAGTGATATATATATATATATATATATATATATTACCTACTGGCGGTCGCCAGTAGGTAGTTATAGTTAGGACCCTGTTTCCATAGGAAATCCGCAACATTCTATTTGGAATAACTTTGGCGCCGGTCGACTAATCCTCGCGAAATTTTCAAAACTAATGGGGCGCTACGCTCCGCTCCTACCCTGAAAGTCTCGGGGGGATTCGTCAAGCGGGGGCTGAGAAAAAAGGGGGGTCCCAAAACGCGTTTTCCCCATGCATTTTTCCATAGGACCTTTAGACACAGCTAGAGCCCGAACGGCTGAACAGAATTACTTGTAATTTGGCAGAGAGGTAGTCCGCAGGTCAAGGAAGTGCCTTTTGTAGGTCAGGTGTAAATCTGTTCAGTAGTTCCTGAGAAAATAGCATTTAAATCAATATATATATCTGCAAGTGCGCTCCGTGCGCTTACCGTAAGCTTACCGTACGCGTACGGTGCCGTGCGCGAGCTCAAATCTGATTGGTTGTCACATGACTGTAAACATTCGAATCGGACGAAATCAGGAAGTGTCGGCCGCCATTTCGTGTGTTTCACACAGAAAAAAAAAGGGAGATAACGTGAAAAGGGGGCAAGGAAGAGAGTTACAGACCCCCTAACATTTGAAAGGGGGTCAAATAAGGACACAAAAGTACCAAAAAAAACATTTATTAATTTTAAAAAAAAAATCGCGGAGTACGCGCACGGTAAGCTTACCGTACGCGTACGGTAGAAAAAAATAAATAAAAAAAGAAATAAAATTCAGATTTAAGTGTTTAGATATTAGGGGGCTCTAAAAAGAGCCGTTGTGTTTATGAAGTGATTTTTTAGTGGTACCTACAAGTAAGTATCGATGCAGAGTCTAAGGTTCAAGAGGAAGACTCTGTTCCCTTCATCAGTGAAGTGTACACCATCTCCTCTATAAATGTCTTGCATGTCGTAACGCAAGTTGTTGTGGTAAATGGAACCCATACCATAGTCTCGGAGGAAAGCAGAAACAGATTTGTTGACGTGCTTTCTTGCTTTGTCAATCTGCGGACAAAAATGATTGGACCAGTTCCATTTTTGCCTTTGGCATATGTTAGAATACACAAAGGCAGTTTTAGAGAAAAGTGAAAACAGTTGTGCAAAGGTCTCCTTCATAAGCATTTCCAGACCTACCCCAGTCAAAGTGCCTAGGTCATTGCCACCACAGTGCACTATTATGAGGTCAGGGTGTTGGATTTGCATGAAGGATTTCACCAATGGCATCAATTGGTGCCACTTTAACCCTCTCTGACCAATCCATTTAATGTCTACATTTGGCAAAGCAAGGTCTCTCACCATACCTGTTTTCTCTGCATACTTTTCACTCCAGAAGACATAGCTGTGCCCTACAATCCACACTGTGAACATCTTCAAAGGAGATCTGGATGCACTCAGGAGGTGTATTTCAGTAGAATGGGAAAAAGAAATGAGACAGTTTGGAAATGGAGGCATACATTTTTTTTTAAAATAAAAAGAACTCATTGGCTGTTTCATACCATTCTACACTAAAAACTAGGCTGTATGTGTCAATTTATAGAAGCATGTTTTGTATTGGTACAGAAAAATGTGTTACCAAAGAACATTACTATGGATTTGCTGTTAGGTTAGAAAGTCAAGCACTCTTGCTCTTTGGAAATGAAACATTGTGTGGCGAACTTCTGACCTGACTTCACACAGCAGTGTTCCATGAGCTGTTGCTATGGTAGCAGGCAGAAGTCAAGTTGGGGGAAGGGTACTAGGCAGAAGTCAAGTTGGGGGAAGGGTACTTTTGGAAAAGGGTTGGTTTTCAACCAATAGAAATGTGTGATTACATTTGAAAAAAAGGGGGAAGCACTGAGATTTGAAATTAACATGTATATGTGTGGACAAAGAGAGGGAAACATTGCCATTATCTGGTTCTGCTGAGAGGAGAGAGGTGTACAGAACAGAGATCCTGGCTCTGATAATCTGCTGTTTGAGTGCCACATTTCTTTCACAACTAACTAATTTTAAAGGTGAGTTATGAGTTTGAGAGGGGATGTATGTGGTAAATTAAGAAATGAATAATAGAATTGGAATTCCTTTAGTTGAAGTTGTGTTTATCATTTTGTGTTTTGGGACAAATTTAATTGTAAGGAACATGTAAAATATTATGGACTATGTTTTCACCATAAATTAAGGTGTACTGGTATAAATGAGGAATACTGTTTTCTGCATAGAATCAGAAGATGACTCTGTGTGCAAAGAGGAATTGTTCTCAGAGATTTATTGCGTATTACTCTGGTAATTTTACATTTGCATTAGTAGGAAAGGGGCAGCTATTTTTCTGCAGAAGCAGACTCTTTGCACACACCCAGCTGCTTATCCTGTAGAAACATGCATAGTATTCACAACCGAATGGGGTTTGAGGTTGCAGTGAGTAATGCAAATACATTCAACATCAATAAGGCTGGTTGCCTTTGCTGGAGTGTAGTCATTCACCCAGGTTACACATGTTCCTGGAAGAAAAAAACTGTTTGGACATGTGCTGTTTTCAGAATCTGAAAAGTGGATTGAAAATGTGTCAGGCTGTAAAAGTACTTATCACTTGCCAAAAAAAGAGTAGTAAGTGTGCTTTCAAATTGGCAAAGAAATTTCGTTTTCTGCCTAATATCAAACCATGACTCTGTGTGCAAAGAGGAATTGTTGCCAGAGATTTATTGCGTATTACTCTGGTAATTTTACATTTGCATTAGTAGGAAAGGGGCAGCTATTTTTCTGCAGAAGCAGACTCTTAGCACACACCCAGCTGCTTACCCTGTAGAATCATGCATAGTATTCACAACCGAGTGGAGTTTGAGGTTGCAGTGAGTAATGCAAATACATTCAGCATCACTATGCTGGTTGCCCTTGCTGGAGTGTAGTCATTCACCCAGGTTACACATGTTCCTGGTCTCAAAAAGCTGTTTGGACATGTGCTGTTTTCAGAATCTGAAAAGTGGATTGAAAATGTGTCAGACTGTAAAAGTACTTATCACTTGCCAAAAAAAGAGTAGTAAGTGTGCTTTCAAATTGGCAAAGAAATTTCGTTTTCTGCCTAATATCAAACCATGACTGTGTGCAAAGAGGAATTGTTGACAGAGATTTATTGCGTATTACAGTGGTAATTTTAGATTTGCATTAGTAGGAAAGGGGCAGCTATTTTTCTGCAGAAGCAGACTCTTAGCACACACCAAGCTGCTTACCCTGTAGAATCATGCATAGTATTGACAACCGAGTGGGGTTTGAGGTTGCAGTGAGTAATGCAAATACATTCAACATCACTAAGGCTGGTTGCCCTTGCTGGAGTGTAGTCATTCACCTAGGTTACACATGTTCCTGGTCTCAAAAAGCTGTTTGGACATGTGCTGTTTTCAGAATCTGAAAAGTGGATTGAAAATGTGTCAGACTGTAAAAGTACTTATCACTTGCCAAAAAAAGAGTAGGAAGTGTGCTTTCAAATTGGCAAAGAAATTTCGTTTTCTGCCTAATATCAAACCATGACTCTGTGTGCAAAGAGGAATTGTTGACAGAGATTTATTGCGTATTACTCTGGTAATTTTACATTTGCATTAGTAGGAAAGGGGCAGCTATTTTTCTGCAGAAGCAGACTCTTAGCACACACCCAGCTGCTTATCATGTAGAATCATGTATAGTATTCACAACCGAGTGGGGTTTGAGGTTGCAGTGAGTAATGCAAATACATTCAACATCACTAAGGCTGGTTGCCTTTGCTGGAGTGTAGTCAGTCACCCAGGTTACACATGTTCCTGGTCTCAAAAAGCTGTTTGGACATGTGCTGTTTTCAGAATCTGAAAAGTGGATTGAAAATGTGTCAGACTGTAAAAGTACTTATCACTTGCCAAAAAAAGAGTAGTAAGTGTGCTTTCAAATTGGCAAAGAAATTTCGTTTTCTGCCTAATATCAAACCATGACTCTGTGTGCACACAGGAATTGTTTTTAGATATTTAATTTGGGATGGTGTTATTGTGATTTTCACTTGTAAGAAAGGGGTACATAGTATTTTAAGATTTGAAAAGATCATAAAAAATATAGTAATATATTTAAATAAAATAAAGGAATTTTTTTTTAGTTTTTTTCAGGTATTGCTGAAGAGCAGTGAACAAAATTTAAGATGCCTACAAAATCCAGACTAAGGAAAAACCACAAAAAAAAAATCTATATTTGAAGACAACTGGAGGACCTAAGTTAGTTGGAGATGCTCATGTTGGGAAAAAGAGAAAGTCTTCTGGTAAGCAGACAAAATATTTTTTAAACAATATCTTCAAAAAAAGGAAAAATTTACAAAATGTCTGTACTGGAAATAATGTTTTAAATAGAAAACAACAGGAAAAAATTGAGCATTTAGTTAATGTAAATATACCTTCAGAAACAATAAAGATTAACTTAAAAAGAAAAACAGCGTTTAAAGAGATTCGTAGAAAAATGTTTCAGAGAAGAGTTATGTCCAATTTGATAAAGGATGTGAAGAAATATAAGAAAAAAGCTAAATTTTATAAGAGAAAAAAAGAAATTGAAGCCATTGTAGCAAAGGCTTTAGAATTAAAAAGGAAACTATTAATTTTAATTTTGAACAGGATGCGTACATTAGATAAAATGGTCAATGTACTGAAATCACAAAGCAAAAGGAAAAGACTAGTGAAAAGAACAAACTTTTGTAAAGTGTTTTTAGGAGAATGGATGCATAGTTCAAGTAGTGAACCTTTTTTTAATGAAGAGAGTTATCTTCAAAGTAATAGTTTGCTGCATGCAGTTGACACCAGAGGTCGTGCTTATGAAGTGAAAAATGGTTGTATAATGGAGAAGGAGAAAATGGTTCCAAGAGATGAGGAACAAGTGATGGCGGATGAGGCTATGGGGAGACGTCCTAAAGCCCCAGTGTATACTTGGAATTGTAGTAGTATTTGCACTGTGCGTCAGGAATCTATTGATAAATTTCGTGAGTTTCTAAGAGAATATAGTAAAAAAAACGTGTTAAACAGAAGATTAAGGTGCTTCAAAGTCTAGATCCATGCAGAGTGAGAGAGAATACTGGTTTGCAGGGACATTCTCTGGCTTGTCTATCTATAAAAGTGTGTAAAAGTGTTTTTCATCATTTTAGGATGCTGGCTGTTCATCATACTGAAATGAGAAAGTTTGTGAGACGATTGTATTTTGCTAAAAGTCCAGCAATAAAGTTAGATGAATTGAATAGGGCTCTGTTCCGTGGATCGGTATCAGATGTAGAGAAGGTTACTGATGAAATTCAGTTTAGTTACTTTGGTCCAGAACAAGACAGTGCAGGTAATGACACAGTTATTGAGGAAGAAGTGGAAGAGAATGTAGAACCCTCTGTAAGTAAGAAATTTAATGATCACATGACAAAATTTGCAATAATCTCTAATGAAAGACCAAATATTACTTGTATTTGTTGCCGCAGAACTCATTATAAAAAACAAACCAGGAATGTTGATCTCTACAGAAAAAGTGAAAATGAAGATAATTATAAGTGGAAGGATTTTGCCACATATATATTTCTTGAAAATTGTTTTGAACTGGGTGAAGATCAGCGTATTTGTAAATACTGTTATAATAAGTTAGAAGAAAATAGAATGCCGACCAGAGCTGTACATAATAATTTAGAATTGGATGCTATTCCTGCCGAACTTTCTGAATTAAATACATATGAGTCTATACTCATTCAATGTGTTCATCCGTTCCAGACCATAGTACGTATGGAGCCCAAAACTGGTAAATTACCTCCTTCAGATTTACTGAGAGGTTTAAAAGGTAGAGTGGTGTATTTGCCCTTGGATTTGAAAAAAAATATGGAAACTATTGATGCAGATACTATGGAAACTGAACCATTAGTTATTCTGGTTAATGGTGTACCTACAAAGAATAAGAAGATTTGGCAGGAGCTGGTAGATGTACGGAAAGTACAAAGAGCAAATTTGTATTTGAAAAGGAATAACAAATGGTATGAATCAATTTATATAGAAGAAGAAGAAGAAGATTTACAAGAAGACACAGAAACACCAACTTGACAAATTGAAAAATTGGACAAGTCAAAGGAAGAAGAAATTTATGAACATTTTAGCATACATCCTCTTCATTCAAAAGAAGTTATGGGAGACACTATTGATCTGTTTCAGATGAAGAAAGCAAAAGGAACTCCCGTGAGTGTATGGGAGGAGAGCTTGGAAGCTCGATGTTTTCCCCAGCTGTTTCCTACAGGAAAAGGAGGACGATACGATGAACGTCCAGAACAGATTCCAGCTTCTGAGTATCGGACTACAAGACTATATGCAGAAGATCCAAGATTTCGACAAAGTATTCCTTATTTGTTCCATCTTTTATTTGAAAGCGAATTGTCTGCATTATCTTATGCAGTAAATCACATTTTAAAAAGTGGAGTACATTTACAAAATGTGTCTGCTAAGGATTTTATGGAGAAAGTGCAGCACCGAGATGATCATTTGGAAACACAACTGATCAATCTGATGGCTTGTCAGCGTGGGACAAATGAATATTGGTACCGACGCCATGGTGAATTAAAATGCATGTTACGGAATTTAGGAACTCCAACATGGTTCCTTACCCTAAGCTGTGCCGAGTACGCTTGGGATGATTTACTGGATTTTCTACGAGAGGCAAATTCAAACATTAAAAACATCGAATACAAGACAGCAGGAGAACTGTGCTCATTGGATCCGGTTAATGTTTGCAGATATTTCAATCATAGATTTGAGGCCATGATGTGCTTCATCTGCAATAAAAAAAATCCACCTCTTGGAGAAGTTGTGGATTTCTTTTGGAGAAAAGAGTACCAAGCAAGAGGTGCTCCCCATATTCATATGCTGTTGTGGATCAAGGATGCCCCAAAGTTTGGAACAGATACTGATGAAGCAGTGTTATCTTTCATTGAAGAATATGCAACATGTGCTATTCCAAAAAGCACAGAAGAGAAAAAGTTAAAGGAGCAAGTTTTACGTTTCCAAAGTCATCGGTGTGGAAAATACTGTCGACGGAAATACAAGAGCAAAGATAAATTCTACACTAAATGTCGATTTGGATTTCCTAGACCTGTTCTTTCAAAAGGAAGAGTAAACAGTTTTATGTCAGCTGTGAGACATACTATTACAAGAAAATCACCTAAGAATACCTACAACCTAAAAAGAAAAGAAGAATCAAAAAATATAAATGACTACAACCCAGTCATTTTATCCATGTGGAATGCTAACATGGATATACAGTATGTAGCTGACAATTCCATTGCAGTTGCTCGATATGTAACGTCTTACATTACTAAATCAGAAAAAAATGAATTGAAAGAAATTTGGGAAGAGATTTCTCACGAGAAGACTGTCAGTAAGAAGCTATACAGTTTCAGTTTAAAGATGTTATCGCATCGAGAAATTGGATCCTACGAATGTTCAGATAGGTTATCTTCTGCAAGTCTCTACTCGAAATCAAGAAGAATAATTTGGGCAAGTTTAGGCCTTGCAGCAATGAGAAATTGGGTACTGAAATCTGTTGGAGAAATTGAATATTTGGCCGAGAATGACCCAGAAAGTACAGATATTTTGAAATCAAACATGTTGGACACATATTACCCAAAGAGAAGTCTTCATCTAGAGAACATGTGTCTCTATGAAGTGCTGCAGAACTACATTTATTCACGGAAAGCCACAGAAGACATCAACAATGGAAAATATAAAGTCATTGGTGAGGAAGGATGTTTGGTGAAGCAAACAAAAGGAAGTTTGATTAATCACAGGAAGCTCAGTTGCGAAACTACTGACAAAAAGGAATTTTACTACTTGGCTCTTTTACAGCTGTTTAAACCATGGCGTTCAGAGGACGAACTACTGGGAGAATTTCAAAGCTATGAAGATTCCTTTAATGCTTGCAAAGACAGCATAGAATGCAGTACTTTCACAAATTATGTGCAAATGTTAAATGAAGAAATTGAACAGGAAACTACAATTGCAGCTGAAGTAGCTAGAGACAGTTCTCAAGACAGCCAAAGTTCTGGAACACTCAGTCAAGATCCCCTAGGACAACCAATCGTTGAAAATGAAGCTGCAATAGCTATGACTGAAGTGGAAACGGCTATGAATCAAGCTCAAGAAGAATTAATAGACTTACCAAATTTGGAAAGACAACTGAATGAAGAGCAGCAACAAATTTATGAAGAGATCAGAAACAAAATTGATCACGGATTACTACATGAAAAAAAAGAGTGCTCATGCACATCATTTCAACCAATCAGGATGTATGTATGCGGACAAGCTGGAACTGGAAAAAGTTTCTTAATAAAAGTCATCAGAAGCTACCTACAGCAAAAAACGGATTCAACTTTGTCTTGTGTGGTTACTGCTCCAACTGGGTTAGCAGCATATAACATAAAAGGAATCACCTTACATCGTTTGCTAATGTTACCAGTGGAGCATGAGAACAAAATACAATACCACAAGCTAACTGGAGAAGCATGCTTGGAAGTTTCAAGAGTATTGAAGAAGATGCAAGTTCTCATTATTGATGAGGTGAGCATGGTATCAAACTTAATGCTTGCCTTTGTGCATTTAAGAATGCAGCAAATTCTAAGGACAGACTATGACGTGTTATTTGGTGGAAAACATGTCATAGTTTTTGGGGATCTTCTACAGCTTACTCCAGTTAAAGGACAACCAGTGTTTAATACTGTGACACATGAAGACACAAAGAAGTCATTGGGAAGCATTGGTAATGCAAATATTTGGTCCTTCTTTGAGTACAAGGAACTTACTACTAATATGAGGCAAGCAAACGATGAAGAATATGGAAGTATTCTGAAAGATATCAGAAATGGACTACTCACTGAAGCTGGCACGAAAGCATTACAGAGTCGGTTGCTACATAATTTATTCCCAAAGGAAGAAATAGTTGCAGAGAAAATATACAAGAACATTGCAGAAAAGAAAAGTGTCATCTGCTTAATGCCAACTCTACGTGAATGCTCAATATTCAATGAGGAACTTTTGAAATTGGAAAAGGAAGAGATTAGGAAATTGGAAGCAGTGGACAAAATTCAGCATGAAAGAATTACTATTACATTAACAGGCAAACTGAAAAATAAATTGGATTCACTAGAGAAGAACATTTCCAAAACTGCTGGATTAGAAAAAAATCTATATGTTTGCATGAACAGTAGAGTATTTTTAAGGAGAAATTTGGATGTTGAAAAAGGTTTAGTGAATGGAGCTATGGGAAGAGTTGTGGGTTTTATTAATTACCAGAAAAAAGATGGAATTGAATGTTTAAAAATAAAATTTGATCAGATAGAAGAAGTTATAGACATTTGTCGTTGTACAGTTCGTTTCATGCTTGTGAAAGACTTATATGTACGTGGGAAACAGTTTCCGTTTTCTCTAGCATATGCTGTAACTATTCACAAGTCTCAAGGATTGACTGTAGATTGTGCTTTTGTGAACATTGGTTCAACTGTGTTCAAAGAAGGTATGGCTTATGTTGCTTTGTCACGAGTGAAAACATTATCTGGTTTATTTATGATAGACTTTGATGACTCAAAAGTTAGTGCTGATGCAAATTGTGTAAAGGAGTATAATAGATTAAGAAGAACCTATGCTCCTCATTTAGGTCAGTATCCTGTGTTGGAAAAACGTGTTGTTTCTCGAAAAAGGAGAATTGAGAATATCTGTAATGAGGATGTAGAGAGGAGAAAAAAAAAAGAGGAGTGATGTAATTGCAAGCAAAAAGAAAAAGGAAAATGTTGAAGAGGTTGTTGGTTGTCATTTTGAAAATAGCTCTGAGGTCAACTGCTACGCTAATGTAGTGCTGAATGTTGTATTTTATCTTGAAAGTTTGCAAGAGCAGATAATAGTAAATCAGAGAAAAAGATTCTGTTCTGAGTTGAGTCTCCTTTTTGAAAAGCTGAGTAATGATAAAACTAAAATAGAAAGTGCTACTGAAATTAGAAAACTTTTAGATGTATGTTCAGGATGTACACAGTTTTCTCAAAATGTACAGCAAGACGCACAGGAATTCTTGATGTATTTTCTTCAGGTACTGGAAGAAGAAGGGGTACAAATTGAAAATATGTTTGGTGTCTCTTATAAATGGGAACATAGTTGTGAAAACTGTTTCAATACATGTGGCTCTAATGTTGATTCTGAAAGGTTTATTTATTTAACATTGCCAGAGAGTAAAACAGTCTCTTTTGCTAAATTAGTTAAAGATGCTAATCATAGCATGGAATGCGGTGAGTGTAAATCTGACATGTTTTCAACGTTAATTTTAAAGGAATACGGACAGTATGTAATTTTAATGATGCAACGATGTAGAGCTGATGGTTCAAAATTGGATACTTTAATAAAGAAGTTTATAGGACAGCAATTATCAATTTCAGGAAAAACTTTTGTAACAGTTGCAATAATTTTCCATGATGGACCTACTGTAACTTCTGGTCATTACATAGTTTATCTAAAATGTAAAAAAAGCTGGACAATGTGTAATGATTGTCAATTGGTTTTTAAGCAACGTTTGCCTTTTGATTTAGCAAATTCCTATCTAATCTTCCTGAAACCTAAATTTTAGAGAGAATTGGCAACATCTGTACAAAACAATTTTACCATTTTATTGGATTACCCATGGAATTTTCAAATAAAAAGATTTTTCGAATTACCATTTGGCCTAAAAGAAAGGTAACCAATTGTATTGAGGACTTATTTAATTCCTAATTAATCTTTCGGAGACCAAAATTTTAGAGAGAATCGGTAACATCTGTACAATTTAAAATTTGGAATTTTATTGGATTACCATTGGAAATTTAATCAAAAAAGATTTTTAAAATTACCATTTGGCCTAAAGGAAAGGTAACCAATTGTATTGTGGACTTATTTAATTCCTAATTAATCTTTCGGAAACCAAAATTTTAGAGAGAATCGGTAACATCTGTACAATTTAAATTTTGGCATTTTATTGGATTACCATTGGAAATTTAATCAAAAAAGAATTTTAAAATTACCATTTGGCCTAAAGGAAAGGTAACCAGATGTATTGTGGAGTTATTTGAGATATATTATTTTTGTGATTATGCTTCTGAAACAAAATTGTCAGACGGTATTTTTTAGAAATAGTTATTGTTATTAGATGATATTTTTTGGGAATATTTTGCATTTCTATAATGTTATGTTTAAGTGAGAAGAGATTCTGGGCTTTTTTAAAACAATCTTTGAGATTGTTATTTTTTTTTTGCCCGCTGTTAAGTGATGAATGCAATTGCTTTCACGATTTATAGTGAAATGCAATATATTCTGAAAACAGCAAAAAAATGGCAAAAAATTGTTTTTTGAAAATATGTAAATACGTGTACTGTATTATAAAATGTTTTATTAAATATTAATACTTTTCTTTTTTTTTCAGATTGAGAAAGAAAATTTTCGAAAAATAAAACCATTTTTACAAGCAATTTAAATTAAATTTAAATTGATAATTAAATTTTTGGGTGGGTCAGGTAAGTCAGAAATTAGATGGTCCCTTTTTTCCACTTCTCCTCAAACAGATTTTCAGTATTTCGTTATTAATCCCGCAAGGACCTTGTAATGTGTTAATTGTTTTTAAAAAAAAAAAAAAAAAAAAAAAATACGCTTACCGTACGGTAAAAAAAAAAAAAGTTTTTAAGAAAAAATTAAAAAAAGGTGAGAGGTAAGATTGGCTCTTAAAAGAGCCGTTGTGTTCATGCAGGAACAGAGGAAAGGAAGAATGAGAATATTAGCTGGTAGGACAAATGTGCTTGTCTATTCTGTTGTTAATTAGGGGAACACTGGTCTCCCCCCACGAACAATTAGACCATGGCAATTTGAGCACCGCATTGTAACCCTCGCAAATCGATGGTTAGTTTCCAGAGGACCAGAAAAAGGTGAATCTGCCCCCACAGATGAAGGGCTCAGCTGAGCTGCCGAAGATGGACTCGGCTGAGCTGCTGTGGAGGTGCTTGCTCGACTTACTGAAGGGTTTCCTCTAGTATGTCGAGCATGTGTCCTAGGGTGTACATCCTCAAGGTGTCTTAACATAGTGTGATTCCCGAAGGAATACTTCTTGTTAGGATTACCTCTAGAAAGTACACGCTGGCACAGCTTGCAAGTCACTAAAGCAGCATTTACTTTTTTCTCGCCCTCAGGAAAAGTAAAATACTCCCATATAAAAGAGCTCTTCTGTTTCCTCCTTCTATGCCTGATGGTGGTGCTGCTAGCCTCACTCTCAGAAGAGGAGTGCTGGTCTGCCATCGTATCCCAAAGACAACTCAGCTCCTTCTCCTAAAGGATCACAAGCAGAAATGAGGGGAATGGGTGTGGTGTAGGAGAGTTCTAGAACTGAAACTACTTTAAACCAATCAAAAGTTTTGTTTCTTGATCACATGACCCACCGTGCGCGTACGTTACGCTTACGGAGCGCTTACGGTAAAAGTACGCATGCGCGTATAAAAGACACGTGCACGCGCGCATGCGCATAACAGGCACGCCCCAACACTTCCGCGTAACGTGCGCGTGTAACGTATGCGCTTACGCGCCGCGTACGCAGTACGCACGACTACGTAAATTGCATAACCATACGCAAAAAGAATAGAAATATTATGTACATTACGCAAAACGTACGCTTACCGTAAGCTTACCGTACGCGCACGTAAAAAAAAAAAAAAAAAAAAAAAATTGGAAAAAAAGAATCACTATGTTATACTAATATATCTTACCTGTTTGGTAAAAAAAAAAAAATGAGAAAAAATAATATATTGCAGAATTTTTAACATTTAAGCATAGTGTTTAATGAGAATATAAAGTAAAAAAAAAAAAAAAAAATGTAAAAAACCTTGCAAATAAAAAAAAAAATCACACGTTTAATATAAGAATTTGTATTTAAAAAACCATACAAAATCACTGAAAAAACCATGGGTTTCACACACGTTATAGGTAAGAATTAGCATTTAAAAAACCATACAAATTCACTGAAAAAACCATGGCTTTCACACACGTTATAGTTAGGAATTCGCATTTAAAAAACCTTGCAAATTCAGTGAAAAAACCATGGGTTTCACACACGTTATAGTTAGGAATTAGCATTTAAAAAACCTTGCAAATTCAGTGAAAAAACCATAGGTTTAACACACGTTATAGTTAGCTGGACATTTCACTCGTAAAAAAACAATGAAATTCCCCCGTTATAGTTAGTTAAGCTAACTATAACTCGCGCACCCGCAATCCAATGCTGATGACGTCACATATTACATCACTCATGACATGGTCAGTGACATCACTCATGACATCACTGATGACATCTCAAATGACGTGTGTGAAACCTATGGTTTTTTCACTGAATTTGCAAGGTTTTTTAAATGCTAATTCCTAACTATAACGTGTGTGAAACCCATGGTTTTTTCACTGAATATATATATATATATGTTGCTTAAAAAAATACGGAGTTTAGCGGGAGTAGCACTGATCCCCCCCCAAAAAAATACACTGTACGACATTATATTTTATTAATATAGTGTGCTAAAGTGTTTTTTCAATGTTTTACATATTTAAGTACTCACAAACAAGTGTACGGAGTAGCGCTGTAATTACTAAAAATTACATTACATTACAAGTTGCACCGTAATGTAAAAGAAATTTGTAAAGCGCAACGTTCACCGTACGGTTTCTTGGCGCTAGAATAAGCAACTACCTGGGGAGGAAGGGGGAGGAGGAAAGGGGAGAAGGGAAAAGGGAAAAGAAGAGGGGGGGAAAAAAGAGAAGAAGGAGATTAGTTATAAGCAGAACGAAAAAGATGAGTCTTAAGAAGGGATCTGAAGTGAGTGTAGGGTGAGGCCAATCTTATGTCCAGGGGGAGAGTGTTCCAGAAAGAAGGGGCGAGAACCGAAAATCTGAGGCCGCCCCATTTCTTGCGCTTGACCTTAGGAACTTTAAGAAGAGCCAGATGGGCCGAGCGCAGGTTGCGGGTGGGAACATAAGGGTGAAGGAGAGAAGAAATAAACACGGGATTAAGACCAGCTAGAGATTTGAAGATAAGGCACCCCAGCTTAAATTTGCAACGTTCAGAAACAGGGAGCCAGTGCAGAGATTTTAACAAAGGGCGGGTGTGATGGTGCCTAGGTTGATGGAAAATAAGGCGGGCTGCCTGATTCTGGACAAGTTGCAGACGCTTTAGCTGGTAGTCGGGGATGCCTACATATAAAGAATTGGCGTAATCGATTCTGGAGATGACTAGGGCTAAGGCGGCCAAAGTAAGGTCTTCAGTAGTAAGAAATCGGGCAATTTTCCGGATTTTTCGCAACTGAAAGAAGCAGGCAGAGACAGTGGCGTTAATCTGTGGTTTCATTGCAAGGTCTTTGCTAATGATAACTCCCAGACTTTTTGCCGAAGTGGAAGGGCAGGGAGGTAGACCCAGACTGACGGGCCAAAAGTTGGAATTCCAAGGGTTGGGAGGGCCACCGACAAGAACCAGCTCGGTCTTGTCGGGGTTCAGTTTCAAATGGTTGGCTCCCAACCAATTACTGATGTGGCAGAGGGTGGTTTGAAAGTCAGCAACAGATTGATCCGAGGAGTTGATGTTGAAAACTAGTTGGATGTCGTCCGCATAATTAAATGCTGAGACATTTTTGTCTCGGAGAGAGCTGATCAGGGGGGTGAGGTATAGGTTAAAGAGTAGGGGGGACAGGGAGGATCCCTGAGGCACGCCACAAGTCAAGTCAACCTTATCCGCAGAGAATTGAGACAGGCGAACCGCTTGTTGGCGGCCGGAGAGAAACGAACGAACCCAATCAAGGGCGGTACCCTCGATCCCTGCCTGCCTGACACGGTCGACCAGGATCCCATGGTCGACCGTGTCAAAGGCAGCCGACAAATCCAGGAGAACCAGGGCCTGGCAGATGTTAGAGTCGGCTCCTCTCCGTAGTTCTTCCATAACGGAGAGTATGACCATCTCAGTGGAGTGGGCAGGCCTAAATCTGGCCTGCTGGGGGTCGAGAAAATGGGACAACTCGACATGAGAACTGAGAATGTTGGTAACATGAGTCTCAAGCACCTTCCCGAGGTAGGGGAGGAGAGAGATAGGGCGGAAATTACTCATGACCGTTGGATCAGCAGTTGTTTTTTTTAGAATGGGTGCCACTTCTGCTGTCTTAAAAAGACGAGGGACTTGACCGGAGATAAGGGAGGAGTTCAGAAGAGCCAGAGGGGGGGCGGGGTAGGCCGAGAAGGCCTTGCATAAGATCTTAGGGGGGCAGCAGTCAGTGGGAGAACCTGAGGAAACTTTGCTGAGGAGAACGGGGAGCTCCGCTTCCAGAATAACGGGGATCCGAGTGAGGGGCGGGCAAGGAGAGAGGTCTGCGCAGGGGGGGACAGGGAACAGGAAGGGGAACGGAGAGGGCGGTACCTGGATACTATTTTTGATTTTGGCAATGAGATAGTTCCTCAATGATCGCAAAAATGTTTTTAGCTTTATTAGCTGGCTTTAAGGTCTTCAGAGAACCATTTTTGTGCGTCATGGCGATGCTTAAGTTTGATCCGTCGGAGGGGAGCGACCACGTCACTGGCGGACTCAAGCCAGAGATTGAAGTTCTGAGCATAGATGTCCGGAGAATCAGATTCCAAAGGGGTGGAGGTCCTGAGTACATTATTAAAAAGGTCAATGTCTGCTCTGTTCCAGTTACGAGCGGAAAGGTTGGAATCAAGAGGACTGCTTGGAGGAGTAGGAATTTTAAGGGAGAAGGTAATGAGAAAATGATCGGACCAAGCACATGGCGATATGAGAAGGGCCGAAATCACAAGATTGGAGGACCATACCTTATCCAGAATGTGACCTCTGATATGGGTGGCAGTGTTGACATGTTGGCGGCAATTCAGGCTGCGCAATAGCTCGGAAAAAGCTGCCGAGCAAGTGCTTTCCTTCTCGTCCATAGGCCAGTAATTGAAATCCCCGAGGACTAGGATTTTGGAGTTGTTAATAGTAATTTGAGAGAGGAAATCTCCAAACAGAGAAGGAAAGTCTGGCATGGAATGGGGAGGGCGGATTTTTCGCAACTGAAAGAAGCAGGCAGAGACAGTGGCGTTAATCTGTGGTTTCATTGCAAGGTCTTTGCTAATGATAACTCCCAGACTTTTTGCCGAAGTGGAAGGGCAGGGAGGTAGACCCAGACTGACGGGCCAAAAGTTGGAATTCCAAGGGTTGGGAGGGCCACCGACAAGAACCAGCTCGGTCTTGTCGGGGTTCAGTTTCAAATGGTTGGCTCCCAACCAATTACTGATGTGGCAGAGGGTGGTTTGAAAGTCAGCAACAGATTGATCCGAGGAGTTGATGTTGAAAACTAGTTGGATGTCGTCCGCATAATTAAATGCTGAGACATTTTTGTCTCGGAGAGAGCTGATCAGGGGGGTGAGGTATAGGTTAAAGAGTAGGGGGGACAGGGAGGATCCCTGAGGCACGCCACAAGTCAAGTCAACCTTATCCGCAGAGAATTGAGACAGGCGAACCGCTTGTTGGCGGCCGGAGAGAAACGAACGAACCCAATCAAGGGCGGTACCCTCGATCCCTGCCTGCCTGACACGGTCGACCAGGATCCCATGGTCGACCGTGTCAAAGGCAGCCGACAAATCCAGGAGAACCAGGGCCTGGCAGATGTTAGAGTCGGCTCCTCTCCGTAGTTCTTCCATAACGGAGAGTATGACCATCTCAGTGGAGTGGGCAGGCCTAAATCTGGCCTGCTGGGGGTCGAGAAAATGGGACAACTCGACATGAGAACTGAGAATGTTGGTAACATGAGTCTCAAGCACCTTCCCGAGGTAGGGGAGGAGAGAGATAGGGCGGAAATTACTCATGACCGTTGGATCAGCAGTTGTTTTTTTTAGAATGGGTACCACTTCTGCTGTCTTAAAAAGACGAGGGACTTGACCGGAGATAAGGGAGGAGTTCAGAAGAGCCAGAGGGGGGGCGGGGTAGGCCGAGAAGGCCTTGCATAAGATCTTAGGGGGGCAGCAGTCAGTGGGAGAACCTGAGGAAACTTTGCT
The DNA here is from genome assembly GCF_964204655.1 of Triturus cristatus. Classification (NCBI taxonomy): domain Eukaryota; kingdom Metazoa; phylum Chordata; class Amphibia; order Caudata; family Salamandridae; genus Triturus; species Triturus cristatus. The sequence goes on from NC_140579.1 coordinate 1,024,338, forward strand.
GAGGAGAACGGGGAGCTCCGCTTCCAGAATAACGGGGATCCGAGTGAGGGGCGGGCAAGGAGAGAGGTCTGCGCAGGGGGGGACAGGGAACAGGAAGGGGAACGGAGAGGGCGGTACCTGGATACTATTTTTGATTTTGGCAATGAGATAGTTCCTCAATGATCGCAAAAATGTTTTTAGCTTTATTAGCTGGCTTTAAGGTCTTCAGAGAACCATTTTTGTGCGTCATGGCGATGCTTAAGTTTGATCCGTCGGAGGGGAGCGACCACGTCACTGGCGGACTCAAGCCAGAGATTGAAGTTCTGAGCATAGATGTCCGGAGAATCAGATTCCAAAGGGGTGGAGGTCCTGAGTACATTATTAAAAAGGTCAATGTCTGCTCTGTTCCAGTTACGAGCGGAAAGGTTGGAATCAAGAGGACTGCTTGGAGGAGTAGGAATTTTAAGGGAGAAGGTAATGAGAAAATGATCGGACCAAGCACATGGCGATATGAGAAGGGCCGAAATCACAAGATTGGAGGACCATACCTTATCCAGAATGTGACCTCTGATATGGGTGGCAGTGTTGACATGTTGGCGGCAATTCAGGCTGCGCAATAGCTCGGAAAAAGCTGCCGAGCAAGTGCTTTCCTTCTCGTCCATAGGCCAGTAATTGAAATCCCCGAGGACTAGGATTTTGGAGTTGTTAATAGTAATTTGAGAGAGGAAATCTCCAAACAGAGAAGGAAAGTCTGGCATGGAATGGGGAGGGCGGTAGACTAAAACACAAATAAGAGCGAATAAAGAAGAATCCAGTCTGACAACAAGACAATCAACCTGGGGAATGCAGGAAACAGTGATAACAGAGAACCTGAGGGAGTGTTTAATGATGGCAGCAACGCCACCTCCCGGTTTACTGGAGGCCCGGTTGCTTTGAATAATATAGTAGCCAGGAGGAATGGCGGCCAGAATGTCGGGGGGAGGAGCCATCATGCAACCAAGTTTCGGTTAGAAACAGAATGTCGGGGCTGTCAGTATCAAGGAGATGAAAGATTTCTGTCTGATGCTTTACTAATGAGCGGGTGTTAAGGTAACATACTTTGAGTTCAAAATTAGTAGACGGGCGTCGGGGGCAGAGATGGGGAGGAGAGATTTGAGGATCAGTGAACAGTGTATGAGCAGCTAACTCAGGAAATAGGCTGCGAGCGCAAGCTAAACCCAGATCGTTGAGCTGTGCGTATATGGTGGGGGCCAGCGGCCAAGCAGCATGCAGCTTGAGAAGGTCAGCTGAAGAATATTGAGTGGCGTTAACAGGGAGGGCAGAGTGACTGACCCCGGGCCCCGGTCGGACGCGGACGGGCGCAGACGGGCTTGCCTTCGGCGCGCCAACGGCGCGCCCGCTGCGCTCGTCCGCTGCGCGTCCGATGGAGGCACATTATTTATAGACAGAATAAGGAAGGGAGGGGGCGCGCCCAGCGCTCGTGGGCGTGTCCTGGGGAGTTCCCGGGGAGTTCCAGGAAGTGACGGCAGGAGCGAGTGCAGACCCGGGACAGCGATGGAGACGCTGTGCAGGAACTGCACGGGAGGGCAGGCGAGTGCTAAGTGCCCAAGAGGAGAACGAGGTACAGACAAATACAAATTCCAACACCAAAGTTTAAAATGAATCTACAATAAAAGCTCCCGGCTTTCCGCCTCAGGAGGTAGCTGTAAGTGTGGGGCGCGAGTGCGGGACGCGCGGTAAGTAGTCAGTTGCCAATTGCAGGGGGCGCTCGTGGGCGTGTCCTGGGGAGTTCCTGGGGAGTTCCAGGAAGTGACGGCAGGAGCGAGTGCAGACCCGGGACAGCGATGGAGACGCTGTGCGGGAACTGCACGGGAGGGCAGGCGAGTGCTAAGTGCCCAAGAGGAGAACGAGGTACAGACAAATACAAATTCCAACACCAAAGTTTAAAATGAATCTACAATAAAAGCTCCCGGCTTTCCGCCTCAGGAGGTAGCTGTAAGTGTTAACTTAAAAAGAAAACAGTATTGTACAGTGGGATAAAAGTTATAAACAAACATTAACCTTTTCAAAAATATTTTGGGGGGCAACAGTACACCAGTGCTGCCCTGTAGATTATTTTCTTTTTTTAAATATCTAGAAAGTTATAACTATTTTGCTCTACCTATTACCACTTTACTAAGGTGGTAAAAATTAGGTAGAAAATGCCACACCTAATATTTACCTACATCGGAAGAAATAACACACAACATGGTGAAAGTGTACATAATAACATGGGTGCCTTTAACCTCTTCAGTGCCCATGACGAGATAGTCTCGTCATGGAGCACGGTTGCGCTGTGCCCATGACGAGACTATCTCGTCATAAACCCCGCCCGCTAATGTAACGCCCGGCACAGGGCGGGGAAAGGGCGTGGCACTGAAGGGGTTAACTTTTTTATGATTACCTAATCAGCTAATGACCGTGGTAGGCGAAATACCGAAATTTTTACAAAAATACCGCCATAACAAATAGTACTAACGTTAAATACATTATACATTAAAACTTATAAAAATAATGACATAACATACCTGCACTACACAAAATAGGCATGTGCACACCATTATATGTAATCCTGCCAAATTTAAATAAAATAAGATTCCTGGTTTTCACACAGTGCATAATTTAAAAGTATATGTTTCATATATTCAATGTAAGCATATTTTGGAACCTCCATTTTCTCTTTACACCCCTGTCAGACAACCTTGCAAAACATTACTCCTTCCACAATTAAACCAGTGGGAAAAGTCTGATAAAGTGTGACGGCATTCCTCAAACGGGTGCAAAGTTATTAAGGTATCACATTTTTTTAAATTCATAGGTTGATAATCTATACAATTTTCAAAACAAAAAGATAACCTATTAGTACTTCATGAAAGTGGTAAAAGGTTTTTAACAATAGTAAAACTTAATAATTAACTATACGTAACACCCTGGCTTGCCCTTAGTGAAATTGGATTGTGATGGAAGGCAAGTGCTAGCCATCATGGCCTCCTTTCATTTCTATTCTTTGGTGGGCAGATTAATCAGACTCAACATCCTTGGACCTCTGATGTTGAGGTCAAAGGATGTTGAGTCCTTTGACCTCAAGATCAGAGTTTCCATCCAACCAGTTTAGATTGGACTAATTTGTCATTAGAAGGTAAGCTTCCAATTCCTTCCTAGATCCCGGTGAGCTGCAGTGATACTTTATGTGTAAGCTCCCCATCTCCTACAGTAGGTCATACTCTGGGATATATACTCATCCGCCATCTTCCCCTGGATTAGTCATTAATAACAGGAAAGTCCTATACTATGCACCTTTTATTTCTGGCTGCTTCACTCATTAAAGGGGGCCCCCACCTGCCAATGACACTCACCTCCAGCTCTGATCTTTTCTTGTCCTCATCTGTTGCGAATCTCTTCACATCTTCCAGGTTGCTTCTCAGTTGAATCAAGCGACTTTGCAGCATTTTCTAGGAATAATTTTAACAAAAACATGATGATTCAACACCAGTGATATGCGGGAGCAATTTTGCAATTCACCCCCACTTTCAGACCGATAGCAAACCAACCACATTTCCTATGGACAACATAACTGCTCAGTTTGGGCTGCAGACCTTCCCGCTTGATGCGCGTCTTCCAGTCTGATCAGGACTCCAGATCTTCAATGGATAAGCTACACATGGTTGTGGAAGATCTACTGGTTCCCACTCTTATTCTCAACAAACAGCACCTACTCTGGAATTACAAGAAAACTCCCCATAATCATTCTGACTTATTCCCACACAAACAAGGCTGAGACAAAAAATCTGAATGTATTCATCCATTCCCCTGGTCCATTGACACCCACAGTGGGAAACAATGACATCGCCGCAAGGATATGGGTAAAGTCCTTCAATGTTAGGAAAGAGGGGGTCTGGCTGTCCTAGAAGTTGAGTGTGAAATTGTGAAGCTCTCAACATGAGAGGGCTCTAATCGGGGTACAGAATTACTGAGAGAGCACTGCATATTCAACCCTATGATTAAGAGGAGAGTTCTTCTGCAACTCGCATCACTTTTTAAATACCTCTATATTATTAATGTATAGGTATCCACATACATAGTGGCTTCAGACATATGAATGTAATAGCATGTTACACAAGACCAACCCTCATTAACACCAGAAAAACCAAGAGTTGTCAACTTACATAAACAAATCAAGAACCTTAATATGTTACGGCAGATTAAAGTTAACCCAAACAGTGAACTCAGTCGCAATATCTATGTGATATATGTAGTCAATCATTTGTGGCACTATTTTCCAGCGAGTTCATTGTTCCAGCAAGTATCTGCTCCACCCTTACCACAGTTATACCACTGCAACTCCCGTCACTTGAAAGTTTATTTAGGAAACGTCGACCAGATCTTTGCTTTATACAATGGATTGTGACGCAGAATATATATGGTCAATTGGAAAGGGATTTGAGTAAATAGATCATTAAAATGGTGAACAGAAATTAGGATAATGAAAACTACCTACTATTGAAAACAGTGGAGGGTAAATATGTACAAGATAATATATAGCTGGAGTCTCCCCACGAATAATTTTGTTAAATTGTTTAAGGGAGAAATCAGTCAGATGTATGCAAGGATGTGTGGATAAAGAGTGTTTGAAATCGGAGAGTAAAGCTATGGGGGAGAGAAGTCAGCGTCTTGGTTTGAGCTATAACTGTGGAGAATACCTAATTCACTGATTTGCAAGCTTGCTCAAGCAGCATAGTTTAACTCAAAAACATACATATGTTACACATGCAACAGCAAGGCAACACAATAATAATGTTTGGACAAAGAATTGAAAATGTCTAAATCTCATTATAAAGATGCAAATTTAAAATTCCAGAAAAAACCTAAAGGAATCTGCAGTAGGTATCAAATGTTATACCATAACTACCTGGTAAATAAATATTGGTAAAAAGTCAGCTAAGAGTAGCAAAACCAGATAAATGTTTTCTCAAACAGGGCATATGTAGGTTCCTTCTTTTTATTGTGATATGATCAGGCCATCTGCTTCAGATATTTCTCCCTTGTGGTTAGAGCAGCACATTCATTTTAAAGGGTAAAAGCAGTTATCTGGTCACCAAATCTCCTTTGTTTTCAAGCAAGTGTGTTCCCTCCACAAAAAAAACAAAAAAAAAAACGGCGAGATTCGCGCACCCAGCGCGAGTTTCGGCCGGAAAAAAAAAAATTTCAGTGCGGGCTCCCGCGCTGAATATTCTAATTTGCCCCCGGGGGCCAAATCCCGGGGGCATAATTAAAAAAAAAAAGTGTGGGGGGGGTCCCAATCCCCCCCCACACTGCCCCGGGTACCACCACCCCCGGGGCTTAAAACGATTTGATGTGGGGGGGGCTCTCAGGCCCCCCTCAGCCCCGGGGACCGCCACCCCCTGGGGCAACTTGTACATGTTGGAGGGGGGCCGTGCGGCCCCCCCCTCCTGGAGCCTTGTATTGGCCCTGGGGACCGCCACCACCGAGGGCCGGCTCCTGCAGTGTCCCGGGGTGCCCACCCCCGGGACACTGCTGTTTGCAATGGCAGGGCGGGAGCCTCGCGGCTCCCACCCTGCCATTGCAAACTGCTTTGCTTCATTGAAGCGAGAGCAGGGAAACCTGCTCTCGCTTCAATGAAGCAAAGCAGATTAGCTGCATGTTAGCTGCTCCCCATGTGGAAAAGCAATGCCGGCTCCCACAGGAGGCGGGGAGCCGGCTGGGACCGTGGGGGGATTGGGGACCCCCCCACGGTCTCCAACAAGAGGCCAGGCCCTGGGGGATGGGGTCCCCGGGGCCAGAAGTGGCCCGGGAGGGGGGCCACGCAGCCCCCCTTAAATAAAAAATAAAATGGTCGCCCCAGGGGATGGGATTTCCGGGGCCTTAAAGTGGCCAGAGGAAGGGGGGGCTATGCAGCCCCCTCCATACATTTTTTTTTTTTTTTTTTTTTAAAGGTCCATGCCCCGGGGAATGGGGTCCCTGGGGCAAATTATGGCCTCGGGAGGGGGACCACGAGGCCCCTTCCCGATTTTTTTTTTCAAATATAAAAATTAGGGTCAGGCCCTGGGGTTGGGGTCCCCAGGGCCCAAAAAAAAACAAATCGAAAAAGAAGGGGGGCTACACAGCCCCCTGGCGCGTTTTCAGAGGGGGAACTAATTCCCCTTGAATACTGGAGGTCCCTGGGGGCCAACTATCCCACCAGGAACCTCCAGTATGCGCCAGGGTGCTGCGTTGCAGAGAGGTGTAATGAGGCCACGCCCCTTTTTACACCTCTCTGCAATGCAGCTCCGTGGCGCTTACTGGAGGTACCTGGTGGCCTAGTTGGCCGCTAGGGGACCTCAGGATTCAAGGGGACTAAATCCCCCAACTTAAAACGCACCACCGGGCGCGTTTGCACAGTGGTGAAGACAGGGGGCGGGGCCTGAGGTGATACTGTGCAAACACGCCCTGTGGCGCGTTTTAAGTTGGGGAATTCATTCCTCTTCAATCGAGAGGTCCGCTAGGGGCCAACTAGCCCACCAGGTACCTCCAGTAAGCGCCACGGAGCTGCGTTGCAGAGTGTTGTAAAAAGGGGCGTGGCCTCTGAACACCTCTCTGCAACGCAGCTCCCTGACGCATACTGGAGGTACCTGGTGGGCTAGTTGGCCCCCAGGGGACCGCAGGATTGAAGAGGAATTAATTCCCCAACTTAAAACGCGCCACAGGGCGTGTTTGCACACGTCACCTCAGGCCCCGCCCCCTTCCTTTACCATTGTACAAATATTCCTCTAAAATCAGCCAAACTACGAACTCCGATTTACTCACCTGTTATCAGGAGAGAACCCAGGGCTGCATCTTTTAGACCAGCACTGACCCTGAAAAATAATTCTAAGCTTACTTACCAGTAACTTGTATTTCCTTCCATAGGAATCCATTGTGTGGTTTTCAGCAGAAAAGTTTCGAAGTGTCCATTTTTGAAATGTACAAATATTCCTCTAAAATCAGCCGAACTACGAATTCCAATTTACTCACCTGTTATCAGGAGAGAACCCAGTGCTGCATCTTTTAGACCAGCACTGACCCTGAAAAGTAATTCCAAGCATACTTACCAGTAACTTGTATTTCTTTCCATAGGAATCCATTGTGTGGTTTTCAGCAGAAAAGTTTCTAAGTGTCCATTTTTTAAACATACAAATATTCCTCTAAAATCAGCCGAACTACGAATTCAGATTTACTCACCTGTTATCAGGAGAGAACCCAGTGCTGCATCTTTTAGACCAGCACTGACCCTGAAAAGTAATTTTAAGTGTACTTAACAGTAACTCCTTCCATAGAATTGTGCTTTTAAGTAGAAAAGTTTCTAAGTGTCTATTTTCACAAACTAAAAATATTCCTAAAAAAATCATCTGTATGACTTAAACACATTCTTTCAACTGTTTACAGGAGATTCATCTGTGCTGGATCCAGGATCCACCACTGAGTAAGAAAAAGTAACGGTAACAGTACTTACCTGCTAAGTGAATTTTCTGCCATAGGATAACATTGGTGATTCTATGTGAACATTTTTCAGTGTCAACTTTTAAAATACAATAATAATCCTTAAAAATAACTACTGTAACCAAAACGCTTTTACTCAACTGTTTACAGGAGATGTCCAAGGACTGAATCTAGCATCCAGTTCTGTGGTTAGAAAAGTAATCCATAAAGTAACTAATTGCATTTGACTAGAAATTCACATTGAGCTCAATGTTGCTTTGTGTTTGAAATTGTGTTGCCCATTGCAACAACTGTAACTACTGTACTTAAAATTCTATTGCATATTTGCAAAGTGTTTAAACTAAAGTAATTCATTCTGAGAAAGTATATTTTGTATTGTAATGTATAATGTAATTAAAAAAATAAAATATCTAAAAATAAACAGTTTAAACAATGTAGTAAATCAGTATAAAAAAAAATCAGTATAACAATTAATACATAAAAAATTGTCATTTACAAAACCTTTGAAATTCACTGAAAAAACCATAGGTTCAGGCCTGATATAGTTAGGAATTAGCATTTAAAAAACCTTAGAAAGTCACTGAAAAAACCATAGGTTTAGGGGTGTTCTAGTTAGCTGGACATTTCACTCGAACAAAACCATTGAAATTCCTCCGATATAGTTAGTTGTACTAACTACATCTCGCGCGCCCGCAATCCACTGCTGATGATGTCACATATTACATAATTCATGACATGGTCAGTGACCATGCTAATTCCTAACTATATCAGGCCTGAAATCTATGGTTTTTTCAGTGAATTTCGCAGGTCTTTTAAATGCTAATTCCTAACTATATCAGGCCTGAAACCTATGGTTTTTTCAGTGAATATATATATACTGTTAGACCTGGCACCTTGGCGTGAATCTCCCTTCCACTTTTTGTCGCTGTGCCTCATGTGTTTTGCTGGTGTTGGCTGCTCAGAGCACTGTGCCACTGCCAACCAGTGCCACAGTGCAAGTGCTCCCTATATAAAATGTATATGTTGGTTGGATTCCATGATTGGATTATTTGGTTTACTGTCAGACCCCAGTAAAGTGCACCAGGAGTGCCCAGGGCTTGTAAATACAGATGCCGCTGGTGGGCTTGCAGCACTGGTTGTGCCACCCACAGACGCGGCCTGGTAAAATGTGTCTAGGGTCTGCCATTGCAGAGCCAGCGTGCAGTCTGGTACTGTCATGCTGACTGGGCAGGTGCACCCACTTGCCAGTCCCTAAACCTTCCCTTAACTTCATGTTAGTCACCCCTATGGTAGGCCCAAAGGCAGGGTGCGTTGTAAGCCTAAGGTAGGACAAGCCCTGATGTATGTGGCATGTCCTAATAGTGAATTACAGCCATTTTCGTTTTTCACTATTGTAAGGCTACCTGTTCTCATAGGCCAGAATGGGCTGTTAGAATTGTTACATCCTATGATCCTAACAGACCCAGGAGACATGGTAGAAAATCGACTTTAGTATGCCTGAACTCAGGATAATAAAATACATATTTGAGCTAAGTTTATTTTAATGTTCTGTGTTTGCAAACGCCACTTTTAGAAAGTTGGCCTTTGCTTACTCATCAGCGCAGAGGCGGGCTGAAATTGGCATGTGTTGTCTGGTTTGTGTGAGTGACAGGGCTGGGGAAACCCAGAGGGGCAGGGCTAGGTAGCCTGGTGGTGAATAGAGAGATTGACATATAGATGGGTGGGAGGAGTGCACCTGGACTCTGAATAGGGCTGTGCTCTGCCACCACAATGCTGGCTCCACCCCCTGCGGAGCGTCTGATGACTCTGCCCTGCACACTGAAAGCAGAAGCCTGCATCATGTCAACAAAGTGCTAAGAAACCGGCCAGAACTAGGCAAGGGCCCCCCTGGTCTGAAAGAACAAAAGAATCACACTTTAAGTATTGGAACCCTGCTCCCAAGAAATAAGATCCTGCTACAAGACGAACCTCTGCCTGAGGGGAAGGAACCGGGAAAGCTGTAGGAGGAGTACTGTCCCTGACCTGGGGGATTGGCCTGCAGTGGTTGCCTTGCTGCTGAAGGAGAGGAGAAAGATTGCTGATAAACTTTACTTCAACTTGTGCTGTTTAAGATCTCCAAGGGCTTGTGACTGAGCTTGCCCCCTGAACGAAGTCCCAGGACCAGTGGACTTCACCCCCCTTGAGAACCACCGTTCTCACCGTGAAGCTGAAGCCGAGAGAAGTGTGCGCCTCCTAGATCGGCGCGTACACTGGCAAGCCTGTGCCCAGCTGTCCGGCCCAAACAACGCGACTAAGGCCCCCCTACGAGCCGTAGCTCGCAACGTGAAGGAAGGACTTCGTGCCGCACTTTTATTGCCCCCTCTTCGCATCGTACTGCTCAACGTGCCCCACTACCCCTGTTGTGGGCAGGCTGCGGCGCGTGGAGTGGTTGGTACGTCGCTCACCATCGGAGCGTACTGCCTGCTTCGCACCGCACTGAAAGAAAAGGCGCCGATCTCAAGGTACGGCTCGTACGCCGCAACGAAGAGCCAGCGCACCGTACCTCCGCACCGTCCCCTCGAGCATCGTGACTGAGGCCTCCTATGAGCCGTAGCTCGCACCGCAACAGGAGGACATCGCACCGTACAACGCGCTGGGATTCAACGCATCGTCCGTGACGAACTTTCAAAGATAAGGTACTGTGTCCGCTTCGCACCGTAAGGTGTACGCTCCGCACCGGAGCGCCTGCAGCATTTTGTGAGCCCCGTTCGTAAGCACCGCAGGGTGTACGCATCGCCCGGAGTGTCTGCAACGCTTGTGAGCCCCGCTCGTGAGCACCGCAGGGTGTACGCTTCGCCCGGAGCGTCTGCAATGCTTGTGAGCCCCGCTCGTAAGCATCTTTCCAGCCCCGTACGAAGAGAGCGAAGCGCACAAAACTATTGAAATATGCTTGAAACAAGAACTGCTTTATGCCAATAAGTATTGTGGGCCCGCTTAACGTTATTGGGTCTTGTGCTAAGTCCTATTATATAAAGATAACTATTTTTGATAAACCCAGTGTGGAGTCCATTTGTGGGGGTATCATTGAATTACTGTATGTGGTCACAAATGCTCAACCATTGCGCCCTGAGATAAGCCTTGTCTGCTCGCACCAAGCTACCTAGAGGGTGAGCAGGGGTTATTGTTGGAGTGTAACCCCTTACCCTGACTAGAGGAGAGGATCCCTGCTTGACACAAGTCCCTACCTGTGTCAACCAGAGATTCCCAATTCTAACATATTATCTACTGGCGGTCGCCAGTAGATAGTTATAGTTAGGACCCTGTTTCCATAGGAAATCCGCAACATTCTATTTGGAATAACTTTGGCGCCGGTCGATGAATCCTCGCGAAATTTTCAAAATAGGTGGGGCGCTACGCTCCGCTCCTACCCTGAAAGTCTCGGGGGGATTCGTCAAGCGGGGGCTGAGAAAAAAGGGGGGTCCCAAAACGCGTTTTTCCCATGCATTTTTCCATAGGACCTTTAGACACAGCTACAGCCCGAACGGCTGAACAGAGTTACTTGAAATTTGGCAGAGAGGTAGTCCTCAGGTCAAGGAAGTGCCTTTTGTAGGTCTGGTGTAAATCTGTTCAGTAGTTCCTGAGAAAATAGCATTTAAATCAATATATATATGTGGGCGGAGCCTAACCACACATCTCATCCTGAGATCTGATTGGCTGTCAGCACTTCATCCAAGAAGTGTTGGCAGCCATCTTGGGACCAATATACATGATAGCACCTCATTAAAAAGCATTGCAGTTAATAGAAGATTTTAAGACTTTAGTTACATTATAAATCATTTGTTGATGGTACCATACTCATTTTAGGAATTGTGGTATGTTCTAAGGTGATTTCACCATGTGAAAAAGCCTTCTGCTGGGATATCATGATTGAGAGAAAAATATTTTCTCATGCTTTTACCACAGAGGTTTGGAAGGTGATCTATAAGCTAAACTGAGAGCTTATTTTCTGTAAATTCACATTATCTTTCTCAGTCATGTGAGAATGAAGTCTGACATTCTCAGTAAAACATGTACATCCAACAAGGGCAGAGACTGTCAGTTGATTCCTTTGTGTTCTACTGCAGCTTTCCAGAGTGTTCCAAAGAACTACTAGAGCGCTAACCGTCCTACTTATGATACATGTATGGCACACCTGAAGCCATCTTGCTTGGATTAAAGTGGTAACTCTTAAAACATTTAATTTAAAAAGGAACAAAATGAGGTGGTTCATTTTTCCATAAAAAGTATGATTAGTGCTGCATAAAGAAAAATTAGGGCACATTTTGAGTGACTTCTCAAATCCTGGCATGCAGACTGAAACATGCACTTTCAATACCAGCAGCAGTTTTCCCTGGTGAACAGTAGCTTTACTACAGTGATCTAATGAGCAACTAGAGTGCTAACATTCTGATTTTATGGCAAATGTGTGACACATTTGAATGCCTTCTTGATGGAATCAAAGTAAAAAACTGAAAGTATTTCCTACTGAGGAGACTGCAGTAAATGAGGAAATTAGGAAACTTCATAACAAATAAGTCTCCCAAGATGGCCACCAGAGACAAAAGAGCCCAAATGTAGCCCAAATATCACCCAGATGTAGCCCAAGTATAGCCCAATGACAGAATGTCCATAAAAACAACTAGTGCACTTACTGTCTTCATTATGACAAAAGTATGGCACACCTGAAGCCACCTTGATTGGAATAAACTGGTAACACTTAAAACATTTAATTTAAAAAGGAACACAATGAGGGGGTTCATTTTGCCATAGAAATTATGATTAATGCTGAAGAAAGAAAATGAGGGCACATTTTGAGTGACTTCTCAAATCCTCTTCTATTTCATTAAAAAATTCTGACATGCAGACTGAAACATGCACTTTTAATACCAGGAGCAGACTTCCATGGTGAGCAGTAGTTTTACTACAGTGATCTAATGAGCAACTAGAGTGCTAACATTCAGAATTCATGGCAAATGTGTGACATATCTGAATACCTTCATGATGGAATCAAAGTAAAAAACTGAAAGCATTTCCGACTGAGGAGACTGCAGTACATGAGGAAATTAGGAAACTTCATAACAAATAAATCTCCCAAGATGGCCACCGGAGACAAAAGAGCCCAAATGTAGCCCAAAATCACCCAGATATAGCCCAAATATAGCCCAATGACAGAAGTGTGCAAAACACTTATTATTTTGTGTTTTTGCAGTGTTATATAGTGCAGACTTGTCAGGTATTGGAGTGCTTTACATGAGCATTGGTTACATCACACAAGAACAAATTCATTTTGGTTGTAGACATGGGGAGACTAAGTGATTTGACCAGAATCACAGAATGTCGAGCTGAAGCAGAAACTCCAACCTGGTTCCCCAGTTGCAAAGTCTGCAGTTCTGGAAGTAACACCACATCCTCTCCCCTAAGTGCAACATTTAATCAAGTTGTCAACTAGATAAAAAAACATAAAGATAACAAATAATTTAAAAGTGCTTTGTCGCTATCTGAAAACTCAGAAAATATGTCCTTATTTTAGTCTTTTAGAGCACTAACCATAATTTTGATGCCAATAAGACCCTCTCATATATGTAATTTCTAAAGGAATGCTCTAGGTATTACAGTTTTGATTACATCAAGATGATGTCAGGCGCTCCACACTTTTGTAATAAATATAGAATGTTAGCAATCTAGTTGTTCATTAGGATACTGTTGAGAGGCAGAGGCCAGGGGCACGGACTCTGAAAATTGAAGGCAGGTAGGAGGGTGCAAAGGCAACAATTTAACCACACTGAGCAGGCAGGAAGGGCCGTGGAAGCACAACAGACTATGGAGGGCAGTGGAAAGGGGGGCAGGAGCAACAAACCAACAATACAGGACTTGCAAGAGAGGCTGTTGGAGGGAAGATCTATTACGGGTCAAGGAAGCTAGGGGCGGTCCCCAGAGCCCCGGGAGCAACCACAGAACTGAGCAGGAGAGTGAGTCAGGGACAAAAGGGGCACCTTAATTTGAGCCGGGGTGCCTAGGAACGCTTGCTCCAAAAATGAAGAAAACAGACATATGAGACATGGAATTGGAGGCAGAATACAATGGCAGTTTAATGAGAAGATGCAACTTCAAAGAAACCGCAGAATAGAGACCTAAAGTACAAAATACAGAATCCAGATAATCATACAGCTGTCATGATATTCTCTGTATCTCAATTAATGGACTGACAGAGAGAGAGAGAAAACACATCTATAAATGCATCATGAGAAACAAGTTACACCAAGGAAAATGTTACCTAGGGACACTCACATTTACTCTTAGAGCAAGCATTCCTGCAATTACAATACAACATCTTTTAAATGCAAAAGTAAAGAGAACAATGGTTAAACATAACATGACATTTCATATAGGTAAAATAGAATAAGATACTTCAAGCAAAGCCGAGCAAGACATTTTAAGCAAAGGAAGACAAGAGCTCCCAGTTCTTGGGGAAAACCTGCACAGCCTGTTAACCTACATACAGACGGCGAGGTTGTCCGTCGATATCTGTGGGTGCTCCCTTTTTATATCATTTTGTGGGCTCCTTTGCACGCTACATCTACCTACGTATGCTACCCAAAAGCTTCGTCTGCAGATTTTACCAGACATTTCGTCATTTACCCACTTAATGCTGACAATGGACTGGGTGAAAAGGTCAGTCTCTCAGGCCAATCGCTTATCGTAAGTTCCATAGAGCAAGCAGAAAATAATGGGTATTGTACAGGAATTCAATATATTCATGTATAAAATATCCTCAGTTCTCCTAACTTGACGCTCTGCGGTTGCCACTTCCTTAAAAGCGGGAAACCTGCCCAGGAAGCAAGTACCAGTCCAGGATGCAGCCTACTGTATGTCGACAGCTTCAGGGGGATGTTGAACTTTGATACCGAGCACGGAGCACTCGGGTAGGGTGGGGGCTACTAGTTTGGAGCAGAAGGCCTCGCAGACCTGCCTTCAGACTGCTATACACTAAAATTGCAGAGCTATGGTCAATTTAACAAAGAGGCCTACATATTGAACAGAAGGGCCTACACAGGGGTTTTATGCTGGCTGAGTGGTAAGGATGTCTCAGGATAATTATATAGCAACACAGGACCCGCTGGTCAATTTAATACGGCCTACAAATGCGGCTGGCAGGGCAAGGACAAGGGTCTCATACTTCAGGTATGGACAGAACGGGCCAGGGGCCCCCTGTGATACAAAATCTACCCTCCTTCAAGGCTGTGGCAATGTAATAGACCATTGTGGGCAGAAGGAAGAGGCAATGGTAGTACAACCATACATGCCAACAGACCCGATTCAGCCAGGAAACGTCCAATGTTTTTAAGCTCAAATGGGCTTTATTTGATCTGTCTCCTGTCTACAATATCCTCTTTTTCAATGTAACTCAAAGGGGAAAATCAATACCCCAGTTTTTTTTCAAAATCTCCCTCTTACCAAGTTCAAAATGTTCGCAAGTATGGTACATTGGATCATGGAAGGAAATGGGATAGGGACATGGACTTGGATAACAGAGGACAGGAGAGACATGGAGAGGTGCACCAAACTGACCCTGCAGGGCAGGCATCAGGGTTTGCAGCAGCACAATACACCACACAGGGCATGCAGGACGGGAGTGCAGCACAACAATCCATAGAAAGCAAGAGGGAGGGGACAGGACCATGCACATGGACAACAGAGAACAGAGGGGCAAGAGGCAATGGTAGCTAGCTGACCATAATGGACAGACAGGAGAGAAGGCTGCAGCATAACAGACCATAAAGGGCAGGAGGGACGGATCAGGGGCATTACAATGGAACAGACAAGCCAGGAGGGAGGGAGTAGGGGTCTGCACATGTAAACAGAGGGCTGGGGGCAAGGGGGCAGGGCAGGAGCAGCAAGATGGCCATGGAGGTCAGGCAGGATGGGCACTAGAAGCAAGACACAACATGAAGAGCAACAGTGAGACTGTGATGGCATACACACAGACCATGGAGGGAAGGTGGGAGGGGGTCAGGGGCAGCTAACTGACCACACAGGGAAGGTGGGAGGGGCCATGGCAGCACAGAAGACCATGCATGGCAAGTGGGAGGGTTAGTGGCAGCACAATGGCTATGATGGGCAAGAAGGAGGGTGCAGGGGCATGCACAAAGGACGATGGAGGATAGAAGGGAGGGTCAGGACCTGTGCACAGACAAGAAAGTTCAGGGGAAGGGGCCTCACAACAGACCACACGGGGCAGGCAGGAGGAGCAGTTGCAGCACAACAGACCAGGGAGGGCAGAAGGGTGTGGCAGTACAATGGACCATGTAGGACAGGAGGAAGAGGATAGAGGCATGGCATGTGGACAGGCAGGGTGGAGGTGGCAGGGACAGGTTACAGTCATCTGACAATGCTAGGCAGGTGGGAGGGGAGTGGCAGCTCAACAGAACACTCAGAGTAGATAGGAGTGGCAGGTCCATGGGCCATGGTGGGCAAAAAGGATGGAGCAGGGGCATGCACAAAGACATCGGAGGGCAGGGGGAAGGAGAATAGGGGCAGCAAGCTAAGCACAGAGTTTAAGCAGGAGGTCAATGATGGGGCATAGAATTGGGCAATGGAGGGCAGGAGGAGTGGACTGGTACATCATACTAAATTGAGGGCAGTGGCAGCACATCAGACCATGCATGGCAGGAGGGAGGAGGCTAGTCCATGGATTCACACAACAGAGGATAGGGAGGAGGGGGATGGGGCAGCAAGCTAACTGTTCAGAGAAGGCGGGTATTAGAAACTTTATTGTTTTTAAAACATTTTGTCTGTGCAAACTACTTAAAATATGAACAAGTATGCAGCATAATCTCACTTTTATTCAGGAAGAAGAAGACGTTAGTGACTGTGACTCCGGGCTCACTTGGCAAAAACACCCCCTGACCCTCCACCCCCTATCGCAAAATGTAATGCCCGTGAAAAGGGTAGGTGAACACAGTGTTATATAGAACATAGTCCTGAGAGCACGATTGAAAATGAAAACTAGATATAGTGTATGGTATAAACTATGCACCAAAAAGTGTGATATAAGATGAACCAGGCGTGAAATATAATATGCAATACATTGTGCGCAATGACAGATTCATTGGAGAGCGCGAGATAGCACAGGCACTAGCGTGTGCTATGCGATATGCGCCTTGGAGTGTAATATGCACAGGGCAGTGTTGTGTAACCTAACTAGTCTCTAAAGTTGTAATATAAAATATGTGCTGGGGAGTGTAACGTTGCATATGCACTGTGACAAAGATATGGATCCCAAATTGTAATATGTATGGCATAGCACTGTGCGTTATAACATAGGCATCGAGGAAGGCACGTTAGATGGGGCAATATAACCCGTGCGAAGACAAGTGTGGCATGACATTTTCACGGGGTGGTGTTACAGTGCACATGGGCTAGAGAGTGTCATAGCATATGCACTAGCTAGTGGAATACAATACAGAGGTGTGTGGCACTCGGCAGGCAATGGTGGGTGTAACACAGCATTGGGCTCTGTCAGGAGCGCGCTGTGACTCGCAAGTGATGTTCGTCCCCTTTCCAGAGAGTAAAATAAAAAGTATTACACATCCGGCAGTGGATGTGTGTTTTATTAACTGTGAGGGGGGTTTCTTGCATAGTTTTGGTCGAATTTTTGTCGAATCCCCTTTGAATGGCTTGGTGTGCATGTGTATTAAATGTGCCCGTCAATAGCTACCCATGTTTGTATAAATAAACGACAAGGGTGTCTACCGGGATTAGGCACGGTAGATCATCAGACATGTCAGAGCTTCACTAGTGGTGTAAATACATTCCACGTGGATTAATTGCATGCATAGTCGCCTTTTAATGAATATCACGCAAATCGTCATGGTGATAGGTACGTACGGTTTGTCCAGCATGTCCTAGGTGTGTCTATAAATATATATTTTTTAAAAATAATAAAAAACAGTGGCCGGCCCTGGGGATTGGGGTCAAAAAAATATAATTAGGAGACAGGCCCTGGGGGATGGGGTCATCAGGGCCAATAAATTAGAATAAGAAGGGGAACCACACAGCCCCCCTTCTTAAAAAAATAAAATAAATAAAAGACTGGCATCGTGCCGGAGGCCATGCCCCCTCCATGCAGCACTCTGCAAACGCGCCCCCAACAGGCATCTCCAGTATGCGCCAGGGAGCTGCGCTGCAGACAGGTGTTCTGAGGCCAAGCCCCTTTTTACACCTCTCTGCAACGCAGCTCTGTGGCGCTTACTGGAGGTACCTAGTGGTCTAGTGTGACCCTAGGGACCCTTAGGATTCAAGGGGACTTAATCTCTCAACTTAGAACAGCCACAGGGCGCGTTTACACAGTGGTGAAGGGAGGGGACGGGGCCTGAGGTGACGTGTGCAAACACGCACCATGGCACGTTTTAAATTGGGGATATAATTTCTCTTCAATACTGAGGGCCCCTGGGGGCTAACTAGCCCACCAAGTGCTTCCAGTAAGCGCCACTGAGCTGCATTGCAGAGAGGTGGTCCAGGCCGTGCCACTTTTTACACCTCTCTGCAACGCAGCTCTGTGGCACTTACTGGAGGTACCTAGTGGGCTAGTTGGACCCTAGGGACCCTCAGGACTCAAATGAACGTAATCTCCCAACTAAAAACGGACACAGGGCGTGTTTACACAATGGTGAAAGGAGGGGACGGGGCCTGAGTTAACGTGTGCAAAAACGCCCTGTGGCCTGTTTTAAGAGGTAGTTTTAATCCCCATGCCCTATTATATACTAGGGGCTTATAGAGGAGGTAAGGCTAATCACAGGGGGACCCCCAACGCATAATGTTCCCTAGTGTATGTAGGTGTTTTCACTGTATTCTAAGTGTCTTTTAACATAGCACTGGCTCTAGGACTGGTTAGTCAGACTCAGTTACCACCAGTATCCGTCTGAAAAAGTTGAGGGTACAGGATGATTTTGCAACAAGGCTTCTTTCTGCTCTTCTTTTTGTTCTTTCTGCACGTTATCCTTCTTCCTGCACTTATCTTCGTATTTGAGGACTTCTGTTGCTTCTTTCTGCACTTCTTTTGTTTCTTTCTGTGCATTTTTTCTTCTTTCTTCACATGTCCTATCTCTGTAGGCATAGTTAGAAATTAGCATTTAAAAAACCTTTGAAATTAACAGAAAAAACCATAGGTTTCAGGCACGTTATAGTTAGGAATTAGCATTTAAAAAACCTCAGAAATTCACTGAAAAAACCATAGGTTTCAGGGGTGTTATAGTTAGCTGGACTTTTCACTTGTACAAAACCATTGAAATTCCCCCGTTATAGTTAGTTCAGCTAACTATAACTCGCGCGCCCGCAATGCACTGCTGATGACGTCACATATTACATCACTCATGACATGGTCAGTGACATCACTCATGACATCACTGATGACATCTCAAATGACATCACTGATGACATCACTGATGACATCATCCTTGTGATAGAGTGGCAGACCTCCTCTCACCCTAATATAACCTTTGATACACACATTCAAAAATAGAGACTAAAATTTTCAAAACAATGGACATACCAATACCAGTTACAACAACCTCTTCAGTAATTCTAAGATCCACATACACATCCACTCATTCACCAACAGTCCAATACAGTCACTCATACATGTACTCACTCATCATATGTACTCATACACCTATACATCCTGTTACACAATGCCACTCATCCATAGTTACTCACACACATAGTCACTCATGCTAATAAAGAATCAAACATACATTTACTTGCATATACAGTTATACACACACCACCACACTTACTTCTACGGAAACTTACACATACTTAGTCTTTTAAACAATCACTTATAGAAACACATACTTATTCATACAGGAACTCTTTCAATCTCTCACTCTCACATATACTCACATATATACACCAATAGTCACATATACTAGTTTAAAACATATGTAGTTACTCATAAAGACACTATTGAGACAGTCATTCACTCACTAACACACCCATACACACACTCATCCACCCATACAGTCCTGCACACATACTGTGTTCAACACATACAAACAGTGAGTCACTCATTCATGCACCTATGCACTACGTAATACCCCCACCGAACCATGCAGACACTCAGACTGATACTCAAAAAACCAACTAATAACCTATATAGACACCCATGTAGCTACTCACCAACCCATGCAGCCACTTATACACAAAGTGAGAGACTGATACAGATATTTACATATTTAAACATTACTCACTAAGCCATGTATTCACTATGATACACTTAATCAGTCAGTTACACAATCAATTTTTCAAAAACAAATCATCCATTTAGACACTTATATACCCATTTATTCTTCCATCGACCTTGAGATATACATATATAAAACATATTTAATTTTCAGAATAACACACATTCACTGGATGATGTCATCAGTGATGTCATTTGAGATGTCATCAGTGATGTCATGAGTGATGTCACTGACCATGTCATGAGTGATGTAATATGTGACGTCATCAGCAGTGCATTGCGGGCGCGCGAGTTATAGTTAGCTGAACTAACTATAACGGGGGAATTTCAATGGTTTTGTACAAGTGAAAAGTCCAGCTAACTATAACACCCCTGAAACCTATGGTTTTTTCAGTGAATATATATATATATACAATATTGTGTATTTTTAAAGATATTCACATTAATATCATGAGAAATATACAACAATAGTGTGTTTATGTATGTATATATATATATTCACTGATAAAAACATAGGTTTCAGGGGCGTTATAGTTAGCTGGACTTTTCACTCGTACAAAACCATTGAAATTCCCCCGTTATAGTTAGTTCAGCTAACTATAACTCGCGCGCCCGCAATGCACTGCTGATGACGTCTCATATTACATCACTCATGACATGGTCAGTGACATCACTCATGACATCACTGATGACATCTCAAATGACACCACTGATGACATCATCCAGTGAATGTGTGTTTTTCTGAAAATTACATATGTTTTATATATGTATATCTCAAGGTCGATGGAAGAATAAATGGGTATATAAGTGTCTAAATGGATGATTTGTTTTTGAAAAATTGATTGTATAACTGACTGATTAAGTGTATCTTAGTGAATACATGGCTTAGTGAGTAATGTTTAAATATGTAAATATCTGTATCCGTCTCTC
Organism: Triturus cristatus; assembly: GCF_964204655.1. Classification (NCBI taxonomy): domain Eukaryota; kingdom Metazoa; phylum Chordata; class Amphibia; order Caudata; family Salamandridae; genus Triturus; species Triturus cristatus. The sequence goes on from NC_140579.1 coordinate 1,045,021, forward strand.
ACTTTGAGTATAAGTGGCTGCATGGGTTGGTGAGTAGCTACATGAGTGTCCATATAGGTTATTAGTTGGTTTTTTGAGTATCAGTATGAGTGTCTGAGTGTCTGTATGGTTCGGTGGGGGGTAGTACGTAGTGCATAGGTGTATGAATGAGTGACTCACTGTTTGTATGTGTTGAAGACAGCATGTGTGCAGGACTGTATGGGTGGATGAGTGTGTGCATGGGTGTGTTAGTGAGTGAGTGACTGTCTCAATAGTGTCTTTATGAGTAACTGCATATGTTTTAAACTAGTATATGTGACTATTGGTGTATATAATTGAGTATATGTGAGAGTGAGAGATTGGAAGAGTTCCTGTATGAATAAGTATGTGTTTCTATAAGTGATTGTTTAAAAGACTAAGTATGTGTAAGTTTCTGTAGAAGTAAGTGTGGTGGTGGGTGTATAACTGTATATGCAAGTAAATAGATGTTTGATTCTTTATTAGCATGAGTGACTATGTGTGTGAGTAACTATGGATGAGTGGCGTTGTGTAACAGGATGTATAGGTGTATGAGTACATATGATGAGTGAGTACATGTATGAGTGACTGTATAGGACTGTTGGTGAATGAGTGGATGTGTGTGTATGTGGATCTTAGAATTACCAAATAGGTTGTTGTAACTGATATTGGTATGTTCATTGTTTTGAAAATTTTAGTTTCTATTTTTGAATGTGTGTATCAAAGGTTATAATAGGGGGAGAGGCGGTCTGCCACCCTATCACCAGGATGATGTAATCAGTGATGTCATCAGTAATGTCATTTGAGATGTCATCAGTGATGTCATGAGTGATGTCACTGACCATGTCATGAGTGATGTAATATGTGACGTCATCAGCAGTGCATTGCGGGCGCGCGAGTTATAGTTAGCTGAACTAACTGTAACAGGGGAATTTCAATGGTTTTGTACGAGTGAAAAGTCCAGCTAAGTATAACGCCCCTGAAACCTATGGTTTTTTCAGTGAATATATATATATATATATATATATATATATATATATATATATATATATATACACACACACACACACACACACACACGTTGTTAGACCTGGCACCTTGGCGTGAGTCGCCCTTCCACTTTTTGTCGCTGTGCCTCATGTGTTTTTGCTGGTGTTAGCTGCTCAGAGCACTGTGCCACTGCCAACCAGTGCCACAGTGCAAGTGCTCCCTATTTAAAATGTATATGTTGGTTGGATTCCATGATTGGCTTATTTGGTTTACTGTCAGACCCCAGTAAAGTGCACCAGGAGTGCCCAGGGCTTGTAAATACAAATGCTGCTGGTGGGCTTGCAGCACTGGTTGTGCCACCCACAGAAGCGGCCTAGTAAAAGGTGTCTAAGGTCTGCCATTGCAGAACCTGCGTGCAGTCTGGTACTGTCATGCTGACTGGGCAAGTGCACCCACTTCCCAGTCCCTAAACCTTCCCTTAACTTCATATTAGTCACCCCTATGGTAGGCCCAAAGGCAGGTTACATTGTAAGCATAAGGTAGGACAAGCCCTGGTGTGTGTGGCATGTCCTAATAGTGAATTACAGCCATTTTCGTTTTTCACTATTGCAAGGCTACCTGTTCCCATAGGCCAGAATGGGCTGTTAGAATTGTTACATCCTATGATCCTAACAGACCCAGGGAACATGGTAGAAAACCGAGTTTAGTATGCCTGAACTCAGAATAATAAAATACATATTTTAGTAAAGTTTATTTTAATATTCTGTTTTTGCAAATACCACTTTTAGAAAGTTGGTATTTGCTTGCCTAACCATTTCAGCCCGCCTCTGCTATGATGTGTATCTGCCTGTCTGGTTTGTGTGAGTGACAGGGCTGGGGAAACCCAGAGGGGCAGGGCTAGGTAGCCTTGTGGTGAATAGAGAGATTGACATCCAGATGGGTGGGAGGAGTGCACCTGGACTCTGAATAGGGCTGTGCTCTGCCACCACAATGCTGGCTCCACCTCCTGTGGAGCGGCTGATGTCTCTGCCCTGCACCCTGAATAGAAAGTCAGTCATGTCAACAAAGTGCTCAAGAACTGGTTTGGACTGGGCAAAGGCCCCTCTACCCCAGAGGAACAAAGGAATTAGGGGTATAAGTATTGGGACCCTGCTCCCAAGAAATTAGATCCTGCTTGACAAGAAGAACCTCTGCCTGAGGAGAAGGAACTGGGAAAGCTGTAAGGAGGAGTACTGTCCCTGACCTGGGGGATTGGCCTGCAGTGGTTGCCTTGCTGCTGAAAGGAGTGGAGAAAAGACTACAAAGACTTTCATTCAACTTGTGCTTAAAAGATCTCCAAGGGCTTGAGCTGAGCTTGCGCCCTGAACGAAGTCCCAGGACCAGTGGACTTCACCCCCCAGCTCCTCAGAGTCTTTTGGAAGTGCCTGCTGCTGGTGTTGGGCCTTCTGAGGGACTGCGTGTCGCAAGGAGCTGGAAGCGCGACTCGAGAAGGAGAAGCGTGCCGCCAGAGCTGTTGCCGTCGCATCTCGCAAAAGGGTGTCGCCGCTGCAGCATCGCATCGAGCGGAAGCGTCTCGCATCATTCCGGAAGTGTCTCGCAACACCGAAGAAGCGCGTCGCCATCGCAGCCATCGTAGCTGACGCATTGCACCGCATCAAGAAAAGCGCCTCGCATCCACGGAGAAGCGTGCCGCCGTCGGAGCTGCTGTCGGCGCATCGCGTAAAGGGGTGACGCCGCTGCAGCATCGCATCGAGCGGAAGCGTCTCGCAAACGTCGGAGAAGAGTGCCACTGCCAAGGCTGCTGTCTTCGCATCGCGTAAAGGGGTGACGCCGCTGCAGCCGACGCATCGAGACGACTCTTCTCGCAACATCGGAGAAGCGCAACGCATCTGGAAGATCTTCACGTCTTTATTTCTTTGCACCAAAAACTTCATCGCATCAGCATCGTTGCAACACTTTTGTTGCCCTGCGTGTCACATCTAAGGTACATTGACTTAAAGTGTCGCATTTAAGAACTTAAGAGAACTAAGCAAACTTCTACCATCTAAGTAACAGTATTGTGTATTTTTGTCGTTTAATGGTCTTGTGGTAACTCTATATAAAGAATCCTTATTTTTAATATAAAAGCCTGTGTGGTGTCCATTTGTAGTGTTGTCACTTGGTTGCTGTATGTGTTCACAAATGCTTAACCTATAACGCTCTGAGATAAGCCTTGTCTGCTCGCGCCAAGCTACCTAGAGGGTGAGCAGGGGTTATTTTAGGAGTGTAACCCCTTACCCTGACTACAGGAAAGGTTCCCTGCTTGTCACAAGTACCTACCTGTGCCAACCAGAGAACCCGGATTCTAACACACGTATAGATATATATAGATCAGACTATATAATCCAGGTGTTCAGACACTTTTAAAGTAGCACGGAGCCTTGAGTTCACTTTTAAATAAGCACAGGGTCACGTTTTTCTTTTAATGTTGAGGAAGGCCAAAGTTTACTTTACATTTTCATCATCAGGCTGCAGAGAGCAGAGACTGATAATGAGCAGTGTTCAGTCAGCTTTATGGGCCAGAGGTGAAACACAGATGTATTTAACTCTTAAATAAAAGTCCTTGTGGACTCAATATTGGTGCACGAGAACAAAATGATGTTTCTGAAGGCTTTTATAAGGGAGAAAAGTAAAACGAGAAAGTACCTTAATGATTAACTCTACATTTTACTTTTGTCTTATTTTAGTGTCGCATTTACAAACAGAGGGCCTTTTGCTCCTAGTGGCCAGCAGACACCGAGCTATATTTATAACTCTGTGCCACATTTATAAAATGGGAGAAATTTAAAGCGAAGAAATCGCACCTCTACCATACACATCAGTAAGCATCCTTGAATTTGATCATGTAAGAATGTCCACTAGCGGTAGGTTGTGTACCATATATTTGTTGACACGTTTTGGTGGGATTCATTCATAGGCTCCACCCCCTGCAGGAATATGATACGTATATATCTTCCATAGAAGAAAAACTAATTTTTGCACAACATCTAATACTACTCCAAACACATATTCGGAACGTACCGCCAGGAATCCAATGCTCCAATTAAAGAATTCAAGGGTCTATATACATCTCTACTCGGAATGACTCAGCAGCAGATTAAAAGCATCACTACACCAAGCAGGAAAAACAAGCTCTACTTTCAGGATTTGTCTCATATGCCACATTCAAAGGCAAAAAACTTCTGCAAGTCCGTCGATTCTGTACGATCTTGTTTATGTCGAGATCATTAAAGCAATAATATTATAGCCCACTCTCTACATGGGGGTTTACTCTAGCACCAATGTGCTTCAATTCCTGGTCATACCTCCGGTGACAAACCAGTTTTAATCTTTAATTGATATCGCAAAATAACACGACTCCTTCGTCCTGTTCGAGTATGTAAATAAAGGTTTGTCATCACTGGGGCCACGCCACCCAAAACATATATTGCTAAACGACGGGCCTGTCGTACACTATGAACTTTGTTTGACCTCAGCCAGGTCACACAGAAATAACATATTCTCAGGGACAGGGGCACTGAACCCAAGTCTGTCGCAGACACGCCGTGATGTCCTTGGCACCACGCCTACAGTCATGAGGCCCAACACAGACCCTGCGTGACAAGAGAATTCTACTCTTTGGGTTCATCGTGCTCTAGGGAGCACATTATAGCACCAGGCCCGTGAGTCCAGACAGAATCCCCGCAGTTTGTCACACAGGCCTTGTGTTCTTGGGCACGGTCCTACAGTAAAAGAACTGAGGTCCCAGCGCTGTCCCACACGCGGCTTGTACTCTTAGTCGCAGTCAGTCAAACAGTACAGAGTTTATGGTCAAAGAGCTGCGATCCCAGCAGTGCCTCACATACCTTGTACTCTTGGGCAGCCTCCTCTACAGGAATGACGGTGTGAGACTGGTGGTCCCTGGACCGGTCACACACCACACAGATGGGCTCCTGGTCATCCTCGCAGAAGAGCTGCAGCCGCTGCTGGTGTTTGTCGCACACGTTCTCCTGCGGCTTCAGAGAGGGGAGGTGGATCTTTAGCATTTCCACGAGGTTTCCCAGCTGCCGGATCGGCTGAAGTGTTTTCTCTTGGGATATTTCTCTGCACTGGGGGCAGGCGAGGTTTGTCTCGGACCCCTGCCAGCACCGTGAGATGCAGGGCTGGCAGAAGATGTGTCCACAGCCTATGATCATCACCGGATCCTTAAAATATTCCAAACAAATCGAACAAGTGACTTCGTCCTCCAGGTTCTGAGACTGGGCTGCCGCCGCCGCCATGATGCAGTAATAGACTAGTTTCGTTTTGCTGTTTATACTCAATACAATGGAACGTGAGGGCACGTCAGCAACGAGTACGGAGACACAGGGGTGCGAAGTTCACTCAGCGCTTGTGGTTTGTCCTGTGCATTCTGGAACTTGTAGTACAGTGTTTAAAATGGGAATAAAGAAGCGCAGGTACTCATTAAAATGAGCTAGAGGTGTGGCGAGTGGGCGAGGGGCAAAGGGCAAGACATGATGATACTTAAAGATTTCTATACCAGCTGCAGCACATACCAAAACACAAGAAATACGTGTCTATAAACTAAACAGGTTAACCTGTTACACAAAATGAAAGTCAAACGCAATGATGTGTTAACATTTCCCTTTTGTAACATTTGCAGCGTCACTCCTGTTGTTTGTTGTCTTTGGCAGAATACTAGATACTCTCGAGCGTACACACACAGAAATAAACAAGCAGACATGCACACAAAAAGCATTGCACACATTTCTTTTAAAATACCTCTCAAGAGTGTCCCCATTCTCTCAGTCAAAGAACAGCATACATAAGCAGGCAAACACACAGACATAAGCAGACACACACAATACACTCAGATTGGATTAAAGCCATTTTAACTCCCTCCCTCGGCTTTCTTTTGTTTTTAAAAAAAACTTTGATAATGCTTTGTTTAATAAAATACAATAACATCCAGTATTGTAAAAGGAGCACGTGGCGTAATGGCCAAAGCGACTGACCTTGAAACTGGGGAACCAGGTTCGAGTCTTGGCAGGAGACTGAAGCATCCCCCACTCTGCCTGAAAAATGAATGTGTCCGTCTGTAATGCAACCGGTGGTCATGTAAAGCAATCTGATACCTTCAGATCGAGTTTGCGCTACATAAAAGTGCCACCCAAAAAAATGAGTATGCATAAGCCCTATATATACAACAGAAGTGTAATTGAACAGTAAGTAAACAAACATACATAGTACAGTATACATAGTGCTATAATAATCGGATTCAAGCAAATAGCGTTTTAAGAATTTTGAAGAACAGAAGAAATGAAAGAGGAGAAAAAGTAGAGAGCCGAGGGAAACGGAGAGAATAGGTCTTAATAAAATCTAAGAGATGTAAACATAAACAATAAAAATATAATACATAGCGCATCCTTAGAGTTCTATTAGAAAGTCCCATGGCTTTCGTGATTGCCGCAGTCACTGTTAATGTTAATGTTACTAAGACTTCTAAAGCGCTATGTTACCCTGGGGTGTCGTGGCGCTTGGCACTGCCTACCTGGAAGTAGATAAGATAAAACTGTTCACGTAAAGAGCCATGTTTTCAATTCCTTCCTGAAGGGGGAGCTCAGTTGAGTTTCTAAGATGGAAAGGCAGGCTGTTCCAAACATTTGTAGCACCCCAGCTGGCCTTTTTAAAACAAGGAACAATCACTTGCTTAGCTTGCGAGGAGCGCAAAGCTCTTCCACAAACATACCATTGTATCCCATTTTCAGAACCTCAGGGCCAACACCCATAAGGGCCTTAAAAACTGTACACAGAGCCTTAAACTATGCCCGTTGCATGACGGGAAGCCAGTGAAGATCTCTAAGTCCCATCCTCACAGAGACAAACCTGGGTGTGCCCGTTAGCAGCCTGGCTGCCGCATTCTGTACGATCTGGAGTCTGTTCGGGTGTCTCTTTTGGATGTAGAGACTATTGCAGTAATCCAGACGTGACAGAATGAGCGATGTGACTGCTATCTTCAGGCTGTCTTCTGGAAGGAGGAATTACATTTTCCTCTGAATTCTAAGAATGTAGAAACTTGATGAGACGACCTTGCTGATTTGGTCACTGAAGGAGAGTTTCGAATCAAGGATCACCCCCAGATTCTTAGCCTTCTCCACAGGGACTGGAAGCGTGCCCATTGCAGTTGGCCACCAGTCCGGTGTCCAGAGGTCAGAGGTGTTCCCAAATATGATCACCTCTGCTTTACCTGCATTGAGTTTCAGGCAGTTTGATGCCATCCACTTCACTGGGCTGCTTTGATTCCTGTGTTTGCACAAATGCAAACGATAGTGTAGATGTGACTGACCGCACAGGGCCATGAATAGACCCTTCTTTGTCAAACACAGCGTGATGATGAACACCCGGATATTATGCAAATTAGCACCTGCTGCTAGTTCAGCGGCGGCTCAGGGCAACAGAAGCGCCTTGGCTGTCAGAGACAGATTCCACTCTCACCGTTTCATGCTCACCAGCACTAGCAGCTAAGGTGACCAACCGTCCGTAAATTTCACGGACCGCCCGTTATTTGGGCCTCTTGTCCGTTGTCCGTGAAGCATTCTTCCACGAATGCCTGTTGTCGGTAATTTCAGACATTGAAGCGAGCTGTCCCCCTTCAAATGGCCTGAGAGTTCTAGAACTCCCAATGCAGGGGCCAGCTCACGCTCCTGCTGTGATCAATGGCCTGCAGCAGCCCCTCCCCAACTCGGCAAAGACTGCTATTAGCCCATTAACATTCTGTATGTCGGCCTAACTATCACATACAGAATGATAATGGGCCTCTCTGTGCAGTGACAGTATAACCTCAAAGGGCACCACGACAGCCAAAGTGTACATGAACACCCTCTCACCTCATACTCCGACCCCCCCTCAAGTGCCAGACACTCAAGACTCCACAGCATCAGCAACAACTGTGGTGATACCTGGAAGAGACAGAAATGCAAGTGAGGCGCAAAAACAGATGCATAGTATCCGTTATCCATTTACACTCTGACCACACAACAGCAGTACAAATGAGCACTAACAAGATGTCTGAATTAGCCTCCCTAATGGTGAAACTTGGGCATCTCAGCAGATCTGACAAGTGCAAGGGCACCGTGGCACGTGATACCATCAGCAGTGCCAAAAATCACCACCCTGCAGCATATACTAAAGCAAGTGCACAGTCACACTGTAAAATGTTGCAGTGCAAAGGTGCATTTTAGCAACATCAATGCAACGACTCAGAAATTGCAGCCGTGCCCTAGAACAAAGCAACAGTGACTACAAAAACTGCAGCTTTGTAACATCCAGTCCAATAAGTGATTGTATCTCAGTCGGTGGAGTTTGCAGAGAGTTGTTAGTACGTGATGCATTTACATCGCAAGTCTTTACAACGACTTCCACTAGAGGCCGCGCTGGACTTAAGAATAGTATTATTTACTATTCCTACTCCAGTTCGCACAACACTAGGGAAGGTGTTGGAATTGATTTTCAATACCTCAGCGCCCCCTAGTTTGAATTTGTTGTAAAGACTTGCAATGTAAATGCATCACGTACTAACAACACGGTTGTTGTAACGACCGCATTGTAAAGGTTATCGCGGTGTAACTCCAGTCTGCGCAACAGTAGGGAAGGTGTTGGACTTTAAATCCAACACCACTCCACCTATGCACCCTCTTAAAGCAAGACGTTGATACAACTTGCGTGCTAAACAAATGAGTGCTAATGATATGTTTCTTCTATTGCCGGTGTTGTGAAGGCACAGCATGTTTCTGGCTTTGGTCTAAAGGATGTTTCCCATCTCTCCCTATTCACATAATAATATACTCCTACCCTTGCAGGAGTACAACTCCATGTATACACAATAGGGTATTGGGGAAGTATCCCCGTACCTGAAGGGTTTGAGAGGTTTCTCAGTCGGAGTATGCCCTCCCGAAGCAGAATTATAATCATAAAAAATACCCCAATGGACCAGCACGTGGCCAGTGGAACCGATTATCCAACTGTACAAAAAAAGAAGGGGGGGGGCTCTCTAGTGAAAGGTTGCACCTAACTCAACCATGAATGGGAGGAAGGAAAACACTCTTTGTTAAATTACCCTCACACACCCTAGTGATGTCATGCTTCATCATCGGGTCACCCCGACGCCTAAAAGTCGGGGTGGGCTCAACCACAGTGTTGGGAGCTCTTATGATAAGACCAGGGGGATTAAAGATTAAAAGACCTCAGGTTTCTCTTTATTCTTGGGTCTGTCCGGGTTATTAAAAACCTTAAAAACGGGTCCGTAGGAGTGTTATGGTCCTAAGACCCTAGTGCCGACATGTTTCAGTCCTGGGTGGCCGTGTAGGTCCCGGACTTTCTTCAGGGCAAAGGATAACCCCCCTTGAGAATTATAAGGATGGGAGACCCTATCTTATCAATGAAGCGAGGGCAGAGTAGCTACTCCTCATGTGCATGTAACAGATAACTTATCCGTTATGTGTGATCCTCCAGCTGTGAACATAAACAAAGGACAAAGACAGACAACACACAACATTAATATAACATCATTTCAGTATTACTGTTGTGCTTATAACCATTTAGGTGCATGGTAGAGACCAGACATATTTGCAAGCCATAATCATGTGCAAGACCATGTCATAAGTCTCATCCCCTTTTGTGCCACTCATCTCTTTATCTGTAACACAATAATTCTATGTGACAGGTTTATCGTGTAGTGGCGATTTTATTTGCATGCTAACACTATCTGTGTGTTAGTATGTGTACATTCCAGAGTGCCTACACCATGTGCCAGTCTCTATGAACAGCTAGCCACGTTTATCCTTCCAACTGTGTTCATTAAAAGTGATAATGGAGGAGCCTAGCGCGCATCCAAGATGGTCGCGTGAGCACAGGGCTCCCCGGACCCTCGCCGCTCCTCGGAATTTATCCTGAGTTTATCCTGATATGGTTTACGGAATCTGGAAGATGAAGGCTGGCTGAACACGGATCTCCTTTCAGAAATCGAATCGGACCTGGGAATCCTGATTTATTGTGGTCTGAACTTTTGAGACCCACCCGATGGCAGTGCCCGGTGCGAGGGTGAACTGTGGAGCCGGGGCGTAATCGAACAACAGCGGCTGCAGCGCAGTGCCAGTGGCCGCTCCAACACTTTCGGTTTCACTTTTGGACTTCAAAGGGGCTGGACGGCGGAATCGCTTGGTGTGGCTTGGTGTTTCCTTGGCCTCTGCGTGAGGCCTTTGTCTCCGCCTGCTACTAGTGTACCCATTGCCTTTGGTCCCCTCGCACCGCTATACTCCGGACTCTGGTGAGGCGCCCGTCTGCGGTGCCGGTGCCCACTCGACCCTTGATCGACGGTCCCCTTCGGTGAGCGTGGCCCACATGGGGGGCAAGGGGGCCCCCGAGGGGCGTAAGACTAAGGCCTCCCTTCGCGGGGGACCGGTCCAGGCGAACAACATGGACCGCTACACGCATGGCAGAGGGTCCCCTGGAGCGGCCGGTGCCCCCCCGGACGATGCCGGTGGTGGTACGTCCGTCTCTCCGGAGCTGTCCCTGCAGGACATCATGGGCGCCATTAACGGCATCAGGGAGACCATCGCCACGCAGTACGAGGCCCTGGCCCGTAAAATTGACACGGTGGCTATCGATGTCACATTAATTCGGGCGGATCTCTCTAAAACCAACGAGAGGGTTCAAGCGCTCGATGTGCGTACTTCCACCCTTGGTGCGGATGTGTCGGATCTGCGGACCACTCTTGGCGACATCAAGACGGCCAACGATCAGATGGCCCGGCGGCTGGAGGACTTCGAGGGACGAGCCCGACGCAACAACATCCGTGTCATAGGCGTACCGGAGTCCTCCGACAGCCGCCCGGTTGACCTCCTGGTCGAAGAACTCATCCTCCAACAGCTGGCCCCCGCTGGCCTAAGTAAGTTCTTTGCCGTGGAGCGGGCCCATCGAGTTCCGGGCGGTCGGCCGCGGCCGGGGGCCCCCCCGAGGCCTATTGTAGCCAAACTTTTCCACTACAGAGACCGAGATGCGATTCTGCAGGCCTCACGGGTCCACGGCCCGGTTCGTCATGAGAACTCGTCAATAAACTTTTATGCGGACTTCACCCAACTTGTCCAGAAACAGCGGATGGGTTTCCAGGGGGTGAAGCGTCGTCTCCGAGACCTGGGCCTTAAGTACTCTATGCTCTATCCCGCAAAACTCCGAGTGGAACACGAGGATCGGGCTGTCTTTTTTGACTCTCCCGCGACCGTGAGTGACTGGCTGGACTCGCTGCCGGACAGGGGTGACCGGCCGGGGCCCTCTGCCGGTACCGAAGGTGACGGGTCCCCCTTGGAGTGACTTTTGGTCCTTGACTTTGCCATTTTGCACTGTTCGGCTGGGTTTTACTTCTTTTGTTCATTTTGTCTCACTATGACCTGTGTGGGGGGCGGGCGGGGACGGGTCCCTTTCCTCCTCCGGGGTCTTTTCGTAGAATGGGGTTTGTAGGGCGACAGGCACACTGCAAGTTGGGGGGGTTTTTTGGCCCGCAGGGGTGCAGGGTGGGGGGAGTTGGAGTTGGGGGGGGGTGGGGGGGTGGGAGGGGTTGTTTTGATGTGTGTTCTTTGTTTTTAGGGCGAGGTACTGATTTTTGTCCAGTTTCGGGTGCTGTGCTATTGGCTGGGGGACTTTTGATCTACTGGAGGGGATGGGGGGGGACGGGTTGAGATTGATGACATGGAACGTCAATGGGTTGGGGGACCGTATCAAGCGGGGTGTTGTGCTGCAGTATTTGCGTCGTCTGGCTCCTGATGTGGTGTTTTTACAGGAGACGCATCTAGTTGGTAATGTTTGTCATGCAATGAACAGGGGGGGATACCGCCTCGTGGCCCATTCTGGTTTCACCACTGGTTCCAGAGGGGTGGGCATTCTCCTGCGATCCTCACTTCCGTTAGAGATCACTAGGGTAGTCACGGATGATAGAGGGCGCTATGTGGCTTTGACTGGGAGGTGGGAGGGGCAGTCACTTTCCTTGGTCTCAGTTTACGTTCCCCCGGGCCTCCAGAACTCCACCTTCTCGGACTTGGGTCGCATGCTGCTTGAACTTCCGGACAGTCTTTTGCTTCTGGGTGGGGACTTTAATTCGGTGGTCTCGGGTGACCTGGATCGTCACCCGCCCAGGGCCCTCCCCGCTGCCCAGGCATGGCTCGTCGGACTCTTGGAGACCTTTGGTCTGGTAGATAGTTGGAGATTAATGCATCCGACACAATGTCAGTACACCTTTCACTCTGGGGCGCATGGGAGTCTTTCCAGATTAGACTATTTTCTTATGCCCGCGGCCCAGACTGCCCGGATTCGAGAGGTTAGGCACCTGGCGCGGGGTATCTCTGATCATTCCCCGCTGTGGCTGCTCTTTGACACCGGGTCGCGGTCTGCAGGGCGGATCGCTCCCATTAACCCTTGGTACCTGCGAGACCCCACGACTCGCGATAGCCTGGTCAAGTCGATTGACCAATATTTCCTTGAAAACGAGGGGTCGGTGTCGTCCGCAATGTCCCTGTGGGAAGCTTTTAAAACCGTGCTCCGTGGACAAGCCCTCTCCCAGATAGTCGTGGCTAAGAAGCTCAAGAATGAGGCAGTGGTGAAGCTGGAGACTGACATATCGGGGCTGGAGTCGGCCTTGGAGGCGGGTGTCACTCCGGAAGGGCTCCATGCCCTCAGCTTGAAGCAGTTTGAATACAGGTCTCTTGTCACTGACGCTGCCAAGACTATGTATAGGGAGCAGCAGGGTAGACTATATGACTCCGGGGACAAGGCGGGTAAATTGATTGCTTGGCTGGACAGGAAGGAGAGAGTGAATCGTGTGGTCCCGGAGCTTCGGGGTTCGGATGGAGAGTGTGTGACTGAGCCTGGTGAGATTGTGGAGTGTTTTGCTGACCACCTCCGGGCCGTGTACTCTCCGGTGACTGATAGGGATGAGGAAGACTCTTGCCTTCTGCTGCGGGACATTGCCCTGCCCGGCTTGTCCGTCGAGGACCGTGAACAGCCGGACGCCCCCTTGTCGGTTGACGAGATTGCAACTGCGATTCGCTCCCTGCGCTCTGGCAAGGCTATGGGTCCCAACGGCCTCCCTATTGAGTTGTACAAATTGCGCCCGGATAAAATCGCGCCTTTCCTCCGTCGTATGTTCCAGGAGTCCCTCGAAACGGGTTCCCTTCCCGCCGACCAGCGTCTGGCTACTATAGTCGTGATCCCCAAGGATGGTAAGCCACGAGACCGCTGTGCCTCCTACAGGCCTATTTCTCTATTAAACGCCGAGCCTAAGATACTGGCTAAAGTCCTCGCCACTCGCTTGCTGAGCGTTATCTGTGATCTGATCCATCCGGATCAATGCGGCTTCATCCCTCATCGTAATACCGCTCTTAACCTGCGGCGCCTCCACGGCGCCCTCGCTAGGGCGGAGTACCTCTCCGAACCAGCCGTACTGGTTTCTTTAGATGCCACGATGGCCTTTGATACCATCGAGTGGCCATTCCTCTGGGCTGTCTTGACCAAATTCGGCTTCGGGGAGGGATTTCTTGGCTGGGTGAAGCTTCTTTACGCTGGTCCAATGGCTCAGGTGGTCGTCAATGGGCGGGTTTCCCAGCCTTTCGCTCTCGGTAGGGGTACGAGGCAGGGGTGCCCGTTGTCCCCTCTGCTCTTTGCTCTCGCCTTGGAACCGCTCGCTGCCTGGCTCCGCTGGGAGCCCTCGATCAGAGGGATCCGGTGGGCCCCGGGCTTCGAGGACCGGGTCTCGTTGTACGCGGATGACATTCTTTTGTATCTCACCTCGCCGCGGCAGTCGCTTAATGTTCTCTTTGATGTCCTTACTTCCTTTGGGAGAAATTCGGGTCTGACTATTAACTGGTCTAAATCTTGCGTGTATCCTATCTCTGGTGGCCCTCCTCTCTTGCCGCCTCGGCTTCCGATCCAACTATCTCTGTCCGGCTTTAAATACCTGGGGGTGTACGTTTCGTTGGACCCGGCGGTTCGCTATGAGCAGAACCTCCTGCTTCCACTTCGGCGTTTGAGGGAGGATACGGCTCGGTGGTGTAGGCTGCCCTTGTCCCCGCTTGGTCGTGCAGCTCTGTTTAAAATGATGTCCCTTCCCAGATTCCTTTATGCACTTCAGAACTCCTTCGATGTCATTCCGGTTGCCTACTTTCGGGAGGTGGAGAGCCTGCAGAGGAGACTGGTGTGGGACGGGCGGGCGCGTATTGCTCTGGCAAAGCTTACTCTCCCCTGGTACGACGGGGGCATCGCGCTCCCCGACATTAGAAGGTACTATTGGGCCTCCCAACTATCGGCCATTAACCACGCCACGTATGCGCCCGGCTTGAACCCAGCGTATGAGATGGATAAATTTCTGCTTCCCGGCGGTAACTATAATAGGGCGCTTTACTCCCGCTTGGCTGGAAGGACCCTTACGGGCCCTACCAAGATCGCGGTAAGGATCTGGAAGGCAGCTAATGTAGCCATGGGCTGGAGTGAGCGTTTAACGTGTGCTACTCCTTTATTCGCCTCTGACCGATTGGGTAGCCTCTGGACTACGAAAGGCTTTGAGCACTGGGACACGATCGGTATTAGCAGAGTGGGAGACTTATGGGTTAAGGGCGCGGTTAAAACCTTCGCGGCGCTCCAGAGCGAATACGAGCTTACTGAAAGGGAGTTCTTCCGCTATGCCCAGGTTCGGCATGCCCTGCTCTCTGTCTTTGGGGAAGGGACCAAGGTCCCGGCTTCTTCGCCCCTCGAGGACCGCATACTCGATGGTCACGTGCCCGACAGTACTATCTCTCTAATTTATAAAAAGCTGATTAATAATCGGGCTGACCTCTTGGTGCGTCTTCGGGAGGCATGGACGGGAGATGGGGTGGAGTTGGACGACGAGGACTGGCAGTCCGCACTGTCGTCCCCTAAGGAGGTGGCCATCCCGGCCCGTCTCCGTCTGGTCCAGCTTAAGATTCTCCACCGGGTTTACGTGACGGGTCCCCGTTTGGTTTCGATGGGATTTTCTGACGACGGGCTCTGTAAGCGGGGCTGTGGGCTTAGTGCCACCTTTCTCCACATCCTATGGGAGTGCCGCGAGGTGGTGGAATACTGGCGCCGGGTGCATGAGGTTATGGGACGAGTCACCGGGGTTGCTCTGTTGCCGGAGGTGCGCCGCTGTGTTCTGAATGTGTGGGAGCCCAATGATTATAACGCGGCTCAGACTCGGTGGGCGGCCCTGGGGAACATGATTGCCAAGAGAGATATAGCGCAGCTTTGGGGTTCCCAGCGGCCTCCCACCGTGTCTGTATGGATGGAGAACATGGACTGGTGCATGTTCAGGGAGAAGACTGTGTATGTGGCTCGTGGTAAACCGGGGGCATGGGGCAGAATCTGGGGGCAATGGAATGAGTATCGGGGGAATATCTGTGCTCCCCCCCTGGTGGACACTTCCGAGGTTGCCTTGTCCCCCTGACCCGTGATGGTTCCTTGCGTATTTGGAATATCCGAGTGTAGACCTGGCTCACCCGTGACCCCCCCTGACCTCTTAGTCCTCCTTCCCCTTGACCGCCATCTGGTGGTCGGATGTGAAGTCCCCCTGCTGTAGTCTGACGCCCACTTCATGTCACTACGCCTCGCCTTTTGTTTTTTGGTTGTTATTTATGTTAAATGTATGTATCCTGATTCCCTTCTGTGTAACCGGAGCTTCTGTAATGGGCTGGGCCCCATGGGCCGGTTAATGACTTTAACACTGTGTGCTCCTTTTTGATTCTAGCAGCCGGCCCTGGTGGTTGTAGGCCCATGCTTGTATCCTTTTTACCGTTCAATAAAAACTTTAAAAAAAAAAAAAAAAAAAAAAAAAAAAAGTGATAATAACTTGACAAGGGAATGTCATATAGACAGTGTAAAATATGTCACTCCCCATAGAAAAATGTGGACCTGAATTTGTTGAACTCAAAACCCAGAGCAAGAAAAAGTCCCTCAGACTAGTAAAAATTCAGGAATTGCTTTATGAACTAAGCCTTAAAGTAAATGAGATGAAAGGCATTATGCGTAATGTGAGAAGTCTGTGGAAATGTAAGTATAGCTGCTGTACGACGACATGGTGACATTTTGGTAAGGGCAGATGCTCTTTGTGCTGGACAAAAGTCAATGTAGCATAAAAGCCACCCTGAAGGCAAGTTGGATGGCGAGCCAAATGAGTATCCTCAAGTGGAGTGTCGTAGAGTACAGTGGAGGACAGTGTTGTGGAGTGGCGTATTGCAGACAGAAGACGAGTGGCACATCGTTGAGTGGCATAGAGTGTAGTACAGTGGTGTAGAGTGGATGGGCATAGAGTGAAGTAGGGTGTCATAGAAGGTAGTAAAGTGTTGCAGGGTGGAGTTGCATACAGAGGAGTAGAGTGTCGGACAGCGGAGCGGCATAGACCAGAGTATACTACAGTAGCATACGCCACTACAGTGAACACGACTCCAATCTGCAGCTAAGGAACTACACCCCTGGATCACCAGCTGCGCAGACAAGCTCGTACCCCTCCACCACTCTGACAGACATCACCCCATGAAGGCCGCCTGGTTCACCACCGACCTCCAAGAATCCAGACGCTCTTGCAGATGTCTCGAAAAACGCTGGAGAAAGAGCAAAACCACCGAAGATCAGAACACCTACAAGAACGCCATGACAGAATACCATCAACGCATAAGAGCCACCAAGAGGACCTTCATCCGGAACAAAATCCTCACCAATGCCAGCAACTCAAATGAACTCCTCAACGTCATCCAGCAGTTCACAAACCCCCCCCCCCCCAGCGAGGCCACGGATGTCACACTGTCCCAGGACCTCTGCAACAAGCACGGCTCCTACTTCCACCTGAAAATCAAGGCCCTCTACGACAACTTCAGCGAACAGACTCCAGAAACGACCCTCCCTTCCAGCGATGACAACCAGCGCACCATCTCCACCTGGAAACCGGTCACCTCCGAAGATACCAACACGACCATGGAGAGAACCCACTCAGGAGCCCCACGGACCCCTGACCGACGCACATCTTGCACAGAACTGCCGCTGCCATGGCACCGAACTATGCCGTACCATCAACACCTACAAACCCGGCATCTTCCCCGACGACTAGAAGTGGCTAGAGGTCAAGCCCCTCCTCAAGAAACCCTCGGCTGACCCGACGGACCTGAAAAACTACCAGCCCATCTCTCTCCTTCCCTTCGCAGCCAAAGTCACAGAGAAATTTGTCAACGCCCAGCCAACCACCTTCATCGAAGAGAATGCCATCCTCGACTCCTCCCAGTCTGGATTCCTCAGCAACCACAGCAACGAGACCGCCCTCCTTGCAGCCCCGATGACATCCGTGTGATACTCTACCAGGGCCACACCACGACCCTTATCCTGCTAGACCTCTCTGCAGCCTTCAACAGAACCCAAAGGATCAGACTCCCACCCTTCCTCTGAGAACCCACAGAGATCAACTGTGGAGTACCCCAACCCAAGGATCATCACTCAGCCCCACTCTCTTCATCATCTACATGGTCCCTCTCACCGCCATCGTCAGACAGCATGTGCTCAGTATAGTATCCTACGTCGATGACACCCAGATCAACCTCTCCCTCATGAAGAACCTCGAAGACACCAAACTCAGCTTCCAGGAAGGAATGAAAAAAGAAGCAGCCTGGATGCGCAACAGCTGCCTAAAGCTCACCTCGGAGACGACAGAGGTCCTCATCCTTGCACCCTCCCACACTGCCTGGGACAACACCTGGTGGCCCTCCGCCCTCGGAAACCCACTCACCCTGATGGACCATGGCCGGACCCTCAGCATCATTCTAGACTCCTCCCTCACCATGACTCGCCAGATCAACGCCGTAGCCACCACCTGCTTCAACTCCCTCCACATGCCCCGCAAGACCTTTCAGTGGATCCCCCCAAAGCCAGAAAGAACGTTACCCATGCACATATAACCAGCAGACTGGACTACGGCAACGCCCACTATGCTGGAATCAACAACTCCCTGCTATACAAACTCCACACCATCCAGAACACCGCAGCCAGACTCGTACTCGGAACCCCACAACATGAGCCCATGACCCAGCACCTGTGAGACCTCCACTGGCTCCCCCTGGAGAAGAGAGTGACCTTCCAACTACTCACCCATGCCTACAAATCCCTCCACAACATCGGACCCAAATACTTCAACAAAAGAGTCTCTTTCCACATATCCAAAAGAAAACTACGCTCCGCTGACCTTGCCTTAGTAGAGACCCCGCGCATAGGCAGAACCAGAGCAGGTGGAAGAGCCTTCTCCTACATCGCGGTCAGGGCCTGGAATGAGCTCCCAGTCAACATCAGATGCTCTCCTACCCTGCACACCTTCAGGAAGAGCCTCAAGACCTGTTTTTTTGGCTGATCGGGAGCTGCAACCCCCTCCCCCTCCCCCAGAGCCTTGAGACCCTCACGGGTGAGTCACGCGCTCTAAAAGCCCCTGATTGATTGACTCTATGCCGCTCCATTGTATGACACTCGCCTCCACTCTATATAAGTCTACCACACTTCACGGCACTCTACGACATTCTACTCCACTCTGTCCCCATACACTCTATTATCCAACGCTAAATTCCACTCTATGTCAGTACACTGTATTCCACAATGCAACACTTCTCTATACGACACAGCACTTCACTTTACTGTATGAGACCCTACTCCAATTTATAACAGTTTACTACCTACACTACATCAGTACACTCCACTCCATGCCACTGTACTCTATGACAAACCAATGCACTCTGTTGTACTTTACTCCACACTACACCACTGCACGCAACCCTACTCCACTGTTCAAGACTTTACCTCACTGTACCCTACTATACAATATTCCACTCTACGCACCACTGTTTCACACACTACTGTACTCTATGAAACTCCCACTCTACA
Source organism: Triturus cristatus (assembly GCF_964204655.1). NCBI lineage: Eukaryota > Metazoa > Chordata > Amphibia > Caudata > Salamandridae > Triturus > Triturus cristatus. Next base: position 1,063,996 of record NC_140579.1, read on the forward strand.
ACTCTGTACGCTACTCTGACACTTTAATCCTGTCTATACCCCTTCACTCCTCTGTACCACACTGTACTATACAGTATAACAGTGTACAACATTCTACTCCACTCTACTCTATGAAACTGTAGTCCACTATACAACATTGTACGCAATTCTTTGTGTGGCACTGCACCCTACTTTACTCCACTCTACTCCACTACTCTACTGTACGCAACTCCACTCCACTCAATGTCATTGTCCCCTATAGCACTGTATGCTAATCCACTCTACTGCACTCTACAACACTGTACTGTACTGTACTGTACACCACTCTAAAAAAATCAAGCAGCAGCTAGTATGTCAACTAGAATGCATATATGTCACATATGAACATCATAAGGGAACGGAAGGATCCCATACTCTCTTAATATACCCCATACCCCTGACCCTTTATAACCACCGGACTCAGTCTCCCTAGAGCCCGCTCAAACTCACCCATGTATACAATTACGCACACAAGCACATACACATAATAATTTGTACATGCACGCACGCAGGCTCCTCTTCAAGCCTTCGCTACATACATTCCAGGCCCAATGGTGCTGCAGGCGATTCTTCAGCTCCATCGAGGCCTGGGCGCTGTGGGAACAGACCAGCAGCAGGCCCAGCATCCATGGTTGTCAGCATCTGCGTGCCTCGTCAGAGTCCCTGCTTCTCCTGCCAATCACCAGAGGAGGGTGAGATCTGTGGATGTTCTTTGAATGACCAATGGTTGGTGCTTGCACAGCCCCTCACTCAGTCAAAGCTGTTGATGGTGTTTTTTTCCCTCCAAATAGCATGCAAAAGCAGTACTACGCGCAGCCTCAGGAAGTCTATACGCAGTGCGCATGTGCGCCAAAGTCCCTAGCAAAGCTGATGGTTAGAATTCAGGCACTGAGCCTGGCTCATGAGTCTGCGAATGATCCCTGGAAAGTGGAGGGACCGCCTACACACCCTAATGGACAAAGACACCACTGTACTGGTGTAAAATCTCATGTGAGTAAACTGAAGAACAGTTGTGAATTTACATTCTATGAGTTTGAAAAGTGAAGTTGTAATCATAAATACAAGTGCAAATGGCTTTGTGAATTGGGCCCGGCTAAAGGTCACCAGCCTGGCTACTTAGTGCTTTACCTGTTTTCCCCATGTCACTGGCTCAGGCCAGAAGCGACCTACTTTGACTCCAGCCAGCAAGGCCATAATTTTCAATAAGTCATTTTGATGTATGATGCAAACTTAATTCATGAACTTGAGCTTCATTTTTAAAATAATAAGTGCCAGGGCCCTGGCTAGGAGGGTGCTGCTTCTTGCACCACCCTTTGCCCGTCATCGCTGTCAATGACGGTACCAAAACAACTCTTTCGCCTTTAAGTGCGACATTTCAGATTATTCGAGGTCCCCAAAACTAAAGGAATGGCTGGGGAGTTAGGTATTAGTAGTTTTTTAAAATGTATATTGCATTCACAAATAACCGTTGTTCTGCTCATCTCTAAATTAGATAAGCAGCACCATCATGTGGCAGACTGCCATACATGTGTTGTTGAAAATTAAGTGCTGGTGCTGAGCACTGAAAACCACCGCCTCAAATTAAGCACTGCACTTGAGGTACCTTGTCTGCTGTGACTGAACTGAGGATTTTTGGTTGACTCAGTAAAAAAACATGAGGCTTTGTTTCGTGATCAGGAAATTAAAAAAAAATAACTTGCACCTTCAAGGTGCACACACTCCAGTGCTGCGGTCAGGAGTGTTGTAAAAAAAAAATCACACTAATTTAGGATAAAAAGCATCAGCGACCATCCATTTGAGTGCAGGCGAATTCAGATTTTCCACAACCAGGGTGGGTAGAAAATCATGATTTTATTAAAGACACGGAGGCTGATATTATGCATACTTCATTCATTTGCCAACTCACAGCAGCAACAGCAAACAATGTAAAAGAACTTAGAACATAAGACTTAACATTCCAATGTCCATATAATCCAGAGAGCGGCAGCCAACTTCCTTCTTTATGCTGCGAACACGCTCAAAAGTTCGAACCAAGACTTTAAAACTGATTCCAAAAGATTAAATCCAACGACTCCAAAGAGCCGTCTTCCTCCACCATTACTTCTTGTTGTCTCCTCCTGAAAGAATCAAGCACAATCATTAGTGGGTGGGTAAAAAACACAGGGAGGGATAATATCAGCCTTTGTGTCCTTGATAAAATCATGATTTTCTACCCACCCTGGCTGTGGAAAATCTGAATTTTATGGCACGGCACGGAGGCCAATATTATGCATGTTTAAAGCCGTGCCATAATATTCGCAACTGGACAATCCACAGGGTTAAAGTACCATTTCTTAAAAACAGATTCAGAAGACCAATCAGTCGCAGCTAAAATGCTTGTTAAACCCCCACCCAGGATGAATGCCTTAGAAGCCATTGTCCCCCTAGCAGAGTGAGCACCAAACCTAGTTAAAACAATTCCCGCTTTACTCATGACCTCCTTGACCCAACGAGCCAAGGTAGGAGCGTATACTGTGCTTTGTGGAGGTCTGTAAGAAATTAACAATTGAGAATCAGAACAATGTCTCAGACATTCAGTCCTTCTCTTGTACTCACGTATACATCTTACCATGCAAAGTTTCCTACAGTCATCAAAGCTAGGGTAGAAAATTGTTTTTGACATAGTTTTTGTTCTTTTTGAGATACAGAAACAAACACCTTGTGGAACACACCTACGCCCAGCAATCTCTAAAGCCTTAACGGCCAAAACCCTCCTGAAAGAAATCAGACAAAGCAACATAACCAACTTCAAAGAAAGATCTCTGAGGCTTAGAAACTTGTTTTCACTCCATCTCAACAACTCTCTCAAAACAAAATCCACATCCCAAAGGGAAGTGTATTTTGGTCCCGGAGGGGCTTTAATTCTCACACTCTTCAAGAGTTTCCTTATCACATCATGCTGACCAATGGGGATGCTATCCACTAAGTCATGACCAGCAGAAATAGCCGACCTTCCAATATTAACAGTACTATATGACTTACCATCATGAAAAACCTCCGACATCTAGTTAACTACATCGACTATAGGAGCTGATACCAAATCCAGACTCCTCGAAGCACACCAACGAACCCATCTCCCCCAAGCCAACCTGTATACCTTTGAGGTACCTGGAGTCCAAGACTCCTTAATGGGCTTTGATGCTTCCAAAGATAAGCCCGACATTTGCCAGGCTCTCCCAAAATCACCCACGCCATTAGCCTCAAATGGCCCTGAATAACCAACTCGTGGAAATCTCCTGAAGCGTTGGTTAGCAAATCCGGCACATCTGGTAGAAGTACCGGGTCGGCAATCAACATCTCCATAACATCTGGATACCAAACCTGAGACGTCCAAAACGGATTATTAAGACAACGTCTGCCCTTTCCTGTTTCACCTTCAAAAGAATCCTCTGAATCAGAGCGAAGGGGGCAAATGCGTAACAACGAGACCTGACCCAAATCTGCAGAAAAGCGTCCACTGCCTCCGCAGATGGATCCGGCCTCCAACTGAAAAATCTCCGGGTCTGAGCATTCACTGGTGGAGAAGTGTGGCTCAATGGTTAGAGCGGCAGACCCTGATGCAGAGGTCTAGCCCGGGACCAGGGTTCAATTCCCCGCCTCGGCGGGTCTTGGGCTCAAAAAATTCCACGGACATGATAATTCTCGCCTCGGTGCCTATTCCAATCATGGAGTCCCACTCTGCAACTCTGGGCAATAGCTTGCCTAATCTCCACAACGGCCCCCACAACGCTAAGGATGCCTGGCCTCCACCTTGGGGGTGCCCAGGAGTGGACACCTCACAGGGAAAGCCAGGATGGGTTCCACAGCGGTATTCGTACAAGCGCCTTGAGAGCCTTGCGGGTGAGTAGTGCGCTATACAAGTATCAATTTACAATTTTTTCCAATTTTCACTCGATTCGCAAAAAGATCCAATTAGAAAGGGCCCCATTACTTGCTCAACGCTAAGAATATACCTCTGTTTAGTCTCCAATCGCTGAAGTCCTTCAATTGCCTTGAATTCCAATCCGCAATGGAATTGCTCACCCCCCGGCAAGTATTGAGCTAGAACCACAATGTTTTTGCTCAGGAAAAAATGCCAAAACTCCTTCGCCAAATCCGCTAAAGCCTTCGAACTGGGACCCCCTAATTTGTTGACATACCTTACTGCCGTAATGTTGTCCATCTTTAAGAGAACACAACATTTGACCTGATCTCTTGCAAAACTCTTCACCGCAAAAGAACCTGCCAACAACTCCAGGTAATTGATATGCATTCTCCTCTCTTGACCTGTCCACTTTCCTCCAGTAGTCAATGAGCCACACCTGGCTCCCCAATCCTGAAGGCTGGCATCTGATTCTATAACCATGTCTGGGCACGGATCAAAGATCGCTCTCCCATTCCATACCTCGAGATTTTCCAACCACCATGCCATCTCATCCTGTGTCTCTGCATCTATCTGAACTCTTTGAGAATATCTCACCCCTCTGTTCAGATACAAAGTCCTCAATCTCTGAAGGGCTCGATAATGTAATGGGGCTGGAAAAACTGCCTGAATTGAGGCAGTAAGAAGTCCTATAACTCTTGCTACCTGTCTAAATGCAACCCATTCGCTCAAAAGAACCTTTCACACCTCCCGGTGAATTTTCCTGACTTTCTCCATCGGTAATTTCAAGACACAATCCAAGGTCCAAATCTGGAAACCCAGGAAAATAGTCTCCTGAGTGGGTACTAAACATGATTTCTTCCTGTTTACTATGAAGCCCAAGTCCTCTATCACTCTGACGGCTAAGTTCGTATTCTCGTGAGCTTGCTCCTTGTTGTCCGACATTATAAGAATGTCGTCCAAATAAATGATCAACCTTATCCCCCTTGATCATAACCATGCCGCAATTGGACGCATCACCTTCGTGAAAAACCAAGGTGCGGATGTCAAACCAAAAGGGAGTCTCTTGAATCGCCACATGATCCCTTGCCATTGGAACTTTAAGAAGTCCCTTTGATTTACACAAAATGGAATAGTTAAGTAAGTGTCTTTGAGATCCAGGTGAGTTAACCAATCTCCCTTCCTCAAGAGGTCTCTTAGCATATGAATACCTTCCATTTTGAAATGGTTGTATTCCACCCATTCGTTCAACTCCTTTAGATTTATCACAGGCCTCATAGTCTTGTCTTTCTTTTCCACTAGAAAAAGATGGCTTATGAAACCATTGCATGAATTCTCTGCTTTCTCTATGGCACCCTTCTTTTCTAATTCTAGTAAACCTCAACTTACCAAATCCTCTTGGTCTTTCCCGAATCTTAGAGGGGGAGGACTCATTACCTGAATTGGATCCGCTACAAAATCTATACGGTAACCAGACACAGTCTGTAATACCCATGGGTCTGAGGTAATTTCCTTCCATCTTTCTAAAAAGAGAACGAGCCTGCCACCCACCTTTACCTGAATAGACAAAAGGTCTTTTCCCAAACATAACTTGGAACCTTGATCTTCTTTCGCCTCTAAAGCGACCTCTTCCCCCTCTTTGTCTCGGAGGGTAAAACCCAGGTGTATAGGAGCTTGTTTGAAAACCTGCTGATCTATAACCACCTCTTGAAAAGGAGCCTCTTGAAATTCCAATTCCTCTGCTTTTCCTTCCTTCAATACATAAAGATGCGTTGGCATTTCGCAACAAACAAATGGCCCTTTGGACCCATTGCTGCAGTTCCTCTGTATTAAACACTCTTTCTTGTAAATAGGCTTCCTCGCATAAATCAAAAATGTTGGTCAAAGGACCAAAAACATCCAGGAGGCGGTCCTGACATTCCTTAAGCCCTTTATCAAGACCCCTTCTAGGGTCCCTCCCCAACTTGTTTAAGAAGGTTAGCATCTTATAGTCCAATTCACGGGTAAAGGCTCATTTATTAGCCAATGATGGTCTAGGGCACTGTGACCTCAGCCTTGTCCTAACCTCTTTTGGCATCTCTTTCCTGATCCAGTATTCAACATATTGTGCGACATGTTTTTACGGCACCCATTGTGGAGAAAGTGGATGTTGAATAGTATCGGGGTTGAACATGACCTCCCCTAATGGATCTAAAACCTGGACCAGTGAACCATCATCTTTCTCCTTTTTAGGTCTCGGCTCGAAGGCTGCACTTGCGCAGTCTCGCTCCGAGATTTAATGTTTTGGAGTGGGGCTTTAACCCGCCCCTTTTTTTTACCTCTTCTCCATTGGCTGGCCTCTAAAATACTGGTCAGCCATTGGAGAAGAGCATTGTCTCTCCAAACAAGCCCCGTCTTTTTCGGATTTGGGGGCGTGTTTTTTCAATTCTTTCTCTCCTCTGGAATGTAAACAAGAGGAGAGAAAGAAAAACACGCCGCCGATTCCGAAAATGACACTGCGTTTCTCCGAGGCATTTCTGGCTGACCTCGGAGAAAGGCGGTGGTTTTCATGGCGACTCCCTCCCCCTGCTGCCTCCTTTCAGTACGAGGCGCTACATGCCGCCTTATTCTGCGCTGCCCAGGTTCACGGCTCAAAGGCAGCTCGTACACCTTCCCTCTTCCAGATGTTTGTCGCTGGCGTTTCCAGTTGAATTGACTCAGTGAGGCACGCGCTATTCATTACTTTGTTGGCGCTGCCTGCACAAGTTTAATCTGCAGAACAAATGAATGCGGGTTTAATTAGCGTCTTGTTCCTCGTCTCTAGTATGTTGCACATATTGGATAATGAGTAGTGTGGTTTCTATTCAGCGGCGGTCAGCTGATATCTGCTCTCTTCCTCGCGCGTGTCTGTCTCTGCTCCTGGATCTTTTCTGGTGCCGGCTCAAAGTCCAGAAGCCAGGAGCGGGCGGGTGCGTGCTTGCGTTGCGCTAACATCATTGAGTACTCTTCTTCCCCCACACGTGTAGGCTGAACTTTCCCTCTGTGACCCCGGGCCCAAGAATCGCGAGCAGGCTGCCGAGTGAGCGGATAGTCGCAGGTGACAAGGCGGCGGATCATTTCATCGATATCACGAAGCAGGGCCAAAGGGACGAGCACTGAACCTCCTGCCGTGCACCTGATAGGTTTTGAAACCGCTACTACCACCCAATGAACCCCTAGCAGAGCACTTACCGGCCGTTCGGGGAAAAAAAATTGTCAAACGTCGCAACTCCACAGACTGTCAGCCCGACCGTGAATGAAAACCAAATTCTGCACATTTGCGCTCTTACTAGGGCCTGGGTACCTCTGGTGCAACAAACTGAAATACCTCAGAAGATAAAGGAAGTCCTGGCTACACCTGTCTCTGACTTAATGCTGAACGGTATTTTCATAACAGGTCATTTTGGTTTGTCAAAAGACAACGGTGCTGTGCATGCACCTGCAATGTGGATTGTGATATTACAGTGTTGCTGTACAAATCTGGGCAACACACTCCCCTCCCGACCCCCGCCTCAGAGTGTTGAAGCTGCCTGCTCTGAACCATAGCGGAGGTGAGAGATGTCGCACACTCCTCTCAGGGGCCCCGGTAAGTTCACTTCATTTATGCTCTGCTTCTGAATCCGCTGCTGCCAGTCTCCATCCCCATCTGCGCCGCCCGAGCCTGCTGCTGCTCCCCAGAGCGCCACCTCACACCTCATTTTCCCTGTCTGGATCCCAGTCTGGGCTGTCAAGTGCACCTAATTATGTACTCTGATTTTTTTGTACTTTCGGTGTGCACGGACCCAGTGGCTATGTGTACGTGCTTTGCATGTTTATAGTCAGTCACTCAGTGGAAAGGTATGTCGCTGGTAGAAGGGGGCCCGCAGCGTGTCGGCCGGCAGTGAGTAGGGTGCATGGAGAAGCTTTGACCTGAGTCCTCTTTTACGGAACAACCCTCACGTTTCGTGTCTTCAAAAATACAGCGTGTCTGCCTGTTTCGTATGATTATGAGAAGTGATCTGGTAACTAAACTGCACTCTTCGTAACCAGAGATCCGGGTTTGCAAATTGGTTGCTTCTGTTGTGTGATCCTGCCCAAATTACCCGAGTGTCTTCCTCTGACCCGCGTCTCTTGTCTGGCAAAAATAAACGGGAGTGCCTCGGTGCATTGTGTAAAGTTTGCATTGTATGTTCTCCATGAAAAACATACTTATAGTTAAAAAATAACTTAATGATGGTAAGTGATGAGCATTATACGCGGTAGGTTGTATATGAGGCGCACTTGTTTACAAGTTGGATTCTGAACCAAACCGACACATCGGTGATTGCTTGCCATTTACTTAACCCTCAGATATCTTTAATGCGATTCAATTGTACGAATGACTCGGCGAAGGCTTGTATCAGCTGTGCTCTTCTGCTTCAGTTTCAGTTATTTGTTTGATGCTGGAGGCGAGAGTGCGTATAAACTCCTCCCTCTCGTTAATCCAATTCCGCTTTGGAATTCAGAGATTCGTGCCTGCTCCGGTCACGCTAGAAGCTGTTATTTTTAAACATTAGCATATCTGCCAAGTCATCCCTGGTTATGAGATAGTTTAGTGTTTGTCCACGATTCACAAACATTTTGTGCTGGTTTTGTTACAAAAATGATGCAAATCGGAGAAGGTAAGATTAAAATGTTTGTGGTGCACACCTGCCAACTTAACTTTTAGTGATGAATGCAAAGATCTAGAAACAACGGTGCCACTTCTGCTTTGGCTCCCAAAATCAATATGTATGTGTCTAGATCTATGTGTGTGTGTGTGTGTGTGGCTGTGTGTGTATGTGGCTCTGTGTATGTGTATGTGGCTCTGTGTATGTATGTGTGGCTCTGTGTGTGTGGCTTTTTGTGTGTGGCTCTGTGTAAGTGTGGGTGGCTCTGTGTGTGTGTGGGAGGCTCTATATGTGTGTGCCTCTGTGTGTGGCTCTGTGTGGGTGGCTTTTTTTGTAGGTGGCTCTATGCGTTGGTGGCTGTCTGTGTGTGGGTAACTCTGTGTGTGTAGGTGGCTCTGTGTGGGTGGCTCTATTTGTGTGTGGGTTGCTCTGTGTAGGTGGCTCTGTGTAGGTGGCTCTGTGTAGGTGGCTCTGTGTAGGTGGCTCTGTGTGGGTGGCTCTGTGTGGGTGGCTCTGTGTGTGTGGGTGGCTCTATTTGTGTGTGGGTGGCTCTGTGTGTGGGTGCAAATGCAATAGGTCTCACATTTGAGAGTGATTACGCTATTGACATTGTAAATAACAATGCCGTTTCTTTAACCCCTTGTGTGCCACGCCCTTTCCCCGCCCTGTGCCGGCCGTTACATTAGCGGGCGGGGTTTATGACGAGCTGGACTCGTCATGGGCACAGCGCAACCGCGGCCCATGACGAGTCCAGCTCGTCATGGGCACACAAGGGGTTAAATGTTTTAAAAACAAAAACAAACAAAAATAATGTCATGAGCAATGCCAATAGCTCTAACTTTAACAATGCCGAGACCGTTGCATTGTAAATGCTTGTTAATTTTCTTTCTCTTACTTTCCTCATCATCCGAGGATTCAAAATCTGAGGAACATGAAATAATGATGTCCCCACTGCTTGAGAACTCATCGCAGACAACTGCCATGCGATCCCCTTTCTTGGCCTTTATAGTTCCTTTAACTACTTAAAAGCTTTATTTCCTGTTCCTTTCTTTATAAAGACCCCTTTTTCATTTCTATCCTTTTCTTTTGCCAACCACTTTCTCTTCTATGTGGCCTTTAAGCCACTTCCTTTGGCACCAGCCATATCCTCCTCTTCTACAGAGCAAAACTGTTCCTCACTATTCCTATTCTTATTAAATCTAACTTATAACTTGTCCATACAGTCATCTAGCTTCTTTCCAAGCTGTGATGCCAATTCTGAAACCACCTTATCAACACACTCTTTGACTTTAAGGTAAACAGCCTCACCATTTCCTCATGAATGCTCTATATCACTAATAGACTCTTTGAACCAAACCTTCAAAATGTGTTACCTAAAGAGCACCTCCTAAATCAAAACCGTAAAACCCTGCCAGAAAAAACTGTAGTAAATCACCACTCTACAACACCTTTCTAAACACTCTTCTAAACAATGGTGTCAAAAATCACCACTAAAAATCACCTATCTCCAATAGCCACAGAATTCCTGTTGACAGTTGTCCAGTTCACCTCAAACTGACTAGAACAAGCATTTACAATGCAATGGTCTCGGCATTGGTAAAGTTAGAGCTATTGGCATTGCTCATGACATTATTTTTGTTTATGTTTTTGTTTTTAAAACATTTAAAGAAACGGCATTGTCATGAGCAATGCCAATAGCTCTAACATTAACAATGCCGAGACCGTTGCATTGTAAATGCTTGTTACCAGCCCGGCCGGGGTGGAGACGACTGCATTCTGCTGGGGCTGAACGGATACCATGTAATCAGCGCCGCATGAAGGGCGGCGCAATCGGTATTAAATAGACAAGCACTGACCGGGGAGGGGGGTGGACTCGAGGCAGACCACAGCTAGAGCGTGCAAATACGGACTAGAAACTATTTTCAGAAAATGGTTCAATACACCATAGAAACAATTTGCAGAAAATGGTTCACTACAGCCTAGCAACAATTCTCAGAAAATGTAACATTAAAATAATAGTTCCGCGCCTGGTTCCTTTTCCCCCTCAAAGGTAATGAATCCGAAAAAAAAAAACCTCTGTTGCAGGCAATCACTACTCTGTCTCAGCGTTTAAAGGGGACAACGTTACAATCCATTTTTTTTTAAATATAGGACACAGTTTCCAATGACGTTTCGAGAAGCCATTAACGCACTAGGCTTCCCTAGGCTGCGTGATCTCACCTGGTCCCTCTCGGAAGTGTAATTCATGCCTCCCTACCAAGGTCCCTTGAGTCACACTGGACACCGTCCCGTAAAACTGAGCATCAAAGTTAAAAGTCCTCAATCCTCACTCAACGTGAAATTCTAAAGAGCAGTGATCCCCACTGTTGCGGTGCTACCCTATGAAGGTTGACAGGATAACGTGGTTTTGGGTCAGAAATGCATTGATCCGCAGGACACAAAAAAGCTACAGTCACCTCAATAAGCAGACACAAGTTTATAGAAAAGTGGCAAAAATTGTGATTTATGTCAGTGGTTTTCAGCCTGTTTCCGATTATTAAACTAGAGCCGGCAGTGCTCAGTGGTTCGCAGACTGCACTGTGATTGGCCCAATTCTCACTGAAATCCTCGAAAACTGCAGAGTTTGATCAGGCGCATCAGATAAGCGGAGCACTTTCATCGATTCAGGGAGCGGATATTTTATGTTTCCAGTTGAATCAGACTGATTTGCTCACCGCTAGTGAAGATGTAATCCTTATGCACTTTGTGTCACACAGCACAAACCTCACCTCTTCTGAACCGTCCCTGAGAGAAGGAAACTCGCACAGCAGGATGTATCGCTGTGCGACCCCAGAAGGCGGGGGTGTTGTCGCCACTGCAAGCTCTTTTGGAGGCAGGGGCCCTGCCGAAGGTCAGGCGGAACTCTTTCCCATCTGCGCTGTAGCCCTTTGCATAACACCAGAGCATAGACTGCCTGATGAGCCTGTCGAAGTGCTCCCTGCGGGGCTCGGGGGAGTCTCTTGGGGGGGGGGGGAAGCAAGGGGAGCGGCTCTAAGGCGCCCTTACAGGTTGGGACATCCTCCGTAGTCTCCCCACGCAGCAGCTCTTTGTTGTCGGTTGATGGCGGCGCTCCCCAGCAGACTGGGGGGGTGCTGCAGTGCTCGGTGCAACCTCGGTGCCCTTGTATTCCAACAGCTTGTGTCCGGGCAGTAACGTAGTATGTTGAGAAAGGAGAGGAATGGAGCGTTGGGCTTCACAAGAAAAGTGGAGCAGGAAATAAATAAATAAAGTGAGCGCGGTGCCTAAAGCGTGCGCCGCGCTTATTTAAGTAAAGTAAAAAGTGGAGCGGGAAATAAAATAAAGGGCCTCTTCTGGTGGCAAGGGCGAGTGAGGTCCTGGCGAAGGCGCAGAGACCCGGAGGAAGTGCGGAAGCGAACGAGGGGTTGGAAGCGGGCGAGGTGAGGGCCAGGAACACCACCGCCTTTCTCCGAGGCAGAGCAGAAATGCCTCGGAGAAAGGCAGCGTCGTTTTTGGATTCGGGGGCGTGTTTTGCTGTTGTCTCCTCCCTGAGACTTCTCGCAAAAAACACGCCCTCCGATCCGAAAAGGACGGGGCCTAATCTGAATGACTGACCTCTTCTCCAATGGCTGGCCAGCATTCAAGAGGCCAGCCAATGGAGAACAGGGGAGAAGAGGGGCGGGTTCAAGCCCCTCTTCTCTAAGTCATTAAATCTCGGTGCGAGACTGCGCAAGCGCAGCCTTCGCAGCCGAGACCTAAAAACGTACTTCTGCCTATTTTGCTTGTCCAAAAGATGGCTGCCTTAAATCCCATTGTCAGTGATGTGTTTTTCCCAAATCAAAATAGCTGCCGCATCACCTGATGCAAGTACGGCGGCCTCTTAGCACCAAAATTGATTATTCAGTGAAGCTGGATCATGAAGTAAGTAAAGCACACATACCTCTTCATAAACAGCGCGCGAAAACTGTGCCCTTTATAATTCCCATAGAGTGTAAGGTCAATCCTTAATGTTCCTAAATATACAGAATTTCTTAAATAAATTATTTCATTCTGAAACTAAAATAAATATTAAATCTGTGCGCTGCGAAGGAGATGTGCTAGTTCCCCTCGCGTGCACGAGGAAAACATTTGCTTTAATGTGAATAATTTAATTTTTTTGAATCATCAGTCTAGCATTTTTTAAAACATGTGCACTCGAGACACAGCTAAAGAATGCTTTGCTCGAGATGCTGTAAAAGCTCTTCACGCTCGATATGTTGCGCCGTGCTGGATACACTGAAAGAAAGCCGAGGGAGCACGAGCACAGAGCAACGGACGGGCTCACATCCCAAGGCATTAAACAGCCTAAAATCCAATTTCCCAAACGCGTATCATTTAAAATAAACGTGCATTAAAACAGGATTGAGACTCATCCAAGCAATCACAATACCAAATCAAGCAGATTAGGCGAGAAAACTAAATAATTTTTTTACAATCATAAAATAATATTACTAAATTCTTTAAAACATGAATCTTTTCACCCAATCCATACAGACTGACAAGAAATTCACAACATCATTAGAATAACAATAGATTCAAAACATCACTAGAATAATAAAGTAAGAGCAATAAAGGGCGAACTTATCTCAGCTGTGAGCAGCAACAAAGAAGGAAGTTGCTGCCGCTCTCTGGATTATATGGACATTGGAATGTTAAGTCTTATGTTCTAAGTTCTTTTACAATGTTTGCTGTTGCTGCTGTGAGTTGGCAAATTAAAGAAGTATGCATAATATTGGCCTCCGTGCCTTGCCATAAAATCCATTTTTGAGTTTCGATTGTCAGGGACAATGATTAATTTATCCTATAATAAGTGTCAGGACTCAAGATATTTGCAGCTTGCACGGCCCAAGATCCCTGCCAGCACTGCTAAATACCAGTGCCAACATGGCTGTGCAGTCGGCACCAGCTCCAGCTGTGTTCTTGCAGGATCCAGGAACCCCGATAATGGGATGGGAGGACTGGAAGGAAGCATTCGAAACATATTTAGAAGCAATAGGTGGGAAGTTTTGTGGCTGAAATGAAGTTATCCAGTCTGGGGGTTAAGGGTAAAAAAGTCCTTAAAACGTTATTGATTCCTCATGGTGATGAGAATGAAAGTGGTGATGTGTCAGATGCGGAACAAGGTCCTGAAGATGCATCTGTGATGGCCATGAAGGCATTGGAGGAAAATATTGGGAAAAAGTAAGCATGGTGGTGGAATGACACAAGGTTTCTTCACGTGCTCAACAATCTGGTGAAAGTACTGAGCACTTCATGGCTGTGTTGAGAACGTTGTCAATGTCTTGTAAGTTTAAGGACTTACAAGCAGAAATAATTAGGGGCCAGTTGATAAACAGGGTGAGAAACCTCAAGATTCAGGGGGAATAAAAAATTAGCTAGCATTCGCGCCAAGAATATTCAATTCTATTAAGGACACGGAGGCGAGGATTATGCTTTCTCTTTCTATTTATTGCTACTCACAGCAGCCAATGAAAACGTTTTTAATATGTAAATAAACTACATTTCCCATGATGCCTATTAGCACATCACATCCTGAAAGACCCTATAAGAGCCACCATAACCGGAAATCCTCCTCTTTCTTTGTTCGAACAGCAAAAGTCCAATAACAATAACGTAAGTCCAAATAACATCCTCCAACGTGGAAGAACCAAACCAACTGGAAAGTGACGTCTTCTTAACCAGAAGTACTCTTAATCCATCTTCTTCTCAGAACCTGGAAGTAATGAAACACAGGAAAAACCCGTAACTTCTGCTTAGACAGAATATAAATACATACGGGTGGGTAAACATTATATTTCTGTAATACAACCGGGTGGGATAATCCTCACCTCTGTGTCCTTAATAGAAATGAAAATTCTTGGCGCGAATGCTAGCTAATTTTTTATTCTATTACAGGACCGGAGGTTTCAGATTATGCTAGTTTAACGCTTATGAAAATACCACAGAAGCTATATCACCCACCGGTTTGAAAGGAATCAAAACCCTAATTTAGATTTAGGACCCAATTATTCCGTTTTATCTGTCACATGCCCACACACTGTAAAATATTATGTAAAGACAGAAAAACGGTATAATGCTGTTTAAACGTGCATGTTAAAGTTGCACAATTGTATCTGGAAATAACCTACAGCCTGCTTTCAAAAAAAGGTCTCAATGCGGTTTGGTTTAAGTGTTTTTTCCTCTTCATTGTATTCAAACTGAGAACGTCCTGCCTAGGATATTTATAATTCAGAGCAGCAAGAATGTTTTCCATTGTAGTCTGTTATCTTGGCATGAGAAGTCACAGGAAAGAGCTGTTCTTTAAATAAATGTATGTAATCTGGGTGGGACATAATGGAAAAGCAGGAAGCTTTTTCTATTGTGAACATTGTACTAACTATGGATCTAGGCCAAAATTAGTATTATAAGAAGTAGACCCAAAGTGTATGTAAGTTGAGAATGACTTGTGCTTCGCTCATAGCACATCACTCTCCCAGCTGAATTAGCCTGGCATGTACAATAAACCTTTTTGTACTCCCTTTTGTTGCAGATGTGGTGATTAAATGATTTGCACTGCTTAAAGGATTTTTTCCAGACAATGCCATGGAGCCACACATCATGCGGCCCGGACACCCAAGAGGGCCACACCACCCACCGACACCACCCCCGTACCACTCCTCCCTGGCACCCCTCGACCAAAGACATGCCACTTCAGCTACACCCAAATATGTATAAAATAATCGTCGCACAATCACAACTGGTGACATGCATGTGTCGAAACAGAAATGAGCAGCACACATTCTCTTCCGAAGCAACCAATTTTACTTTATTAAAAATAACACAGAAATGAAATGATGACAAATGGCCGCTCCCCTCTGGACAATCCGCAGGTCCCAGCCTGCAAGACAAAAAACATGATGAGAAGGTGTGGCCTGCGCACATCAAAGGACAGACAGAGCGAAGGAGAGAGAGAAGAAGAGAAGGAGAGAGAGAAGAAGAGAGAGAGAAGAGAGGGTGAGGGCGAGGGAGAGGGAAGGAGAGAGAGAGATGAAGAGAGGGTGAGGGAGAGCTGCCCCTGCGCACCCAGGGCACACTGCTCACCTGCTGCCACCGGTGTGTCTCCAACCACTTGCTGGCATGCATAGCAGTAACCCGGGTCACACATCTGAGACAGAGCTGTCATCTGAAACCGAGTCCAGATACACGAATGGCACAGTACATACAATTGCACAAGACAACATTGCCTGCCCGCCCATGCACACCCAAGCAGAGGCA
This sequence comes from Triturus cristatus, assembly GCF_964204655.1. Taxonomy (NCBI): domain Eukaryota; kingdom Metazoa; phylum Chordata; class Amphibia; order Caudata; family Salamandridae; genus Triturus; species Triturus cristatus. Next base: position 1,079,851 of record NC_140579.1, read on the forward strand.
CACCAGCCCCTCCCGCCGCCCATCGGAGCTTGGCCACCCATGCACACCCAGGCCTCAATGCTCACCTTCCACCACCGGCACGTAGACGGGAGGTCCCACCACGTGCCGCTGCAAGCCACAAGCCCGGGGCCCGCGGACATGGCACCCTCCACACCATGCAGCCAACCTCTGCAGGCCACCAGGTCTCACATGTGATGCTGGGTCCTGATTACTCCATGGCATGTGACATACCAGTGCACCCCGCACCATCGCAGGCTGCACACCCTCTCAGCCCTATGGGTGCCACTAACTCTGTAATTCAGGAGGCGACGGCACGTGGCAGTAGGCCCGCACTGGCCGCTGGGTCTGGCCCACACTGCGGTCCAGCAGGGCACACATTACCTGAGCTGGCCGGACCGCCGGGACGGGGCATCATCGTAGGCTGCACATCCGCTCAGCAGCTTAAGGTGCCACTGACTCATTGCACCCGAAGCCATCGTCCCTTGGCGGGGTGCCTGTGCCATCCGCAGGGCCTCCAATGCCACTAACCCTGTGCAACCCCAGTCAGCGCCACGTGGTGGCAGGCCCATTGCGGCTGCAAGGCCTCGGGGTGGATGAGAAGCGTGAAGCGTCCATCATCCAGTCAGCACCGGAAGAGGGGGATGTGACGCTGTCGGCCCCTTATGTTGGCGCAGTCACATGGCCAGTGACGCCTGTGCCGGATGGGTGTGGTGTGTGTGAAAACCTGCCCTCAGGGAGTGGCTGTGACATGCTGACGACTAGACCAGTGACTTGAACACCACCAGCAAGTACACCTGCGAGGGGTAGCAATGTGGCCCCCCTCTCGGAGTGTAAGCGGAGTGGTCTGGCCTGCCGTACGCCGGTCCAGCACAGGGCTTGCAACAATAACTCGTGGGCTCTGGGCATGGTTCAGTTCATGTCCGGACAAGGAAGTGACTGATGCGTGTGTCTCTGTTGTAGTGTCCACGGGACCATGTACACAAAACACAATCTCGCACACTCTGACTCGCATTCCGCAGGTTGATCATCAGTGACGCAAGGGAAGGCACTGTCCACACATCCATCCACACATCCATACCTGAATGATGTAAGACATGACAAAGCAGTGCGTCACTAGATGTTTATTGGCACATCCAGTGCAGTTCTGCAGCTGGAGAGGTACAGGGCAATTCAGAGCACACCACACAATATGGGCCCGTGGAGGGTAAGCCAGAGTCCATCCGGGGATGACATGTACTGCAGTAGAGGAAGGGTACAGTCCGCAGTCTGTTCGCCGCGTCATTGTTCGTCGGACAGGATGTGTCAGTCCATGTCGCTGTCCAAGGTGAGTGCATCGGAGTGTATCGGGGGACAGTGGAAGGTCATGAGGCGATGTTCGGGACCAAGCAGCAACAGGCCTGTTGGCGGAAATGAATGCTATTGCCTTCACAAACCCATCCACGTCCTCGTCCCCAGATGTGTTGCCTGCCCCACCTGTGGGTGTTGCTGTTCCAGCTGCGGTACTGTGTGCCACTGACACATCAGGTGCCTGAGTGGATAGGCCTGCCGCACTGGGAGGCACCGATACACCAGGGGGCTGAGATGTGGATGGTGTGGGGGCAGCAGCATTCATCAGCGCCTCGCCTTGTGGCGGCGATGCCATGATGTAGACCTGCAGGGCATGATAGATCCCAGCTACATTTTGCAGATGTGTAGCAGTGACTGCCATCCTTTCCGCCTCCATCCGCACCATGTCCTCCATGATCCTCCGTATGTGTGCCAGCTCACGGCTGGCATCGCTGGAGCCACTCTGAGCGGACAGGTGTTCTTCCCTCCACGTCATGACTCCAGCGATATCAGCCAGGGCTCGTTGGAGACCAAGGGTCAGGCCTAGACACCCAAGGAAGGCGTCCAGTTTGGTAGCCATGAGGTGAAAGCCCACCCGCACCTGCTCAGCCGTCTCCCTCTGGCCCTCCAGCACACGGCATTGGAAGGCCATGTGTTGTTCCTGGGGGTCTTGGGAGAGTGCCGGGGCTGTGGGTGTATCCTGCTGGGGGGTTTGGGTGGTGGGTGGGGTCTCATCGATGTAGCTGGGCTACCCTGATCTTGGTGGTGATTGGCGGATGAGGTCAATGATGTCTTGGATGGTTTGGGTGTCGATGCTGGTGTTGTCCTCCTCGTCATCAGTGAAGAGTGGCTGGGACTGCTCTGCAGGGGGTGTTGATGGTGGCCCTGCAGTGTGAAGGGGAGATGGTGTATTACAATATGTCCACATGTTGCCGCATGGTACATGTTGACATTCAGACAGCATGGCATTGAACTTTGTGACAGTCTGTAGGTCTGGGCGGGGATCCAGGGTCATTGTGGGTGTGCACTATGACCTGCATAATTGTGCATGTGTGCCATTGTGGCCATCTCCACCCGTCCCCCCAGTACCTGGTGGTAACTCACCCTGTTGCGGTTGTGTTGTGTCATGTCGAGCAGTGTCCGGCCCCCCGACTGTGGACACCAGCTACTCCATGTCATCCAGCTCCAGCTGTGGCGCTGGGCCCCCACCTCCAGTCAGCGTTGCTGCCTTCTGGTTGGCAGAGAGTTTCTCCTTGGTCTTCCGCTTGATGTCATTCCATCGCCTCTTGACCTCATCCATTGTCCTCTTGTGCTCTCCGACGGCATTCACCTTGTGGACGATGTCCCGCCATATTGCAGTTTTGGTGCCCAATGACACGTTGGAGGTGACAAAGAGTTGTTGATGGTGTTCCATCACCTCCGTGACTATGATCCTGTTCGCCTGCGGACTGAATTTCGTCTTCCTCGTCTTCTTGTCCTTGCCCTTCCCTGTCCCCGAGGTCCCCGGCTTGTCGTCCGGGGTGCTTATGGGGTTCCACTCGTCCTCTGCGCCTGCTCCGGCTGTCTCCATGGTGCTTGGGTGTTGGTCAGTTTGTGTTTGTTTTTTCTGCTTTTATGGTGTTTTTTGCCGCCTGCCAGGTGAGTGTTTAGCGGGTGGAATGGTTAGAAAGGGAGAGGTCCCCCCTTAACTATTCTAGTATCTAACGTCTCAACTTTAGTTGCAGGCCTTTGTTATTGCCCGCTCCGGTGACGGAGCCCCGGTGACGCGGGCCCGTCACGGGATGATTTTAAGTGCTGGGAGCGGGCATGGAAGAGAGACTGCTCGTCGAGTATTCTATGTGCATTAGGGACAAATAATGTGATAAAATATTAAATACACCAGACTTTTAAATAACAAAAGGGACATATTTAGCAACATACCTTAAAAATAAAACACATACCTAAAATTAAATAAACACTGTTATGGCAGTCAACTGATTGTGTTGTTGACTGAAGTAAATCATCAGAATGGTAGAGAGATTTCCTTCTCGATATCTTTCTCCGTGTGTGGAATATACGGAAGAGGGATTAAGTGTATTATATTGATAGTATGTCAACAATACATTTTATAAATACATTCATGCATAATTCCTGTACAAAGACGTGATCTGGATGATTGTGTAATAATATAAACAAGTGTTTCTGTAGGTATTTCGAGTTGGTGTGTAAAGGGTAGTCCAGCTAAATCAGATGACTACTAGGTATAAAATGACGGTATGAGACTTTATCTGCTCGCACTTGGCCTTAGGCACTGACAGTAATCCTGGTTCTAGTTTCATATGGTGTATCTAGTGATAACCGTTGACAGATGTGGAATCTCACTATGTGAATGAGTGCCAGGGGATCTCATGATTAAGACCTGTAAGGTGTGTCTTGAGGCGGTGAACCCAGCGCTGTTCTTTAAGACTCACCATGTATCGCATTGTAGAACTGAACATTTTGTCTTTTTTCTGTCAGTGTTAACGTATCTTCTGCTTCTTTTGCTATATCACCCTCGTGTGACTCTGCCAAAGACAGCTTCTTTGGCTTCTTCCACCTGGCTCACTTTACTGACAATTTATAGTTTTGATGCACAAGACACCTGAAATTCTGTGTTGTGTTTACTTTTGTCAGTTACAGGTACCCTTGACCTGTGACTAAGAAGAATGGTGAGTCAATAAGCCACCTTCAATGGATCCTGGGCATACACACAGGGCTGAAACATGTCGACCTTTGACCTTCCCTAGAACAGCACGGTGCTACAGAATACTAACTTTTCTATAGTAGCACCACCTTGTTTTTTAACCTTGCCACCACTCCTCCCGAATAAAGTTTGTTTAGGAAGAAGAGCGAAGCAATTTTAACTCACGTTTCCCTTCTCTCATCTCACTTCTTCAACCCTATTTCTGGTCACTACTGCTAAAACCAGCGGTCTTACCTCCAGGTGGAGGAAAAGCATTTCATAATAAAACCCAATGAAGATGCTTTCATCACTCCTGCATGTGACTGAGGGTTTTAATATCGGTTACCAGAATTGACGGTGGGTTTCACAGGTACAAGTGATACATTTTCTCTTTGATTACAAAAATCAAAATTATACAACATGGTGTAATAGAGTAGCCTTGGGAATTTCATATAATGAGCATAACGCAAAGTGCAGGACATTATGTGAGACTGTACCATCATAATCAAGAGTTCACCTGGGCTACCTTTTATTCATCGCACATAGGGTAAATAAACACCACTGAGGCTATTGACGTCAGCATCAAGAGACCGCTATGAGAGTGACTGCACAGTAGATAGACACCACTGAGGCCATTGCCGTCAGCCTCAAGAGACCGCTATGAGAGTGACTGTGCAGTAGATAGATACCACTGAGGCTATTGCCGTCAGCATCAAGAGACCGCTATGAGAGTGACTGCGCAGTAGATAGACACCACTGAGGCTATTGCCGTCAGCTTCAAGAGACCGCTATGAGAGTGACTGCGCAGTAGAGAGACACCACTGAGGCTATTGCCGTCAGCATCAAGAGACCGCAGTAGAAATCGCTAGTGCATACAGCAGAGCCCAAGAGATTCAAAAGGGTCAAGAGGAACCAACGGGGAAAACAGGAGGCCCAGGAACACATCGTCCTCCCGTCCAACGCTAGCGAAGAAGCCCGAACCCGTAACCATTGTACCCGGAGCCCCAATCATCCGACCCCCTTCTATGGGTCCTCAATGTTTCCAGTGTGGAGGGATGGGGCATATCGCCCGGTTTCGTCCCCAAAAAGAAGAGCCCGCAACTACTATTGCTCCCCTATAGAGAAAAAAATGCCTCCTTATTGCTGTACAGTATCAGTGAATGGACACCCAGTGACTGCTTTGACTGATACGGGATGCCTACACAGTGTGGTTCGCCCTCAAGACCTGGGATCCCGCATTGGCCCAATTGATGGAACTGTAGCTATACGCTGTGTTCATGGTGATACAAAACCGTAGCCCAAAGCACAAGTACGGATACAACACCCACATGACGCAGGAACCACTCTAACGGTTGGACTTATACCCCGTTTACCTGAACAAGCTATACTCGGAAATGATTACCCAAAGTTATCACAGTTGCTGCATGATACCAACCCCGAGGATGAAGAATGTTAATGTTAATGTTAATGTTAATGTTAATGTTAAGGGAGATTTGTTAAGCGCACTGTCACCATAAGTTTCCTGGCGCTGATAGACCGCCGAGATTGTGCAAGAGGGACTTAGCGGGGGGGTGAAAAGAGCAGAGTTTTCAAGGATTTCCTAAAGGACAGAAGAGAGGGCTCAGTCTTGAGGGAGAGTGGAAGAGAATTCCACAGCTTGGGAGCCAGGTGGATGAAGCTGCGGCCGCCTAGTCTGGAGAGTTTGAAACGAGGGATGACCAGAAGCAGGAGGTTAGTGGACCTCAAAGTACGGGAGGGACAGTAGGGGGTGACCAGGGACTTCACGAAAGCCGGGGAGGGGCCAGTCCGGGCTTTAAAGACCAGGCAGCAGACCTTGAAGGCTATTCTTTCACTGATGGGCAGCCAGTGTAATTGTTGGAGTAGGGGTCTGGCCGACTGCCATCTTGGAATTTTAAAGGCAAGTCATGCGGCCTGGTTTTGAATGATCTGTAGCCTGGATAGCAGGGATTTTGGGAGGCCATGGTACAGGGAATTGGAGAAGTCCAAACGGGACATCACCAATGCTATTATGACCTGTAGCAAGGTTTCCGGGGTCAGAAGGTGGGCGACTTTCCGTATCCTGTAAAGCTGGAACATACAGGCGGATGTTACAGCGCTCACCTGGGCCTTGAGATTGAGCTCAGAGTCAATGATGACCCCGAGACTCTTTACACAACCAGCTGGGAGAGGCGGAGGGCCGAGCTCAGAGGGCCAATACTGGGGGCCCCAGTGGGAAGCGCTCCTCCCGGGAAGGAGGAGCTCAGTTTTCCCAGGGTTGAGCTTCAGTTGGTTTTGATTCATCCAGTGCTGGATGTGTATCATGACCGCCTGGAAGTTGGTGATGGCGTCAGGGGAAGTGAGGGGAAAAATAATTTGTAGGTCGTCCGCGTAGTTGAACATGGTAAATTTAAATTACCTAGACTTAATTTATGCGGTAAAGTTCAATAAGAATAACTCAGTAAAAATAAGAGGCAGAATCCGTGGTATTTGAGGTTTTAAAAGGGGATTTATTCCTTACAAAGGAATTGGTTCGAACCAGGCAATCGGATTCCGTCACCACGAAGGTTCGGGAAGGGATAGAGCAATACTTTATTGACAGGTTGTCATATATATAGTCAATGCATTACAGTAAAGACAGATGCAGGAGGCGTAACAGCTGAGAAGAGAGATAAGAATACACATACGTAATGAAAAAAGGCGTTACAATAGGCGTGCATAAGGGCGTGTACTAGAAACGTCATTCTGAGGATGTCACAGGTGGGTGGATCCATAAGAGAATCCTGCAAAGTCAGCAGAAATACATGGCAGAGGTGCGCGCACGGCAGCATGACGTGTGATTGACGTGTAACTGGAGGGTGAAGGAGACTTGACATTTAGCCCTACATGAGGAGACAGAAGTCTGGGATGCCAGAACAACCTAATCCCAAATCGTATCTAATATCTTGTGTTTAAGGAACTGTATTATCTGGAAGGAAAGGTCTCTCAGGCAGAGGCTATCCTATACTGACTTCTAGTGCGTGTATAAGCGTCTACGTGTCTACATGAGATGCGAGGGGGCATGGGCCTACCATGATAACAGGAGCTATGAGTTACTTGCAGGGAGACAGTAAGGCCGGGCCCTTTGCTCTGTAGCTGGGAGGATGTTTACCTAAACTACTAGACAGGAATGTATTTCTCGAGGAGCAGAGCAGATAACTTGAAGGCTGAATACAGTCTTGGCAGGCAACAGGCCGGGCCAGGCACCGTTAGCCGCGCAGGAAGTAAGACAAAGGTCATGGATACAGATGCAGGTCCAGGCTGGAGCATTCAGAGGCAGAAAGCAGGAAAAGCTCGATGGCAGAATTCAGGGCCTAACTTGCCAGAGGTGAAAAACATGAAAGGTGCACCATATAAAGACGGTGGCAATGCATACTTAGGAACGGAATATTCGACCCATTCATGGTGGATCTGAAAGAGGACATGTTAACGTTGGACGCAAATGTATTTGCGTCTTCATCGCTGGAAGTGGAGGGAACATACATGTACTTGTAGCATGTACATGGAGCCGTTAGGGTCTAAGATAGGGGACACAATTGATCATAAAAATTCATATTTCCTCATTCCCTCCTTGTCCCCTACGGACCCTTCATGAGATATCGATCCTCAGGAATCCATCAATCTGTTCATGTAACATCATTTGTTCTTCTTTCTTCTTCCGGGATTTTGAATGAGAACTTGAGTGTGGAATACATGATGTGGCACACAGGCCGCAAATCGCTGGTCCACATTGTAGACACAGGCAGCAACTGAATACTATGAGAAGGGCAATACCTAGGAAGGATAGGACTTTCCATCCCCAGGCTGACAACACACTCCAGAACCAACCGGACCACGTCCAGGTGCCTGGATTCTGGTGTATCTGACTTGCAATCTTATGGAGACGAGTTATGGCTTTATATACTGATGGCGCGTTTTCTGGAATGAAAACACAGCAGCTCGATCCGATGACTCTACAGGCTCCGCCCCTATCAGCCAGGATGACGTCAAGGACAAGACGATTTTGGAGAACAACAATCCGCATCGCAGACTGCTCCTCTGTTAAGTTGCCTAGGGCAGAGGTAGTTTCATTCACTACTGCTTCAAGGGTTCTGGTTAATCTGCGTATCAGTTTACTATTAGAGACAACACCTATGTAGGGGAAGAGACCTTTATTGAAGTCTGTGTATTGCTCCCATGCCGTTTCAGTGTAGTCGACAATCGGGAGATCTCTCTGGGGTCTATTGTGTACTAGATGGGTGTTTCTATGATAATCAGGAGGGGCTAGGAAAACAGGTGGCAGAAGGAATGCAATGTAACAGGTACCATCCCAATCTAGAGGTAAACGTATATATGCGGTATGACCACAAATGAAGTAGGAATGACGGGAAGCTCTAAATGTAGACTTGCCTTGATCACTGAATTCGATCACAGTAGTACATTTACTATGACCCAAGTGTACTGTACCATTCTTTCTTACACATAATTCACCTTTGACTGGTAATACTGACATAGCAGGCAAGACTGGTGCGGCTTCGGATTCAACATTCAGAATCATGAGGTTAAGTGTAAAATTACCTAATCCATATACTTCATTTTCTAGATCAGTTCCTGTCCTTTTGGGAAGTCCCTCCTTGTTAGGGTAGCAGGCTTTAAGCAAAACTAAGTTCAGGTTTCCCCATACCCAGTTGCTCTGGTAAACTACGGTATCTGAATCTAAAGAATTAATCAAACTAAACCATGCACCACAGGAACCATTGTGTGTGAATGGATATGGAAAGAGGGGCAGAACTCCCTTGTATTTCTGGTAGGGAGGGAGTCGGCCACATATCCAACAATTTGTAGCGTTGTTGGCCTGATGGGAGTGATGTAACATACTAATGAATGTGTTATTGCGCAGCGCAAGTCTGTAGGGCAACTCATGTGGAGGTAATTCACTAAAAGAGTGTTCGGCAGTAACATCGGAAGCAGAATGTGCACGCTTGAAAATAGGGTAGTATATGTGCAACAGTATACTTGCAGCAATAATCAGAAGATTTAGAAAAAACATAATCAATAATGTCACTATACAGTGACTACGAAGTAATTTACAATATGCACGTTTCTTGAGCTGTTTCTGTCTATCTTTCTCTCTGTTTCGGTCTAGAGGATACATGTCAGAGACTAATTTAACCGATTCACCTAGGAGAGGACTTAAACAATCAAATTGTCTGACGTGCTAGACCTTAGTTTCAGTTTATATTCTTGGGAAGCAGTTTTCTCGACCAGGGGGAGTTTTGAGTCAGTCTGTGGAGGAGGGTAGGGCTGAGAGTTCAAATCAGAAGGCAGTCCATGGAATTTCTTGATATGGCTCGAATGTAGCCAACCCTTGCGACCCTCAATCTTCACTGCTGTCCTCGTGGTCAGGAGTACTAATTTCGGCGTTTGCCAGCGAGGCTCCAGCGGGCTCCTCCTGTCGAAATTTCTTATGAAAACAAAATCTCCGGGAACCACTTCATGGGGCTTCACCTCGGTGTTGTCGGGAAAGGCTGCAGCTACCTGTGAACGGCAAGATTGTAGTGCAGACATCAAGGAAGCAAGGTAATCTGTCAGCATATTACAATCAACATCAGTGATTTTACGAGGTATAGGCGTCCCCCACATATTTGGTGGCCTACCGAAGACCACCTCGTACGGGGATAGCCCTGTTCGAGAATGTGCTATCATTCTCATGTAAAAGAGTGCAACTGGTAAAGCTACTATCCAGTCGACGCCTTTTTCTCTGCAGATTTTAGAAAGTCGTATTTTCAGAGTCTGATTATGACGCTCCACGAGACCTGCTGCCTCGGGATGCCGGACACAGTGGAATTTCCATTGATAGCCTAACAGGAGTGAAACGTGTTTCATTAGCTTGGATGAGAATGGTTGACTATTTTCTGAGTACACGATACGGGGCAAACCATACCGTGGGAAGAATTCACGAACCAGCTGCTTGGCAGTGGTCGGGGCAGTGTAATCTGAGACTGGATATGCTTCTGTCCAACGGGAAAGTGCGCATACAACTACGAGGACATATTTGAATCCTCGACAACGTTCCATCTGGATATAATCCATCTGGAGGACTTCAAAAGGGTGATCGGGAGGTTGAAATCCACCTTGCTCTACAGGAACGCCTTTACCTGGGTTGAACTGACAACAAATCATGCAAGTACGCACTTTCTGTTTGGCTGCAGCTCGTAAGTGTTTATTGAACCAAATATTTTGAATATTGTCTAACATAGCTTTCTCTCCTAGATGCGCTGGACTATGTATTGTGTTAATGATAACTTGAACCATGGAGTCGGGGAGAAACCATGTAGATTTTCCCTTCGTCATCCATCCCTGATCTGTTTGGATCCCTCCTTGTTCAGTCCATTTCTTGATTTCCTCTGGTGTAGCGTGTGTCTGTATGTCAATTACATCAAGGGCGGGATCCCTAACTGTCATGCAGTGTGTCGATGTCGGAACTATTGTCTTTGTCAAGTCAGTTGCATGAGTCCGATTCTGTGCTGTTTGCTTAGCTGTTCGGTCTGCTAGGTCGTTACCCTGGGAAATGATATCGGTAATTTTTGTATGGGCCTTGCACTTCATGATGGATATTGAAGTAGGCAGATGTATTGCATCTAACAGAGCTTGAATGAGGGGACCGTGTTGAATGTTGGCACCGTGAGAAGTTAAATAACCTCTCTCTCGCCAAAGGACTCCGAAGTCGTGTACATCTCCGAATGCATAACGTGAATCTGTGTATATGTTGACTCTTTTATTTTTGGCTTGAATACAGGCTTGTGTCAGAGCGATGAGCTCTGCTGCTTGAGCTGACAATGTGTCAATACAATTCGTTTCAATAATTTCGGTGTCTGTCGTGACTGCGTAAGCGGCCACTAACTCTCCTGTACTTGTTCTCATGCATGAACCATCCACATAAAGTGTCAGGTCTGGATCTGGTAATGGAATGTCTGTCAAGTCTTGTCTGGGTTTCGTCGTAATAGTAATGACTTCAATACAATCCTGTGCCAATGGGTCTGTTCCACTTAATGGCAAGAGTGTGGCAGGATTTAATGTACTACAGCGTCTGATTTCTATGTGTGGCTGGAACAATGTTAATTCATAACCTGTCAGTCGTGCTATAGTCAAGTGCTGAGTCTGAGTTCGGTTTAAAAGAACTTCCACGGAGTGTGGAACTTGCACTATCAATTGATGTCCTAATACTATGGAATCGCTTTGTCTGATCGCTAAAGCTGTCGCTGCGACTGATTTCAGGCACGTAGGCAGAGCCTGGGTTACTGGATCTAATGTGCTAGAAAAGTAAGCACACGGCTTGTGTGAACCTGCTTGTTCCTGAGTGAGTACTGACAAGGCAGTACCTTCGCGTTCTGTAACAAAAAGTGTAAAAGGCTTACTGTAACATGGTGTCGCTAAAACAGGTGCTTGACATAAGGCTTTCTTTAAGTCTTCAAAAGCTTGTGCATGTTCCTGAGTCCAAGGGAGGACAGTCGAAGTCGCTGCCTCCTGGGTTGTCAACTGAATGAGTGGCTTTACTAGAAATGCATATTGGGGAATCCATTGCCTACAGTAGGAAGTGAGACCTATGAAGGCCCGCACCTCCTTTTGTGTCTTGGGTGGTGGCATGTTTACAATTAACTGGATGCGGTCAGGTGTGAGCTGTCTCCCCCCCTTGGACAGCAAGTGCCCAAGGTACACAACTTGCTGAACACAGAATTGCAGCTTCGAAGGGGACACCTTGTGCCCCTTGTCGGCCAGGAAATGTAAAACCGTCAGTGATGCTTTTTCACATTCGGGCTCGCTTCGGGCGGTGATCAGCAGATCATCGACATACTGAAGCAGGGTAGTGTTAACAGGCATGTGGATACTGTCAAGTTGTCTTTTCAGTGCTTGGCTGTAGATGCTGGGGCTTTCTGTGAATCCTTGAGGTGCGCGTGCAAATTTGAAGCTTCGTCCATTTAAACAGAATCCGAACAAATATTGGCTTTCCGGATCGATTGGGACGCTAAAGAAGGCGTTCTTGAGGTCAATCACAGTAAAGAACGTTGCTTTTGAATCAATAGCTGTTAATAATGAAGAGATATCTGGAACCACGGGATACTGTGGTACAATGCATTTATTCAATTCGCGCAGATCAATAATTAATCGATAAACTGGGGGTGCTTTTGGATCGGTTCGTTTAAGAATTGGAATAATAGGAGAATTACATACATTGGAGTCGGTTTCCACAACCACTCCTTGTGCAATGAGCTCGTCAATGATTTGCAGCAAAGCCACTACAGCATCTGGAGGTAACTTGTATTGTCGAATTCGTGGTAATACCACTCCTGCTTTGAGTGTGACTCGATATGGTGTAATGTGCATACAACCTACATCAGTGGGGCCTTGTGCCCATAAATGTGCAGGGACATTCTGTAACCGGTGATCCATGTCTCTAAATACATAGTGACCTTTAAAGTCACGCAAAAATAGTCGTACCCCTTCCGGGGAACAACATATTACAGCTCCTAGAGCTTTCAGTGTCTTTATACCTAACAAATTTTCTGGGCATGATTTTGTAAGCAATAAATCTGTAGTCCGTGTCAATGGACCAACTGCAAGAGGAAGAGGTTGCGATACTTCGTTAACAATAGGCTTTCCTGAAAATCCAAGGGAAACATTCTGCGAGCCTGAGAGGGGTGCCCCTGGAACCTCGTCGTGACTTATAGTTGTTCTGCTTGCCCCTGTATCAATTAAAAACTTTCTGTCCTTCCCTAATACTTGACTATGTACATAAGGACCCTCTTGATCTACAGGAACCTCAATAAGGGGTAAGCCAACCTCCCTCTCTAGGCTGTTTCATGTGTATCGCTGATAATCGGGATAGTCATTTTGTGCATACTGGTACATCTGTTGTGTCGTGTTTTGTGTTGCGACACTAGGCTGTGGTTGTGGTACCGCTACGGTCTGTTGTGAAGCTGGCATAGGCTGTACATTCTGAGGTACTTGTGGTTGGATCTGATCCTGTCTAGGTGGACGCGGTCTCTCCTTGGTTTTACCCGTAGAGATATTATGTTTCAGAACTGCACAATCGTTTATATAATGACCTGGCTGTTTACAATAGTTACATGTCCCTTTAACAGGAACCGCTGAATTACTGGACTGTGTCGCACCCTTTTTATGACTGTCAGCTGGAACTGACTGGGCGACGAGCATTTTCATTTTCGTGTCTTTCATACGTCTTTGTTCGTGTTCTTGTTCTTCTCTAATTCTATTCTGGTGGTACTGTAACATTTGTAACATTTGTGACGGGGTGTTAGCTTGCCAAGAGCTCTCTACTTTCAATACTCTGTTCTTAACCTGGGGCAAGGAATTCTCGACTAATTTTGTTACAAAAAGATGTGGATATGAATTGCTACTTGCTTTCAGGCCGCTATTAATACCAAAACATTTTTCAAATCGGGAATAAAAATCACTAGTGTCTTCATCGGGTTTCTGTTTGCAAGCTGAGATTGCTCCCCAGTCTTCCTTTTTCGTAGTTAATAAACGTGGCAATACTTGTACTAATAATCCTGGTAATGCTTTAGTTTTGTCCCCAAGCCCTAGGCCTGGAGTTCGGGTATTTTCTTCGTTTTCTAATGCTGTCCAATCAATCTTTTGCTCTCCCACCTCCCATTCTTTTTCTTTGAGTTTCTCGTAAATACCGGCAGGCAATAATACTTTTAATATTTTTCATAATGTCAGGATAGGTATAATCACCCATAAGTAACATGTCTTTTATTTCACGGTGAAACCCTGCTGGATCCCTGTCATGGCTGGGCACTAATTTTTTCATTTCCAATAGTTCTATTTTAGTTATAGGCGTGTACACAAACACGCGTCTAAAAGTATTATCATCATTTCTAACTGGGTGCACTTCGCGTAAGGGATTCTGTCTGTCTATATAATACATTTTTCTTTCCATGGAGGGAGCTGGATCAAGCTCTGGACACAAAAAGGCACTATATCTGTGCCGATATTCTAGAAGTACTTTGATTAGATCGGTACCTAGACCTCTCCATTTATTCATGAGTAGTTCTATCAGTATATCAGGTAGGGGACCAGGATCGGAATGTTGACCTTTATACAATATAAGGAGATGTTGTATCATGTATATACCAACTAAACGCTGTTCGTCTGGTGAAAGATTCAAAAACGTATGTACTAGCGCGTCATCACTATATTTATCAGAACTGTCAGCCCATTGTACTGCTGACCTGGCTAATTCTTGTTCATCCATAGAATCGAGTACATGGTACCCCATTCGTTCTTGAAGTATTTTATCAGTAGCCTGAAATAAGTGTTCAGGGGTCTTTGGATTTGACATGGCTGCTTGAAAAAATTTCTTACTTTCTGGACGTATCGGACGTATTGAATTATTAAAGGATCTTCCCTTACCTACATAAGCTATCATTTCTCTAGCTGGTAATTGTAATTGTCCTGTTGTCATTTCTAGTTGTTCTTCCTCCCCCGAGGACTCAGTCTTATCTGCATCTGTTTCTCGTTCAGGTTGTTCTCTTTCACATATTTGTTCTACTGTTTTTCGGATCCTTCGGTACATACTTTCTATACTATTCTGTTTATCATGTTTTCCGTCCGCTATATTCTGACCCCATTTGTTAAGTGCTTTCATTTCTTCCGGGTCTACACCTGGCCTATCTCTGTGTCTTATCAGGCAGTTTATGAAGAAGCGTAACAACAGTTTTTGCGTGTCCACCTTCTGGTATGCCATGGCCTCGCCAATACTTTCAGGACCTTGCCCTGTTTGGACAAAGTGATATATTTTGTCTAGATGATCAATCATTCCTGGTAGTATCATTAAATAATTCGCAACTCGTCGTAGACGTACTGATGATAGCATCATTCTGTCGTCTTTACCGGGTACTGGATCATATCTACAATCTGTAAGAGGCTCTTTAAATATGTCATAATTCGCTGTTTGAGGTGTACGTTGGTGTGCTAAATCCCTATAAGTCAATCGACGCACTGATGGCGGCGTATGAAAACTTCCTGTCGCACCTCCTGAGGTGCTAGGTCCAAAAGGATTCATTGGGTGTAAGGTAGGAAGAATAGATGCAGGAAGGAGTGAAGGAACGGGCGGAAGGTTTGAAACGGAAGGAGGAGTATGTTGCTGCGGAAGTGGGGGCAGATTATCTCGGGGTCGAGCGCCGTTAGCAGGTGGTGTGCGTGGCGGCGGAGCATTAACATATTCGGGGGCTACATCGTCTAAATAGGAAGAAAGGAAAATGTCCTTTGCGGTCTTGGGGTGCAATTTAGTCGGAAGCAATGGAGGTGGCAGATCTTTTGGTACTTCCAGGGTGGCCTTAGGTAAACCCTCGGCCAGAAGAGGATACATACCATTCATAAGAGTGTTTCGTTGCCTGTCTACTTGTTCTGCTTTTACTCGGATACCTTCCTCAATTAATACGTTTTCTCGGGCTTTGTCTGAATCCTCCCTACTTTTCTCTTCTTTTCTGAGCGCTTTCTCTGTGCGTTTATGTGATTCTTTACGCCATAATTCAATGGCATCTTTCTGTGACTGTCTGGCTTTCTTTTTCCATAATGCTTCTTCTACTCTCATGATGCAATCTGCATCCCATGTCCCAGCGGCGGGCCATCTCTGATTCTCTGCTAAATCCTTGGTGTAGTCCACCCATAAATCGAGATATAATACGGCATCTAGGCCATGTTTATGGTACATAAAGTACCCTGGAGTGTCCCTAGGTGGAATGGGAACGGCTTCCTCGAGTATCCCTCTTCTAGTTCTAATCTGTCTTAATTTTGAGAATAACGGCATCTTAAACCTTGCAACTTGATTCTTTCTCGGACTTGAACACAATTAATACAATAAACACAGTAATGAAGATCGAACAATCACTCATACCACGACATTTAAAACATATTAGAACATTTTAAAATGAACAATAATAATTAGAATAAAACTAGCTAACTACATAATACTAGATGTACTGCTAAACAGTACAGATACACTGCTAAAACAGTGCAGACCGGATCTGTGTACCCAAACCCGTCTTGACCGGCACAAACCAATGCGCACGTCTAGATGCGTCCCCAGCAACGGTACTCACCGGGAAGCACGGAACGGAACAGAAGGCCTCGGAAAGTCTGGACTGGACTAGACCAAACTGGACTGGACTTGACTCGTGACTTAGTTACTTCGGAACTTCGGAATCTGGTGGGCCTCCGTATACCTCGGATCTTGCTCTCTCAGCTAGGCTCTGGTCGGGATCCTCCGCACTCCTCACCGCCTCGTCTGGGTGTTGATCGCAGCCTCAGTCACCTCCGTTGGCCTGAGGGAGGTACAGGAAATCCTGCAGGTACGCGTAGTTGTCCGTCCGGCTGTGGCAGGAGACCGGGTCTGCAATGCACCTCCGGCGCGTGGGGTGGGGGAGGTGTCCCTATTCGGGCGCCAATTATGTGGTAAATTTAAATTACCTAGACTTAATTTATGCGGTAAAGTTCAATAAGAATAACTCAGTAAAAATAAGAGGCAGAATCCGTGGTATTTGAGGTTTTAAAAGGGGATTTATTCCTTACAAAGGAATTGGTTCGAACCAGGCAATCGGATTCCGTCACCACGAAGGTTCGGGAAGGGATAGAGCAATACTTTATTGACAGGTTGTCATATATATAGTCAATGCATTACAGTAAAGACAGATGCAGGAGGCGTAACAGCTGAGAAGAGAGATAAGAATACACATACGTAATGAAAAAAGGCGTTACAATAGGCGTGCATAAGGGCGTGTACTAGAAACGTCATTCTGAGGATGTCACAGGTGGGTGGATCCATAAGAGAATCCTGCAAAGTCAGCAGAAATACATGGCAGAGGTGCGCGCACGGCAGCATGACGTGTGATTGACGTGTAACTGGAGGGTGAAGGAGACTTGACATTTAGCCCTACATGAGGAGACAGAAGTCTGGGATGCCAGAACAACCTAATCCCAAATCGTACCTAATATCTTGTGTTTAAGGAACTGTATTATCTGGAAGGAAAGGTCTCTCAGGCAGAGGCTATCCTATACTGACTTCTAGTGCGTGTATAAGTGTCTACGTGTCTACATGAGATGCGAGGGGGCATGGGCCTACCATGATAACAGGAGCTATGAGTTACTTGCACGGAGACAGTAAGGCCGGGCCCTTTGCTCTGTAGCTGGGAGGATGTTTACCTAAACTACTAGACAGGAATGTATTTCTCGAGGAGCGGAGCAGATAACTTGAAGGCTGAATACAGTCTTGGCAGGCAACAGGCCGGGCCAGGCACCGTTAGCCGCGCAGGAAGTAAGACAAAGGTCATGGATACAGATGCAGGTCCAGGCTGGAGCATTCAGAGGCAGAAAGCAGGAAAAGCTCGATGGCAGAATTCAGGGCCTAACTTGCCAGAGGTGAAAAACATGAAAGGTGCACCATATAAAGACGGTGGCAATGCATACTTAGGAACGGAATATTCGACCCATTCATGGTGGATCTGAAAGAGGACATGGTAACGTTGGACGCAAATGTATTTGCATCTTCATCGCTGGAAGTGGAGGGAACATACATGTACTTGTAGCATGTACATGGAGCTGTTAGGGTCTAAGATAGGGGACACAATTGATCATAAAAATTCATATTTCCTCAGTCCAAACGGGACATCACCAATGCTATTATGACCTGTAGCAAGGCTTCCGGGGTCAGAAGGTGGGCGACTTTCCGTATCCTGTAAAGCTGGAACATACAGGCGGATGTTACAGCGCTCACCTGGGCCTTGAGATTGAGCTCAGAGTCAATGATGACCCCGAGACTCTTTACACAACCAGCTGGGAGAGGCGGAGGGCCGAGCTCAGAGGGCCAATACTGGGGGCCCCAGTGGGAAGCGCTCCTCCCGGGAAGGAGGAGCTCAGTTTTCCCAGGGTTGAGCTTCAGTTGGTTTTGATTCATCCAGTGCTGGATGTGTATCATGACCGCCTGGAAGTTGGTGATGGCGTCAGGGGAAGTGAGGGGAAAAATAATTTGTAGGTCGTCCGCGTAGTTGAACACGGTGACGTCCCACCTACCCAAGGAGTGAATAAGGGGTTGGAGATACAAATTAAAAAGAAGGGGGGACAAAGATGATCCTTGGGGGACGCCACAGAGCGACGGGGCGCTGGGAGCTCTGAAAGGGCCCAGGCTGACAGCTTGGGATCTTCCCTCGAGAAAAGACCTAACCCAGGTCAGAGCGAGCCCACGGATTCCAGCTGACTCGACACGGTGGAGTAAGATGGCATGATCCACCGTGTCGAATGCTGCCGACAAATCCAGTAGGACCAGTGCCTGGGAGAGTCCTCTGTCAGCATTGCTTCTGAGGTTGTCCAGCACGGCGAGGATAACAGCCTCGGTGGAATGGGCTGGTCTAAAGCCGGCTTGATTTAGTTCTAAGAAGTTGGATTCCTCAATGAATTGCGAGAGGCAAGCAGTGACATGTGCCTCTAAGATTTTAGACAGGTAAGGTAGGAGGGAGATGGGCCGATAATTGGCGAGGACCGCAGGGTCCGCGCCAGGCTTTTTCAGCAAAGGCACCAGGATGGCCTCCTTGAACGACCTGGGGACTGTTCCAGAGCTGAGAGAGGCGTTAAGTAGGGGTAAAACACTGTGCGGGAAAGTATGGCAGATCTCACGAAACACTGAAGGAGGGCAACAATCTTTGGGGGAGCCAGATTTCACTCGCGTAGCCAATTCGGCTAGGGAGTCGGAGTCAAGGGTCGGGAAGCAAGTCAAGGTAGAGGTGTTAATAGAAGGGACTGCAACAGTAGCCAGAGGGGGAGAATGAGGAATGGAATTTTTAATTACCGAAATCTTATCGATGAAGAAAGAGTTCAAGGCATTGCATGACTCGGCGGAGGGGGCCTGATTGGGGAGTGTCCTGGCGTCTGATGTTAATTCAGCAAGAACCTTAAATATCTCTTTCGATTTATTAGGGGCAGTTAGTATTCTCTTAGAGACAAAGGCGGCCTTAGTGGTGGTAATGGCTTTTTTGTATTCTTTACGTGCAAGCACGTACGCCTCCCTGTCGGTGCTAAGGTAATTACGCCTCCACCTGCGCTCCACTTGGCGTAGCTCAAGATGTTGAGATTTCAAAGCTGAGTTAAACCATTTATGAGATTTACTGTGTCGGGAGCGAGGGAACCGGGATAGGGGGGCAAATTGGTCGCTAGCCGTCGTGAGCCAGTGGGTGATATTTGCATCCAAAGCATTGACACCTGGGCTGTTACTAGGTGGGGGTTGGGTCTCTGCAAGAAGAGAGAGGAAGGCAGGGAGATCAAGAGCATTCCATTTCCTAGCGGCCCCACCCTCCAAAGGCGGGAGTCTAACCAGTCCCTTCACAGAGATGGAGGACTCGATCAACGAGTGATCTGACCAGACGCATGGGGAAATGATCGGACAGGAGAGCGATACCCCCTGCGTCCAGATGTGATCCAGGATGTGGCCCCCGGTGTGAGTGGGGGTGGTGACGTGCTGAGTCAAATTTAAGCTGAGAAGTGCCTCGAACAATTCAGTAGCATGGGGGCCGGCATCAGCCTGATTGTACCAGTAATTAAAGTCGCCAAACATGGCGATACGAGCAGAGGCAGTCATCAGGGCGGCAAGCTGTTCGCTGAGAGCAGCGGGGAACAGAGGCATAGGAGTGGGAGGACGGTACAGGACAATGAGAGTCAGGGCTCCAGCTTCGGAAGCTAGGCTGATGACAAGGTTCTCAACCTCAGGGAGACAAAGCGAAGAAGACGCAATGAATTTGAGATCTTTGCGTATGATTGCTGCCACGCCTCCACCACGACGGGCTGTCGGCCGGGTGGCATTCAGCATATAGTAGTTGTGTGGCAAAGCTGCCAGGATATCAGGAAGGGAGAGGTCAGACAGCCAGGTCTCGGTGAGCAGCAAGACATCGGGATTCTCGGCTGTCAGAAGAAGGAATATATCAGAGTGATGTTGAGGGAATGGTGGTGCACGACACCTTTTTCACAAGAAGTAGACAAGGAGTGGCCACAGTCGAAATCTAGAAAGAGCAGAAAACAAAGGAGGGCTGAGAAAGGGAGGAACCTGATGGTTTTATCCTTTCTACAAGACAAGAATCCCTGGGAAACCGATAGAAGTTTCCATGCTGCGCAAAGAGAAGACCCGGTGTTACAAGAAGCTTGGAACAGGGCCCTAGAGGACGAAGACCCACACCACATAGGTCCCTACTTCTTTAAGAGAAATGGGTTGTTATATAGGAAAGGGAGTCCCACTCAAAAACCCCAACTATTGATTCCCGGTCCATCGAAGGAAAAAGTGTTGTATATAGCCCACAGCCACTTATTGGGGGGACATTTTGGTACAGACAAAACAGAAAAACAGATCATGGAACGGTTTTATTGGCCCGGCATTGTTGGACTTAGCCCTTTTTCCCCGAAATGTTTTGCTTTTCTGGGAAATCGCATGATGTGTAAATGCAAAGATTGAATGCTGTGTGATAATGTACGCAGACTGAGTTTCCCCATTTTAAAACATGTAACTTAAAATGGATGCCATAGCTGTGTGGTTGCGCCGTTTGACTGAGCTGGGTTAACAGTCTAGTGGTTATTTCCCAGCAACCCCAGCTTTTGGAGGGAAGCCTGGCACCCAGGGTGCTCTACCCCTCCCCCTAGGCCAGTTAGAGCCAGTCTCCCCAAACGCTTCTAGAAGCTTCTGGCACTGTCTGGAAGGTGGGGTGAGGGGCGTATAAAGGGCGGAGCTGGGCTGCCATGTGCTCAGTCAGAGGGTGGACCTGAGCGAAAGGGGGCCTGCTGCCACCGGGGTTACATCCACATGGGCCTGTGTGCTGGGCCCTGAGCCTATCTACCCCCCTCTACTGTCCACAGGGCGAGGGAAAGCTATAGTTGGGGCAACGCAGACCTGGAGAAACCTACGCAGGAGTTTTAGGCGGTAGGGCTTAGTCAGGGACCTATGCTGCTGGAAGTGACAGGGCTTAGGTGCTGC
Source organism: Triturus cristatus (assembly GCF_964204655.1). NCBI lineage: Eukaryota > Metazoa > Chordata > Amphibia > Caudata > Salamandridae > Triturus > Triturus cristatus. The sequence goes on from NC_140579.1 coordinate 1,100,925, forward strand.
CTTTTAAGTGAGTGAGGGATCCTGAACTGACCCACTGATCTGGCCCGGCGGGAGGAGAACCCAGGGACGACTGGCAGAGACTAATTAGTCCGCCTTCAGCCACCAACTTAACTTCCCCCCCCTCAAGAAACCTTCAACCAAGGGCGCAGGAATCAGCAAGCGCCTCGGGGGACCCGGACTGCAGTCCCTGCGGAGAGAGAGCGCTATTTACGAGCTGCCTGTGGAAGGAGAGCGCTATATCCGGTGAGCGCTGCATTTCTAAGTGACTGTGCCCTGCTGGTGAGTGTGGGAATCCCAGCTGCCGGCTACCTAGCGCCTGTAAAGCGCTATATATCATGGCCCAAAGGGGGGGAGGAGCGTGTGGCCAGGGAGAGCTGGGCACTGAAAGATATAACGGGAGCCTACCCCGCGTGCCAGCCTAATTAGGAGCTGTCAAGAATTCCTGTCATGCGAGGGGAGGAAAACGGTAACCAGCGAAAACGGACTACATCTCCCAGGATGCTTAGCGGTTGAGAGGTTATGTAAACAGGAGAGCTGTTACATAACTCAAGGAAAACACGCCCTTATGTAAACAGGAGAGCTGTTACATAACTCAAGGAAAACACGCCCTTATGTAAACGGGAGAGCTGTTACATAACTCAAGGAAAACACGCCCTTATGTAAACAGGAGAGCTGTTACATAACTCAAGGAAAACACGCCCTTATGTAAACAGGAGAGCTGTTACATAAACTCAAGGAAAACACGCCCTATAAAGGGAGGAACCGGGAGGTACAACGCTGTCGGATATTGTGTTTACACCGACGTACCTGCTTAGTGAAGAGCAGTGTTCCGGAGTGGTGCTCCAGTAAGGCAAGAACGGAGGTAGGTCGAGTCGTTACTCCCTGGGCCGTGTCTTGCCCCATCGTCACCTGTGAAAGACCCGGAAGCTCTACCGGATAACCATTGAGCTTCGCTTTTTGACTCGGCTGAGTCAAAGCGCAGTGGCGCTTTTGCTGGTTGGAGTCGTAACTCCCAGCCCGACCAGAGATACAGGGACTGCCAGCTGTAACGCACACCAGGAGGTGTTTGCCGCGTTACAGACTCGGAAGTCCACAGGATCGATCGAGCGGCTGCTCTCGGTTCAGTCTTCTTTGCTTGTGATTGGGGTATCGGTGACGCATCACCAGGAGGTGACTCCGCGTCCCGGTGCAGTCTGAGGAAGAGGTTGAGCGGCTGCTCCCTTCAGGTAGAGACCCCGGCTGGGTGTTCCCTGACTCCTCGATTCTCCCCAACACTCTTCGTGCCCCTCACAGCCTACCGATTGGCATTGTCGGCCATTTCATTTCTGCCCTCTGTTGGCATACGCCGGGATCGGCGTATATGCAGAGGACGGTTAGGACCATCCGTGCTGTGGGCTGGTAACGTACTTAGCCTGGAGGATTCCAGTGACTATAACCTTTGTTTATTCCTTGTATTATTTTTGCCTTCATTAAAATAACTAAACCTTCACAAGTGGTTGCGTTCTCATTATCGTGTCTGTTAAACGATCCTGAGACGTTCAGGGCGTTACAAAATATCCGACCTTAATAACACTAACTGTCTCCCGGTCGATAACAGACATGGCAACACTTGATGATGTGCTGGCTGCTTTAGTGACCGTGCAAATTGAATTGGCTGCCTCCAGGCAAGAAACAGCCGATGTAAAAGCCAGACTGGATGCTATCCAATTGGACCCGCTCACGCCCAGCACCTCCCTCACGAACCAGACCCCTGCGGTAGTAGTGGAAATGCCGGTAGCCGTCCCCTTGGCAACACCAGAGAGGTACAGTGGGGATCCTAACACAGTGCAGGTATTCCTCACACAAGTGGCGCTACATTTATCGTGCAAACCAAGGGCGTTCCCCACGAGTCAGGCTCGTGTGGCTTTCCTTATATCCTATTTGGCTGGAAACGCGGCACAATGGGCCGTACCTCTGGTGAGCAGGGACGACCCCATCTTATGTGATTGGGGTGCTTTTCGCGAGGAATTCCTGAAGGTCTTCGACAGAAGGGCTGACTCGTACACGGCGGACCGTGAAATGCTTGAGTTGAGACAGGGATCCAACGACCTGGTGCAGTATCTCAACGCGTTCCGAAGGCTGGTTGCGGAAACCAAGTGGCCTGTTGCTAAACAGACGGCGCTCTTCCATCACGGGCTGTGCGATGAGCTCAAGGACGCCGTGGCTCATATTGACCCACAACCCAAGACATGTGAGGGCCTTATCAACCTGGTATTACGGCTGGAACATAGGCTAAGTGAAAGAAAGGGGGATCATGGGAGAAAAGGAGAAACCCTTCCATCCTATGTGACAGTGGGAAGTCCTGAAACTTCCACCGCATCCAAGGGAGAACCCATGGACATCGGCGCAATACGAGCGAGCCTCACAGCCACGGAGAAAGAGTCACGCCGTAAACAAGGATTGTGCCTATATTGTGGCAAAAAAGGCCACTACGTACGTGAATGCCCTGCCAAACCGAAGACGTCACGTTATCGGGCCAACCGGTCGGTAACAGCCGTGGTGGACGTACCGGCGGAAAACTAGAGGACTCCCAGACCAAAGAAGGGGCATCTCGGAGTCACTCATCCATCCCTTCACTTTCCAACTCGGTCACTAAGGGACAACGACACCTGTTTCTCACGGTGCACGTGGGAGTGCATGACCAGCGGATACCCGTTGTGGCCATGGTGGATTCAGGGGCCACTGGCATGTTTATGGACCACAACGAGGCATGCAGGCTAGGGCTAGTGCTTCTTCCCAAAGCTGTACCCGAAGACGTCTATGCTGTAGACGGAAGGCGATTGGTGACGGGGCCCATCGGGCAGCACACGGGGGTCCTTCCGATGAGATGTGGGAGGAACCATTTGGAACAAATCGATTTTAACATCATCCGAGCGCCCCAATATGGCGTCATATTGGGATTGCCGTGGCTACAGAAACACAACCCCTCTGTGGATTGGCCAACACATCGCATCGAACTGACGTCACCGTATTGCATCCTGCATTGTGGAATAAGAACGGAATCCCTTGACGCAGATGAGAGCGGGAGTCAGACGGTGGCTACAGCGGCAGAAAAAGATGTGGCTCTCCCCCAGGCTTATCACAGTTTTGAGGATGTATTTGATGAGGTGAAGGCGGAAGTGCTACCACCACATAGACAGTTTGACTGCCAGATCGACCTGGTGCCAGGGGCCAGCGTTCCCAGCGGCAGGCTGTATGCCCTGACGGAGCCTGAAAACGTGCATCTCCGGGGGTACCTGGATAAACTCCTCAAGCTAGGATTCATCCGCCCGTCCAAGTCTCCGGCCGCCTCGCCACTCTTCTTCATCCCGAAGGCTAATGGGGAGCTGAGAGCCTGTGTGGACTTTAGGGCATTGAATGCGATAACCGTAAAGAATCGGTACCCCTTGCCTCTCATCAGTGTACTCCTGGAACAGGTCAAGAAAGCTCGTATCTACACCAAGTTGGATTTGAAAGGGGCATACCATCTGGTGCGCATGAGGGACGGAGACGAGTGGAAGACCGCCTTTAAGACCAGGTTCGGCCTTTTTGAGTACCTCGTCATGCCGTTCGGTCTGTGCAACGCCCCGGCAGCCTTTCAGTACTTTTTGAATGAGGTATTCAGAGAGGAGTTGGATATCTACGTGGTCGTATATGTCGACGACATCCTCATCTATTCGTCCAGTGTGGAGGAGCACGTACACCACGTCAAAGCTGTGCTCCAAAAGCTGAGGGAAAACATGCTGTTTTGTAAACTCAGCAAGTGTGACTTCCACGTCACATCCGTGGAATTCCTCGGAGTGATGCTGAGTCCAGAGGGACAGGAGATGGCAGAACGAAAGATCAAGGCGGTGAAAGAATGGCCGGTGCCCCAAAGCGTGAAGGACGTCCAAAGTTTCATTGGCTTCGCCAACTTTTACAGGCGGTTTATAGATGGATTTTCAGGATTGGTGGCCCCAATCACACAGCTACTGAGGAAGTCCAAGGAGTTTGTCTGGTCCCCTGAAGCGAACAAAGCCTTTGAGGCCCTGAAAAGCGCCTTTGGTAAGGCGCCGGTGTTGGCTCACCCCGATCCGGATCTCCCCTACGTGGTGGAAGCGGACGCATCGGATGTGGCGCTGGGGGCTATCTTGTCCCAACGCAACCACGACACAGGGGTGCTTCATCCCGTTGCGTACATGTCCCGCAAACTCAACGACGCCGAACGCAACTACCATATTGCGGAGAAGGAGCTTCTCGCAATCAAGGACGCCTTCACCGAATGGAGGCATTGGTTGATGGGGGCAAGACATGTGGTATCGGTGTACACGGACCATCTGAACCTACAGTTCATGACGGCCACAAGACACCTTTCTCCCAGACAGCTGCGGTGGATGATCTTCTTTGCGGGGTTCAACTTCCGCATCACATATCGGCCGGGGACGGAAAACCGGAAGGCGGACGCCCTGTCCCGTCAATCTGCAGTTAAGGAACCATTGCCTGCGACCGAGCATTCCATCATTTCCCCGAGGATGGTATTGGGGGTTATCCAACCGGATACTTTCCTGAGGGGAATAAAGAGAGGGATCAGGTCATTCGCATAGCGGAGGTGGCTCCTCAGTCACAGAGAATGGCAGCTGAAGGACGGGATACCCCTGAAGGGCAGGTGCCTATTGATACCCACGCCTAGGCTAAGGAAACAAGCATTCATCTGGTGCCATGACTCTCCATGCGCAGGTCATTTGGGCTTTGAAAAAACGGTGGCTAGCATGGGACGGCATTTTTGGTGGCCAACCATGAGAGTGGATGTCAGGAGGTGGGGACAGGAGTGTCCTACGTGTGCTACCATGAAGGCCGACCATGGCCGAACCCAAGGGCTCTTACATCCACTTCCGACCCCGGATAGACCATGGGATAGCATATCACTGGACTTCGTGGTGGGCCTACCGGTAGACCAGGGGATGACGGCAATACTGGTGGTGGTGGATTACTTGACGAAAATGGGGCACTTCATCCCCTGCAAGAGAGTCCCTACGGCCGGGGAATTGGCGTCACTACTCCTAAAGAATGTGGTACGACTGCATGGATTACCTGGGGTGATCGTGTCGGACCGGGGGTCGCAGTTTACTGCGCAATTCTGGAAGACTTGGTGCACTGCGCTGCATGTTAAGACCGCCCTGTCCACCAGCTACCACCCTCAAACGGACGGCCAAACCGAGCGCCTGAACCAAACGCTCAAACAGTATCTGCGATGTTTTGTGGACCAGGGCAGGGAAGAATGGGTCGACTTGCTATGGGTTGCAGAGATCGCCTATAACAACGCTACTCACAGCTCCACACAGTCATCTCCGTTCTATAGCAACTATGGCCAACATCCCAGGTTCTTGCCATTTCTACATCCGTTCAGAGAGGACAGGATTCCCGCCACAGCGGACAGGGTGGCACACATAAAAGACACGTTGATGCGCTCAAGGGCTGTCCTAATAGAGGCCAAGAGAAGATACAAGGCTGCAGCAGACAGGAAGAGAAGGCCCGGGCCACTGTACCGCACTGGAGACTACGTCTGGATATCCACAAGAAACATGAGGTTTCGAAAGAACAGTGTGTTCCATCCCAAGTACATGGGCCCCTATCGAATTACCAAGTGTATGGGTCCCGTGAACGTGAAGGTGTGCTTGCCCCAGTCATTGCGGATACACCCTGTCTTTCATGTATCATTGCTCAAACCAGCACCCTCCAAGCCGTCTGAGACACCTAGGCCGGTATGCGTGGAGTCGGAGGTGGAGTATGAAGTGTCGGGCATACGGGCGTCCCAATGGCGCAGGGGGAAGCTGTGGTACCTGGTTGCGTGGAAAGGCTATGGCCCGGAGGAGCAGTCATGGGAACCGGCTGAAGGGGTTCATGCTCCGCGCTTGGTCTCCTTGTTCCATCGGCGTTTTCCTGCCAGCGCTGGACCCGTGGGGAGCCGCTGAGAGGGAGGATGTACTGTCAAGAATTCCTGTCATGCGAGGGGAGGAAAACGGTAACCAGCGAAAACGGACTACATCTCCCAGGATGCTTAGCGGTTGAGAGGTTATGTAAACAGGAGAGCTGTTACATAACTCAAGGAAAACACGCCCTTATGTAAACAGGAGAGCTGTTACATAAACTCAAGGAAAACACGCCCTATAAAGGGAGGAACCGGGAGGTACAACGCTGTCGGATATTGTGTTTACACCGACGTACCTGCTTAGTGAAGAGCAGTGTTCCGGAGTGGTGCTCCAGTAAGGCAAGAACGGAGGTAGGTCGAGTCGTTACTCCCTGGGCCGTGTCTTGCCCCATCGTCACCTGTGAAAGACCCGGAAGCTCTACCGGATAACCATTGAGCTTCGCTTTTTGACTCGGCTGAGTCAAAGCGCAGTGGCGCTTTTGCTGGTTGGAGTCGTAACTCCCAGCCCGACCAGAGATACAGGGACTGCCAGCTGTAACGCACACCAGGAGGTGTTTGCCGCGTTACAGACTCGGAAGTCCACAGGATCGATCGAGCGGCTGCTCTCGGTTCAGTCTTCTTTGCTTGTGATTGGGGTATCGGTGACGCATCACCAGGAGGTGACTCCGCGTCCCGGTGCAGTCTGAGGAAGAGGTTGAGCGGCTGCTCCCTTCAGGTAGAGACCCCGGCTGGGTGTTCCCTGACTCCTCGATTCTCCCCAACACTCTTCGTGCCCCTCACAGCCTACCGATTGGCATTGTCGGCCATTTCATTTCTGCCCTCTGTTGGCATACGCCGGGATCGGCGTATATGCAGAGGACGGTTAGGACCATCCGTGCTGTGGGCTGGTAACGTACTTAGCCTGGAGGATTCCAGTGACTATAACCTTTGTTTATTCCTTGTATTATTTTTGCCTTCATTAAAATAACTAAACCTTCACAAGTGGTTGCGTTCTCATTATCGTGTCTGTTAAACGATCCTGAGACGTTCAGGGCGTTACAGGAGCCCCGCGGGAGCCCACCCCGCGTGTGTGCCACCTTTGAATATTTAAACTTATAGCGGGTGCCCACCCCGCGTATTGCCGCCTGTTTCCTGTCTGAGACCGGCGTGAGCCTACCCCGCGGTCTTTATGCCCAGAGCGGGTGCCCACCCCGCACTGTGTCACCCGCCGAGAATTAGCGCCACGCGGGCTTCCCCATGACGTCGAGGGAGCCGCGCTGTGATTGGCGCTAGCCGGAGTGTCCCGGGGGGAAGTCCCGCCCCGCAGGAGGAAGCCGACCGGGAAGAAGAATCCAGGCGGGAGCCTACCCCACACTGGATGGCGGCCAGAGGACGCCGGCGCTCTCGCAGGGCTCCCATGCCGTGAGGGGAGCCCCGCGCATCTGCCCCGAGAAGTCCCGGGTCCCAGGAGGGGGCCCGGGTGAAGTCCTGAAGTGAAGCCCAGGGAGGAGCTGGCCGGCGGAGCACTCCGGGAGGCGGGGCGCGCAGGAGGTGCCGGAGGCTGAAGCCGCGCGGGAGCGTTGTCCAAGTCCCGGGTCCCAGGAGGGGGCCCGGGTGAAGACTAGCGAGGCGCGGATGGTGGCGGGACTCCCCGTGAGCCAAGGAGAGCCCCGCCTGAAGCCGGTGTCGTCGGAGTTGCGGCCCTAAAGAGCGGAGTCCTTCCGTGAGCCCGGTGAGAGGGGCTCAGCCTTGCTCAGTGGGGGTGTGTCGGGGCACATTGCCAGTGCCCGCCCCTGGTGCCAGGAGCCTAGTGGGAGTGCCGTATTGGTTCCCTGCACAGCTGCCCCACCTGACAGCGGGCAGCTGCAACGGAGGCGCCTGCCTGACGTTGGAGCCCCAGAGTGTGGGACCTCGCCCCAGACTGAGTGCCCCGTCTAAGGCCTGGTATACTTGCCAGGGGTAGCGCTTTGCTCAGAGACCATATTACGAGGCCCTATTGAGTGGCTATGCGCTATTGATCCTCCAGGTACAGCGCTAGGTGCAGACGTCATGTTTTAAAGCGCTATATTCAAATGTCATGTTCTTAAGCGCTGTGTCAACTGCTATGTTAAAGGCTATGCTTTGAAGCGCTAATGCATTGCTACGTGCAGCGCTATGTTTGTATGCCATGTTCTGAGCGCTATTGAATTGCTATGTGCAGCGCTATGGTAAATGCAATGTTTTAAAGCGCTATTGATTTACTATGTGCGGCGCTATGTTAAACTGCCATATTGAAAGCGCTATGGATTTGCTATGTGCTGCGCGTTGATTCCATGCCAGGTTTTGATGTGTTAATGCTTTTGAACCTGATGTTGATCTAGATAAAACTGATTGGTTTCATCCAACCTACTGGTGTGGTGTCAATTATTGCGTGCGTTTCCTGTCTCAGTGGATGTGTGTGCTGTATGGTCACTTTACACGTAAGCCCTTGGATGCCTACCTGCTCGCGCCACGCTACCCCCTTAGGGCCTGGTGACCCCCGGTCCTACAGGACTATACCAACACGTAAAAAAATACTGTAGAGAATGCCCGGTTTGCCAAAGAAACAACAGATACCATCCTCCCAGAGCACCCCTTCAACCGCTTCCCATCATAGGTGAGCCCTTCAGTAGAATAGGTATGGATATAATAGGTCCTTTGTTGCTTTCCCGTAGTGGATGTTGTTATGTTCTTGTTATGGTAGACTACGCCACTCGTTTCCGGAAGCCATACCCTTACGCCGACCGGATGCCTCTAATATAGCCAAGGCCATGATAACGTTTTTTTCACGGGTGGGATTCCCGAAGGAGATCTTGACGGATCAAGGAACTCCATTCGTGTCCCGATTGATGAAGCAAGTCTGTGTGCAGTTAGGAGTCAGTACAGCTGCCTATCTTCCCCAGACAGACGGGTTAGTTGAAAGGTACAATGCCTCCATTAAAACCACTCTCAAGAAGCTCCTAGTATTAGAATCTAGGAAATTTGAAGACATGCTGACCCTGGCATTATTTGCCATCAGGTGTAAAGAACAAAAAAGCACGGGGTACTCTCCCTTCGAGTTGTTATATGGTCATAAACCATGTACCTTTCTGGAGATGGCCCAAGAGAGATGGGAAACAGAACCAAATGATTCCAAGCCGCTGACTGAATATGTATCTAATCTACGTACCCACCTGGGACAGATCAGGGCTATCGTTAAGAATAACTTGGAGGAAGCCCAGATAGCACAGAAGGGGCAATACGATAAGGGGACCAAAGTACGGTCTTTCGAAGTTGGTGACTCAGTGTTACTAATGATGGCTTCATCGGATCATGAGATGGGAAACAGAACCAAATGATTCCAAGCCGCTGACTGAATATGTATCTAATCTACGTACCCACCTGGGTCAGATCAGGGCTATCGTTAAGAATAACTTGGAGGAAGCCCAGATAGCACAGAAGGGGCAATACGATAAGGGGACCAAAGTACGGTCTTTCGAAGTTGGTGACTCAGTGTTACTAATGATGGCTTCATCGGATCATAAGTTATTGGGGCAGTGGCAGGGTCCCTATACAATCGTTGAGCGGGTAACTCCTCTGACCTACCACATCGAAACGCATTCGGCGAGACATACCTCCCAAATCTATCACGTTAATTTGTTGAAGAAATGGGAGGGACCCTTGCCAGTGCCTGTGAGTATGGGGGAAGTACAGACTCCCTTATTCAACCAGTGTATAGACCCCTGTCTGTCTCCTGCATTACGATGTAGTCTATCAAAAGTGCTACACCCCCTTCAGGATACCTTCTCTACCTCTCCTGGTAGGACCATACTCATTGAGCATGCTATAAAAACTCCACCTGGAAAACGGGTATGCCTTAGACCCTACCGTATCCCTGAGGCTCGTCGCCAGACCATTAGAGACGAAATCCAAAAGATGTTACAGATGGACATAATTGAACCCTCTGTGAGTGAATGGAACTCACCTATTGTCCTTGTACCGAAGCCAGATGGCTCGGTACGATTTTGTATTGACTTCAGAGAAGTTAACAAGATCTCCGAATTTGACACATACCCCCTTCCCAGGGTGGATGAAATGGCCGAGAGGATAGGCCGGGCTAAATATATCAGTACCCTGGATTTATGTAAAGGTTACTGGCAGATTCCCCTAAGAGAGCAGGACAGAGAAAAGACCACGTTCTCTACCCCTGATGGGTTATATCAGTTTAAAGTGCTAACCTTTGGGTTACACGGGGCTCCAGCCACGTTTCAGAGAGCTATGAATGTGGTACTACAACCCCATGAGAGATACGCGGGGGCATATATTGATGATATAATCATTTATAGCGATAACTGGGAATAGCACCTGTCTCATTTCTCCCAAGTAGTACAGACCTTAGGGCGACACGGCCTCAAAATAAATCCAGCTAAAAGTCATCTAGCAGCCCAGACCATTCGATACCTGGGGTATCTATTAGGGGAGGGGGTTATACGACTACAAACCTCTAAACTGTCATCTCCCAGATACCGTTACCCCGAACCAAGAAAGATCTCCGAGCTTTCCTAGGGTTGCTCGGATATTACCGCTGGTTTATTCCTAGGTTCTCACAAACAGCAGCCTCTTTGACTAATCTGCTCCAAAAAAAGTAAAAACAGAAGAGATATTAAAACATCCACCCTCTGAGAAAGTACAGGCCTTTGAATCCAATACTGTGTTAGCTAGTCCTGACTATTCTCTTCCCTTCGTCCTTCAAACAGACGCCTCAGATCAGGGACTAGGGGCTGTCTTGTCACAGGAGACACCCCAGAGAAACCTATCCTATATATCAGCCGTAAGCTCTTCCCAAGAGAAAAGAATTATGCCACCATAGAGAAAGAAGAGCTTGCCATTAAGTGGGCCGTAGACACTTTGCAATATTATCTTGAAGGTCGGGAATTCACATTATATACAGACCACGCCCCCCTAGAATGGCTAGCCACGAACAAAGGCCACAACAAGAGAGTCCTTAGATGGTTTTTATCCCTACAACCAAATCGGTTCCAAACAAAACACCGAAAAGGAAGCGAACAGGGGAATGTGGACTACCTGTCTAGATTTCGCCAAGAACAGAATCCTAGTAGAAAGACAGCAAGGGAAAGGGGATGTGAGAAAGCGGACCCAGGGCTCATCTCTGTACCGCCATGGGAAGACCTTCCCCGTAGAATCCGTGGTTCTCTCGACACCCGACTCCCGAGAGGTGTATTTCGGAACATGAAGGCCCACGCAGAACTACAAAATCCATCCACATATCCTGTCTCTCCACAGCGAGGCTTCGACCCCAAACCGGAAGTAGGCAGAGTCGAACCCGGAAGTCATTTCCCCAGTCGAATAAAAGGAGGGCAAAATGAGAAGGAGGGGTCTTGGACCAGTGGCGGAGAAAGAAGAGAGAGTGGAGCTGGAAGAGAGAGTGCGAATGAGAGCAGGCGGAAACTACGACAGAAAAGATGAAGAAGACACGAGGACGCCCTCAGAGAAGACTCCGATCAGATTCCCCTCTCAGAGGAGGCGAGGTGGGAGATGTTGTGGTGGTTGGAACATATGGAATCATGGAACGGTCGAGCCCTATTCGGCACCACTCCGGAAGTAGTGATCGAATCCAATGCCAGTCGGTGGGGTTGGGGAGCCCGATGCGGTCAAGTGTCCACAGGCGGCCCTTGGTCTCCGGAGGAATTCAATCTCCACATCAATTGTCTGGAACTTCTGGAAGGCTGTTTTGCGATTCAATGCCTTTCGCCCCATCAGACGAATTGTTGCATTCTTCTCCGCATGGACAATGTGTCGGCGGTTCGTTATGTGAACAAGCTGGGCGGCACCCGGTCCCGCCTTCTAGCGAAGATTGCAAAGGACTTTTGGCATTTTTGCCCTCAGAACAAATTGTTTGTGGTGGCGGAGTACCTGCCGGGGTGTAGCAATCAGGTTGCCGATTGGAATTCCAGACATCTCCGGGATTTCAGCGACTGGAGGCTTCACCCTCGGGTGTTCCGGTTATTGACCCAGATGTGGGGCCCTTGTCAGATCGATCTCTTTGCTTCCAGACTCAACAAACAGATTCCAGTGTTCTTCAGCTGGCGTCCGGACGCTCTTGCCACAGATGCCTTTCTGCAGGTGTGGCCCCCAACACTTTGCTATGCGTTTCCTCCGTTTGTGATGATCCCGCGAGTCCTGGCCCGAGCCAAATGTTATCAGTCGGAGTTGATTCTGATCACTCCTCTATGGAGGGCTCAACCGTGGTTCCCAATTCTTCTGGAAATGTTATGTGCGGTTCCGGTCCTTCTTCCTCAACGGTGGAATCTCTTGTTAGACCCTCTCCACTTTCCGCATCCGTTGATAACATCAGTTGAACTCAGTCTGGTCGCTTGACGAATTTCGGGGATCGCTGGAAAGTCCCGGGCCTTTCGAGAGACGCTACCAGATTCATCGGCGAGGCTTGGTCGCCCAACACACACAAGCGTTATGCTACAGCATGGAAACGATGGTGTGATTGGTGCTCTCAACGGGAGGTGGATCCCGTTACAGCAGATGTCTCCTTGGTAGTGAATTTTCTGGCATCCTTAGCCGCTGCAGGCCTTGCTTATCGCACTGTCAATAATTTCTGATCGACCGTCTCGGCGGGACACGTGGCCATTGACGGTAAACCTCTTGGTGAACATCCATTAGTATGTAAATCACTTGGAGGCATCCGGCTGGTAAAACCTCCTTGTCCTAAATATTTTGAGCTTTGGGATGTCTCCGTTGTCTTACGTTTCCTGGACTCCTGGCCTGTTAATCATTGTTTATCTCGTAAGCAACTTTCTGCCAAACTTACTATGTTGCTTTGTTTAGTAACCTGCAAACGCGTTTCGGATGTTCGCGCTCTAGATCTCGCGAGTCGCAGATTCTCTCCAGAAGGTGTTACTTTTTTGGTCACCAGGCGCACTAAATGTAACACTGCTTCTGTCACCTATCCTGCATTTCCTGATAATCCAAAATTGTGTGTGGTACAATGTATCCGAGATTATGAGGTGAGCACTGCTGGTCTTCGACATGATATGGGCGGTCAATTATTGTTTGCTTTACAGAAACCTTTGACCTCGCCCAGTGACTCCAGCTACACTAGCAAGATGGGTGCGTTGGCTCATGGGCAAAGCTGGTATTGATGTTTCCAGATTTGGTGCTCATTCTGCTCGTGGGGCTATGGCCTCCAAGGCTTTTTCTGTGGGAGCCACTTTATTAGACATTATGAATGCTGCTGATTCATCCTTGGACTCTACTTTTAAAACGTTTTATTATAAACGTATTGTGAATGTTGCATCTGTTGTGGTGGCTCAGCTTTGAACAAGCATAATCAGAGCCTCTGGTTCTGACATAGAAAACTGATCCAGCGCGGAGTGCTAAAACCCCAACAGCGAGACCACAAATCTTCCAACATTCATACACTCATTCATTGGTGGGGCCCATAACACCAACATTCATTCTGCACAGCTCTATGGTCATAATAAAAAAGGGGATCATTACTCCGTACGCTGGAATGGGAGGAAAAATATTCACACAATCCCTGATGAGCAATTCTTCCCTACCTCACCGGAATCTAGACATCACCTAGTACATCCTCCCATAAATAGGCCATGAATCAGCTGAGTTGCTTGGTATCGCGACACTTTTCCTTTATACAAATAGAAATAAATCATCACTCAAATAATAATACCGACACAGTTCTAGTAATAATAATGAAATATTTATCTAAGAGAAAGCATGGAAATACGTCATAATACATTCAATATCCCTGTCCGTATATTTACCTATTCTGTCTAATCGTCGTCATCTAAGTCAGGTTCAATCTGTCATTTCTGTGCCCATAAAGATCGGAAAGTTTTCAAAGAAATTGGGCATCTAGATCAGTCCATCAGAGTCTCAGGCAGGCCCTGTCCAGCAGAGTCACCGTCCTCTCCATCAGCGTGGTGTCAGGAATCAATCAAAATAGTAAAGGCAAAGAGTTTCCTTCAAGAAGATCTAACTGAACCCTCACTAGTCTAACATTTTTATAATGGAAACGTCGGAAACATTGGAAGCATTACATGTTTTTGGTTGAAGCTTATTGGTTCGCTGGGATCAACCCCTCTACTTCCCAGCGCATATTGTTGCACTTAAAATAATACAATTTTAATATTTATCAGAAATAAGTTCAGCACATTCGTCCGGGTCAAATCTTGTTAGGTCATCAGTTCCCACCATTCTTGTTTAAAGATTGTCCTCTTTCAATACATTTTACCGTCGATTTTGCAACAGTTGCATTCCATGATCCTTGCAAAATAATTTGGCTGGTAATGTCATCACCATGACAGTTCACTTTTTCAGTTGGTCTTTTGTTTAGAATTTCTTTACTCCAGTCAGTCTGGGATTGTAAGTAGGTTGGCTTTAATTGTATCATCTTTCCCTTTCGTTTAGCCACACAGTCTGTAACATTCTTTTGGTTGGCAGGCAGCCTGGACTGGCTGTCCTTGATGTGGTCACTGGTCGAGTTCATTCAGAAGCCACGGCTTCAGGCAGCGACGCATGCGCAATCACCCCTCTGTCATTTCGCTCAGTCAGATGTTAGCAGAAATAAACAGCAGCCATTGTGTGGCCCATGGCGTCGTCTCAACTTAGGCAAAAGAACACAAAACGTAATTAATACATGGAAAAAGCTATTACAGTGTTATTCCCTCACTAAACCCTTTATGTGTATGTATTTATCTAGCAATAAGCAAGACATTTAACGCGCAAATCACCATTTACATCACATAAGCAACGTATAACATGCAATTTCTAATCATCCATCATTAGTATGCGTACGCAAATCAGTTTACATATTAATTAGGCCATGCCATTGCAGTTCCCACGTGTGTTTTCACATTAGTAATGTTGGTTAATTCTCACTCAACAGACTTATTAATTAAATTAAGGTTTAGACATTAATCGACTTAGTACTTGACCCCAAAAATAAGGGGGTACACAAAAGTTTTAAGAAAACCCCGCTCCATCAATAGAATTCAAAATTTGTCCTTAATAGAATTGAAAATTCTTGTCACGAATGTTTTCAAATTTTGAATTATTACTGGAACCTGGGGACCCCCCATTGAATCCCAGAGATACGCACTGACTCATTATTGGAAGCGGGGACCCCAGCTAAGCAATTTTGATGATGTGAACCACAAAACAATACACAAAAATTACAGAAACAAACATACATCAAACAAATCACGAAACACTTTATTTATACTTCCTTAATTATACTGAAAGAATTGATTGTCACTGTACTGCATCCTTCTTACCTCTCTGGGCTGTATTTGTCCTTCCTCAATGTCCGTGGTTACAGTAATGTTAGTCCTTCCTCTGTCTCCATGGATGCATTGAGTCTATGGTGGCTCACCGCGCTCTGTCCTACTTCTATGTCTATATCCTGCTCGTGGCAGCCGTTGCTTGGAGACAGGCTGCCTTCGGTTCGAAGAGCAGTGAGGGGCTACACAACCCCGGAGCGCGAGTCCCTGAAGAAGTAGAAGCAGAAGCAGGTGACTGTAGTTTGGTGCATGGAGGGCGGGGTGCTGGGGTCTGTCCGCAGATTGTACAGTGGGGTCGCACTAAGTGCATCTCGCCCCTCAGAGTGGGCTGGGGGCTCCTGTTGGTGCCGAAAGCTGTCCCATCAGTGTCCATCACCTCGAGGGTCTGCAGTGTTACCTGCTGAGAGTGCCGTGTCTGTCACTGGTCTGCAATGTTTCCTCGGTGAATTACTACCAGTCTGTCACTTTTGCCCGTAGGTCTCTTAGTGGGTCTGCTCTGTCCCACAGCAAGAGGTACCCCGTCCCTCACTGAGGTCTGCTCTGTCCCACAGCAGGAGGTACCCCGTCCCTCACTGAGGTCTGCTCTATCCCACAGCAGAAGGCAGCCTGTCCCTCAGTGAGGTCTGCTCTGTCCCACATCAAGAGGTACCCCGTCCCTCACTGAGGTCTGCTCTGTCCCACAGCAGGAGGTACCCCGTCCCTCACTGAGGTCTGCTCTATCCCACAGCAGGAGGCAGCCTGTCCCTCAGTGAGGCAGCCTGTCCCACAGCAAGAGATACCCCGTCCCTCACTGAGGTCTGCTCTGTCCCACAGCAAGAGGTACC
This sequence comes from Triturus cristatus, assembly GCF_964204655.1. Lineage (NCBI taxonomy): Eukaryota > Metazoa > Chordata > Amphibia > Caudata > Salamandridae > Triturus > Triturus cristatus. Next base: position 1,116,986 of record NC_140579.1, read on the forward strand.
CCGTCCCTCACTGAGGTCTGCTCTGTCCCACATCAAGAGGTACCCCGTCCCTCACTGAGCTCTGCTCTGTCCCACATCAAGAGGTACCCCGTCCCTCACTGAGGTCTGCTCTGTCCCACAGCAGGAGGCAGCCTGTCCCTCACTGAGGTTTGCACAGTCTCACACCAGAAGGCAGCCTGTTCCTCACTGAGGTCTGCTCTGTCCCGCAGCAGGAGGCAGCCTGTCCCTCATTGAGGTTTGCTCTGTCCCACAGCAGGAGGCAACCTGTCCCTCATGAAGGTTTGCACGGTCTCACACCAGGAAGCAGCCTGTCCCTCACTGAGGTCTGCTCTGTCCCACAGCAGGAGGCAGCCTGTTCCTCACTGAGGTTTGCACGGTCTCCCACCAGGAAGCAGCCTGTCCCTCATTGAGGTTTGCACTGTCTCACACCAGGAAGCAGCCTGTCCCTCACTGAGGGCTGCTCTGTCCCACATCAAGAGGTACCCCGTCCCTCACTGAGGTCTGCTCTGTCCCACAGCAGGAGGCAGCCTGTCCCTCACTGAGGTTTGCACAGTCTCACACCAGAAGGCAGCCTGTCCCTCAGTGAGGTCTGCTCTGTCCCACATCAAGAGGTACCCCGTCCCTCACTGAGGTCTGCTCTGTCCCACAGCAGGAGGCAGCCAGTCCCTCATTGAGGTCTGCTCTGTCCCACAGCAGGAGGCAGCCTGTCCCTCAGTGAGGCAGCCTGTCCCACAGCAAGAGGTACCCCGTCCCTCACTGAGGTCTGCTCTGTCCCACAGCAAGAGGTACCCCGTCCCTCACTGAGGTCTGCTCTGTCCCACATCAAGAGGTACCCCGTCCCTCACTGAGCTCTGCTCTGTCCCACATCAAGAGGTACCCCGTCCCTCACTGAGGTCTGCTCTGTCCCACAGCAGGAGGCAGCCTGTCCCTCACTGAGGTTTGCACAGTCTCACACCAGAAGGCAGCCTGTTCCTCACTGAGGTCTGCTCTGTCCCGCAGCAGGAGGCAGCCTGTCCCTCATTGAGGTTTGCTCTGTCCCACAGCAGGAGGCAACCTGTCCCTCATGGAGGTTTGCACGGTCTCACACCAGGAAGCAGCCTGTCCCTCACTGAGGTCTGCTCTGTCCCACAGCAGGAGGCAGCCTGTTCCTCACTGAGGTTTGCACGGTCTCCCACCAGGAAGCAGCCTGTCCCTCATTGAGGTTTGCACTGTCTCACACCAGGAAGCAGCCTGTCCCTCACTGAGGGCTGCTCTGTCCCACATCAAGAGGTACCCCGTCCCTCACTGAGGTCTGCTCTGTCCCACAGCAGGAGGCAGCCTGTCCCTCACTGAGGTTTGCACAGTCTCACACCAGAAGGCAGCCTGTTCCTCACTGAGGTCTGCTCTGTCCCACAGCAGGAGGCAGCCTGTCCCTCATTGAGGTTTGCTCTGTCCCACAGCAGGAGGCAACCTGTCCCTCATTGAGGTTTGCACGGTCTCACACCAGGAAGCAGCCTGTCCCTCACTGAGGTCTGCTCTGTCCCACAGCAGGAGGCAGCCTGTTCCTCACTGAGGTTTGCACGGTCTCCCACCAGGAAGCAGCCTGTCCCTCATTGAGGTTTGCACTGTCTCACACCAGGAAGCAGCCTGTCCCTCACTGAGGTCTGCTCTGTCCCACATCAAGAGGTACCCCGTCCCTCACTGATAATTACACTGCACTTAACCCAACATACACTCCAAATAATACCACTCAGTGCCACATAATTACACGTCACATAATTACACTACTGAATACAACATACACTCCCCATAATGCCACTCAGTGCCACATAATTACACGGCACAAAATTACACTCTACTCAATGCAACATAAATACACTCCACATAATACCACACAGTGCCACATTAATATATGCTACATAATTATACTGCACTCAATGGAACATACACTCCAAATAACACTCAGTGCCACATAATTACACACCACATAATTACACTCTACAGAATGCAACATACACTCCACACAATACCACTCAGTGCCACATAATTATATGCTTCATAATTACGCTGCACTCAATGCAACATACAGTCCAAATACCACTCAGTGCCACATAATTACACACCACATAATTACACTCTACTGAATGCAACATACACTCCACACAATACCACTCAGTGCCACATAATTATATGCTATATAATTACACTGCACTTAACGCAACATACACTCCAAATAATACCACTCAGTGCCACATAATTACACGTCACATAATTACTCTACTGAATACAACATACACTCCCCATAATGCCACTCAGTGCCACATAATTTCACGTCACATAATTACACTCTACAGAATGCAACATACACTCCACACAATACCACTCAGTGCCACATAATTATATGCTTCATAATTACGCTGCACTCAATGCAACATACAGTCCAAATACCACTCAGTGCCACATAATTACACACCACATAATTACACTCTACTGAATGCAACATACACTCCACACAATACCACTCAGTGCCACATAATTACACACCACATAATTACACTCTACAGAATGCAACATACACTCCACACAATACCACTCAGTGCCACATAATTATATGCTTCATAATTACGCTGCACTCAATGCAACATACAGTCCAAATACCACTCAGTGCCACATAATTACACACCACATAATTACACTCTACTGAATGCAACATACACTCCACACAATACCACTCAGTGCCACATAATTATATGCTATATAATTACACTGCACTTAACGCAACATACACTCCAAATAATACCACTCAGTGCCACATAATTACACGTCACATAATTACTCTACTGAATACAACATACACTCCCCATAATGCCACTCAGTGCCACATAATTTCACGTCACATAATTACACTCTACTCAATGCGACATAAATACACTCCGCATAATACCACTCAGTGCCATATAATTACATGCCACATACTTGCACTCTACTCAATGCACCATAAATACACTCCATATAATACCACACAGTGCCACATAATTATATGCTACATAATTACACTGCACTCAATGGAACATACACTCCAAATACCACTCAGTGCCACATAATTACACACCACATAATTACACTCTACTGAATGCAACATACACTCCACACAAAGTGCCACATAATTATATGCTACTTAATTACACTGCACTTAGCACATCATACACTCCAAATAATACCACTCAGTGCCACATAATTACACGTCACATAATTACTCTACTGAATACAACATACACTCCCCATAATGCCACTCAGTGCCACATAATTACACACCACATAATTACACTCTACTTAATGCAACATACACTCCAAACAATACCACTCAGTGCCACATAATTATATGCTACATAATTATATGCTATATAATTACACTGCACTTAACGCAACATACACTCCAAATAATACCACTCAGCGCCACATAATTACACGTCACATAATTACACTCTACTCAATGCAACATACACTCCAAATAATACCACTCAGTGCCACATAATTACTCTACTGAATACAACATACACTCCGCATAATGCCACTCTGTGCCACATAATTACACGGCACATAATTACACTTTACTCAATGCGACATAAATACACTCCACATAATACCACTCAGTGCCATATAATTACACGCCACATACTTAAACTCTACTCAATGCAACATAAATACACTCCACATAATACCACACAGTGCCACATAATTATATGCTACATAATTATACTGCATTCAATGCAACATACACTCCAAATAATACCACTCGGTGCCATACAATTACACACCACATAATTACACTACTGAATGCAACATACACAATAAACACAATACCACTCAGTGCCACATAAATATATGCTACATAATTACACTGCACTCAATGCAACATACACTCCAAATACCACTCGGTGCCACATTACACACCACATAATTACACTCTACTGAATGAAACATACACTCCACACAATACCACTCAGTGCCACATAATCATATGCTACATAATTACACTGCATTCAATGCAACATACACTCCAAATAATACCACTCGGTTCCACACAATTCACGCCACATAATTACACTCTACTGAATGTAGCCTACACTCCACGCAACACCACTCACTGCCTCATAATTATATGCTTCATAATTACACTGCACTCAATGCAATATACACTCCAAATACCACTCAGTGCCACATAATTACACTCTACTGAATGCAACATACACTCAACACAATACCACTGAGGGCCACATAATTATACGCTACATAATTCTACTGCACTCAATGCAAAATCCACTCCACATAATTACACACCACACAATTACATTCTATTGAAAACAACATACACTCCCTATACCACTCAGTGCCACATAATTACACTCCAGATAATTACTCTACTCAATGCAACATAAATACACTCCACATATTACCACTCAGTGCCATATAATTGCACACCACATACTTGCACTCTACTCAATGCAACATAAATACACTCAATAGCACACAGTGCCACATAATTATATGCTACATAATTACACTGCACTCACTGCAACATACACTCCAAATACCACTCGGTGCCACATAATTACATGCCACACTATCACACTCTACTGAATACAACATCCACTCCCCATAATACCACTCAGTGCCACATAATTACACTCTTCTCAATGCAACATAAATGCACTCCACATCATACCACTCAGTGCCATATAATTACAGGCCACATACTTACTCTCTACTCAATGCAACATAAATGCTCTTCACATAATACCACCCAGTGCCACATAATTATATGCTACATAATTACACTGCACTCAATGCAACATACACTCCAAATACCACTCAGTGCCACATAATTACACACCACATAATTACTCTGCTGAATGCAACATACACTCCACACAATTCCACTCAGTGCTACATAATTATATTCTACATAATTACACTGCACTCAATGCAACATTCACTCCAAATAATAGCACTTAGTGCCACATAATTACACGCTACATAATTACACTCCACTGAATGCTACATAATTACACGGCACATACTTACACTCAACTCAATGCAACATAAATACACTCCACATACCACACAGTACCACATATTTATATACTACATATTTACACTGCACTTAACGCAACAGACACTCCAAATAATACCACTCAGTGCCACATAAATACATGCCACACAATTACTCTACTAAATACAACATACACTTCCCATAATAACACTCATTGCCACATATTTACACTCTACTCAATGCAAAAAATACACCCCACATACCACTCAGTACCACATTATTACAAGCCACATAATTACACTCTACTCAATGCATCATAAATACACTCCACAAAATACCACTTAGTGCGACATAGTTACACGCCACATAATTACACTCTACTCAATGCAACATAAATACACTCCACATACCACTCAGTACCACATAATTACACGCCACATAATTACTCTCTACTCAATGCAACATAAATACACTCCACATAATACCACTCAGTGCCATATAATTACACGCCACAGAATTGCACTGTACTCCATGCAGCATAAATACACTCCACATAAATGCACTGTATACCACATACCACCGATCAACATAAGTGCACTCCACAACATGACACAATTTCTCTAAGCATAATTTCACTGAACACCAGAGTTCCATGCCACACAAATCAACTCCACACATTTCCAATACACACGGCATAATTGCACACCAAACAACATATTTCAACTCCACAACTCCACAATCCACAACGTACCTCCAATCCACACCATATAGTGTCACCACCTGAGCACCAAACATCATTCACCACCACCATTTTGCATCAGCGCACCACCTAAGCATCACGTCAGTCTTCCCTTGGAATCTGGCATCGGTTGATTCACCCCTAGTGTCCGTCCGCTGCTCGTGTTCTAATTAAATTACTGTTTTCCAACCTCCATGTCCCTGTTATTTATGTTCCGCTTCCCCATAACAAAAAAATGTATAACAGACAAGCATGAGAACAGGCAGGAAGAAGTTGCCAGCAGTGCAAGTACAAAAAAAGTAGATGACATTTTTTATGTTAAAATCTTTTTTTAATCAGGTTTTTCAGTTGTATATAATGTCGTCTTCGTTTGTATAAAGGTAACAAAAATGCTTAACACTTTTTATTATAACTTTTCAACATAATGCACGGCAGCCACAATGCTCTACAACATAGCCAAAAGTTCTGGCTAAACACATAAGGTCCCAAAGGCGAGTCCTATTGGCTATGCCATTGCTTGTTTTTTAAAGTGTTGTTTTAGAACACTTCAGGTGGAACAGGCAGTGGTGCCCTTGATCACTGCTTTCTCCTTCTGAGTCTGCCAACACCATTCCCAAATGGGAAGAGGTGTGATTGAGAACCCTCCCCTTTGAAAATCAGTTATCAACCCAACTTAGAGGTTGGTAACTCATCAGTGGTAGTGACCTCACTTGCAGTCTTAAACCATTGACCTCATCAGAAGGAGGCACACCTTCAAGTCTTGTTCTAGTTCATTCCCTCTCTTATTATATCTCCTCTTTTATCACAAATTGACAACATTCCATAGTGTTTCTCTTTATCTGAAATGTGTTTTTTATTCGGATCACAGCAACTCTGTTGGACATGATTTTCCTCAGGTTCCAGACCCAGAAATCTTTTTTTTATTGAAACTAAGTCCATACGTACATCCAACATGTGTTTTGAGGAAAACACCCTCTTCCTCAGGGTGTAAACTCCCAGAGTCCCTCAAGGTCTTAACTCTGCTCATTGCAAGATCGGAACCAGAGCCTCATCCAGGCAGCACTGACTGCAGCATCCACATTGACTTGGAAAGAGGACGCTCAACAGTGGAGCCCCACCCGAGATGAAAGAGTGGATTTCTTTAAACTGCTCATGGTCTGCAAAGGGAGGGTCTGGAACATGAGGAAATTATAACTAAGAGACTTGATGTGATCGGAATAACAAAGATTTCTAATCAAGAGAAAATGAAGGAATGTTGAGAATTTATAATAAACAAGCAGAGATAATAAGGCAGGAAAGAACTAGGATATGTTTCGAAGGTGTGCCTCCTTCTGGTCAAATTGAATTAGTACTAAACCAGTAGGCACTGGTTTGGAGGGGAAGACGTTGGCCTACTGATCCGTAAACCTCAACTCTATGTTTCTATGTAAGCCATTGATATTATTACTTTCTAAATCAGAAATAGGAGGTGCTCCCTACTTTCACACCACCTTCTATAGACTAGATAGAATTGATAGGCCAGGTGGTGGTATTGCCTGCATACATCGGAACAGCTTCTCTGTGAACCACTCCAACTCCCCGGTTCTCCCTTCCTGTGAATACCTATGTTTAGACCTCTCTAATAATAACAAGCCAATATGCACACTACCTTCCTTTTACCATCCACCAGGAAACCACCTCGCCTTCATTGAACACGTAATGGATATCCTAGCCACAAATGTCTGGCAACAGAACGTTCAGATATTCCTGGGGGACTTTAACCTCCACTGGAATGACCCTGACGACCCAGAGGTCAATAGCCTCAAAGCTTTACTATCCGACCTTAATTTGTCCCAAATCTGTGACAGCCCCGCCCATAAAAAAGGGTCAACCCTCGATCTAGTCATTTGCAAAGCGGACTCCACCCAGCTCGAGTCGATCCTCCCCTGTGATTGGTCTGACCAGCACATCATCATTTTCCATATCAATGTAGCAGTTAAACTTATCCAGTATTGGGGTATTGCCGACGAGGTGGGAGTCTCGCGGTACAATAAATGTATACATAATAGTCATAAAAACATTATACAATAGGCTACTATGGATAGTAAAGTCACTACATTAGCCTATCTTGGTCCTTTTGTAAAAAGAACCAAATTTGGAACACAGCCAATCAGGCTGCAGCACCCTCTTAGAACCCTCCACAGAGAGGCAAACCCTCAGATTTTCTACCGCACCTCGTGTGACAGGGAGTCTCCCTGAGCTCTGCTCAGTTTTTCTTCACCTTTGGCTGAACTTTGTGAGTAGCTATGTCTGATTCTTCAAAGAAAAGCTTGTTTTTGCCTTGTTCTTCATGTAGGAAGAACAGACTACATTTTGAGGACCCCCACAAGGAATGTATTTATTGTCTTTACCCAGCACACAAGGTTAAAGACTGCAGGATTTGTAGAACCTTCCCTGCCAAGACTTTGAAGGACAGAGAAGGAAGATTGCTGGTTTGGCTGGGGAATTTGAAGGCTACATCTGATGTCGTTTCAGGAGATGATGGCAGTGTTAGTCCTCAGGCGTCCACCCCTCTGGCCAAAAAGAGGGATAGATCTGATGATCCCCCTGAGCGACAGAGTGAGACCTTAAAGAAGCCTCACACTGAGACTGGTCACTCTTCTTCTAGAAAAGAGAAGCTTTCATTCTCTTCAGAGGTGAAATCTGGTGAAAAAATGAAGATTTCCGTGAAAACTGCCTCAAAACAACAGAAAACGAATTCTGAGTCTGTCAGGATCCTGTTGACGTCGAGAAAAGCACCGTCGTCGATGAAATCTCCTCAGATGGTGAGTGATTCCTCGTCGTCGACAAAGAACATCCCGTCGTCGATGATCGCTTCGTCGACGACGGCACCGTCGACGATTATATCATCGCCATCGACGATGCCAATCTCATCGACGCCTACCTCGTCATCGAGGGGACATATGCTGTCGACGCTTTCGACGTCGATGATGGTTCAGCTCCCGTTGACGGGTCCACCGTCGGCGATGATACTACTCCTGTCGACGAGTCCACCATGGACGACGGCAGCGGCATCGACGACGACCACATCGTCTACGATGGTTTTTCGGTCGACGGTTACAACGTCGACGGTAGCTTCTGTTATGGCTATCTCGGCTGATACTGGCTCACCGTCTATGTACATCTCGTCGACACTGAAGCGTAAAAGGCCTAAATCTTTACAGATTACGCCAGTTTCTACATCAAAATTATCGTCGTCATTCCCATCTTCAAGAAACTTATTACCAGGACGTTTCTCATATTTCACCCTTGTCTCCTAGTCACTATCTGGAGGAGTCAGATGATGATGGACTTTTTAGCCCAGCACGTAACCCTTCTCAACTCTGGATCAAATATCAGGATGATGACGATGAGGAAGAGTACTATGAGCCTTGTGAGTCTCTGCGAGGTCCTCAAGAGACTTCATTTCAGCAGGAACCTATGGTGCAAATGCCTATGGCCTTCATGCAGGATCTATCATACACGTTTTCCACCAGCAGCGCCTGTTCCAACACAACCTGCTGCTATTGCAGGTCCTTCTGCCCCTATCAATGTTCCTCAGGAGGTTGTACCTGCGCAACATTTAGTCCAAGAGGATGATGGCGATACTGTGGCTGAAGATGGGAATTACCAAACTCTCCCACAACTGTGGATAAATGGGATCAATACTTGATTCCTACGCCATCCTCACCAGTTCCTCAGGCACTAGATTCCCCTCCGGAAGATATTGGAGGTTTTCACACAATTATGGAGAGGGCAGCAACACGGTTTCATCTTCCTGTATCTGTGAAGCAAACAGATTGTTTCCTTTACGATTTTAAGGACCAGAGTAGGAAGTCCGTACGTTCTATCCCTATAATAGATCATATCCGGGAAGAAGGGACTAAAATAATGAAAACTCAATTTTCAGTGCCTGCGATTCTCCCTAGAATCGAAAAAAGTACAGAGCACTGGATAATGCTCCTGCTTGTCTGTCCGGACATCCTAGATCAGATTCCGTTATTTCACAGGCGGCTCAGCGTAAGTCTCGGAATCCATCCATTCCTGTGACAACACCGCCGGATAAGGATGGAAGGCGCCTTGATAACATTAGTAAGCGTTTCACCACCATGGTGGGTGCTTCAGTTCGTGCTACAAACTCTTTGGCGATTCTAGGGAGATATGACCGCCAACTATGGTCGGACATTTCTCCATACCTCGATTACCTACCTGATTACAAGAAGCAGGAGGCAAAGAAAATTCTTCTTGAAGGAGAAAGGGCTGCATCAGAAATTATTTATATTTCTATGGACCTAGCCTCCTTGGGCTTTCGTCAACTTGCCGGAGCAGCAGTCCTTAGACGTCAGGGATGGTTGAAATCTACCACCTTTCGCCCTAAGGTCCAAATGAAGATTTTGGTCATGCCATTTGATGGTGATATGTTATTCAGGAAACATATAGATGAGGCTTTGCAAGACATCAAAAAAGATACTGACCCTGCTAGATCCCTTGGCACCTTACAATATCGGAAGACTCCTTTTCGGGGAGCTAGGGGCAGAGGATCGTATTCCTTTTGTGGTGGCTATCAAAGATACCAAAACCAAGGCAATCAGAGAAGATATAATTATCAAAAGCAGATGTGGTTTTGTGGTACCCCTCTTATTTGATCGTGCCAGGTGTTTTCTCATCCCCTACTATTGAAAATTACGTTTATAAACAATAAAAAATGCAAAAAGTAGGGTCTTTGGTTCAAATAATGGGCCTTTGTCGCAGTTTTGTATTTTGTGTCGGTTTTTGGTATATTGTGGTTTCAAGAATTAAAAGGTCTTCAACAGTGTTTCGTTGCGAGCTGTCTGCTCTGCGCTTCCTCGAGGTTGCATTGAGTAAGACACTGACTCAACTCATATCGGCATATTATGTTTTCACTAAGTAAAGTCCTGTATTTCCTACAGGTCAGTAAATGCAGGTAAGCAAGAAGGCGTCGAAGATGGAGAACAGAGGCGAGAACTGCGAGGGCTCAAAGAAAACTCCATGTTTTAATGTTGTGGTCTCATTTGGAATGCGTGGTGTTAAGATTAGATGCCAGATCCGGGGAATCTGTGCCCAGGGGTTCCAGTGCGGTGTGCATATTATGTATGCAGTACTCACTCACTCTTAAGCTTGTCATTCCTTTAATCAGTGTAGGCTCTACCTTGCTTCAGAGATGTGATTCCATCTCTCCCAGTTCTAAGAGCAACCCATCTCAAACGTTTACTTAAAAGAAAATGGTCGTTAGTCCCAAGAGCACGGGGATTAGGTGAATACTATCCGACACTCATGCACGCAAGTGTGGAATACAAACATCCAAACGGTGTTGTTTTCTATGTCTTCTAAGGCCAAATCAGACAACGATGGATGAGCGAAGAAAAACTGAGGAGAAACTGGAACCTCCAAAGCCAGCAGGTAACACTTCTCAGTTAAAAATCTGCAGCTGAAATGTTATGTTAACAGTTATTTCTATAGCACTAATATACCGAAGTTTCATGGCCTTCAGAGGTGTGAGGTTGAACGATTTAGGTCAAACCCATGGTACATAATAAGGTAAGCAGTCATTTCCACTTGTGATGCTATCCTGCAGTCTGATAGACTAGAGTGAAACCCCTTTCTGCATAGTGAGACTTCACTCCGTGAGAGAGTGAATATATATGGCAGATGAGATGAACCCCTGTTTTAATGGGTATTTAAAGTCAGCAGGATTTTGGTGGATCTGGTATCTTTGAAGAGGGAGATTCAATGATTAATTTTTCTGAGTAAAAGGGTGTCTCGGGGAGAGCCCGTGCCTCAAGGGAGGCTTAGAGGGTGTAATTTGAAGGATCTGGGCTAAGGGAGGTCTCTTGTGTGTCTAATTAATGCCTTGAGATGTTGGCTTTTTACGCTTGCAAGGGGGTGTTACTGGGTAAATGGATGTTTTAAGGGAGCATATAGGGTTGCATTCGCTGGATCGGGTTCAAGAGACATCTCTTTTGTGGGTTCCGATATGTGGCAGGGGGTGTGGCTTTTGACCTTTCTGAAAGTAGGTTTGTGGTGGGGATGTTATCTTAAGGGTGGTCAGAGGTTGACTTTAAATTATTCTGTGCAGGTGTTGAGTGGAATTCTTGCTGGGTAGATCATCTGTAGACTGTAGCCTCACTCTTGCTCTTTGGTCTACCTCACTTGTGTCTGTTTCTCTTTTGCTATTCTAGGTCAGCCGAGGTTGATGACCCCATCGCACTTCGAGAACAGGCTGCCCCCAGTCCCAGTGTCCCTCGCGCCAGGGGCAGCTGTTCGGCCCCTGGTACAGATGCCCTTCCCTGCTGCCGCCATTGGCCCCAACCCTTGGGCCTCCATGGGTACGTCCAGCAGAGACTTGCAGGAGAGTCTGAACGTGAAGGAGGTGCACAGAAGGACTGATGGGAGAGGGGGAGCACGCGGCCGTGGGTGTGCGGATCCTGAGGAGACGGATGCCAGAGCCAGGTACAGCACCTGACCGGAGAGAGGCCGGACGTCTAATCCTTTCACTGCACCTCTCACACACTGCGGACTCCACGGGCAAGCAGAGCCTTTCCCACAGTGAGAGCTACTCACGCGTCTCATCATCCCCTCGGTTCTGGCCCACAGCATGCCTTCTTCGCCATGCTGCAACACGCACACAGCTCTCTCCCTCTCTCGCCTCTCTGTCGGTCTCTCTCGCCTCTCTGTCGGTCTCTCTCGCCTCTCTGTCGGTCTCTCTCGCCTCTCTGTCGGTCTCTCTTGCTCATTTGTTTATTTCCTGTCTTATTTCCTCCTATTCCTCCTTCTTTCCTTCACTCCTGATTTCCTTCACTCCCTTCTTGGAATGTATAGGTAACATGTAAATACAACTGAGCGCCAAGGAACCAATAGGAGGCCGACTCTCTGAAGTACTACAGACCAGCATGTCCGGAAGCAAACCATCTACTGAGTATGCAGAGTACTCGACACTTCCACAACGCACGTGCCACATGAATTGTACATGGATTCTTGGGCTCAGAAAGTACCCTATAACTGAAGCCAGCAGCTTCCTCCCCTCTTCACTGGGGGCGCCACTGAGCTTTGCATCGGCAGCTCTGGTACCAGTCCTCACTGGTCACTCTTCAGCATGGCTTGTGTCTCTCGCTGGTTGTAACCTCCACCCCTCTCACAGATGGTCTGAAGGTCTCCGGTCTGGGAGTGACACAAGGAATAATACCCTGACAGGTCTTCTTGAGTCCGTTTATTGAGCAGAATCAGATAACCTCGGCAACAGTTGTACTACAGTTTGAAACCAGGGACCAGATGTACTAAACCACTGGCCACCAAGTGGAAACAAACGTTTTGTGAGCAGTCTTTAATTTTTCAATGCCACCGCTGCACCTATAGATCTCTTCTCCGAATCTGCGGACACAGGAGACTGCAGAACGCTCTGCCTAGCGAGTATGCCGCTGCCTGCGTCCCACGCAGGGGGACATCAGCAGGGCAGCCTTCTAGTGGCCGCCCGTCGGAGCCTCCCCCCCTTGCTCCGCCTCGCGTGAGGCCGCACCTCGGGGAGGGGAGGCCCCCAATGGGATTGTCCGGGGGAGGCGTGCCACTAGGGTGGGCGAGGCTAGCCCCCCCTTTTTAGGCGCCTCACCCCCTCTGATCTTCCTCTGCTTCCTGCGCGCTCCTCCTGGCCACGCGTATTGACATCGACGGTTTCGACCATTCCACGCGGTTACGATCGGGGTCCCCTGCGTCGTCGTGCGTTCTTACCATCGAGCATCGGTGAGTTTTGCAACCCCCCCTCCCACCCCGGCCCTGTCCCTGGGCATGACCAGGTTGACGGGGCCCTGTGGCTCGGATGCCACGGGTGGGGGGGGGGACGCAAGTGGGGCCCCGCGCCTCTGAGGGATAATGTGGCGGAATTTTAGAAATAATCGCGGCGGGATTTGACGCTACCGGGCCGCAGGCAGGCCTAGAAGGAGGGATGGCTATTTGGAAGGAAGTGGCATCGCCCAGCGACGCCGGCCGTGTGGGGTGGCTTGACTCGCTGGGCCGTCGTGTGATATCGCGCCCGTTCTTTCTCGCCAAAAAACTGAAAGGCGTTCACCACGAAATCCCCACGACCGAACGCTCCCCTTGCACCAACCAGTCACCCGGCTTGCTAATTCGGCAGCAGCACCCGCCCAGCCGAAGAGTAGTGTGGGGTTAGCGGAATGGTCCGTAGTTATCGCAGGTTTACACGGGATACAGAGCAAACCGCGACGAGCCATGCGAGGAGTTTCGCGCCATGCAGGAACAGCTGCGTAACCCCGCGACCATGGTGTAGGCACTAATGCTGTGGCGGTACCATTGCGGGGGACGTGGGCAGCGGCAAACTAGTGGTGTTAGCAGTGCCGTCCATCGCACACATCGGCATCACACAGAATTTATCTAGCGTGTCACACGGGTAGACTCCAGCTCGTGATGACGACAAGCCGCATTCACACTTAGAGAACGATATACCCTGCACGCAACATACAGCTGCAGTGAGACTGCAACTTAACATATAGAAACACAGTCGAATACATGCAGAGGCGTGTAGTAGCGCAGTAGGCAGCGCGTCAGTCTCATAATTAGAAGGTCTTGAGTTCGGTCCTCAGAGAGGGCATTTACTTCCAACGACCATAAACGGACTTCTCACTGACGTGCAGAAGACGTGAAGAGTTGTTAAATAATATAGTTCTTAATGCACTGATGCTAACGCTGCAGACAGCGCTGCGAAGCAGGCGCCTGCACACTCAGCTACAGCACACCCTTAACAAGGCAGAGGAGCTATGCAAGCGCTGTAAAGTCTGGGTGCAAAGACGCGTCACAGTTTTACACCGCAGAGCACGTACGCACGACTCCACAGCGCGCTCAGGACTGTCCTTGTACAGCGCTACGTGGCACTGGTGTCGCCTCCACGCACAGTCCGGGGTGCTCTAGATACGGGCCGTTCTGCTTCCAATGCAGGGTTAGACTCCAAACGGCGCAACACCCATTGCACTCCAAGGGCTTCTGCCCCCCCCCCGTCGTGTTTGGCAGCCCGGGGAGACAGCTTCCGGGCACACACCCAGCCGCACCCGAGCACTTCACAGGTCTTTAAAAGACCAATTGCATGTTAATGAGGCCTCGCTGTTTTACCTCGTCTAAGAGCCCCTGCAGCACAGGGGCACAGAGTGCTTTTTTAGCAGAAGCCGTAGCTCAGCGGCATTGTTGTCAGCCTTTGGTGTTGCAGGTCCCAAAAAAGCAGGGGTTCAATCCCCAGCAGTGGAGGCAAGGTCATCCCTGACGGGCAAAGTCTACAGCAATTGTTTACAGCGTGTCCCCCCATCAACGGCGCAGCCGCCTTTGGGGCAACGGATCGGGGTGCTAGCGTTTGGTGCTTTGGTGCGCGCCGGGGCTGTGTTCGGCAGAGTCGCGCTTTATGTCTGGCGATCAGACCCGTGGATGGATCGGAGAGGGGATGTGGTGCCTCGGCTGGCCTGCCGACTTTGGGGCTGAGTGCCATATTTCGAACCTCGGGGTCGCTTCCGCTCCTGTGATTCTGGGGCGGGCCGCTCGGTCTCTCTGTGCCTGATGGTATCTTTAGATGCAGTGCTCGTGAGGGGCTGCTTGCCCTGGATCGCCCGTAAGATAACCCACTTATCGTCATACTTATGTTGTATGAAATAAACCTGCAGCAGTTCTTCACCCACAATGAAAGTGTCGGTGTAATCTATGGGTGACGTCTGTGCATGTGTGTTGAGTGGAGCGGATGACGGTGTGGTCACTATGCTGCTGCCCGCGTCCCACGCAGGGGGACATCAGCAGGGCAGCCTTCTAGTGGCCGCCCGTCGGAGCCTCCCCCCCTTGCTCCGCCTCGCGTGAGGCCGCACCTCGGGGAGGGGAGGCCCCCAATGGGATTGTCCGGGGGAAGCGTGCCACTAGGGTGGGCGAGGCTAGCCCCCCCTTTTTAGGCGCCTCACCCCCTCTGATCTTCCTCTGCTTCCTGCGCGCTCCTCCTGGCCACGCGTATTCCCACCCTTTCCGCTTACCCTGCGCAGCAGAGGTAGCGCGCTATTGGAACGTTTTAATGTTTTTTTTTTTTGTTTGTTTTTTTTTCTTGCGTTGCAGGCGGAGTTACAGGGCGATCTGGAGGCAGAAGGGTACAGTAAGGGTACCTCTGCGACAGGCGGTACAGTAAGGGTACCCCTGTCCGGCACAGTAAGGGTGCCCGAGCCAAGGTCCGGGAGCCAAAGGAGGTTCTGCGAAGACCGCGACGGCGCCCCGTTAGTCCTTCGGGCGGTTGGGGGGCCTGAACCTACCGGGGGTGTGCCACAACACGCTCCGCCCCTGTCAAAAGGGGCGGGAGTATGCGACAGATCACGTGATCCAAAGGATGATCTGAAAATATGTGCCGCACTGCAGGGCATCGACCCACCGTGCGTGCTGGCTCGCCAGGCGGGCGGAGCAGCGAGGGGCTGCTTGCCCTGGATCGCCCGTAAGATAACCCACTTATCGTCATACTTATGTTGTATGAAATAAACCTGCAGCAGTTCTTCACCCACAATGAAAGTGTCGGTGTAATCTATGGGTGACGTCTGTGCATGTGTGTTGAGTGGAGCGGATGATGGTGTGGTCACTATTACTTTCGCTCATAACGACCCCTGTGATTGGCGACAAAGACGGAAGAGCAGACCATCACCCCTTTGATTGTATTCCCAAGTGAGAAGCCTTGCTTTTTAATTCAGCCCATATTCTTTAAAGGGAACTAGTGCTGCTTGAATAAGCAGAAGTTTCCGTTGTGGGAAAACAACGTGCAGGCTGTCACCATGATTCACACAGGGGAAGGTGCTGCTATGGCAGCCAGCGGGAGGCATCTGTGCCCTGGAGTGGGACTTCACCTGAGGTGCACTGAGAAGGATTTCAAGCACCCTGGTATTCTGTGCTGCTGGTGGATAAATATACATGAACGCGTGCCCCGTGGCTGCACCAGTGCATAGGAAACAGCCTTCAACCTGTGAGTTAAATTAAAACGTCTGTGTCCTGTAGAGCATCTGCTATAATGATTGTGAACCGGTGCAGTTATGCCCGCAGTGTCCCCCCCTCGCCCTTGACAGGGGTGAACCGGTGCAGTTATGCCCGCAGTGTCCCCCGTCCCCCTTGATAGGAGTGAACCAGTGCAGTTATGCCTGGCAGTGTCCCCCCTCCCCCTTGACAGGGGTGAATTGATCCAACGGGTTACTAACCTCAGGTACTCAACTATATACTCACCTAGGCCCATAAACACACACTCCTTCACGTAGGCTAGTAGATACCGCTGGGGGTCAATTTGTTATACTAATACCTGTAAGATGAATTCATCTTAACCATTTCTTACCAAACCTTTCCGACCAAATGTACTTTCCTCTGGTCAATGTATCTTTTAATTAACTGTATAGGTAACATATACGTAGAATAAACCTTCTTTAAATAACCACAGACTCAGGAGAGTTTTTAAATGTTTATCTAGTTAATTAATGTGAGCCAAGAACCAAAATACAGTTAGAACACCATTTTCTCCAAGGAGAGGACGGGAATAAAATTTAAATAGAATAATCGTTAAACAAATTGATAACGATGACAGAACCTGAATAGGGAGAAAACAGAGAGAGCAGTACAATGACATACTACACAGAATTATAGTTACCTAGAATGGTGTGAAAACCAACCCCATGGCCAAGGAATTGGAATGGGTCCCCTGGGACAGATCAGGTGACAAAGGCTCAGGACAGGATTCAGGGACAGGATAGATGACCGCTTCTAGATACGACGCCTGCGTCGCACCCCTCTCTGACACTATCTTCCTCCTCGATTCTTCCGCAATCTTCTTCTATTATGTGCCTCCTCGATTCTTCCACGATGTTCTTCTAATTAATTGGCTCAAAGTTCTAAGTCTGGAAATGGATCTTCTTTAGTATTCTTTTAATTCTCGGACAGCATCTCGGTCTCTCATTATTCTCCGTCTCGCTGTGTGTGTCTAACTAAACTACCTCAATTATACCTTTCTAATGGCATGTACCACCCCTTAATGTTTCGAATTTATGAAACTTCTAACTCTGATTGTACATGAAAAGGGGAGATGATCATCGCACCATGCTAAGTTTAATATTTTTCTTTAAGCTCATTGTTCTGTGTTCCCGCCCTTTAATTTACTTTCCAATGCTTTATTTCCCACCCGATTTCACATTTTTATCGATCAAAATTATACAATTTAATAACTTCATTCATCAGTCAGGAAGATGATTCTGTTCCCAGGACAAATAGAGGTCGTGACCTTGGATGAGTTTCAAATTCATTCGTCATGGTCCCTGGCGGGTTACAAGTACACATGTGCGGAGGACACGTGGGGTATGGACATCTGACATCCTTTGAGGCCCAAAATACGAACTAATAAAGAAGTCAGAAAGAGACGCATTAAATTCAAATTAAAACGATTTCACTGTATACCACCTATCTCTACTCTAACCCCCTTTACTTATATAAATCTTTCGCATTAGCATTTTATCAAATTTTGTAGGGGTTTGTTTCAGCATAAGCATGCGCATTAACATGTGAGTTCCAAGCGTCCATTTTGAAAGCGATTACGCAGCTGCAAATATTTCCCTCCAAAGCATAGGTACGTCATTACTACGTATATGTAGTTGACGCAGGCGCAGTAAAGATTCCCTCGTTAGCAGCCATTTTTAGTCACTCTCGGGTTACTTGTTAGTACGACACATGGGCAAGCTTCCCCTAAGCTTAAATGTACGAATTTTTGATGGATTATTAGTATTTACAAACACAATTATTACGGTATTGCTAGTTATTTGAGAAGATTGCATTCAAGCAAGTCTCTTTTATACGAGTCCTTGCTCCATCAATCCCCTCTCTGATGGCATTTTACGCCATCACTAATTTCACAGCACCTAAATCGGATGCCAACTTTAGCACATCTCAATTCCCTCTTCAACTTTTTCATATCCTTCCTTTTCATTTCTATACCGTAAACCCTTCATCCTTTTATATAGATTTCCTTTCATTTCTTCGAGTTGTATTTCCGCATACTTTCTTTTCTTTCCATTTTCATTTACTTCATACCTTTTTCTTTTCTTACAACATTTGAATCATATCATTATTGCTAAGACCAATAGTGTTATTCCCAAAATTGGTAATATTATTTGACCTATTATGCTCTTACGTATGTTAGAAAACCAGCTCCCTATGGTAGTAATACTATTTGTTAATTTCTTCCATATACTGTCAAAATCCAGTTGTTTCAAATCTTCTTCCAATTTTGTAATATTCATAATATATCCTCCAATTTCAACACTTTTGTCTGGTATGTAGGTGCAACAATGTTGCGCCTTCAGCATTTTACAGACTCCGCCCTCTTTTGCCAATAATATATCAAGAGCAAGTCGATTTTGCAAAACCATAGATCTAATTGCAACCATTTCTGTATTGATCATCAAAAATCCTCCAGCAGTGTCAGTAGATAACCGATCTACTACTGTAGATAGCTGACACATTTTTCGTGAATTCAGAATTACTCCCACTGAAGATATCAGTGCACTAAAAATATCACCTACTATTTCAGAAAAACAAGCTCTTTTTATACGTGTTAGTTCCTTTGCGTCTTCATTGCTTCCAGTGATTCTTTTCACATGGTACACCTTTGGGAATACTATTCCAAAATAGCAAATCCTGTACCAATGATCAGGCAGCCTGAAATAGGCTTTATTTCCATACACGTAATAAACTCCAGGAAATACTGGATCTGTTCCACCTTTCAGTCCCCATCCCCCAATCACTAAGAAATTACGTTCACATTCACTGGAACCAATAAATTCATTGTTATATTCAGTCTTTAATCTATGGAGGCAGATCTTCCCTTCAAAGTCCAGGGACATAGCAGCATGAGTCTTGCCAGTTTTATAAATGTCATCTTTCTCAGCCCATTGAGGTATCTGAGGTTTCGGTTCAGAAGCCCTTCTTTGGAAGTCCGGTCTCCTCTGCTCAACTAAATTCAAAAATATCTTTTCTTCTTCGTGTAATTTACATGTTAAAGTGTGCTTCAGCTATATCTATTGTTTTCATAGTTAGAAAATATTCTCCCATAAACTGTGCATCCTTAGTACTAAGAACTGGGTTCATGCTCTTTCGCATGGGAACCTCGGAAAAAATCACATCTACATTAGAATAATAATATTGTAATTTTCCTGTTCTATAGAACAAACTTGCTAAAATACTACAAGAAATACCATAGGATAATGGAATATGGTGATATGTTACACCTTCTGCTACTGATGCAGGTCGTTTCATACACACATAACAATCACTAACTTCCGTAGTGTCCACGTATTGCACCAATAACTTTGTAAATACATTTAAAGCAGTGTCATTATTTGTCACAGTGTGATGTACATCTCACTCATCTGGTGTTTCTAAATCTACTCTGTCTCCTTTAATCTTATACTCATCTGGTGCTTCTAATACTACTCTATCTCTTTTAATGTTAGCTACCCTTTCATGCGTATTTGTGTTATTCTTTTCTTTTGTAACCATCAAATAAGGGATGGCTACTGTTAGTACTAACCAAATTATAAGTACTAAAAATATACTACATATGCATATTCTACAGCATCTTTGTATACATTTTCGTTTTGGTTTTCCAGCAGCCCTATCATCAGCCATTTTGGGCTAAGAAGATTTCTCTTCTTTACTTTCGAATTATTTGTGAAATTTAACATTCTTGGGGAATTTTCAGGTTGGTCTCACTTCTTTGACAATCTGCTCTGCATTTATTTCTTCATCACTTTCTTCATTTAAATCTAGATTCTCGAATTCTTCAAGAATTACATAGGTCCATTCAGGACCCTTGAACTTATTTTAATTTTTTTTTTATTAATCCTCATTCGCCACCAACCTTGCTTCAATTCACACCGAGATGTCTGTACCCACACTCAGCAAGCTGAGGGACGTAGGCAATTGGAAGTGGATACCCGCCTACAGGTAACAGACCTACTTGGGGATCAATGAAGAACCAACTGAGATAACTCTTCCGCCAAGCTCCAAGAGTTAGATGACACTCGTTGTAAAACTGCCAGGGGAAAAACTGGAAGTGTCCGACTTAGCCCAAAGAGTATTAAGGCGGCATAATCATCCTGGCTAGAAGGATAGCATAGAAAAGCAATGATCCAGCAGGGCCGGTAACTTTGTCTGCAGATCCAAATATTATTAAAGATAAGTCAATGTTGATAGGGCATCCCAAGGTACTTACCAAAAAGTTTCCAACGCTATCCCAAAAGGAAGCAAGGGCAGTGCATTCTTTAAACATGTGGATGTCAGAGGCAGAAACCTGCCCACATTTCTTGTAACTCACCGGTGGGCCTTTAACAATTTTTGACAGTTTATGTGGAGAAAAATAGGCCCTGTGGATAGTAAACAGGTGGTTCCTTTTTAACCAGGCCGGTTTTACTACTTCCTTTAAGATTTTACAAGAATTCTGCCATAATTGATCGCAGTCTAGTGTAGGTAAGGAGCCACCCCACAATTCCTCAGCAAGATTGAATTCGCCATCCACCGCTTGTATGGCCTGGTGCCAAAAAGACACTTCCTTCTTCCCAGGGGGCTTAGTCACAAGCTGGCGTTCTAGGAAGCTACCACAGCCCACTGAGTTCTTACGATTTAGTTGTGAGTGTGATTGGGCCCAGCTTTCCAGCTGAAGGTGTTTAAATCTAGAGAGGCCTGCTCCAACCTTGACCTCGAGTTGTTCCCATGAAACAAAGGTACCCCCAGGGAGCAGGTCGACCCAGACCTCTAACCCAGCTTCTCTCAAAGGTATTGCCAGCCTGTCCCTCAGACACTCTGGAGCCCCCGGGGAGTCCAAGAGGGGAGCCAAGCTGGAAAAATAACCAAGCGCCACCGAGCCCCTCAATTTGGCCCAAGTTTTTGCTAGGCCCTGGAGAACCTTCAACTTGACCTTTTTAAAAATCTTTGGGTCGCCGAACTTGAACAGAAAACCCTCCTCCGGTAGTTTGGTGCCTCTAAGCATAGCCAGGAACATCCCACCCGCACCAGTGTTAACAGACATTCTCAAAAGCATACGTGAATGTTAAAGTTGGAAAGCCCAGGCATAGAGCTGGAGATCTGGGAAAGCAAGGCCTCCCTTTTCTCTCCTTCGCCTCCGCTTTTTCCATGCGATCCTGGGAGATTTATACACCCAGACAAATGAGTTGATATCCCTCTGCAACTTATCAATGCTAGATTTTTCTAAGTGAAGGGGGATACAATTAAAGAGGAAAGTCATTGTAGGGAGTATTGACATCTTAATCAGGTTGACCCTGCCTATAATGGATAAAGGAAGTAGGGCCCAAGATTTCATTAGCCTCTGGCTCTCCCTTTCCACCGTAGCTATGTTGGTCTCGGTGATCTTAGTGATGTCTTGAAGAACAATGATTCCCAAGTATCTCATTTTGGAACTGATCTGGTGCTGGTGCTGAGTCCCTCCAAGATTCCAAGTCATGATTTCAGTCTTCGAGGCATTGATTTCATAGCCTGAAACCAAGCCGAACTCCTGGGCGAGACTGATAACGGCTGGAAAAGCTGATTGCAAGTTAGCCGAAAGATCTAAGATATCGTTTGCATACAGGGCGACCTTCCTCTGCCACTCCCCATACTTAAAAGGCTGGATATTAGGGTAGTCTCTAAGCCGTTGAGCAAATGGCTCAAAATATAGATAAAAAAGGAGAGGGGAGAGTGGGCAGCCCTGTCTGGTCCCCCTTGAGATCTTAAAGGGGTCAGTAATGTTGCCATTAACAAGAAGTCTGGCAGATGGATTCTGATAGATCAACTGAACCATACGAGAGAAATTTTCCCCTAGGTTAAATTTCTTCATGACCTCCGACAGGTAGGTGCAATTCACTCTGTCGAAGGCCTTGGTGGCGTCTAAAGTCATGGCTGCTAATGGAAGGGAATATGCGGAAGCCAGATCAATCGTGCCAATAAAGTCATAAGTGAGGTCAGAAAGCTGCCGGCCCCTGACAAAGCCCTTCTGATCTGAATAGAGGATGTCTCCCACCACGAGACCTAATCTTGCTACCAATATTGAAGTGAAGATTTTATAGTCGGCATTCATGAGTGATAAGGGCCTATATGACCCACAGCTTGATGGAGCTTTCCCTGGTTTCAAAATCAGGATTATAGTAGCGTCATTCCACAAAGCTGGGAGCTTTAGTCTGAGAAGTAGGCCTGGCATATGCTGGTCACTAGTTATAGTGGCCACCTTGCACCAGCCCAATTCGACTCTTATGGTAGATAGGTTTAAGACAACCTTTTAAAGAAAGCTATCCTAGTGATAGCTGTGGAGAGCAGCCTTCAGGCTAAGTCTCTGAGGAATGTAAAGCAGCTTGTTTTACCTTATAATCTCTTGAATTACCAAATGAAAGAACACCACACAGGTATATATATCAAATATATATGTATTTATTTCTAGACACACTCTACTAATCTCTTTATGAGATTAGAAGCCAGGTACACATTCAAATGTCAACGTTTCACAATAAATTAAGCACAATTATGGCTGGAGCCCTATGGGCGTACCAGACCATATACTAAAAAAATGGGTTAACAATGTCGACTTGCAAAATGACAAGGCCTAGGGCCTGGGGAATCGCTGGGGCTTCACTACTGCAGTGTTAGCAGGTAAGTAACAAGCCCACGGGACACGCGTGCAGTGTGTGAACACAGCCGCGGGTTCCCTATTGGTTTCAATGGAGCAAGTCGCGGTTTGAATTTTAAAGTTCTAGAGCACTTCGAGGAAGTCAACAAGCAAGCCATTTACAAGGTAAGTACTTCGAGGGCCAACACACACTAGGGTACCGAAGTGCACGAGTTACCTAACCCAGGGAAGCCGGGTGCATAGGTGTCTTTTGGTGTCGGGTCGAGTCGCTGTTTTCAAGGGAGACCAAAGAAGACTTGCTGCTTGAGACGACTGGAGAAGTGTCCGCTGGAATCTGAAGATGGATTGAAGATGTGGAAGACCTGAAAATTAAAGGGACAGTGTTCAAGGTCACTTGCCAGTGACCGGTGGCCAGCAAGATGGATGACCACAGATGTCGCGTTGCTTCAGGTCGTCGATGGTGTTTTGACTCTTCGCTCACGAGGTTCAGGAGGGATCGACGATGACCAGCAGCTGGATTCGGAGTGTCCCACGACGTCTGCAGCTGATGACAGTGTCGGCAACCGGATTGGAACCAACAAGCCTTGGCAACTGCAAGTCTCGTGTAGACTGAAGAAAGTCGATGGAGCAGACCAGCAAGGTCTGATGGACTCACCCAACAAGGGTAAGTGAGGGCAGGCCTGGAGCAACCAGGAGAGCCCTTTGAGTCGATGAGAAAGTCTTTGGGGGACCCACTAGCCAACGGGCAAGTGATCGCGAAGATGCCGCCTCAGGAAATGCTTCACAGGAGCCCACGGTCACTCGGGACGGGGTAGGCAGCTGATTTTTGGTGCAAGACCTGCTGAAGCCTTGGCCACAAATGGTCCAATGCACAAGTTCGTAGAACGTTGTTTAGGGTTTGCACTCGACAATAGTGCACGGTCCCCAGGTATTGCTGTTCCTCGTCACTCGTGGGGTCCACTCGCCACAGCTTCGCTGGGGACTCACAATGGCCGTCGAGAAGTCAGGAAATCCACTTCCGGGGCAGCAGGGACTTCGAACTCCGCCGGGAGCGGGAAAGTTTGCAACCGTTGATTAAGGTTTTTGGTGCCTGCCAAGCAGGGGAGTCACTCCTTGACTCCAAGGGAGATTCTTCTGACTTCCAAAGGTAGTGGAACGTCGAAGGGCCAGGATTCTTCTTTGTAGAGCGTCGCCCAGGGTTATCTGTTTTGCAATGGCAATGCTTGCTATCTTATAGTGAAGATAGGGGAGGGCCTAGCTCTATGACCACTCCTCCAGGAGGGTCAGGGTAGTGGGTGGTTACACCCACTTCCCTTTGTCCAGTTTCGCGCCAGAGCAGGGACAGGTAGCCCCTGAACCGGTTTGAGCTGGCATATGCACAGAGGAGCCTACTGCTCCCCCAGTGCAGGACTTCAAAGCACTCTAGGAGTGCACCCACCCAGCCCCAATACACTAAATCCTTTCTGGAATGTGGTGACACCTCCCTATGACAGGATGCCTTTTGTTGGGCTTCCTCCACTGCGAGTTTCAGTCAGCATCAGGAGGGCAGCCCAGTGTCTGTGCTGGTGGCATCCATTTTGTGATGCCAGGGCTCTTTCAGATTTCTACCGTTTAGTACAGTGGGTACATGTCATCCCCTCTAGAAGGGTGGGATCATACTCCCACACCAGTTACTGGTGTGGGGGTATGATTCCAAGTTGTTTGACACCAAACACAACATGTTTTGATGCAGTCATTCCAAAGTTAGCATTTACCGCGAGGTTATAATGCACTTAAGAGTATATGGTTTAACCGCATCCACAAACAGTAACAGAGAATAGACTCTGCCAGCTGCAGAGAGGTCCTGCTCATGCAGAAGCATCCCCTCACATAGTAAACCAAGCACCCTGCCCTCTGGATTGATAGGGCCTGCTATAGGGGTGGCTGATAGGTTTATATATATATATGTGTGTGTGGTGAGATATAGGAACCTATACCGCAGTGAGGAGTGCTAACACTACCTCACACAGGCTGCAGTAGCAGGCCTGTGGTGTCCGATTGAGAATGCTTCCCAGGGGTGGCATAATACATGCTGCAGTCCCTGGTAGGCCTGTAAAGTACCAATGCCCTAGGTACCTAAGGTACCATATACTAGGGGCTCATAAGGTACCACAGTATCCAATCACTAGTGCATCTAATATGCACACCAAGTTGTTTAGAGAGAACAGAGAGACTGGGGCCCTGATTAGCAGGGACCCAGCCAGACTATAGCCAGAAACCAGTGTATACATCAGAAAAAAAGTGGGGGCAACATAAGTGCAGATCCTACTCTCCTACATTTAGGCCCTCCTCTAACACCTGATTAAAAAGCGACGTCAGGGTGGGAATGATCTTATCGCACAACATCTTATAGATCTCGGCTGGGAGCCCATCAGGGCCCGCTGCTTTCCCGTTCTTACAGTGTTAAATGGCTTCCCTGACCTCAGTATGAGTGAAAGCCTGGTCGAAGTATTGTTGCTGATCAGACTTCAGAGAGGGAAGAGGGATGCCTCCCAGCCAGCTCTGAGCACTAGAGCTATCCACCCTTTTATCTTGACAATAGATGTCCCGAAAATAGGTCTGGAAAGCATGACTGATTTCCCCATCTGAAGAAAAAGTATCATTGCCACTGATAATTTCCTTAATGTGATTCCTTGTCTGGTCTGATTTTGGTCTTCCACGCAAGGAGCTTGCCTGCCCCTTCACCATACTTCAAGTGGGCGATTTTGCTTGCCTCCCATTTTCGAGTAAGCCTAGAGTGCAAGATGTTCTCTAACTGATCCTTCAGACCATCCAACTTAACCTGACATTTTTACTGGATTTCATGGGAGGCTTGGCGAATTAGATCGGCCTCAGCAACCTTCAGCTTTTCTTCAATGGATGAGATCTCTTCTTAGTATCTTTTGTTTCTATAGCAAGAACTACTGGTGATTTGGCCTCGCAAAAAAGCTTTTAGAGAGTCCCTTACGTTTGTTATAGAAGTCGACCCTGAGTTCGTTTTCAGAAACCATTTGGTTTCTAGTACTAGGAACAAGATCTGTTCTTCCTCCAAAAGTAAGGAGCGGTCAAACGACCATGTCTTAGAGGGTCTAGGTAATGGATATTCTAGACCCAACAGAATACCTGAATGGTCTGAAAGATGGTTAGCCAAGTAAGAGATTTTTTTCACTCTGCCTCTTAACGAATTACTTATCAAAACATAGTCTATTCTAGATTGGTGCCGATATTTGTAATTTCGAAACGAGACACCTGGCTGCTGACCTGATCTTTCCCTCCAAATATCAGAGAAGGCGAATTGCTTCATTGCCCCTAGTAGAAAATCCCGAGATCTAGAAGGGACCATGGCTCTATTGTTTGGAGTCTTGTCTAATAAGGGGTTCAGGATGATATTAAAGTCCCCAGCTAGTATTATTGGTTCAGGAAAGTCCAACAAATAGGGAAAAAATAGTCTTAAGACAGGAGGGGTCATCTTGGTTGGGTCCATAATAGCCGACCAAGGTAAACAAAGTCCCCATTATCGTACCTTTAACAATAGCCCATCTGCCAACTGGGTCAACTAGTTGCAGTAAAATGTGCGCCTTAGCTGATTACTTAAATAGAATTAGAATCCCTCTGAGATTTGCTGACTGACTAGTACAAACATACCAGCCCACCCAACTTTTATTTTTAAAGAGAGAGACTGTCTCTTCTTTGAGAAGGTGCGTTTCCTGAAGAGCTATGACTTGCACGGATGAATCCTGTAGATACTGTATGATGTTGTCTCTTCTCGGTCTAGTGTGCAGGCCCTCTACGTTCTAGGACAAGATCTGTATGGAACTCATAGTAGGACAAGCCAGAGACCAATCACTAAAAAGGGAATTTGAAATGACCCGCACCAGCACTTAAACCAACACAGTTCCAAAGCCATTACTCTTAAGAATGAGATAGATACAATCAAGAAAGGGAGAATGAGGAATGTTTTTTCTCTGCTGCACCCACCCCGTACCCATGTACCCCGCCAACCCTCCCCCCACCGCTGGAGAACCCTTACCCCAATTATCTGGACAGATGAAGTCCAGGCAGTTGCATCCCGGAGGTGCCCACCCCCACCACTTACGATAAAGTGAAGAAAAGAAAAAAGTACAGAAACAAAGAAAACATTTACGGAGAGGACCTTTTCGACCCTGAGAAGCAGTCGGGACCAATTTAAAAGAGAAGGAAATCAGGTAAGTATACACTATTATCCCCCTTTTCTTTTCCTCAATTTTATCTTATTGTTTCCTCTCATTATTGTCCCCCTTCCACCTATAATCACCTATTATACTAACTCTTCAGCACAAAAGGAGAAAGAGAAGGCAAAACCCTCAATTAACAATAACGATGTTACCCCAGCCTAGCGATATCCCAAGTTAAGACGATCCCTTATGGTCCCCCTTTGCTAATGCTATCAAGCAGCTCATCCGCCTCCTGAACTGTTCTTAAGTTGTGCATTTTATTATTGTGCATCCCTTTCAGGAAGGCTGGAAATTTTAGTTTGGCTACTGCGCCATGTTTTTTTAAATCCTCCAACCTCCTCCCAAGCTCCCACTGCCTATCCAAAGTGGACCTCGAGAGGTTGGACCGGATCTCAAACGAAACCACATTTGTATGGCGTGGGGAACATGGCGCCTGCATGCTAGCAGTCGCTTGCTCCCGGAGCTCTCGCTTCAGCCACTGAACATACCTAATGAGCTAATCAGCTAATTCAGCCGGCAGCCGGTAGACGGTAGACCTTTTCGGCGTGTGCCTCTCTGCTTTCTTCACCTTCCTTTTTGCCGTCTTCTCCCCGGGTTATTTTGCTTCGTTCCTGCAGTGAGAGGTGAGCGTTGTCAGCGTTGCCGACTTTCGTGCAGCCGAATATGTGCAGAGACGAGGCGGGTCGACGCCTATCCGCGCCATCCCGCTGGTCTGAAGCCGCCCTGGAGCTCTGTAGGGGACCTAAGGCGGCCGCACGAGGCCATCTCCGGGGGAACGACAGCAGAGGCAGCATCAGTGGCTTTTTTCGAGCTGCTGAGCAGAGGATCCAGTGAGAATGTTGCTGTGAGATTGTAGAGGACTATGCCGCTATATCGGAACCAGGTACCGGGGCAGGGACTGGGGGCACAGCTCTTCAAATAACGCAGCATTCTTTGGAGGTTTTGGCCCCCGAGGGTCAAGCCCTCCTGTCCCTCAAACCCCCGCAGGAAGCTTCTCTCCCCACTAAGAAAACGTCGCAGTCGGCTACTATTGCTAGAAGGGGTTGTAAGAAGCAAAGGAAAGGCGCTGGGGTGAGTTTTGGTCGGGCTAAGGCGATTTTCAAAAATAATTCTATTGCCATAGATAATTCCAGTAAGGACTCTGAGCTGGTCCTAGATCTGAGCACCGACAAGGTCGTCCCTGGGGGACTAGAGTCTCCTCCTGCCCTCGCCGCACCAGCTTCAACTAGCAACTCTGCCTTCCAGATCTACCAAGTTAAGGGCAGATCTATAAAACCCAAGAGGCCAAAAAGTAACTCCACAAACATCTTAGTTAGGGTTACTGCATTGCTGCGTTCCTACTTTAGGGTTCAACCAGAGGTTCTGGATATCGCTGCACAAGCCGAAACCCTCAGGCTGAGCTCAGCAAGCTTAAATACCTCCATAACATCGTCACTATCATTCACAGTGTTATCTGATAGTAATATGGAGTCAGCATCAGATTTGGTCTCTCATCAGGGCCATTTGGGGGTACCTTGGGTACCCTCGGACCCCCATGAGCCCATGAGCAGCTCGAACATCGGCTCCTTGGCTTGCTCACAGACCCAGAATCAGTCACAGCCACTGCCACCTCCACAACAAGTCTCTAACGGCGAATCCAAGGGGGAACAAGTGGCAGGCTCTTCATCTTTGCTATCACCTTCACCCGCAGGCTTGGAAGCTCTCTTCACATTATCTGAAGACATAAAAAAGGGCTTTGCAGTATCTGCAGTTAATCAAGGAGAAATCAGAAATTTCTGTGAATCCTTGGTAAAAAAAGTGGATCTTTTAAACTCCAGGACTGTAACTCATGAGAATAGTGTTGGTGAACTAAAAGAAGACCTCGGGCTGGGGGAAGTCGGAAATTCTACTGCTAAAGAAAGAACGCATAGAGCTTAGCGATAGACTAGAAAATTTGGAGAATAACGCGCGTAGAAATAACTTTCTCCTACTGAATGTTCCAGAAGGCAGTGAAGGATCCGACATTAGACCTTATATTGTTTCTTTACTCAAGGCCTCCCTACAGCTAGAGGACTCAGATGAAGCACTAAGTCATGATATACAGAGGGTGCACAGATATCCCTTCCAAAGGAACCCCAATAGATCCAAACCCAGAAAAATTCTTGTTAACTTTCTTACCTTCGCTCTAAAAGAGAAAATCCTCAACGCAGCATTGAAATTGAAAACAGTTAGGGCAAAAGAGTTCTCGTTTCAGACCCTTGAACGTATTGTTCAATACTTTTAATCTTTGACTTCTTCGTTTGGGCTTATCAGTAGATGGCCCAGACTGACTAGAAATTTCGTTTACCTGGTCAGGTTCTTCATTAATTGTCTTTAAATGATATTTTAACCTTTTCACACCACCTGGCCAGTTATCACCTCATCTGACCTTTTTTGCTTGCACTGCACTGTCACTGTCTTCAAGTGCTCTTTTATTTTCATTAAGTTGTGGCACAATCTGGTTATTTTCGTTTTCCGAATCCCTCTCTGTCTGACCTTGTCCAGGGCTTATTTCCATAACGTTCTTTTCTGCCTGGATGCGTTCTTCTTCCCTGGCCTGACACTGTTCAGGTTTTATCTGGATTTTCTCTTCTCCCTTTACCTGAACTTGTTCTTTTTCTACCTGGTCCTGCTCAGGTCTTACTGCCCTTTGGTTTCTGGAGCCTGAACGTGTTCTTCTAGACCGATCTGTCCCTCCTCAGACTCATGAATGGTTTCATCCACTTCTGTCTGAGTAGATTGTTCTCTCCATGTCTGATCCTGCTCAGGTTCTCCAACAGCTGTATTTTCACTTTCCTGAGCTTGTTCTTCAATACCTGACTGGTGCTCACTATTCTCCTGTCTCTCTAACTGGATTTGGCTTCTTGTTCTCACATTTACTTCGGGTATATCAACCACTGGTATCCAGTCATCCTGACTTATGCTCGGTTGTTCTTGATCAGCTACTTCAGGATCTGTTAGTCTAAGTCCTTCAGCTGTACAACCTTCTGCAGCCTCAACTGCTTGAGTCATTTGGGGTCCTTCCTCGTCGGGTGCTGGTACTCTTAGTGTGGCTTGCATGAATCCAATTAGGTAAGCCTGCACTTTTCACTGCTGTTGTTGTAGTCAACATAACCTGATGTGGTTTTACCCACCTTGGTGCTAGGCATGACTCTCGAGTGTGATTCTTCACCAACAGCTAGTCACCGGGATTTAGATCCGGCTGCCTTGCAACTGTATCCTCTCCAACCTGGTGAGAGATAGAACACACTAGGTCAGCCAGTTCTTTGCAATAGTCTAATACCAAATCATCAGTTCTATTCAACAGTTTGTGTCCTGGTATACATGCTTGCCTCATTGCACTTCCCATGAGTATTCTTGTCAGGAATACTTCTGAGTCCCATCAGAACAAGAGGTAAAGCATCAGACCACTCCAGTGGCGTGGATCCACATACCTTTGCAAGTTTTGTTTTTATAGTGCCATTTATTTGTTCTACCACTCCAGAAGCCTCTGGGCGATATGCACAGTGCAGTTTTTGTTCAATTTTAAATGCTTCACAGATCAGTCGAATTATTTAATTATTAAAATGAGACCTATCTCATTCCAAAGTTACTGGAAAACTGAACCGTGGAATCAGTTCTCTCAACAATAGTTTGGTAAGTGTTATACTGTCATTTCTTCTAGTAGGGTATGCCTCCACCCACCGTGAAAACAAACAAACTATAACGAGTATGTACTTCGAACCTCTGCAAGGTGGTTATCGGATAAAATGTATTTGTAGCCTTCTAAATGGGCCTTCTGCCTTTCCAATTATCCCCATATAGACCACTGTTTTCCTGCCTGGATTCATTTGTTGACAGGTTAAGCATCTCTGGCATAGACTCTCTCTGCTACATTCCTGAACTTCGGATTAAACCAATCCTGCCTAAAGAGTCTGATCATGGCATCCCTGCCTATATGGGTGACTCTGTGATACATCCTAGCCAATTGTGAAATCATATAGTCTGCATTACTGGCCTGCCATCTAGGTAAATCCATACATCATCTTCTGACCTCTTTTGGCACCCTACTTTCACCCATTCTTCCTTTTCTTTCATCTCTGCCTCATCTTGCAGCTGTTTCCAATCCTGAGAGTAACATAAGTTGGCAGCTAATTCCACTTGCTTCAATTTTCTTATTTACCGCCAATTTATTTCTGGCACAGTATTGGGCAACCTGGTCAGCATATCTGTTACCAGCTGTCACATAGTCATCTCCTGACTGATGTGCGGCACGCTTGACCACTGCCACTTCTGGCAATTGTATTGCTTCAAGCAATTCTTTTGCGAAATTTCCATTCTTAATTGGGGATCCTGAAGAAGTCAAGAAATCCCTCTGCATCCAAAGTTGGCCAAAATCATGCACAACCCCTTAACCATACTGACTATCAGTAAAAATGGTTACTTTCCAATTTTTCCCCATTTTGCAAGCTTTAATCAAAGCTATCAATTCGGCTACTTGTGCAGATTTGACTCCTGGTAAATAGGATGCTTCGACTATTCCAGCCAATGTACATACAGGGTAAGCAGCACTTAGCCCTCCCTCCTCATGACGCATACACGAACCCTCTACAAACAGCTCATGTTCGGCATTCTTCAGAGGTTCTTCCTGTATGTCTGGACGGGGCTTGGTGCAAAGCTCTGTCACATCCAAACAATTGTGCTCGACTTCATCCTTCACCTCTTCTCCATGAACATCTGGTAAAAAGGTGGCAGGGTTCAGAACAGTACACCTGACTATTGTCACGTTTTCAGCACCTAAGATGATTCTTTCATATTTAGTCATCCGACTGGCAGTGAGATATTGAGTTTGAGTTCTTGTTAAAAGAATCTCAACTGAATGTGGAACATTTACCTTTACCAGATGTCCCATTACAATTGATTCGCTTGGCTCCGGACTCATGCATGTTGCAGCTATTACTTTTAAACAACCAGGTAAAGCTGAGGCTACAGGGTCCAAAGTGGCAGAGAAGTATGCCACTGGTCGTCGCATCAAACCATGTCTCTGGGTTGAAACTGAAAGTGCATAACTATTTCTTTCACAACAAATCAGTGCAAATTCTTTTGAGTAATCTGGCATACCTAAAGCTGGGGCTTCACACACGCATTTCCGTACATTCACAAAGGCTCCCATACTTTCGTCATCCCATTCTATAGGATCTTTTGCTCGCTTCTTGGTCATTTGTATTGGGGGTTTGGCCAGCATTGAAAACCCTACAATCCACTGCTTACAGTATCCTACAACTCCAAGGAACATTCTTATTTCTCTCTGAGTTTGAGGCAATTTCATTATTTCTATTCTTTCTGGGGTCACTTTCCTTACTCCGCGTTCTATTTGGTGTACTGGGTATTTGACTCCGGTTCTGCAAAACTGTAATATTTCTGGGGACACTTTGGGGTCTATTAGGATGGCGGGCGGACTTTTGTCCGCCCGCAACCCGGCCACCAGTGGTGCGGCGGTCCCTCACCGGCAATTAGTATGCCACCGCCACGGTGGCGGTGGCATCCTCCATCCACAACATTGAGGTGGGCGGTGCTCACAGCACCGCCCGCCACAATGCTGTGGATGCACCTTGTGCATTTGAATGCACAACGTGGCAGGCACCACGCAGTGCCTGCCACGTGGTGCATGCAAATGTAGGGGGGTACCATAGGTACCCCCTATGTGCACCCCCCACCCCCCAACACCCTGGGGGCCTGCAACGGGCCCCCACATTCAGGAACCGCATGCCGTTGCCGCCATGGAAAGGCACTTCTCAGCCTGTGTTTTAATATGGGTGTCAGTGTCTTGCAGACACCGCCACCATATCCAGCCCCTTTTCTGCCTGGGCGACTCGTCTACGGTCTGTCCGTCCCCCGGGGTCCACCCGCCATCGTAATATGGCGGGGGAAATGGGAGGCGGGCAGCAGGTAATGGCGGGCCCGCTATTATAATAGATCCCTTTATGTCCACCATGAGCCAAATGATTCAACAAGGCAATTGAATCAGTAACACAGTCATCTCTTGTCTTTGACGCGACTAGTAAGTCGTCAATATACTGCACCAATACTGACTCTCTGGGTAATACTAAGGTTGCTAGGCACCTTCTCAGTATCTGATTGAATATTGAAGGACTTTCAGTGTACCCTTGAGGAACGCGATTCCAAACTAAAATACGGTCCTCAAATTTAAATGAGAAAAGATATTGGCTGCCTGTGTGTAATGGAATAGAGAAAAAGGCACGACATAGATCGATTACAGTAAACCATCCTGCCTACCGTGGTATCTGGTACAGTTTCACGGCTGGGTTGGGCACTACAGGGCAACAAGGTACAACAATTTTGTTAATCTTTCTTAGGTCTTGAACTATCCTATATTTCCCGCTAGGTTTCTTTATACCAATTAAATGTGAATTACAGGGACTACTCATTATTTATTTTTGAATGCCTTGTTCAATCATTCGATCGATTTCTGCTGCAACACCAGCTTTAACTTCTGGACTCATTTTGTATTGTCAAGTATTTGGGTAAACTGCACCTTCCTTCACAGTTACTTTTACTGGGTCTACATTTGCCATTAACCCTACATCTTTTCATGGAAAATCCCACAGATCTGGATTGACTGTCGTTTTGACCTCGTCTGTTAAATCGTCTTTCGTCATCATGGAATACATCTCGTCTACCTCTGTGCCTTGTTTAGCTAACATGATTTTGTTGACTCCGTCTTCATCTGGGGTTTGAATTGCAACACCATCCAGTGTGCAAAAAATTGTGCAATTCATTTTGCACAGTAGATCTCTTCCAAATAAATTTACTGGACTGGAGTAGCGCACTTCAAATCTGTGCATTTCCCTGAAATTGCCGATGCGTACCTCCATGGGTTCTGTAATAGGGGTTCTAATCTGTTTATTGGAAACGCCCACTACTTGGATCGCTTTTCCCGCGAGGGGTAGGTTTGGAATGTCTGTTGTTCTCACAGTAGAACGGGTAGCACCAGTGTCCAATAAGAAGGTAATATCTTTTCCTTCTACTTTACCATCAACATATGGAACTGACTGATCTACCATTAAGGATGCGCCAAGTACGCACTCCTTTTCCTCCCCCCTCAGGCACCTTCATTGGTCGCTGTCATGTAAATAAGGGTCCTGTAGAAGAAATTGCGAGGTTACAGAATTTTTCTTACCACTTCCTCCTTGAAATCCGGTGTCCACACCGTACTTGGCCTGGTTCACAAAATTTGGCATAGGGGCAGGTGGCAACTGACTCTGTAGATTTACAACCTGCTGCCATTGACTCATTATCACCTCATTCTGCATCTGTGGATTTAAATTTTGATTTGGGCCATTATTATTCTGTATATTTTTACACTTGTTTTTCCAATGCCCGAATTTTCCGCACCCATGACAAGGAAATGTTTTCTTTGCCTCCTCTCTACTCCTTCGTCTCTTTTGTTTTCCCCCATTAATTTCATTTTGGCCTTGCCCCTTTCCTTGATTTCCTGTCTGGCTGTTTAGTTGGAATTCCTGCTGTTCTGCTAATTTTACTTGGGCCCACATCACCTTTTCTTTTAATTTATTTCGTTTATTGTCAATCTCATCTCCGCAATACTTTGCGTATTTGACAATATCATCTATGGGTCTCGCTTGCCAACACAACATGTGTTGACGAATCATGTCTCCAATTTCTGGTTTCAATCCTGTCACAAACGATACACAAAATGTCCCATATCTTTATCTCCAATGTTCTCAAAACCACTATACGATTTAAATACCTGCAGTAAGCGTTCATAATAAGTATGTATGGACTCATTTCTATCCTGGGTCGTTCTATCTATCTTTACCCAATCTGTTTCTTTTGGAAGAATTTTCCCTTTCAAGAAAGAGATCACCTGGCGATATTTCTTCATTACCTCTTCTAAAGGGGCTCCTGTTTCAGCATCTCTCGTGTATTCATCACTAGGCCAATCAACAGTAATTTTTCTTTCTGTCCACAAATCAGCAGGTACTACTATGTCAAATAAACCATCCAAATCCTTTAACAATACTTTAGAAACCTTCACAAATCTTTCAACTTGCCAGTACCATTCAACTGGCTTTTCTCTTAACTTCGGGAAATCATTTGTAAACGATAAAATGTCCTGTCTGGTCCATGGAACATGTATATATCCTCCTCCAGGCACCTCTCTCATTGGACATAATCTTTCTACCTTTCCTGTGTCTTTCAACAAAATTCAGAAGTTGTTCAATTGGCGTGTGCTTCTTCCCTTTTTTGCATCCATCTAGCTTTCCATTTGTCTAGGTCACCCCATTTTTGTAAAATGGTCATTAATTCTTTGACCTGAAATTTTCTTACAGACACATTCATTTTTTCCAGGTCCTTATCACTGAATTCTGCTCTGTATGGTTTCTGTAATACCTTGGATTTCCCTATTTCAACTCCCATATCAGAAGCTAGGTCTGTCAATTTCTCATGGAATATTTTTGTATTTCTAGTGATACTTCTGCAAATGAACAGTAACTCTTCTTCACTGTAAGTATTTAGCTTGTCTAGTCCCACGTTTTCAGGTATCATTTCTTCCAATTCCACTTTCAATTTGTAACTATCTAGAACTTTCAGTGGCTGTTTTGGCTTGTCTATTTCCTGGGCCCATCTTTCTATTTCTTCTGGGGATACTATTGTGACACTCTTGACTCCTGTAGGCGTTTCTATTTGTACTTCTTCTGAGCAACTAGGTGTAACTCTTCTCGGGGTATCATTTAACTGTCCTCTTATCACCAAATCCATTAATGATATCACCAAAGCACATTCACTGCCTTGATCATCAATTATTATATTCTCTTTTCTGGGTTCTATTGTGGGTGTGGACATGACTGGTGGTTTGTGAGCGATTGTCTTACCTCCATATAATGGAACCACCAGACCTATAGTCACTGGTATAGTTAGTGCTTCAGGGTGGGTACTCGATTGGGTTATTTTCTGTATTAATTCCTCTCTATTCTTGTTTATTGCCTCTTTCTTTTTCCTGAAGTACTCTTCCGCTCATTGGGTCATGTATAACTTGAGGAACTAATGGTGTTCCCAAAACCGGAGAACTAGGAGTAGTTTTACTCAGTCCTTCTTGGTAAGTTGGAGGGCTTTTCATCAAAATGCCCTCCAAAAAATCATCTTCCGATTCTCTGCTACCTATCATTGTTAAATGTTTGGTCTTCTCTGTGCACTTGCCTCCTGACTGTTCCTCAGCCATTAATACAGGATATAATCCCTTAGCCACCATTGCTTATCTCCATTGTTTCATCTGAATATCTCGTGATTCACACGGTAGCCTAAGATAAAACCCTCTAAAGCTTCTGCTACTTCTGGATCTATCACGCTCAAATGCTTCAGTCTCCCATTCCTCTAAAGCTTCATATTGGGTTAATCTTGGTCGGGGCTCTAATTCATTCATTTTTAATCTCCGGTTATGCAGAATTCTCCCATTAAACGTACCATGTTCTGGAAATGCTAGCACTCCATCGCTTTTTGTATATTCTATCCAATTTTCCAACCATACACAAGTATGATAGCCTCTTTCCATCATCATGTATAATGCGGGCGATTTCGGGGGAGGGATAAGAATTCCCTCTCTAGTCAACGGGTTTATCCTTTTTAAGATAATTTTTAATTTTCTGCATAAATATCATTTTCTTTTTTTCTCCGTACATTTTAGCTGTCGATCCTTTTATATATTGTTCTCTGGCAAACCCTAAATACCTTCTGTCTGGGCGATTCCCTATTAATGTTGGATTGTGTCTCCACATACAAAGCCCACTGTCAATTATTATTGTAGCTCCTATTTTCTAGCCAATCAAAGGTTCGTTTTTACTCTAATACTTGACCAATATCAGTGCGGATTCTTTTGACCAATCAAATTCTGTTCCACACTATGCGCTTACCCAATACTAGCGCGTCTCTTCTGTGACGTTAATATCAATATCACTCCTTACTACTGACCCCTCCTTAACAATTTCTGTTC
Source organism: Triturus cristatus (assembly GCF_964204655.1). Lineage (NCBI taxonomy): Eukaryota > Metazoa > Chordata > Amphibia > Caudata > Salamandridae > Triturus > Triturus cristatus. The sequence continues at coordinate 1,154,708 of NC_140579.1, forward strand.
CAACCAATCCCAGCGTGGCCCTCTGTGACATCAGTGCAGCACCCGCAGCTGACCCCTCCTTTACAAGGTAACACGAATAACTTATTTTTCTTTCAATTTTCATACAAAATTAATTAATTGACAACATATAAACATTCGCTACTCTGTTTGCTCCGCTAAAATCAGAAAGTCGATTTTACTTTTACTACGAGTACACCTTTCCGCTTACTCTTCACACCCTACAAGTAAATCTCTTCCGCTTACTCAAGCGCCGACGAACCTGCTACTCCTTCGGTATTACCCTTTCTAGGTGATGTAAGCCCAAAGTTTCACCAGCGAACTCTTTGCTATCAATCATTCTCACTTTTTTACAAAATAATCCCTAAAGCAACACTGTCAACCCTGCATAGTCTTACAGTGCTATCTTTAGCAAACGATTAACCTCACTGCAGTGTGGTTTCCATTCACCACCCGCTATTCAATATTCCCGGGAATTTCCATACAACATAAAACAAATACAAACGGGTTTGTTAATACATAATCAATATTTCAAATTCAAATATTTTTACCTAACTAGTTAATAAAATAAACCATAGCTCTGCTACCAGAAAAACTGATCTAATGGGTTACTAACCTCAGGAACTCAACTACCATATACTCACCTGGGCCCATAAACACACACCCATTTCACGTAGGCTAGTAGATACTGCTGGGGGTCAATTTGTTATACTAATACCTGTAAGATGAATTCATCTTAACCATTTCTTACCAAACCTTTCCGACCGAATGTACTTTCCTCTGGTCAATGGATCTTTTAGTTAACTGTATAGGTAACATTTACGTAGAATAAACCTTTTTTTAAATAACCACAGACTCGGGAGAGTTTTAAAATGTTTATCTAGTTAATTAATGTGAGCCAAGAACCAAAATACAGTTAGAACACCATTTTCTCCAAGGAGAGGAAGGGAATAAAATTTAAATAGAATAATCGTTAAACAAATTAATTACGATGACAGAACCTGAATAGGGAGAAAACAGAGAGAGCAGTACAATGACATACTACACAGAATTATAGTTACCTAGAATGGTGTGAAAACCAACCCCATGGCCAAGGAATTGGAATGGGTCCCCTGGGACAGATCAGGTGACAAAGGCTCAGGACAGGATTCAGGGACAGGATAGATGACCTCTTCTAGATACGACGCCTGCGTCGCACCCCTCTCTGACACTATCTTCCTCCTCGATTCCTCCGCAATCTTCTTCTATTATGTGCCTCCTAGATTCTTCCACGATGTTCTTCTAATTAATTGGCTCAAATTTCTAAGTCTGGAAATGGATCTTCTTTAGTATTCTTTAAATTCTCGGACAGCATCTCGGTCTCTCAGTATTCTCCGTCTCGCTGTGTGTGTCTAACTAACTAAACTACCTCAATTATACCTTTCTAATGGCATGTACCACCCCTAAATGTTTCGAATTTATGAAATTTCTAACTCTGATTGGACAGGAAAAGGGGAGATGATCATCACACCATGCTAAGTTTAATATTTTTCTCATTGTTCTGTGTTCCCGCCCCTTAATTTACTTTCCAATGCTTTATTTCCCACCCGATTTCACATTTTTATTAATCAAAATGATACAATTTAATAACTTCATTCATCAGTCAGGAAGATGATTCTGTTCCCAGGACTAATAGAGGTCGTGACCTTGGATGAGTTTCAAATTCATTTGTCATGGTCCCTGGCGGGTTACAAGTACACATGTGCGAAGGACACGTGGGGTATGGACATCTGACATTCTTTGAGGCCCAAAATACGAACTAATAAAGAAGTCAGAAAGAGACATATTAAATTCAAATTAAAACAATTTCACTGTATACCACCTATCTCTACTCTAACCCCCTTTACTTATATAAATCTTTCGCATTAGCATTTTATCTAATTTTGCAGGGTTAAGTTTCAGCCTAAGCATGCGCATTAACATGTTAGTTCCAAGCGGCCATTTTGAAAGCGATTGCGCAGCTGCAAAGATTTCCCTCCAAAGCATAGGTACGTCATTACTACGTAGATGTAGTTGATGCATGCGCAGTAAAGATTACCGCGTTAGCAGGCATTTTTAGTCACTCTCGAGCTACTTGTTAGTACGACACATAGGCAAGCTTCCCCTAAGCTTAAATGTACGAATTTTTGATGGATTATTAGTATTTACAAACACAATTATTACGAGTTATCTGAGAAGATTGCATTTGAGCAAGTCTCTTTTATATGAGTCCTTGCTCTATCACCCTCTCCCCCTTAACAGGGGTGAACCGGTGCAGTGATGCCTGCAGTTTCTCCCCTCCCCCTTGGCAGCGGTGAACTGGTGCAGTTATGCCTGGCAGTGTCCTCCCTCCCTCCCCCCCCCCCTCCTCTTGACAGGGGTGAACCGGTGCAGTTATGCCCGCAGTGTCCTCCCCTTGACAGGGGTGAACCGGTGCAGTTATGCCTGCAGTTTTTCCCTTCCCCTTGACAGAGGTGAACCGGTGCAGTTATGCCTGGCAGTGTCCCCCCTCCCCCCTTGACAGGGGTGAACCGGCGCAGTAATGCCTGGCAGTGTCCCCCCTCCTCCTTGACAGCGGTGAACCGGTGCAGTTATACCCGCTGTGTCCCCCCTCCCCTTGACAGGGGTAAACCGGTGCAGTTATGCCTGGCAGTGTCCCCCTCCCCCTTGACAGGGGTGAGCCAGTGCAGTCATGCCTGGCAGTGCCCCCCCTCCCCCTTGACAGCGGTGAACCGGTGCAGTTATACCCGCTGTGTCCCCCCTCCCCATGACAGGGGTGAACCGGTGCATTTATGCCCGCAGTGTCCCCCCTCCCCCTTGACGGGTGAACCGGTGCAGTTATGCCTGCAGTGCCCTCTGGCTGGACTCGCTCCATCAGGTGATCATGCCCAGGTGTACCTCTGTACTCGCTCCATCACGTGATCCTGCCCAGGTTTTCCTCGGCCTCGCCGGGGCTTCGGATCTGGAGTAGGCCTTATCCCTCTGGCTGGGCGCACAACATCACATGGTCCTGCCCAGGTGTTGTTCAGTCATGCCGGGTTTTCAGATCTGGAGTAAGCCTCAGTCCACTGGCTGGGCTCGCTCCATCACGTGGTCCTGCCCAGGTGTTCTTTGGTCCCGCCAGGGCTTTGGATCTAGCGGAGGCCTCAGTCCTCTGGCTAGACTCGCTCCATCACGCTATCCAGTCCAGGTGTTCTTCAGTCCCTCCAGGGCTTCGGATCTGGAGTAGGCCTCAGCCCTCTGGCTGGGCTCGCTCCATCACATGGTCCTCCCAGGTGTTCTTCAGTCCTGCCGGGTTTTCAGATCTGGAGTAGGCCTCCACACTCTGGCTGGGCTTGCTTCATCGTGTGATCGTGTCCAGATGTTCCTCAGTCCCGCCGGGGCTTTGGATCTGGAGTAGGCCTCCACCCTCTGGCTGGGCTCTTTCCATCACGTATTCCTGCCCAGGTGTTCTTCGGTCCCGCTGGGGCTTTGGATCTAGAGGAGGCCTCAGTCTTCTGGCTGGACTCGCTCCATCACGCGATCATGCCCAGGTGTTCTTCAGTCCCGCCGGGGCTTTAAATTTGGAGTAGGCCTCGCCCTCTGGCTGGACTCGCTCCATCACGTATTCCTGCCCAAGTGTTCCTCGGCCCCGCCGGGGCTTCGGATCTGGAGTAGGCCTCAGCCCTCTGGCTGGGCTCGCTCCATCACGCTGTCCTGCCCAGGTGTTCTTCGGTCCCGCTGGGGCTTTGGATCTAGAGGAGGCCTCAGTCTTCTGGCTGGACTCGCTCCATCACGCGATCCTGCCCAGGTGTTCTTCAGTCCCGCCGGGGCTTTAGATTTGGAGTAGGCCTCGCCCTCTGGCTGGGCTCGCTCCATCACGTATTCCTGCCCAAGTGTTCCTCGGCCCCGCCGGGGCTTCGGATCTGGAGTAGGCCTCAGCCCTCTGGCTGGGCTCGCTCCATCACGCTGTCCTGCCCAGGTGTTCTTCGGTCCCGCTGGGGCTTTGGATCTAGAGGAGGCCTCAGTCTTCTGGCTGGACTCGCTCCATCACGCGATCCTGCCCAGGTGTTCTTCAGTCCCGCCGGGGCTTTAGATTTGGAGTAGGCCTCGCCCTCTGGCTGGACTCGCTCCATCACGCAGTCCCGCCCAGGTGTTCTTCGGTCCCGCTGGGGCATTGAAACTGGAGTAGGCCTCAGCCCTCTGGCTGGACTCGCTCCATCAGGTGATCGTGCCTAGGTGTTCCTCTGGACTCGCTCCTTCACGTGATCCTACCCAGGTGTTCCTCTGCCCCGTCGGGGCTTCGGATCTGGAGTAGGCCTCATCCCTCTGGCTGGGCCCATGACATCACATGGTCCTGCCCAGGTGTTCTTTGGTCCCACCGGGGCTTTTGGATCTAGCGAAGGCCACAGTACTCTGGCTGGACTCGCTCCATCACGCTATCCAGTCCAGGTGTTCTTCAGTCCTGCTGGGTTTTCAAATCTGGACTAGGCATCAGCCCTCTGGCTGGGCTCGCACTATTGTGTGATCCTGTCCAGGCGTTCTTCAGTCCCGCCGGGGCTTTGGATCTAGAGGAGGCCTTAGTCCTTTGGCTGGACTCCCGCCATCACGTGATCCTGCCCAGGTGTTTTTCGGTCCCGCCGGGGCTTCGGATCTGGTGTAGGCCTCATCCCTCTGGCTGGACGCGCTCCATCACATGGTCCTCCCATGTGTTCTTCAGTCTGGCCGGGTTTTCAGAATTGGAGTAGGCCTCCGCCCTCTGGCTGGGCTTGCTTCATCGTGTGATCCTGTCCAGGTGTTCCTCAGTCCCGCCGGGGCTTTGGATCTATTGTAGGCCTCAGTCCTCTGGCTGGACTCGCTCCATCACGTGGTCCTGTCCAGGTGGTCTTCAGTCCCGCCGGGGCATTGGATCTGGAGTAGGCCTCAGTCCTCTGGCTGGACTCGCTCCATCATGCAGTCCTGCCCAGGTGTTCTTTGGTCCCTCTGGGGCTTCGTATCTGGAGTAGGCCTCAGCCCTCTGGCTGGTATCGCTCCATCACGTGGTCCTGCCCAGGTGTTCTTTGGTCCCACCGGGGCTTCGGATCTGGAGTAGGCCTCAGCCCTCTGGCTGGGCTCGCTCCATCACGTGGTCCTGCCCAGGTGTTCTTTGGTCCCACCGGGGCTTCGGATCTGGAGTAGGCCTCAGCCCTCTGGCTGGACTCGCTCCATCACGTGATCGTGCCCAGGAGTTCCTCGGCCCCGTCAGGGCTTCGGATCTGGAGTAGGCCTCAGCCCTCTGGCTGGACTCGCGCCATCACGTGATCGTGCCTAGGTGTTCCTCTGGACTTGCTCCATCACATGATCCTGCCCAGGTGTTCCTCGGCCCCGCTGGGGCTTCGGATCTGGAGTAGGCCTCAGCCCTCTGGCTGGGCTCATTCCATCACGTGGTCCTGCCCAGATGATCTTTGGTCCCGCCAGGGCTTTGAATCTAGAGGAGGCCCTTAGCCCTCTGGCTGGACTCGCTCCATCACATGATCCTGCCCAGGTGTTCCTCTGGACTCGCTCCATCACGTAATCCTGCCCAGGTGTTCCTCAGTCCTGCCAGGGCTTTGGATCTGGAGTAGGCCTCATCCCTCTGGTTGGGCGTGCTCTATCACATGGTTCTCCCAGGTGTTCTTCAGTCCTGCCGGGTTTTCAGATCTGGAGTAGGCCTCCGCCCTCTGGCTGGGCTTGCTCCATCGTGTGATCCTGTCCAGGTGTTCCTCGGCCCCGCCGGGGCTTCGGATCTGGAGTAGGACTCAGCCCTCTGTCTGGATTCGCTCCATCACCCGATCCTGCCCAGCTGTTCCTCTGAATTAGCTCCATCACGTGATCCTGACGTGGTGGTTCTCGGCCGCGCTGTGCTTCAGATCTGGAGTAGGACTCAGCCCTCTGGCTGGACCCGCTCCATCACACTGTCCTGCCCAGGTGTTCTTCGGTCCCGCTGGGGCTTTGGATCTAGAGGAGGCCTCAGTCCTCTGGCTGGACTCGCTCCATTAAGCAGTCCCGCCCCGGTGTTCTTCGGTCCCGCTGGGGCTTTGGATCTAGAGGAGGCCTCAGTCTTCTGGCTGGACTCGCTCCATCACATGGTCCGGACCAGGTGTTCTTCAGTCCTGCCGGGTTTTCAAATCTGGACTAGGCATCAGCCCTCTGGCTGGGCTCGCTCCATCGTGTGATCCTGTCCAGGCGTTATTCAGTCCCGCCCGGGCTTTGGATCTAGTGTAGGCCTCAGCCCTCTGGCGGGACTTGCTCCATCACGTGGTCCTACCCAGGTGTTCCTCTGGACTCGCTCCATCACATAATCCTACCCAGGTGTTCTTTGGTCCCGCTGGGGCTTTGGATCTAGAGGAGGCCTCATCCCTCTGGCTGGGCGTGCTCCATCACATGGTCCTCCCAGGTGTTCTTCAGTCCTGCTGGGTTTTCAGATCTGGAGTAGGCCTCCGCCCCCTGGCTGGACTTGCTCCATCGTGTGATCCTGTCCAGGTGTTCCTCGGGCCCGCCGGGGGTTCGAATCTGGATTAGCCCTTAGTCCTCTGGCTGGACTCACTCCATCACGCAGTCCTGCCCAGGTGTTCTTCGGTCCCGCTGGGGTTTCGGATCTGGAGTAGGCCTTGGCCCTCTGGCTGCGCTCGCTCCATCACATGGTCCTGCCCAGGTGTTCCTCGGGCCCGCCGGGGCTTCGGATCTGGAGTAGGCGTCAGTCCTCTGGCTGGACTCGCACCATTACGTGGTCCTGCCCAGGTGTTCCTCGGGCCGCTGGGATTCAGATCTGGAGTAGGCCTCAGTCCTCTGACTGGACTCGCTCCATCACGTGGCCCTGCCCCGGTGTTCCTCGGGCCCGCCGGGGCTTCGCATCTGGAGTAGGCCTTAGTCCTCCGGCTGGACTTGCTCCATCACGTGGCCCTGCCCAGGTGTTCCTCGGGCCCGCTGGGGCTTCGGATCTGGAGTAGGCCTCAGTCCTCTGACTGGACTCGCTCCATCACGTGGTCCTGTCCAGGTGTTCCTCTGGACTTGCTCCATCACGCGATCCTGCCCAGGTGTTCCTCGGGCCCGCCAGGGCTTCGGATCTGGAGTAAGCCTTAGTCCTCCGGCTGGACTCGCTCCATCACGTGGTCCCGCCCAGGTGTTCTTCGGTCCCGCCGGGGCTTCGGATCTGGAGTAGGCCTCAGTCCTCTGACTGGACTCGCTCCATCATGTGGTCCTGTACAGGTGTTCCTCTGGACTTGCTCCCTCATGCGATCCTGCCCAGGTGTTCCTTTGGCCTGCTGGGGCTTCGGATCTGGAGTAGGCGTCAGTCCTCCGGCTGGACTCGCTCCATCATGCAGTCCTGCCCAGGTGTTCCTCAGTCCCGCCGGGGCTTCGGATCTGGATTAGGCCTCATCCCTCTGGCTGGGCGCGCTCCATCACATGGTCCTCCCAGGTGTTCTTCAGTCCTGGCGGGTTTTCAGATCTGGAGTAGGACTCCGCCCTCTGGCTGGACTTGCTCCATCATGTGATCCTGTCCAGGTGTTGCTCGGGCCCGCCGGGGCTTCGGATCTGGATTAGCCCTCAGCCCTCTGGCTGGACTCGCTCCATCACGCAGTTCTGCCCAGGTGTTCTTCGGTCCCGCTGGGGTTTCGGATCTGGAGTAGGCCTCGGCCCTCTGGCTGCGCTCGCTCCATCACATGGTCCTGCCCAGGTGTTCCTCAGTCCCGCCGGGGCTTCGGATCTGGAGTAGGCCTCAGTCCTCCGGCTGGACTCGCTCCATCATGGGCTGCTGCCAGTTTACATTCCTGCGCCCTCTCTCTCATTGGGAACCTGGACCAAATTTCATAAACATGGTAGTTACGGGGCTCTCGGCGCCTGTCATCCCCAGTTAGTTAAAAACTACAGAAAGCTGCTCAGACAACCCTCCTTAAGAAGGCCAGCCCTGCCTGTCTACTTATTAAAACCCTAAAATCTCTAGTTGAATCAAGCACTGACACCTGCACTAGCAGTGCTCGAACCTTACCTGCCTGCTGCTTCCAGCGCTGCGAAGCCGACACACAACACATCTGACTGCGGTGCCTTCACAGCTGTCTGCCCCGGAGCCTCGGGTTACACTGTGAGGGCAGGCACCTCATGTGCAGAGACTGCGGGGTTCACACACACAAGATTGCTTCCTCAGTGGTTTTCCACCCCACGAAGAGGCTGGGAGCTGCTTGGTCAGACCTGATTGCAATGGTTGCTTCGTCTACAAGCAGCAGCAGAGGCCTAGCCCCGGTTCTGCATTGTGCACCAGATGCTTGTTTATTCAGACGCACATTTACGTTTCTGTGGCATAAGTTAATGCTGCCTGCCCATCTCCTGTACCAGTGAACCACGTATCCACCGCATCTCATACTGCACGCTTGCAGCCGGTTGTGGACATGAAGGCTTGGGTGGGAATTGTTAAGAAAAGGAAGCGTTTGCTATTCAAACGTGAGACAGTCCTAACTTAGGAGAACTGGCAGAAACGGAGGAAGGTGCAGCTGAATATATATCCGTGACCATAAGTCACAAAAAAAACACAGTGCACAAAGCACAGAACTTAAAATAGCCTGGAGACTGACACAGCAACCGAAGGACAGCTTGTAATATTTAATTTATTTTACCTCTTTTCTTTGGGAATGCCGTTATCTTGCTAATAAATTACAGTTTGAGTTGGCTGGGTGAAGGCGGGGCAGCTTGTAATTCTGGGTCGCCAGCATCTCCCCAAGGTATCAGAAACATTAGCAGTCGCGGCTGGCATGACGGGCGGGTGGGAGGTGGGTGGAAATGGGGTCGTCGCGGGGTGTGGGGGGGAGGCGGGAGGGGTTTAATTAAACAAAAATTAAAGAAACATATTATATAAAACTTACCGAGTACGACTCCCGCCGTCCACCATTTTCCAATTTTGACCTGCAGCACTCGTCATCTTGGAAGGCAGCCTCCCTCGCTCCCCTCCACCAATCACAACGCTGAGGCGCAGGGGAGCGCGCCCCACCCAGGCCATTTTCTCTATGTATAGAGAAAATGGGAGAGTGGGCGGTCCTGCTCGAGAGCAGGGGGGGAGTGGCTTGCCCACTGTTGTGGGTATTGACTGTTTGGTCATCCCCAGGGCTGACCAAACAGTCAGTACCCACAACGGTGAGCAAGCCACTCCCCCCGCCCTCGAGCAGGACCGCCCACCCCCAATCAGGCACTTCTGCTTTCTCGCCGTGCGAGAAGGCAGAAACATAAAATGGTAGTTATTACCATTTATGTTTCTGCCTTCTCGCACGGTGAGAAAGCAGTGGGGCGACGCCCCCACACCCCAATGGGGGAGCCGCCACTGAGGAATAATAGCGGGGGCAGCTCCAGAAAGAGGGTCATTAATATGGTCATGTTATGGAAAGTGTGTTTGTCCAGCAGGGGCAGACTCCTTCTCCCTCCCTCCATTACATCAGCTTGCCGTGACTAAGGTGTTTACATTAAAAAGAGTAGGACAACCCCATGCATAGCTGAGCACGATCCAAGCGTGAGATTGGGGTTAGCCAAAGGGATCTCTTTCTGGACCCCACTTTTTTGTCTTACATTACTTCATGTCCAGCGAGTGGTTTACAGATCCTCTACCTTTTCCAGCTTTCGAGGCTTCCTCCGTGGTTTGAGTTGTGCGGTTGACACAGCCAGGTCTGGTGGCTGTGCCGCTGCACAGGTTTTATATCCCATACCCAGCCGATTCTGCCTCTGCCCCAGAGTGAGCAGAGAGGTGCATTCTCCAGCCCTGTAGAGGCTCTCCTTCTCCCACTGTACTAGTCATTGCCATCAAGCAGCAGCTGCTCCTCCGATCCTTGTGTTCTGCACCTTTCTTAAGCCCTCTCACGTCTCCTGTGATGTACCTTCATTTCCTGGATTTGTTGGCACCTCCTGCTTTTTTTCTCCCTCGCTGTAACTTGTAAACTCCTGTTTGAAGCTGCGAATTCTGGACTCTAGATCTTTAATGAGGGCGGAATGTACAATGGGAGCGTCAGTTGGTTGAGATCTGTTTGTGCCCTGGAAATCACCTCCATGCTTCTCAAAGATGGCCAGGATGGCGGAAGGAATCACAGAGGGCCATACATTGACCACAGATGAGGGTCTGGCCAGGCTATCCCTTTCTTTGTGCTGTGTGTTATCTTCATTTCAGAACCAGAAGAGCACTGGCAAGAGCTTGCCCCATTTCTCATCCTGCTTCAGGATTTCCCTTCTCAAGCTGTATACATGTTCTTGGCCATCTGTCCTATGAGACAACCTTTTTATCCCTCACCTTACAATTGATGTACCTCTTTAAGTTAATCAGGGACTGAACTCTTTCACCACCAAGTGGGAACTTGACCCATGTTCTTCAGCCAATCTCCCAGCGCCTCACCTGAGTTGGCTTTCCCTCCCCTCACATTCTGTACATAAACAGTGTAGGGCCTGGGCATGGGAGAATCTTAATACCTCAGAAGACCCGACCAGCTTTCTCAATTTGCCAACACACTAAACAAAGGGCTAAGGGGACCTAAATCCTCATGCCTTCAATGAGTGCCCATATCGCTCGTAATCACAAATGTCGTCTGCTAATCCTCACCATGGACTTTACGTGGTGTACTGAGGCTACCAGAGGTCTTGCAGCTGTTAGCTCAGTTCATTTTGTCACTAGTGCAGATTTTGGTTTGGGGTAGAGTAAAACTTGCTGTGGGAATTATTTTCTGGGGCCAAAAAAGAAAAGGAGTTTCTTAGAACTTAAATGATTATTTTTGTAAAAGAATTTAGAAACCGTAGCCTCTTTATTGTATGAAGACTGCACGTACTAGGCCCAGCTTTCCCCGTGCTGCCGCATCGCTCTTGCTCCTGTATTATCCTTGCTTTTTCTCCTGATTTTTGTGCCTTCTCTTTGCTTTTCCCTCCTTCACACTGCTCTCTCCTTGCTTTTTACCCTGTTTTTCGGTGCCTTCTCCTTCCTTTTCCCCGGTTTTCTGAGTGCCTTCTCGGTGCTTTCCCCTTGTTTTCACTTCTTTCGCCTTTCTTTTTCCCTTATCGCTGCTCCCGCATGCCGACCGTTACTTCCTGCCTAGCCCCAACGCCTCTCCCGCCTCCCAGGATCTACTCAATGGACCCCTTTGAGCAGGTTTCAGGCCCAGCTCCCTCCGTGCTGCTGCATCACTCTTGCTCTTGTCTTCTCCTTGCTTCCCCCCCATTTTCTGAGTGACTTCTCCTTGCTTTCCCCAGGTTCTCACTACTTTCTCCTGCTCCCCCTCCCCCCCTGTTTTTGTGTGTTACTTCTTGCCTTTTCCCCCATTTTTTGCGTGCCTTTTCCGCGTGCCTTCTCCTTGCTTTTTTCTTGTTTTTACTATTTTCTCCCTGCTTTTTCCCTGGATTTTGTGTGCCTTCTCCTTGCTTTTTACTCGTTTTCACTGCTTTCTCCATGCTTTCCCCCCTGTTTTTTGTGTGCCTTCTCCTTGCTTTTCCCTCATTTTTACTGCTTTCTCCTTGCTTTTCCCCCTGTTTTTTGTCTTCTTGCTTTTCCCCCTGTTTTTTTGTCTACTTGCTTTTCCCCCTGTTTTTGTGCCTTCTTCTTGCTCATCCCTCATTTTCACTGCTTTCTCCTTGCTTTTCCCCTTCTTTTTTTGTGTGCCTATTCCTTGCCTTTCCCCCATTTTTTGTTTGCCTTCTCCTTGAGTTTCCTCCCGTTTTTTGTGCCTTCTCCTTGCTTTTCCCCCTGTTTTTTGTGTGCCTTCTTCTTGTTTTGCCCCTGTTTTTTGTGCAGCCTCACCACACAACTCCAGATTACACGTCACTTTTGTAATTCCGAATGGCCCTCAATACGTGGTTGTTCAAATGAGCCTTCAGGACATGAGAGAGCCGTGATACCCTATCGGGTGATTAGCCGTGCTTTACAAATCCATCTTGATTGATTGTTTTTTGCCCATAGGCCATCCTCATGGCTTTAGCCATGCAAGAAGCAGGACTGATGACAACCTTTGGCCATGGAATGACCATTGGTTGTTGTGAGTCTTATTAGCACACATGGCCCTGATGTTCACTGGAGGTCATCAAATGGTGCAGATATGGGCAACAATTTTCTGAGGCACCACAGGACAGATAGATTTCTTAAACCCACACAGAGCTCAACCAATGCACCCCAATCAACACCTGCTGCACTTACTGTTATTCCGTACTAGGGCCTAGCACAGCTCTACCAATACACCAATGCCATGGCCCACTGCACTTCCTACAATTCTAGTACTGGGACCCTTACACAACCCTGCCAATATCACATTTTCCTGACCAACTACCACCCTTGCTGTGTCATTACAGGAGGAAGGGGATTGGGTTGTGCGGGCCCAAAATAAATTGTTCAACCTGGTCAGTTGCACTCTGTTATTCTAGTGCTTCCGTGCACAATACTGTTTGTTTGTGTGCTGTGCTCTAGGTCCCTGGACAGTGGCCCTGAAGAAGATCGTGCATCACACAGGCATGCCCTGGATATCTCCAAGCAGGCGGAGATCATCTCACAGCAGATCCGTGATATCCACCGCCTGGAGGCTGAATGCACTGGGCTTCAGGCTTTATCCAGCCTGCAGGAAGCACGGCTGCAGGAGCGGGAAGAGGTCCTTGGCCGGCTGCAGGAGGAGCTGAAGGGAGTTCGGGTGCAACTGGCCAGCGTTGAAATTCAGAAGATGCTGGAGGCTGAGAAGGCAGCCATGGCCCACCAGGCTGAGTTAGGGCGACTGCAGCTGCAGGCGAAAATTGAACTAGAGCAACTGGAGCGCAAGCTAAGCCAGGAGCGAGACAATGTGCGGGCAGAGAATGAAAGACTGCGTGCTGAGTTAGAGTCCGCTATGGAGCTACACCAGCGAGAAGTGTCAGCCCTGAGATTGGAGCTGCGCGAGACAGCTGAAGGAAGAGAAAGAGACCGAAGAAGGCATGACGAGAGATTACAAGAGCTGGTTCAGGATGCCGAACAGAAACTTCAGTCCCAGGTAAGAAAACCAGGAGAGATTTCTGTGCTCCTTCAGAGGCAAAACCAACTACTCGTATGCACTCTTCTGGCCTAAACATCCCAATAATGTGCTCTCACTGTTAGCCTTAGCCAGTATTGTACTTCGTTCGGCCTAAGTTCTTTCAGTATTGTGCTCTAGGACCTACGTAATCCACTAATGTGTCCTTAAAGGTCTGGGTCTGCTCAGTTTATATGCTTCATGTGGCCAGGGGGCATACATTAATGTTCATCATAGCCCCTACATCAACCCTCTCAAGTGCTCCTCATGGTTTACCTTTGTCATTAATGCACTTCCCAAGTCTTTGGTCAACCCATTACTTTGCTCCCTTGGACCTTCCCAGGTTCAAAGTTTGTCATAAATGATCTATTCAGTATCTGCTTCTCCCAATAAAGTAAAGTAACAAAAAGATTAGAAAATTAGACTACAAAAATAGATTATAGACTGTTAGTGTTGGGGTTAGGGATGAGGGATGGGGGTAGGGATAGGTTTCTGTCCAGACGTAAGGGATGGTGTGAGGGATGATGTAGGGGAATGTCTACAGGTCAGGAGTTGGAATAAGCATTAGGAGAGGGCTAAGAGTACTGGGCTGTGTTAGCATTGGAGTAAGGGAAGGTGTTTTAGTTTAGATTGGAGTAAGAGTTTCTATTGGGGTTTGGGTCAAGTGTGCGGGTTTGTGTTATAGTTAGGATAAATAAATGAAAGGCTTATATGATGACTAAAGAGATGATGCAAAAGGCAGGTGCAGTAGGAAAGTGCCACAGGAGGCGGTACAGTAGGTACCCCCTTGTAAAACGGAAAACACATTGTGTAGGTACAAAGTTAGGCTCTGGAAATAAATGTTAGAGGTAGGTTAATGGTATGTCTTTGTGTAAATTAACAATTCAGGGATGTGGTAAAATATTCTTCCTATCTCACTTGACTTTTTTGAAATCTTATTTTGTTGTATTATAGTTTTTTTACATATAAATTCAAATAGCTTGCAGAGTCCTAGCCTATCACTGCATCCCCATGACCTAAGTCTACTAAAAATGTGCTATCCGAGACCATTTCTGTTTCCGCATTTGCAAAAGTCTATCACATCTCGCTAATTTAGTCCCCTGCTCCTAACACTGCATTTTATTGTTCTCTGAGTCCTACCTCCTACCACGTATTACGTACTGACCTATCATCACCCTCTGATTCCATTCTTGCGTCCCTTGGTGCCGGTATCCTGGTGGTCATAATGCACCTTAAATGCAGTCTATGATAAAATCACCCTCCCTCATTGCCTTTATCTCCATTCCAACGCTCCGGCATCTGTAGAAGTGTGCACATCTGGAGTGTATGTAGTGGTGCTCTCATCAGGAGTCCACTGGGTATCCATGGGGTCTTCTTTGCTACCTTTTCATTGATATATCACTCTGTTTTTCCTCTGCTCCTCCCTGTGTGTCAGGGCTCTGCCAGTTACGGGCAGTATTTTCCCTTTTCTCTTATTTCAAGGCAGAGACTGAGAACGCCCAGACAGCAATGCTGGCCTTGTACGCTCCCATATACATTTGCAGTGCCATTCTTAGAATTTCACGCAAAGAGACTGAGCACCAAGAGAGTTGCAGGTCGACAAGGGTGCAATGTTTTCTACAGCATAGCAACAGCCTGCATAGTCCAGCAGCATACTGGTGTGCTTGCAGCCTCCAAAGCAGCAGAGCATAGACATATGACATCTCGTCCACCAGGCACTATAGTTTCCCCTTTCACCAGCAAACAATGTGTAATGTGGTCCTTTTTTAGAGATGTTCACAGCTCAGAATGTGTGATGGGGATAATTCATGCACTACATGGGTTCCAAACAAGCAGCAGCAGTTCAGACTTCAGGAGTTTTGTGTCCAAGACCTGCATGTGGTCAACTTGTAGGCTTTAATAAAACACTTTCCTAGTATCCTGATGTGCAGTCATGCCTTTCTGGAGCGACAAAACTGGAACACCCCATCTGCCCTCACACACAACACCCATAGATGCCTGTGCTGGTTGTACTTTGAACATAGACGTTACCAACCATGACACAACTATGGCTTGAAACAAAGCTGCAGCACTTTGGTGTGAGGAAATTGGGTGTATTATATCATATGGTGTGGTTGTGAAACCTCACCATGTAATACACTTACCAACCCCTTGAGGGCCCTTGGGTTTCGTCTGTGAAACCCTCAGCTCAACCCTGGGTAGCTGTGGCACTTAGCAGTAAGGGCTACACAGAGGAACTAGTGTAAAGCATTTAAACAGCACCAACACAATTGAAGAAGAAATCGACACAACACTCAAATCTGACACCAATTCATAACAATAGACTGTATTTTCATAAGACTTTAGACACTAGAACGAAAATGATCCATTGTAGGGTTCCAGAGTTATGGATTTTACAAGAAATATTAAATCACAGCATTTTCACTCCACTGGGAACAAGTCTTAGCAAATTCAAGGAAATGGACACGTCAAACGTTTTTAATAGAAAACCGGTAAGGGTCAATGCAGTCACGTAGAAGTACTTTGGGCGGCAAGCAAGGTCCTCAAGAACAGTTATCGCCACAGAAAATGCAGCCTTCCAGCAGTTCCAGGCACTTTATCCGCATTGGAATTTATTCCTTTGCAATGGTCCTGATGCAAGGGATGAAGGATGCTGAAGTTGCTCCAAGGATGCTGTGGATGCAACGTGGTTGACGGGGGTCTTCTCGGAGATTCTCCTCGGTCCACAAAGATGGTGCAGGGATTTGCAGAATCGACATCCCACAAGGTCCTCTCCGGCCTAAGTCCAGTCATCACTGGACTGCCAGTCACCTAGTGTCGCAGTCACAGGCCAATCCTTCCTGGGTCAATGACTGCCTTCTGAGGTCCCTAGGGGCTCTCCAACAGCACTGCCGGGCTCTGCAAACTCTGTACATCGGGTATTGGTCCTTGGTGCTGCACAGTGGCAACGGTAGTTGCAGCTTGAAGAGTTTGGGCCACCAACTTGCCCCAGCAGGGTTCTACAGCTGGCGTGTCCCTGTGCTGTGAACAGAAGGCCAGTTAGCTGGCTCTCTGAGTCTTTTGGCTTGACTGGGCCCTGAAGACAGTTTCTCCTTGAGCAGGTAACAGCTGACCCAGTCCCTCTCTTTGCTAGCCACCTGGTGCAGTCTTCGATGATCCAGTCTCTCTTTACTGGTCGCTCTTTTCAGCAGGGCAGTCTTTCTTCGATCCTTCTTCCAAGTCAGTGGAGATCTCAAATCTGGGTGCCACTCTTATGCTCAGAAAATGTCCTTGGGGCAGGATGCGATTGGTAGCCTATGGGCTACCAGGTTCTCTCCCACCTGGTGACCACTTCCTGACTATCTGATGGCTATACGCCCCTGGGGAAACCGGTTTGGCAACTGTTTTGCCCTCTCTGCTCCCCGTGCCAACCTGTCTGCCAATGGGGCAGCATTCCTCCCTAGTGACACATATGCCCCTCAAAGGCGGCTTCTCCTTTGAAGCCTGTCTTTTGGGGCTAACACCTAAGTGGCTTCCTGCAGGATGGAGGTAACACTTCTCTGGGCTGCAATCCCTCATTGTACTCCTTCCAGAGAGTTGTTGGCACATCTCTTCAGAAGGGCAGAAGGCTGTCTTGTGGAACAGGCTCCATATGTGCCTTGGAAGGCACACGAGTTTTAAAGGCAGCAAGGTGGCAGCCTTGTAAATGTGGCACATTGCAACCACTTACATTAATTTAGACTTGAGATACAAGTTGGGCCTAATGTAACTAGTTGTTTGATAAAACGAAATCCGAAAATGTCCTCTGGGGGAAAGAAAGAATCCCGTGCTATTTCAGCTATCAGTTAGCATACATTCACCACTTGCTACTCGGTCACTCATACGCGTATCTGTATTGGCACACAAATTCCTCACGTGATGAAAAAAAAATTTTTTTCCACTTCAATTTATTATATAAATCTTTACACAAAGTATTTTATCGGACATCAATAATTAAAAATTAAGACCTTTGTTGCTACATTCGGTCACAATAAAAACATATATGTAAAAATGCAAAATTAAAAAACACAATATGACATAATCCTATCTATCACTGTCTACCAAGGTACTCTTCAGGGAGAAATACAATAGACAAAAATATCTGTCATTGATTACCACACTCTAACCCGACAGTTAGACCAACTTGTGAGGTGTTTCAATGTGAAGCATCAAAGTCTACTGTCCATCAGTATATGGGAAAAATTGTGGATTTTTTGGAGGGTGTCGACGCGTTTCGAAGGAGTATTCAGATTAGGCCTTCTTTTTCAAGACCAAACATTATTTTTCAACTCCCGTATTGAAAAATCTATAAACATAAACATATACATATATTTAAAAGAACATTTAAACAAGGGTTATATTTCATCAAAGATGTTTCTATGTTTTATGCATCACGATTCAAATATGCCATCTCTTGTTATCCAACACTAGAATGGTCAATAATGCTAATCCAAACAATTATTCAAATCTATTTGCCTGATATAGTAGACCAATTTATTCGATACTTTAGGTACTTTAATGTCATATTGAAATAGAAAAAAGGGAAAAAACTTTTTTTGGTATGTGCCAATACACGACCTCATTCACTCTGGTGTTATTCACACCCTGAACAATGCACATTCATATGATCAAACCTCACAATCTCACTCAAGTGCACCCGAATACTCCAACTATCGTGATAAAGTTCAAGGTTCAAAAATTATTTTTAATCTTAGAGCAGAGAGGATATATCGTCCTTCCCCTTACCTCTTCCCGTATTTATGATGTGGGGAACCGACTAATTGTTTCTGATTGTTGGCCACCTTAATTCTTTTGGAAACGTGATCCCAGGTTGCTGTGATAAATCCTATGGAGACCAGATATCATTAGTCTACCCATAATGATTAAATCTCTAATTACGTTGTTATGTTTCATTAGTATGATATCTACCTGGTTCTTTTATTTTGAATTCCTATTCGTTCTCTCTGTAGTTGTTTGATGCCTTGGAGTGCCCTCTTTGGTCGCACCGTTCAGGCGTTAGCAGAGCTGAGAGGTCGGCTTGTAACCCTGTACTCGCCAATTGGGCAACCAAGTCACAGTAAAAATAGGGGTTTCGTGTGTTCACTGTCAGGACATGTAAAGTATGTGTCCTGCCTGTGTCAGATGTTGCACCCTGCCTTAGGCCTGTCCGATGGGTGACTTACACAGATGTGCAGAGAAAGTAGTGGCTTTGCCATTGTTTTCAATTGTAAAATAGGGCTAGCAGTGCAGGACTGGTCTGCAGTGGCGGACTGGGGGACTAGTTTTGCTTGGGGGATCTCCAGGGTGGCACAACCAGTGCTGCAGTCTGGGGTACCCCTCTAACTTACATGCCCTAGGTACCAGGGTGCCATTTACTAGGGAATGACAGGTAAGTTAGCCATTTCTAATTGGGTGCAGCCAATTCAACATACACTTTAGGGTCCGGGCACAGGCACCCAGGTCTGGTTAGCAGGCCTCCATGCACTCTCAGAGGTGAAAAACCAGCAGCATTAGTTGAAAACCTTTGGGGTGGCCATACAAAAAGAGGCATTTCCTTACATTTGGGGTTACACTAGTGGTAGCAATGCACTTTACATATGCAAAATGCACCACAATACAATGGAGCAAGTGGTTCCAGAGGGAGGATGTAGGGAAAACAAATTTGCAAATCTCCACCACACAGTCTTGTAACAGGCTAGGGATCCCATGAGATCAGTGACAGTAACGAGGAATTCAAATAATCCTCTCTGAAAGCCATCCAAACAACCATTGTCATAAGCTGCTTGGTAAAATGCTGCTGGCATCTCACACTGCTGACTTTGGTAACTTGATAATGATTTCTCCAGGTGGATGCTTCCAAAGAATTCCCTCCATGTTCTGCTCCTTTTTACAGCTTTCCGCAACCGCTGTGGCCCAGTGCTGCGAGGCGGACTCTCTGCGGCAGACTGCGCAAGCACTGCAAGCAGACCTTCAGCAGGAGCGTGAGCAGAGCAGACAGGAGGTCATGAAACTTCAGGAGCAGCTGCTCACATCCAGGCAACAAAAGGACAACCTGGCCGAGGAACTGAGGTAGAAGTGAACATCTTGTCCCTCTGGTGTTGCCCGGGCATTTAAGCATAGGTGACCGCAAGAAGTGGTTTGTAGTTCCAGTAATTCATGTTCCACCAAGCAGCCATCATTGAGAACTGAAATGTTCTCCACGATGAAACAAAAATAGTTTGCTTTTTAAACGAGTTGGAGAGTGTTGCTTTGTCTGCAAGTGTATGGGCTGCCAAAATATGTATTCATTGTTTATCATGAATGACTGATATGTATTGGTTGAACTGAGAGAATTAAGCATGTGCTACAACAATGTCTTAGGTGCTTTGTTGACCAGTATCAAAATGACTGACTCATCCTCTTGGTTGGTAGGAGAGTGGATACCATTTCCAAACTCAGACCTCCAAATGTCCGCCATCTTGTTTTTGTTCTTATGGATCACACCCTCATGAAGTTAACCATTACATTACCTCTTTAAAGCAAGCCCAAAAACAAGGACGTACACGTATAATGTAAGTAAATGTTATGTTACGTTAAAAGTATTTGTATAGCGCACATACACCAAGTGGTTTCTTGGCGCTAATTGTAAAAGGTATCCTCCTGCTCGTTGATTCATTCATAAGCCTGGTGGAACAGCCAGGTTTTTAGCAGTCTCCTAAATTGGGGGTAAATTGTCGAGAATCTGATGTTAAAGGGGAGAGAGTTCCAAAAGTGAGGGGCGAGGACAGCAAATCTTGATCCACCTAATCTATTGTGTATAAAGAAAGGAGTAGCCAAGAGATTAAGATGCGATGACCTAAGGTCCCAGGTAGGAACATATCTCTGGACCAGGGTGGAGTCTCCGGGCATGTGTTGTGGAGAGATTTGAAGATGAGACACCCTATCTTAAATGAACAGCATTCTGCTACAAGGAGCCAGTGTAGCTTCTACATTAGGGGGGGGTAACGTGATGCCATTTCTGCTGATGATAGATTAATCTAGCTGCCTAGTTTTGCTCCAGCTGCAGTCTTCTTATTAAATATGCCGGGAGGCCGAAGTAAAGTGAATTAGCATAGTAAATATGGAAGATGACCAAGGCTAGAACGACCTGGGTAAGAGCTTCAGGAGTAAGGAATCTACTAATCTTCCTGATCGTCCGGATCTGAAAAGAAACGGGTCAAGACCACCGTCCCAATCTGAGACTTCATAGTCAGGTTGCTGTAAATTGTGACACTAAGGCTTTTCGCTGATCTTGAGGGTGGGGTTCCCAACTCAGCAGGGCAAAAATTCGAATTCCAGGTATTTAGGGGGCCCCCCGACTCTTATCAGTTCTGTTTTATCCGAGTTCAATTTTAAGTGATTGCTATTCATCCAATTACATATGTGTAGCATGATTGTCTGAAAATTAGTGATGGAGGTAGCAGACTTGTCGATGGTGAGATCAGTTGCAGATCATCAGCGTAGTTGAAAGTGCACACATTTCTTTCACCTAAGGATTGAATTATTGGGAAGAGGAACAAATTGAACAGGTGCGGGGACAGGGAGGATCCCTGTGACACACCACATGTCAATTTGACTTGAGGAGCCGTGAATTGCGAAAGACGGACAGATTGAGAGCGGTCATCTAGAAAGGACGTGAGCCTTTTATGGGCCCAACCTGGATCCCTGAGTCCTTGACTCGGTCCACCAGAAGTTCATGGTCGACCGTGTCGAAAGCCGCAGCGAGATCAAGAAGCACCAGAGCCTGAGTGGTGCCCTTGTCTGCTTCTTTCCTCATTCCATCTAATACGGTCAGGATTGCTTCCTCCGTTGAGTGAGAGGGCCGAAAGCCCGCTTGATGGGAGTCAAGGAATTGAGACTGTTCAATAAAAGAGCAGAGACAGTTGGCAACATATGCTTCCAATACCTTGGCTAAAAAGGGGAGCAATGAGATAGGGCAATAGTTTGTAGGGACCAGTGGGTCTGTACCTATTTTCTTGATAATTGGAACTATTTCTGCCTCTCTAAGCTCTGGGAGCCAAGCCCAGGATAAGTGAATTATTCAATAGAGAAAGAGCGGTGTCAGGACAAGTGAGAAAAGTGTAGTAACGGAGGTCCACGCAGGTAGGTTGGCAAGAGGGCGTAAGCAAATGTAATTGGGAAAGATCCCAATAAGACACACCCTGTCTGAGGGTATCAGTGTATGTGAAAGTGGGACTGAGACCCATGACCTACTCCCTGTTGTGATAGTGAGTAGCAAATGTAAATGGGACAGAAACCCATGCAATGATGCCCTGTGTATGGGTGAAAAACGTATGTAGCCCGTGTAGGCACGTGTATGAGCGAATGGGGCAAGAACCCATTACCATCCCTGTGTAGGGAAGAATAAAGTGTAAAATTGTACACATGTGAAATGAAGAATAAAACCCTGAAGGTGTGTACTCAGAGTCCATGTACGAGAAATGATGAGCGGAATAGGCCCCAAAAAGAAACACCCTGAGAGTAAATTGGAGAGACACAACGTTATGCCACCTCCCAGAAGATATACCGAAATGTAATGTGAAGCAATGGGAATGGTAAGTGACCAAACCCCACAAACCTAAGCATCCACATAAATGAGCAAAATGTTCTCATATAACAATCCCATGAGAGAAGGATAGAAATAAATGTGGAAGAGAATCGTCAAGTGTAAGCAAGACGAAATGGTGTATACGTAATGGAAATAAAAATTACCGTTCACTGTTCAGCAGACAGCAGTGCACCATTCCTGGAAAGACCGGTAAAGTGAGGCACAATGTCCCTGCTTTACACCAGCCCATGTCCTTTTGAAGCCAGAAGAACCGCATAGGTAAAGCTGAGCACAACCCAGTTCCCACTGAAGTGTTAGAGCGACGTTACATATATGCGATCCATAAAGTTTCTTCCGTGATTATCATCAATGGACCCATGAAGCTCATTGTTGTAAACATACCGCACAACTTATGATGGAGGAAATTCCAAATGACACTCATCAACCAGCACAGAGAAACGTCGGATATGTTCCTCCGTAGCATTTGACAGCTTTACAGAGATGGGGGCACGCATCCTGACGCTGAGCCGGGTGGATCACGGCGTGCTAGAGCGCCAAACAGTATCACTAAGAAAATTATGACGTGTAGCAGCACAGGAGGGCTCGCTTGTTGAGATGTCCCGCGCGGCTCTACCAAGGAGGTAAGAAGCACGCGCAATGTAAAATGGCTCAAAAACGGAAATAACGGCCGAATTGCCGGCCAAGCGTTAAATTCTGAAGAGAGCGGCAAATGTAAGGGAACACACCACGGTGGCATTGTGAAGGCTAGTGGCAAAAGAGGAATAAGTGGAATGTAACAAAAAAGACTCAAATTAACGTGCAGAGCAGGACGAGAGTCAGCAGCGCGTTGACACCTAGGAACTCCACTTCAGACAACGACAAGTTGAAAAAACTGTCAATTACCTCATATGTGAGATCAATAAGTATGCTACAGCTGTGCTTCTCCCAAACACCAGAACACTGTAGACAAAGGTTGTTGCCAGCATCAATGTCAATTACCTCCCACATGAGCCTTTATAAAGATTACAACAGCTGGGCGTCTCCCAAGCACCGCAACACTCTAGGCGAAAGTTTTTGCCAGTATAAAACACACCCATGAAGACTGGAAACATAAACGCTGTGTTACTTGCCGTGAAAGGTTGTGGAATAAACCATTTTTCCCTACTTTGTAGACAGGACTGTACTCCCATGCTCCTAGACATTTCCGAAAGACCATGGAGTTAAATTGATTTACAATATGTAGATAGGCCAGTATGATGACAGAAGCAGTCCTTTTTAACTTCATAGTCCCAAACAAATAAACCAAAAGAACACAGTCTTGCCTAGGGCTGTCAAATGGTGATGGCACTGGTGGGGGCTGGAAGGCGTAGTTCTTCATCTTAACCTGTTTCTTGTTGTCTTCATTTCTTTTCTGTGTAGGACTTGTGTAGTAATTGACTACTCCGACGCAGGTGATTCTGCATGTGATTTATTCAGACACAGCTACACAGCAGACAGGAGCACGGTGAAAGCTTCCTCCTCCACCAACAGCTCCGCAAACGATTTAAAATGAACACAAACAATGGGTTACTAAGCAACCATAGTATTCTATGACACGGTAAATAGATAGACAGAGTAGAGAGATATAACATATCCTCTTTCCTCCCAACAAAAAACAAAAGAAAATAATCAAAACAAAAAAACTAGAATAACAAAACTACCACTTGATAAAGAAAAATATATATATATATGTAGTCACCTTTACAACACAGTAACTATAAAGAACATATGTTCACATTCTCAATTACGATACCTGTAAGGTACATTTCTCGATCTATTGCTTCTTCTTAGAGAACCATCCAAGATTTTTGCGTCTTGAGCAAGGTGAGAGGTTGAAGGTGAACATGGTAAACCCACAACCTCCTTTACCTTTACAATTTTGCTAACATTCCACCATTTTCCTCCATCAACTTGCACAGCATTCCTTCCCACCTTAGTAACCTGTACAGGAGGACCAAACTTAGATTCACCTTTGTTTACATGAAAAGGAGTTCTAATGCGGACAAAATCACCTACAAAGACATGCACAGATTTGACACCACGTTTGTTATCAAACCATATTTTTTGTTTATGTTGGGAATTGGAAACATTTTCATGTACCACTGTCATAAGACTGTCAGCATCAGGAACAGAATTAAGTAATCTATTCATCCATGCAGGTTTGAAACTTGTATTGGCTCTCCTACCTCTCAGAAGTTGAAACGGAGAGATTTTGGTTGTGGAGTGTGGGGTAGTTCTATAGAACCACAACATACTGTCAATTGAGGTAAGGACATCGGCGTTTCGAGATCTAGCCACTTAATGCAATCACCCACCACCCTGTTCATGCGCTCAACGAGACCATTAGATTGAGGGTGATAGAGCAAACTTTTTACATGCTTAATATGACATGAGCGCAAGAAACATTCAAATTCCGAACTAATAAATTGTGTCCCATTGTCTGAAACAACTGTATCGGGAAAGCCTTCCCTCATGAAAATCTCCTTCAGGAAAGAGATCACAGAACGAGATGAAGAGTCCTTGACAATTTTAAGTTCTGGCCATTTAGAAGAATAATCAATCATGACAAAAATAAAACGACACCCCCCTGGCAGTATTTCTAGTGGTCCCATAATGTCCAGACCAACCTTAGACCACGGTTCAGATGGACATTCTATGGGGAGAAGAGGAGGAGTTGTCACCTTCAAACCCTTGTCAGCTGTACGACAAATCACACAGCAGTCGATAAGTTGATTGATATCACTATCCATAGCTGGCCACCAGAAGGACTGACGAACCCTTCACTTAGTAAGCGTAGTACCCAGATGACCCTCATGTGCTTTAGAAATAATACTCTTTCTGAGGCTGTGAGGGGCAATAAGCTTGTCACCACGCAAAAGTACTCCATCCTCCACTTAAATTTCAGACTCGACTTTCCAAAAAGGTTGTAAAGGTTGTGGGAGCACACATTCTTTTGGCCACCCTGATTTAAATAATTCACACACACGTTGCAAAACTTGATCCTCACTGAGGGCTTTCACCCATTCATCAACTGAGTCAAAACCATGCTCATGAAGATCCATAGAGTCTACAAAACAATCTTCAGAGTCATCATCCCCAACCTCGCATTCAGAATCTTCCAACTTGCAATTGTCAAGTGGAAAACGCGACAAGTAATCAGCTCTAAGGTTTCTACTCCCAGAGATGTGCTGTACATCAAACTGATATTGCATAAGGCGAGAAACCCTGCGAAGTATTCATGGAGAACATGATTTCCCAGTACACAAACTTAATATACTGACCAGGGGTTTGTGATCAGTTTTTAAAGTAAAACGTTTTCCCCAAACATATGGTCGGAACTTTTCAACAGCCCACAAACATGAAAGTAGTTCCTTCTCAATTACAGAGTATTGTAACTCTGCATCTCTCAAAACTCTGGACACAAACTCAACAGTATTTTCCCCCAAAAGAGAATCTTGGGTTAAAACAGCTCCCAACCCAACTTGACTTGCATCAACTATGATACATGAAGCGAGGGTAGGATCATAAGGTTTAAGTGCCCCACTCTTAACAAGTGACGATTTCACGTATTGTAAAGCTGATTCACACTCATCCGTCCATGCAAAAATCACTCCCTTGCATAATAATGAACTAATGGGACGAACTATTGTAGCATAGTTCGGGACAAACTTGGAATAATATTCCAGCAAACCCAGAAGTGATTTTACTCCTGCCTTGTCAGAAGGTGTTGGGGCACAAGTGATTTCATCAAGTAAACCTTGCCTAGGCCTGATTCCATCACTGGAAATCAAATGACCTAGATATTCAATTTCATCACAAAGAAATTTGCATTTCTCTGATTTTACTACCACACCCTGATTCTTTAACACATCTAAAACTTCTTTGAGTAGTGAATTGTGTGAAGGAATATCTTTTGAGTGAATTAAAATATCATCCTGAAAGACCAGGACTCCGCTGATCCCACCTAACATGTTTTGCATCACCCTCTGAAACACTGATGCCGCAGAGGCAAGCCCAAACGGCATTCTTTTAAACTGAAATGTGCCAAGAGGTGAAATAAAT
Source organism: Triturus cristatus (assembly GCF_964204655.1). NCBI lineage: Eukaryota > Metazoa > Chordata > Amphibia > Caudata > Salamandridae > Triturus > Triturus cristatus. The sequence continues at coordinate 1,180,388 of NC_140579.1, forward strand.
GCTGTAAGATGACGAGAGGAAGGGTCTAATTCGATCTGATGATAGGCACTTGCCAGATCTAATTTTGAAAAATATCTAGACCCCTTGACACTTGATAGGAGATCAGAGATTTTGGGCAACGGGTGGGAATCGACCCAGATCTCCTTATTGAGAGACCTCAAATCCACACAGACGCGAAGTTTTCCACACCTTTTCCGGGCAACTACCAAAGGAGAAAGCCAAAGCGAGGACTCCGTTGTCTCAATGATCCCCTGCTCGCATAACATTTTAAGTTCTTTGTCCAAATCATCCCTCAAACTGAAAGGAACACCTCTCAATTTGTGTTTGACTGGAAGAGCACCTTCTTTTACTATGATTTTATGTCGAAAGCCCTTAATTGTACCTAAACTTTCCCCAAAGACAGAAGGGTATCGTTCCTTCCAACTGCCCAATTGTTGATCTTCTGTAATTACCAAGACTTGTTCACTAGTACCTGGTCTGAGTACCATTCCGAACAATCCTTGATGGTACCAACCAAGAATGTTAAGGCCCTTAACAGCAACATAAATCTTACCAGAAATGTTCCTGTCTTTGAAAACAAGCTCGTCTTCAAAAAAACCCCAAAAGGTCAATTTTTCGTCCCTCATATGAGACTGGGGAGCGATCAGGAGGTTGCAGTTGTTTGTCACCCCATGTATCATAAAACCACTTTTGAGTAATCATTGTAATTCTAGCCCCAGAATCAACTAAGAGATTGATAGCTTTACCACCCACTATAATCTCTACAATAGGATCCACACATTCAGATTAATCATTAACGTAAGACGGTCAGTAACCACTGAAATGATTTCAGGATCAGAATCCTGATCAGATTCAACAATACAGGCAACAGATTTGAGTGGTTTTTTCCTTTTCATGCAAACTTTAGCAAAATGTCCTATTTTTTTGCAATAATTGCACGTAACATTTGCTCCTGGACACTTTGCACCTTTTTGATGAGGAGGGTTTCCACAACGGTAACACATATTCCTTGTAAACTGAGCTTGATAAACACTGTTGCCTCCACTAATGTCTTTGCGTGAGCTGATCTTTGTCAATGAAGATTTTGACGCATTTTGTTTGTCTTTACCCTGGCTAGTAATAACATTAACAGATTCTGTAAAATTGTCCTCCAGTTCTTTTAAAGAGGTAACCGAAGTCTCAATGCTTTTAGCAATTTTTATAGTTTCATCAAGAGTGGGATTTGCTAGAGATAGCAGTTTCTGACGAATCTGTTTATCTTTACAGTGGCATACAAACTGATCACGGATCAATGGTCAGTGAAATTTTCGAACTGACATAAAGAAGCAAAATTACGTAATACTGAAATGTACGAATCCACGTCTTCACTTTCACTCTGTTTGCGTTTGAAGAATTTGTGTCGTAACACCATTAGACTGGGTTTTTTATCAAATCTTAACTTAAGTTTTGCAACAGTATCTTGAAACGCATCTACAATTTCTTCAGGAGGATAAATAATTTCCGGAAGGTGTTTGAAAATAGAACGTCCTTCAAAACCAAGGGCATGCAGAAGGAGATATTTTTTCCTTTCACTTGAAAACCTGGATGCACCAATGGCACCCAGGTAGTTTGAAACGCATCAAACCACACCTCCCACCTGACAGGAGGTTCTCCTGGAGATTCTAAAAACGAAGGAGGTGGAGCTACGGATTGCATAATGTTGACCAAAAGAGGTTATGTCTTTACCTAGACTTTAACATGTAAATTGAAAAACAACTTGGAGTACACAATTTAACACTTAATGCATGAATATACATGAAAATCATAAGAACATAACCATGTGTAGACACAAGAAAACTTATTTTCATAAGGTGTGAACATCAACTTCCAAACATAAAAAAATATTTGTTGAAATCTCTCCTTATTAACTAAGTGTACACATAAATTGAAGCAAATAAATGTGAAACTAACTTAAATACATGTTTTGCAATGTGTGAACAGGCTCCTTTAACACACTAATGTATGCAACATCAAGACGTGCTGATCGTCGATCAGCAGAACAAGTAAGTTCCTCTTTTTTTAATTTATTTCTGCCTTTGCTTTTCAAGTGAGGACGAAAGACGTGCTGATCATCGTGTGATGACAGCACTTTTAATGCATTTACATCGTTGATCGGCTGAGATCGTTATATTTTTGAAGGGTTAAGACGTGCCAATCGTCGTGATTGGCTGGATTGTTGTATTTGGCCTGACGAGGTGAATAAACGCTGTTGCGCGTTGATCACGTTGATGATGACGCGATGTCCTGCAAACGAACGTTGTGGATTCGCGGCCTAGGTCAGGCAAATCAGGCGGATCTGGGCCTGTAACCGTCCGTGTGCAACTGCGGTGATCGGCCAGTGCTAGGTTAACTGCGCAAGTCCGGGGAAGAGACGTTGCAGTCTTTGAACAAGCGAGAGTTTCCTTCGTGCACTGGTAGGAATGTTAATTTCTAAACATCCTTTACATCTTTAACACTTCTTGTTACTTAAAACTTGATTATATCAGCCTCTTTGCGCGATTCAGTATGTGAAGACTTTGCGGTGAAAGTCTAACGTGGTAATCCTTTCTAAATAAATAAATAGTCTTACCGCAATCCGTCTTAACAAAGAGCTTGTCACTCAGCTTTGCGCGCGTAGTCCGAAATGTGACTGTGTAGCACTCGATCTTCGCCACAATAATTGTAGTAATTGACTACTCCGACGCAGGTGATTCTGAATGTGATTTATTCAGACACTGCTACACAGCAGACAGGAGCACGGTGAAAGCTTCCTCCTCCACCAACAGCTCCGCAAACGATTTAAAATGAACACAAACAATGGGTTACTAAGCAACCATAGTATTCTATGACACGGTAAATAGATAGACAGAGTAGAGAGATATAACAACTTGTTTCTTCCTTGTTGTCGTCTTTGTTGTTATATGTAAAACACCCTTGTATCTTGATATCTTTTCTTCTTGTCTGAGAGGAAGGTCTTTCACTCATGTAGACGTCTTTGTTGTTCTGTGTAGAACAACCTTGTATCTTCTTCGCAGATTTTCCTTTCTTGTGGATACCTCCTCTCTTGAAAATTGTGGTTATTGCCACTAGTTTCTCTAGGTTGCGCCATCTCCAGGTCCTTTTTGGTTCGCCAGTTTCCTGAGATCTGCTAGTAACACCTAGGTTCGTCACCAGCTCGCCACCAAATAAATGTAGTATCGGAGGTCCACGCAGGTAGGTTGTAATTAAAGATGATTTATTCAAGCAGGTAACATGTTGAATTGTTCCAGTACAACAGGTAGTTGAGTTGTGAAGGGGAGCCCCACCAGGAGCAGCATGCCTGCTTCTCAGCCCATGCTCAACTGTCCCTTCACCTCTCAGGCACCCAACATTCCGAGGCACATCATGACTCCAACATTCTGTTGAGCACACAGCACAAAGACTGGCTGAGCAAGAGGTGTAAATCACATAAGAATAAAAACGGCAGAATACTACAAAAAGCTTGATATAGAACAGAGATGAGAAGATCAGGGCACTAGAGAACCTGCACCAATCAAACTAGTACAATGTTGTATATGAACAAAAATATGGTGCAAAGAGCCAGGGACGTGACCTTCATGCGTCCCTAATATTTGGTGTCACCCCAAAAAATGCACAAGACAGAAATAGCTCAGCACACACTGTGTGCTGAGCTATTTCTGTCTTATACTACAAAAAGCTTCCCTCAAAATGTGCGGGGGCAGCTATCGGCAGGAGTTCCAGATCTAACTTTGGTCAACAGATCCAGAAAGACTTCTCTGCTAATGATGGGAAACTGATGCAGAGAGTGAGAGTTTCTGAGGGCAGCTGGCTGGGCACCAGGAGTGGAATTACCGGATATACTGGATTTAATGGTGATGATTGTATCAATAAAAAAGGTGTTCAGGGAGTTACACAGTGACTGGGTAAGAGCTAATTTGACCATGACTCTGTCCAGATTGGATAGATCAGCAACAATTGCGAATATGTTTCTGGATTTGTTTGTTGATTTCAAGATTTTATTAGAGAAATAAGTGGCCTTGGTTTGAAGGATAGAGTTTTTCTATTGTTTGAGTTGAGTTTGGTAAATATCTTTTTTTATCTGAAGAGTAATTCCATCTCCAGATACTTTCAGTACGGCGTATCTCTGAGCATTGTGTTGTCTGGCCGTTTTGACTTTCCCGAGAGGGGCATGGATATCACTGGTGGCCGCTATCCATGATTTAATATTTTCTACATGTTGGTTGACCAGAGACTGTGTAGTAGGCACCGTGGTTGCCAGGAGATTACAGAAGGCGTTAATTTTGGTACGATTTCAATTCCTCACCATTCGGCCTGCCTTAACTTGGGATTTGGCTGAAGTCCGATTAGTAAGGGAGAACTTCATTAAAAAATGATCGGACCAGGTGCATGGAGAAACCATCAGAGTAGATAACGTGAGGTTTAAAAGTCCAGACTTAGTCAAGGTTAGTCCTTTTATAGGAGTGGGAGATGTCACATGTTAAACGCAATTCAATCCATTAAGTATGCCAGTTCTGATGAACTTGGGACACCCATCTGTAATGCCAAACTTAGATCTCCCCTGGACCAACGTATGTACCGTCACTTTCCCAGGGAGAGAATATCAGTTCCAAACTTATGGAATATAACATATACACAGCACTTCCTAAGGTGGGCAAACTTTCAACACTCCCCCCAAAGGCAAGGCAAGAAAACAATATACAAAGGTACTTTGCGCATCACTTGCCAGGAGTAGAACAACTTCCTATAACACAATTACCTGCTAGAAGTGAATTCACCCATCCTTCGACAACAGAATACTTGGCCAAGAAGAGTCCACACCTCCTGCTACAAGGAAAAGACGAATTCAAACATATGGAATATATAAATTTATTAACACAATACTTCAATCACGGGCAGGCCGAATATATAATGATCATGGCAGACTCTCACATATCAAATAACCGATTGAAATACACAATCAAAGCAAATATATATGTAGAAATATATATATGTATGGATATAAGAATCAGAAAATAAGAAGGAAAGGAGAGAATCAGTAAAGAATCAAGAGACAGTTAGTAGCAGAGACACCTCACCTAATGCTTCATCATTTCACCCCACTTCGCTCAAGGGGAGTCCATTGCTTGAACCGGGCGAAATGACACCAGCCTCTACTCTTCTGTGACAGCACGTCTGCTCCACGGCGTGAACTTCCACCAGGCCAGTGTAGGCTCCCCTTTTTAATACAAATTCAAATACAGCGAAGCTTCTAGCAAGCCTCGCCCCCTCGATCTCATGAGAGCCCGTACCAGCCTGCTCCAAGGCCACAGCAACGGTCGATCAGGCCCTTGCTATGGCTACGAGACAGACCATGTACATTCCTCTGATAAGAACCAGTTCTCTCTAGTCAGTAAAGTGTGAAAACAGGAAAAAGAGCAGAACATGCCCTCTTCACAGCAAATGGCTTCAGCATGAAAATGGAGTTAGTTAAGCCATGCACACAGAAAGGCCCAAAGCAAGATGGAATCAGAAAAGCAAGGATGACATGAAACCATGTCCAAGGCAATAGTCAGCACTGCCATAAAGCAAGGTAAAGTCAGAAATCAGAATGACATTAGACCACGTCAAAGCCAATAGGTCAAAGTCATAATTCACCTAACCCAAATAACATTATACGCTTAATCCCTCAGTATACAACATTGAGCACATGTGTGCACGATCACCCACAACACTGCACCTCAACATCCCATACCTTCTATTCTTGGAAAGACTATTCCACTAAAAGACAGAAGAAAAGCAGGCATATGCAAACCCATTCTACATTAAGGCTAAGGTAACATAACACACTTAAGTCAGTACAAAATGGTGGTGGTTGAGGGTCATCATAGGGTGTCAGACCACAAAAGTGGATCATTCACTACACCATCTCATCATTAGCCCAGTAGTTGAAATAACTGATTAGAAGAATTTTAGCTTGATTGATTACTAAGTGGGTGTTGGAAAACGAGGCAGCATCTGTGAGGCCTGCACAAATAACATGACTACATTTGTCCTTCACTGGGAACCAAACACCCAATTGTAGCGCCTGACTCTCAGAGAGTAGCGTTGCAGAGCAGTCTGAGGCTTACTCAAGGGAGGTGGTGTGGGCTAATTATCGCCATTTGCAGGTGCACAAAGATAACACTCAATAATTGATTGTCCAGTCTGTACTTTGCTTTATAAAAGTAAGATTACATTTATTAAACACACACACTACTCAATACTATGCACCAATTTACAAATATTCATAAGCTGTTGGAATTACTTTGTGACATTGCATAACATCTCCACCCCTCCCGCAAAGGGGGAGTGGGGTCTAGTACCACCACTCCCATGTATGCACATCAACTTGCCCCCAATGCAGATAGTTGAACATAACCTGGAGCAAGGGCCCTGCGCACTGGCACCATCCCAGTGGCGACCCACCCCATTACCTCAACAAGCATTAAAAAGGGGTAAACCTGCCTTGGTGACACATGACTCTGACTGAGCATCTCCTGCTGACCATAAAGTATGCACCTCTATATCTTAAGGGCTAACAGTCTGGGGTCTTCACCTAAGCGCAGCAGCAAGAATCCATGTTTACGCACACTTTAGAATGACAGTACTCATCACCTTGGTTGATCATTTGAATGCATTGCAATTACAGCCCCTAAAGGCATCACAGATGAAATCACAGGATTGCGCATATACAGCCAGACACCCTAGCAGGACTGTCTGGCAACAAAGCCCCACTTGGCTTATGACATCTCCTTACACATGTGACTTACAGTCCCTTCAAAAGAAGTACTCCTGGCAACTACACTTCTCCTGCAGTGCGCCTCTTCACTTTAAAAGGGGGGGAAGACTGCGCTCCTCCAGCAGCTCCCCCACCACCTTTTCACAAGTGAGGGTGACCCCCCTCCTCTGGGGGTCACAAAGCACCAAAACGGCAGATTTCCAAATGCCTGGCGAGGCATTATGTGGCGCTTCATGCTCCTCTTTACCAGCCCCAGCCACTGGGAACACTCTCCTCCGCTCTCTGGGTCTCTGATTCAGCAGGGTGCATTCTTCACTGGCTCCCTGCGCCAGCCTTTCGCCTGGCTCTCCTCCGTGGCCTCTCTTCTCCCTGCGCAGAGGTCACTGCTCCTGCGCACCGGTCCTGGGCACTTCTTCTGGTGCTGTTAGGGTCCTGGGGGCAGTCAGGGGGTCTCTCCTTCCAACTGCCCATTGCGCCAGGCTCCAGCACCTTCAGCCTCAGCAGACCACACCCCAGAGAGACTTCTCTTCCTGTGCAAGCACTTTTTAAAAGTTGAGTAGGGGGCTGGCAGGAAGTCCCTGTTGGTCCTATCAAACAGTGACCCATCACGTCCCTGCCCCTGCTCCCTGCTTGTCCAGCCTCTGAGCTTGTTCAAAATGGCGTCGTCCAGGGTTTCTGGCCACATGTCTCTGAAGCCCCTTTCGCCCACGCTGGCTTCCCTCCTTGGTGCAGCCTGGTGCCTGGCACCCAGTGACAGCTGGTAATTGATGAACCTGTAGCCCCTCCCATCTTCTCTTCGTGGAGAGGAGGCCCTAGCTTGTGGAAGAAAGGTTATCAATCCATCCAGCTCAGGTCAGCCCTCAGCCTGGGTCTGGTCCTGGCTGGCTCAGAGAAATATGACAGTTCTGGATGACCCAAAAGCAGTACAAATATGACTTTGGACTCTGCAGAATACTTATTTTCACATTCGCTACATTGGACTTAAGTGCGTGTCTGGAATCTGTCGGCCTAACGGAAGTTAATCTAGCCATGGGCCCCACATCCCCATAGGGGAATAATGAAGTGAAAACACAGTAAAACACACTGACTTTCCCTGGCATGTTTCTTTTCAGTGTATAAAGCCTATTCCATGTCACCACCCAATACTGCATAAGTCCTGCCACACCATTCACTTTGTAGCTGCTCCTGGACTGCGCATGCTAGGAATCTCCCCTGCGCAGCCCGTACACGTGTGCACACGCATGTACACATGTGTCTGCATGTAACCAGCCTGGTGTCCCTTACTCCAGCTGCTGCGCAGTGGCCTGGTCCAGCCAGGAGAATACCAGTAAAATCCCCATGCAGTCTCTTACATCCTGAGTTCACTGTGGGTGAGTCCCAACATATGAGGCTCCCCCACAGTAAAAGCTCCACAATTAGGTGCTCAAAAAGCGAAAAATCCGGGCGGCCCATAGTGTCAGAACCACCTTCTAACAGTGGGGTATTTGTTCACCCAATAGCTGGGAGAAGTGAGGCATATTATAGGGGGGGTCTATAAATTAGCACACAGATCAAAAGGTAAGAGCGGAGTCCTATTTAATAATTATGCTTTTAACTGAAGTGATTTCTAGAGCAGTTAGGGTAGTAAACTTTAGCTTTTGACTAATTATAGCAGCAACCCCTCCCCTGTTTTCCCTGGTGCCCTATTCGCCTGGAGAATGTACTAGTTACTAGGGAGTGCGACAAGGAAGTCTGGATTAGACTCCTGAGAGAGACATGTTTTGGTTAAAAAGAGTAGATCTGGTTTGGCCGAGTCCAATAAATGAAATATTTCCAGTTGATGTTTCGCCAAGGATCGCGTGTTCAGATCTGTCGCTGTGAGTTTGGTCGTCCTATGGCTGCTCTGCCTATGGAAGGCATCTTCAGTCCTATGATTGTCTTGTCGGTGAAAGCGATCTACAACGGGGCGCAGCTGGTTGCGTTCAGGAAGATGATCGCTAAATTTCATGATCTCCAAAGTAACCAGTCTAGAACAAGTTGTGGGTTTAAGTATATGGTCGTTAGAATACAAATGTTTTAATTCGGACATGGAATAAATTAAAACATGTGACCCGAAACCTGGACATAGAATAAGTTAAAATATGTGACCTGAAAACAGATCTGGTGTTTCTTGTTCTTTTCTAGCATTCAATTCTGTTTCAGCTGAACACTTGGGCACCAACACAACAAACACAATGTGCATGAGCTTCTACAGTGGCCTCTGACACTCTGCTGTCAGAAGTGTACTACACTTTCAGAACGCCTACAGACTATGTAAATGGTTCCTGTTTAGGTTCATGGTACTTAAATTAGCTCCTAGATATCATAAAAATCTGGCATGTCTCCGACCATCTTGGACCAGCATTTGGCAAACAATCTTGATGTAAAGTGACTTCATTTATCATTACAGTTTTTGTGAGTAAAGTATATAGGAAACTTTCTGCTCAGTTGGTTTCCTGTTTCCTCTGCTGTTCTTGGCATGACAAAGGCTTTTTTTTTTGTACACTTGGTCTTGAAGACTTTGCTTTAATCTTTCCTACCTCTTGTTTGTCATCATGCCCAAAACGTAGCAAGGTCACCACAGAGCTGGACACCCAGAGCGCCCTAGTACAGCAGCTAAGGACGTACATTGGGGAGGTTGTGCCGGACAACAAGAAGGCAGAGGAGTGGAGGCGGGAGAGAGAGACCTTTGTGGGCACAGTGCAGGTAAGGAGCAGTGGGACTTACGCTGCAGGTAAGAAGCAGTGGGACTTACACTGCAGGTTAGGAACAGTGGGACTTACAGTGCAGCTAAGGAGCAGTTATACTTACAATGCAGCTAAAGAACAGTTATACTTACAGTGCCGGTAAGGAGCAGTTATATTTACACTGCAGGTAAGGAGCAGTGGGACTTACAGTGCAGCTAAGGAGCAGTTATACTTGCAGTACAGGTAAGGACCAGTTATAATTACACTGCAGGTAAGGATCAGTGGGACTTACAGTGCAGCTAAGGAGCAGTGGGACTTACAGTGCAGCTAAGGAGCAGTGGGACTTCTAGTGAAGGTGAGGAGCAGTGGGACTTCTAGTGCAGCTAACGAGCAGTGGGACTTACACTGCAAGTAAGGAGCAGTTCTACTTAAACTGCAGGTAAGGAGCAGTGGGACTTACAGGGCACGTAAGGAGCAGTTATACTTACAGTGCAGGTAAGGAGCAGTGGGAACTATAGTACATGTAAGTAGCAGTGGCACTTTGGTGGAAGATCTTCCAGGGGTGGTTCATAGGCTTGGAACCTGATAACTATATATTTTACACATCAATCAATCAATCATTTGTAGAGCGCACTACTCACCCGTGAGGGTCTCAAGGCGCTAGAGGGGGTGGGGGGTGACGCACCTACTGGTCGAACAGCCAGGTCTTGAGGAGTCTCCTGAAGGTCGGCAGGTCCTGGGTCTGTCGCAGGTGGATGGGCAGTGTGTTCTATGTCTTGGCGGCGAGGTGGGAAAATGACCTGCCGCCGGTGGTCGTTCAGTGGATGCGTGGGGCGGTGGCGAGGGTGAGGTCAGCGGAGCGAAGCTGGCGGTTCGGAGTGTAGAAGGTGAGTCGTTCGTTGAGGTAGGCTAGTCCGGCGTTGTGGAGAGCTTTGTGCGAGTGGGTGAGGAGCTTGAAGGTGATCCTCTTGTTGATCGGGAGCCAGTGCAGGTCTCTCAGGTGGGCGGTGATGTGGCTGTGGCGGGGGATTCCGAGGATGAGGCGTGCGGAGGCGTTTGTATGCGTTGGGAGTCGTTTCTGGAGTTTGGCCGTGGTTCCTGCGTAGAGGGCGTTGCCGTAGTCCAGCCTGCTGCTGACAAGGGTTGGGTGACCGTCCTTCTGGTTTCGGTGGGGATCCATTTGTAGATCTTGTGGGGCATGCAGGAGGAGGAAACAGCGTTGACTTGCTGGGTCATAGAGAGCGTTGAGTCCAGGATGAACCCCAGGTTGCGTGCGTGGTTGGTGGGTGTAGGGGCAGCTCCCAACATGGTCGGCCACCAGGAGTCGTATCATGCACAGGGGGAGCAGCCGAGGATGAGGTCCTCCGTTTTGTCAGAGTTCAGTTTCAGACAGCTGGTCTTCATCCATTCTGCGACGGCCTTCATTCCCTCGTGAATGTTGGATTTCGCAGTGGCCGGGTCCTTGGTGAGGGAGAGGATCAGCTGGGTGTCGTCGGCTTATGAGATGATGTTTTGGTGGTGCGCTCAGACGATGTCGGCGAGCGGTGCCATGTAGATGTTGAAGAGGGTCGGGCTGAGGGATGATGCTTGGGGTACGCCGCAGGTGATCATGGTGGCTTTGGATCTGAAAGGGGGAGGCGGACTCTCTAGGCTCTGCTGGTGAGGAAGGAGGTGATCCAGTTCAGGGTTTTGTCACGGATCCCTGCGTCGTGGAGGCATGTGCGCAGGGTGTGGTGGTAGACGGTGTCGAAGGCGGCCAAGAGGGTCCTGATGTCGTCGGTGGCGGCGATGAGGGCGGTTTCGGTGCTGTGGTTGCTGCGGAAACCGGATTGGGAGGGGTCCAGGATGTTGTTCTCCTCCAGGAAGTGGGTGAGTTGTTGGTTTGCGGTCTTCGGAATGACTTTCGCCGGGAACGGGAGCAGGGAGATGGGGCGAAAGTTCTTGAGGTCCTTAGGGTCCGCCTTGGGCATTTTGAGTAGGGCGTTGATTTCTGCGTGTTTCTAGTTCTCCGGGAAGGTGGCGGTTTCAAAGGAGCGGTTGATGATCTTTCGGAGTTGGGGTGTGATGATGGCTCTTGCTTTGTTGAAGATGTGGTGGGGTCAGGGGTCGAAGGGTGAGCCGGAGTGGATGGTTTTCATGATTTTGATGGTGTCTTTGTCGTTGACGTTGTTCCAGGAGAGCAGGAGGTCGGTGTGTTTGGAGGGCGTTGAGTCAGGGATGTCGGCATATTTCGTCGGTGTCTGGGTGTCGAAGCTGTCGTGGATGTCTGCGATCTTACGATGGAAGAAGGTGGCCAGGGAGTCGCAGAGTTCTTGCGACGGCGGGATGTTGTTGGAGCTGGAGTTGGGGAGGCGTGCTCTTTCACAATGCTGAAGAGCTCTTTGCTGTTGTGTGCGTTGTTGTCGATGCGTTCCTTGAAGAAGGTCCTTTTTGCGGATCGGATGAGTTGGTTGTGCTTGCGTCTGGCGTCCTTGAGGGCTGCGTGGTTGTCTGATGTCTGGTCTTGGCGCCTCTGCTTCTCGAGTCTTCGGCAGGTTTGCTTGGAAGTCTGGAGGTCGGCGTTGAACCAGATGGCTCTGGTGTTGGTGCGCCTGTTTGAGGGATTCCTGAGCAGGGCGAGGGTGTTGGTGCAGTTGTCGATCCATTGTCTGAAGTTGTGGGCTGCTGTGTTGGTGTCCGTGGGCTCAGATGGAGGGTCTCAGGCGAGGGTGGTGATGAGCTGGTCTTCTGTGACTTTGTTCCAGCTGCGGTGTGAGATTCGATGCGGTTGGCTGTGCTTGGTGTGTTTCTCGAAGGAGAAGTGGATGCAGTGGTGGTCGGCCAGTGGAGTTTGGTGGTGTGGCTGAAGGTGACGTGTTTGCTGCCGGAGATGATGGGGTCGAGCGTGTGTCTGGTGGAGTGGGTGGGAGTTGTGACGAGCTGTTTGAGTCCGAGGTTGGTGAGGTTGTCTATAAGGATTGTGGAGTTGCTGTCGTTGGCGTTTTTGAGGTGGAAGTTCAGGTCTCCGAGGAGGATGTAGTCTGTGGAGGCGAAGGCGTGAGTGCTGATGAGGTCGGCGATGGAGTCGCTGAACTGTGGTCGGGGCCCGGGGGTCTGTAGACAAGGGATCCTCTTAGGGTGGTGGTGTGATCGACGTGGATCTGTAAGTGTAGGTGTTCGGCCGTGCTGAGAGAGTCTTCGGTGTTGGTCGAGATTCTGATGGTGTTCCTTAGGACGATGGCGATTCCTCCTCCCGGTTTGTTGTTGTTTCGGTCCCTGCGGGTGATCTTGTAGCCGTCTGGGATGGCTATGGCTATGGCTATGTCGGGCGCAGAGGAGGCGTTCATCCAGGTCTCTGTCAGGAAGGCGACGTCCGGGAAGGTAGAATCGAGAAGGTCCCAGAGTTCTATGGCGTGCTTGTGGACTGAGCGGGTGTTGAGAAGTATGCATCTGAGATTGGTGTGGCCTGCTTTGTTGGGATGGGCAAGATGCGCTGGGGTGCGCTGGCTGGTGTAGCTGCAGTTTTGGCAGGTGAAGGGTCCGTGGGTGAGCTTCGGCGTGGCCTGGTAGCAGGTGGAGATTCGGTCGGTGTTGAGTGCATGGAGGGAGTTGGCGTCTTATCGCGTCGGGTGTCTAGGCGTTCGCGGGGGACAGGGGGTCTGGCGCTGGGCGCGGTCCAGGTGCGGACGGGCGCAGACGGGCTTGCCTTAGGTGCGCCAGCGGCACAACCGCGCAGCGGTCTCCACTAAGTAGGGGTGGGGGAGGGAGGAGGAGCAGTTAGGGAGGCGGGCGGGGCGTGGACGGGAAGCCGAGGGCAAAAGGACGAGGGACACAGAGATGAGGCAGCGGGGGCCAAAACAAAAAACCAACAGGACTGAAAAACAAAACGAAAAATAACCAGACAAGGCAAAATATAGTGACACAATCAGATAGAATAAAGCAGGAAAAACCAGTACCGGCACCAGCAAGGTGCAGACTCGAACCCTGCCTTGGAGGACCGCAGGCAGAGGACAGCTTGGAGTAGCTGCGGGGAGGGAGCTGATCCCTGGCCGAGAGTCAGGGGTCAAGTCCAACACATCTGGCCAAGACAGAACACAGATATTTCTGTGAGTCACAGTCATAGGGAGGGTTTGTTGAATGACTGCAGTCGAATAAAACATCCGCCTACAGGGGATGGTAGTGATATGGTTTTGGAATATGTTGTATAGTGCAGGTGTTTGAACACCAAAAACAATGCAGTGACCTGCAGAAGGGTGGAGTGTTTGTGGCCGATGAATTCTAGAGGGGTTGCATTGTCCTCATTCGGTGTGGTGTTAGGGATTGTCATTGAGCACAGAGTGCGTTCGTAGTAGAGCCCCATTAGGGTGTTGCAGGAAGTTGGGTATGGTGTTTAAACCTAGAAGGTGTCTGTGCTCGCTTAAGAAAGGAACTTGTGTGGTGCATGTTTTGAAGGGAATATAGTGTTTACAACGCTATCTCCACAAGGCAGTACTATTACAACGCGGTTGTTACAATGACCGCCTTGTTACCACGCATATCATTACATCACAAGTCATTACTACGACTTGCTGTGGGGGGCGCACTGGTGTTGGATTTAAAATCCAACACCTTCCCTGCTGTTGCACAAACTGGAGTAAGAATAGTAAATAATACTATTCCTAAGTCCAGAGCGCCCCCCTACAGCAAGTCGTAGTAATGACTTGCGAAGTATTGGTATGCGTTCTAACAACGTGGTCATTGTAACGACCGCGTTGTAATTGCATGCAATGTATTCGCATGCGTTGTAAGGGTATATATTCGTTTTGAAGGCATAAGACTAAGCACAGGGCCTCCTATTGGGCGGAGTGTTTCGATCGCTTACTATGATGCAGTGCTCCCATCGGCCAGTGTGTTGATCATGGTGTTTGATCTCAGAATGCCATTGTAATAACTTCCTTTTGGGGTGGGGGCGGGCTGATTACAGAGATAAATGCAGAAACTATGGCATTGATATATTAATAGACTATTGTGTGGTCCTGTATTGAGTGTTAATTTGTTTTTGACTTTCAATGAGGAAGAGCAGTCTATTGGCCTGCTGCTGGGTGAGCAAACACATTTCTTGACATCCAGTTTGAGTTTGGAGGGTGTTGGTTACTCAGCAGGCCTTCAGTGGGGGGGAAGGTGGGTGCGGAGTGAGAGAAATGTTTACTGTATAATAACTGAGAAATATGTTGCGTGGGTCTCCTTTTAAAGAAAGCTGCTGGCCTCTGCTCTCCTCTGGGTGGGAGTTTCAGTTCGAAGTGTAAATGTTGCTCAAAGATTCACAGATAGTTTGTGCTTTTTGTGTTGCCATGATGTTTGGAGTAATACTTTACTTGTCCCCGCTGATGTCTTCTTCCAGCACCTGGAAAATGAGCGCGCTGCCCTAAAGACCACTACAGAGCTTTTGAATGTCCGTCTGTCCGCATTGACTGATATCCTGTCCATCCAAGAGCTGGAGCTTGGCAAGAAGGTACCATTACACTTATAGGGTTCTGTTTGCAGCATTGTGGGCAGCGTCTTGGAGAGCTATTCAAATCCCGCAAAGATCACAGCAGCAGAACCCAACATTCCCTGGGCATTTGGCCTAGTACACCCTCGACTCTTTGAAGGATTGTACAGTTAAACATGATAAACCCTGATCAAAGGCCAAATCTCTTTATTCTGTTGCAGTTAGGCGGCAAGTTTCTTGTTTAGTTCATGGTGACAGGATAACTCAATTGGGCTGAGGTGTGCTGCGTCAGCCAATTTGATTTTTAAATTTCTCTAAAGTGGTATTAAACATAAAGTAAACTTAACTGGTTATATTTGTCTAGCTAATATTTCCAATCTGGACAAATATTGAATTTTGTTCTGTTCTACTAATCATCAAAGTGACATTCAGACTACCAAGCTGCTCAATTCTTGTCCCACTTGTGATAAGACAGCTGAAGTGTACTTTCCAACGTTGCTTTTTTCCCATCCCCACTGTAACAGACTATTCCCTCTGCTCTTGAAATCTTAGATGACTGATTTGCCTCCCTTGCTGCTACTGTGGAAGATTTTCTGGCATTCACACTTGAAATCCTTTCGCAAATTCTCTTTTTTAACGTGTGACGCAGCCTAACCGATTGTGTATAGCAAGGGTCTTTGAGGACCGGTGACTTCCCAGATGTCTGGGACATTTGCTGATCCTTAATATCTATTTTCCAGTTATATTTTCAGTAGTTAAAGGCACATGTTGATTTTGAAATTGGAGAGAGCACAGCTGGTTGTTGTGATACCTCCCACCCATCATCCAGCTCATGTGGAGCATCAGGAGATGTAAAGACAGGAAAAGGAGAGGCGTGTGGTCCCTGCTTCAGGGGGTGGCTGTGGCACGAAGAGTGATATGAAAGTGCTTTACCTTCTCAAAGTCTCTCTGTGTTCAACACAAGAACAGTCTATGGAACAGTGAGACAGCGGAGATATATGTGCAAAATATGCTGCATCCTGTTTTCTGGGAAAGCCAGTATTTTATCAGTCCTTTCAACAAGAATTATTTGTGGTGCACTGAGTTATAGTTATGTCATTACATACATGATGGGCATTAAATAGCACCCAGTGAACTCTATATTGAGTCTTGGCGGTATGCGATGCAATGGGTGTTTAAATACCAGTGTTGGGTTGTAATTATTTACCTTGAGAAATGAAAACGGATTTAGCCGTACTGATATTCAAATGAACATATTGCAATAGGCACAATAGCCATGGAGCTATGTTACTGGGGTTGGAACATGTGACCTACAAATTACACCCAGTACTCTACAAGAATCAATCAGCCCTCTCAGCTATGTTATGATTAATATATGGCAAGACTTGAGTGAGTCATGTGCCTAAAATGTGACCACTTTACACCTATCCTGCCTAAATTACGCTTGCTTCTCATTGAAGCAAGAAAAATGTTCAAATTGGTATGTTTTGTTTACAAAGTTATACACCTAAACTCCCTGCTCTACCTTACTTCCACACTCATACAGTCGGTGGTAAAAGAGTAGTACAAATTAACCTACTCAAGCCATCTGTCATCAAATCTATTCAGCATCAATCCTTCTCAGGTGCTGCTTCACTTTTGTGGAGCTCACTAGCACCAGGCTTAAGAGTAAACGCACCCGGGTAAGAGTAAACGCGTCCGGGTAAGTGTAAACGCGTACGCGCCCGGGTAAGTGTAAATGCGCCCGGGTAAGTGTAAACGCGTCCGGGTAAGAGAAAATGCACCCGGGTAAGAGTAAAGGCACCCGGGTAAGAGTAAACACACCCTGGTAAGAGTAAACGCAAACGCACCCTAGTAAGAGGAACCGCACCCGGGTAAGAGTAAACGCGTCCGGGTAAGTGTAAACGCGTACGCGCCCGGGTAAGTGTAAACGCGCCCGGGTAAGTGTAAACGCGCCCGGGTAAGAGTAAACGCGTCTGGGTAAGTGTAAACGCGTACGCGCCCGGGTAAGTGTAAACGCACCCGGGTAAGTGTAAACGCATCCAGGTAAGAGAAAATGCACCCGGGTAAGAGTAAAGGCACCCGGGTAAGAGTAAACACACCCTGGTAAGAGTAAACGCAAACGCACCCTAGTAAGAGTAACCGCACCCAGGTAAGAGTAAACGCGTCCGGGTAAGTGTAAACGCGTACGCGCCCGGGTAAGTGTAAACGCGCCCGGGGAAGTGTAAACGCGCCTGGGTAAGTGTAAACGCGCGCCTGGGTAAGTGTAAACGCGCGCCTGGGTAAGTGTAAACGCGCGCCTGGGTAAGTGTAAACGCGCGCCTGGGTAAGTGTAAACGCGCGCCTGGGTAAGTGTAAATGCGCGCCTGGGTAAGTGCAAACGCGCGCCTGGGTAAGTGTAAACGTGCGCCTGGGTAAGTGTAAATGCGTCCGGGTAAGAGTAAAGGCACCCGGGTAAGAGTAAAGGCACCCGGGTAAGAGTAAACACACCCTGGTAAGAGTAAACGCAAACGCACCCTGGTAAGAGTAAACGCAAACGCACCCTAGTAAGAGTAAACGCGCCCGGGTAAGTGTAAACGCGCCCGGGTAAGTGTAAACGTGCCCGGGTAAGAGAAAATGCACCCGGGTAAGAGTAAAAGCACCTGGGTAAGAGTAAACACACCCTGGTAAGAGTAAACGCACCCTAGTAAGAGTAATCGCACCCGGGTAAGTGTAAACGCGTCCGGGTAAGTGTAAACGCATCCGGGTAAGTGTAAACGCGTCCGGGTAAGTGTAAACGCGTCCGGGTAAGAGTAAAGGCACCTGGGTAAGAGTTAACACACCCTGGTAAGAGTAAACGCAAACGCACCCTGGTAAGAGTAAACACAAACGCACCCTAGTAAGAGTAACCGCACCCGGGTGAGAGTAAACTCACCCTTGTGTTCTTCCACAAACACCCGAAAATGAATCTCTTGAGTTATATTTGTCAGACTAAGATAATCTACTATTTGTTCCTGCCTGTCCTGAGCCGCACCTTCCTCCCAATACTGCTGCTGTAAAGTGGATACTTGCCTTACTGCTATGGTATTACTATTTTTGTTTTAAGGGTGTTCATTGTACACTGTGCTGAGGTATTGTAAGAGCATTGGAAGCTCAAACAAGCCGGATAAAGGAAGGGCTTTCTTACCAGCAGAGTTACTTGGCCAGCAACTCAAGCTCATACGATTTCTCAGTGGGTTAATGTTCCTTCCAAATCCTGTGGCAAAGCCACCTTTTCATTCTACTTTGGCTGTTAAAATATGTCCATCCAGGAGGGAGATAGAGGATATTATGGAGCAGCCTTAGCACAACCTCCCTGGGACTGCTAACTTTTACCTGCAAGGGCTGTATGACTGACATCATTGAAGGCTTCACCTTACTAAATGGGACTTTTTTTGAACGGGTGTCGGATCCCGTCTAGGGTCTGGACAGATTGGCCACAACTGGGGTAACAGGTTGTTTGCAACTGGTGTCCTGAGCTTGTCCTTCAATGGCTCTGCAAACTGAGCAACTAAAACCATTTCTGCACTTGACTGACAGGGTAATCAGGGCAGCAAACAAAGGCTTCTCATAGACGTAATGTGAGGGCCAAGATCTCAGAACTCAACAGTCAAACAATAAACACATGGACATAATGTCCAGCCCAGTGCTTACCTTTCTGAACAAGAAAGTACTTTTAATCTCATAGCAGAACTAAATATTACACAGTCCAATTAATGCATCATGCAGGGTTGTCATAAGTTAATTTTACCATGAGGTGTTACACTTCCCCTTCATTACCCGGTAACCGTCTTCCCTTCCGATACGGTAAAATCCCGCTATTATTACTATTAATACACCTACTATACTATTTCATAGGCAACTATTAGGCTCAGATGCAGATCATTCAAAATCTTTCACAAGTTAGGTGTTCAGCTTAACTCTGTGTCCTTAGCGGCTTTTGTAACAAAATCTCAAGTGGGTGCAGCAGATTTGCCAGCGTGTCTCAGTCTGCCTTGTCCCTAGGTACAGTTGTGCCCCAAGGTTACTTGTTGATTATCGCTACCATCCAGGCTGATAGGGTGGCTTTTGCACCCTCATGGTTCTTCATCTGCTCTCAGTTCAATGTTGGGTTTTCTAGCCTCCAGCTAGAGGAACGCAGGCAGCCCCATTCCACTGTCTGAGAAAGCTGTCCTCACCCTCCATCTTGTGCAATGCTACAACCAAGGACACCCAAAATGGATCCCTCTGGCCTCAGAACTCACTCACAGAGGCCCAGTGTATAGCACTGTATCACAAGCTCACTGTATATGCCCTGCACATACACAAAGAATGTCCGCACTAGGTACTGGATTTCACCTTACAGTGGAACTTTACATGGTCTGATCACACTACAAACTACTGTACACTGTAGACACTACTTTACGTGATACACCCAGGACAAGTAGAGTACTCCATAGCCTACTTTGAGGGCCTGCTTGGTGCTCCATTTCAAGTCACAAGACCAGTCCTGGACCTCTCGTGGTCAGGAACAGGCCGAGGTTTCTGCACACATGCTAGATGCGGATACCAGTTTCAAATGCATTTAGTCAGTCGAGCCAGGGAGACTCCATGCAGTGAATATTCCTGCCCCAAAAATAACATACTGAGTTATTGAGAAAAAGGATGCATACCCTCACCTACATAAGGTGGCATGCTTCATCATAGGCTGTGCTCCTTCTCCAGCAATAACTGTTGCTCAGCAGGCTCATCCGAGCTCTTCGTTTGAACTGTTTTTTGGTAATATGAGAAGGCTCATGATCAGTTAAAATTGTATTGCCATTAGGAGTTGTACTTAGTTTTAAAGATATCAGGACACCTACCTTATCTCTTAAACAAATCAACATGCCTATGTTTTGCAAAAGCACTATAGGGCCAATAAGACCATTCTATGTGGCTTGTCTCAACCTCTCTAACCCTCAGTTGTGTGGTGTAGGGGGTAATGCAAATGTAACCTGTCAGCAAGAGTAATTGGGTACATAGGACGTTGTCCTGTAAATTCAACACCTGATGACTCCTAGTCCTTAAAGATATGTTACTATCTTACTAGAAAAAGAGTTGAAACTCCTGGTGCCCCAAGATATAACTACTACCCTCACTCAACACCATTCATGTGTTCACTGTAATCCAAATAAGTCAGGTGGGCCATGTATGTTTTCTATTGCACTCAAGCTTAAATCTGTTCTAGAATCAGGACTCAATTTGAGCTTGGATTTTAAGTTTACCTCAGCTTAATTTGTATCCCAGCACATCCCTCCACCAGACAAAGTATGTAGGTGGGTTCCTGGCCGTTCCCCCTTTGGATGTTAGAAAATACTCCTAAAAGGACCTCTGAGAGGTCAATAATTTAAGGAGTCAATCTGGTATCTACACCACTAATGTCTGACTTTTCAAACTGGCTCCAGTGGGATCACTGACAGAATATCGTAACAAAAAATATCAAGTGGACAGAATATTGTGTCAAAAATATCGAGAACCAAAATAAGGCAAAGTGCAAATAGGTAAGTATAGATTCACTATTCTTAACACCACATCTACGTACCTTGAAGATATATTACCTACTGGCGATAGCCAGTAGGTAGTTATAGTTAGGACCACGTTTCCATAGGAAAACCTCAACATTCTATTTTGAATAACTTTGGCGCCGGTCGACGAATCCTCGCGAATTTCTCAAAATAGGTGGGGCGCTACGCTCCGCTCCTACCCTGAAAGTCTCGGGGGGATTCGTCAAGCGGGGGCTGAGATAAAAGGGGGGTCCCAAAACGCGTTTTTCCCATGCATTTTTCCATAGGACCTTTAGAACGAGCTACAGCCCGAATGGCTGAACAGAATTACTCAAAATTTGGCAGAGAGGTAGTCCCTAGGTCAAGGAAGTGCCTTTTGTAGGTTTGGTGTAAATCTGTTCAGTAGATTCTGAGAAAATAGCCTTTAAATCAATATATATATCTGAGCCAGCTTACGGTACGCTTACCGTACGCTTACGGTAAGCGTACGGTGGCGTGCGCGAGCGCGATTCTGATTGGCTCTTAGATCTTAGTAAACATTCGAATCGGCCGAAACCAGGAAGCGGCGGCCGCCATTTTGTCTCTCGCACTGAGAGAGATTTTTAAAATCGGAAGCCAAAAAACATGTAAAGGGGCTGTTTTGACAACTCCCTCCCACATAGTCATGTTGAGGGAGTCCCCAAACATCCCCCAAGTGCAAAAACGGTTTTATTTTTTTTTCGGCAATTTCGCGGGGTACGCTTACCGTACGCTTACGGTAAGCGTACGGTAAAAAAATAAAAATAAAAAAAACACTATCCACACTTACCCCACCCCCTGTGCTTTTGGTGGCCGAAGGCCACCAAATGTGCTGGGCTTATTACAATGGAAAAAAACACTATCCACACTTACCCCACCCCCTGTGCTTTTGGTGGCCGTAGGCCACCAAATGTACAGGGCTTATTATAAGGGAAAAAAACTTAGCATTTAAAAAACCGTACTAATTCACTGAAAAAACCATAGGTTTCACACACGTTATAGTTAGGAATTAGCATTTAAAAAACCTTGCAAATTCACTGAAAAAACCATAGGTTTCACACATGTTATAGTTAGTGGAAATTTTACTGATAAAAAACCAATGAAATTGCCCCGTTATAGTTAGCGCAGGCAACTATAACTCACGCGACCGCAATCCTCTGCTGATGACATATGTGTCTTTATGAAAAAAAAATATTTGTAATATATGTATAGCTAAAAATGTATGGAAGAAGGCATGGGCAAATAAGTGTCTAAATACAGTATTAGCATCAGCAGAGGATTGTGGTCGCGTGAGTTATAGTTGCCTGCGCTAACTATAACGGGGCAATTTCATTGGTTTTTTATCAGTAAAATTTCCACTAACTATAACATGTGTGAAACCTATGGTTTTTTCAGTGAATATATATATATATATATATATATATATATATAATATATATTCACTGAAAAAACCATAGGTTTCTGGGCTGTTAGCTGGACATTTCACTCGCACAAAACCATTGAAATTCCTCTGTGATAGTTAGTTGTACTCACTATAACTCGCGCGCCCGCAATCCACTGCTGATGATGTCACATATTACATCATTCATGACATGGTCAGTGATATCACTGATGACATCACTGAATACATCTCAAATGACATCACTGATGACATCATCCACGTGACAATCAGATACACCTCATCATACACTAGTATAACCTTTCATCACTCACTTTAAGATACAGAATACCATATTTGAATCCATTGACACACCAATACAAGTTTCTAAAAACCCACTCATTGATTCCTAGATCTACACACACATCTAATCACTTACCTATAGATTCACTCATACATGCTGTCAATGTGAAATGCGAGTGAAATGTCCAGCTAACTATAACAGCCCTGAAACCTATGGTTTTTACAGTGAATTTCTAAGATTTTTTAAATGCTAATTCCTAACTGTTAGACCTGGCAGCCCTTTGGGTGGTCCCTCCTCTTCATTATTTATTTTGTCCCACTTCTGCCTCAAACCCTGTTATAATTTTTCCTTTTTGGGAACCACCAGACTTTTTAGTGTTGATGCAGGGTCAGGGAGCCATTTTCCCTACCCCTGGAACTTCTGTCTGAGGGCCTGAGACACAAAATGGTGGCCACCCATTGTCACCTGTGACATCACCAGAACCCACTGGAGGTTTCCAGAACATTCTAGAACCCTGTGACAGAGGGAGGCAGTTTAGAATGTTGGGAGGCCATCTCAGAGTGGCAGTTGGCAACTGACTGGAGAAGAGAGAGGACAGAGTTAGAAGGAGGTCGGAGTAAGGCAGCAGGGGTGGAAACCAGTGCTTGGAGTGGGGTCCAGAAACCCACCCTTGATGCTAGTCCCTACTGACCAAGCCCAGCCTAGAGCCCTGTGTGGGACCAAGTCCAGAAAATCCATCTTAAAGGACTGAATCTTTGGAACAGGCCTTAAAGAAGAACAGCAAGCTCCTGACCTGTTCAGCAGTGTCCTCCTGGAGTCCTGAGAGACCTGGGGCCGGAGGTAGAGAAGCGGCACTGACAGAAAGCAGACGTCGTACCCGGAGCCGCCAGAGGTCGAGTGAGGGCGCCGACGGAGGTCGTGGAGAGTCACCGGAGGTCGATTAAGGAGTAACCCGAGGTCGAGTGAGGGCGCCGACGGAGGTCGTGGAGAGGCGCCGGAGGTCGAGTCGGGAGTCACCTGAGGTCGAGGTGAGGCGTCGACGGGGGAGTGAAGTCCGCCCATCGGAGTCGCCGGAAAATGAGGTGAAGCACGCCGGAGGTCGGGAGTGGAGATCGCACTCCGGAGACACCAGGAAGTGGGGAGTCCGAGTCCCTGCGACGCCAGAAGGCGACATTGAGACGAGGCCGTCCAGCGACATCGAGTCGAGACCGCCCAGCGACATCGAGCCGAGGCCGCCCAGCGACATCGAGTCGAGACCGCCCAGCGACATCGAGTCGAGACCGCCCAGCGACATCGAGCCGAGCCGCCTCACGGCGTCGACACGGTGCCGAGCGGAGCCGATCATCGTGAAAAGGGCAGTAAGTGGTAGAGGGGGTGTTTGAGGCCCCGTGGAGCCCTAAAAGAACATTCTAGGGGCTAGAGGGGTGTTAGAACCAGCCTGGGAGTGCCAGGGGTGAACTAAGACTGGTGCAGTGACATCTGTGAGGGGCTGTGTAGTTTGGAGGGCCAGATCTTTAGGTTACCCTTGTTCTGCCTCAGCTTAGGCCCCAGCCTTGACCAATCTAGGTGGGGCACCCCCATGCCATCCAAGTGTCCTTAAGTTGTGTATGGGCAAAGTAAGACCAAGTGACCTCATGAAAATGTTTTGAACTGTAACTGTCATTGATTGTTTTACCTTATTTATTGAAGGTGCTTTATTTATTGTCATCCACTAATTTATCCTGCACTATATTTATTGTCTGACTGTATTTATTTGCCATCTGTATTTATTTGTTCATCTATTTATTCTTTGCTTAATGAGGACCTGAACCTATTTATTGAAATTCCAAAGTAGTATTATTTATTTGACCTGCTCTTTTGAAGGAAAATCCCATTGTATTGTATTTATGTAATGAAACCTGCAACTAAGAGAAAATAAGATAAAGACATATATATTTTCAACTTGACTTGCATTATTTTTACGGTGTTGTGTCGTTTTTGGAACGGATGAACGCATGGTTATTGTGTGGGTATGACGTACGCTTAACACGGTGCCTGACCCCAGCCGCTCGAGCCAAGCTACCATTGTGCTGGGAACCTGGTGACTGCTAACCCGGTTGCCCGGTTTCCAACACTAACTATAACATGTCTGAAACCTATGGTTTTTTCAGTGAATGTCGAAGGTTTTTTAAATGTAATAATAGTTATATGTATTTTTTTATACTGATTTTTACAGTTTAACTGTTTATTTTTACATATTTTATTTTTTAAATTACATTATATATTTTTAATATATAAATGGAAATAAAAATGTTTTTTAAAATATTGAAACTGAAATATTGTTTTTTTTGTTGAATGTATAAGTGCAGAACTATAAGTGTGCTGGTTAGTTAGGATACTGCATGCATAGTGGATAGGGGTTTGAGGCAGTTCATGTGCTAATGCCTGGCTCGCTGCATGAGTACTTGGATACTGACTGAATGATTAGAGTACTGCAAGGAGAGTGCCTGGGTGAATTTATAAGTGTTAGAATTACTTTTCAGGATCAGTACTGGGCTAAAAGATGCAGCACTGAGGTCTCTCCTGATAACAGGTGAGTAAATCGGAATTTGTAGTGCGGCTGATTTTAGATGAATATTTTAAAGTTCCAAAACTGCACACTTAGAAAAATTTCTAAGTGAAACCAGTCAATGTTAGCCTATGGAAGGATATTCAAGTTACTGGTAAGTACGGTTAGAATTACTTTTCAGGATCAGTACTGGGCTCAATGATGCAGAACTGAGGTATCTCCATGTTCACGGAAGTACTAATAAACAGGAACAGGGGTGGGAGCACACCGCAAACACCTCCCAGCAAGGTTCGCCCCTGGCATTGTGGTAAATGCAGTTTCCGTTACTTGCTTGCTTCAAGAGTGTTCCAGTGTTTCGCCACAGTTGGCACTGATAGTGCTGATCTCTAGACACGTGTTTCTGGTTCTTTAACCGTCATCAGTTGAGATTACAGTCTTTCAAACGTGGGGTTTGCTGAGTAGGCTGCCAACATCTTTCTCAGGTCAGGTACCTCTCACATCTGTCTGATGACTGCAGCAAATGAGGTGGTCTCTTCCACAGCAGTTGAAGTCCTGAATGTCCAGTTGCTATCTGTTGAGATGAAAACGAATGTCCTCCCTGAAGTTTTGCACCCTGGTTAGACCTCGTCCAAGCCCTTGCTGCCATTCAACGAAGGCCTGACTGGCATTCTCATGGGCACCTGTACTAAACCAAGTTCCTGCCCAGGTATAAATAGACAGGTAGCACAACGCCACTGACCTGCTCCAAGTGACCTTGTGTTTTTGCTGCAACATCCTGAGAGCCAGATCTCCCTGCTTCAACTAGCAGGATTAACCCAAACTCATTCCCTATGAGTTCCCTGAATGGAGAGTTGAAGAGAGTTAAGGCATATGGGAAACATGTGTATTCCTCACTCAGAATCACCCTTCAATCAGACAAAGCCAGCTACTTGCGGGTAGGTACTCCATTGCATTATGGAATGTGGTTGCAGAGATCTTGCCAGCAGACCTGGAAGAATTCTGCGCCAACATGTCTCAAACTAATGAGGCTTAGACACAACTGACTGTTTAGGCAGAACTAGCATGGTGCTCCAGTGCCACGTATTGATGAGTTCCACAGAATTCTCAGGTGACATCCTGGCATCCCTCATGGATATGCCTTTTCACGGGTCTCACTTATTTGGCAAAAAGGCCAATTCTGCCCAGGAGCTTTTTAAAGAAAAGAGAGCCACAGCACGCTTCCTATGTCTCGCCACACGCAATGGAATATCCCCAACAGCTGTGCTGCTTTTAAGGCATCACCAGGGGCTTAACATATAGGCAACACGAAGCCCTTTGACCCAAACAGAAGGCACCCCACTCGTTTCTGAAACGGTGTAGGGGGTCCAGCAGACAGCATCCAGCCCCAAGCGGACAGCGAACCTTCCAGTCCCCTGTCTGTCTGACTGCAGTCTCTAAGCCACTTTAGTTTGCCAATAGCCAAACATGACAGCCCTGTGGAAGGCAAAATCAGTCATTTTCTCCATTGGGGCAGGCGTCTGCATCTGGCAAGTGGGTCCTTCAAAGCGGTTGATAGTTGAATGAGGCAGCTGTCATTTCTTCCCAACCCACTGCATCTTCCACCCACATCAGAGCAGCTTTCAGAGGAGCAATTGTCCATCTTGCTGCAGGAAATTCAGGCTCTTTCGGCAAAAGGAGCCATAGAGAGAAATTGGAACTGGATGCTACTTCCGCTATTTCCTAGTGCCCAAAAAGGGTCCTTCATTGTATTGTAGATGTTTGACTTCTCAATTTCTTCCTGTGGAAGGACACATTCAAGAAGCTTACACTGGCCCATGTTCTATTCGCCCTGGATCCAGGAGACTGGATGGACCTACAGAATGCCTATTTCCATGTTGCCCGTCCTGCAGGTCCACAAGTGCTGCTTGTGGTTCAAGGTGGGCCACAGGTATTTTCAGTTTGCTGTGCTGACTTTTAGCCTCACCAGTACCCTTTGGGTGTTCACAAAAGTGATGGCTGTGGTCGTTGCATGTCTTCGAAAGTCAGGTGTACTGGTCTTCCCTTACCTCGAGGACTGGCCATTGAATGTGGGCTTGCCACAGTGAGTCTTGGACCACCTCCAGACAACGGCAAACCTCTTGCTATCATTGGGGTTCACTATCATCGCATCAAAGTCACACCAGACTCCTTTGCAGAGGCTCCCTTCCATCAAAGTCATCTTGCATATGGTACATTATCGGGCATTCCTCCGGTTTAATAAGTCTAGTGAATTAGGGCAATGAGTCTGATGTTTTAACTTTGTCTTGGCCTGATAGAGGGTGGCTCTGAGACTTCTTGGACTATTGGCCTCCTTTATCCTGCTCGTTGACCATGCTAGGTGGCATATGCCGTCTCTGCAATGGAATCTGAGGTCTCAGTTCTGGAGGTGGGGAATGATGTGGGTCCATTTGGGGGGTCGAAGATGAGTCTGGCTGCTGCGTTCTGTATCATCTGGCTCGTTCGCCACCGTGTGGGCTATTTAAACATTAGGGCGGACAAGTCGAAGAGCTACGATGCTTCTTCGACTTCTTGATGTGCTTCGACTTACCTGACCCTGAGTGCAAAGACTTAGACGAGGAGTGATGATGGCTCCACTATCGGTCCCTCGACCTCCCACACGACCGGGATCTCGAATGACGCGGAGCCGACTGCCGGGCCTCGAGTAGCTTTCGGAACCGCTCCCGCAAAGACTTCGGGGCCATGGTTCGGTAGTCGGAGCACGACTTGGGGTCATAGTCACACTCCAGGGAGTAGAGGCACACGCGGTGTGGGTCCGTCACCAACTTCAGTCAGGTACAGGAACCGCAGGCCTTGAAGCCAGGCTTCCCTCGTGCACCAGGAGTCGATGTTAGACTCAAAAACAAAGTCGACAAAAGTCACAAAAAAGTCAGTCAAAAAGTGACTGGAGGTACCGCTCTCTCCGGATCTCCGCTTGCTGGCACGGAAAAAGAAAGGACTGATGTCAGAGCACGAGGGCAGCGTCTAAGTACCTACAGCGACATTATACCGGCGACCACGATGCCAACGACAAACGCGGAGCTGACCGACGCTATCTTTCGACAAGCAGGGGTACTACTGACGAAAATCCTTCCGGATCCAGTCTGACGCCTGGGGGTAATTCTAAGGTAAGGAATCTATAACTAACCTTTGTTTCTTACAGATATATCGTTACCAAAGGTAAGTAACTTGTTCATCATCTGGCCGTTCACCACCGTGTGGGCTGTTTAAACATCAGGGTGGAAAAACTCAGTTTACAATGCATAGCTGAGGTGGCACCGGACATCTTCCAGCAATGAGGAGAACCATGACTCAAACTCTTGACTGCTGCTGAAAATGCCTAATGTCAACACTTTTTCTCACTGGAATTCCCAAGAAAGCGCTCTTGCGGAGAAGCATTCCACCTAGAGTGGAGCACAGGACTTCTGTATGCCTTCTTGCTGCTACCTCTCCTGTCTAAAATTCTGAAGAAGATCCGGAATGGCCGCAGTTGATAGCATTCAGTCTCCCTCTCGAAGTAGCGGATGTCTTCTTAGCAGCCAGACGCCCTTCAAAGTCTGCATATGCTGGAGGAATTTTATGGTTTGGTGTAACACCCGTTGCAGGCTAAACTATCTGATGTATTCTTGTTTATTTTGTATTTGCCCCATCAATGACTTGCAAGTGGGCACTATTAAAGGTTATTTGTTGTCCTTATCTGCTTTTTTGCATTTACCAAGCCATCTAGCCGTGTTTAAATAACCTGTTGTGATGCGATTTCTATAAGGATTAATCCACATGTTTCTACCGAAGCCCTTTGTGATGTCACAGTTGGACTTTAATTTTGGTCCTTACTTTACTTATGGGACCCCGTTTCAGCCGTTACATAGCTGTTCTCTACGTCTCCAAACCCTGAAGATGGTGTTTCTGTCGCGATAACTTCAGCTCATAACGTGAATGAGCTCCAAACTTCTTCAGTCCAGTTGTATTACACTACTTTCTTTCTGGACAAACTGGTGCTGAGGGCTAGGCTAGAGACAGTCCATCACACTTCCAATGTTCTTTACACCTCCTCACCCCCTCGAAAGGAGGAGAGACTACAATGTCTTGACCCCAGAAGTGTGCTCAGCTTTTACATCGATCATACCGAAGACCATGGGGTAGACAATCCGCTCTTTGTGAAGTTCTCTGGGGCAAAGAAAAGCAAGGCAGCGCAGAAAAAGGCTTTGTCTCCCGTCAGATAGCCCTCTGCATTAGGATCTGATACACGCTGAACAATAAACAACCTCCTGAATGATTTAGGTTGCGTTCCATCAGGGCCAAAACTGCTACCAATGCGCTGGCACACAGAAGGCTTGTGTCGAATATTTGTCAGGCCGCACCTTGGGCAGTGCACACATTTACCAAGCATTACTGCCTGGATAGGCAGGCCCTACAAAAGGGTGTTTTGGTCGTTCAGTCCTGCATGAGCTTTTAGTCTGATCTATTCCATAGATCCACCACCGGGGGAGGTACTGCTTTGGTATCTATTGTAAAAGTGAGGACTCTGCGGCGAGTAGTATCCAGTAGAATACCAAGTCATTTACCTTTGATAAGGATCCATCTGGTGGATACTCTTATCTAACTGCAGATTCCTTGCCGCCCTCCCACCTCCCAAGTCTTTGGAATGGGCTCTTTTACATCTAAAAAAGGTCTGACGTCCGAGGTCTGCGCATTAGCGTATACAATTTGTTTTTGTGCACCCCATCCAAGGGCATAGATAGTGTTAATAAAGAAACTGACGTTGGCGCATTTGGGTGGCACTTCTATGCAACTCCAGCCATTACTTCTAGGGTGGAAAGGGTCGACGCAGAGCTGCATAACTGCACTAGGGCTATGCTGAACATTTTTCTGGATCAAGTCTGTCACCTGCGGATAATCTAAAGGTGAGGAACCCATGATTAGATCCACCTGACAGAGTTACTAAAGGTAAGTAACTTGTTCTTTCAGGCCCTTTAAGGGACTGATCCTCCCTTCTGTCGGTCTACCTTTTAGGACTCTCCAAATCTCCCCCAGAGATTTCCCCTTGCAGTCTGTATCTGCCTGGAGCACAGTGCTCCAAGCCTGGCACAAGACAGCTGGCAGTCAGTGGTTGTCATGTCTAGCACCTAAATGTAGAAATGTCTTCCCCTCTTTGCCAGTCTTCTCTTCAGATTTGTCCAAATCCTGAAGCTGCTAAAATCCCTCATTTTCAGTTTTTCTTGGCAGGGTCGGTTATCCGCCGGGATCAGTTATCTGTTTTTCAATCAAATTTACAATTTTCAAGCTGGCAATGAACTGGGTGGCAATTTACAGTTATATGATGTGGAAGATTGTGGTAAATTGTGTTCTCGCATACATGCATTTTTTGTGTGTGGAAAAGGATGGTTTAGATGTTAGTGAATTTTTCACATATGCCCGGTTGAAGTCCACATTATGCTCAGAACAAAAGTGGTCATAGTTCAATGGTAACCATTTTCAACTGACTGCCCTCATTCCCCTCTGTTTCAAGGTCCGATCAGACGTTCTAGATACGGAATCCCCAGCGCTGCAACCCTCCTGACCTGCTGGAGGAAGAAAGTCTTTGCTTTGATGGTGCAACTGAAGTCACAGGAGCTTAACCAGGAGAACGACGCACGGCACATCGGTAGCAAGGTGCGAAGGGGTCTGCCTGGGTGGTGGTGAAGGAAGGCTGTACTCTGGGGAGTATGGAGATGGGTAACAAGGTCTTCTGCTGTGAGAATGGTCTGTTTCAAAGAGTTAATCTGGGTATACACAGTTTGTCAATTGTAGCACAAGATGGCATAAGAATTGCAGAGCTTGTAACCTCTAGGACCTGAGGCCTCCGGAATCTGTACTAGGATACAGAGCCTGTCACTCTTGGACATTTGTCGTATTTGGAATAGCACAACAAAAGCCTTGTCATCTCTGAGACTGGACAGTTCAAGAATGGGAGCGGGGACACAGAACGTGCCCTCTTTCTCATTTGATGTCTTCGGGATTAGCACAGACATCGGTCACCTCTGGAACCGTAGAGTGATAAGCAGCCCGTCAATTCTAAGAGTAGATGTTACCAGGATTAGCTCGGAGATACAAATCTTTCACCTCCTGGGCTTGGGTTTTGACTTGGCACCTCTATGGATGCCTTGTAGTTTGGACAGGTATAGCCTGCAACCTCTATGTATGGGTGGTATCAGCCTGTCACCACTATATTTGGATGCCTTTGGATCTGGCAGAGAGAGAACCTGTCACATCCTAAACGGGTAGCTTGGTGCCTGGCACAGCACTACAGAACCTGTTGTGGTTTGGACTGGATGAATCTCTCGCACGAGACAGCCGTGATCTCCTCACTCTGTTTTCTTGTGCATCAGATCTCGGAGCTGGAGGAGGAGCTTCAAGCGAGTATTCAGAAGCAAGCTGTGCTCATCCACAGCCTGCAGGACAAGACAGCCCAGCTAAAGATGGAGAAGGTCAGCAACAAGGTAAGCTCTTGCACCACTGCCACGTATGCTGTAGCCACTCTGAGTGCAAGGGAAGCTTGCACTACTGCTGCCTGTGCTGGACCCACTCTGAGTGCAAGGGAAGCTTGTGCTGCTGCCTGTGTTGTACCCACTGTGAGTGCAAGGGAAGCTTGCACTACTGTTGCCTGTGCGTACCTGCAGCGAGCCTCAGGGAACCTTACATTGCTGTTCACCATGTTGTATCGTGCTGTACCTGTTGTGCTTGTGAGAAAGCATGCACTACTGTTGTGTATTCTGTGTAACCCTGGGCGCACAAATACGCAACGCTCGTGAAGTTTGCGTAGTTTGTGCTACTTCGCGCTACGCAAATTGCACGTAGCACAGTGCAAAATTGCATAGCGTAGCGGGCATTTTTTGCTTGCTCATGGTCCTCAATGTCAAGTTGGCGACCGCGAGCGATCAAAATGACATCCCGGCGCGACTTTTTCCTCGTTCGCGATCAGCAACATCAAGTTGCCAATTGCGAGAGTGGAAAATAAACCTCCCGGTGAAATTCTCAAAGCGAGGAGGTCAGGTTTCTCATTGCGAGTGTTCGCGTATGCTCGCGACCGCTCGCGATGAAAAACTACCATTCCACGTTGAGAAAGCTGCCTCTCGAGTAAAAATCTACTCGAGCGGCAGAAAACGACCGCTTGCACTGTGCAAGATGCCGTTTGCAATGATTGGACAGTGCGGACAAGCATCCGGCACTGTGCAATCATCGCGAACAGCGTACTAGCAATTCGCATAGTGCTACACATATCTCGCGACGTGCACTTCACGTAGCTACGCGTAGAGCTACTACGCGAACTACGCCCAGGGTTAATTCTGTACCCCTTTCATATAAAGTTTTAAATTGCCTTTCTTTGAAAGTTGGCTTAGTTTTAACAAGTTTTAAAGTTTTGCTGTTTTCCCTTTCATTGTGTTGCATGTGATATTTTGTTTGCCCCTCGGCTCGTTTATATTCTGCCTGTGCTTTGCCTGTTTTCTTTGAATGAGGGAAAGGTGAACTGTGGCAGTGCCGTACCTGCTCTGTGTGAGTGGAGCTTGCACGCCTGTTGCCTCGGCCTGTTCTCGTGTGTGAGGGACATATTCATTTCTGCTCCTTGTGCTGTATCTGGTGTGTATGTAAGGAATGCTTGAATTACTGTTGCAACTATGTATCTCTTGTGTGCCTGGGAAACAGACACATAGAAATTGATCCCTACCTCGGTCACTCACATGGGTAAAACTTTTATTTCTCCTACACAGACTCTGCAGGAGGAGCTCACTCGAACCCGGGTTGGGGTTTCGCAAGTCCTGCAAAGAGCAGAGCGAACAGAGGAGGCACTGCAGCACCTGGAGAAAATTGTGGGCAGGTAAGAAAGTCACTGTTTGTAAACCAAAGTTAGGGAACAAGCGAAGATTATCCTCACTTTGTAGAAGAAAGAAAGGAGCCTGCTTACTCGTGTAGTAAGATACACTCATCTCACTGCGGGTGGGAGATTCCACCAGTGTCCTAGGGGCGTAGCTTGATTCCACAGATTAAACTTCAGAATTCTTCAGACTGTTTAGTAGCACAGAAGGTGAATTGGAGTTGTCTTAAACGATTCACAACTTGAGACTGGTGTACAAAGGTAGGCTCATAAACCTTTTGATGTTTTTTAGACCAATTGGTTTGCGACCCTCTGCTTCCTATTGGGGTGTGATAAATGTGTGCTGAAGACATTTTGGGATCTCCTGTGAACTGCTGTTAATGCAGGCGTTTAAGGCCTGCAAGGGCCCACAGACCTTTGTCCCTGCATTAACATTCCCTGCGTTCTGATTTCTTTGTAAAGCAGCCCCTCTGCTGCTGACGGGGCAGCTTTAAAAATAATACTTTGACATACATGGGATGGCATTCAGAAGTGTGGTCCTGTAGACTGCTGTCTTCTCCCTTGATGCCAGCCATCACCTTTTACAAAGTGGGTGCTGTCCCATGGGACAGCCTTCCGCCTTGCAAATGGATTAGCACCCCATGTTGACTTCCTGTGTCTTGTCGATGGTTTGGTTTGTGACTGCACTTGTGGTTGTAGAGCATTGCTACATATCATTTTGCTGTGAATGAGATGAGAGAGTCCTTTTCATGACTCCTTGCCATTCAGAATGAATCACAGAAGGTAGCATCTCAGGCAGAAAGGCCTTTCTGACTGTCAGATTTCCTTTGGTACATTGCTACTTGTAAGTTTGATTGCCTAGAGGGAAGTCAAGCCTCACTGGGCTCAGTATTCGTGTTCCTTGCCCCTCGTACATGACTGAACGACAGAGTTAGAAAATTACAAGCACCATCAAACAACCTTAAGCTAGGTCCCTGGTTTTGTGAAGCATCATGTAACCAAGGGTTTTCCTCCTGCTAGTACTCTGCTTGAGGTTCAGATTATATGGGGCACTGGGCATTGATGACAGGGGTTAGTGTAGTCTCCTCATTCCACATTGGGTGTAGAGGATAAATAGCAGTCTCAATTCTATACCATGCCTGGTTGTCAGAATGCAGTACATCGAAAATCAGCGATGAGTAAAAGTTCTGACATGCGGTGAGAGACTTTAACAAGGAAATGTATACAGCAACATCTCCTTGCTACGGCATTTGACATGGAGATTAGTTTTCTCTGGGCAAATCTAGTTTGGATAGTATATGGTGAGCAAACGTTGTTCCTACGTCTCACCGAACAGTCTTCCTTTGTTATCTGAGATGTTTTCATATCATCCCATAAATATTAGACAGAACAATAATCCTTATTTTCCCCTATGCGCTTTTGTGACCAATAGTTTTGTGGGCCTTATTTGGATAACTAAGAGGCCTTGAGATATAGTCTGACACCTCTCTAGACTGGATGAGGACTTCCACTCACCAATGCCTTGTAGCTCTCAGCGCTGCGATCGAGATCCCAGTTTTAACTTCGAGGCACAAGAGGACTTGAGATACAGGATGACACCTCTAGACCGGAGGAGGGCTTCCACTCTCCAGTGCCTTATAGCTCTCAGCACTGTTATCGTGCTCCCAGTTTTTTGAGGCTCAGGCATGTGTGCTGACACACAGATCTTTGTAGACTTTTTATGAAGGCTACACCCCTACATGTAGTAACCTTAAGTAAAGAAGGAATCAGCATACACATTGTTTTCTTCATCTGTTTTCCGGAGTCTGACGTTTAGGTCTGTGAGTGCAACATGAAAAAAGAACCTTCTCTTGAGTGCTTTTCTCCGCCATGCCTCAAACACTAACCCCGGAGACAGTTGTTCAGTTCAGATATATGTATTCCAACTATAGGATTATTGTTTACAGTCTTGTGTATTGAAGTCCAGACACGTGTCTGATTTGTGTCAGTATTTCTATAAGGTTCACTGCCATGGGGCCTTTTTTTTGGTCACCGACTGCTTAGTAAAAGGCACAAGCCCAGCACAATTGGGGTTTTGTTAATGGGCTATTACATTATCGGCACTGGCTTGACCAAGAACCTGAATATCTAATGGT
Source organism: Triturus cristatus (assembly GCF_964204655.1). Taxonomy (NCBI): domain Eukaryota; kingdom Metazoa; phylum Chordata; class Amphibia; order Caudata; family Salamandridae; genus Triturus; species Triturus cristatus. The sequence goes on from NC_140579.1 coordinate 1,215,128, forward strand.
GGGTTGGACTATTTCTCTTTCCATATGTCAAAGAAACTCTAAATTTGTAAGAAGCCATTAGAAAAGGGGTCTCTAACCTTTTCTGTAGTGAGAGCTACTTCTGATGAGTGAAAATCAAAGTGAGATACTCAAGGGTAAGCAACTTACGTATTGTTACCAGACACCCCATGCACAGCTTAATTGCCTTTAAGCCAGGTTTTCTTCACTTTACATTTCTCCCATTTGGGAAAAAAATACAATTCTTTTACTTATAAATATGGCACAGTGTCTACTGGCCACTGGGAGCAAAATGCCTGCTGCTTGGAAATGCAACACTATGAAATGGGAGAAAATTTAAATGAAGAATTAATCATAAAGGTAAATTTTAATTTTCTCCCATCTGAAAGCATTCAGAAACATCATTTTGTCCTCATGCTCCAATACTGAGTCGACAAGGGCTTTTATGTAAGAGTTGAATAGTTCAGTTCTGCACCTCTATGATCCAGCGTGGCCCATAAATCTGACCGAGCCCTGCTCTTTATCAGGCTCTGCTGTCTGCAGCCTGGTGATAATAATGGAAAGTAAACACACCCTTCCATTAATGTTGAAAGAAAATGTGACGCTGCGCTAATTTCAAAATGAACGCAAGGCTGCAGGCTACTTTGAAGATGGGTGCAGCTACTGGTAGCTCGCGATTGACTGGTTGGAGACACCTGCTTTAGAATGTTGATTCAGTACTGTAGTGTTGAAACAACCTTTGCTTCTTGATATTTGTTTAAAGGCCTGTCCCATGAGTAGCACGGTTGTCTTTTCTTTCACACGTGTTCATGCCATTAATTACGTTTCTTCTGTTTCCACTACTTGTGATTTTTCTGCCATTTTTCTAAAGGGATGACCTTGCTATCCATATTCCTGGATGTTAATGAACATGCCTCTGGAAATGAAAAGTCACTTGCCTGGAACACCTGGGGTTGTATTGCTGGAGTACCCCAGGGCACAACGTACGTTTGCGCCCACTTTGCATGCCCCTGGGGCGCTTTGGTATTACAGAAAGGGCCGCAGATGCTTGTACTTCCCCTTCTGTAATACCGATAGTGCCAGTGCGCATAAAGCATGAGTTCAAGTTCAAGTTCAAGTTTATTTTATTATGATAAGGAACTCTTTATGAGGTCCACATAAAACAACATATACATGCAAAACAAAAAATACATAATACATTATTCCATCACAATTACTCGAGACATCTTAATACAGGTCCAAAAAACATTTAAAAAAGTTGTACAGTTTAAAAGCAAACATTTCATTAGGAGGATTAATCAAGGCTGCCTTAAATGAAGAAGCAGATAATATGTTGAGTTGTAAGCAAATTGGTCTTAACCATCTACGCCTGCAAGACATCAGTGCAGAACAAACAAACATGACATGATCTAAGTCCTGATCATACAATTGACAAAGATCACAGCATGCCGAATGACCATACCAGCTGGCATGTAGAGCTTTCAGGGGAAGCAAATTATGTCTTAATAAGAACACAAGGCGCCTGACGCCATGGGAAATGTTCCAAAACATATACGATTGAGCTTTCCGCAGGGTATAAGAATCAATAACAGGCGTACCACCTCTTTTCGCTAAACAGAAGTCTCTATCCTGACAAAACCCCAATTCCCAAGAGGCTGACTTCAGAACAGTTTTTAATGGATGAGAGGATAATAAAAATAAAGTCTCCTCATCCAATTTCAATTGCAACACGGCAAATCTGAAGTTTTTTACAATCAGGGAGAAATCATTAAAAGATCCTAGTAATTCATTTTTTATAAGATCTCTTAAGGTATTAGGTTCACCTTTAGATAGAGCTACTACCCAACGTATTATACTTGCCAGACCTTGAACCCAACTGCTACGTAAACCCAATTCCTGTCTCAGAGAAGCAGTCGAATTTGCTGTACCTACAGACATTAAACTGCGTAAAATTTTCCCTTCCACAGGGTTTAAAAAACTCCACTTTTTTACATCAATTAACTCAATTCCATATAACAGGGAGGCCGGAACTTTCGCTCTGAAAACATCTAAAAGAATAGAAAAATGCCTTCTACCTGTGGCTTTATACAGGGAAACTAAACTCTTTCCCTGACAAATAGCCTTCCGAGAGTTATTGTCAATGTGTAGTTTGTCACTTAAATTATAAGTGACAATTTTACCTAGGAAGGTGTATGATTTCACACATTCCAGTTTTTTCCCCCCCACAACCCATGGATAATTAAGGCATTTAGACTTCTTTCTACCAGAAAAGCAAATCACTTTGCTTTTTGCCGTATTTATTGATAGGAAATGACTTTCCGCAAATTCAGAGAGTGCTTGCAACCGATTGTTCAGGCCCTTTGGGGTGAGATCCAAAATTAGGATATCGTCTGCATACATAAGGCATGCAATTGGAACACCACCCAAGGACGGGGCAATACCGGCGCAAGCGGAAAGTGTGACGGGTAAATCAACCGTATACAAGGAAAATAGCAATGGAGCCAAAAGGCAACCTTGCTTCAACCCATTGGAAGTGGGAATTAATTTAGATACACCACGTTCACCTCCAAGTAGAACTCTGCACCAGGTGTCAGAGTAAAGGGCGCGAATTAACTTGATCAGGAATGGGGGCATACCTAAGTTAAATAACTTTCTCCACAGCAAAATTCTATCTACTTTATCAAAGGCGGTGGAGAAGTCAATAAAGGCGCCATATACCTGACCACCACGGATTTTCACATATTTTTCATTAATAACTTGCAATGCAGTCAGGTTGTCTAAAGTTCCATGATTTTGTCTAAAACCTGTTTGCTCCATGGGAAGAATTTTATGTTCAGATACCCATTGATTCATTAAAGTAAGCACACATTTTGCGAAAACCTTACCAATGGCATCAAGCAGAGCGATTTGACGGTAATTTTGCGGTAGATCTCTTGCCCCTTTTTTATATAAAGGGACAATAATACTTCCTTTCCAGGAGGGGGGGACTGTTCCATTAGAAAAACAAAATTTAAACACTGGAAAGAGTATTTTACTCCAAAGTTCACTCTGGTGTTTTAATACTGAAATTGGGATTTTATCAGGGCCCATCGCACCAGAGGAACGCATATTCTTAATGGCATATTCAATTTCCTTTTCCGTTGGACAGTTAAGTATACGTGAGACATTATCAGATTCGACATTAAAAACTTGAGAATTATTATTACTGTACAACTTCTCGATATAAAGAACCCACACCTGTTCCTCAATGGCAATAGGCGTAGGACTGGCTCTAGTACCACAGCCTTTGCCAATTAAGGACCAGAATGTCTTGGCTTGGCCATTATAAGAAGCTTCCCTCAGTTGAATCCAGAGGGCATCTTCCTTAGAACGTTTTAAACGGGCCTTAAGTCTAACTCTCCTTCTTTTTAAGATAAACAACTTAGACTTAGCTTCTTGAGTAAAGAATAAAAATTGTCCCCTTACCACTTTGTTTATTTCTCTATTTAAAGCCCGTAGAGGATGAGGGACTACGAGGGATTGTTTCACACCTGGTTTCTTTTTTGCGCTAGCGGTTACAGAATCTAAAAAATTGAAAAAACTTAACAGCACTCTCCCTTCCCAGAGGGGTAAATTCTCAACAGTAAAATACAAAAGAGGCACTACATTTTCAATAGTACAAGGGTTCCAAAAACATTTCCCAGAGCTGGAATCAAAATTCACAAGATCTGTATCCAGACTCCACGGATCCACTTTCTGAAGATTAACAGAGACAGAAAGCATCAATGCATTATGGTCACTAAGAATAGACTCAATGACCTTCATATCCTTTAGTAGGTGAAAACCGGAATAATCTACCATGATAAAATCAATAATAGATTTTCCCTTATTAGATTTACGAGTATAAGCTGCCGGGGTGTCAGACGGAAGCCTCCCGTTTACTATTAAGCATTCAACTTTAAGTAAACCATCTAAGATAAGTTTACCTCTTTTGTTAGTTTTAATTTTAGACGGAAACTGGGCAGGAGGAATATTCAGAGACTCTTCCAATTGAATATTTCTAAACAACTCCAACCCACAGGTAGATATATTACAATTTAGGTCCCCAAACATTAACACATGCGGAGTTGGGGAGACATCTAACGCTTTAGTTAAAAAAGTGAACACATTTTTTAAACCAGTATTAAAACTACAATTGGGGGGAATATAAATATTAACCACAATCAACAATCTATTAGGGCAATCCTCAAATACATCTTTTAGGGTTATTGCTTGAAACAGTTTCCCTGGATCTAAATAGTGTGAATAGTTCCATTGCAATCTGTTAGATAACAAGCATGCTAACCCTCCCTTAGCATGACCTCTTCTAGTGCTGGTTGCATTGTATTCCAAAACAAAATAGTCTTTTTCCAAAGCTAATCTTCCTTCAACCCAGGTTTCTTGCAAACAAATTATATCTGCCTTTTGAGAATGCAAGAAACCCAATTTCTCCTTATAATCCTTGAATCCGGCAGTGTTCCATGAGATAAATTTCAGCTCTCTGTTAAAAATTGGAAGGTTGTTTAGAACAGGGAGCGGATTTACTCGCTAGAACTCCAGGTAACCAACTCCATTTAAATTGGTCATCCTTCCCTGTCTGCTTAAGGGGAGCGTTTTTGTATGAAACTAGCCTTTCATTCCTAGCCACACAAATTTTTAGGTCCTCTGATCTAAGATTAGACCAATCCGGCAACAGCACACCCGTATTAGAGGGAAGTGATAGTGAAGAATTGGCAAGAATCCTTTGAGTACATTTTTCCCCAAAGTGTGGCATGACATCTATCCCTCTAACTTGAAATTCCTCTGCCCACTGTAGAACAAGATTTAACACAACTTTCGAATGGAATTTCACCCTTGTTGATCTTATTGGTTTCCCCACGAAGGAGTTAAGGAGAAATACAACATCTAAGTCAGACGTTTGAATTAATTTCAAACTTTCAATCTCATTAAAACAGATCAATAGGGCAGATCTATTTAAAATTAAATCTGGTTCAAACAAGGGAGAAAAATCAAGATATAAAGTATCCACACTTATTTTTTCTTTTGGGAGAATAACTGACATTGAAGGTGGAACCTGAAAGGGTCTTGCTGAAGGATTTAGGGAATTAGGGGACGGGATGACGGAAGAGGTGTTAACCTTAGAAATAACTTGGCAAGATCCTGCTTTAACATTACAATAAGCTGAAAAAGGATTGGCGGAAGGGTGGGAAACCTTGGGGAAGAAAGAATTGGTAAAGCTTATAGGACCTAAACCAGAGACAGGGGCGTCTTCTTTAGGCGAGACAACCCTAGCTTCTACATGAGAGGTAGGGGACTGCTCCACCTGCGGGGAATCTTCTGAACTTAATTCAGCATTCTTATCAAAAAGAAGTTTCCTCTGTCTTTTTTTAGCGAATCTTCGAATGGGTTTCCTCTTCTTCATTCTAATCTTTTTGTGTTTCAGGGGACTCACTTTTCCCAACAATCCCGTATTTACTTTGGGAATCTCCTCTTCTTTGCTAGATGGCAAGGAGAATATCGGAAAAAGAGATGGAATTACGGATTTGGGAATGAGAGGAGATGTTGCTATTACCTCTATCTTGTCACTCATTGGAGCTATACAATTAGCGCCAGCCGAAACCACTTTGGCAGGATTGGGGACAGCAGGAAGAGCTACAAGCTTCTTTTCCTTATCACCCTCTATCAAAGGAGCAGATTGAGCTGAATCCAAAACTGCCGAAGCGGGAGGAGTGCCTATTTTTGGGGGCACCAATGGAGAAGCCGATGGTATGGGAAGATCTGACACTAACTCATTTTTACTTAGCAAGAGAACTTGCAAAATTTGCGTTACAGTGTCAAAAATACATTCCGAACCTCCCACAAATTTTTCGAGCAAACTCAAAATCGAAGAAAGAATTGATTCCAAAGAGGACAAAGAATTAGAAATTAGCCTCCCATTAATGTTTGGAGAGCCCTCAGCTAAATTGTTCAACACTGGACCAGAACAAGATGTAAAGTTTAATTGAGAAAGGGAAAAATCTAGTTTATTCGAAGGAGTGCTTCTTAGAGGACCGGTACTTGAAATAGTTATTGCTTCCTCTAAAGGCACGCCTTTACGGTTCCCCTGTAATGATCCCACCCGCGCCCTATGAGCTGTTAAATCAATGTCGGGCAGTGTAAAATCGTTCCCTACTACAGGGGATTTAACTAACGCGACTGACAAAGGATCAGTATTCACTGAAACTTTAGGAACATCCATTAGGGCAACTTGGGAGGGGACAATTTTATCATTATTTGACGCCGAAGGCGAGCCCCTTAGTACTTCGGGACTAACTAAAATAGGCAAAGATTGACTGGCAACCATGCTTAAGCTAGAGGAAACATCAATGACCCCATTAACAGGCACCGAATCGTTAGACCCTGGGATTTCATTCGGGGGCTGCAGATCAGTGGGTTTATCTTTCCCTTTGTCCCAAAAATTGAAAAGCTGACATTGACCTTTCAATTGCATGGAAGTTGCAATTTTGTTCCGAAGGGGGTTAGATTTGGTTTTAGACCCTGATCTCCCCACAATCACTCGCCCAGAGCGTAGTTTTTTAGCCGTCATGAGGCTATATTAAACGGGGAGTAAGAATCAATTAAAACAATTGTAGAATAAAACAACTCAAAATCCTAAAAGACAATACAATTTATAAAAGCAGTGTCACACAGGTTTAATACCGGAGAACCAAGGGAGGGGGCCCAGCCCAGCCTTCTGCAGCCTCTGACGGCCTCAGACGGTCCCGCCCTTGTCCCGGGCTTCTCCCGGCGCGCTCCCGCGCGCTCCCGCGTTGCGGTATCACAAGGGAGGGTTATAGCCGCGCTGAGGCGGGGGAGGAGCCAGCAGGGAGAGCGGGTCAGCTGCTGGTGATGCCGAGGGTCAGGCGCTCCTGGGACTTGAAGTCCTCACCTGACCACGCTCGCAGCCCTGCCCACACCACCGCCACAGAGGCTCTGTCTGAAGTTAGAACTCACAGTCACAGCGCACTTCCAGCAGCGCTAAACAAAGACCCAGAGGCGAAGCGAAACCCGCGATGCGGGTTCCACGAGGAGTTGATCGAAGGAAGAGCAGCTCCAGCGTACTCGCAGTCCGAAGCTCCCTCTTCAGTCTACACAGGTGACAGGTAAGGAAACCAGCAATGAAACTGACGCGCTGATTTTAGCCGCGCTGAGGCGGGGGAGGAGCCAGCAGGGAGAGCGGGTCAGCTGCTGGTGATGCCGAGGGTCAGGCGCTCCTGGGACTTGAAGTCCTCGCCTGACCACGCTCGCAGCCCTGCCCACACCACCGCCACAGAGGCTCTGTCTGAAGTTAGAACTCACAGTCACAGCGCACTTCCAGCAGCGCTAAACAAAGACCCAGAGGCGAAGCGAAACCCGCGATGCGGGTTCCACGAGGAGTTGATCGAAGGAAGAGCAGCTCCAGCGTACTCGCAGTCCGAAGCTCCCTCTTCAGTCTACACAGGTGACAGGTAAGGAAACCAGCAATGAAACTGACGCGCTGATTTTAGCCGCGCTGAGGCGGGGGAGGAGCCAGCAGGGAGAGCGGGTCAGCTGCTGGTGATGCCGAGGGTCAGGCGCTCCTGGGACTTGAAGTCCTCGCCTGACCACGCTCGCAGCCCTGCCCACACCACCGCCACAGAGGCTCTGTCTGAAGTTAGAACTCACAGTCACAGCGCACTTCCAGCAGCGCTAAACAAAGACCCAGAGGCGAAGCGGGACCCGCGAAGCGGGTTCCGCGAGGAGTTGATCGAAGGAAGAGCAGCTCCAGCGTACTCGCAGTCCGAAGCTCCCTCTTCAGTCTACACAGGTGACAGGTAAGGAAACCACCTTCCTCACAGTTCCTGACACACCGTTTGTGTTCCAGTGTCGGGTGTAGCTGGCGTCTGCCTTCCCGGAAGGGCATAAAGCATGAGTTCGCGGCTGCCCTAGAGGCAGCGCATTCACTATAATGAGGTGCATTTTAGTGGTTAGCGCTGGGCGCACCTTTTGAATGGCGCGCCTGCTCCAACCAGGAGAATGCACCACATACCGCAATACAGCCCCTGTTCTCCAACATGAGCATCTTCTTTAAATTAATAAACAACCCTTGTATCTTCTCTGTTTTCATCAGATTGGAAGTAAGTGTCTGGGTTGCATCTTAGTTTCACTTCTTGCTCATAAGTATGAATTTCCTATTGCCCAACTCACTAACATATTGTATGGGGTCACGGACAATGAGTTTTCGTGTTTATTTGGAAAACAAGACCCAACACGCTCTGTATAAACCCCTTACCTGCCAGTTTACAGTATGGATTCATGACTAAGGATTGTCTGACACAAATGCAGGATTCGTATCCATATGTGTAAGTTGTTCACACTTGTATATATGATTTATTAATGCAAACACTTACTAGTGGGGTGCGTGATCGCAGGAACTGCTGAGAGCCAGAGAATTACCGGTGGTTTTACTATAAAAATGTATGTAAATGGACAAAGTCTAACATATTGAGGCCACTTATAATGCTTCCCCACTGCTCTCTGATTATATGAAAATACACACAAGACCTGAAAGCAAAAATTGGTGGTTGTTTACTTTCTAAATAAAATGTATACAAAAATATGCAACTTGGGGGAAAAACGCTTTACTGAACTATTATGCAGTTTTAGATGCCATTTCTTTGACGTTTCAGTTGGTAAAATGGTTTGATGCAGGACTCTATTAAAAAAAAAAAATAACAATAATGGAGATTCCGCTTAAAATCAGAGATTAATAATGGAGAATCAGCATCAAACCAAATAATAATAATGTATAATCTGAGTAAAACAAAAGATTTAATAATGAGGAATCCGTGTAAAACCAAATATTAATAATGGAGTATTATCTTAAAAAAAAAAGATTAATCCCAGAGAATCGGCTTAAAACCAAATATTAATAATGGAAAACCAGCTAAAAATCAAAGATTAATAACGGGGAATCATTGTAAAATTAAAGATTTAATAATGAAGTTCGGGTCTGTAGGAGGCATACAGGGGTCACTGAACATTTACCCTAGAGAGATTGCAAATGTACTTATACAGAGGTTTCGCTTGATTCATGAGCAATGTAAAGATGTACACCTTGTATGCAAAGTGGCCTTGAGCCTTCATTGGAGTTTATCGTACATTGTAAATGCAGAATCATTTTCTGTTAATACTTCTGTCGAAAATTACAATTATGGATTTGTCTAAATATGCTGAGCAAGTGTTGAAAGAAAAAGATATATTGAAGTTTGGGGAGAGGATGTAGAGTTGCGGCTCGAGCAGTCAACCTCGAAGCTGGGGAGCCAGGTTCAAGCCTCGGCAGGGACGCTCAACAAATTCCGGGCAAATCACTTCATCTCCCGGCACCTAACAAAAAGGAATGTGTCCATCTGTAACGAAACTGGTGCTCATGTAAAGCGCTCTGATACCGGTTATCTTTGGGTCGAGTTTGTGCTATATAAAACTCTAGAAACAATTCTAACACTTTTTTTTTGGTTTTAAAGTCTCAGCGTAAAACCAAATAATGGAGAATCAGCGTAAACCCAAAGATTAATAATGGAGAATCAGCGAAAAACCAAACATTAGTCATGGAGAATCAGCGTAAAACCAATATAGGCAAAATCAAAATACATCAGGGGCCCGATCTCTAGGGGCCCAAAAGTGCACCCGCAGTATATCCTTGTATTGGTGCCAATTTGCTGCATTCAAGGACTCACCAGATTTTACAGGAGCAGGCTTAGAAACTGTGCTTCTAAAAAGAACTGTAAATTCGATTCTAACATCAACAAAGATATGTTTGCTGATGTGAAAATCTGCTGAGAGATTACTATTTCATTTCACTACACCGCCTTTTTTTCTAGACTACCTTTTGTTCCCAACCCTGAAAAAGATTTTACTTTGTTCTTTGTCAGGAGTACGTTTTCCACCATTTCCAGTGTGGGCAGTGATGTGAGAAGAGTTGGTGGATAAATAACCTTAAACATACAAGTCTTTGGCTGTGCCCAGGTTTTACAGGCAGTGCAGTCCTGGAATGATCACTTCCCATCAAATTCCAGCCTGTGGGAGTCGAATTGTGAGAAGCTGGCAAAACCAGAGCTGTATTACAATCCTAACTGTGATAGAATAGGAGCCCTGGCATAATCGGAGAGGCTGTTATCAGAGCTCTAATATTTATCACCTCATTTCACATCACCAAGAGGGACAAGTAGATTTGTCTTTACAGGACAAGTAGATTGAGGAGGCATTCACTCGAGTGGACAGGTGGATATTTTATAAAATGCCACACCCCTATTTCAGTAGACCAGCACAATGCACCGAGGAGCCTCTGCCATTTTGCTGCATTGTAGGTCTAAGGATGACTTTGACTGCCATAAGTCAACAGTTCAGCTTTTGCTCTGAGAGGCTTGATTGCAATACAAAACTGTTGTTACGTCCGGTTTGGATGAATACAGGAAGTGACGTATCAGCGATTCGGAGTGAGCGAGCCAGGCACTCCGTGAGGCTGTGGTGTGATGCTGCCCCTGTGGCGGCCCCGTCTTCCCGGCACTGTGAACCTGGGCTTTGCGGTGAGGTAGGTTTTGGCACCAGGGTAGAGAGTGGTGACCGGAGCAGAACATGGCGGGGGGCCGAACGGCTCTCCAGCAGCCCCACCGGTGCGGAGTCACGACGTGTGTGGAGATGCAGAGTCGGCGCGAAAGTGGGTGAGATGTCGCAGCCTGCTACGGCCTCGGCTCCAGATCCCACTCTGCTCTAGTAGAGGAGTTTACTATGGAATCAGCAATGAAGTAGCGAGGGTGTGGTCCGTGACCTCTGCTGCTCAGCAGTCTGGCAGTGGTTAGCTAAGAGCAGTTTGGAGGCATCAGCGCTTTAGCGGCATGGAGCGGAGTTGCACTAAGAAGAGCTGCTGATGTGAGTGAGTCCCCCCCTCCTGTGGCGTGTCCCTATATCTGTTGGTAACAGTGAGTGGGGATCTCATCTGTTTTTTCTTCCTTTTCCGTTTGACTTTCTCCTGTTTTAACAACAGAGTCTCTTATGCACCCAGTTTAATTTGCTTGCCCGCTCCCACCGCCCCTCTCTTGTCCGCACGAAAAAAATCTCTGTGCTAACAGTGGATTATTTTATATATCTTATATATAGGCTTTCCTGTTTTCAGTTTCTATTTTTGGTAAATTCTGGTGGGGTTTTTTCAGTGTTTTCAAGTGATTTCAGTACTTTAAAAAAACAGTGGTTACACATTTTCGCGCCATTAAAAACAGAAAGTGTTTTTCAGGTGTTTTTGGAGCGTTTTGCTTTTATTATTGCTTGCTTTCTGCACTGATGCATGGTAAATAGACAGTTATACGCAGCGGAGTCACTAGGGTTGGTGTCACCAAGTGCGGTAACAACTCTTGGTGTCACCCCCTCACGACTTACGCCATGGACCTCCTCCGAGTCTGCCAGTGTGAGAGAGTTTGGAGCTTTTATTGCTCTCATAAATCAGAAGGCGGGCTCCCGCGCTGAGCACCTTTCAATAAACGGCTGATCTGGAAGGGACGGTCCCGCATAATTATTAGTAGCTTTTCATATCGCGGCCTACTCGGCGGTGACACTTCTCTCTGTTCCCAGCAAAGGGCCGCCTCTGCACAGGCCCGCGCCGCCCGGAGTCCCGCCACTAAACTATCTTTAGGCACTAGTGACGCCTTGTAATTAATACCAGCGCAGCATAAGCTCACCGGTTCACACACGCGAGTACTTCATGCTACTCACACCAGCATCGGGTTGCAGAACGAGACATGGCTGTCACACAGTTTTACGTAATCAAAATTCATCGAAAAAGCAATTTGATAGCAAGGTAGGTCCACCTTGAAACAATTAAAAAAAAATTATGGCCTTCGCTCCTTGGTCACCTCCCTCTACTTAGTGTGATCTTGTGATACAAACAAACATAAGTGCCAACACCCTTGAATGGCTACTTCTCACACATCTGAGGCTTTCTAGGAGTGTTTCCACTCCATCAGGCGGGAAGCACCGAACAGCCACGTCCTCCTCAGGCATGAGTCTTAAAGAGATACTCACACCGTACATTTTGCTGTTGTCTGGTTCACTTGATGTAATGGGGACATTGGGTCAGGATTTTGCAGACACCCTTCTCCTGATACCGAAATATCAACAACTGGTGTTCAAATGAGAATTGCAAGTGAGTACAACATTAGTAATAACCGTACCCCGTAATCTCAGATGCTCCAAAATATTAACTTGCTCCTGCCTGGCAACAGGTTTCAAGTGAAAGTGCCTCTCACACAGTTACCACTATGAAGAACTGCAACCCGATTACACTACTCCCTTTTGATCCTTCCATATCGCTATCAGACTATCATAGCGGCAACCTGCGCTTGAAATTGCAGTTAAGCACTGCTGAAATCGTTGAAGTGTGACAAAAAAGTGTACTGTGTCCCGCGAGGCCTCCAGTCACCAGGAATGGCGCTGCCTTTGTTTTAATTGCTGGGCCCGTTCCCCCTGCCAGCTTCTGCCAGCAAAATCCATTATCTGGCGAGAGCATGATGAGAGGACTGAGGGGGGCCTCTGTGAGGAATGACGCGAGTGCAGCCCAACAAGTTCAGAGCATCACAACAACTGAGCAACAAAGTGAAATTCTAAATTCAACCTGTGGTACACATTTGTAATCAAAATTATACCAAGAGGCAGACACATTTTGAAACGGAACTTCACCCAAACTCTGGAATATAAAACACTTTCCTATGACACAAGGGAAACCGCCAAGAGGTAATGCGCTGCTCACAGAGCGGTAACATAAACAACACTGTATAAGGCTGCCTGCCTGACCAAAGAATTAAGTACTTACTTGTTTGTCAAATTCACTTCAAGTCCTGTGTGCAGGTTGAGACAGACGCTGTACAGCCGGTCGAACCGACGACACAGCTCAGACTCGAATCCGACCCCAGCCCCGGCCCTGCGCTGCTTCTCCGACCTCATTTCCTCGTGAGGTCACATCCGACACACTCCCCACGGCGCCACAGAGTCTGTCAGCTACCTGGCAGTGGTTACTTTAACGCGGCAACGACGACTCTGCTGGGAGACAGGCCCGGCGCCCGGGTCTCTCCAGGCAGAGCTGCACAGTGCGGAAGATTTAAAAATTGTTATATTGTAGCAGAGAGCTGCGCACGGCACTATGTTATGTTATGTTATGTTATGGAGTTTGTAAAGCGCATCTGTTACCCGTAGGTGTCCTGGCGCTACGGAGTCATCCTCTTTCGGCAGAGTCGGTTGTCGTAGATACCTACTTGGATGCAAATAAGCAGGTTTTTAGGGCCCTGACTCAGAGCACCAGCACAATCTTGTTAGTCTGAGCCTGGCAAGTGAAGCTGCGGACTGGTCTGCACGGGCACACACAGCCGGGTGTCAGAGTGTTAGACCTGTCAGCCCTTTGGGTGGTCCCTCCTCATCATTATTTATTTTGTCCCACTTCTGCCTCAATCCCTATTATAATTTTTCCTTTTTGGGAACCACCAGACTTTTTAGTGTTGATGCAGGGTCAGGGAGCCATTTTCCCTACCCCTGGAACGTCTGTCTGAGGGCCTGAGACACAAAATGGTGGCCACCCATTGTCACCTGTGACATAACCAGAACCCACTGGAGGTTTCTAGAACCTTCTGTAACATTCTAGAACCCTGTGACAGTGGGAGGCAGTTTAGAATGTTGGGAGGCCATCTCAGGGTGGCAGTTGGCAACTGACTGGAGAAGAGAGAGGACAGATATAGAAGGAGGTCGGAGTAAGGCAGCAGGGGTGGAAACCAGTGCTTGGAGTGGGGTCCAGAAACCCACCCTTGATGCTAGTCCCTACTGACCAAGCCCAGCCTAAAGCCCTGTGTGGGACCAAGACCAGAAGAACCATCTTAAGGAACTGAACATTTGAAACAGGCCTTAAAGAGGAAGAACAGCAAGTTTCTGACCTGTTCAGTGGTGTCCTCCTGAAGTCCTGACGTCGAGAAGCCTGGAGACCTGGGGCCTGAGGTAGAGAAGCGGCGCTGACAGAAAGCAGACGTCGTACCCGGAGCCGCCAGAGGTCGAGTGAGGGCGCCGACGGAGGTCGTGGAGAGGCGCCGGAGGTCGAGTGAGGGCGCCGACGGAGGTCGTGGAGAGGCGCCGGAGGTCGAGTGGAGATTCACCTGAGGTCGAGGTGAGGGCGCCGACGGAGGTTGTGGAGAGGCGCCGGAGGTCGAGTGGAGATTCACCCGAGGTCGAGGTGAGGCGTCGACGGGGGAGTGAAGTCCGCCCACCGGAGTCGCCGGAAAATGAGGTGAAGCGCGCCGGAGGTCGGGAGTGGAGATCGCACTCCGGAGACACCCGGAAGCAGGGAGACCGTGTCCCTGCGACGCCGGAAGGCGACATCGAGTCGAGACCGCCCAGCGACATCGAGTCGAGACCGCCCAGCGACATCGAGTCGAGACCGTCCAGCGACATCGAGTCGAGACCGTCCAGCGACATCGAGTCGAGACCGCCCAGCGACATCGAGTCGAGGCCGCCCAGCGACATCGAGTCGAGGCCGCCCAGCGACATCGATCCGGAGCCGCCTCACGGCGTCGACACGGTGCCGAGCGGAGCCGATCATCGTGAAAAGGGCAGTAAGTGGTAGAGGGGGTGTTTGAGGCCCCGTGGAGCCCTAAAAGACCATTCTAGGGGCTAGAGGGGTGTTAGAACCAGCCTGGGAGTGCCAGGGGTGAACTAAGACTGGTGCAGTGACATCTGTGAGGGGCTGTGTAGTTTGGAGGGCCAGATCTTTAGGTTACCCTGGTTCTGCCTCAGCTTAGGCCCCAGCCTTGACCAATCTAGGTGGGACACCCCCATGCCACCCAAATGACCACGAGCTGTGTATGGGCAAAGTAAGACCAAGTTACCTCATGAAAGTGATCTGATCTGTAACTGTCATTGATTTCTTTTCCTTATTTATTGAGGGTGCTTTATTTATTGTCTTCCACTAATTTATTCTTGCACTGTATTTATTGTCTGACTGTATTTATTTGCCGTCTGTATTTATTGCACAGCTATTTATTCTTTGCTTAATGAGGACCTGAACCTATTTATTGAAATCCCAATGTAGCATTATTTATTTGACCTGCTCTTTTGTAGAAAAATCCTATTGTATTGTATTTATGTTATGACACCTGCAACTAAGAGAAAATAAGATAAAGACATATATATTTTCAACTTGTCTCCCATAATTTTTACGGTGTAGTGTCGTTTTTGGAACGGATGAACGCATGGTTATTGTGAGGGTGTGACGTACGCTTAACACGGTGCCTGACCCCCAACCGCTCGAGCCAAGCTACCATTGTGCTGGGAACCTGGTGACTGCTAACCCGGTTGCCCGGTTTCCAACACAGAGGTTCTGTCAGCACTGTCAGGCAGAGTGCCCGGTCAGTGGCTAAATAAAATGCGACGCGTGACAATGCATTTAAGTGCGGTGATGCGGGAACACTGAACACCACACTTAAATGCATTAGCGTCAGGCCTGATGTGATGCGCGATACTTGGCAGGCCTGTCACGGTGTCACCCCATGTGATGGTGTCACCCGGTGCGGTCCGCACCCCCCTAGTGACGCCACTGGTTATACGTACAGTGTATATGAGGTCCAAATACATTTTTACAAATCAAACTTATTGTAGTACACCATACAATACTTCTTCAGTGAGTCTTTGATCATGCACACTCGCTCTTTCCTTTCTATGTAAACTTTTATCTGTGAAAAGGCCCTCTCGACATTGGCACTTGAGACCGGCAACGCCAAAACAGCCAGTAGACAATTTGCTAACTCTTGCCTCTGACATAGTGTTCCATGCCAATGCTGATGCACCTGAAGATTGCAATTCTCGGGGACAAGTTCTGCATGATTTGAACTGGGCGCATATGCCCCCAGTTATTGAAGTGGGCAAAAATGAAGCAGCACCTTTGAAAGTCCTGATAAAATTCCCCTTTACGGAAGGGATCTAAAACTTTTGCAGAGTACCATAGTGAGACTTCATTGACTTCAAATGCCATGGTTGGTGAAGGGACATTACTATGCATCATTGTGAGGCATTTCTCATACATTGTAAAATAAAATGTCCTGAATTGCTCCTCAGCATTTCTTTGCTTACTAAGTGGCAAGCACTTTAACATGGAATATGTTGCAGTGCCAAGTCACTAAAAGTGTTTCCCAGCCTACTCTCAAAGAGATGTTTCACATCTACACCAATTATGCACCAGAATGGACTAAAAAGTCAATAGCATTCTTCATTAACTCTCAAGATTGTAAAGATGGTTTCAGTATACCAAATAGCAAGTGGCAAGGATCTCTTACAGGGAAGCACTTCAGCTCAGGTATCGATTTTGACAGGTCATCATACAACTTTTTCACATACGTAGCTGAATCACTGCAAATACAAACAATATCACTCCAATCTTTTTTGAACTTGGTAAGAACTTTTTGCAGCAGCATTTCAAGTGACACTGCGCTCCATGTTTCCCAAAAGTCTGGTGTCATGTTTTCACCACTATCCCAGATGGTTGGTGACAGCACACTTCACCTATACCTGTCACTACACCTCGCATTGAATATTTAAAGCCTGTGGTGTTTGGCAATTCACCTACTATCAATACTGACTCGCTAGAAAAGGGGGCTGATGTATCAAGGGGTTTTACCCATTCTGTGTGAGTAAATGTGATAGCACATATTGGGACAGATTCTTGTGAAACAAGCCATGATTTTGTTCTTTCCTGATTCTCTACAGTTTATTAAATTATTAAACAAGACCTAAAACATGCTTCTAAACCCTGCATCTTTAGACCAAAGACCACAAAACTGAAAGAAAGCAAAAGGAAGAAGTAATAATATTTTAGTGACATCTCTAAACAACAAAACTCTAGCAGAATAGTGTTAGCTCAATCTTTCTCGCTGCTATCTTGTATAACGAATTTACATTGTATTGGCCCCTTCAAAAATAAATAAAAATAACTCTTTCACTCTCCTTTTCCTTGCTTTTGACTAGCTTTTAGTTTGTGGTTTTGTTGGTGTTTTTTCAGCAAGAACAGTGATTCAGCACTCCAACGAGTCAAAAAATATAATTTGCAAATACAAGCAAAGTAAGAAGAAGCACATGAATTCAGCAGGTTCTTATTACTTGGTTTCTTTATTGAAACAATCTTTTTAAAAACGACTGTATCCAACGCGTTTCGACCCAGAAGGTCTTCTTCAGGGCCATGACAATAATAGTAGTATTTCTTAATTCATTTCTTTACTTTTTCTGTGACCTTTACGATTTTTGCAACGCGGAGGGAGCGGTCCTTAAAAATACCAAATATACATGGGCTAAAATATCCATGTGCGCACTGGAATAATTTATTTGAAATAGTCCATTAAGAGTTTACTGTACAAGCTATACTTACTTTGTTGATGTACTTGAAGAATATGAGGTCCAATGGGTACTCCCTTTTAGAGTGAGGGACCAAGAAGAATTTCAGAAAAATCTAGAATTGTTCCTCTTTGATTTTTGGAAATAGAAAGTTGGAAGCGGTGTGGAATATTCCAGAGGGTGTTTTGCCAGGTAATATTAGATCAGCCAGGCGGGGTCTTTCCCTTCTGGACTGCCTGAGATCTTTTTGCTTTAAATGGTCGGTTTCTGAAGGACTCGCCAGCCTCTGTTACCTTTCGTTCCTTTCGGTGTCAATCATCATTAATCGATTATATAGTGGTAGCATGACAAATGTTTGGTGCCTGCTCCTATTTTGAGGTATTAAGGATGAATGTAAAGTTCAATGTTTTTCGATTTAGATCTTAAGTTGTTTGAGAGCTGTTATTCAAGAAACGTTAGCATTGTCTACAGTAAAACTAATGTGCACACTTTTTGGTCTCAACATAATATGATAAATCTGGTTGCTTATGTTAAAATGGCGACTTCAGCCAGTTATTTTCACAGAGAACCCTATTGCTTGGTTTGAAGAGCAGCTGTCTGTGTTTCGATCATGTGGGAGAAAATAAAGTACTGTCAGTGTTAAATCCTCTGTAGCTATCTCCTGGGAGGTAAAGAAGGTAAACTGTGATATATAAATTCACTAGTAAGAAAACAATTTAAGCAGTCGTCACTACTGAGGCAAAAGGAAATCAATCGATTGAAGCGGTGTGAGAACTAGATTGAAGGTGTCTGAACAGAGGAGGCAGGAGGACCGGAAATGGACTGCGTTGAAAGAAGCCGCTTTCTCTGGTGACTTGTGTAAATACTGGTTATTGATCGCAGAATACTGTGACACTAGAATTAAGGCTGAGACCATTCTGATTTCCGATGCAAAATGGTCCCATTAAGTCTCGCAGTTCTATGTCATCAATTCCAGATGTGGTATGTTGTTGGAGTTGAGTGATGAGCCTCCTCGTTCGGGCGAATATGGCCCGCCCTCTTGTGAGAGGATATAGGTTTTTATTAAAGGTGCAAGATTCTCTGGAGCAATGGGCCCATATGAACGTCCAATATCTGTTATCAAACAAGAGGTCTCTGCATGGGCCTGGCTGCTGTGTCCAGTGTTCCAATATGGTTACCAGTATGGGGTTATTCCGTTGTCATGCAAAGGTGGTGTGGTTGTGCCTCTATATTTACAATGGTCTGAAAACCTCTCCCTCTAGTTTCATGCAGACTGCGTTGTTGGGCGCGATCGGCAAATTGTTTCTAAAGAGTATTCTCCTTCACCTCCAGGACTGGGCGTTTGGTAATAATCTTGTTCCTGCCGAGCAAGCTGTTTTTTGTAAGAACTGCGGAACCTTGGATATTATTTTGGCCCTCCAAACATTGATAGATAAGTATTCAGTGGGCACGGAAATGGCCTTATATTCTGCTTTTATTGGTTTCTCCACAGCGTTCAATAGGGTTGACCGTGGGACGCTGTGGAGGAAATTGGTGGCATTGGGGGTCCCCACACATTTGCTCAGGTTGATAGTTGCTTTTTACTCCTCAACTTGGTCTCAAGTTTTTTTGATGGGATGGAATCGGGGTCTCTCGAGCAGGTCTGAAGCAGGGGTGTTTACTTGTGCCCCTTCTTTTCTCCATCTACATACATGATCTACCTTGCAAAGGGGGATTTGGCTAAATTAGGTTTAATGAGTATTGGCTGTTTGCTCTGTGCTGATGATGTTGTTATGATGGATTTAACTCAGATAGGGCTACAGAGGTGTCTCTCTGAGTTGGGGAAATTATGCTGATGAGCATTTTTTTAAAATAAATATCCTGAAGAGTGAAGTCGTGTTTTTTTGGTCGGGGTGCAGAGTTAGGATGGGTATGCATTGGTTCCTGCGAAATGACAACATGGAAGCGGTAAAGGTGTATCCATGGCTAGGTGGAATTGTTTCCAATAACTGCCTAAATAAGGATCACATTAGTCAGCGTAGAAGTAAGGCTTCAGCTCAAGCTTCTGCCACAGGTAGGTGTTGTGGGCAAAGGCATTTCGCCCATGTATTGGCGGTCTATTAGTTTAAGATTCCACCTTCATTGAGCTATGCCTGGGAGGTTATGGAAGAACGGCATTGGTCTCTTTTTGAGAAAGTCGAAGGGCAAATTTGGCGACACATTTTTTGTTTGAATTCTTTTGCCGTTCCATCAGCTCTCCTGCTTGCATCCAGGCTCCTCTCCACATAAGTGTTTGCTATGGCTGCTGTATTAAGGTGGGGGAACAATCTACTGAATGGTGCATCCGAGTCCATCTGAGCTGCATTGAAACATGAAATATTTTATTGTTTGAGCGGAAGAAGTGCCCTCTTTTTAAACTATATGAAAGCTCTGGATTTCTTTTTTTTAATTGGTCAGAATGGGATGGTTCCCCTCCTGAAGCTCACCTTAAAAAACGTAATCAAAAAATCAATCTAAGAATTAAGCTAGAAAAGGGATATTGTGTTGTGTGCTCAGCGTGCCCGAAATAAAATGATATTGGAGCGAAGCATATGTAAATATGTAAAATAAAAAAACTACAGTATGTACTGTGAAACCTCCCCCATGGTACGCGCAGAACCATTTTGTTATTAAGCTTGAATCTACTTTTGTTACAAATCATTACTGGATCCTGGGAAGGGCTACCAAAGGAGGAGTCTTTGTGATCTCTGTGGGAATTGGGCGCTATTTGTATGTCCTCATCTTCATTCATTGCGGCGCCAATTGCTAAGACCCTTGTTTTTAAAGAGCAATATAACCACGGCAGTGGAGGCCTGGAAATGTTTATCTGCACCACCATCAGAAATCGCTTTTAAACAATTATTGACTATTTTCTAGAATTGTCTGAATTTTCGTAGATTTCATAGTCATTGCACTGGTTCATGAATTTGAGGAATTGGTACTCTAGGTTTCAAATACTTTTGCACAGTATGAAATTGATTTATTGTACTAAGTACTGTAGTAGCGTTGCACTTTAAAACATTTTGCTTCACTCATTTGTTGTATTTATTAGGCCTGGCTTGTATTGCGTTATATTATTTTAATTAATTGATTGCGTATTTGCTCTTTTTTGTGTCGGGGGCCTTACAGCTTAGTTGTAAGTTGATTATTTTTTATCATGTATTTCGGAGCACCATGTACTGTATATTGTATGAATTATTATGTTTTTTACTTTTTTACTGTATTTTATGTGGACCTCTTTGAGTTCCAAATCATCACATTAAAAATCTTGAATCTTGTTGTTATGGGTAAGTAACATTTCCTCACTTAGACTCTACAGAGAGTATGAGAGCCTCGAAGTACAAGATCCGAAAAGTCATAGTCCGGACAAAGATTTATGAACTAGTGGCTACCATCACTTTAGAACATTTTGGAAGCACCACTTGAGACTGTGCAGCACTTTGGGCATTTTGTGATGCCTTTCAGCTCCCGGAGAACTATCTTTAGGACAGGAAAATAAACTGTTACCCACAAAGGCTGGGGGTGTGGGGTGAGGAGGTGAGGAGAGCGAGAGAGAGAGAGAGAGAGAGAGAGAGAGAGAGAGAGAGAGAGAGAGAGAGAGAGAGAGAGACCTGCACAGACACACTGAGTCACCTTCCTTGGTAAAAAAAACAAATCTACAGAGGTCTCAAAGGAGCACGCTATCCATGGCTTTGGCAGAATCAGGAGAGACTGCTGTTGTAGAGACTTCTAAGCCCACTCTGTGAAATGTTTGGAAGGCAAATAATCAAAGCTGTAGGGGGATTTCTAAATTGTCCTGTTGGACTCCACAGTCCTTGTCAGGAAGCTACTGATTTTACTTTTGTCTTTTTACAGCTTCCACCAGGTGTTTGAAACCCAGGAGTCTGGGCTGAAGGCTGCTGTTACTCGCCTCGGGAGTTTGGGCCAGCGCATGTGTTTCGCAGCAAAGAGAGTGGACACAATCCAAGGTTGGTTATGGCTTTCCTTCTAATTGCGTTCATTGTGGAGTTTAAGGCCCTGCAAGTATGCCCACCATCTACATTACTTCCCTGCTTTTCCATGCAGGCGGTGGGCTGGTTTGGGACCATATGGATAGGACAGGAGTCTCTCAACCACAATACCTGTGGAAAAGGTGTACTTCTGCCAGCTCCTGGGGTTCTGCCCTCGTACTACGTAACATAATGCACCTTCTGTGTTGTATCTGCTAAGTCTTTAGCTATCTCTAGCCATTTCCCTCTAACGTGCTCCAGGCCTCCATCTCAGGGGACTCTTGCAACCTCCTTCCATCATGGCCTTTACTTGTAATAGCCTTCCCATGCTTCACTTCATTTGTTGGGAAGGCCTAGCGCTGATGAAAGAAGGTGCAATGAGCCCCAAAGGCGTATCACGACTTCTTCAATGCCGTGATTGAGTTTACATGTATTTGTTTACTTCTGCAGGGATGGTGGCCAGGAAGATGGCCATTGCTGGGCTGCAGTTGGAGGAACGGAACAGAGCCCACGAAGTTGGTAGAGAGAGGTGAGGATTGTGCCCAGGGTCTTGGATGGTGTGAGCAAAAATAGTTCAGGCCTGCTGGCATAACAGTCATGTTGGTCTCGATGAGTTGGAGGGCAATGTTTTCATCCATGTAGTGTGGCTGAAAGGCTGATGATTTCCAGGACGTTCATGACCATTACAAGCTAGGTCAGTCTTCCTCAGAAAGAGACTTGGTTATTATCAATATAGGCGTCGTAATAATTAGATATATATTTGATGACACTCCTGTTCCACACATCCCTTGCTCTGCCAAGACAAGCAGCAAATACAGATCATACTAAACTCTGATTTGAAATAAAACCGGTGTTCGCTCACCGTCATCAATTTCAATATTTGCACATCGTTTGACCTCTGATACTTCTAATATTTAGATCTAAGTAGGCCCTACAGAAACTTTGAGTCACAAGCATTAAACTGTGAATGTTTTGCCGTCCAAGACACTTGGTGCTGAAGCCATTTGACATCCGAGTTGCAGAACATGATTATAATAGAGGGCTCTTACAAAGAGGGAGGTCCCTGAGATTTGTATGAAGGCAAAGCTGCCTAAAATGACTCCTCACGTGTAGGAATTTACTCCAATCACAAATCGGAAGGTTATGTGATAACCTCCACCATTCCTCTACCAATGTCAATGTGTGCAGTAACCCTCTAATGGTAAGTGTAAAATAAAATGTACTGCAAAACATAGCTTATGTAATGTGCTGCCTTATTAACGCTAGCTCTCCCCCAAGCATGCTCATGACTACTGCTGTGGGTAACCAGAAGAAGAACCAGTCAATCCTGAGCCAATAGCTACCATCCCTTTAAATCTGAGTAAAAACTAGACATGATGGTGTTACCTCAGAACCCAGAGGAAGCGGTTAGGAGAGAGCGAGAGAGAGAATCACTGGTCCGGTTGCAGAAGATGGTGCAGCTTTATGAACCCAGGAACCACGGAGTTGAATTAGTCAAACGTACCACTATCAAATAATACAAGCCCACAGTGAGCATAACAATAGAAGGTCAGCAACATAAGGCATACGTGTCTCAGTAATTCATTCATTCGATACCTAACACACCTCCTTGATGAACACCATAATGTACCCTGGGAAGATCAGGACCCAACCTTTATGCCGGTGAAGGAGGAGGAGAGACTGAAATGAAGTACAGTGGGAACAAGAAACAGACAAACAAGTAGTGACGCTAAAAGGATATGTGCTGGAACCACAAGGAAGAAAATAGCAAAGAAGAAAGAACTAGGAAACTCCATGCAAACGCAAGGAGTTGGCAGGCATAGACCTAAAGGACATGCTCACTGTTAGGCTGTCACTGGGTATGATGACTTCACAAAGTAAGTGTAAAACTAGTTGTGAGTGCTCACCCATAGTTTATGGCCTCCAAGATGCTGTGTCCCCATTCGCCATACGCGCCAAATCCAATCTTCATTGTGTGCTGAGTTTTCTCCATACTATGGCTAGCCAGTTTAACAGATTCTAAAAAGTACAGACCATTTGACGTGTCCCCCGTATAGAGAATGGAAAAAGCAAACACACCATGTACTAATGCCAAAAACTCCCTTGCCTTCCAGTTTTTGATACGATTACCTTCAAAATCCTCTGTCCTCTTTAAATCCATAAGTAGCTCATCTCTCTCTAACCTACAAAAAAGATACAAAATGATGATCCAACCAGACTTTTGCTTTCTACCAACCTCATCCACGCTCCCAAATCCACTGGCAAATCGAGAGGTGAATAGATACTTCTCCAGTATTTAGGGTGTCTTTCAAAGATTCACATGCCTGAATTATTCCCCGTCGTCGGAGTGGAATCCTACAGTACATAAAAAAACAATAATTATGCATATAATAACCAAAAAACCTTGGTAACACAAAACCAGGAAGTAAAGTAGCCTAAGCTACAAGAAAAACCTTCCACACTTATGACTATCAAAGTCATTATGTACAGTCCAAACTGCAGCCAATCAGGTGACAGCACCCACCAGAATGTTCTCCTCAGAGGCTCAGGCTCTCAGATTTTCTACAGCACATCGTGTGAAGGGAGTCTCCCTGAGCTCTGCTCAGTACTTCACAGTTTTTTCTTTTTTTTTTGCTTATCTTCAAAATGTCATCTTCTAAGAGGTCTCTCTTTAGGCCTTGTGAATCTTGTGGGAAGCTCCGGCTATTTTCTCAAGACCCCCACAAGAAGTGCATTTACTGCCTCTATCCAGATCATGAGGTGAGGGATTGTAAGATCTACAGGACCATCCTTCAGAAGACCCTCAGAGATAGAGAAGGGCGCCTAGTTCTGTTGCTACAGAAGATCAAGGACAAGGATAACCCTTTATCTGAGGTGGGAAGTGTAGCCTCTGGTTCATCTATGTCCTCTAGAAAGAGGGTGGCTGAGGAAGACTTGTCATCTCCTGGGGCTAAGGTGTCGAGAAAAGTACAGCCTGCTAAGGGCTCTAGCTTGCCTTCTGCTTCCTCTTCAAAAAAGGCTTCTCCACCTTCAAAATCTAAGCTTGTTACGCCCCCGAGAAAGACTGGAAAGTATCTAGCATCAAAAAGACTTCCTGACAAAGATTTACCTCATCAGAAAGCTCCGGCGTCGTCGACGGCTCCTTGTCGACGCTACTTCTACGTCGACGGTTACCTTCTCGTCGCCGAGACCCAAGATGATCATGAAATCGGCTTCTTCTCCATCGACGCTGGTCTCCGTTGCTCTTCGACCCATCTCGTCGACGGAGACTTCATCTCGCGTCCGCGCTCCGTCGAAGGTAAGGGTTAAGAAGATCTCGTCGACGACTGCTGTGTCGACGGCCACCTCGTCGTCCACGGCCACCTCGTCGTCGAAGACTACCTCATCGTCAACGACTGCCTGGTCGATGAAGACTGACTCATCGTCAACGAAGATTGCCTCGTCGACGAAGATTGCCTCGTCGTCAACGAAGATTGCTTCATCGACGGCAAACACCTCGTCGACGAAGACTGCCTCGTCGACGAAAACAGCTGCCTCGTCGACGCTCACTTTTCTGACGCCAGCTCCATCGACGACGATCTCGTCGACGGCACACTCGTCGACGCCTCTTTTGTCTTCCTGCACGGATTTGCAAGTTTGGTCTGCAACATCGGCTGCTGCCTCCTCCGCCCTGCCTACAACGGCGGCTTCTTTACTACAACGTCGTGGCTCCTCATTGGAAGCTCTTTCCCCATTCAAGTTGCCTGAGCAATTATTAGATTCTGAGGAGGAGGAAGAAGAAGAAGAATCAGGAGAGGATGACAGATTCCGCACTGCTAGGAGTCCGTCGGAATTGTTTATAAAATACCAAGATGACCAGGAGGAAGAACCTTGTCCTGAGCCTGAAGCCCCAGCTCCTGTCACGGTTCCCACAGCACAAATGCCTTTAGAATTGCTTAATAATTTGCAATATATGTTGCAGGACTATTATCGTCGTTTTCCTCCATCTGAATCGGCGGAGTCTCTTCCATCCTGTAACTTCTTTACGATCTTCTAGACCACCTTCTCCAGTACCATCTTGTCATTCCCATGATGCTAATACAACAGATGATGACAGGGAAGAGGGAGAAGTGGATGATCAGTCTGTTCTTTCGGAGTGGGACGAATACCAAATTCAAACTCCATCACTGTCCGCTCCAGCTCCCGTGGACTCTCCTCCTGTAGACATCGGAGGTTTTCATCTTCTTATGGAGAGGGCAACGAAGAAGTTTCTCATACCGATGGAGACAAAGAAAGATGATTGCTTTCTTTATGATTTTAAAGACCAACCACGAAAGCAGATAAGGGCAATTCCCATCATAGATTTCATCTGGAAGGAAGGGTTGAAGATCATGGCAGCACCAAATTCTCTTCCTGCAGTCTTGCCTCGGTTAGACAAAAAATATAAGGTGCCAAGTGATTCACCTGCATGCCTCATCGGCCAGCCGAAAGCTGACTCTGTCATCGCCCAAGCGGCGCAGAGACGGACCAGGAACCCCTCTCCGCCTAGAACAGCTCCGCCAGACAGGGATGGAAGACGGTTGGATTCGATTGGAAAGAAGGCTTCCACTATGCCTGCAACGACTGTCCGTGCAGCAAATTCCCTAGCCATATTAGGGAGATATGATAGGCAGATGTGGTCAGACATCTCCCCCTACATTAACATAGCCGTAGATGTTGCATCCACAGGATTCAGACAGTTAGCGGGTGCAGCAGTCCTGAGGAGACAAGGTTGGCTGAAATCGACATCTTTTCACCAAGAGGTCCAAACCAAAATTATTGGCATGCCGTTTGATGGGGAGTCACTATTCGGTCAACATGTTGATGAGGTCCTTCAGGCTATTAAAAAAAGACATGGAGACAGCGAGGTCTCTTGGTAGCTTTCAATTTCGTAAGTCGTCCTTTTGTGGTGCCAAAGGACGTGGATCCTTCTCCAATAGGGGAGGTTACAATCAGCTACGATCTTATTAAACCTCACAAAGTAATCAAAGGTTTCAACCCTACAGACAGCAATCATACGGACAGCGAGGTAACTCCTACTCGCAATCAAGAAGGAAGCCATCCTATCGTGGACGGGATTCAAATAAAAAACAATGAGATCCGCCACCTGCCACCATCTCTGCCGTTGCCCCAGTCAAAATTGGAGGAAGAATATCCCACTTCTACTCGAACTGGTCCACAATTACAACAGACAAGTGGGTTTTGGATATAGTGGCCAGAGGCCATGCTCTGGAGTTCATAAAGATTCCCCCAAACTCCCCTCCCAAAGGACCACCTCCTGCTCATCTCAAGGACCTTTTTTCCCAAATAAATCTCATGATTCGAAAAGGAGCAATCGAAAAGGTCCCTCCTTTACAAAGAGGAACAGGATTTTATTCGAGATTTTTCCTGATTCTGAAAAAGTTGGGAGCATGGCGCCCCATTCTCGACCTTCGCGCCCTCAACAAATATCTGAAAAAGTTATCCTTCAAGAAATCCTCCAATTGCTTTCGGCGGGGATCGCATGGCCACCCTCGATCACCAAGACGCTTATTTTCATGTACCAATCCTACCCAGACACAGAAAAGTTTTACGGTTCAGGGTGGCTGGCAGAGACTTTCAATTCAGAGTCCTTCCGTTTGGTCTTCGATCAGCACCCCGTGTATTTACAAAGGTCCTAGCACAGGTGACCGCACATCTTCATCTACAAGGCATTCAAATTTTCCCTTACTTGGACGACTGCCTTATCAAAGCGAATTCTTTTCAAACCACAAACGCACATGTTCAGAAGTGTCTGTTACTATTCCAATCTCTGGGACTCTCCATAAATTTCGAAAAGTCTCATCTGACTCCATCATAGAGAAAGACTTTTTTGGGAGCCACACTGGACACTCGGCTGGCTCAGGCTTTCGTCTCAAAAGAAAGACAACTCAAGATCTGCAATCTCGCTCGCTTATTGCTGTCAAAAGAGTGCGTTTCAGTCCGTGTGTACAAGTCTTTCCTAGGGATGATTTCTTCTTGCATCTCTCTGATACCCAACTGCTGTTACAGAATGAGGCCATTGCAAGAGGAACTCAGCCTTCAATGGTTACAGGTTTCAGGGTCTTTCGAGGACATAGTTCACATCACTCCTCGGATGCGAGAAGCCTTTCAGTGGTGGAGCCAAATAAAGAACATAAGGGAAGGATGTGCATTTCTGGTCGAAATTCCAGATTTCACTATAACCACAGATGCTTCCCTCGAGGGATGGGGGGCGCACCTTCAAGGGATGACGGTCAACGGCAGATGGACTTTCCAGCAAAAGAAGTGGCATATCAACCTTCTGGAGTTACGAGCCATTTTCTTAGCTCTGAAGTCATTTCGACCCATCATTCGAGGAGCCTCCGTACTAATTCGAACGGACAATACTACAAGTATGCATTACTTGAACAAGCAGGGAGGGACGAAGTCAGCCCTACTATCTCTACAAGGTCAAGAGATTTGGGGCTGGGCGATTCGTCACAAGATCAGCCTTTCAGCCATTCATGTTCCAGGGGTCGCCAATGTTCTAGCAGATTCCCTCAGCAGGTCCACAACATCCAACCACGAGTGAGAGCTACATCAACCAACCTTAAACAGAGTTTTTCGAGAGTGGGGGCGCCCAGATTTAGACCTGTTTGCGACCAGCCAGAACCGCAAATGCCCATCCTTTGCAAGTTGGGTTCCCCACAAAGACTCATGCGGAAATGCATTTTCGATGAACTGGTCGCAGATATATGCCTACGCCTTTCTACCGATTCCGTTGGTTCCACGAGTTCTCCGCAAGATCAAGAAACAACCTTGCCGCATGATCCTCATTGCTCCCAGGTGGCCTCGCCAATACTGGTTCACCGAACTTCTACTCCTCTCGGAGTGCGAACCCATTCAGTTTCGGCCAATACCGAACCTTCTATCCATCCAGTACGGCCGGATCTGTCACCCGGACCCAGCATCGTTGAGATTAGCGGCATGGCTCCTCAACATCTTGAATTCGCACACCTAAATATTCCTGCGGACTGTCAGGAAGTTTTAGCTAATGCTCGAGCACCTGCTACTATTAAAACTTACAAACTAAAATGGAAGAGATTTTGCATGTGGTGTCAATCTGTCAATATACACCCAATTCATGCAAAACCAGAACAACTTTTACCGTTCTTTCTTCATTTGGCGAGATCGGGCCTCTCCCATTCTACATTGAAAGTGTTCTTGGCGGCGATTTCAAGGTTTCGGCAGGATGGTTCTAATTCCCTTTATTCAAATAGTCATTCAGCAATTCTTCAAGGGGTTGTTTCGGATGTTTCCCCCTATTCGACGTCCACCTCCATCCTGGCACCTTAATGTAGTGCTTACACAACTTATGCGGCACCCCTTCGAATCTATTCATAAAGTGGACTTAAAGTTCCTTCCTTGGAAGGTTTCTTTGCTATTGGCTCTGACATCAACAAGAAGAGTCAGTGACCTTCAAGCGTTCACTATTAATCCACCTTTTCTGCAATTTACATTGAAATATGTAGTTCTACGCACTAATCCCAGCTTCATGCCAAAAGTTCCTCCGGACTTCCATCTTAATGAACCTATCAGTTTAAAGACATTTTTCCCAAATTCGCTCACAGTTGCGGAAAGGGCCTTGCATTCCCTTGACATCAGAAGATGTCTCAAGTTCTATTTACAACGGACAGCAACAATACGTAAATCAGACCAACTGTTTGTGGCATATGGTAGGTTACGTCAAGGACATTCTGTCTCCAAACCAACCATAGCTCGTTGGATTTCTGCTGCAATTTGTTTATTATAATAAACAACAGGAGCATCAACCCGTAAACCTAGTTGGTGACTGAGATGCCGCTTTCCTGACCTTCGATTCATTAGACTGTCAGGCTCCGGGTGATTTATTCGCCACCTGAAAACACAAGCCGGTAATCCGTGCTGTTTTGAAACATT
This sequence comes from Triturus cristatus, assembly GCF_964204655.1. Taxonomy (NCBI): domain Eukaryota; kingdom Metazoa; phylum Chordata; class Amphibia; order Caudata; family Salamandridae; genus Triturus; species Triturus cristatus. Next base: position 1,244,512 of record NC_140579.1, read on the forward strand.
GCTTCCTCCTGACTCATGACGCTGGACCCAGGGGAATCGAGATCCCCCTTGCCCTTCGCTTTAATCATTAGCCGGTAATCTCTGCAGTTTTGAATTATTCCTGCCTTCTGATTTACGACGCTGGACCCTTGTGAATTGAGAACCCCTTGTCCGACGCCCTATTCATTAGAAATTCGCCACCAGTACACTTCGTCCTCCACGATTACGAGTTTCACTCTCGTTTTTGCTCCAATTCAATTGATGGCCCTATGGTTCTTCAAAATGAATATGTAATCATTTTTATTGTATAAAAAAAGTGAATTTAGAACCCTGGTGTTTAATTTTTCAACTATTCACTCTCACTTCACCTCGCGCCGTCTCCTGCTGTTCTCACCATGTCACTTGCGTCGCCGTCATCGTGTCACGTACACTTTTAAGCACCAAGTACAAGTTTGGGTTGTCCTTATGTTTATTGATTTTGTGTACAGTGCTGTTACAACTGTTCCATTACTCTGCATAATTTAGTTTTTGCATGTCCCTTTGTATTTACTTTGTTTAATACAATATGTCTGATTGATTGATTGATTTCTAAACTCTCTAACTCAGAGTCTTCCTTTCCTCTACTGTAATGTCTTGCACATGCAATTTGTTTATGCCATGAACAAGCGGGAAGATCTTTGCAGGCAACCCCAAGAGCGCACTCTACAAGAGCAATTTCTTCATCCACCGCTCTTTTTGCTGGTGTGCCTCTTCATCAGATCTGTAGAGCGGCATCCTGGTCCAACAGACACTCTTTTACCAAGCACTACTGTTTGGAAGCCTCAAGCGATGCAGATGCGTCAGTGGGACAAGCTGTTCTCCGCAATCTTTTCAAATAATGTGAGCCTCTGTTCTCCCTCCTCCACTATGCTCTTTCCTATAAGACGCTTATTCCACACTGTTTTCTATATCTTGAAATTGTTCTGCATATATTGAGCGCAGATGTATTTATATATGATTATACATTTTGGTGATGTGTAGTTACTATGGTACATAAGGAGCGTCTTATGACCATTATGATCTGTACTGTTATCTACTCTGATTCAGGCATGTGAATCTATGAAAGACACCCTAAATACTGGAGAAGAACAATAGTTACTTACCTGTAATCTGTGGTTCTCCAGTATTGGTGTCTTTCATAGATTCACATGCAACCCGCCCACCTCCCCTTATAGGCTATTGGGCTGTTATACTTTGGTTCACTCCTGTGCGACAAAAATCTGAGAGCCTGAGCCTCTGAGGAGAACATTCTGGTGGGTGCTGTCGCCTGATTGGCTGCAGTTTGGATTGTACATAATGACTTTGATAGTCATAAGTGTGGAAGGTTTTTCTTGTAGCTTAGGCTACATTTTTTGTCCTGGTTTTGTGTTACCAAGGTTTTTTGGTTATTACATGCATAATTATTGCTTTTTTATGTACCGTGGGACTCCCACTCCGACGACAGGGAATGATTCAGGCATGTGAATCTATGAAAGACACCAATACTGGAGAACCACAGATTACAGGTAAGTAACCATTGTTCTTTTTAGTTGCAGGGCTCCCCTTGTGGCACAGCCTCCCCCTTTACATGCAGAACTAAAAAAGCATTCTATACAGTAAATAAAAAATCTGCAGATGATTGACTCTATATAATCCTCTGCCATGAGATTCTTTCTGATATCCATAAAGAGTAGAACATCTCCATGTGTGGGATCCCTGGAACACTGTTTTTCCAGCTTTCAACGTCCAGGATTTACCTTCCCCAGAACCTCATCTCTCCTGTAGAGGATTCCTCTCGACACCCTAGAAGTCAAGAAGGTTACTGTACTTCAGCAGAATTATAGCTTTCAATGATGCCACCTCCTGTGATTCTGACACTTGTAGTGCCTATTACTGTACCAGCTTCTCTTCCTCCTTCTCCACGTCAACCTGATAAGGACAAGTCCTTATCTGTCCAAAGTGGATGAACCTGCAAAGAAAAAGAAGAAAAGGAAATGCCATTTTTGCTACTCGAGGAGAAGAGCCTTACGGGTCCTGCAGTGCTCCTCATGGAAGAGACACATCATTCCCAGCCGGTGGAAGCAGATTTTGAGTCAGATCTCCAGGATCTCCACCTTGCTGTTTCTCCAGGGGGTGATGTGGTTTCTTTCCTGTAGGTCAATAATAGAGTGGCAAGAAAACTTAACACTAAGGCACTAGCGCCTGTTTATGAGACGTCAGTCATTTTTGAGACACTACTGCTGCTTGGGGAGTTGTTGCAGCCCACCTCCCGTACCTTCCAGACTCCGGCTTCCATAAAACCTGTGGATAGACACAGAGAGAAGAAGTATAGAACTTTAGTTTTGATTCTCTCGTATTATCGGCTGCTAGAACAGGCTAGCATGCCACTTACTCTTCTTCCTGTGTCACCTAAAAAGGGAAAGTACAAGGATGGCACAGTGGGTAAGAAAATCTGCATAACTTCTGCTGCAGCTTGGAGTGGGTGGATCCACAGCTCTGCTACGCTGATACAACAGAGAGCCATGGAACCCCCTGCAGCACTTTGTTGATCTAGAACTGTCAGAGCATATACAGGAATTTAAAGTGGATGAGTTTCCAAGCTCCCCAAGGTTGAAGAACTCAACCCCTCCTGAAAGAAGCAGCAGCGTCTCGGACGACCTCAGCAACTGTTGTTCTGCTTCTGGTCTGTCTTTCTTCGCTAATTTCATTGTTTGTTGTCTACAATCCCTTATGAAGAATCCGTGCTTGCAACACAGTGCAGGGATGTTTGAAAACCTCCATTTTACAATGGCAGCTTGTGCTGTGGGCCTTTTTCACCTGCCGCACAAGCTGCCATTATAAAGTGGATGTTTCCTATCGCCCGTAGTGCAGTTGCATCCTAATACTGAGGTCAGAACCGTCGACCTAAGGTCGTGCGGTTCCAGACCTCTACGGTCCTCCAGACATCCTAATGAGCCCCTGAGTCTCCTAAGGCTCTATCTCAGCCCCTATGTTATTCAGTCTGTACATGGACCCACTTGGTGAACTACTGGGTGATTCAGTGATAGCCTATGCTGATGATTATCTGAATCAGATGCCCTGCTGCTCATGATAAATATATAAGTGTGGTCGAACCATGGTCATGACCGGCTAATACCGAAAGCATCCTCTCTCCTCCAGCAATCTTTGACTTCCTCATTCAGTCCTGTCGGACTACCGTGAAGACACTTGACATTGCTCCCAAAAGCATTGATAGCACTACGTCTATGACTTTGTAATGGACGAGAAATTTCCTTTACAACTACATTTAAAAATCTGGCTGTCTTTCTGAAAGAAGTTTTTGGTTTTTAGGGGCATCAATAGCCCATTCTGGTAATTCACTTCCAATCCTACCTACTTTTGTGATGTACCTCACCACGACTGTTGCCCTGTTCAGGGCAAAAGTGGACAACTAAACGTAAATAATAAACACTCACAGGGTTGCTTTTCAGATTGAGACCAGACCACTACATGGCAGAAGTATGTACATCATATAGAATATACTTCTGTAGCAGATTTGTGCTAAACACTATTATCATTGGAAGGTAAAATTTGTAATCTTATAATCAATATGAGATGTTATCTACTACCACGTCACAGACTGCCTCTGAAGCACATACTCATCTGTAACCTCTTGAGTAAACCAAATGCTGCCCCTTCTTGGTACATGTGTAATGCCTCCGCTTTGGTTCTTTTTCTCTTCTTGACGCTGCAGTGGGCAGCCTTCTTACTCAGAGCTCCAGGAAGAGGTGACCCTGCTCCATGTGGAGAGAGACCGGTTGTCTGCTGAACTCAAGCTCACTGCTCAAATGATTACAAAGAAGGTCGGCGAGGCTCGAGATAAAGGTGAGTACTGCTTCTCTGGCATTCCCTGGTTTGGTGGTACTCAGGCCCTCCTACCTCTCTGGGACTAGGTGGGGATTCTTCTCTTATGCTTCCTTGTTTTGATTCTTGGCAGCCGACCAGGAGCTGCGTGACCAGCAAGTGAAGATGAGCCTGCTCCAGGAGGCCTTGGAAGAGAGGGTTGCATCAGAGCAGGAGTTAACACAGAGGCTAATATTGATCCAAGAGCAGAAGGAGGAGGCAGTGCAGGATCTTCAGCAGAGACTCAGTGAGGTTGAGGCAGAGCTGCAAGAGACCTGTGGGAGCCTAGAAGAGCAGAGACAGCATCTAGAAGGGCTGAAGGATGAGTATCAACAAGGTAAGCTTGCGGGAGCATCAGCACACTTCTACTTTGTTTCCATTATTTCTAGATTCTTTTCCCAGTGGAAAAGGGCCCAAATAATGGAACAATCAGGAGGCCTGCGGGAGGAGCAGCACTAGCATCCATGCAGTCATGGAACCCAAGGTGGAAGCTCCAGAATCCAAAGAGGCGCAGTACCCTTGGATTCATAGTGTCCAGGGTGGAGAAGCTCCAGTATCCAAGGAGGCGCAGTACTCAAGCAGTCACAATGCCCAGGGTGGAGAAGCTCCAGTATCCAAGGAGGCGCAGTACTCAAACAGTCACAATGCCCAGGGTGGAGAAGCTCCAGTATCCAAAGAGGCGCAGTACTCAAGCAGTCACAATGCCCAGGGTGGAGAAGCTCCAGTATCCAAGTGTCCCAGTACTCAAGCAGTCATGATGCCCAGGGTGGAGAAGCTCCAGTATCCAAAGAGTCACGGTACTCAAGCAGTCATGATGCCCAGGGTGGAGAAGCTCCAGTATCCAAAGAGTCACGGTACTCAAGCAGTTATGATGCCCAGGGTGGAGAAGCTCCAGTATCCAAGGAGGCGCAGTACTCAAGCAGTCACAATGCCCAGGGTGGAGAAGCTCCAGTATCCAAAGAGGCGCAGTACTCAAGCAGTCACAATGCCCAGGGTGGAGAAGCTCCAGTATCCAAGGAGGCGCAGTACTCAAACAGTCACAATGCCCAGGGTGGAGAAGCTCCAGTATCCAAAGAGGCGCAGTACTCAAGCAGTCACAATGCCCAGGGTGGAGAAGCTCCAGTATCCAAGTGTCCCAGTACTCAAGCAGTCATGATGCCCAGGGTGGAGAAGCTCCAGTATCCAAAGAGTCACGGTACTCAAGCAGTTATGATGCCCAGGGTGGAGAAGCTCCAGTATCCAAAGAGGCACAGTACTCAAGCCGTCACAATGCCCAGGGTGGAGAAGCTCCAGTATCCAAGGAGGCGCAGTACTCAAGCAGTCACAATGCCCAGGGTGGAGAAGCTCCAGTATCCAAGGAGGGGCAGTACTCAAGCAGTCACAATGCCCAGGGTGGAGAAGCTCCAGTATCCAAGTGTCCCAGTACTCAAGCAGTCATGATGCCCAGGGTGGAGAAGCTCCAGTATCCAAAGAGGCGCAGTACTCAAGCAGTCACAATGCCCCAATTTGGAGAAGCTCCAGTATCCAAGGAGGCGCAGTACTCAAGCAGTCACAATGCCCAGGGTGGAGAAGCTCCAGTATCCAAGGAGGCGCAGTACTCAAGCAGTCACAATGCCCAGGGTGGAGAAGCTCCAGAATCCAAAGAGGCGCAGTACTCATGCATTCACAGTGCCCAGGGTGGAGAAGCTCCAGTATCCACAGAGGCGCAGAACTCAAGCAGTCACAATGCCCAGGGTGGAGAAGCTCCAGTATCCAAGGAGGCGCAGTACTCAAGCAGTCACAATGCCCTGGGAGGAGAAGCTCCAGTATCCAAATAGGTGCAGTATTCAAGCCGTCACAATGCCAAGGGTGGAGAAGCTCCAGGATCCAAAGAGGTGCAGTATTCAAGCCGTCACAATGCCCAGGGTGGAGAAGCTCCAGTATCCAAAATGGTGCAGTATTCAAGCCGTCACAATGCCCAGGGTGGAGAAGCTCCAGTATCCAAGAGTCACAGTACTCAATCAGTCATGATGCCCAATGTGGCTCAGCCTCTGTGATTAGTGATAGTATCTGGGGTGTAATTGCCCCAAGATACAAACTGTGATGGTACACTGGTTGGAACTGGCCCAGTTTGCTAACAGCTATGGCTTCTGGTGCAGAACAGCCCCAGTATACAGTCACAGTACCTGGAGTGAAACTGATCCACTATTGGTACTTCAACATTGTTATCCTATCAGACATGATACAGAATGAAATTCTCACATTCGAACTGGCAGTCCTGAAGGAAATTTCCAGAGGTGCAACAACTACCCCCTTCCACAATCTTTCAGCCTTAGAACTCGCGGCTGTGAATTCTTTGGCCAATGATCACAAGAGCACCATTAAACAAGCCGATAAAGGAGGGGCTACCGTGATCATGTCCACTTTGCACTACGATAATGAATGTAATCGTCAACTGACAAACCGCCATTATTACACCCCAATCACCAGTGACCCTACTGGCTGTTTGACCACACTAATCACTGCAATGATCTCCACAGCTGAAACACAGGGTTGGATCAGTCAGAATGAGGCCGATTTTTTTTATTTTTATCAAGATGCAACCCAGAACGCCTTGTTATTATATCCTACCCAATATTCACCAGGGCCTTGATCCTCCACCTGGATGACCCATTGTATCAGGAATTGATTCCCTCCTAGAGCCCCTGTCACGTTTCTGTGACCACTTTTTACAACCTGTGGTACAGAAAACACCATCATTTCTACAGGATACTAGGGATGTACTGTGTCTCATTGAAAACATCCACACCACAAATGAGATTGACTTGTTAGTCACGTTGAATGTGGAGGCACTCTACACAAACCTCCCCCAAACAGCCTCACTAGAGGTAGTAGAAGCTGCCCTTTTAGCTGAGGACTGGGATTCTCCTACCCCAATAAACTTCATTATGGAGTGTGCCACACTATCTTTAACGGAAAACTTTTTTCAATTAAAAAAAACAACTATACCACCAAACCCAGAGGACTTTTTTGGGGAGTATGTTTGCCCCAAGTCTGACAAGGCTGGTTTTGAAAAAAGGATGATCTTCGATGACTCGAATCCCTACAACACCAACATATTACTCTGGCGTAGATACATTGATGATATCTTGATATTCTGGAAGGGTGAAACGACATTTTGTGAGGATTTCTGTAGGTGGATCAATACTCTTAATCCCTTCCTCCATTTCACCAACACCATTTCCCACAAGAGTATTCCCTTCCTAGATTTCATGATCACACTGACTGAAGGACAATTAAGTACCACATTCTACAGAAAACCCACAGACTGCAACAACCTCCTCCTATTCAGCAGCCACCATCCTAAAGCCCTGAGAGATAATCTCCCTTATGGACAATTTTTACAGCTGCGCCGTAACTGCAGTACCTTAACTTACTACAATATTAAGGCTGACCAACTTGCATACAACCTGAACTCTCGGGAAAACCCCACACACAGTATAAAACTGGCAAAGAAATGGGCCAGAAACAATAACAGAGGCGCTGTTGGAACAGAATCCGAGACAAACAACAGACGCATTGACATGTGTCACCACATACACACCAGATTCTAATTGAACCCTTAAGATCATTAAAAAAAACACAGGCATTCTAAAAACTGGTGAATTGACATTACCCCCACCTAGTTTTGCTTTTAAACGCATGTGGTGGTCAAAAAAGGAGAACCTCCCTTGGATATGTATACCTATCAATCATACAACACACAAAACTTTACTTTAAAAAGTAGCAGGGTAAGAACCGGCATCAACGAAGCAAGCAAACGAGCTACTAGATCATTAGTTTATTAAAATTAGTCACATAAGTCTCACCAAAAGGCGAGCAGTTGTACACATCTATTAAAAAACAATTGAACAATTGTTAGGCAATTTATCAAAATACACAAAAAGATAAAAAATCAATAAAAATTGTACATATAATTCAATGACATATAGTGTAATGACACCAAAACAATAATCATCACTGTCAATATACAATAAAGAATTAAAAAAACACACAACAAGAAAATTGGGAGAAGGGAGAAGAGCAGGAAACTTATTCCTACTTATATCCGATTTCCCTTTAATAGAGCATCTATCACTAACGTGATGCTCTATTAAAGGGAAATCGGATATAATCTGTGACAATAAGGGTTGTGCGGAATGTATAATGTAATCGAATGCTACCAGGGTCACAACTACTTAGTCCTTGATTAAGTGATTTTCCCTTCGGAAGTAGGAATAAGTTTCCTGCTCTTCTCCCTTCTCCCAATTTTCTTGTTGTGTTTTTTTAATTCTTTATTGTATATTGACAGTGATGATTATTGTTTTGGTGTCATTACACTATATGTCATTGAATTATATGTACAATTTTTATTGATTTTTTTCTTTTTGTGTATTTTGATAAATTGCCTAACAATTGTTCAATTGTTTTTTAATAGATGTGTACAACTGCTCGCCTTTTGGTGAGACTTATGTGACTAATTTTAATAAACTAATGATCTAGTAGCTTGTTTGCTTGCTTCGTTGATGCCGGTTCTTACCCTGCTACTTTTTAAAGTAAAGTTTTGTGTGTTGTATGATTGATAGGTATACATATCCAAGGGAGGTTCTCCTTTTTTGACCACGATCCTGCTTGGCACCCCTCTCCCTTGGTATAGGGGTCCCTCTCTCTTTGTTAGAGACTTTAAACGCATGTGGAACTTGAAGGACATACTCGTATAAACCAGACCACCACCTTCTACCCGCTGTGACCAAAGATCCCTGTGGGATCTCCCCCCAGTGACAGGATACTACCCATGTAGAGCGTGCACGGTATGTGCTGTCACTGAGATTACCAAAGAAATTAAATTTTCCAACACGTTCAAATTAGTGCAGAAAAAACACACCAACTGTAACACAAGCAACTGTATATACACCCTCACCTGCCCTGTTTATTTATTTATTTATTTGCAGAGTTTTATATAGCACTGGCTAGACACAGAGGTATCAGAGTGCTTTACATGAGGATTATCGAGTTACAAAATTCCACCAGTTACAGGAGCATGAGTTACTAGAGCATAGATTAAACAAATACACATATCCAATGGGGTATAGGAGGAAGAGGGGAAAATAAAAAAATGGGAATGAATGAAGATCGGGTCAGGAAAGACAGGCAAGGGGGAAAGTAATTCAGGGGAACCAAAAAGGCAAATTGAAAGTCAAACAAGCCGGCTGAATCGTCGGAAAGCGGGGAGGAAGGAGACACTGCAGAGAGACAAAGGAAAGTCTGCCCAGTGTCCGGCTGGGTAGGTGACGACAGAGGGGGAAATCCACGGCCCATCTCCTCTATAGCTGGGTAGCTCCACCGGGCATGGGTCAAATTGCTAGATCTCCGCGGTCGGTAGAATGTTCACAAATTCGTCAGAAGTTGCTGAGGCTGGTTTAAAATTCAATCGGGGGAGTTGGAGAATCAAACGACCACAGTCCTTGGAGCCCCAGGTGTATTTCAAGGTTCAAGAAGGGGAACTTCATTGGAGGGAGGGGGAGGAAGGAGATACAGCGGGTAGACAAGGAGAACAGTGCCCAATGTCTGACTGGGTAGGTGATGGCCAGGGGGGTGAGCCAGAGCCGATCTCCTCTATAGCTGTCTGGGCAGCTCCACCGGGCATCGGGCATATTGCTCGGTCTCCGCAGTCAGGATTATAATCACGGTTACTCTGACAATTTCGAGTTTAAACAAGGGAGTTGGAGAGATGAGAACCGCAGTCAAATCAAACCCCATGTGTAAATAAGGGTCCAATAAGGGGGTAGTTTCCAGGGAAATTAAAGCCAAAAAGGCAATCCCTAGCTGGGGAGATTCCCGGCCAGCGCTGATCATCTGTCGGCCATCTTGAAGACATCCGGTATGAGATACATTGCGGGACAAGCTGGTACCCGGCTGAACAGTATTGGCAGATTGATTCCCCAGCTTGGTGCCATAAGGAAGGGTTGAAATGAAGGTTTGCGTTGCAGCAACCACAGACGGCTATATTGCTGATTGATTTGCCGATAGCTACATCAGGGGTGCCATCTTGGGGCCAGGCCCCGCTCTGGGCAAGATCGTCGTGCTCGTGGAATCCGATTTGTGCAAAAAAAGCGTTCCTTACAGTAAGCAGATACAGTCTTACTTAAGATATTGGTTCGTATTGCTGATCTTTACAGCACAGCTCCGCACGGAAAGATATAGCGCTTCCCGTACACTTCAGCCGCCATCTTAGGGTCAGGCCACTTTAATTGACGATTGCCGCAAGGTTAGGAAACACTGGTCATAGCAACAAAAGTACTTATGCCTTGTCAGAAAAAAAGGTCGGTAAAATCGTTATGAAGCGGGTGCTCAGGAGGGCAATCTGGTTGTTATTCAGTACCATCTGAAAGAGACACTTTAGTGATAGATTCCTTACCTTAGAATAATCCCCAGGCATCAGACTGGATCCGGAAAGTTTTGCTAGCAGTACCCCTGGGCATCAGTAGGCAGCGTTGTGCGGCTCCGTGTCCGTCGCTGGCGTCGTAAGCGCCGAGATGACGTCACGTAGACTACTTAGGTGCCACCAACGTCAGTTCTTTCTTTTTCCAAACCAGCAAGCGCAGATCCGGTTAGAGCACGTACCTTAGTCACTTTTTGCCTACCCTTTTTGAGACTTTTTGTCTCCTTTTCTCCTTGGTGCACGTAGGGATGCCTGGATTTAACTCTTGTGAGGCCTGCCGTCGTAATATGTCAGTGGCGGACCCCCACGATGTTTGCCTCTACTGCTTGGAGACTGACCATGACTCCCAGTCCTGCCGGGACTGTCGGGCCATGGCCCGAAGGCCTTGAGGGAGCGGCGCTGGAAGTTGCTGGAGGCCCGGCACTCGTCCCAGCGCCATTACAGGTTCAGGGACCGTTCCTGGGAACGCTCGCGGGGCCGCAGTCGTCGCTCCTCGGACTCCAAGTCTTCAGATTCGGGTAAGCGACGACATAAAAAGAAGTCGAAGAAGCGAGTTCGCTCTCCGACGTCCTCCCATCGATCCTCGGATGCAGACAAGGGGGACAGGGGTTCTGCCCCTGTGGCTCCTTTGGAGCCTGGGAGTCCCGCGGCCTACCCGCCTTACCCGGGTCCGTCGACGACTCCCGAATAGGTGCAAGAATTTCTTGCTACCATGGACCGCCTTTGCCTTGGGCTCCTGCTGGCGTGCCTTCGGGCCCCGCGGTCCCGTGTCAGGATCCTTTTGGGCCGCCGGTGGATCCAACTTCGGTGCCACAGATTCCTGCGCAGTTGGCTCCGGCCCCGGCGCCACACGGTCCAGCGCTGCTGGCTCCGGCCCCAGTGCCACCCTCGGCCTCCACCGCCAGCACCGCAGTGGGTGTCGTTTGTCCTGTCTTTGCCCCGGTTCCAGGACCATTCTGTTCCTACCTGGGATCTGCGTTGGGACGTGGCGCCGGCTCAGCCCCGGCTGGCGCAGTTTCTGACACCGTATGTTCCTTCTCCAGCTCTGCCGCTGCGGTCTGTTCCCCATGCAACAGAGGTGGAGGACACCTGGGAGGGGTCCGAGGACCCTCTTCCCCGTCAGTGTGACTCCGAGCAGGACTGGGTGGACACCTCACTGAGGTGCTCCAGACGGCGTCCACTTCGTCGGAGCCCCTGCTCCCCTTTAACGGCACCCTCACGGACGTCTTGTTGGGCACTTGGTCGCGGCCAGCCACAGGGGCCCCTGTGGATAAGAATGTCGCCAGGCATAATCGTCCGGCACCTGGTGATCCAGCGTTTCTGACCACTCATCCTACGCCTGAGAGCCTGGTCATCCAAGCCTCGACGTCACAGTGCCTTTCCCACAGCTCCGCCGGATAAGGACTCTAAGAAGCTGGAGCAGTTCGGTAAGTGGTTGTTCTCTTCGGCCAGCTTGGGGCTGTGGTCCGTGAACACCGCCTGCTTATTGGGCCGCTATTCCCATGCGGTGTGGGATGCAGTTGCACAGGTGTTGCCTCAGTGTCCTGAGGAGATCCTCGCTGTGCTGTCCCAAGCTGTTGCTGAGGGTAAAGATGCGGCTACGTTCGCCATTCGGTGTGGTTTGGACACCACGGATTCTCTGGGTAGGACGATTTCTACGACTGTGGCGCTGCGTCGCCATACCTGGTTGCGTACTCAGCATTGCTATCGATCCGACTGCCTCTTCGGGAGGATCTTCTGTTGCAGCAGCAGGGGACGTTCTCCACCCGAACCTGTACAGCCTCCACCTCCATGCTTGGAGATTGAGCGGTGACAGTTGACAGCATTTGATCTTCCTCCCGAAGTCTGTGATGTCATTTTGGCAGCCAGGCGTCCCTCCACTAAAACGGTATACGCCTGCAGGTGGAACAAGTTTGTGGCATGGTACACTGCTAAGGCTGTGGATCCCCTCTCTGCCCCTCTTTCTGAAGTCCTTCAGTTCCTTCTTTCTTTGGCCCAGCAGGGCTCTGCTCTGGGCACTATCAAAGGTTATCTTTCGGTCATCTCTGCCTTTGTACGGCTTCCAGATCAGCCTTCTCTTTTTACGTCTCCGGTTGTTAACCGTTTCATAAAAGGCATTACGCACACGTTTCCTCCCGTGCCGTTCATAATGCCTCAATGGGACTTGAACCTTGTCTTGATATATCTGATGTGCACTCCCTTCGAGCCCCTTCATACCTGTCCTTTGCATCTTCTCACTCTCAAGACGACCTTCCTGCTAGCTATCACCTCTGCCAGAAGAGAGAGTGAGCTCCAGGCTCTTTCTTCCAAACCTCTTTCCTTTCTGTTCATCCGGACAAGGTGGTTTTAAGGACCCGTCCTTCTTTCCTGCCAAAGGTTGTCTCGCCCTTCCACATCCGGCAGACCATCACTTTGCCCATCTTCTTTCCACCTCCGCATCCTTCAAGGGAGGAGGAGAGGCTCCACTGTCTGGACCCAAAACGTGCGCTTGCGTTCTATCTGAAGCGTACACAGCAGTTCCGGGTGGATGACCAGGTCTTTGTTGGCTACGCGGGTGCCAAAAAAGGTCGGGCCGTGCACAAATGAACCATCTCGTGGTGGGTCGTTCTGTGCATCAAAGCGTGTTACTCCTTGGCTAAGAAGGAGCCTCCTGTGGGGCTGCGTGCCCATTCTTCCAGGCAACTGCAGTCACTACTGCCTTGGGACGCGGCGTTTCCTTGCAGGACATTTGTCAGGCAGCTATGTGGGCCTCGCTGCACACCTTTACCAAGCATTACTGCCTTGACAGTCAGGTCCGGAGAGACGGCTTCTTTGGCCGTTCTGTTCTCTGTGACTTTCTCCGTGTAATCTGTTCGCAGACCCACCACCGGGGTTGGTATTGCTGGGGTATCTATTCTAAGGTAAGGAATCTATCACTAACGTGTCTCTTTCAGATGCACAAGTTACTACTTATGTAACAATATATCTGTAAGAGACATTAGCTAGTGATAGATTCCTTACCGCTCCACCCATCCTCCCCGTTCTCCGAACTGATTTCTAGGGTTAAGGTCATCCCTTTTAGGGCCCTAGTTTCTTGGTACCAGTGGTCAGTTTCTTGCGTGGCTCTGCTTTCCTGGCGCGGAAAGTCGTGTACAGAACTGACGTCAGCGCGCATGGTTGGCGCCTAAGTAGTCTCCGTGACGTCATCTCGGCGCTTACGACGCCAGTGACGGACTCGGACCCGCATGACGCCGCCTACTGACGCACAGGGGTACTGCTAGCAAAACTTTCCGGATCCAGTCTGACGCCTGGGGATTATTCTAAGGTAAGGAATCTATCACTAACTAATGTCTCTTACAGATATATCGGTACACAAGTAGTAACTTGTGCTTCAGTGCTGGTTTTATTGATGTCTCTCGTAATCCGCCATTTTGAATCGCCGCGTTCCTTCGTCCGACAAGGATGCGGCGGTGATTCTGGCAGTATTGGCAAAGTGTCCCCTGGCTTGGTGCAGCAGGAAGGGTTGAAATGAGCTCAACATCGCAACAACCTCAAATGGCTATATTTCCAAATTATTTTGCCGATATTAGACCATGGTCGCCATCGTGCGGCCAGGCTCCACTGTGAGGAAGATCGCCGTGCTTGTGGAAACGATTGTGTGCAGAAACTTTCTTTATAGGCAGCGGACACAGCCTTACTATTAAAACTTGCAAGAGTTGCCAATCTTTTGGAGTGCATCTCAGTAGGGAAAGGTAAAGCTCTTTCCGTACATTTCAGCTGCCATCTTAGGGTCAGGCCGCTTTAGTGACAGATCATTGCAAGGCAAAAATCATTGAACATGGCAACAAAGGTTATTGTACCTTGTCGGAAGATGAGTCCGTTGAAATCCCTACGAGGCGGGTGCTCAGGAGGGTCCACACGCTGTCTGTGCTGCCGTCACGGGGCTCTGCAGTGCGGGGATCGTGCTAGAGGGGCGGCTATGGTGCAATCTTGCTTCTGAGGCAGTGCAATGCCTCGGGCCGCGCCACACCAAGTCATCAAAAATGGCAGAGCGCCGCAATGAAACTCAGCGCAAGGCTACCCTCTGCCTCACGCCACCTTCATAAAGTGGCACATAATGTTTTTTGGGCTCCTCCGATCAGAGGAAACACCATACGGCAGATTCGAGCTCCAGAGCTGTGGCGGATCACGTTTCATCCGCCATCTTCCACATGATCTGGCCTGTAATTTACAAGACATAGAAATGACTACCAGGATGGTTAAAACACGCATCATGGTACACCGCTGCAGCATTCCTTATCACAAACTCAATACTAAGATGTGCACACACTTCAAACAGAAGGGACATACACCAGACAACTTACGATGTACAATAATTGAAGCACATCCCCAGATGAGCAAAAATGCCCTCTTCAGGAGAGCAAAATTAGATTTTTCGACCCTCCACTGACAAACAGGTTCTCAATGAGGACACCCCTTCGAGTGAACTGAACAGATAGACCTCATTTCTCCTTTGTGGATAAAATAGGCCTCAATGTAGCTTCTCAGAACTAGGAGATTCTTCCACATATATTGACAAAGATGTCTACAGTTCTGCATATATCTATATGGAATAACCCTATTACATAATTGCCGTACTGCCCTTTTGCCTGCTCAACCTTAAGACACTGTTGTACGAGGTTCCCTTACCCCAGGAAACTGTGTGTCGTACTTTGGCCACATTGCAGCCATAGTGAGATGGCCCTTGACCGTATACTTCCATCTGGCATTTATATACAACATCCCTGTCTCTTTGATATCCAGGGTGCATGACATACTTCCGTTATGCAACGCTCCATTTCACTGTACCATCCCATGCTACTTGATTTGTCATTTTCCTTTTGGCAGCACATCACTTACACACTACCTCTCCACCATGGCCTGATTTACATTGATATCCTGATCTACACCTTCTGTGGCCAACTCACTCCCTGTCCACCGTGACCATGAGGGTGGTCTGGTTTGCATTAAAAAACGGCAGCCACACGATCACTAATACCTTTTGTGGTGTACACGTTGTTTCTGCCTGTTTAGTCTTGTTTTTATTAAACTCTAGCAAATGCCATTACATCCCCCCATACCCGCTCACATTTGGCCTCCACTCTTTGTTCACACATTCGTGAACCTATTGTGGCCCAAGCGCTGTTTCAGCCTTGAATACAATCTTGTCATTTTCATCACACACTCCGCCCCTATGCCGGCTGCTATTTGTACTCTTGTCAGTAACTTAGTCTCTAGCGGTTAAGTACCGTTCCAATATGGCGCCCATTTTTGCATTCTTTGACTGGAGACCCAGACACCTCACTTTTATGCACCACCACCCCCTGACCGGTTGTGCCCCCCACTCGGGCTGCTGCTCTGATTATCTCTGCTGGTGCGAGTATTTAACCTGGCCCCACAGGGTTTCCGACACACCGCCGAGCTGGTAGGGTAGGTTTGGTTTGGCTGAGGGTAGGTTTACCTGCTACTGAACCGCTGCTCAACTGTAAGTACTTCATCCTTGTGGTTACTATGGGGTGTACCCTTGGACCCCCCTTCCCCCTCCCGGTTTTGTTGGCAGTACTTCTTCTGATGTGACAGTTAGATTATTCTATCTGATGCAACTTCTTTTTTACACACTAGGACCTTAAACATTCTTAACGTTTCCTCTATCAGCAATCGTTGCAACTGGTGAGCCACCCCAGATGGGTGAGTTACAACAGTTTTCCTACATACCATGGTGGTTGACAAGCCACCCCGCCTGTCTTTGCCCTTAGATGTACCACCTGCCTGCCCCATATTTATTCCTTTTCACTGCGCCTATCACTTTTGATCTTTCACTAACAGCTTGACTACAATTCTAATGCATGCTGTCTTTTCAGAGGATTTTTAATGGTGTATACCAGTATGTTTTCTAGGTCGGTATTACTACAAGGTACCTCCCTGTCAGGTTGCTTGAGTGTTCCGTTTACCCTGGATACTAATAAGGAAACCAACCACTGTGTAGAGAGTTATTTTATTCTTGGTCCTGAAGAATTGCTATTTGATCTTTTTGACAACCTAGGCAAGAAACATGTTGACCTCTATGCTGTAGCCACCGCTGAACATTACATCAGTGGTGTGCCATTCTAAATTTTAACTAGGACAAGTGGACTTGCTGATTAAAATTAATTCTGAGTACCAATGAATCCTATTTTATAATCCCTCCCACATTTTCCCCACAAACTTTACACTCATCTACACCTCGAGGCCCTGTACCCGCGCCACACCATATGGCTTTGGGAATAGATCTCCGACAAAGAGCCCCTCATAGGGTGCCCGTCAGGCAGTGCCTGACAAGGAGCATGCTCTATGATGAAGCATGACACCCAGCCAGGTGTGTGGTGGCCCTAGTTCCTAAATTGGGAGACACCCTCTCCTCCTTTTGGACATTTATCTGCACCGACCAGTCCTCTATTCTCTTTAATATCTCCAAGGAACTGCATACTTTTGTTCAAATACTTATACCCTAGGGGCATGTATGCACCCCCAGTTCCCTTTTGATTGTTTGATATACCTTATCAGACTACCACCTATATTTCTCTATTCCCTCTCTTCTGTTCTTGTTCCTTCACCTCCTTCACACTTTCTCTAACTCTGCTCCTCCTCCCCTTTGATATTTTCATCTCTCCCACTTCTCTTTTATTTGCTGCCTTTCTCATGTCCGCTTTCTCTCTTCTTCTCCCCCTTCCTTCCCCCTTTTCTGTCTTTTCCTTCTATATCAATATTCTCCGGTCATCTCCTCTTAAGCCATTGTGGGTGAATGTGCCGTTGCCCACGTCCACAGCAGCACTGTGTGAATGTGTTGCTGCCTCTTGAGTCTGAGGAAGCATCATAGATGGAGCGGCTTGTACTGCAGTTTGTGCACCTCACTTGGGTCGGCTGCGTCTTACGGCTTTGATGCTTTACATTGTCCTCAGGTGGGTGAACTGCTCTTCATAGACATGCCTTGGCCAAGCTGCTCCTCACAGTCCTCACCTGGGCGAGCTGCTCCTCACAGTCCTCACTTGGCCGAGCTACTCCTCACAGTCCTCACTTGGGCAAGGTGCTCCTCACAGTCCTCGCTTGGGCAAGGTGCTCCTCATGGACATGCCTTGGTCGAGCTGCTCCTGACTGTCCTCACTTGGCCGAGCTGCTCCTCACAGTCCTCGCTTGGGCAAGGTGCTCCTCATGGACATGCCTTGGCCGAGCTGCTCCTCACAGTCCTCACTTGGGCCAGCAGCTCCTCACAGTCCTCACTTGGGCGAGCTGCTCCTCATGGACATGCCTTGGTCAAGCTGCTCCTCACAGTCCTCACTTGGGCGAACTGCTCCTCACAGTCCTCACTTGGGCGAGCTGCTCCTCATGGACATGCCTTGGTCGAGCTGCTCCTCACAGTCCTCACTTGGGCCAGCAGCTCCTCACAGTCCTCACTTGGGCAAGCTGCTCCTCATGGACATGCCTTGGTCGAGCTGCTCCTGACTGTCCTCACTTGGCCGAGCTGCTCCTCACAGTCCTCACTTGGGCAAGGTGCTCCTCATGGACATAAAAAAAACTATCAGAAGGTGCAAAGTCCATTTGAGAAAGGAATAGTAAACCAATAACTGCTGTGAAAAAGTGCAAGGGATCCCTCGGGTGGTCGGGACAACACCCAACAGGAGTTAAGAGTCCATCAGCCCACCCTTACTGGCGGAGCATCGTCATCTGAAACTCTAGGGGATCACAGTCTGAGCCCACAATCGCGGGCCAAAAGAGGCTCTGCTAAGTGCACAGGCCGGTAGATATAATTAAGATGCTACTGCTGAAAAAGTGGGTTGCTTGTGAAATGTGGAAAGCAAAAGACATACAATAAAAAATGAACGTCATATAAGATTAGTGGCAATAGCCACCCTACCAGATGAGCAATCTCGTGCTTGGACGCAAGACCAATGTCTTCTTCCCTAAAGAAAGAGTCCAAAACGTCAACCATCAGGAAAGGACATCCTACACAAGAAAACAGCATTGCTGGCCACTATTCAGCAGTGCCAATTCTGCACTACCCATATTATAAAAAAACTCAAATGATGTTGCCAACACAATAGTATATGGACTATAATGGAAACTCACCCAGCCTTTTGTGGGGGAACCGCCTCACCTCACCCGGCTGCCTGCTCGGAGATGGAGGCACCGCTCTGTTTAAATGTGGAGGAGAGCAGATAAGTTACATATTGATACTTCTCTGATTCAAACTCTACACACATACCTTTAAACAGTTTGTCAAACCTAAAAAACTAAAAAGTCAAGGACCTCAAGAGAACCCATGAGTACGTCATTGCAGGTAAATAAAATGATGTGATTGCAAAGAATTGCCTTAATCTGGTCTGACATGATTAAAGACAGAACTATAATTTTGTATCTTGTGTGGGGTTTCAAAAAGATAACGTATTGCTATATTATTCCCAAACATGTAGGCAGCCTGGCTAGTTAGATGAACAAAGTTCAGGCACAGGGAGTGTGATTCCCCAACTCTGAGTTACCACAAGGACCCTCCTACTAGTTGCAGAAAAAAGCCACTACACGACACCCAACAGGATCCCCAAACAGGACCCCTTACCTGTCCGTCGGTACTTCAGACTAGCCAACGAGCTGTCTGGGAGGTGTCGGCAGGAAAGGGAGGGGTCCTTTTATATCCGCTGTAGTTGGGATAATCGTTGTCAATTGACATCAGGTGCGGGTGCATCCAAACTCGCCCGACAGCCGCCGGACGAAAGAAGCATGCGCGTAACTAGAACACACGCCTGAAGGCGTGCGTACTGTGAAAGACCCAGGGCGCAGATGTTAACGGCCAGTGTAGCTGACGAGCGCATGCGTGTCAAAGAGACGCCCGCTTCGCATCGACCGCTATACTGCGTGAAATGGGATGCTCGAGCACTGCAATCCTTGCTAAGGCATAAGCATAAGTGCATGTGCAGGGAGTAGAATTACAGGGCATGAAATGAGCCTCAACATAATGGCTGAGGTGTATAAAACTCCGCAATTTTGTACAGAATGTGAACATTCAAGTCCCTCTCCGTAATTTATGAGTACCAAGAAGGCAAATGAATGAAAAATATACTAATATATCGCAGGAATATACCTCACGATAAAACGGTGACAAGTAATACCAGCAAATAAGGACAAGCCCCGTGTCAAGTGCATCAGTTAGTACCCACTGGTTGCGTGTGAAGAACCCTTCAGTGGTTAGGGACTTCATACCTGAACGCGCAAGCTGGTGAGGGGGCTATGGACAGTAGTGATACACTCATGCACTCAAAATGCCAAGCCATATAGTTGTATGTTCAAAGCAGCCTGCAGGGTCTGCTATCATGTCAGTAGATCTAGCAACATATGCAACAACCAGCTCGGGTTGTAAAAGAGTGTTAACCAACAAACAGTGTTAACAAAAAACATTTGTTGCAGCAACTTGTAAGCAAGCGTCGGGAAATCAAGTACCCCAACATAAAGGTGTCTCTCAAGAGTAGTTCAAAAACTTTTTAGGGCAAAGGCCATATAAGGTCAAATACCTTATTGCTCAATACGAATACCAAGAGTCAAAGAACTCTTGAAAACGTTTGCATCTCAGCAAGTCTTCGAATAGATAAATTGACCCTGAAGCTTCAAAGAGAGGCCCACGGCATACTGTCATTTAAACCTTGTGTGACAAAGGTGCGTCTATCACTGGGGGTCCTAGACGTACTGACGTCTAATAGAGCATCTCGATTGTTGTTCGATGCTCGTTTCCATGCTTGTCGCACCAGGCGCTTGGGGTA
The DNA here is from genome assembly GCF_964204655.1 of Triturus cristatus. Classification (NCBI taxonomy): domain Eukaryota; kingdom Metazoa; phylum Chordata; class Amphibia; order Caudata; family Salamandridae; genus Triturus; species Triturus cristatus. The sequence goes on from NC_140579.1 coordinate 1,264,654, forward strand.
CTGTCGTGACTGTAGTTGTGTGGCTAGTTCTCTAGCATGCTTATCGAAAAGCTCTCTAGTGGAACAGTTCCTGCGAATACGCAGGAACTGGCCCACCGGAAGATTCTCCCTAAGTCCCCAGTGATAGACTCACCTTTGTCACTACTTTCTGTACCCTGTCCAATCGTATACAGAAAACGGTGCAAAAACACTGGCATATATTAAATGTAGCATCTGACAACATCTCACCCCCTCTGTTCGCATTCAAGAAGGGTCCGAGCCTACGCGATAGTTTAGTACATACACGGCCACTGTCGCATCCCACACGTGGGGCTAACACCCTGTGGTCACTACCTCCAGTTCGAGGCCACTTTCCATGCGGCTCATGTAGTGTTTGCCCTCAGACCATCAAGACCACATCAGTGGACGTAGGGACAGGCTGTCCTTGGATACTACACAATCACACAAATTGTAACTCGGAATGTGTGATCTACAGAATCACGTGCCCTTGCGCTTTGCACTATATAGGGTACACCCCACGCAAAGTCAAGCTCCACATCAGCGAGCACAAAAGTACTATTCGTTGCATGAAACAGTCCACCTGTTTGACTGATCATTTCCTGGCCAAAAAACACAGGGCCGATGACTTAAGATGGCTTGTGTTGGAACGCCCTTTTATTCCCCAACACATAACAGACATTTCCAAGTTCCTATTTTCTAGAGAACAAAGGTGGATTTTCAAATTGAAGACGGACACACAAGGTTTAAATGACAGTATACCGTGGGCCTCTCTTTGAAGCTTCAGGGTCAATTTATCTATTCGAAGACTTGCTGAGATGCAAACGTTTTCAAGAGTTCTTTGACTCTTGGTATTCGTATTGAGCAATAAGATATTTGACCTTATATGGCCTTTGCCCTAAAAAGTTTTTGAACTACTCTTGAGAGACACCTTTATGTTGGGGTACTTGATTTCCCGACGCTTGCTTACAAGTTGCTGCAACAAATGTTTTTTGTTAACACTGTTTGTTGGTTAACACTCTCTTTTACAACCCGAGCTGGTTGTTGCATATGTTGCTAGATCTACTGACATGATAGCAGACCCTGCAGGCTGCTTTGAACATACAACTATATGGCTTGGCATTTTGAGTGCATGAGTGTATCACTACTGTCCATAGCCCCCTCACCAGCTTGCGCGTTCAGGTATGAAGTCCCTAACCACTGAAGGGTTCTTCACACGCAACCAGTGGGTACTAACTGATGCACTTGACACGGGGCTTGTCCTTATTTGCTGGTATTACTTGTCACCGTTTTATCGTGAGGTATATTCCTGCGATATATTAGTATATTTTTCATTCATTTGCCTTCTTGGTACTCATAAATTACGGAGAGGGACTTGAATGTTCACATTCTGTACAAAATTGCGGAGTTTTATACACCTCAGCCATTATGTTGAGGCTCATTTCATGCCCTGTAATTCTACTCCCTGCACATGCACTTATGCTTATGCCTTAGCAAGGATTGCAGTGCTCGAGCATCCCATTTCACGCAGTATAGCGGTCGATGCGAAGCGGGCGTCTCTTTGACACTCATGCGCTCGTCAGCTACACTGGCCGTTAACATCTGCGCCCTGGGTCTTTCACAGTACGCACGCCTTCAGGCGTGTGTTCTAGTTACGCGCATGCTTCTTTCGTCCGGCGGCTGTCGGGCGAGTTTGGATGCACCCGCACCTGATGTCAATTGACAACGATTATCCCAACTACAGCGGATATAAAAGGACCCCTCCCCTTCCTGCCGACACCTCCCAGACAGCTCGTTGGCTAGTCTGAAGTACCGACGGACAGGTAAGGTTGGAAGGGGTCCTGTTTGGGGATCCTGTTGGGTGTCGTGTAGTGGCTTTTTTCTGCAACTAGTAGGAGGGTCCTTGTGGTAACTCAGAGTTGGGGAATCACACTCCCTGTGCCTGAACTTTGTTCATCTAACTAGCCAGGCTGCCTACATGTTTGGGAATAATATAGCAATACGTTATCTTTTTGAAACCCCACACAAGATACAAAATTATAGTTCTGTCTTTAATCATGTTAGACCAGATTAAGGCAGTTTCTTTGCAATCACATCATTTTATTTACCTGCAATGACGTACTCATGGGTTCTCTTGAGGTCCTTGACTTTTTAGTTTTTTAGGTTTGACAAACTGTTTAAAGGTATGTGTGTAGAGTTTGAATCAGAGAAGTATCAATATGTAACTTATCTGCTCTCCTCCACATTTAAACAGAGCGGTGCCTCCATCTCCGAGCAGGCAGCCGGGTGAGGTGAGGCGGTTCCCCCACAAAAGGCTGGGTGAGTTTCCATTATAGTCCATATACTATTGTGTTGGCAACATCATTTGAGTTTTTTTATAATAAGGGTAGTGCAGAATTGGCACTGCTGAATAGTGGCCAGCAATGCTGTTTTCTTGTGTAGGATGTCCTTTCCTGATGGTTGACGTTTTGGACTCTTTCTTTAGGGAAGAAGACATTGGTCTTGCGTCCAAGCACGAGATTGCTCATCTGGTAGGGTGGCTATTGCCACTAATCTTATATGACGTTCATTTTTTATTGTATGTCTTTTGCTTTCCACATTTCACAAGCAACACACTTTTTCAGCAGTAGCATCTTAATTATATCTATCCTGTTTTTGGTCCTGAAGAAAGCCGGGTCAGGTGACCATTCCGGCTGAAACATGTCGACCACACCATAATTGAGCCAGGAATTAGTCTATTTTGTTAAAGACTATAGGTTTTTTAGATATGAAACTTGGTTAATTTTCAATAAACATATTTTTTGCCCAAGTATTCATTTTTAATTTCACATCTACACCGGAGCACTGCACATCACGTGAGTCCCCAGGTTTGGGTACAAACCCTGGCAGGAGTACTTTCTTCCGGGAATCACCGGCCTGTGCACTTAGCAGAGCCTCTTTTGGCCCGCGATTGTGGGCTCAGACTGTGATCCCTCAGAGTTTCAGATGACGATGCTCCGCCAGTAAGGGTGGGCTGATGGACTCTTAACTCCTGTTGGGTGTTGTCCCGACCACCCGAGGGATCCCTTGCACTTTTTCACAGCAGTTATTGGTTTACTATTCCTTTCTCAAATGGACTTTGCACCTTCTGATAGTTTTTTGTGGTACTCTGAAGGGATTGGAGGTGTAATAGTCCTTAAACTAATTGTCCCTTTTTGACCCCTTTATAAAGTGAGTTTTTTTGGCTCCTCATGGACATGCCTTGGTCGAGCTGCTCCTCACAGTCCTCACTTGGGCGAGCAGCTCCTCACAGTCCTCACTTGGGCAAGGTGCTCCTCATGGACATGCCTTGGTCGAGCTACTGCTCACAGTCCTCACTTGGGCAAGTTGCTCCTCACAGTCGAGCTGCTCCTCACAGTCCTCACTTGGGCGAGCTGCTCCTCACAGTCCTCACTTGGGCAAGCTGCTCCTCACAGTCCTCACTTGGGCAAGCAACTCCTCGCAGTCCTCACTTGGGCAAGGTGTTCCTCATGGACATGCCTTGGTCGAGCTGCTCCTTACAGTCCTCACTTGGGCAAGCTGCTCCTCACAGTCCTCACTTGGGCAAGCTGCTCCTCACAGTCCTCACTTGGGCGAGCTGCTCCTCACAGTCCTCACTTGGGCGAGCTGCTCCTCACAGTCCTCACTTGGCCGAGCTGCTCCTCACAGTCATCACTTGGCCAAGGTTCTCCTCATGGACATGCCTTGGGCGAGCTGCTCCTCACAGTCCTCACTTGGGCGAGCTGCTCCTTACAGTCCTCACTTGGGCAAGCTGCTCCTCACAGTCCTTACTTGGGCGAGCTGCTCCTCACAGTCCTCACTTGGCCGAGCTGCTCCTCACAGTCCTCACTTGGGCAAGGTGCTCCTCATGGACATGCCTTGGTCGAGCTGCTCCTCACAGTCCTCACTTGGGCAAGCTGCTCCTCACAGTCCTCACTTGTCCGAGCTGCTCCTCACAGTCCTCACTTGGGCAAGGTGCTCCTCACAGTCCTCACTTGGGCAAGGTGCTCCTCATGGACATACCTTGGTCGAGCTGCTCCTCACAGTCCTCACTTGGCCGAGCTGCTCCTCACAGTCCTCACTTGGCCGAGCTGCTCCTCACAGTCCTCACTTGGGCAAGGTGCTCCTCACAGTCCTCACTTGGTCAAGGTGCTCCTCATGGACATGCCTTGGTCGAGCTGCTCCTCACAGTCCTCACTTGGGCGAGCTGCTCCTCACAGTCCTCACTTGGGCGAGCTGCTCCTCACAGTCCTCACTTGGCCGAGCTGCTCCTCACAGTCCTCACTTGGCCGAGCTGCTCCTCACAGTCCTCACTTGGCCGAGCTGCTCCTCACAGTCCTCACTTGAGCAAGGTGCTCATCATGGACATGCCTTGGTCGAACTGCTCCTCACAGTCCTCACTTGGGCGAGCTGCTCCTCACAGTCCTCACTTGGGCGAGCTGCTCCTCACAGTCCACACTTGGGCGAGCTGCTCCTCACAGTCCTCACTTGGGCAAGCTGCTCCTCACAGTCCTCACTTGGGCGAGCTGCTCCTCACAGTCCTCAGTTGGGCGAGCTGCTCCTCACAGTCCTCACTTGGGCAAGCTGCCCCTCACAGTCCTTACTTGGCCGAGCTGCTCCTCACAGTCCTCACTTGGGCGAGCTGCTCCTCACAGTCCTTACTTGGCCGAGCTGCTCCTCACAGTCCTCACTTGGGCGAGCTGCTCCTCATGGACATGCCCTGGTCGAGCTGCTCCTGACTGTCCTCACTTGGTCGAGCTGCTCCTGACTGTCCTCACTTGGTCGAGCTGCTCCTCACAGTCCTCACTTGGGCAAGCTGCTCCTCACAGTCCTCACTTGCCCGAGCTGCTCCTCACAGTCCTCACTTGGGCGAGCTGCTCCTCACAGTCCTCACTTGGTCGAGCTGCTCCTCACAGTCCTCACTTGGGCGAGCTGATCCTCACAGTCCTCACTTGGGCGAGCTGATCCTCACAGTCCTCACTTGGGCGAGCTCCTCATAGTCCTCACTTGGGCGAGCTGCTCCTCATGATGCTTAGTTGAGCAAGCTGTACCTTTGTGAGGCCTCTTGGCAGAACTGCCATCTTGCACCTTGTTGCATCACCAACTTCTCCTGCATCTTTCTACGGCATCACTTGATTCTTCTGTGATCTTACGCACAGCTATACCTCTGGTAACTGATCTCATGAACAAGGCCTGGTGCTCACCTTACTTGACATATTGTGCTTCTCTAGTATAGGGGCGGCCTGGGTTCATGTTTTCCGAGTGGCAAATTGTACAGGTGTTCGCCTCACTCCACATCAAGCATACATATTTTAATTGTTGTTTATTAGGGGATGAGCTTCGCCCCATTGTTCAGTCAGAGGTGAGACAGTGCGGCATTTAAGTCCTTAAAAGACCCAAACTATTGTATTATTATATTCTCCCCAGCACTCCAGGAGAAGGTGTCCGAAGCTGAAGCCGGCATGATGCAACAGCTCTCTGAGATGGAGAAGAGAGTCCAGGAGGCCAGACGGGAGCACACAAAAGCAGGTGAGATCCCAGGAGGCCATGTTTGGTTTTAAATATGTGCATTTAAATATTTTATTCTTCATTGAACAATTAAGAAAACATAATGTTCGAGGCATATGAGCTGCAGATCACACACTTAGGATAGTAGATCGCCATCTGGTGTTGGGCTCGGATGCTTGCAGGTTGTTGACGTCTTCGGAAGAAGTCTTTGGTCACGAGATAGGTGACTCCTCCCTTGGACTACAGTGCGCATGGGCATCAACTCCATCCTCAGCTTGTTTTTTTCCGCCATTGGGTTTGGATGTAACTTTTCCGCTCCGGTTGAAAATCTCAATTCACAAGCTTTTCGAATACAAAGATATCGAAGCACCTTCACTCGACATCGATTTCATCGGCTCGATTCCGGACGTCGACGCGGACTGCTGGGCCTATCCACGCCGTAAGGCCTATGGCTCATGGAAAGGACGCCGTTCAAAAAATGCCCCCAGTGTGGAGCAAAATTTCCGCACAGTGACCACCACAAAGTCTGTAACCTGTGCCTATCACCGGAACACGACGAGTCCAGCTGTCCAGCCTGCGCAGCATTTCGATCCAAAAAGACCATTCGAGATCGAAGAGCTCGACGCCATCATGGCACAGAGACCAGCTCCGGAACCAGAAAACATCTTTGAGGGTCCCGATGTCCCGGAAGAAGATTCCGAGAATCTACAAATCATCTCCGAAGCAGACGACTCAGACGAAGAACAAGAACTTTTCCATCCAGATCCCATTGATCCAAGACAGAAAAAGATCTATATTAATCCAAAAACTGGACATGTCACCGCGGTGCCATGTAAGAAACGGAAACTGGACACAACACCTGTCCCAGTTCCTATAAACAAAAAGGACTCTGCAACATCACCTATTCTTCCTTCCTCTCCCATACTACCTTCTACCCCACCCCCTCTGCCTACAACACCCTTACCTCTACCCTCTCCATCACATACACCACCTCCACAGGATGATGATAATGACCTAGGGGGAGGGGTGATCCTAATGATCCATTCACGGATCCAGATACCGCACCACTGGACGACTGGGCATACCCTCTGCCAGATATGCCTGACCCTACACCATATCCCTCCAAACCATCACCTCCAGATGACCACCTGGGGTTGGGCCAATTATTAAATAGAGCAGTGTTGGACTTGGCCCTTCTGGCAAGTTCACCCCTAGAACTTTTTGCATTATCCTAGCCTTTTTCCTGTGTTGTACTAGTGGTTTTAGGCCTCTAGGCGCTTTCACACTGTGTCCCAGTGGAAAGCGCGTGCGCTCTGTGTATGGTTTAGTGAGACTGACCTGCCCTCCCATAGGAATGCATGGGGGATATGAGTGACCGTGCTAAGCCCTGATGTGAGAGGAGTGCAGGGTCGAGTTTGGTATGTGTGAACTCGTGAGATTAAATGCTGCGCGATGATGTGTGCGGTGTTACTGTGTCTAGTGTAGAAGTGCCACTTCTAGACACTGACATAACTGTGCAGTGACTGTCTGGCTTGTGATTGGCTGGTGTGTCTGTCTCCAGGAGTCAGGATGGGTCTGCCCCGGTGGTGGGTGGGGAGATCTGCATGTTGATGGCAGGGAGGAGTACACCTGGGACCTGAATAGGGTTGGGCTTTCCCCACACAATGCTGGCTCCACCCCCTGTGGTGCGTCTGATGTCCCTGGCCTGTCCTGTGAATAGGGAGAGGGGCTGAGCAAAACAAAGTGCTCAGGAACCAGTTGCATCTGGTCCGCCCCTTCCCTGCACCTTTGGAAACAAAGGATTCTGTGTATAAAAGAGGGGCTGTGACCCCATGAAAATGTTCTTGTTCTTGCTCTGACTCAAATCTACCAGGGGCGTGCTGCTGCTGGGGCCCAGGGGAAGGCTTGCCTCCCTGGGCCCTGTCCAGCCCCTGGATGCCCTGGATGCTGGAGGACTTTCCTGGTTGGGACCTATTCTTTTTCTCCAGGACTTTCTGTTGCCCCTAGCGCCTGGGAAGCGCCATCTTTCCCCCCAAGAAGGAGGAACATGTGGGCCTTGGCAGCGCTGCGCTGCATGAGGAGGAAGAGGGATTCCCCAACGTAGGGATTCCCCCCTGGATGCCGATTTGGCGGGTGCCCACCCCGCGTTGTTGCCGCTTATCTTTGTCTTTACCTGCGGGTGCCCACCCCGTGGTATTGGCCTTTTGGCGGGTGCCCACTGTGAGAAGTTGGCCTGCCATATGCTGGTCACTAGTTATAGTAATCTCTTGAATTACTAAATGAAAGGACACCACACAGGTATATATATCAAATATATATGTATTTATTTCTAGACACACTCTACTAATCTCTTTATGAGATTAGAAGACAAGTACACATTCAAATGTCAACACTTCTCAATAAATTAAGCACAAATATGGCTGGAGCCCTAGGGGCGTACCAGACCATATACTAAAAAAGTGGTTTAACAAACTCGACTTGCAAAATGAAAAGGCCTAGGGCCTTGGGAATCGCTGGGGCTTTACTTCTGCAGTGTTAGCAGGTAAGTAATCAGCCCACGGGAGACGTGTGCAGTGTCTAAACACAGCCGCGGGTTTCCTATTGGTTTCAACGGCAAAAGTTGTGGTTTGTATTTTAAAGGTTTAGGGCACTTCTGTACAGTCAACAAGCTAGCCACTTACAAGGTAAGTATTTCGAGGGCCAACACACACTTGGGCACCGGAGTGCTTGAGTTACCTCACCCAGGGAAGCCGGGTGCATAGGTGTCTTTTGGTGTCGGGTCGAGATGCTGTTTTCAATGGAGATCACTGAAGACTTGCTGCTTGTGGCGACTGGAGAGGTGCCCACTGGAATCCGAAGGTGGATTGAAGTTGGAGAAGACCTGAAAATTGAGGGGACAGTGTTCAAGATCACTTGCCAGTGACCGGTGGCCAGCAAGATGGATGACCACCGATGTCGCGTCGATTCAGGCTGTTGATGTGGTTTTGTCTCTACGCTCACGAGGTCCAGGAGTGATCGACGATGACCAGCAGCTGGATTTGGAGGGTCCCACGACGTCTGCAGCTGATGGAGGTGTCGGCAACCGGATTGGCGCCAACAAGCCTTGGCAACTGCAAGTCTCGTGTGGACTGAAGATTGACGATGGTGCAAACCAGCAAGGTCTGATGGACTTACCCAGCGAGGGTAAGTGAGGGCAGGCCCGGAGCAACCAGGAGAGCCCTTAAAGTAGATTAGAAAGTTTTCGGAGGAGTCACTAGCCAACGGGCAAGCAACCGCAAAGACGCCTTTGCAGGAAAAGTTTCACAGGAGCCCACGGTCACTCGGGACGGGGTAGGCCGCTGATTTTCGGTACCAGACCTGCTAGGGACTTTGGCCACAAGTGGTCCAAAGCACAAGTTCGTGGAACGTTGTTTAGGGTTTGCACTCGAAATCAGTGCACGGTTCCCTGGTATTGCTGTTCCTCGTCACTCGTGGGGTCCAGATGTCACAGCCCGCTGGGGATTCAAAATGGCCGTCGAGAGGTCAGGAAATCTGCTTCAGAGGACGCAGGGACTTCGGACTCCGGCGGGAGCGATGAAATTTGCAACCGTCGATTCAAGTTACTGGTGCCTGCCAAGCAGGGGAGTCACTCCTTGACTCCAAGGGAGATTCTTCAGTCTTCCAGAGATAGTGGAACGTCGAAGGGCCAGGATTCTTCTTTGTAGAGCGTCGTCCATGGGTAATCTGAATTGCATTGGCAATGCTTGGTATCTTATAGTGAAGATATGGGAGGGACTAGCTCTATGACCACTCCTCTAGGAGGGTCAGGGTAGTGGGTGGTTACACCCACTTCCCTTTCTCCAGTTTCACGCCAGAGCAGGGGCAGGTAGCCCCTGGACCGGTTTGAACTGGCATATGCACAGAGGAGCCTACTGCTCCCCCAGTGCAGGACTTCAAAGCACTCTAGGAGTGCACCCACCCAGCCCCAATACACTAAATCCTGTCTGGAAGGTGGTGCCACCTCCCTGTGACATGATGCCTATTGTTGGGCTTCCTCCACTGCGAGTTTCGGTCAGCAGCAGGAGGGCAGCCCAGTGTCTGTGCTGGTGGCATCCATTTTGTGATGCCAGGGCTCTTTGAGATTTCTACTGTTTAGTACAGTGGGTACATGTCGTCCCCTCTAGAAGGGTGGGATCATAATCCCACACCAGTTACTGGTGTGGGGGTATGATTCCAAGTTGTTTGACACCAAACACGACATGTTTTGATGCAGCCATCCCAAAGTTAGCATTTACCGCGAGGTTATAATGCACTTAAGAGTATATGGTTTAACCGCATCCACAAACAGCGGCAGAGAATAGACTGTGCCAGCTGCAGAGGGGTCCTGCTCAGGCAGAAGCACCCCCTCACATAGTAAACCAAGCACCCTGCCCACAGGATTGATAGGGCCTGCAATAGGGGTGGCTGATAGGTTTATATGTGTGTGTATGGTGAGATATATTTATTTTATTTTATTTTACAGATTTGTAAAGCGCATGGCTGCCCGTAAGCGTCCCAGCGCTAATGATAAGAAACCATGCGGGGGAGCCTTACGGGAACAGCCAGGTCTTGAGTGCCCTACGGAATGACAGAAGGTTGGGTTGGGCTGGGCTCTAATGTCCAGGGGCAGTGAGTTCCATAGCTTGGACGAGTTATATGCAAAGAGTCGACCTCCAGGGCGGGCCTTCTTGATTCTTGGAACGAATGCCAAGTTACAATGTGAAGAACGTAACGTTCTCTTGGTGCTATAAGGAGTGATAAGATTTTTTTAAATCGGTGGGGCCTTGCCTTGCAGAATTTTATATGTCGTGCAAAGTGCCTTAAATTGTATCCTTTCTTGGATAGGCAACCAGTGCAAGGCATTCAAAGCAGGTTTCGCTGATCAGCGAGGATGGGTTCCTGTGAGAAGACGAGCGGCAGCATTTTGTACTATCTGAAGTTTTGAGAGTACTTTTTTGGGGGCACCTAGATAAAGGGCATTGCCATAGTCCAGGCGAGACAGCACAAGGCCGTGAATGAGGAGTTTTTGTGATTGCATTGGGAGTAGTGGCAAGATTTTTCTAACGGTCCGTAAAAGGCCATGGCACACACCGGCCGTTTTTCTTGCGTGGGTGAAAAAGTTAAGGCCTTCGTCTAGCCAGATTCCTAAACTCTTGATTTCCTTTTTTGGGTTGGGTGGCGAGCCCATACAGGGCGGCCATAAGGATTTAGGTTGATAAAGTGACTGATTGCCTAGAATCATCATTTCAGTCTTATCGTTGTTAAGTTTAAGATGTGAGGTGTTCATCCATATGGTTATGTCGCTAAGGTATAGAAACCTATACCTCAGTGAGGAGTGCTAACACTACCTCACACAGGCTGCCGTAGCAGGCCTGGGGTGTCAGATTGAGAATGCTTCCCAGGGGTAGCATAATACATGCTGCAGCCCCTGGTAGGCCTGTGAAGTACCAATGCCCTAGGTACCTAAGGTACCATATACTAGGGGCTCATAAGGTACCACAGTATCCAATCACTAGTGCATCTAATATGCACACCAAGTCGTTTAAGGGAGTAAGCAGATAGCCTGGGGTCCTGGATAGCAGGATCCCAGCCAGACTAGTCAAAACCATGCAAACACCAGGAAAAAAGTGGGGGCAACCATATAGTTAGATTACACCTTCCTACACCCACCCCGCTGTACATTTTTGAATTGCGAGGGATTCCCCCGTGATGTCTTTGTGGTGATTGCGAGTGCCGCCCGCTTGCTTGGTGTACCTATATGCGGGGGCCCGCCCCGCTTGTTTTTGTGGAATAGAAATGGTCCCAGAGCATGCATAAAAATTGAGAAAGATCAACACAACAAATATTGCAACAATTTTAAGGCAGAACCATAGTGTTATTTAATCACACTTGGAACAGGCACATAAATGCATATGATAAATCACACTATTTACAAAAGTGCGGGGTGCCACGGGGAAGGGGAGGGAGTGACGAATTCGGTGGGGTAGTAGGATAAGTGACATAAACAAGTTCATAACAATGGTACAAGTCAATTGCTGGGCACCTTACTGTCGTGCCAAATATTCAAGAGTCATTCATTGACAGAATTAAAAGTTATTGCCAAATAGCCATATACAAGTGAAAGTCCACAGTGCTCAACGCACTATTGAGGGTACTGGCATGATGGGATGTCGACGTTTCGACCCCTCTTCAAAGGTAGGTAGATTAATTCCTTACAGGTGGGGTCTTCCTCAGGACAAAGAGGATGGTGAACCGGGGAAGGTAGGCACCTATGCAAAGATATGGGTGGGAATTAGAAATAATAGTGCCAAGCAAAGATTCAACTGCAGGACTGGATATGGATATAACTGCCATAGTTACCAGAAAAAGAGAGCATCTAGTCAGTGACAGCTTGGCATCTGGGCAAAGAAGGCTCCACGGTCGGGTGGGAGTGAAAAGTCACCTAAAAATGAATTTAAAAGGGACAGTGTGGTCAACAGTGGAGTTGACTTGAAAAAAGGGGGGGTGGGTAATGACTCCAATTTAATATAAACTCACGTGTATTGTTTAGCAAAAACGGGAGGGTTAGAGTTACTCCGTCAGATCACACCGGTCTGTTAATTCGGTATGTTGGGTGAAATGAATCACCGAGAAAGCAGCCTCTAAAAACCAAATGGAGAGAGCGCTCTTTAAGTGGGAGACCTGATAGGTAGTCCAACACTGAAGAAATACAAAGCAAACAGGACCTGGTACCCCATACTATTATCCGTATACTGGGAAGTCAGAAAGCGGGACTAGCGATTCCAATAAATAGAAAGACTGAACAAACATGTTATTAAAAGGGAAAAACACAAACCAGCGGGAAAGGCTAATACCCAATGCGTGGAAAAATCGCAATAATAAATGTACATGCAGGGGGATTGATCGTGTTGAATACGAGGACCTAGTGACGGGACTAAAAAATAAAATAGAGGCAAGTACTGGAAAGCCGTAATACTAATGGATAAGGCAAAGTTACCTGTTAATAAAGAGGGGGACTGATCATAGGGACAAGGACCCAAATCCTGGGTCGAATTAGCCAATGTACACGGAGTATCATTAAAGTGGTTCCCTTACCTAGAGACGGCGTACGTGTCTGAAACCGCTCGACTCTGACAGCTAACTGACGACGCGGAGCGGCTCCCAGATAAGGAGAACGCTGAAACCGCGTGACGTTAAACCGGGTGCAGCCGCTGGATGCTGCCATCAACGGGAGAATGGAAGAAAGACCATTCGGGTAGTTCGATAGCGAGGTTAAAAGAATTAATGTGGGTAAATAATTCCCGAGAAGAATAAATGAAACAAATAAAATAAATAGTTATGTCAAGTGGGATATGTGTGTTAATGATTATTGGTAAGTGGAATAAATCATTAGAAGGGCCTCATCGGGGCCCGGGGGAGCAGCATGATCGACGTTTTAAGGTTGGGGGAGGAGAATCAAAAGGTGAACATGTACGTGGGGGATCCTGAAAAAAGGAAGGTGACAATATGAAAGAATCTAATTGATAAACAAACGTATGTGCACGTTAGGATTGCACAGAAGTACAGAATAAAGGGCGTGCAGTCAAACTCGTAGTCTATTTTTAGGTAAACATACAGGTGCAGTGACTATTGTACAATGGGTGCATTATTTGAAAGCGTCTCAAAGTTATACGATGACACATTGAACCGGAAAAATGTAAAGATTCATTTGTAAAAAATGAAAAAAGAAAATTGGTTGTTAAAAAGCAGACATATGAGCTTATATCAATAAACATTTTCTAAATGAAGATTCAAGAGAACCAAATGGTAATTACATTGGGAGAGAGACGTCAAATGGTCATTTAAATACATGTGAATGGATATTAGCTTGCTGGCAAAGACAAATGATAGTTCCAATGGGAACGAAACACTCAAAAAATTCATGTTCATAATACGTACATTGGTCATAAATGTCTCATGGTCAACATCATAAAGTGTCTCAGAAATAACGTTAACAACAGGTTAGATAATGGGCTGGGGCAAACAGAGCAAAGTAAACCTTGTTCATGAATTACCGAGAGTGGCTAATTGAGCATTACTCGGGTCTTGTTCGTTCAAACCAGTTAGGATAGTGTCAAAGCGTATCATCATTTTAGACTCTCTAATGAGCAGGATAGAGGATATATTACCTCCCCGAGGTCCCAGTTCTGTCTTTTCCAAGACAATCCATTTCATTTCATCGGGGTGGTGTCCCAGTTGGTGATAGTGTTCAACTAGAGGTGCACCTGTCACATTGCATCTTATTCGACTTTGGTGTTGAAGAATTCTAGCCTTGACTTTCTGCTGTGTCTGGCCAATATATAGTTGGTCACATGGACACAGGATCCCATAGATGACGTTGCTGGAATTACAGTTGGTATGTGATTGTAATGTAATGGTCTGATGCTTATATTCAAAGTTCTTTGATTGCATAGTTGTGGGGCATGCTTTACACGACCCACACTTGAAGTGACCTATGATTGGTGGTAAACTCCAGAGTGACCGAATAGTTGGTTCAACTGGGTCCTCAAGGAAGGAATGCACCACATGGTCCTTAATGCTCATTGCTTTCTTAAAAGAATGCATCGGTGGATCAGGTTGGTCAATCTCCGTGGATATAATGTTCCAGTGTTTATTGATGATCTTTTTCACTGCATTACTGCGAGTGGAGAATGTTGTGACACATATCATTTTGTTATTTTGGCGTGATACATTGGGATGTTTGGGTGAGAGCAAAGTGTCCCGTGGGTTGTACCAGGCCCTCTTCCGGGCCCTCTTTACCAGGCGTTTGGGGTAACCTCTTAGGATTAACCTGGCCGTTAGGTTCTCAGACTCTGTTGTGTAGTCTGTTCGTTTTGTGCAGTTCCTGCGGATCCGCAGGAACTGTCCCACTGGGAGATTGTCGCGCAAGCCGCGCGGGTGGTGGCTACTGTACCTCAGTAGAGAATTTCTTTCAGTTGGCTTCCTATATAGGGTAGTAAGAAGTTTATCATCTTCGTGGAAGATTTTCAAATCGAGGAAGGGTATCTCCTGTGTGCTGGACTGAATAGTGAACTGAATGTTGTGATCGCACTGGTTCAGCCATTGGTGGAACAAATTGAGTTGGATAGTCTCACCATTCCAAATCATCAATATATCGTCAATATATCTCTTCCATGTATGGACATGGGCCGAAAATGGGTTGTTGTTAAGGACGAAACGTTTCTCAAAGTTATCCATATATAGGATCGCTAGATCTGGAGCGAAGGCAGCCCCCATCGCGACTCCTTTCGTTTGTACATAGTACTTTCCTTGGAAGTAAAAGAAATTCTTTTTCATAGCGATGGTCAAAAGAGCTATGATAAAATCCGTAGGTACCCTTGTTGGTGCTGGTCTTAGATCCAGAACTTCCCGCATAACCGCCAGTGCAGGTTCCTGCGGAATGCTGGTGTATAGCGAGACAATATCACAAGTGACAAGTATCTGCTCACTTGGGTGAAGGGTTGTTGGTCAATCATTGCAATAACTTGCATGGTGTCTCGAAGGTATGTTTCTGTTTCTTCTGCCAATGGTTTCAGGAAAATGTCTATGTACTTACATAGAGGTTCCAATAGTGAACCGCAGCCGGATACTATAGGGCGACCTGGTGGATGTAGGATGTCCTTATGTATCTTTGGTAGCGTATAGATAGTAGGTAGTCGTGGATGTTGTTGATTCAGATAGTCGTATTCCAATTTACTGAGAAAGCCACAGTTTAATGCGTCCAGAGTTATTAAATGGATTTCCCCCATCAGGTCCTTCGTAGGATCAGACCTCAACAAAGAGTAACTGACACCGTCTTGTAACTGCCGTAGAATCTCCGATTTGTATGCAGTGGTATCTTGCACCACTATAGCCCCGCCCTTATCTGCAGACTTGATCACAATGTCTTTGTTATTTCGGAGGGTTAGGAGGGCCGCTTTCTCAGACTTGCTGGTGTTCGGTATGGTATGTTTGTATGTTGAAAGTAAAGTGTCAACATCGTTCAGAACCATGCTCTCGTAAGCCAAAATCCTGCTACTCATAGCATTGGCAGGCGGAAAAAACTTGGATGGAGGCCTTAATCCAGTGACCGACTTGGATAGACTGTCTTCCTTGTTTTTAAAAAAATACCTGAGACGGATCTTACGAAAAAACCTTTGGAGTTCGGTTTTGAGGTTGAATGAGTTCGGATGGGCAGTTGGGACGAAGGACAGGCCCTTGCAGAGTACAGCCTGTTCGTCAGCGTTGAGATTATATGCAGAGATGTTAACCACTGGATTATCGCTGGGCTCTACCATCTGTAGACTTTGCGCCTCGTCGATATCTCTCCGTGGTTCTCTTGCTGGAATCGGACTTGTTTCGGGGTTGTACCTGTTCAGCCGCAGTTTCTACTCCGAGGACAATCCAATGTCGCGAAGCGTTGTTAGCAATGAAACTAAAACCTTCTTTGAATTTTGGTAGATCCACAAAAATGGCAGGTTCATTTCTTATCTGTAGCCCAACTGGTATTATATTCGCCTGTAGGTTCAGGCCTTGACCAGAGAAATAGCCGCCCTTAAACAAGAAATTGCAGGTGATTCAACCTTGATCAACGCCAAAAGTGCTCTGGAGAATCTTACTAAATCACTAAAAGACTTTGAAACCACTACGCAGAATAAAAAACTAGATAAACTCTCTAAGGATATCAGGTTCTATGAGAAAAAGAACACATATCCTTATCTCAACGAAGACTATTACAAACAGGATACTTCTGGCCGTTTCACGGGCAGAGGAAGAGGGGCCTTCAGAGGAAGAAGGAATTATACCACGTTTTCCGATTCTACGGTGAGTTCAGACAGTGATCCAGAGGCTCCTGGCCCTAGTTACGACTACAACTACCGGGACAACTGGTACCCCCCCCAAGGTTTTTTTCCTTTTTTAGGGGAAGGCCAATGGAGACCACCGCGAGGACGAGGTGGCAACTGGCCAAGAGGGCCCCGAGAGGCCAGCAGAACCCACCGAGCGCCAATTGGGACAGAGGCCGAGGTACAACCCCGAAACAAGTCCGATTCCAGCAAGAGAACCACGGAGAGATATCGACGAGGCGCAAAGTCTACAGATGGTAGAGCCCAGCGATAATCCAGTGGTTAACATCTCTGCATATAATCTCAACGCTGACGAACAGGCTGTACTCTGCAAGGGCCTGTCCTTCGTCCCAACTGCCCATCCGAACTCATTCAACCTCAAAACCGAACTCCAAAGGTTTTTTCGTAAGATCCGTCTCAGGTATTTTTTTAAAAACAAGGAAGACAGTCTATCCAAGTCGGTCACTGGATTAAGGCCTCCATCCAAGTTTTTTCCGCCTGCCAATGCTATGAGTAGCAGGATTTTGGCTTACGAGAGCATGGTTCTGAACGATGTTGACACTTTACTTTCAACATACAAACATACCATACCGAACACCAGCAAGTCTGAGAAAGCGGCCCTCCTAACCCTCCGAAATAACAAAGACATTGTGATCAAGTCTGCAGATAAGGGCGGGGCTATAGTGGTGCAAGATACCACTGCATACAAATCGGAGATTCTACGGCAGTTACAAGACGGTGTCAGTTACTCTTTGTTGAGGTCTGATCCTACGAAGGACCTGATGGGGGAAATCCATTTAATAACTCTGGACGCATTAAACTGTGGCTTTCTCAGTAAATTGGAATACGACTATCTGAATCAACAACATCCACGACTACCTACTATCTATACGCTACCAAAGATACATAAGGACATCCTACATCCACCAGGTCGCCCTATAGTATCCGGCTGCGGTTCACTATTGGAACCTCTATGTAAGTACATAGACATTTTCCTGAAACCATTGGCAGAAGAAACAGAAACATACCTTCGAGACACCATGCAAGTTATTGCAATGATTGACCAACAACCCTTCAACCCAAGTGAGCAGATACTTGTCACTTGTGATATTGTCTCGCTATACACCAGCATTCCGCAGGAACCTGCACTGGCGGTTATGCGGGAAGTTCTGGATCTAAGACCAGCACCAACAAGGGTACCTACGGATTTTATCATAGCTCTTTTGACCATCGCTATGAAAAAGAATTTCTTTTACTTCCAAGGAAAGTACTATGTACAAACGAAAGGAGTCGCGATGGGGGCTGCCTTCGCTCCAGATCTAGCGATCCTATATATGGATAACTTTGAGAAACGTTTCGTCCTTAACGACAACCCATTTTCGGCCCATGTCCATACATGGAAGAGATATATTGACGATATATTGATGATTTGGAATGGTGAGACTATCCAACTCAATTTGTTCCACCAATGGCTGAACCAGTGCGATCACAACATTCAGTTCACTATTCAGTCCAGCACACAGGAGATACCCTTCCTCGATTTGAAAATTTTCCACGAAGATGATAAACTTCTTACTACCCTATATAGGAAGCCAACGGAAAGAAATTCTCTACTGAGGTACAGTAGCCACCACCCGCGCGGCTTGCGCGACAATCTCCCAGTGGGACAGTTCCTGCGGATCCGCAGGAACTGCACAAAACGAACAGACTACACAACAGAGTCTGAGAACCTAACGGCCAGGTTAATCCTAAGAGGTTACCCCAAACGCCTGGTAAAGAGGGCCCGGAAGAGGGCCTGGTACAACCCACGGGACACTTTGCTCTCACCCAAACATCCCAATGTATCACGCCAAAATAACAAAATGATATGTGTCACAACATTCTCCACTCGCAGTAATGCAGTGAAAAAGATCATCAATAAACACTGGAACATTATATCCACGGAGATTGACCAACCTGATCCACCGATGCATTCTTTTAAGAAAGCAATGAGCATTAAGGACCATGTGGTGCATTCCTTCCTTGAGGACCCAGTTGAACCAACTATTCGGTCACTCTGGAGTTTACCACCAATCATAGGTCACTTCAAGTGTGGGTCGTGTAAAGCATGCCCCACAACTATGCAATCAAAGAACTTTGAATATAAGCATCAGACCATTACATTACAATCACATACCAACTGTAATTCCAGCAACGTCATCTATGGGATCCTGTGTCCATGTGACCAACTATATATTGGCCAGACACAGCAGAAAGTCAAGGCTAGAATTCTTCAACACCAAAGTCGAATAAGATGCAATGTGACAGGTGCACCTCTAGTTGAACACTATCACCAACTGGGACACCACCCCGATGAAATGAAATGGATTGTCTTGGAAAAGACAGAACTGGGACCTCGGGGAGGTAATATATCCTCTATCCTGCTCATTAGAGAGTCTAAAATGATGATACGCTTTGACACTATCCTAACTGGTTTGAACGAACAAGACCCGAGTAATGCTCAATTAGCCACTCTCTGTAATTCATGAACAAGGTTTACTTTGCTCTGTTTTCCCCAGCCCATTATCTAACCTGTTGTTAACGTTATTTCTGAGACACTTTATGATGTTGACCATGAGACATTTATGACCAATGTACGTATTATGCACATGAATTTTTTGAGTGTTTCGTTCCCATTGGAACTATCATTTGTCTTTGCCAGCAAGCTAATATCCATTCACATGTATTTAAATGACCATTTGACGTCTCTCTCCCAATGTAATTACCATTTGGTTCTCTTGAATCTTCATTTAGAAAATGTTTATTGATATAAGCTCATATGTCTGCTTTTTAACAACCAATTTTCTTTTTTCATTTTTTACAAATGAATCTTTACATTTTTCCGGTTCAATGTGTCATCGTATAACTTTGAGACGCTTTCAAATAATGCACCCATTGTACAATAGTCACTGCACCTGTATGTTTACCTAAAAACAGACTACGAGTTTGACTGCACGCCCTTTATTCTGTACTTCTGTGCAATCCTAATGTGCACATACGTTTGTTTATCAATTAGATTCTTTCATATTGTCACCTTCCTTTTTTCAGGATCCCCCACGTACATGTTCACCTTTTGATTCTCCTCCCCCAACCTTAAAACGTCGATCATGCTGCTCCCCCGGGCCCCGATGAGGCCCTTCTAATGATTTATTCCACTTACCAATAATCATTAACACACATATCCCACTTGACATAACTATTTATTTTATTTGTTTCATTTATTCTTCTCGGGAATTATTTACCCACATTAATTCTTTTAACCTCGCTATCGAACTACCCGAATGGTCTTTCTTCCATTCTCCCGTTGATGGCAGCATCCAGCGGCTGCACCCGGTTTAACGTCACGCGGTTTCAGCGTTCTCCTTATCTGGGAGCCGCTCCGCGTCGTCAGTTAGCTGTCAGAGTCGAGCGGTTTCAGACACGTGCGCCGTCTCTAGGTAAGGGAACCACTTTAATGATACTCCGTGTACATTGGCTAATTCGACCCAGGATTTGGGTCCTTGTCCCTATGATCAGTCCCCCTCTTTATTAACAGGTAACTTTGCCTTATCCATTAGTATTACGGCTTTCCAGTACTTGCCTCTATTTTATTTTTTAGTCCCGTCACTAGGTCCTCGTATTCAACACGATCAATCCCCCTGCATGTACATTTATTATTGCGATTTTTCCACGCATTGGGTATTAGCCTTTCCCGCTGGTTTGTGTTTTTCCCTTTTAATAACATGTTTGTTCAGTCTTTCTATTTATTGGAATCGCTAGTCCCGCTTTCTGACTTCCCAGTATACGGATAATAGTATGGGGTACCAGGTCCTGTTTGCTTTGTATTTCTTCAGTGTTGGACTACCTATCAGGTCTCCCACTTAAAGAGCGCTCTCTCCATTTGGTTTTTAGAGGCTGCTTTCTCGGTGATTCATTTCACCCAACATACCGAATTAACAGACCGGTGTGATCTGACGGAGTAACTCTAACCCTCCCGTTTTTGCTAAACAATACACGTGAGTTTATATTAAATTGGAGTCATTACCCACCCCCCTTTTTTCAAGTCAACTCCACTGTTGACCACACTGTCCCTTTTAAATTCATTTTTAGGTGACTTTTCACTCCCACCCGACCGTGGAGCCTTCTTTGCCCAGATGCCAAGCTGTCACTGACTAGATGCTCTCTTTTTCTGGTAACTATGGCAGTTATATCCATATCCAGTCCTGCAGTTGAATCTTTGCTTGGCACTATTATTTCTAATTCCCACCCATATCTTTGCATAGGTGCCTACCTTCCCCGGTTCACCATCCTCTTTGTCCTGAGGAAGACCCCACCTGTAAGGAATTAATCTACCTACCTTTGAAGAGGGGTCGAAACGTCGACATCCCATCATGCCAGTACCCTCAATAGTGCGTTGAGCACTGTGGACTTTCACTTGTATATGGCTATTTGGCAATAACTTTTAATTCTGTCAATGAATGACTCTTGAATATTTGGCACGACAGTAAGGTGCCCAGCAATTGACTTGTACCATTGTTATGAACTTGTTTATGTCACTTATCCTACTACCCCACTGAATTCGTCACTCCCTCCCCTTCCCCGTGGCACCCCGCACTTTTGTAAATAGTGTGATTTATCGTATGCATTTATGTGCCTGTTCCAAGTGTGATTAAATAACACTATGGTTCTGCCTTAAAATTGTTGCAATATTTGTTGTGTTGATCTTTCTCAATTTGTATGCATGCTCTGGGACCATTTCTATTCCACTGTTTGTTACCCAGGTCCCAGTGATTATTGGGTTTGCCCTTAGTTCTAACGCCGCTTGTTTTTGTGACAATAGCGGCGGGTGCCCACCCCGCCTTGTGAAAGTAGTTTTTACTCTCGAGGGAGCCTACCCCTCTTGTGAACAAAAATCACCGCCTCGGCCGGGCCGAAATGGAACCTCTTCCGTGCCGCTGCCCAGCGTGACCCGGAAGGAAGGCAAGACTGTCCCAGTGGGCGGGGCTTCCTCGCACGAGGAGGGAAGCCCCACCAGGGAGAGGAGCAGAAGTCCCAGGTCCCCGGAGGGGGCCCGGGTGAAGGAAGATGGCCCAGAGGACTGTGTATGCCTCGCGGGGCTCCCGTGAGTTGAGGGAGCCCCGCGTATGTCTAAAGAGTCCCAGGTCCCAGGAGGGGGCCCGGGTGAAGTCCAAGGTGAGAGCCTGCCCCCGCCGCACTGGAGATGAGCCAGCAAGGGAGAGGAGCGCCTGATTCAAGTCCCGGTGAGTGGGGCCTAACGGGAGGCAGTGTTGTGGGTGGAAGAGCCCCAGTGGGCACCAGAGTTATAGGGGCAAATCAAGGCGCATTGTCGGCGCCTGGGCGGTCCCGCAAGAGAGCAGGCCGCCCCAACGATGGGCACAGTCATGGAGAGAGGGCCAAAAGGGGCCCGTGCCGTTCCAGTCATATTTTAACAGTTGCCCCACGTGACAGTGGGCAACTGCAACGTTGGCGCATGATTATTTCGGGAGCCAGTGCGCTCCAGGGGGGGCATGTTTATTTACAGAGCCCCGTGTGGTTCCAAAGCTTTGCCTATTTGTTTGCAGAGCCCCAGTTGTCTCCCGTGCTGGGGGCAAGTTCTCTTTCTGTTTGGCCCAATGATTTCAGGAGCCAGTGCGCTCCACAGTACTGGGGGACATATCGTTTTTAGAGCCTAGGTGGCTCCAAAGTTTTGGACATTATTTCAAGGGCCATTGAGAGCCCATGACTCATTTGACTTCCCCAGCTGCGCAGCACTTCGTGCCAGCTGCAGCGTTTAGGCCCTGTTCTTGTCCCCAGCTGCCCAGCAAGTAGTGGGCAACTGCTACGTCTAGGTTCTGGCGCAACCTGGACCCTAATGTGATTTAGGTGTTATTGTGCTTTATATATTAATGCTTATGGTGTTAGGAAATGTACTGTGTGTAGTATGTTTTGCGCACCCTGTGTTTTATACCTCTAGATAGGATTTCGGCATAGGAGGTTGTTTTACCTGTTTAGGTCGGTGTTAGGGAGATTAAACTTCCCTGTGTGATGTACGCCCCTAGTGTAGTTATACTTAGGTGGTTAGGTCTAATGCGTTAGACTAATGAGAAATTGCATAATGTGTTTATGCCCGTGATGGATGCAGGATAGGTTTTATACCTGATGCTAGTGTGATGATGCTGAGGTCATTATTGCGCCAGTAGTTACTGGTTGTGCTCTACAGTGATAATTTGTGTTACAGTTGGTATATGTTCTACATGTACAATTGGTGATTTGTGCTGATTCTGACAGTGGTCCATGTGGCCCTGTCCCGTGTAAATAGTCCCTTGTAAAATTCTGCCCAGTGCCGGTTGGCACAGTGTAATTGTGTGAATATTATCTAATGTGTTTTGGTATAATACAAAGGCTATTTTTATATATAACCTTGTGTGGAGTTTCCTTTGTGGTGGGCCTAGGGTGTTGTTGCTGTGTGCGCGCGCAAACGCTTTACACATTGCCTCCGGGATAAGCCTGACTGCTCGTGCCAAGCTACCAAGTGGGTGAGCAGGGGTTATCTTTGGCGTGTAACTCCCCAGCCCTGACTAGAGTAGTGGTTTCTGCCTGGCTTTGGCGCAAGCCCTTGCCAACCAGAAATCCCATTTCTAACTTTGGTGATCAGCGGTGGGATTAGGACTTGCGTTTGCGCAGTACCACAGCGACAGCTGGCTGCACTACAAAACTCTGCATTTTAGATAGTCACATGGAAAGGGATTATTGTTCTAAGTTGTTAGTGTCATTTCTGTAGAAATGTGTTTCTGGATTCACCAGTAAGGGTGGGATCCAGTGGTGGCAGCAGATGTGTGTCCAGTGCATGTATTCCCATTCCCAGTTCCCGGAGTAATGGTACCTGTGTCATGTGGTGGTCAGGTTGAGAAATCAGGGGCGGTAGAAACTGTCTTACCAGTCTTGGGAGGGGTGAGGATGAATGTGTACTGCGCTGGATGAATGTGAACGTCCCATTCCCAGTTCCCAGAGTAATGGTAACTGTGTCACGTGGTGGTCAGGTTGAGAAATCAGGGGCGGTAGAAACTGTCTTAGCAGTCTGAGCGGTGTGTGTGTGTGGATGAATGGTGTGAGTTCTCTGAAATAAGGAGCTTGCTGAATACTTTGGTGTGAGTTCTCTGAGATAAGGAGCTTGCTGGTTGATTGGGTGTGAGTTCTCTGGGATAGGGAGCTTGCATTGGGGAGTGATTCCAAAAGGAGTGGCTGAGGTGTCTTCCAGCCCAGCGTGGTGGAAGAGGTTCAGAGTAGCCCAGCTAGGTCTCGGTGTAGGGGCTCACGTCCTGACTCTGCGGAGAAGAAGTGGGTGGGACTGCGTGTCTCCAGGTGCCCGAAACCCAGTCTCAGGGCCTGGATGGTTTCTTTAGGGAATATCAGGTCGGGGGCCCAGGCTGTACCAATAGGTCATTTGAGGAGGATCTCCCAGTGTCTAGAGGACGTGGAGTGTCTGTAAGCAGGGCTCCAGTAGTTCTGGTGTCTGGCGGTACCGCTTCAGTTGGGATGGTGCGGAAGTCCAGAGGGAGGGGAGAGAGGGGGAGGGAGTCCCCAGTGGGAACCAGTAGGTCAGGGACCAGCCGGGAGGGCTGAGTCGCCACTGAGTGACCGTGGTGTCGCCACTTCTGTCCTGGGGGTCTGCATGCACTGTCAGATGGACAGGAGGTCGTGAGATCACCACCAGGCAGACTGTCACATGACCCATTAGTTATTTGTCACCCTCGTTAAGTCCTGGTTCGCCAGGCATCTGACCAAAGGGTACGTCCCTCGGTTGGGGAGCCAGTAGCCGGTGTTTCCGGATCTGGACGTAAGGGCAGCTGTAGTCCTGAGGGCAGGTGGGGCTCATCTTACGTGAAGAGACCCTGCTCTACAGTGGAAGGGGGTGCAGAGGGAGGGAATCCTCGCCTCTGACCCCGGTGGATCCCAGGTGGTAGACCAGTTGATGGAGAGAGGTCCTGAACTGGTGGGAGAGTTGTGTTCTGGAGGGTGCTTCCCTGGGAGGGTGCAGAACCCCAGAAGTAGAGGTAGGGTGGGGCATTCTTGCCCGTGACCTCTGGTCAGCCTGAGGGTGCGGACCCTTGGTTAAAGGATCAGTGGTAGTTTGGAACTACACTAAGAGAGAGAGTGGGGAATGGCTTGTATGCCAGGGGTTACTACCCCCCACTCTGGGTTTGGCAAGGACCAGTGGTATCTGGGTGGCCTAGCGCCTGGTCCAGGCCGTGGACAACTAGGTAGTACCAGTGGGGTAGCCTAGTTGGGCCTGAGTTTTTTTTCAGATGGAACCACGTTGATTCAGAATGGCGTAGAACCGGAGGGTGTCCCTGCAGTGCGGGCCTGCATCCGTGTTCTATCGCCCCAAGCAGGGAAGACAATCACGGTGGTGATTGGTCTGCCCTGCGTTTTGGCTGGAAGGGGGTTGTGTTGGACTTGGCCCTTCTGGCAAGTTCACCCCTAGAACTTTTTGCATTATCCTAGCCTTTTTCCTGTGTTGTACTAGTGGTTTTAGGCCTCTAGGCGCTTTCACACTGTGTCCCAGTGGAAAGCGCGTGCGCTCTGTGTATGGTTTAGTGAGACTGACCTGCCCTCCCATAGGAATGCATGGGGGATCTGAGTGACCGTGCTAAGCCCTGATGTGAGAGGAGTGCAGGGTCGAGTTTGGTATGTGCGAACTCGTGAGATTAAATGCTGCGCGATGATGTGTGCGGCGTTACTGTGTCTAGTGTAGAAGTGCCACTTCTAGATGCTGACATAAATGGGCAGTGACTGTCTGGCTTGTGATTGGCTGGTGTGTCTGTCTCCAGGAGTCAGGATGGGTCTGCCCCGGTGGTTAGTGGGGAGATCTGCATGTTGATGGCAGGGAGGAGTACACCTGGGACCTGAATAAGGCTGGGCTATCCCCACACAATGCTTGCTCCACCCCTGTGGTGCGTCTGATGTCCCTGGCCTGTCCTATGAATAGGGAGAGGGACTGAGCAAAACAAAGTGCTCAGGAACCAGTTGCATCTGGTCCGCCCTTTCCCTGCACCTTTGGAAACAAAAGAATTATGTGTATAAAAGAGGGGCTGTGACCCCATGAAAATGTTCTTGTTCTTGCTCTGACTCAAATCTACCAGGGGCGTGCTGCTGCTGGGGCCCAGGGGAAGGCTTGCCTCCCTGGGCCCTGTCCAGCCCCTGGATGCCCTGGATGCTGGAGGACTTTCCTGGTTGGGACCTATTCTTTTTCTCCAGGACTTTCTGTTGCCCCTAGCGCCTGGGAAGCGCCATCTTTCCCCCCAAGAAGGAGGAACATGTGGGCCTTGGCAGCGCTGCGCTGCATGAGGAGGAAGAGGGAATCCCCAACGTAGGGATTCCCCCCTGGATGCCGATTTGGCGGGTGCCCACCCCGCGTTGTTGCCGCTTATCTTTGTCTTTACCTGTGGGTGCCCACCCCGTGGTATTGACCTTTTGGCGGGTGCCCACCCCGCTGTACATTTTTGAATTGCGAGGGATTCCCCCGTGATGTCTTTGTGGTGATTGCGAGTGCCGCCCGCTTGCTTGGTGTACCTATATGCGGGGGCCCGCCCCGCTTGTTTTTGTGGCGATAGCGGCGGGTGACCACCCCGCCTTGTGAAAGTAGTTTTTACTCTCGAGGGAGCCTACCCCTCTTGCGAAGAAAAATCACCGCCGCGGCCGGGCCGCAATGGAACCTCTTCCGGGCCGCTGCCCAGCGCGACCCGGAAGGAAGGCAAGACTGTCCCAGTGGGCGGGGCTTCCTCGCACAGGAGGGAAGCCCCGCCAGGGAGAGGAGCAGAAGTCCCGGGTCCCAGGAGGGGGCCCGGGTGAAGTTCAAGGTGAGAGCCTGCCCCCGCCGCACTAGAGATGAGCCAGCAAGGGAAAGGAGCGCCTGATTCAAGTCCCGGTGAGTGGGGCCTAACGGGGGGCAGTGTTGTGGGTGGAAGAGCCCCAGTGGGCCCCAGAGTTATAGGGGCAAATCAAGGCGCATTGTCGGCGCCTGGACGGTCCCGCAAGAGAGCGGGCTGTCCCAACAATGGGCACAGTCATGGAGAGAGGGCCCAAAGGGGCCCGTGCCGTTCCGGCCATATTTTAATAGTTGCCCCACATGACAGTGGGCAACTGCAACTTTGGCGCATGATTATTTCGGGAGCCAGTGCGCCCCCGGGAGGGGGGCATGTTTATTTACAGAGCCCCGTGTGGTTCCAACGCTTTGCCTATTTGTTTGCAGAGCCCCAGTTGTCTCCAGTGCTGGGGGCAAGTTCTCTTTCTGTTTGGCCCAATGATTTCAGGAGCCAGTGCGCTCCACAGTACTGGGGGACATATCGTTTTTAGAGCCTAGGTGGCTCCAACGTTTTGGACATTATTTCAAGGGCCATTGAGAGCCCATGACTCATTTGACTTCCCCAGCTGCGCAGCACTTCGTGCCAGCTGCAGCGTTTAGGCCCTGTTCTTGTCCCCAGCTGCCCAGCAAGTAGTGGGCAGCTGCTACGTTTAGGTTCTGGTGCAATCTTGTCCCTAATGTGATTTAGGTGTCATTGTGCTTTATATATTAATGCTTATGGTGTTAGGAAATGTACTGTGTGTAGTATGTTTTGCGCACCCTGTGTTTTATACCTCAAGATAGGATTTCTGCATAGGAGGTTGTTTTACCTGTTTAGGTCGATGTTAGGGAGATTAAACTTCCCTGTGTGATGTACGCCCCTAGTGTAGCTATACTTAGGTGGTTAGGTCTAATGCGTTAGACTAATAAGAAATTGCATAATGTGTTTATGCCCCTGTGATGGATGCAGGATAGGTTTCATACCTGATGCTAGTGTGATGACGCTGAGGTCATTATTGCGCCAGTAGTTACTGGTTGTGCTCTACAGTGATAATTTGTGTTACAGTTGGTATATGTTCTACATGTACAATTGGTGATTTGTGCTGATTCTGACAGTGGTCCATGTGGCCCTGTCACGTATAAATAGTCCCTTGTAAAATACTGCCCAGTGCCAGTTGGCACAGTGTAAATTGTGTGAATATTATCTAATGTGTTTTGGTATAATACAAAGGCTATTTTTATATATAACCTTGTGTGGAGTTTCCTTTGTGGTGGGCCTAGGGTGTTGTTGATGTGTGCGCGTGCAAACGCTTTACACATTGCCTCCGGGATAAGCTTGACTGCTCGTGCCAAGCTACCAAGGGGGTGAGCAGGGGTTATCTTTGGCGTGTAACTCCCCAGCCCTGACTAGAGTGGTGGTTTCTGCCTGGCTTTGGCGCAAGCCCTAGCCAACCAGAAATCCCATTTCTAACAAGCAGCACTTTACCATGGCGTCACCATGCACTCTGACGCACCCGAGGAAGACTTCCTACTAGACACTTTCGAACAGTCTCAAAAGTCTGTACAAATTTTACCTATGATTAAAGGAGTCATAAAACATGCCACAGAGGTATTTAAAGACCCCATCCGTGCCAGGGTGCTTAACCCAAGAATCGAAAAGAAATACCGACCTGCCCCAGAATATCCTTTTTACATCAAAGGACAGCTCCCTCTGGATTCTTTGGTTGTTTCCAACGCAAGGAAACGCGCCCACTCGCAAACCACGGGAGATACACCACCCCCGACAAAGAATCCAAACTGTTAGAAGCCTCTGGCAAACGAGTAGCAGCACAAGCCGCTAACCATTGGCGTATTGCCAACACTCAAGCCCTACTAGCTCGCTATGATAGGGCTCACTACGACCAGTTGGAGAATCTGCTACATCTGCCAGACCAATATAAGACCCAGGCAAATGACCTTATCCAGGAGGGAAAACTTATTTCAAATGCGTCAATTAAATGTGAGCTTGACGCCGCAGACACCGCCTCTAGAGCAATAAACACAAGTGTGCTCCTTAGATGCCATGCCTGGCTACGCATCTCAGGCTTTAAGCCAGAGGTACAAACTACCATACATAGTCAACCATTTAACCAAGAACAACTATTTGGGCCAGCAGTAGACACTGCACTTGAAAAGATGAAAAAAGACACCGAGACTGCTAAGTCCATGGGAGCATTACAGTCTCCACAACCATGTGGCTCCTTTCAACGCTCCTTCTACAGAGGAGCCTCCAAGAATATGGGAGCGGACACCTCCTCTACGTTCAAACCCTCTACACAAACATCCCCCAATAGAGGATATTTTAGAGGAGGATATAGAGGAAACAACAAGGGACGAGGCCGAGGCAATACCAACACTCGTACCTCCCCTGCCACAAAACAGTGACTTTCCTCCACTCCCCCCAGACCATTCCACTCCAGTCAGGGGAAGACTCAAACAGTTCCTACCTGTCTGGAACTCCATCACAACAGACAAGTGGGTAAGACAAATTATCCAGTATGGTTACTGCCTGGAACTCACCACTACCCCCCAACACATACCATCCAAGCAGCGTTCCATGTCACCAGAACATCTTATGCTCCTCAAACAAGAGGTTCTCTCATTGCTTCAAAAACACGCACTAGAGCCAGTTCCCTTACAACATCAGGGTACAGGGGTATACTCTCTATACTTCCTAATCCCCAAAAAGGACGGGACTCTAAGACCAATACTCGACCTCAGACCCCTAAATCTGTTCATAAACTCAGATCATTTCCATATGATCACTCTTCAACAAGTGCTCCCACTACTATAACAAGGCGATTTCCTTGCCACACTAGATCTCAAGGACGCCTACTTCCACATTCCCATACATCCTGCTCACAGTAAGTACCTAAGGTTTGTGGTGGACGGACAACACTATCAGTTTACAATCCTTCCATTCGGAGTAACAACTGCGCCCAGAGTATTCACCAAATGTTTAGCAGTAGTAGCAGCGCATCTCAGAAGACAACAAATTCATGTCTTCCCGTATCTAGACGACTGGCTAATAAAAGCCAAGTCATTCAACAAATGTGTTCTACACACTCACCAAACTATCCAAATTCTACACACCTTGGGATTCACAATAAACTATCCCAAATCTCATCTCCAACCCTCTCACATACATCAGTATCTGAGACCCGCCATAAACACCTCCAAAGCCCTAGCATATCCCAGCCCAGCCAGGATAGCCAATATACAAGCTCTAATCGCAAAATTTCAAGCCCAACACTCTCTTCCAGCAAGTGTTCATGCAACTCATAGGCATGATGGCGTCATGCATCTTCATTGTGCCTTATGCAAGACTTCAAATGCGTCTCTTGCAAGAATGTCTCGCACGTCAGTGGAACCAGGCTCACGGACAACTTACAGATCTGGTGTTGGTGGACAGCCGCTCACATCGCTCTCTAAAATGGTGGAACATAATAAACCTGTCGAAAGGTCGGCCGTTCCTAGAGCCTCTTCCACAAATAGTGCCGACGCATCTCTCACGGGATGGGGAGTCCATCTCCTCGAACACACCACTCAGGGCAAATGGACCACTCAACAGAAAGTGCTCCATATCAATTACCTGGAACTGCTAGCAGTGTTCCTAGCATTAAAATCATTCCAACTACATCTCCAGAGCAAAACTGTCCTCATCAGGACGGACAACATGACAGCCATGTATTACATACAAAAACAGGGAGGCGCACATTCTCTCCAGCTGTCCCAGCTCGCACAGAACATTTGGAGATGGGCAGTTCCCCAGAACATATACCTGCTTGCAGAACACCTTCCAGGAGTTCACAATCAAATTGCCATCTGTTGAGTCGACAAAATCAACAGATCCACGAATGGGAATTACATCCACCAGTCCTATTGCCCTTTTTCCAACAATGGGGCCAACCAGACATAGACCTGTTTGCCACACACGAAAACGCAAAATGCCCAACCTTCGCCGCCATATTTCCCCACCCGCAGTCGAAGGGCAATACGATATAGATGAACTGGTCAGGCAGATTTGCGTACGCTTTTCCGCCACTCCCACTGATTCCATTAGTGGTACGCAAGCTCCGGCAACAGTCTCTCAAACTGATCCTAGTAGCTCCCACATGGGCACGCCAGCCGTGGTTCCCAACACTACTGGAACTCTCGCTAGTTCCACACCAAAAACTGCACCTCTCCCCGCCCCTATTAACCCAGAACCATGGAGAAATCAGACACCCAGATCCAGGTCAACTGAATCTAGCGATCTGGCTCCTGAAGTCCTAGAGTTCGGTTACCTAAACCTGCCCCCAGACTGCATGAATATTATAAGGGAGGCCAGAAGACCTACCACTAGAGCCTGCTACGCTGCAAAATGGAAAAGATTTGCAATTTACTGTACTAACAATCATATAAACCCGTTGGATGCATCCATCCAAGACATCATTTGCTACTTACTGCACTTGCACAGATGTAACCTGGTATACTCATCCATACGTCTCCACCTAGCAGCATTAGCAGCCTACTTACAAAATCGACAACACTTGTCACTATTTGGAGTACCTGCAATCAGAGCCTTCATGGAAGGCCTTAAGAGGATTATTCCTCCCAGATTACCACCCTCTCCAGTGTGGAATCTTACGAGGCTCATGGGACCCCCATTTGAACCTTTGCATAAATGCAAACTACAATTCCTCACATGGAAAGTGGCTTTCCTTATAGCTATCACATCCCTCAGAAGGGTAAGTGAAATCCAGACTTTAACCATACAAGAACCATTCTTACAATTACACCGCAACAAAGTGGTTCTTAGAACAAATCCAAAATTCCTTCCAAAAGTCATATCTCCGTTCCAGCTTAACCAATCAGTAGAGCTACCAGTGTTCTTCCCAAATCCGGACTCGGTAGCTGAAAGAGCTCTTCGTACCTTAGACGTTAAAAGAGCCCTGTTTTACTACATTGACTGAAGTAAAATCATTCCGCAAAACAAAACAATTGTTTGTTGCGTTCTCTCCACCACATAAAGGCAACCCCATTTTCAAATCTGGGATAGCCAGGTGGATAGTTAAATGTATCCAAATATGCTACCACAAGGCTAAACGCACACTGACCGTTCCCCCTAGAGCGCATTCCACACGCAAAATAGGGGCTTCCATGGCATTCTTAGGAAACATTCCCTTAGAAGATATTTGTAAGGCAGCCACATGGTCTACAACACACACCTTCACTAAACACTATTGTGTTGACGTGCAAGCAAAGCAACAAGCTTCTGTGGGTCAGGCTGTCCTTAATACTTTATTTCAAACTGCTGCAACCGATACAGGTGACCACCGTTTGGGGAGACACTGCTATATAGTCTATCCTAAGTGTGTGATTTGCAGCTCATGTGCCTCGAACTTAATAGTATGCATCTGTTCTTGGCATGTAGAGCTGCAGAGCCACACACGCCCACCCACCTCCCCGGGACCTGTATCTGTTCCAGCATCGTCTTACTTAGACATTACACATGGACATCTCTCTCTTTTCTACAAACTCCATCATTTCCCATCATGGCGAAAAACAATCTGAGGATGGAGTTGATGCCCATGCGCACTGTAGTCCAAGGGAGGAGTCACCTATCTCGTGACCAAAGGCTTCATCCGAAGACAACAACAATCTGCAAGCATCCGAGCCCAACACCAGATGGCGATCTACTATCCTAAGTGTGTGGCTCTGCAGCTCTAAATGCCAAGAACAGATGCATACTGGTAAGTAGCATATTCCTTTCAAACACAGGGTATATTTAAAAATACATCATTTTAAAGTGCTAGTGCACATAATGTAAATCTCTAATATAACGTATCTCATGAACACATTCAAATACACATAGACACGGTAATCATCAATAGGACCCTGTTTTGTTAGAAAAATGTATGATTAAAAACCAGCTTCAAGGTAAATCGAAACTGTGGAAAAAATGTTGATGCGGCGTTACGGTGAAAGATCAACTATTCGTCACCTTCTTCAGGACAATCATTAAACAATTTAAAATCATCACTTCTAAGAAAAATTGGCGCAATACAGAAAAATATGTTACGTCCCCTAAATCAGGGAGTAACATTTCATGGAACAATGTGGAACTGCTTCTATCCAAAGGATTGGTAATTGCGGATTAGATTTTAGAATAATGAGTCTCCAAAAATAGTTTGAACGTTTACTAGTGGACCCTGGGCGGCAAATACTCATGCTTATGGGTGTCTCTTATATAATGGAAAGATCTGTATTGTCTGCGTAGCCATTAATAAAGTGAACTTCAACTCATGTCCAATGGTCTCAATTGATTGGATACCATCATAGATAAAAGGCAGAGCTTGTTATTGCGACTGTCTGTATCGCAGCCCGCTGTTTCAGGATCCCGAAACAGTGGGCTGCGATTCGGACGGCACATATACCCCGTCCCTTTTCCTTGTTGAAGGGTAACTCCTTCGTGAGTTTGTGATTCTCTGTTAGACAACCTCAGTGCAATGGCTTTTCCCACTCCTTGTTCCCGTACTCACTCTGCCACAGAACAGAAGCGGTACCTCACTGGTCGAGATCGGGTGCATTCAGGATTGTATGGCCGTAGGCTGCTGTACCTCACTGATAATACCCGAAACATGTCTGGGGTTACTCGTGTTCCCCTTCAGAGAGGATGTGGCCAGCATTTCAGGCTGGAGCAGTCACTTCATCTGTCCGTCCTGTGCTCTTGTGTTCCACATGTTTCATTCCCACTTGGATTCACGGTGCTGGTGGATCATTTACGTTTATCCTTGTACATGCCATTCTCACTCTCTTGATTTGGGATTGCAAGAACACCTAGAATTAGGTTCCCCACAGCAACTTATAATAAGCGCATCTGTCTCCATTAACTACTAAGATTATGTCCTAAAATCTGGATGTTTTCCCCTTTGCAGTGGTTGCTCTGAGACAGGCTGAGCGGCAAACTGTCCGGGACAAGGAGCGGAGCCAGGACATGATAAGGCTGCAGGAGGAGAAGCATAAGCATGAAACACAGCGGCTGAGCCAGCAGCTTCGAGAGCTGGAGAGGGATCGGAATCTCATGATGGTACAACCTCGGTTATAGCTGCCAGCTTCTGTTCTTGATCTATCAGCGCCAGATAGTCTTAGAAGCGTAGACTTAAAACACTGTCCTGGTCAGATCTTCATCTCTGAAACCTCAAGACCCAACACCCAGGCTCAAATCCTTTTATTTATTGTACTTGTTTTAATATGAACCCAGCATGAAGGTCAGTGGAGCATTCTACATAGCATGCGTGGGTTACAGAATAACGAACACAGATTTACAAGTTAAAAAAAGGTTTTTGGCCTTAACCACTGAGTTAGTTACATGAGCAGTAGGCAAGGGTGATCGGCCAGCAGA
The DNA here is from genome assembly GCF_964204655.1 of Triturus cristatus. NCBI lineage: Eukaryota > Metazoa > Chordata > Amphibia > Caudata > Salamandridae > Triturus > Triturus cristatus. The sequence continues at coordinate 1,298,345 of NC_140579.1, forward strand.
AGAGTAGAATAAGGCATGATTTTGAGAGCTATGAAAAACTAATAGCTTGGAGAAAGGAGGGAGACAACTCCAAAGAGTAATCATTCTATTGAGGATGTACCCAACTCTGTGCAGTCCAGGATCCAGCAGGTCTGCTGATTCAAGACACAACTTAGTTCCATCAGTGACAATCGCACAAGATTGAAAACACTTTCCTTCCTAAAGGACATTACAGGAAAGCACTAAGAGGGCGAGGAGATGACAAGTACATACATCAACACCACACTGTATGTTTTTCTAAGTGTGGAGTTCTTGCATACAACCTAACCAAACCCACGATTCTCCTCGGCCAGCAAGCGGGGAATGGTGTCGGGCTGTACATATCTCAGATCTTCAGAGTGCAGGCGTGAGACATCAGGATTTGTATCTAGTCTTCCTGTTTTGACTGATGAACTGTGCCCCTTCTTTGCATTAAGAATGTCCTGGGTGGACTCTTGCAATGGCTGGTAACCAGGGTGGACCTTCAAGTCATAGGAGTAGAAGTTCCCTCATGACACCCTGCATGGCTCGTCAATGCCACAGTCTTGTAAGATTCCAGTTCAAGAAGATTTGTTCCTTGATGCCTTCACTGGCACCTCCTTTGTTCGTAGCTTTAGTTTGGGCTCTCAAGCTATTTTGCCTACGGTTACCTCATTCAAACAGTTTATCACCTACATGTGTATCACTATTGAAGACCAAACACTGCATGTAGTGCTGTACCTCAGGCATATACAGGGCCACTGAAATTATGCAGCAGAGGACAACCACATTTACTAAATTATTCGGCAAGAAAAGCCAAATTATCCAGTGTAATGTGGCACATAGTATTCATTATTTTGCCATTTGTACACATTGTAATACTGTCTGGGAAAGGAGTTCACATATGTAGTACCAAGTTAACACCCAAATACAGTTATAAGCAACTAAAACAAGACCAGTCAACCGTTTCAAAGGGCTTTCTCGTGCATCGGAATGCATGTCGTCATGTTTTTTATTAAAATCTACAGATTATACATCAAATGATGTTATGTGGTAAATCTATATTTATTTCCAAAAAGCTGCAGCCGCAGAATCCCTTAATTCTTGTAGCCCTAGTTCTAGAATACTTGTCATCAGCCAGAGCAGGAAATCCCAGTAGACATATGTTCGTAGCTGTCGCCTCCTTTTCATGGTGCCTCACCTTTGATTCCACATAAACGATTATCCAGACGCCGATTCCTCAGTCCTCTGAAACTACAGGACAACTTCTGTCTTTCAGCTAAAGAAACCTACTGTTTAAGGGTGTCAACACCACGTTTGGCAACTGACACTTGAGCCTTGAGTTCTTACAGCGCCCCTTCCATGGTCGCACTTTATTCTCTGCATTCCTTGAGGGGACCTCAATGTCTCTCATGGTAGGCATTATCAGAAATACTCCCTCTCTAAAGTGCTCTCCCACATATACAGCCAGGTCCTGATCTCATTCACAGGATTCTCTACGGGTTGAGGCTTTTGGGACAAAAATACCACTCTTACTCCATTTAAAGAGCCCGACTAGTCATTTGTTTTCACTTGTAAGTAGTGTCTCTGCTGTTGAAAGCCTCTACATTTCTCCAGCGTGAGATTTACCTGTAAGCTGTAGGAGAATCTGACTGCCTGGAAGTTACCCCCTCACCCTGATCCCCCCCCCCCCCCCCCTCCATTCATCCCACGGGGCTGCCCTCCCACCACACCTCTGTGACACCAGAATCTGTTTCCACTGGGGAAGGATCACAGTTGATCAACACTCACTAGCTTGTCCATGGTTGGCTGGAGTTTGATTGTCCAGACTCACTAATGCCCCTCCCAACTTGCTGCCATCTTGTCAGCGGTGTGGACGTGGTACGTTCTCGTGAGCTGCAGCTTCCTCTGTCTCTTACAGAACAGGGTGCCGGGGGATCACTAGATGCAGCCAGCTCGGAGCCCTGCAAGCTCCATCCTGTTCATTGCTCCTTCAAGCATTAGGTGGTTGAAAGGTCAGACCTGGCGGAGAGCAAGGAGCAGGTAGTAGTTATGTTACAGTGGTTTTCTAGAGTGCTTAGACACTTGCTAGTCTCTTGGCCCTGTAGTCTGAACAACTATTGATAAAAAATGTAAGCCTTACATTGTGTCCTGAAGTGTATAAGAGGAGATGATTCCAGAGTGAGGAAGCTTGGTTACAAAATTAGCGGCAACCCAATACCCTATTGTAAAATCTTGTAAGCAGAAGAGTATTAGATGAACACAGCTCTCTGACCCATTCATAGTAATGTGACATATGATTCTACCCTGGATTAGTAAAGGAGGATGTCCAGAGAGTGGATGGGGAACAGTATACTGTAGTTCATATTGGACTTCGATGAGTGGCTAGTGGAAAGAACGAAGCCTAGGAGCAGCAAGGCCAGAGTGTCTGGATCGACAAACTAGGCATGTCGCTGTAGTTAAGATGCCTTAGATAGAGCAGCCCTAGGTGAAGCACGCAGCTGTAATCCACTCTAGATCGTACCATCCCAAGCAGAGACAGTGTATAAACAGCAGAGATGAGGCTAAGAGAAGGTCTGCCTCGGCGGGTAGAAGCAGGTTGATGAAAGTGACTATAGGCCTTAAGGGAAAGAAGATTTCCAGTAGAAGCTTTGTACCCATCTACACAAAGCAAGAGACAAGTGGACTCAGGTGGGAGACTGGGGAGGAGGCAGCGATGTTAATTGAGGTATTAGAGAAGAGAGTTTCATTTTATTCCTGGGAGAGAACAGTATGTTCAGAATCAAATAAGAAACCTTTTGTCCTAGATAATTGATAAGTAGCAGGAGCATTGTGTTTGTGCTGAATATGGTATGATCACAACCAGAATGAGAAGATTTTCAGCAAAGTTTGTTTTGTTTGATGGTTTTTATGCTCTGACAAATGATAAAAAGTTACTTAAACTTCATGCGAGCCATGGTTGTGGTGGCGAACTGATCGTGTGGCCGTAAGCCACTGGTATCTTCAAGAACAGAGCATAAGGGAGGGATGTTGCCTCCGTTGGTGTGTGAGAGGATGAGTGGTTAGAACAGTAGCATATGGTCCTTCATATGAGGCTTAGTTGATACCAAGCTGTCTGGGTTTTCGTCTTCGCCTGCTCTCTGAATGTATGGCAGAGTCTGATGTAGAAGCTTAAGGACTGGGCATTGGTAGAGATGGAGTGGCCAAAGCCAGCCAGCTGTGTTTTTATCACAGTCTCAGTCTTCTAAGATTTGAGCTTCCCACCGATTGAAGATAAACTTAGTTTTGACTTGATTATGTTTGAAATGGAATATGCTACTTACCAGTATGCATCTGTTCTTGGCATGTAGAGCTGCAGAGTCCCACACTGAGGATAAGATCGCCATCTGGTGTTGGGCTCGGATGATTGCAGGTTGTTGTTGTCTCCGGAAGAAGCCTTTGGTCACGAGGTTGGTGACTCCTCCCCTGGACAACAGTGCGCATGGGCATCTACTCCATCGTCAGATTGTTTTTTCGCCATGATGGGAAAAGATGGAGTGTATAGGAATGAAAGAAAGGATGTCTATGTGTAATGTCTAAGTAAGACAGATGCTGGAACAGATACAGGTCCCGGGGAGGCGGGCGGGCGTGTGTGACTCTGCAGCTCTACATGCCAAGAACAGATGCATACTGGTAAGTAGCATATTCCGTTCGAGGCATATGAGCTGCAGATCACACACTGAGGATAGATTATATAGCAGTGCTTCCCCTTAGCGGTGGACGCCTATATCTGTTGCAGCAGTTTGAAATAAAGTTTTTAGGACAGCCTGGCCCACTGAGGTCTGTTGTTTGGCTTGCACATCAACACAGTAGTGTTTAGTGAAGGTATGCGTGGTAGACCACGTGGCTGCCTTGCAAATGTCTTCTAAGGGAATGTTACCTAAGAAGGCCATAGAAGCCCCTATTTTACGCGTGGAGTGCGCCCTAGGGGGAACTGTAAGTGTACGTTTAGCCTTTTGGTAGCATATTTGGATGCATTTGACTATCCACCTGGCTATACCGGATTTGGAGATGGGATTGCCTTTATGTGGTGGTGCGAAAGCAACAAAGAGTTGTTTTGTCTTTCGAAAAGGTTTTGTTCTGTCGATGTAATAGAGCAAGGCTCTTTTGACATCTAAGGTATGTAGGGCCCTTTCAGCTACGGAGTCTGGGTTTGGGAAAAAGACTGGTAGCTCTACTGATTGGTTAAGGTGGAAAGGGGAAATCACCTTTGGAAGAAATTTAGGGTTTGTCCTAAGAACCACTTTGTTACGGTGTAGCTGTAAGAAAGGTTCCTCTAGTGTAAGGGCTTGTATTTCACTTACTCTGCGTAGGGAAGTGATTGCGATGAGGAAAGCTACTTTCCATGTTAGGAATTGTAATTCACATTTGTGCATAGGTTCAAATGGGGGACCCATAAGTCTTGTTAGAACCACATTGAGATTCCACACTGGGGAAGGTGGTAATCTTGGGGGAAGAATTCTTTTAAGACCTTCCATGAACGCTTTGATGGCTGGTACCTTAAAAAGGGACAGGTGTTGCCTATTTTGCAAGTAGGCTGCCAAGTCTGCTAGGTGTAAACGTATAGAGGAATACGCTAGATTGCATCTTTGCAAGTGTAGTAGGTAGCAAATGATGTTTTGGATGGAAGCATCCAATGGATGTATGTCATTATTAGCGCAGTAGATGGCAAATCGTTTCCATTTTGCGGCATAACATGCTCTAGTAGTTGGTCGTCTGGCTTCCTTTATGATATTCATACAGTCTGGAGGGAGATTGAGGTATCCGAACTCTAAGACCTCAGGAGCCAGATCGCTAGGTTCAGTGCTTGAGGATCTGGGTGTCTGATTTCTCCATGGTTCTGGGTTAATAGATCCGGGGAGAGGCGTAGCCTTTGATGTGGAACTAAAGATAGTTCCAGAAGTGTGGTGAACCACGGTTGACGTGCCCAAGTGGGAGCTACTAGTATTAGTGTTAGCGACTGTTGTTTGAGTTTGCGTACCACAAATGGAACTAGTGGGAGAGGCGGAAAAGCGTACGCAAATCTGCCTGACCAGTTCATCCATAGGGCATTGCCCTTCGACTGTGGGTGTGGAAACCTGGCGGCGAAGGTTGGGCATTTTGTGTTTTCGGGAGTGGCGAACAGGTCTATGTCTGGTTGTCCCCATTTTTGGAAGAAGGGGAGTAGAACCTTGGGGTGTAATTCCCATTCATGGATCTGTTGTGTGTGGCGACTTAGGAGGTCGGCCACTTGATTGTGGATCCCTGGGAGATGTTCTGCTAACAGGTAGATGTTTTGGGGAATTGCCCATCTCCAGATTTGCTGTGCCAGTTGGGACAGTTGGAGAGAATGTGTCCCTCCCTGTTTCTGTATGTAATACATTGTGGTCATGTTGTCTGTGCGTATGAGGACAGTTTTGTTCTTCAGGTGTACCAGAAAGGATTTTAGTGCTAGGAACACTGCTAAGAGTTCCAGGTGGTTGATGTGGACCAGTTTCTGTTGACTGGTCCATCTGCCCTGAGTGGTATGGTGTAGGAGGTGGGCTCCCCACCCTGTGAGAGATGCGTCGGTAGTTAGCACAACTTGTGGAAGAGACTCTAAGAACGGTCGCCCTTTGGACAGGTTGATGGTGTTCCACCATTTTAGTGAGCGAAGTGAGCGACTGTCCACCAACACCAGATCGGTAAGTTGTCCGTGAGCTTGGTTCCACTGTTGTGCTAGGCATTCCTGTAAGGGACGCATTTGAAGTCGTGCGTGTGGGACTATGGAGATGCATGACGCCATCATGCCTAGGAGCTGCATGAACACTCTTGCTGGAAGAGATGGATGAGTTTGAAATTGAGAGATGAGATTTTGTATACTGGCTATCCTGGCAGTGCTGGGATAAGCAATGGCTTTGGATGTATCTATGGTTGCACCTAGATACTGATGTAAGTGGCAAGGTTGTAGATGGGATTTGGGGTAGTTGATAGTGAATCCCAAATTGTGGAGAGTTTGAATTGTGCGATGAGTGCGGAGAACGCATTTTTGGTGAGTATTGGCTTTTATGAGCCAATCGTCCAGATAGGGGAAGACATGGATCTGTTGTCTTCTGAGGTGCGCTGCCACGACTGCTAAGCACTTGGTGAACACTCTGGGCGCTGTTGTTACTCCGAATGGGAGAACGGTAAATTGATAGTGTTGCCCATCTACCACAAATCTTAGATATTTTCTGTGAGCGGGATGCATAGGGATGTGAAAGTACGCGTCCTTGAGGTCCAATGTGGCCAGGAAGTCTCCCTGTTGTAATAGTGGGAGGACTTGTTGGAGGGTGGTCATATGAAAATGATCCGAATGTATATACTGGTTTAGGAATCTGAGATCCAGTGTGGGCCTTAATGTTTTGTCCTTTTTGGGAATGAGGAAGTATAGAGAATACACCCCTGTTCCCTGATGTTGAAGAGGGACTGGTTCTATCGCATGTTTTTGTAACAGGGATTGAACTTCTTGTTTGAGGAGAGAGAGATGATGTGAGGACATTGGACGTTGTTTGGGTGGCACGTTTGGGGGGGATTGTATGAGTTCGAGGCAGTAGCCAGACTGGATAATCTGTCTTACCCATCTGTCTGTGGTGATGGAAGTCCAGACAGGTAGGAATTGTTGGAGCCGCCCCCCGACCGGAGTGGAATGGTCTGGGGGGAGTGGTGGCAAGTCACTGTTTGGTGGCTGTGGAGGTGCGGGCGTTGTTGTTGTTGCCCCGCCCTCGACCTTTGTTATTGTTTCCCCTATAACCTCCTCAGAAATATCCTCTGTTAGGGGATGTTTGGCCAGAATTTTTAAAGGTGGACGTGGTCTCAGTTGCAGTGTTTTTGGAGCCTCCTCTATAAAAGGAGCGACGAAAGGAACCCCGGGTTTGAGGAGGCTGCAGTGCTCCCATAGACTTGGCAGTCTCATTATCCTTCTTCATTTTTTCTAATGCAGTGTCCACTGCAGGGCCAAATAGCTGCTCTTGGTTGAAAGGCTGAGCTAGAATTGTGGTTTGAACCTCCGGTTTAAAACCGGAAATACGGAGCCAGGCATGTCGTCTGAGTAAGACGCTAGTATTGACTGCCCGAGAAGCAGTGTCTGCCGCATCTAAGGCGCATTTAATGGAGGCATTAGATATTAATTTGCCTTCTTGAATGAGGTCAGTGGCCTGGGATTTAAAGGGTTCAGGCAGATGTTGCAGAAGGTCCTCAAGTTGGTCATAATGCGGCCTGTCATACCGGGCTAACAGGGCCTGGGTATTGGCAATACGCCAGTGGTTCGCCGCCTGTGCGGCGACTCGTTTGCCTGAGGCCTCTAAAAGCTTAGACTCCTTGTCAGGGGGAGGCGTTTCTCCAGTTGTCTGTGAGTTAACGTGCTTCCTGGCATTTGATACGACCAAGGAGTCTAAGGGTAGCTGGCCTTTAATGTATGCAGGGTCCTGCGGGGCTGGTCGATACTTTTTTTCGATGCGCGGGTTGAGAACCCTAGCCCTAACAGGGTCCTTAAAGACCTCAGTGGCATGCTTTATAACCCCTTTAATCATGGGCAGTATGTGAACAGTTTTTTGTGACTGCTCAAAAGTATCGAGGAGGAAGTCCTCTTAAAGGGGGTCTGTGTGCATTGTGACGCCATGGAATGTTGCTGCCCTATTTATTAGTTGGCCAAACCCCAAATGGTCATCAGGAGGGGAAGGCTTGGATGGGTAGGTAGTGGGGTCAGGCATGTCGGGCATGGGAAAAGACCAGTCATCCACTGGTGCTGTGTCTGGAAATGTAAAAGGGTCGTGTGGATCAACAGGATCATTAAATAAGTCAGGGTCCGCCCCTCCCCCTAAGTCATCAGTATCATCCTGTGGAGGAGGTGAATGATAGGGAGATGGTAAAGGTAAAGGAGAAGGAGGAGGAGGAGGGGGGGACGGGTTAGGAGGTAATACAGGAGAGGAAGGACGAAGTGGTGAAGTAGCACAGTCCTTTTTTCGTATGGGAGCTGGAGGCGGTGTGATGTCCAGCTTCCGTTTTTTGTATGGGACGGCAGTCACATGTCCAGTGTCGGGATTGATGTAGATCCGCTTTTGATTAGGATCTGGGCGAAAAAGTTCATCCGGCTCCGAAGGTGGTGGCGGCCATTTTGGGTCTTTATGAACTTTTTTCGGTGTGGACGTAGTTTTCGGTGCCGATGGATTTGTCGGTGCCGATGGAGTTTTCGGTGCCGATGGAGTTTTCGACGCCGATGGTTTCGGTGCCGAGGGACTTTGAGGCATCGATGTCGAGGAACGTTTCGGCGCCGGTGGAGACTTCGGTGCCGAGGAACGTTTCGGTGCCGAAGGAGATTTCGGTCTTGAAGCCTGTTTCGGTGCCGACAGTGGTTTTTTCGGTGCCGAAGGTGTTGTAGGTACAATCACATGAGGTTTGCTCGAGCCTGAGCCACCTACAGGCTTAGATGTCTTCGGAGCCGGGCCCGAGGGCGGGGCTTCTGAAGAGGATTTCCGGTCGCGACTGGGCCCAGCTGGCGGAGTCTTGACCAGTGTCTTTTTGGATGGGGCAGGGGCAGGGGGGGTAGTACTCACACGCTGCCCTGGAGTGATGAGGTCATCGGAATCGTCGGCCTCGGACACGATCTCGAGATCTTCGGTGTCATCTTCGGGAACACCTTGAGCAAAGATATCCTCCGGTTCTGGAGCTGGTTTGGCCATAATATGGCGTCGAGCCCTTCGGTCCCGGAGGGTCTTCTTGGAGCGGAAGGCGGCACAAGCTGGACAGGTCGCTTCGTTATGTTCCAGCGACAGGCAGAGGTTACAAACCTCGTGGTGGTCACTGTGGGGGAGCTTCGCTCCACACTGGGGGCATTTTTTGAAGGGTGTCCTGTCCATCAGCCGCTTCCGGAACCGGTCCGAGTTGATTTCGATGTCGATGGAATGAAGATTGAAGAGTTAAATCGATTGCTGGAAGTTTTCTGCTGGAGCGGAAAAAGTTCATCCGAACCCAATGGCGGAAAAAAACAATCTGACGATGGAGTAGATGCCCATGCGCACTGTTGTCCAGGGGAGGAGTCACCAACCTCGTGACCAAAGGCTTCTTCCGAAGACAACAACAACCTGCAATCATCCGAGCCCAACACCAGATGGCGATCTTATCCTCAGTGTGTGATCTGCAGCTCATATGCCTCGAACATACCGTTGCCATGCAGGATCAGGTAAAGGTAACGTCTAAGGTGGTGTATAGTGAATGCCATCGCCACATTAAGATACAACTATGCCAGCAATGAGTTTACACCTGAACTCCCAGGTAGAGGTTCAACACTAAAACAATGGTCAACTCCTGTTCAACAATTAATGGAGATGATCTGGGAGGGTCATAGGGATATATTGTTGCCTGCTGTCTATGAACGATACAAACCAATTGAGTAGTGTTTGAGTGATGTCCATGCAGGAGGAAAGGATGTTGAGTGTGGGATTTGGTGATCAGTCTTATTGAAGGCCAAGAGGCTGGGATCGCCCTGGTCCATGGTGCTTCAGGGTGTCGCTCACATCATGGGTTCCGTCAGTTTTTGTGCTGCACTGGGACAGACGAGGCATGGTTTAGTAGCTGAGCTGCCGACTTTGGAACCTGGTTTGCAATAGAAGTCTCAATAGCTAAATGAAAAAATGGAAATCATGTGATTTTGAAAATAATTCTTAATATCAATGGAATATGATGTGAAACATGTTCTGGGGGAGGGTACAGAGCAGTAAGGTGGTATTAGAACTTAACTGTGGTGGTTGGGGTTAATTGCCTTTGGTGTCCTGGAGTTCATTCTCTTATGGAAATGGTTTTGGCAGACTCCCGAGTAGGAAACTGTGAACTCAAATTAAGACTAAAAGAAGCACTTTGGTTTGTGAAACTCAATGCAGTTGAAAAGGGTAAAAACAATTGACAACAAATTACATTACTGTATAGGAGATTAATTTACTCTACTGTAAGTGATTCGCCGTGCCTTGACACCCTGCAGTTCGGGCGTCGTTTATTATATGTAAACCTTAATTTCACTTATAACCTTTTATTATACATCCATTTTCAGACTTTAGCGATTATGATTTATAGTTACTTGGTAGGCCTCACCAAGATAGCCTCGGTTGCGCCTGTATGTGGTTTAGGTTTGTGTCCTATAAAGAGTCCGTCACCCAATTCCTTACTTATATGATGACATTTTGGTTTTGAATAGTTGCATTATATTTCTTACGATCTACTGCATAGTACTGACCCAGTTGCTAGAAGGTTGACAACCTCATTTTAGTGTGGATTCTGTGTCAATATGTTGTGGGCTATACAAATATATATCAAGAGGAAATATACTTTACTTTTCATTTGACACTTTAAAATGGTGGCTACGAGATATTGCCCGTTCTTGAGATGTGATTAGTCCGCTATTGCTCTTTCTATATTAACTGTTTCAAGATAGCGCCCATTAAGATAACAATAGAGACCAGAGTTGTGAGGTCACGGCTAGTCCTTATTCTATTGCTGTGTACATAAGTTGTTCTAAGATGGCGCCCATCCACAATGCCACAAACGAGCACGCAAGCCCATGTTTGATTTAAACTTGCATTAAGCAAGGATCAGGACCCACAATGTTACTAATGCCCAATACCAGTTTTTTTTGAGAGGACTCAAATTGATTTATATTAAACTTCATAGAGTGTTTGGCTGATACACATGCATCAACAGAATTATTCCAGTGGGTATATGATTTGCATCAATATGATTTTTACGATGGATGGATACCTTGTATGATCAAGGTGCTGTAACGCGCAAATAATTTGATAATTTTATCTTTATTTGGATTATTGTTAACGATGGACGCATTTCGGTTTTCTTATATTTCTATTCTTCAGTTTTAGTGGTGAGATTGACTTTAGACCAGGAGTGCTTGGAGTCCTAATGGGATAGACTGATATGCTGTTGTTTATTTTGATTATTTGATTCTCAGGTGTGTCATACCAATGTATCCAAGGGTTTAGGGGTTAATTCTAGAAGTTCAGGTGAGTCTCCTAATCTAAGTGCGTTATAATATGGTGTCTATAATTGTACGGTATCACAGATTGTGGACTTTTGTATGATCACTTCTTCCTTTCGTTCTGTCACAGCCTTTGCTTATTGTCTTCCTTTGTTATCCTGATTTATGGGTGCCAACAACTCTGGTGTGTCACATTAGGAAATGCATATCGGGTTATCACAATAAGGGATTTGACTCCTTGTCTCACATTGCTGGTTACTATAGTATTGTGTATTTACAGCATGGACTTACCACTGATTTTGAAATACAGCACTGCCAGTTCCTCTTTCTTGCAGACTTAGTCATTTTTCTAAATGTTAGCAAATGGTGAAGGTTGCCTTATGATGTTTTATTAATGATTACTATGTAATGCCCTCATGTCTGTTTCTGTTTCTAGCCCTCAGGAAGTTAATTGTACAATAATTTCCAACAACGAAACACGTGTTGGCTAGCTTTTGGAGAGATGCGTTCATCAGGGATGCGATTTATATTTATTTTTATAACCTATATTGAAGACCTTTTGTTTGAAGATTGTAACTGGCTTCCTTTGGTGGAGTGCTCAGGGAACATCTCTCTTCTGTACAGCTCAGATTGAGACCAGCTTCACGTTCCATGCAGTAGCCCATCATGCTTCACTTTAATCCTTTGATCCCGATCTCTGTTACAGTCTAACTTCTTTTCTCACAGGCCACACTCAGACAAGAAGGGCTTCTGAGGCAGCACAAGCAGAGCAGGTTCCCTGCCCTTCAGACCTCTGAGGCCATGGGCGAGGAAGAGACAGAGCAACTACCAACAGCACTTGCACCCAAGGGCACACCGCTCTCTAAAGGCAAGTACTCTTGTGTATCACTTCTAAACCCAAGCGATGCAGTTGGCACCCCAGGTGAACATCTCGCCATATAGAACTACCTAAAACAATCAAGCAAAACAATACCTAGGACAATCCCTAAATGACTATACATATTTACCTAAACAATACCTAAAACAATCAAGTAAAAGAGAGAGCTGGAGCACAAAGACTAGTCCGCAGTGTTGTATCAGGTGTATGTTTGTGGAGCGCAGAGAGCAGTGTTGTATCAGGGTATGTTCTCTCATAGGGGATTTCCATGTATAGTCATAAGCACTTGAATAGCCCTGCCCACTTGCGGGGACCCAGGACCACTTCTTTAGATATATCTTCTTAAGTGGATATTTTTCGCCTTTATTCAGGAAGGCCTGCAAGGACACTTAAGAGCTAGAAAGACAATTATGCAGCTAAAATACATAGACTACCCTGGCCGCATCCTCATAAAGAATTGAAAAAAGGTAGCCAGTATACTAAATTTGTGTCGTTTTTGTAGCATTAAACACACAAAATAATATCCTTCACAAAGCCCCTTTTTTTCATGATCGAGCTGAAAGGAAAGGACAGAATAGCCCCATAGGCTGCCATTATATGTCTTTGAAAATAGAAGATGTGCCTTTAAGATCCCAGAGATCATCAGTATCCCATCATGCACAGCTAGTGGCAGTTACTTCAGTTCTTTTTCCGGCTCCTGCTTTCAGGACCCTGGAGCATTGAGCTCTACCGATTTTGTGTTTTTCTTCAAAATTCACTTCTGAATTTAGCAAATACCCACTTCACTCGACGTCTTTGGTCTTCCTTTTCGTGTTTCTGTCTTTTTCTGACAGAAACTTTGCAGTTGTTCACTCAAAAATGCCATCTCTTTTTGATAAGTGCCCAGACAGTGGTAGGACGAAGGCCAAGACTGATCCTCACAGTGTGTGCATAATTTGTCTTCCTGCTGCTCATGTTCCTGATGCTTGTTCCATCTATAAAACCTTCTCTAAGCGTACTCGGCGTGACAGAAAGAAAATCCGGCTTCAGGGAGCAGAAGAGAGAAGAAAACAGGAGGCTTCAGCCTCTGGGGGGGCTCTCCAGCAGAAGAAGGGCTAAAAAATGGTCCCGGACGAGGACGTCGAGAGGAGGCACAGCTCCGACCTGTTCGCCATCTACCCAGGGCTCTTGGGTTCAAACGACGTCGACGTTCCACGTCGCGAAAAAGATCATTGACGTCGATTTTGAAGCCGATGACGATACCACTTTGGTCAGCTTCAGGAAGTCCACCGCTGACGATGACACCTCATAGGTCACCGTCGAGTACCTTTTCTCACCGGCAAAGTCGCTCGATGTCGAGACGGCCCCCAAGTCATCACTGTATATCACCGACATACTCCCACCGTCGATCGACGCAGAGAGGATGACGCTCAGTGTCGAAGCGAGATCCTCCTTCTAGGCTACATTGAAGGTCGGCGTCGACGAGTAAATCGACGTCTAGAGGGAGTCAAAGAACCTCCTCAAGAACTTTGTCACCATCTTCAAGACTTCAGAAGGTACGTAGGAAAAGATGTATCTACACGTCAGATTCAGATTATTCCTGAACCTATTGACCATCTAGGCTCGTTTCTTCTCCAGCATCTCATCAGCAGTCTCCACCACCTCTTCCAAATTTGGAACCAAGATCTCCGACTCCTCCTCCGCCTCCTCCTCCTCCTCCTCCTCCTCCACCACCACGTCCTCCACCATCTTCGCCACAAAGACAGAGGTCTAGATCCCACACGAGCCATTGTTCTGTAGTCATAGATCCTCTACTCATTCACGTCATCGCCATCATTTTTTTTTTTTTTTTTGAAGAGTTTTATATAGCGCAAACTTGACCCGAATCCAATCGGGTATCAGAGCGCTTTACATAGCACCAGTTACGTTACATTAGGACACACATTCATTCTTTGTTAGGCACGGGGAGATGAAGTGATTTGCCCAGAATCACAGGATGTTCAGCGTCATTACCGAGAGTCGAACCCAGGTCCGAGGTCGAGCGCCCTAGCCGTCAGGCCAACTCCTCTCCCCATCATAGACGGAAGTCTCATTCCAGACATACCAGAGACACTTCCTCGTCAAGCACTGGCAGACATTCACCTACACTGAAGGATTCACCTCCCCCACGGATCTCGCCAGTTGATGACATTTCAACTTCTCAAGAGGTTTTAGTGAGGGGTGCTTTCAAGTTGAACATTCCAGTCTCTACTCCTACACCTTCCATCATATTTGAGACTCTGCAACAAAAACAGGTGTCATGCCCTTTGCTTCCTCTGATGCCAGGACTGTTAGAACCAGCGATGGAGCTTTGCTTGACACCCTTAACTGTGAAGTCAGCTCTTTCCAGGCTGCATAATAAATACCGGCCTCCGGAGCAGGATCCTGCTTTCCATAGGATGGGCCCAACTCCAAGTTCTATTATTGTGGTGGCTGCGAAGAAGCAACATGCCACAGCTCCAACTTCAACAGTACCACCAGATAAAGAAAGCCACAAAATGGATTCGGTGGGGAGGAAAGTTTGCAACACAGCGACTGTCATGAAAGTTGCTTGTGCTACACCCTTGTTAGGGAGATATGACGGGGCAGTGTGGGAATCGCTTCCGCAGTTTGCGGACTACCTCACTATAGACAAGAGAGAGGATTTTAATGAAATACTGGCAGAGGGTTTGATGGTCTCTAATCAAATTATAAGTGCAGCAGCAGACACATCCATTCTTGCTGCACGTGAGTATTGCCATGGCGTGGCATTACAGCGGCATTCATGGCTACGCCTTACGTCACTCAAGCCTGAATCGCAACAACGCATTCTGAATCTCCCGTTTTCAGGTACGACTCTTTTCGGCAATCACGCAGACGAGGCGATGGCCAGGATGAAAGCCGAAATGACACTAAAAGCAGTAGGCCTGGAGAGTCCTAAGAAGCAGCGCAAATCTTTCCGTCCTTTTCAACGGCGTTGCTCTACACAGAGGGTTCAAACCCCTCAATGGTATCGGGGCTGCCAGGCAGGTACGCAACCATAGTACAAACGTTCCTACCAGCCGTATCAGAAAAAACAAACAAGAAGAAGATTAGGCGAGCAGCCTGCTCAAGGAGGCAAGATGCCAGCTGGTGCAAAACTCTGAATCCTGTCTTCCCCCTGTTCCATCACCTGCTCCGGTAGGGGGAAGCATCAAGCATTACCTGACAGAGTGACAAAAAAAATAACGCAAGACAATTGGGTGCTGAATATTGATCGCAATGGATACTCATCATCATCATCAAAAACCTTTATTCGATATTTAGAAAATATCATAAAAGTACAATGGTACAGTTAAAAACATTACAATACAAATCATTTTATACTGACAAAAGAAAAAGAAAAAAAGGAGGGGGCCATTTGCATCAGAATGTTCAAAATAACCCTCTTGTGCGTCTCAATCTTAGCGCAACTCTAATAAATGGATACTCACTCAGGTTAATCAACTCTCCACCGTCAGTACCTCAGAAACAATCCAGGTTCTAATTACAACTGGAAGCGGACATTCTCTTACAGAAACAGGCGTTGTAACCCTTTCCTCCCTTACAACGAGGCAGGGGCTATACTCCAGATTCTTTCAAAAAGAAAGACAAGAACGAGTATAGACCCATTCTTGACCTAAGGATGGCCAACAAGTGGATTCAGAGAGAGAGAGAGGTTCAGAATGCTAGCGTTACACCAAATCTAGCCTCAGTTACATCAAGGAGATTGGTTATGTGCAATCGACCTTCAAGATGCTAACTTTCACATTCCCATCATAGAGAAGCATCGCAAACTCTTGAGGTTCACTGTGGGGATAACCACTACCAATACTGTGTGCTCCCATTCGGCCTGATGTCAGTGCCCAGGACTTTCTCCAAATGCATGGCGGTGGTGGACGCGCATTTGAGGAAACACAAAGTGTTCGTCTACCCCTATCTAGACGATTGGCTCATCAAGGCATCCACGGCTCAGGAACCTCAGCTGCATTTCAGTTGGACTGACGATCTCCTTCGGTTGGGTCTTCATATCAACCAGGCAAAATCCACTTCGGTTCCCGTGCAGTTCCTGCAATATCTGGGAGCTTCCATCGATACTCGCACGGCAAACGTTTGTCCTTTGGAGGCGAGACGCTTATCGATACTTCGGAAGGCTCAGGCTCTCATGGCACTGTCTCGCCCGACTGTGAGAAAGGTATCCTCACTTCTGGGTTCGATGGCATTCTGTATATTCCTCACTCCGAATGCACGTCTCCACATGAGACCTCTGCAGGAATACCTGGAAGATCAATGGGATCAGCGAACAGGCAACTGGGAAGACCAGATCCAATTGTCTCAACATGCCCTCTGGTGCATCAAATGGTGGTGCAATCTCACCAATCTCCTACGAGGGATCCTGTTTCACAAGGAGATGCCTGTTCAAACTATAGTCACGTATGCTTCTCTCCTAGTAAGGGGAGCCCATAAAGGTCAACTTCAAATCCAGGGCAAATGGTCACACAAGGAATCTACTTAGCACATCAATCTGCTAGAGCTAAGAGCAGTTCACATGGCGTTGAAAGCCTTTCGTCCATCACTCAGCTCCATCTCCCTGCTTGTACAGACGGACAATACAATAACAATGTACTACCTCAACAAGCAGGGAGGCTCGAGGTCCAGACCTTTGTCTCGGGAAGCCCAGACGATCTGGAAGTGGCTTCTGGCCAGAAACTTGACCATAACAGCAACTCACCCCCCAGGTGGTCAAAATGCTCAGGCTGACTCTCTAAGCAGACTCCTCCAGGAAATCCATAAGTTGGGAGGGTATGCCCAGACGTGTTCCCTTGCTCACTTTGCCACTGGATTCAAGCGAGGCTGGCTGAAGAGGGGTGTTACCCCGAAACCGTTCCCAGGATGCTTGTTTCCAGTTCAGGGAAGACCTGGCTTGGCAGTTCGGGCTGGACTGTTCCCATGAGGCACAGGGTCAAGACTGATTTGCATATAGCTGGGTCTAAACTGAGGTGGCGAAGTGAGCTAAAGAACGATGATGGATTCAACCCAGATCTGTGACTGGGGTGAGTGTCTGAAAGTTTAAGCACTCCGTCCATCATCTCCTTGTGATTGCTTTGTACTCTGGAGGTCAACTTGTTCACCACCGCAGAAAACAGCTAATGCCAAAACTTTGGGTCAAGGTACTACCAACCGGGAACGTTGGGAAATGCCGTATGGATCAACTGGTCATGCAGACCTCCAGTTCCTCAAATCCCGACAGTCCTAATCAAGCTGGCATAGTCAAGGACCACAATGATTCTCATAGCTCCAGAGTGGCCATGTCAATCGTGGTTCATGGACCTCCTTCACCGGTCTATCCATCCACATCTCAGGCTTCCTTGCCAATCAGAGCTACAAACGAAGTTCAGAGGCCAGATGGTGCACCCCAAGCTCTCCTCTTTGAATTTGGCAGCATGGCTACTGAGATTGTACAATATGGACACGTGAACTTACCCCAAAGCTGCATGGACATCCTCAAAGAAGCTAGGCGGCCATCTATGCGGTCCTCTTATGCTCATAAATGTAAGAGATTCTGTATTTGGTGCTAATCAAAGCATGAGAATCCTACCTCTTGCCAGAAAGATGTCATCCTTCCATATTTGCTTCATCTGGCATAATCTGGCCTTCAATTTTCTTCCATTAAGGTTCACTTGGCAGCCCTTACTGCCTACAGGAAATGCCCTTCACAAACTTCCTTTTTCAGAATTCCTGTCATTAGAGATTTCCTGGAGCATTTGAAGATGGTTTTTCCTCCCATTAAGAGTCCTTCTCCTCCCTGGGAGCTTAATGTGGTACTTTCTCGTCTTATGTAAGAACTTAAGCCTATACAAAAAATCTTCTCTTCAGCTTCTGTCTTGGAAAACGGCTTACTTGTGGTGGTTACTTCTGTCCGCAGTTAGCGAAATCCAGGCACTATGCTGTAAAGAGCCATACACACTTTTTCACGCATCTAAAGTGCTTATAAGGACTCATCCGAAGTTCCTCCCTAAGGTGGTTTCAGATTTTCATGTTAACCAGACTATTTCCTTGCCTACCTTTTTCCAGAATCCATCTACTCCAGCGGAGAGATCTCTTCATTCCCTAGTTGTTAGACGGGTTTTTTAATTCTATTTAGCTAAGACTAAGGAGCTACGGAGATCTTACCAGTTATTTGTAAACTATGGTTCCTTCCGTACTGGTCTGGCGACTTCTAGGCAGTCCATCTCTAGATGGATTGTTTCCTGCATTCTTCTCTGTTACCAAAAAGCTAATAAATCCTTAGCTAGTAAGCCTAAAGCTCCCTCAACTAGAGGGAAAGCAGCTACTGCGGCCTTACTTTGTAATATTCCCATTGCAGCGATTTGCGAGGCTGCTACCTGGAAATCAGTTCATACTAAACACTACTGCCTAGATTCAGATGCCAAGGCAGATGCTCAAGTAGGGCAGGCTTCCCTCCGGAACCTGTTTGCTTAAATCTACATATCTCTTTCTCTGTCTCTTCCACTGCGTTTTACAGGGATGGACTTGCTAATCTATTCAAGTGCGTTCTCTCGTAGGGGTATTTCCATGATGTCATAAGCAACCCTCCCTCTTCCCCGGTGGAATAGACACAGGGATCCATAACATAGAGTATACATGCTCTTCTCATCTCCCTCAAAAAGAACTGAAGTAACTGTCACTAGCTGTGCATGATGGGATACTGGTGGTCTCTGGGATCTCAAAGGCACAGCTTCTATTTTCAAAGACATATAATGGCAGCCTATTTAGCTATTCTGTCCTTTCCTTTCATCTGTCATGAAAAAAGGGGTATTGTGAAGGAGATTATTCTGTCTTTTTAAGACTATAAACCTACACAAATTTAGTATACTAGCTACCTTTTTTCAATTCTTTGAGGATGCGGCCAATGTAGCTTATGTATTTAGACTGCATTATTGTCTTTCGATCTCTTAAGGGTCTTTGTAGGCCTTCTTGTAGAAAGGCGAAAAATATCTACTTAAGAAGATTTATCGAGGAAAGGGACTGGAGGGGTTTGCGGGATGGAGAGCCTTAGGTAACTATTATCTGGGTGACATATGGAGAGGTACAGCGTCACTATCATTTGAGGACTTACAAATCGAATTCAGGCTTGCACCCTCCCAGGCATTTCCCCATATGTGGCTTATACATGTACTCCATCAACAAATTAAGGCTGGAGAGGCTATTCCGGACTACTCACCCCTGGAGGATCGCTTATTGGCGGACCCCATACCGGACAGGGCAACCTCGACAATATACAAAAAATTAATTCACAATGCGCAGGACCCCTGATACTCCTGCGGACAGTGTGGGAGGCTGATGTGGGTACTCTTGAGGAGGAGGAGTGGACTGATGCGTTTCAGGGGCCCAGAGAAATAGCGATCAGGACTAGATTTAGGCTGATACAATTCAGAATCCTACATCGCACGTACTATCCTCGTACACTTTTGCACAAATGGGGCAAGGTACAATCCGCGGACTGCATGAGGGGATGCCAGGCAGAGGGGGTCATTCTTCCATATACTTTGGGACTGCTTAGTGATCACGAGTTATTGGCAAGGAGTGGCGGCAACAATGTCCAGGGTAATGGGAGTAAAGGTACCGGTGGAGGCCAAGGGTCTCCTACTGATGATTAAGGGTGAGGAAGACGGGCCTAAGCACACGAGAATTTGGCTTGCCCTTGCAGCCGGGGTGGGCAAACGAAACATACAGGGCCGGACTGGCCGTATCGGGCACCGGGCAATCCCCCGGTAGGTCGCACGGGTGGGGGCCGGTTTTGGGGCCCTGGGGGCCGTTTTTGTTACAGGGCCGTTTTAGCAGCATAGCTGCAAAATCGGCCCTGTAACAAAATCGGACGAAAACCGGCCCTGGCAAAGAGCTCGGCGGCACCCCCAGCCCCCAGTGGGTGGGGGGGGGGGGCCTGTCGAGCACTTTGCCAGGGCCGGTTTTGGTTCCCAGTCCGGCCCTGGAAACATAGCATGCAAATGGGGGTTCTGTGTATCCGCCACTGTAGCCGAATGGGAGGCAGATCTTGATTGGTGCTACCAAGCTGAAAAAGTGATATATGATAGCAGGGGATGCACGAACAAATTTGATAAAATATGGTCCCCTGGGCGACGTATAGAAACCTAGAAGGGATCATACCCGGGGGATGAGCCAGGGGATATAGATGCATAGAGGCAATTCCGAGTACGGACTGTCTGTCCCAGTTATGGTCAAAGAGGTGATATCCTGCCGCATGACCTGAGACACACGATCCTGGGCATTATTGATGGGCTGGATGGGTCCAGGAATGACAAATGGTTTTTTACTACAGCAATGGTGGTGGCTAAAAGGGACATAGAGGCCTTATGGAAAAGCCTTGAACCCCCATGTGTCAGGCGCTGGCAGACCGGGGTCGACTGGTGTGCCACGTAAGAAAAAACTCTGTATGAAGCACGTGGGTGTACTAAGAATTATCGGAGTATCTGGGGGAAGTGGTTGAGGGGAATGGTTTAGTCTCAAGGGGAATGTCCTAACACATGCCGTTCTACCATTCATATTCGTGGAATGGGTCGCACAGACCATTGTTTGTACTCCTGGTCTTCGTGGTGTCGTAATGTATGGCTGGTGTCTTTTTGTCAAATCAATAAAAATGTGTTTATCATAAAAAAGAGGTGATATCCTGACGAAATTGGGATGTGATCTAAATGTGGCGCTGTCTTTGAACAATGCTTTGGACAAAAATGTATTGAAATGGTTAATGGTTAATTATGTGTACATGTTGTAGGAAGGTGGAATCTGACTGCATGGTTACCCCCACTTTTTGCCAGGTGTTTTGCTGGTTTTCGACTTAGTTTGACTGGGATCCTGCTAATCAGGACCCCAGTCTATCTGCTTTCTCCCTAAATTGGTTGTTCATGTACTTTAGGTACACTTCAGATTGGATTCTGAGGTACCCTTATAATGCCCTAGTATATGGTATATTATATACCCAGGGCATAGGTACCACAGAGCCCTTTCAGGGGCTGCAGCATGTATTATGCCACCTCTGGGAGACCTTTCAAAATGACACAACAGGTCTGCTACAGCAGCCTGTGTAAGGTGGTGTATGCACCCCTTACTTAGATATAGGTTCACTATATCTATCCATATCACTGCACATATAAACCTATCAGTCACCCCTATGGCAGGCCTTATCAATACTGAAGGCAGGGTGCTGGGTTTTATGTGAGAGGGTGCCCATGCATGAGCAGAGCCCCTCTGCAGCTTTCGGAACCTCTATTCCGTGGTTATTTGTGATGCAGCCTACCATATACTCTTAAGTGCATTATAACCTCGCAGTAAATTCTAACAGCTGCATGGAAACATGTCGTGTTTGGTGTCAAACACCTTGGAATCATACCTCCACACCAGTAACTGGTGTGGGAGGTATGATTTCACCCTACTAGAAGGAGAAATATGACAGCACCGGTACACCCGGTACCAGCTTTGCAAGCTCTGGCATCACAAAATGGGTGCTGACAGACACGAGTCTGCCCTCTTGCTGCTGGACGGCATGGGACGGCTGGACAATAGGTTTCCTGTCACAGGGAGGTGTGACCACCTCCCAGACAGGCTTTAGTGTATTGGGGCAGGGTGGCTGCACTCCGAGAGTGCTTTGATGTCTGCACTGGGGGCACATTTTGTGTCCCTGTGCATAGTCCAGCTCAAACCGATTGCAGGGGCTATCAGCCCCTGCTCTGGCGCGAAGCTGGACAAAGGACATGGGTGTAGCCACCCTTCTGTTCTGACCCTCCCATAGGTGGGTCCCTAGAGTTTGTCCCACCCCTTCTTTGGGTATAAAGTAGAAACCCCTGGCTACAGGACTTTAGATTTACCTAGACGAAACTCTGCTACAGAATCCCAGAACTTCAACTATCTACCCGAAGTTGGATGACCGAAGAATCTCCCTTGGAGTAAAGGAATTACTCCCCTGCAAGGCAGGCACCAAAGACGCATATGTCCGGTTTGCAACTACGCAGCTCCTGAAGGACTCCGAAGATTTTGCAACACAGGAGGTGGGTTTCCTAGATTCCCCGAGGCCGATCCGTGCTCTCAGCAAACCTGAGATCCAAAGCCCACATTTGCAGCAGCATATGCTTTTTTGCGATCCCTGAGGCTGTGCTTTGGACTACTTGTAGTACAGACCCCGAGCAGTGATTCCACCGAAGATTACTGGCCTACACTCCACGAGTGTCCCGTGGGCTGGTATTTAGTGATTCCTCTCGAGGTCCTTTCGCAATCCCTTGTCCGTCGACTTGTGGGTCCCTGAGAAGGGTACTTTTACTTTTAGTGGGCTTACCTGGTTGCTCCAGACGTGCTCTGACTCTCCATCGCTTGGGGAGTTCACAGGACCTTGCTGGTCCACACCGAAGCCTTTTTACTCTCACTGCGTGGGTTGCCGTTGCCAAGGCTTGTTGGTCTCCAATCCGTATACCGACCCCCCAGCACTCGACATCCTTCGTGGGACAGCTCGCCTGCGGACTTTGGTCGTAGTCGACGTCTCCTGGTGCCCATGGCAGTGGAGTCAAGCTTCACCTCTTCTCACCTGAAACACCCGACATTGGTGGGCATTGTTCTACCGTGCCCCTAGTCCCCCTGAAGTGACCCAGACTCTGTCCTCTCTGCTTTGAGGTTCTTCACATCTCCGATTCAGGCTTGGATCACACCAGACACATTTTCTCTTCACAGCAGCAGCACTCTGCAGCATCTCGCCATAGAAAATGACGAAGATTCCTGACACCATTTGACACCTATGCACCCGGCTTCCCTGGGTTATGTAAAACGAGTACTCCGGTGCTCACATGGGTGCTGGCCTTAGAACGTTCTAAGTTTGAAAGGGTTTGCTCAAAGTCCTCTCCTAAGTGTCCTTGATCTTTAAAATTCCAACCGCGACTTTCCCATAGGATTGTACGGAGCTCGTGGCTGTGTTCTCACACTACATGCGTCCTCCGTGGGTCCCCTGTGTCACAACCTTGGGTGGTTCCTTGGGGTCCCAGCGATTCTACGTGCTCTAGGCAATGTGTCTAGTCAAGTAGTGGTTCTTATACCATTTTCTTAGTATATGGTTTGGTCCCCCCCTGGGGCCCATTGTATATTGTGCTATTTACTGTCGTTCTAGTGATTTAATATTGTGTATCTTGTTCTTTAATCTCATAAAGAGATTAGAGAGTGTTTAGAAATAAATACATATATTTTATATATACCTTGTGTGGTTCTCCTTTCATTTGGTCATTCAAGAGGTCATAATCTGGTAAACCAAGCTGCTTTACATTCCTTCGAGACTTAGCCTGAAGGCTGCTCTTTATAAGCTACCACTAGGATAGCTTTCAGTAAAGGTTGTCTTTAACCTAATCATCAATAAGGGTTGTTTGGACTGGTACAAGGTGCCCACTATAACTAGTGGACAGCATATACCAGGCCAACTTCTCACACATGTAATGCATTATATGAGATTTTGTGAGCCTGTTTAATTAATTAAAAACATTTTTTTTAAAAAATATGTATCAAAAGAAGTGCTCTGGGGTCCCCGCACATGGGCGGAACTTTTCAAGTGCTTATGACTTATCATGGAAATACCCCTACGAGAGAACAGGAGTTACAGGTAAGAAACCATTCCTTCTGGGAGTGCGGAGAGCAGTCGGCAGTGCTTCATCACAGATATATTCTTGAAAGACAGTGAAGTCTGGAGTGTTTTCACATGGATATGTTTAAGGAGCACAGAGAGCAGTGTGCAGTGTTGTATCAGGGATATGTTTATTGAGCACAGAGAGTGGTGTCCTACCAAGAATATGTTGGATGGAGAGCAGTGTTGTATCAGATATGTTCATGAAGAGCATTGTACAGCGTTGTATCTAATATGTTCATGGAAGCCGGAGAGCAGTGTGTAGCGTTATATCAGATATGTTCATGGAGGCCGGAGAGCAGTGTGCAGCGTTATATCAGATATGTTCATGGAGGCCGGAGAGCAGTGTGCAGCGTTGTATCAGATATGTTCATGGAGGCCGGAGAGCAGTGTGCAGCGTTGTATCAGATATGTTCATGGAGGCCGGAGAGCAGTGTGCAGCGTTGTATCAGATATGTTTATGGAGGCTGGAGAGCAGTGTGCAACGTTACATCAGATATGTTTATGGAGGCCGGAGAGCAGTGTGCAGCGTTGTATCAGATATGTTTATGGAGGCCGGAGAGCAGTGTGCAGCGTTATATCAGATATGTTCATGGAGGCCGGAGAGCAGTGTGCAGCGTTGTATCAGATATGTTCATGAAGGCCGGAGAGCAGTGTGCAGCGTTGTATCAGATATGTTTATGGAGGCCGGAGAGCAGTGTGCAGCGTTATATCAGATATGTTCATGGAGGCCGGAGAGCAGTGTGCAGCGTTGTATCAGATATGTTCATGGAGGCCGGAGAGCAGTGTGCAGCGTTATATCAGATATGTTCATGGAGGCCGGAGAGCAGTGTGCAGCGTTGTATCAGATATGTTCATGGAGGCCGGAGAGCAGTGTGCAGCGTTGTATCAGATATGTTCATGGAAGCCGGAGAGCAGTGTGCAGCGTTGTATCAGATATGTTTATGGAGGCCGGAGAGCAGTGTGCAGCGTTATATCAGATATGTTCATGGAGGCCGGAGAGCAGTGTGCAGCGTTGTATCAGATATGTTCATGGAGGACTGAGAGCAGTGTGCAGCGTTGTATCTGATATGTTATGGGAGGGCGGAGAGCAGTGTACAGCGTTGTATCAGATATGTTCATGGAGGACTGAGAGCAGTGTGCAGCATTGTATCTGATATGTTATGGGAGGGCGGAGAGCAGTGTACAGCGTTGTATCAGATATGTTCATGGAGGCCGGAGAGCAGTGTGCAGCGTTATATCAGATATGTTCATGGAGGCCGGAGAGCAGTGTGCAGCGTTATATCAGATATGTTCATGGAGGCCGGAGAGCAGTGTGCAGCGTTATATCAGATATGTTCTTGGAGGCCGGAGAGCAGTGTGCAGCGTTGTATCAGATATGTTCATGGAGGCCGGAGAGCAGTGTGCAGCGTTGTATCAGATACGTTCATGGAAGCCGGAGAGCAGTGTGCAGCATTGTATCTGATATGTTATGGGAGGGCGGAGAGCAGTGTACAGCGTTGTATCAGATATGTTCATGGAGGGCGGAGATCAGTGTGCAGCATTATATCAGATATGTTCATGGAGGGCGGAGATCAGTGTGCAGCGTTATATCAGATATGTTCATGAAGGCCGGAGAGCAGTGTGCAGCGTTGTATCAGATATGTTCATGGAGGGCGGAGATCAGTGTGCAGCGTTGTTTCAGATATGTTCATGGAGGGCGGAGAGCAGTGTGTAGCGTTGTATCAGATATGTTCATGGAGGCCGGAGAGCAGTGTGCAGCGTTGTATCAGATATGTTCATGGAGGCCGTAGAGCAGTGTGCAGCGTTGTATCAGATATGTTCATGGAGGGCGGAGATCAGTGTGCAGCGTTATATCAGATATGTTCATGGAAGCCGGAGAGCAGTGTACAGCGTTGTATCAGATATGTTCATGGAGGGCGGAGATCAGTGTGCAGCGTTGTTTCAGATATGTTCATGGAGGCCGGAGAGCAGTGTGCAGCGTTATATCAGATATGTTCATGGAAGCCGGAGAGCAGTGTGCAGCGTTGTATCAGATATGTTCATGGAGGGCGGAGAGCAGTGTGCAGCGTTGTATCAGATACGTTCATGGAGGGCGGAGAGCAGTGTGCAGCGTTATATCAGATATGTTCATGGAAGCCGGAGAGCAGTGTACAGCGTTGTATCAGATATGTTGATGGAGGGCGGAGATCAGTGTGCAGCGTTGTTTCAGATATGTTCATGGAGGCCGGAGAGCAGTGTGCAGCGTTATATCAGATATGTTCATGGAAGCCGGAGAGCAGTGTGCAGCGTTGTATCAGATATGTTCATGGAGGGCGGAGAGCATTGTGCAGCGTTGTATCGGATACGTTCATGGAGGGCGGAGAGCAGTGTGCAGCGTTGTATCAGATATGTTCATGGAGGGCGGAGAGCAGTGTGCAGCGTTGTTTCAGATATGTTCATGGAGGGCAGAGAGCAGTGTGCAGCGTTGTATCAGATATGTTCATGGAGGGCGGAGAGCAGTGTGCAGCGTTGTATCAGATACGTTCATGGAGGGCGGAGAGCAGTGTGCAGCGTTGTATCCGATATGTTCATGGAGGGCAGAGAGCAGTGTGCAGCGTTGTATCAGATATGTTCATGGAGGGCGGAGAGCAGTGTGCAGCGTTGTATCCGATATGTTCATGGAGGGCGGAGAGCAGTGTGCAGCGTTGTATCAGATACGTTCATGGAGGGCGGAGAGCAGTGTGCAGCGTTATATCAGATATGTTCATGGAGGGCGGAGAGCAGTGTGCAGCGTTGTATCCGATATGTTAATGAAGGGCAGAGAGCAGTGTGCAGCGTCATGTCCATGATATGTGGAGTGCTTCTGTTGGGCGATAGCTAGTGGTCATCCACAAACCTCAGCAGCTGCTTTTACGGGAGCCTGAATTGCATTGGGAGTGACACCAGAAATCAAAACTTTGGGTACAAGACAATCTGTTGTGTCTGTTTTATTCATTATTTCCAGGTGCTCTTGTTTCTCTAGAAACGGTAGGTTTTGGAACGAGTCTTTCATAATTTTAGACACTATTGTTGCTCCAGAAGGGTTAGGGTTTGGAACCAAGCTTATTTTTATTCATTTAGTCAGTGTGCACTCATTGCTCTTGAAGGGATAGATTCTGAAGCTAAGCTTACATTTATGCTTAGAGGCACTCTTGTGCTAGAGAGGATAGGTTTTGGAGCAAAGATTTTATTTATTCGAGGTGCTCTTGTTTCTCTAGAAGGGTTAGGTTTGGGGGTAAGGCTTACATTTATTCATTCGTGTTTCTCTAGAAAGGGTGGATTTTAGGGTAAGGCTTAAATTCATTCATTCATCTGAGGAGCTCTTGTTTCTCTAGAAGGGGTAGTAGGTTTTATGGTGAGGCTTAGATTCATTCATTCATTCATTTGAGGCGCTCTTGTTTCTCTAGAAGGGATTGGTTTTTGGGTAAGGCTTACGTTCATTCATTCACCCGAGGCGTTCTTGTCTCTCTAGAAGAGAGAGGCTTTAGGGTGAGGCTTACATTCTTTCATCTGAGGAGCTCTTGTTTCTCTAGAAGGGATTGGTTTTTAGGGTGAGGCTTACGTTCATTCATCTGAGGCTCTCTTCTTTTTCTAGAAAGGATGGGTTTTGAAGTGAGGCTTACATTCATTCATTTATCTGAGGTCCTCTCGTTGCTCTAGCAGGTGCAAGGGTAGGTTTTAGACTGAGTCTTACACTTTCATTCATTGGCTCGTTTTGTGGTTCCCTTACTAAAATAGGTGTCACTTGATCTGAATGTTGCAAACAACCGCCTGCCAGATGTGCATTAAACACACTTCCCTTTGGTAAAATCCTGAACTATTAACAGTATACAAAGACTTGATCTCATAATCCGGTCTATTCAGTATGTTTCTAATCTTAACTCTGCCACGTGGCTCTTTCTCCCGTGTTCAGTATGGGGCTGGCGACTGTTGAAGTAGCTATCCGACAGATACTCCTGAGGCGGAAGCCGGGAGCACGAACCTTGTGTAAATTGATTTTAAAAATATTTGAATGTCACCTTATTTCCTGTATTTTTAACTCACTCACCTTCTGCTCCTTGAACTGCTGCTTGCAGACCTCACTTGCCCAAACCACCCGTGCAGCGGATTTAGCGTTGCCACGGCTGTTGGTACCGGGACACTCTTGGCGCCATTTCCGGCGCTTGCCGCGGACACGCCCCTTTTCGAGGCCACGCCCTCCTTCTAGCCCTTAAAAGGCGCTGAATAACGAGCGCCAGGCAGATCGACAGATACTCCTGAGGCGGAAGCCGGGAGCACGAACCTTGTGTAAATTGATTTTAAAAATATTTGAATGTCACCTTATTTCCTGTATTTTTAACTCACTCACCTTCTGCTCCTTGAACTGCTGCTTGCAGACCTCACTTGCCCAGACCACCCGTGCAGCGGATTTAGCGTTGCCACGGCTGTTGGTACCGGGACACTCTTGGCGCCATTTCCGGCGCTTGCCGCGGACACGCCCTTTTTCGAGGCCACGCCCTCCTTCTAGCCCTTAAAAGTCGCTGAATAACGAGCGCCAGGCAGATCGACAAATACTCCTGAGGCGGAAGCCGGGAGCACGAACCTTGTGTAAATTGATTTTAAAAATATTTGAATGTCACCTTATTTCCTGTATTTTTAACTCACTCACCTTCTGCTCCTTGAACTGCTGCTTGCAGACCTCACTTGCCCAGACCACCCGTGCAGCGGATTTAGCGTTGCCACGGCTGTTGGTACCGGGACACTCTTGGCGCCATTTCCGGCGCTTGCCGCGGACACGCCCTTTTTCGAGGCCACGCCCTCCTTCTAGCCCTTAAAAGGCGCTGAATAACGAGCGCCAGGCAGATCGACAGATACTCCTGAGGCGGAAGCCGGGAGCACGAACCTTGTGTAAATTGATTTTAAAAATATTTGAATGTCACCTTATTTCCTGTATTTTTAACTCACTCACCTTCTGCTCCTTGAACTGCTGCTTGCAGACCTCACTTGCCCAGACCACCCGTGCAGCGGATTTAGCGTTGCCACGGCTGTTGGTACCGGGACACTCTTGGCGCCATTTCCGGCGCTTGCCGCGGACACGCCCTTTTTCGAGGCCACGCCCTCCTTCTAGCCCTTAAAAGGCGCTGAATAACGAGCGCCAGGCAGATCGACAGATACTCCTGAGGCGGAAGCCGGGAGCACGAACCTTGTGTAAATTGATTTTAAAAATATTTGAATGTCACCTTATTTCCTGTATTTTTAACTCACTCACCCTCTGCTCCTTGAACTGCTGCTTGCAGACCTCACTTGCCCAGACCACCCGTGCAGCGGATTTAGCGTTGCCACGGCTGTTGGTACCGGGACACTCTTGGCGCCATTTCCGGCGCTTTCCGCGGACACGCCCTTTTTCGAGGCCACGCCCTCCTTCTAGCCCTTAAAAGGCGCTGAATAACGAGCGCCAGGCAGATCGACAGATACTCCTGAGGCGGAAGCCGGGAGCACGAACCTTGTGTAAATTGATTTTAAAAATATTTGAATGTCACCTTATTTCCTGTATTTTTAACTCACTCACCTTCTGCTCCTTGAACTGCTGCTTGCAGACCTCACTTGCCCAGACCACCCGTGCAGCGGATTTAGCGTTGCCACGGCTGTTGGTACCGGGGCACTCTTGGCGCCATTTCCGGCGCTTGCCGCGGACACGCCCCTTTTCGAGGCCACGCCCACCCCCTCTTACAGATCCATAAAGCATGTGTAGAT
Source organism: Triturus cristatus (assembly GCF_964204655.1). NCBI lineage: Eukaryota > Metazoa > Chordata > Amphibia > Caudata > Salamandridae > Triturus > Triturus cristatus. The sequence continues at coordinate 1,327,676 of NC_140579.1, forward strand.
TTCGGACGCGCAGCGGACGTGCGCAGCGGGCGCGTCGATTGCGCGCCGAAGGCACGCCTAAGGCAAGCCCGTCTGCGCCCGTTCGCGGCCGACCGGGACTAGGGACATGTCACTCTGCTCAAATCATCACCTACTCCTCCTCACAACTCCACAGTCTTCATGGCCCCTGGCCTCTCTCCGCTTCCACTTGCTCTCTCATATCCTCGCATGACCTGTCCCCCTCTCCCTCATCTCCCAACCCTTTTGCTCCCCCCACTCCTTCTCACCCTCTCAGAGAAGACGCCAGCCCAGTCTCACTTAGAACCCTTATTGCTTATTATCTCAACACTCAGTCAGCAGTGGCCCACTCACACGAACTGTCAGTACTGCTAGACCTCCACGCACCTGATCTCCTCTTCCTAACAGAGACTTGGTTCAGTGAGGACTCTCTCCCTACCTTACTGGCCACCCTTCCCGCTCCATATTATGCTCTTCGAGCAGACCGTTCCAATGGTAGGAATGGGGGCGGCGTAGCGGTCATCGCCCGGACCGACCTTCCCTTTCAATGTCTACCTCTGCCAGATATTGCTACAACAGAGTACCTTGCTATCCGCACTACCTCTACTACTCCCCCTCTCACTTGTGTTCTCACTTACCGCCCCCCTCAATCACCCTTATCTTTTTTGCCTGACTTTCAGGAGGTACTTTCCACACTGACGGTCAATAACTCTTCCATCCTATTACTGGGAGATTTTAACTTTTGGCCTTCAGACCCAGCGGAATGTCCGTCCTCCAGAGAATTTTCAGATACACTTCAAACCCTCAATTTCGTATCACATGTTCACTCTCCTACTCACGTCAAAGGACACATCCTGGATCAGATTTGGTCCTTGAACTGTCCGGTAGACTCTCTGTCCATCTTGCCATGCACCTGGTCCGACCATCATCTGATCTCGTTTACCCTTCCCCTCAATCCCACTATCAGGCCCCCGCTTCCAAAGAATGTTTGGGTCCGCTCATGGAGCCGAGTGGACCCGGAGAATCTATCTACATTATTAGCCTCCTCCTACCCTACCTTACAAGGCCTTTCCACTCATTCCCAGGCCGTTGCCATTGAACACTGGCTCTCCTCTAGCTGTGATTCCATCGCCCCGCTGAAGCGGGTGACCTCTAAACGGGAGAAAGACGCCAACTTGTGGTTTAACGAGAATCTTAAAACCACCAAACTTGCAGTACGCCGTGCCGAGCGTGCCTGGAGGAGGAACTATTCTCCCTCACTCAGAGCTGAGTTTACCACTCTTCTAGCTCAATATAAGAAGGCCATCTTGGTCACAAAAACGGCTTATTTCTCATCTAAGATTCTTGCAGCTGAAAATCAACCGAGGGAAATCTTCTCGATTGTCCACAATCTGGCGTTTTCCGACAGGACATCTCTCAAGCCTTCCCCTTCCCAGGACCTCTGTCAATCTTTAAATAATTTCTTTATCGAAAAGATTGCTACTATTAAAGCCAACATCCCCTCGCCCCCCCCGACTTTTGTTGACCTTCAGCATCCTCCACCTAACGGCAAATTTGACACCTTTCCTCCCTTCACTAAATATTCCTTGACTTCAATAATTCCTCTTGTCAAATCTGGATCCCCATTGGACATTTGCCCTGCGCATATCCTTGGCCTCATTTATACATCCTGTCCAGACCCCCCCCTTCACTTCCTTAACAGTTTCCTTTCCCAGGGGGTTGTTGCCACACCACTGAAAGCCGCTGTCATTGTCCCCATTCTAAAAAAACCTGGCGCAGACCCTTCAATCCCCGCCAACTACCGCCCTATTTCCCTCCTACCATTTCTGGCTAAAGTGCTCGAACGACATGTCACCAGGTCCCTGAGCACCTTTGTGGAGGAGTATGGGATTCTGGCTCCCCGCCAGGCTGGCTTCCGCCCCGCACACTCTACGGAGTCCGTAGTTCTCTCGGTCCTAGACAACCTCAGGGAAGGAATGGATACCAACCAGGCCCAGGCCTTGGTTCTACTCGATCTCTCAGCCGCCTTTGACAAGGTTGACCATACCATCTTACTCTCCCGTGTCAGGGCGGCGGGGATCGGGGGTACCGCTCTGGTATGGCTATCCTCCTTCCTGAGGGACCGCACCCAGGCAGTTCGCCTGGGTGTCTTTTCTGCGGACTTCCGGAAAGTTCAGTGCGGGGTTCCCCAAGGTTCCTCCCTTTCACCCCTCCTGTTTAACTTTTATATTGCCCCTCTTATTTTCTCACTACAGCAAATGGATGTCAGCATATACAATTATGCGGACGACCTTCAACTTGTTTTCAATCTGTCTTCTTCCCCTGCTTCCATCTCTAACTTTCAGTCTATCATGACTTTCATCCAGGACTGGATGAACTACAACCACCTGAAACTTAACCCAGATAAGACCGAGCTGGTGTTGACAGGTGGTAGCACCAGTCCCTGGTCTTCACTTTTCTGGCCTTCCTCACTAGGCTCATCCCCGGTCCCCTCTACCTCAGTTAAAACTTTAGGTATCAAACTTAACTCTCAGCTCACTCTTCACTCCCAGGTTAGTTCTGTGGTGTCCTCCTCTTTCCTGTCACTACGCACCATCCGCAGGGTATCCCGCTTTTTTACCTTCGATGCCCTGAAAATGATCATTTTGGCGATGGTCATCTCCCGCCTGGATTATGGCAACGCCCTATATGCGGGTATTCCTGCATATAGTCTACGGCGTTTGCAGTTGATCCAGAACCAGGCGGCACGGCTGATATTCAATATTCCGAAATTCCACCACGTAACACCCCTCCTCAAATCCCTACACTGGCTTCCCATCCGTGAACGCGTCCAGTTTAAGCTCGCCTCTATCACCTTTCAAGCACGACTGGGCGCAGCCCCGGCCTTTATTACATCTGAGATTGTTCCCTATGTTCCTACCAGGGAACTGCGCTCCTCCACGCAATCCCTGCTGTCAGCCCCCCGTTTTCGGAGAAAGAAATGGGGAGGATCAAAGTTTGCAACCCATGCCCCACTCCTGTGGAATTCCCTTCCTTTTGAGCTCAGATCTCTAACTCTGTACCCTCAATTTCGGAAGAAACTTAAGGCCTATTTTTTTGCCAAATGTTTCAACTAGACCACTTTTTTCTCTCCTTTCTATTCTGCTTTCCTTCTCCTACTCTGAGAATCTGTCTGTTGCAGCGCCATGAAACCGCCGGTGAAAGTGCGCTATACAAATACTTTAAACTCAAACTCAAACTCTATCCCTGGGTCCCTTCTGTCTGCCAAGTGACAACCTTTACAGAACTATCCCCAAGCCCTAATGTTTCAACATAATGAAGTGAAGACTTCACTGCTCATAACCTCTGGGAACTGCGATGAAGAATCCTTGAGAAATGTGTCAAGTCACTCCAAGAGTTACGTGTTTTATCCAGAAAAAAATACCTCATTGTGGTAGAATTCAGTCAATCAAACAATCAGTTACAACAAAATGGTCGCACACTGCTGACCTACCTGCGTGTTACCCCAAAGAACTATGGTCCCTGTAGTTTAGCGTCGGCGGATACACCTATGCTCGTGTCGTGAGTGCAAGTGTGAATAGCGTTAGCCATCCCTGGACACATGATTCGAGGTAGTTGCCTCTCGTCAGCAGGGAGTAGGAAAGAGTGTAGGGTACACGCTTGGTAGGTGTAGCAATGTGCGACCAATTAGGTTTAACTTTATATTCAGACTCCCTTGAGCCGGTGGAGTCGGCGGGCTCTTGGTTACGCACCTGCGCTCTACGAGAGGTATTTACCTGATAACGATTTTAGCAGCTTACACAGCAACCCCACATACTTTTTCCTACTCCCTGCTGACGAGAGGCAACTACCTCGAAACACGTGTCCAGGGATGGCACACGCCACTCATACTTGCATTCATGACTCGGGCATAGGCGTATCCGCCGACGCTGACCTCAGGGACCACTTTAATTGGGGGAACACGCTTGGTAGGTGTAGCAGTGTGCGACCAATTAGGTTTAACTTTATATTCAGGCTCCCTTGAGCCGGTGGAGTCGACGGGCTCTTGGTTACGCACCTGCGCGCTACGAGAGGTATTTACCTGATAACGATTTTAGCAGCTTACACAGCAACCCCACATACTTTTTCCTACTCCCTGCTGACGAGAGGCAACTACCTCGAAACACGTGTCCAGGGATGGCACACGCCACTCATACTTGCATTCATGACTCGGGCATAGGCGTATCCGCCGACGCTGACCTCAGGGACCACTTTCATTGGGGGAACACGCTTGGTAGGTGTAGCAGTGTGCGACCAATTAGGTTTAACTTTATATTCAGGCTCCCTTGAGCCGGTGGAGTCGACGGGCTCTTGGTTACGCACCTGCGCGCTACGAGAGGTATTTACCTGATAACGATTTTAGCAGCTTACACAGCAACCCCACATACTTTTTCCTACTCCCTGCTGACGAGAGGCAACTACCTCGAAACACGTGTCCAGGGATGGCACACGCCACTCATACTTGCATTCATGACTCGGGCATAGGTGTATCCGCCGACGCTGACCTCAGGGACCACTTTCATTGGGGGAACACGCTTGGTAGGTGTAGCAGTGTGCGACCAATTAGGTTTAATCAAACAATCAGTATTTGTAAATCGCAACACTGTCAACGCTGGGGGTATCTAGGCACTGAGGGTGTCATGTCTCCGTCAAAACGTCAGGTATTGAGTTTCTTTCTGAAGTCCGTCAAGGAGGGGAGGTTATTGAAGGTCTTTGCAGCGATTTAGGAGAAGCAGTGGCCTCTGCTGCAGCAGCGTTGGACGTGGGGGGGGGGGGGAGGGTCTGTGCAAGGGCTAGAGAAGCGACGGTGTCTTGAGGGCTAATGGAATACATGACAGTGGTTGATGTAGGACGGTCCTTGGTCGTGGAGGGCCTTGTAGGCGTGTGTGAGGATCTTGAACTGGCATCTTTTCTGGATTGGGAGCCAGTGGAGCTGTCTGAGGTGTAGAATGATGTGGGTCTTTTCAGGGAGGTCCAGGATGACTCTGGCTGCCGCGTTCTGTATGGAATGTGTGGGGATTCTGGCATAGAGAGCGTTGCCGTAGTCAAAGTGGCTGGTGACAATGGCCTTCGGGACAGTCTTTCTGGTGCTGATTGGCATCTGAAAATCCTGCAGAGCATGCAAAGGGTGTAGAAGCAGGAGGAGGCGACGGCGTTGACTTATCGTTGCATGGTCAGTTGTCTATCATCGATGAGGCCGAGGTTGTGAGCATGGTCAGTCGGTGTGGGTGCAGGTCTGAGTTCTGCAGGCCACCAGCTGTGGTCTCAGTGGAATGCAAAGCTTTGCTAAATAAAAAGTATTGATTACGCTGTATTAGGGTTATAGTAAATCGAGGTTTGGTCTATGCTTTATTGATTTGGGTGACTGTCATCAAATGTATTCTCTAATTAATTTGCTGGTCCTCTGCTTGGAGGTGGTTTCTCAGTTTTAACCTGTTAATCAGCCACTGCAGGCATAGAGAGGGATTTGTAGTCATTAGTACAGCATACACACAAAGTGGTCATCACAGACTGCAAAAGGCCTAGAACGTGCAAGAATACCTTACAATACTGTTAACACAACAGTGTAAGTTCAGTGTAACTCAACAGATCAGTCTAAAAGGCGCGTACCAATCAAACATAGACACGTAATATGACTCGCATTTTACATGTCTATGTTTGATTGGTAAGGGCCTTTTGGACTATACTACCCCCTTTTATTCTCAACCCATTGGTGTCCCATTTTGTCTAATATCTGAATCATAGGGTAAGATAGGTCACTGATTCTGGTGCAGGAGGCACTTAGTAGGGTCTTCTTGGAACAGTGATCCTAGCTTTGTGCGCTTTAGTTATTTATAATGAAAAGGCAAAGCTCAAACAGTCAAATTTGCTCCATTGTCTTGCAGAGCACCCTAATTTCTTTTAAAACTGGTGCTCTTCCATACAGTTATTAAAACAACCTGCTGGTTGGCGCATGCCAAGCGGAGACAAGATGCACTGTTGTGATTGTGGTGGTAGAAGGGTTTGTTGTAAGATGTGTAGATGCCAAGATACAATTGAAGTGGGGCTTCTCTGTTGGTCTAAGGACTTTGAAGACTCATCACCTGCTCTGTTTTCACCTCCAGAATCCCTGTCCGCCATGTTGAACAATCTGCAGACACTGAGCGCAGCTATCATCAATGAGGAAGAGGAGGCACCATCTGAGGATGAACAGGACTAGAGATGCTATTGTTGACCGCATGATCCTGTTGTCATTTAGAGAAGAGATCACCGTCCATCCTGAGAGGGAAGCTTTGGACAGGGACTGGACAATCGCCCTTCCTCTCTCTGTGGTATAGACGGTGGATGTTGGTCATCTGCATCACTTCCATCTGGTTGCTTAAAGCTCCCCTTTTGTTTGCAGAACTCATGCTTCAAGGTTGGACTTAATTTATGCACTAATTGAAAAACATTGTTTTTTATACATTCTATTAAAGTGCCTTATAAACTTTGGACAGTTGTCGTCTTGCCCATTATAAGTACTTAACTCCTCAAAACGAGCAGCTCTTCGTAAGTCTCTAACTTCTCTTGCAGAATGAATTGCCCCAGTGGACGTGACCTTCAATGTTGGGTGGTACGTACTGATGCTTGGACTCAGAGTAGACCTGACACATGCTTTCTAATAGGACCACAGATGAGAGAAATGTTCCTTTTTAGTACCCTACAGCAAACTCATTACAGGAGAATCTTGAAAGAGAGAACCTAGTTTGAGAGGGCAGAGGCTTGTTTATAAGTTTCTTATTTCAACCCATACCCCTTCGTGGTAGGGGCTGATCTGACTTTCCATTGAATCTTCATGGGATTATTTTAATAGGAAAGCTCCTGGCCGCCAGCAAGCACCTAAGATGGGCGAAATAACAAAGACTAACACAGCCAGGATGGGACACAAGCATCATGTGTTGTAGTGTCCTGGAACATCTGACACTTTAGGAAGTAGTGTGTGCTAAGTACAGCTTTGTCCAACCAAACCATCAAGGGCTAATCACACAGCACTTCCACTTTGCGTGATGGCCTGAGGCGCATATATATATTTTTGCATTCTCCTATAAGAAAAACACATCTACTGGAGAAACGTCATAGTATCTCTTCCAGTCCACCTACACTTGACTTCATGTATTTGATTTAACTTAGAACAAAACTACTATATAAAGCAGCGAAGCTCCGGCTAAATCTGCTACCTCTCTGTCTCGAATGGATACTCAAATGCTTCCTTGCATGGAGGACCTCTTCAGTTAGTCAGATCTTTTCAGCACCAGTCCAGAGAATGTAGCGAAGCAGAAATGTATGCCTCCGCTGAAACTCTAAGCGCCTCCTGGAGCTGGATTCTTTTTGGACAGCTCGAGCACTAAGCTGAAAGCGAGAAACCTGGCACCCGTTCCTTCAGGCATGGGCTTGCTCGAGATGCTTCCAATGCAGCTTTCTTGTATCTTGGTGCCTGCTATCCGGTGCCCGAGGCTGTGGTGGCTGTCACCCCAGTGCTAGCTGTTGTTGTACATATTCTCCAAGGCACCATTGGTCACAATGCCAGATCCACTATGCCCGCAGCCTGTCGTGCACCAGCCCAACATTGGTCTTTGCTTGTGTTTTATTCTTTTGGATTGAGTCCTTTGACATTTGAGCTGATCCAGCTTTCACGTCAACTCAGCATAAGAAATAGAGGGGAACCGGCTCAAAACTGACGCAGACATTATCCATGCCAGTATCAACTAACCCAATGATGTGCACTCAATGAGAGGATATTTTCTTCTCCATCATAATAAACATACTTAGAGTGCCATCCATTAAGACCTTACCCCACCCAGATTCCTTGGCTGTAGAGTAAGAGAATCTATGACTTGGGGCTGTCTAAGTTTCCTCACCAAAAGGCTTGCCTCTTATGGGTTCCCAAGTCCTCAAGCAGGTACAGGATCCTCAGAAGAATCAATCTTCTGAGTCTGCGAGTTCATAGTTTGAGCAATATATCCAAAGCTTCAAAAGAAGACGCTGTCTGTGGGAGCCTTCCCAACTGAGTCTGTTTTGGGGATGTCCACCTCCCTAAAGGGGAAGGCTTGTCCCCTCACATGGACATGGAGGCTGAAGATCTAAGAGCCTGGTGGCCTTTTCCTATCATTTACCAAGGCCAGGGCGATCATGGCGTCCTGCAGTTTACAGCTCTGTCTTTAATGTCATTCCACTGCCTTTCTGTGGTCAAAAGGCGTCTATGAAAGTAAATGTTCCGCCTAATATTGTCAGAGAGGCTGTTCGGTGCCCCTGATACCCATGGAGTTCATAGACCACGAATAGCAGACCCCATGTCTTAGACGTCCTAGTTCAGGTGACATGGACTGGGCCTGACGCGCTGTTTGATGGGAGCCACCTTGTGGTGCTTCGGGTGATCAGATGAAGCAGCGGTACAAAACTGCTACCTTAATGGCAAATCACAAAACTCCACCTGACCACAGTTGTCCTTCTTAACAGCCAAGAGGCTTTTCGCCCTTTCAAAGCAAGGCCAAATTACCACCCAAGTTTCTCACTTCCCCAACACTAGAGTTCAGTTGAAAAGCCATGCTAGGCTGAAGTACACCCACATGTGGTCGCCCACATAGCAGACTGGACTCAGGCGGGTTGCAAACAAATACTACTTTACTTTTCTTGTCTCCAGTGACACACAAAGTTTTGGAGAATATCGAGTAGTTTAAACCAAAATAAATAATCTCTGATTTTGTAAGTAATGGCACATTGCACAAAAAACTTTTGACAATGTTCATAAAAAATAACACTTCGTACCAAAACACCTCTGGTGTGAAAACTCCAACTAAAGGAAAATTGAAAGGTTTTAGGAATCGTAAGAATACATAATTTCTTTAGTTAATAATGGAAAGATGGAATAGCAAAAAAGTTATCATAATGTGTGTTAGAAAACCCCACTCCCACACCGGAAGGGTGGTAGTGGGTCTTCCAGACATACACTGTGGTAGCTTGGCTCGAGTGGTCAGGGATCAGGCACCGTGCTAAGCATACGTCATACCCACACAATAACCATGCGTGCATCCGTTCCAAAAACGACACTACACCTTAAAAATTATACTGAAAATATATCTCTTTATCTTCTTTTCTCTTAGTTGCTGATTAAATAAATAATAATACAATCACAGTACACAAGGCTTTTCCTGTGGAAGGGTAGGTCAAATAAATAGCACTTCAACAATTCAATAAATAAGGTAGATCATAAATAAACAAGGCATAAATATAAGTGCATTACATAAAAGGCAATTAAATATTACGAGGCAATAAATACTGCGAGACAATAAATACTGTGCGACAATAAATACTGTGAAACATTAAATACTGTAAGGCAATAAATACTGTGAGGCAATAAATAGGATAAATACAATAAATACAGTGCTCTCAATAAATAATAAAAGCCAACAGTGACACTTGAAAATCAGTTCACATTCCTGAGGTACTATGGGATGATTTGACCCAATCCCAGCTTGTAGAGATTTGGATGGCCTGAGGGGAATACTCCCTGGCTTGGACAAGGCTGAGGCCTAAACTGAGGTAGATCAAGGGGGAATCTAGAGATCTGGCTCTCCCACACTACACAACCCCTCTGTATTAGTCTCAGCTCACCCCTGGCACTATCAAGCTGGTTCCAGCACCTCTCTAGCCTCTAGGATGGTCCCTTAGAGCTTCACAGGGCCTTAGGCGCCCTCTATTCCACTTACTGCCCTTTTTATGAAGTTCCGACGCCACTGGAGTCGTGTCGACGCCGTGAGGCGGTCCCGGTTCGATGTCGGCGGCCTCGGCGCAATGACAGTTCTTGACGACGCCGGTAGGCGGTTCCGGTTCGATGTCGGCGGCCTCGGCTCGATGTCGACCTCCGGTTCGATGACGTCGGGCAGTCTTGGCTTGATGTCGACTTCGGGCGGCTCCGGTTCGATGTCGGCGGCCTCGGCTCGATGTCGACTTCCGGCGGCTCCGGAGTGCGATCTCCACTCCCGACCTCCGGTGCTCCTTTCCTCAGGTTCCGGCGACTCCGGAGTGCGACCTCCACTCCCGACCTCCGGCACGATTCCCTTCAGGTTCCGGCGACTCCGGAGTGCGATCTCCACTCCCGACCTCCGGCACACTTCACCTCGGTCTCCGGCGACTCCGGAGGGCGGACTTCACTCCCCCGTCGACGCCGCACACTCGACCTCGGGTGACTTCCTCCTCGACCTCTGGTACTCTCCACGACCTCCGTCGGCGCCCTCTCTCGACCTCTGGCGGCTCCGGGTACGACGTCTGCTTTCCAGTCAGCGCCGCTTCTCCACCTCGGGCTCCAGGTCTCCAGGCTTCTCGACGTCGGACTTCAAGAAGTTACCAGTAACCAGGTCAGGAACTTGCTGGTCTTTACTTTTAAGGCCTGTTCCTGCTGTCCAGGTCCTTAAGATGGTTTTTCTTGCTTTCTCCCACACAGGGCTCTAGGCTGGGCTCAGTCAGTAGGGACTAGTATCAAGGGTGGGTTTATGGACCCCACTCCAGGCACAAGTTTCCACCCCTGCTGCCTCACTCCTTCCTCCTTCAGTTCTGTGCTCCTCTCTCTTCACCAGTCAGGTGCCAACTGCCAGCTCCAACTCCCAACCCTGACTTAGCTTCCCAACATTCTAAACCGCCTCCAACTGTCACAGGGTTCCAGAATGTTGCAGAAGGTTCTAGTAGGTTCCAGTGATGTCACAGGTGACAATGGGTGGCCTCCATTTTGTGCTCCAGGCCCTCAGACAGAAATTCCAGGGGTAGATAAAATGGCTCCCTGAATCTGCATCAATACTAAAAAGTCTGGTGGTTCCCAAAAAGGAAAAAATACTAACAGGGTTTGAGGCAAAAGTGGGACAAAATAAATAATGATGAGGAGGGACCACCCAAAGGGCTGACATGTCTAACACGCGTCCCCCCCCCAGCTGAAAGTGGGGAGAGCTACCCAACCCCTTGGGAGTTCTCATCACTAAGGCGGAAATACCTTGAGAGACCGTCTGCATTGGCGTGGTCCACTCCAGGCCGATGTTCCACCTGAAAATCCATTCCCTGTAGGGAGATAGACCACCTCAACAACTTGGGATTCTCCCCCTTCATCTGTATCAGCCAACGAAGGGGTCTGTGGTCGGTCTGAACTAGGAAGTGCGTGCCAAACAGGTATGGTCGCAACTTCTTCAGAGCCCATACCACTGCAAAGGCTTCACGCTCTATTGCACTCCACTTCTGTTCCCTGGGAAGTAGTCTCCGGGATAGGAAAACCACGGGTTGATCCAGACCCTCTTCATTGAGTTGCTATAATACTGCCCCAATGCCATGTTCTGATGCATCTGTCTGGACAATGAACTTCTTGGAAAAGTCTGGGGCCCTTAAGACCGGGGCCTCGCACATGGCTTTCTTCAGCTTGACGAAGGCCTGCTGACAAGCCTCCGTCCAGACTACCCGTCGAGGTTGCTTCTTGGACGTAAGCTCCGTGAGGGGGGCCACGATGGTACCGTACCCCTTCACGAAGCGGCGGTAGTATCCGGTGAGGCCCAAAAATGCTCGGACCTCAGTCTGAGTCTTGGGGGGTTCCCAGGCCATGATGGCCTCGATCTTCGCCTGGAGGGGTTGCACCGCTCCCCTACCCACCAAGTGTCCAAGGTACACTACCGACCCCTGCCCGATCTGGCACTTGCTGGCCTTGATCGTTAACCCAGCTTGTCTCAGGGCCTGGAGAACAGCTTGCAGGTGACGCAAGTGATCCTCCCAGCTGTTACTGAAGACGGCTATGTCATCCAGATAAGCAGCAGAGAAACTCTCCATTCCGGTGAGGATCTGGTTCACCAGATGCTGAAACGTGGCAGGTGCGTTCTTGAGCCCAAAGGGCATCACACAGAACTGGTAGTGGCCATTGGGCGTGGAGAAGGCTGACCTTTCCCTTGCTCCATCAGTCAAAGAGATCTGCCAGTACCCAGAAGTAAGGTCAAAGGTACTTAGATATTGGGCAGCTCCCAGCCGGTCAATCAATTCATCCGCCCTTGGGATCGGATGAGCATCAGTTTTGGTTACTGAATTCAGTCCCCGGTAGTCCACACAGAACCTCAGTTCCGGTTGGCCACCCGGTGGTGCGGCTTTTGGTACTAACACCACCGGACTGGACCAGGGGCTGCTAGAAGGTTCGATCACTCCTAGCTCCAGCATCTTAGTGACTTCACTGGTAATGCTGGCCTTCACCTTGTCTGACATCCGGTAGATCTTGGACTTCACAGGTGGGCTGTCTCCTGTGTCCACGTCATGGACGCACAGGTGAGTCCTACCCGGAACAAGGGAGAACAACGAAGAGTACTGTCCCAGGACCTGGCGGCAGTCCTCCTGCTGTTCAGGAGTTAGAGATGGGGAGAGGATCACTCCCTCCACCGACCCATCCTTCTCTTGAGACGCAAACAAATCGGGGAGAGGCTCGCTTTCCGCGTCCTCCGCTCTGTCAGTCACCATCATCAAAATGACTTCGGGCCTCTCGTGGTGGGGTTTGAGGCGGTTGGCATGCAGCACCCGTAGGGGCTGACGAGGGGTCTTAAGATCCACCAAGTAGGTAGCCTTACCCTTCTTCTCCAATACCTCAAAGGGTCCTGACCAGCGATCCTGGAGGGCGCTAAGCTCTCCTGGTTCGATCACCCACACCTTCTGGCCAGGCTCCAACTCCACCGGGTGAGCGTTGTGGTCATACCACGCCTTCATTACTGCTTGGCTGGCCTCCAAGTTGTCAGAAGCTTGCTTCCACAACTTAGCCATTTGGCTCCGGAAGGCCAGCATGTAGCTCACCACATCCTGGGGAAGCTTTCTGGGAGTTCTTTCCCATCCGTCTCTCACCAGGTTGAGAGGTCCACGTACAGGGTGCCCATACAAAAGCTCGAAGGGGCTGAAGCCCACTCCCTTCTGTGGCACTTCCCTGTAGGAAAACAATAGACAGGGTAGGAGGACGTCCCATTTCCTCCGCAGGCTTTCAGGCAGACTTCTGATCATGCCTTTCAAGGTTTTGTTAAACCTCTCCACCAGACCATTGGTCTGGGGGTGGTAAGGAGTTGTGAACCGGTAGGTCACTCCACACTCCTTCCACATGGCCCGCATGTACGCTGACATGAAGTTGGTCCCCCCGTCGGACACAACTTCCTTGGGAAAACCCACTCGGGTAAAGATTCCCATCAGGGCCCTAGCCACAACAGGTGCTGTTATGGTCCTCAGAGGTATTGCCTCTGGGTACCGTGTGGCATGATCCACCAGAACCAGGATAAACCTGTGACCAGCTGACGTAGGCGGATCTAATGGACCCACAATGTCGATGCCCACCCTTTCAAAGGGGGTGCTAACGACAGGAAGTGGTTCCAGGGGAGCTTTCAGCTTCACCCCTGTTTTCCCACTGGCTTGGCAAGACACACATGTCCGGCAGTAGGTATCGGACGACACTTTCATTTGAGGCCAATAAAAGTGGGGGACAAGACGGGTGAAGGTCTTGTCTTGCCCCAGGTGTCCTGCCAATGGGATCTCGTGAGCCAACTCCAGAAGGAAGGCTCGATAACGTTGAGGAACTACCAAGGCTCGTGACGATCCATGTAGGGGTGCCTTGGGTTCACTGTAGAGGAGGCCATCCTCCCAGTAAACACTGTAGTTCCCTTCAACGTTCCCTGCTGCCTGGGCTTCGGCCTGTCGCCTCAGTCCCTCAAGGGTAGGGCACTCCCTCTGGCCCTGGCAGAATTCCTCCCTGGACGGGCCTCCCTCCACGTGCCACTCGGCCGGGATGGGTAGGTCCTCCAGTTCGGTGACATCCCCCACCGCAGACTCCTGGTCCACCACCTCTGGTGGCCTATCCGTCCTACGGGGTGCGGACGCCGAGGCAGGCTCCTCCTGTCCTCGGTTCTTCCCTTGACTGGCAGCTGGCTGGGCCTTTGTTCCAGGCTCCAGCCGAAACGAACTCCCTCTCCGGGTAGTCGCGGACCTTGTGCTCACACAGGCCCAGTCAGGTGTACCCAGCATCTCAGTGTGAGTCCGGTATTCCACCTCCTTCCAAGCATTATGCTCCATGTCATTCCCCAGCAGACAATCGACTGGCACGGCAGGGCTTACGGCAACTCGAAGTGAACCTGCAACCCCTTCCCATTCAAAGGGAACCTCGGCCACCGGATAGTGGCCTGTTCTGCCGTCAGCCATCGCGGCTGGGTGGAGTACATCGGGAATTACCTGCTCTGGAGACACCAGTTGGCTACGTACCATAGTCATACTGGCTCCTGTGTCTCTCAGAGCCTCCCCCCTTTGGCCGTTGATGGTGACCCACTGCCCATACTTTACGGTATTTGCGGGCACCTGGATCTTAGGAACCATCTCCCGTTCTCCCAGGGACACTAAAGTGACACCCGCCCACTCCCTTCCCTTAATTAAAGGCATCTCCTCCCCGAGCACTACACTAGCTACTCCGGGGGTCTTTCCTCCAATGGGAGGGGGTGGTCGTTTTGGGCACTTCGCATCTCCCTTATAGTGTCCAACGCCACCGCACTCGAAGCAATGGACAACCCTTGGCTGCTGACTCTGGCCAGGATTAGGGTTTCTGGGTTGGTTAGCCCTAGGGGTGAATCCTGTTCCCTTACCTTGGAAATTATTTTGGGGGCCTTTGGAGAACTCCTTTTTCTTTTCCCCTCCCTCTTTCTTCTGGGGGGCGCCCTGTCCGGCCTTTTGAGTATCCCCTCCAGTCCCCCTTGTGGACACCCGGGTACTAGCCCAAATGTCCGCCTCCTCAGCAAGCTTCCGGGAATTGGTCAGCTTGCTATCCACCAGGTGTTGACGCAGTTCAGGGAAACATTTTTCGAGCAGGTGTTTCTTCAATACTAAATCAAACAACCCCTCGTAGTTCCTTACTTCACTGCCCTGAATCCAACCCTCTAATGCCTTCTTTGCATAATCCAGGAAGTCCACTCAATTCTGTGTGCCCAGTTTGTGGCTACCCCGGAACTTCTGTCTGTATTTCTCGGGTGTTAGTCCAAACTTTCATATGAGCGCCACTTTCATGGTGGGGTAGTGGGTCTGCTCATCCTGCTCTAGGGCCAATAATGCATCCCTACCAGCTGGAGGCATGTACCTGTACAATCCCCCTCCCCAGTACTTCTCTGGAACCCCATGGGCCCTTAATGAGACCTCATAGGCCGCTAGCCACTTGGCAATATCGTCGCCCACACCATAGCTAGCCACTATGTCTTTCGGCAAATAGGGTTTGGGTTCCCTGGTGAACTCTCTTTCTTCGCTGCCACCATTAGGAATAGGGTGTGCCCCGGCTCTTAGGATCTGAAGATCTATCTCTTTCAGCCTTAGCTCATGAGCCATCCTCTGTTCCTCCTTCTCTTTCTCCAGCCTTGCTAAGTCCCATGTGAGCTGTCTTTTCTCCCTCCGGTCTGTTAACTCCACTTCAGACAAGCCACCGCTAGAGGCACTGCTGCCCTTCCTAGAAAGTGTCCTGGGCCCCGCTAACAGGTTCCCCACCTCAGGTTTGTACAAACCAGCTCCCTCACTGTCGGGTTCTCTATCCCTGTCCTCCTCCTCAGCCTTGCTTTCTCGTCCTGCCTCCCCCCAAGCCCTTAAGCTGGTTTGGAGTGCACCCTTCTTTGCTCCTGGGGGACAATACACCCCCTCCCGCTGACAAAACTCCCTGAGTTGGGCCACAGTATAGGTTTCCAGGTCTTCTAGCACAAACTCCATTTTGCCCACTCAGGTCAGAGGACAGTTATTTGCAGAAGCTATGCAGGGGGGTACCTTATATAATACCTCCTCCCACCACCAGAGTAAATTTGGAAAAAACAAAAACTCACAATTAGGAAGGCCGCTTGAAGAAAACTCCCGGTGTAGGCCTATGGACTACCCACAGTTATTGTCGAGTATACGTAGGCACAGCTCTATCCCACCACTGAACACCAATTATGTTAGAAAACCCCACTCCCACACCGGAAGGGTGGTAGTGGGTCTTCCAGACATACACTGTGGTAGCTTGGCTCGAGTGGTCAGGGATCAGGCACCGTGCTAAGCATACGTCATACCCACACAATAACCATGCGTGCATCCGTTCCAAAAACGACACTACACCTTAAAAATTATACTGAAAATATATCTCTTTATCTTCTTTTCTCTTAGTTGCTGATTAAATAAATAATAATACAATCACAGTACACAAGGCTTTTCCTGTGGAAGGGTAGGTCAAATAAATAGCACTTCAACAATTCAATAAATAAGGTAGATCATAAATAAACAAGGCATAAATATAAGTGCATTACATAAAAGGCAATTAAATATTACGAGGCAATAAATACTGCGAGACAATAAATACTGTGCGACAATAAATACTGTGAAACATTAAATACTGTAAGGCAATAAATACTGTGAGGCAATAAATAGGATAAATACAATAAATACAGTGCTCTCAATAAATAATAAAAGCCAACAGTGACACTTGAAAATCAGTTCACATTCCTGAGGTACTATGGGATGATTTGACCCAATCCCAGCTTGTAGAGATTTGGATGGCCTGAGGGGAATACTCCCTGGCTTGGACAAGGCTGAGGCCTAAACTGAGGTAGATCAAGGGGGAATCTAGAGATCTGGCTCTCCCACACTACACAACCCCTCTGTATTAGTCTCAGCTCACCCCTGGCACTATCAAGCTGGTTCCATCACCTCTCTAGCCTCTAGGATGGTCTCTTAGGGCTTCACAGGGCCTTAGGCGCCCTCTATTCCACTTACTGCCCTTTTTATGAAGTTCCGACGCCGCTGGAGTCGTGTCGACGCCGTGAGGCGGTCCCGGTTCGATGTCGGCGGCCTCGGCGCAATGACAGTTCTTGACGACGCCGGTAGGCGGTTCCGGTTCGATGTCGGCGGCCTCGGCTCGATGTCGACCTCCGGTTCGATGACGTCGGGCAGTCTTGGCTTGATGTCGACTTCGGGCGGCTCCGGTTCGATGTCGGCGGCCTCGGCTCGATGTTGACTTCCGGCGGCTCCGGAGTGCGATCTCCACTCCCGACCTCCGGTGCTCCTTTCCTCAGGTTCCGGCGACTCCGGAGTGCGACCTCCACTCCCGACCTCCGGCACGATTCCCTTCAGGTTCCGGCGACTCCGGAGTGCGATCACCACTCCCGACCTCCGGCACACTTCACCTCGGTCTCCGGCGACTCCGGAGGGCGGACTTCACTCCCCCGTCGACGCCGCACACTCGACCTCGGGTGACTTCCTCCTCGACCTCTGGTACTCTCCACGACCTCCGTCGGCACCCTCTCTCGACCTCTGGCGGCTCCGGGTACGACGTCTGCTTTCCAGTCAGCGCCGCTTCTCCACCTCGGGCTCCAGGTCTCCAGGCTTCTCGACGTCGGACTTCAAGAAGTTACCAGTAACCAGGTCAGGAACTTGCTGGTCTTTACTTTTAAGGCCTGTTCCTGCTGTCCAGGTCCTTAAGATGGTTTTTCTTGCTTTCTCCCACACAGGGCTCTAGGCTGGGCTCAGTCAGTAGGGACTAGTATCAAGGGTGGGTTTATGGACCCCACTCCAGGCACAAGTTTCCACCCCTGCTGCCTCACTCCTTCCTCCTTCAGTTCTGTGCTCCTCTCTCTTCACCAGTCAGGTGCCAACTGCCAGCTCCAACTGCCAACCCTGACTTAGCTTCCCAACATTCTAAACCGCCTCCAACTGTCACAGGGTTCCAGAATGTTGCAGAAGGTTCTAGTAGGTTCCAGTGACGTCACAGGTGACAATGGGTGGCCTCCATTTTGTGCTCCAGGCCCTCAGACAGAAATTCCAGGGGTAGATAAAATGGCTCCCTGAATCTGCATCAATACTAAAAAGTCTGGTGGTTCCCAAAAAGGAAAAAATACTTACAGGGTTTGAGGCAAAAGTGGGACAAAATAAATAATGATGAGGAGGGACCACCCAAAGGGCTGACAGGTCTAACAATGTGTATCTGTAAAGAACACCTTCACCTAAAGAGACATCCTGGCACTGTTTGATGGATGTTTGTTTCCCAATTCAGTGGTACTCAGTTTAATGATCTTGTAAGGATGAAAGGTCCTGTGGCATATCCTCAAGTGGATGCATTAGTCAGCAGCCAAAAGACACAGGTGTTGGGACAAGAATGACCCCTGATAGTGTTCAGTCGTGCTCCCTGGCCGACTTGTGTAAAGCTCTGCAGCTACGAACTAAACCCATATATATATATGTGCGTGTGCATGTGTGTGCGCGTGTGTGTGTGTGTGTGTGTGTGTGTGTGTGTGTGTGTGTGCGTGTGTGTGTGTTTTTGTTTGTTTGTGTGTGTGTGTTTTTGTTTGTTTGTGTGTGTGTTTTTGTTTGTGTGTGTGTGTGTGTGTTTTTGTTTGTTTGTTTGTAGGATGCATGCAGCATGAGTTTCTGAATGAATCAGAGAGGGACGCCTGGGGTTTCTATGTTGGAAACCCTGACATGTCCATGCGCACAAGATGGAGGCGAGGTTAATTTCTTAGTGGAAGTGTATTGCTGACATTCTTGAGACTGGAGGGAGGGGACCCAGACACACAAGTGAGGAAAGAGGAGACAGGCTTACACTTAGTAAGTCTCTAAGCTCATTTTTCTGCGAAGAACTGCTGACATGTCTTCCTGGGGAATATAGTTTACAACAACTCATATCACTATCACACATGTATTACCAAGCAAGCACTACACAGGATACACTTACAACGCAGTCCCATCCATACATATTATTTTTGCCACAGCCACCTATACCACAGATTATTACTTTGCATACTGCTATCCTTCCCTGTAGCCTAAAAACTCCTTACTACCCCATAACGCGACTCTTAACTGAACCCTAACAACTTAACACTACTTTCCCTGAATTCTAAAAACTCCTATCCAGTGCGTTGTATTACGTAGAATGCATTTGTTGCAACTTACTTCATTGAAGATGTTGACGCAAATGCGTTTGAAACTCTGTTCCATGGTAATGAATTCGTTCTAAGTGTAAAACCTTCCTGAGTTCCTCCATTTGGTGCAGGGTGAAACTGCAGTCTCTGTTCAGAATGTAAAGAGTCCTTTAGAGTCTAACCTTTTTAGGTCGAGCATCAGCGCGCATGCGTTGTCTGCAAGACCTTCAGTAATCACTCTACGGAGTGTATTCTCTGGCATTCTGGAATGCTTCTCGCAATTGGTTAATTTGCGTGTAGTTTTTTGTTTCCTCTCGCCTTACTCTTTAGCGCTCTGATACATAATTTCCGGTTTTTCGTGAGGAGCACAGGCCACTTACAGTTCCCTTACACTAGTAAGTGTTATTTGGGGACTACTTTTTTATTTAATTTAATGCTAGTGTGTGAAATGATATATTATATAGAAAGATACAATGGTTCTTAATGGCCTATGATGGTCCAGAACAGAGAGGAACCCTAAAGAGGGCAAGTAATTTAGTATAGGTACAAAGACTCATAGGAGAGAGCGATAATTAATATAGAGGAAGGGGACACGAAAGTCAAATTATGACAGTTATTTATTATACATAAGAAGAATTCAAAGTGCTCACATATTCAGTGACAATAAGCGTGACGTGAAAGGTGAGGGTGAACTTAAAAGAGAACATCGCATTGGCAACAGTAGAGAACCACTTTTTTGTTAAATTAGTATAAAGGGTTCAAGTTGCAAGAGGTCGACGACGTTTCGAACTCAGTTATTCGAGTTCATCTTCAGGACAAATAGTGAGCATATGAAATCTAAAATTGAAGAATGCAGAAATAAAAATAAATATAAGTAACTCATAGTGTAGTCCCTGAAATATATATAGAGCATCACAATCATTTAAATGTGTGGTACATAATCCTCTCCCAAAAAGTGATGCAACAAGTACACGTTTAAAGTAAATAGTTTAGGGGAAGTAACAAATGCAGAATAAATCAATCATGAACAAGGGTAAACATTTAAATGTGGTATTGCAAAAATTACACTTGACACATTGTTACATTTTTGACTAAACCATCTAGGACGTAAGGGAACAAGGTTAACTAGATAGGGGGAAACCATAGTCTAAATGTCACTAGCAATTGGTCTATACTAATTACCATCTGTGGAACGGGAGCCTAAGGGAGCGCGGGGGCAGTAAAAACACTTACTTAGCATATGTGAGGGTGAATCACTGAGAGCTGTAGTCAATTAGCGTCTCATCAAGGGTGAAAACACGTCAATGAGGACCTCGATGGAATCCGGAGCTCTGGGGGGAAGGGGTAATTGATGTAAAAAACTAGTACAGCAATTAGCGTGAAAGGCTACTTGAGTTAGCCAGGGTTTTTAAGAGACTTACTTGAAAAACGGCCGTGTCCAGAGACATCAAATTAAGAATGGTGTTCCGGTGCCAGGAATTGAATCTGTAAGGGAGGGGGAGTGATTAGGATCAAGCGGGCAATTGGAGCCGCGATGAGGGAGAGAGGAAGAGTAGAGACTTACTTACTCTTTGAAACCGGCACAAAATCCAATAAATGGGAGTCTAAGGCGGGGCGGAGCGGTTCCTGTTCGCGTGCTACTCGCGCTGCGACTGGGAAGGGAGCCGGGTGCGCTTGGTATTTGAAATAGAGGGTTGCTATTGGTTACGCTAAGAAGCATCAGCTGCATGCGGTTGCACACGTGTAATCGGCAGTAGTAGGCTAGGGACATGCCTGATTACAACAGCTAAAAGACGGGCATGCAAGTGGCTGCAGAAGCGGCACGTGTGTGTAATCTGCACAGAAATAAACGGAGTTAAACACGAGAGTGTGTGAAATGAGGAATTTAATATTCATGAATTTCAGTCTTCTAACAACTGTTTTTTTTTTATTTTGTAGAGCAGAGCAAAGGACATGACAACATTATAGTAAAGTTGATCGTCAGGAATAAAAATAAAAAAAAAATCGACAATTTACACTGATATACATTCTTATTCAATTGTCATCTGAAACCCATGGAGAATAAATAGACATACCAATTACTCTAAATACTTTAAAAGACACAACGGGCAGTCCGGCAATCCCATATAATCATTTAAAACTACCTCATCATTTAGCTGTCAGACCCAGAAAACAATTTTCTCCTAAAGTGCTAAGGTGCTTTAAATTCAAACTGCCTCTAGTTTACACTGTTTACATTAAAGTGCAATGAGTTGAGGGAATCTAAATTGATATTGTTGTTTTCCAAATACAAGAAAAGCTTCCAGACAGTTATAACTTTTTTTTTTTTAAATTTGTTTTTTTGGGGGGAAAACAACATTAAGGTACAATTGCTCCTTTCCTCAGATATAGGACCATAAAGTGAAATGTGCATAATTACCAACGTGCAGTCGTACTTTCCCTTCAATATAAGGACATAAAGTGCAATGTGCTAAAGTGCTAAATTTGTGTCCCAATTATCAAAGAACCTCCAAACCGCTGTAAACCTTTTTGTTGCCCCGACCCGCTTAGCATAAGCTTCTTCAAACCTCCTTATCCTTTGTATTTTGTTCAGCCATTTAGGATAGGATGGTACCTCTTCAGATCTCCAATTTTGGAGAATTAAAGAACGAGCTACAATAGAGCAGATTGCAATATACGCCTCGTCTACTTTGGTCAGATCTGACCTTACTTTAGTAAAACCGAAAAGTGCTACTTCAGCCTCAGGGTCGAGCTTCTTTTTAATTACCTGGCATATTGCTGAGAAGATCTTGCGCCAAAAAACTTAAAGCTTTGGACACGTATAGAATATATGTAACCAGTCTCCCTCACCTTGGGACTGGCACCGAAAACATTTATTGTCCACTTCAGCATGACGTTTATTTAACGTTTTCGGGGTGTAATAGGCCAGCCACTGCGACAAGAAGGCCATTCTTTTAAAATTAGCTGCTCTCAAGGCCTTGCTTCCTACCTTGGATATTGACTGCCATTCCTGGGGAGAGAAGGCGCAGTTGGTTTCCCAACTTACTTTTCCCAGAAATTCCTCAACCAGGGGAGGAGCCTTGCGTTTTATCAACAGAGAGTACCAATTTCCTGCCCCCTTTAGTTTTGCTGTATATAAAGCGTTACCCTGATTGGTTGGCACACCACTTGACAATAGATTATATTTTTTTAATAAAATGTGCGATCTGCAAGTACTCCAAAAACCCCGGCCTGTTTCGATTGCCAAATCTACTTTGAACCTCATGCCAGGAGATCACTGTCTTAGAAATTAAGAAATGGCCCAGGTCTCAAAGCCACTGTCCTTCCATCTTTTAAGCCGGCTGGAATGAATTTGCAAAAGTTTTACATTCCTCTAGCTTAAAAAAAATAAACCCTGAGGAGTCTGCTTGCTTAAAAAAAAAGACTGCAATCTTTCGGAGTAGTCATGAATTGTCCTATAACGGGACTTTTTAGGTAGTTTGGAGGTTTTTAAAAAGATTGGGATTTGTGTGCCGGACTCACGAATCATCCTTTCAAGAAAAAATATGTCAAGCCGACCATTAGGTTCCAGTAGACGTGCTGTAAGGTCTAAAATAGCTGCCTCATAATAAGTTCGGATATTTGGTATGGCTAAACCCCCTTGATTTATTTCCAGCTGTAATATGGGCAAATTAACCCTGGAGGCCTTCTTATTCCACACAAATTCCCTGAACATTGAGTCCATTTCTTTACAATATTTGGAATTAACTTTCAAGGGTACGTTTATAAAAAGAAATATTAATAGGGGAAGGATAGACTTTTTTAAAGTGCTACATGGCCAATCTGATTTAAAGGTAGAAGGGTCCTCTTATCCATTAGGGTTTTAATTTTATTCCGCATGGCTAAATAATTCAGACTAAATAATTGTTCTACTTGATTGGAAACGTAGACACCCAGATATCTGATTGGTTCTCCTTTCAGTGCCTTGATTTTTAGATTAGAGGGGGAAAAGTTGCAATCAGCGTATAATATAAAAATCTCAGTTTTATTTTGGTTTATTTTGTATCCCCCTATTTGTTCAAATTTACTAAATCCTTCCAAAACGTGTTCCAAATTCTGTTTGTCAGGGCATAAATACATAATTATGTTTTCCGCCCAAAGTTTCAATTTGGCCATCCCTTCAATTGGAGCTCTAATCTGGGGGTTTCCGTGGATTCTTATAGCCAAGGGTTCGATTAAAAAAGTGAACAGTATAGGCGACATCGGACAGCCTTGTCTACTTTCACGATTTATATCCACTACCCCTATTGAGTCCCCGTTTACTATAAAACGGGCTTGGGCACCTTGATAAATATTTCTCAACATGCTTCAAATTTGGACCGGGATGCCGAATTTTCCAAAACCATAAAAAAGTGCATCCCAATTGACCAAGTTGAACGCCTTTTCTACGTCGACCATCGTAATAAGGGTTGGAATTTTATTAATAGTCGCGTAGTCATGAGCTTGAATTAAAAACCCGGTATTGGTGGACATAGACCGTCGTGCAACAAATCCGGTCTGATCACAGTGGATTAGTGCCTGTGCGATGGGGGTAAAACGTTGTGCCCAGACTTTCATTAATATTTTAAACTCTGCATTAAGAAGACTGATTGGCCTGTATGAATTGATATCCTTACCGTTTTTCCCCTTTTTAACAAAGCTGACCAGTATAGACTCCTTGAAACTTGGAGGAACACTGCCTCCCTGTTTGATATTATTAAACAGTTTCTCCAAGAAGGGGGTCAGATCCTTGGGAAAGGTTTTATAAAATTCAATTGGGAGCCCGTCGGCTCCACAGGCTTTTGCCCCTGCAATAGACTTTACCACGTTTATAGTTTCTTGTTTAGAAATGTCAAGCTGGAGCTGTTCCGCTAATGGCCCTGAAAGAGTGGCAAGATTTACCTCCTCAAAGTAATTGCTAATTTAATCCACTCCTGCTTCATATCTGGTAGTGTATAGCTGCGAGTAGTGCTCTAAGAAAACTTGGGCTATGCCTTCTTTAATTAGAGAGGCTCTGGTTTTGGGGTCAATAATTTCAGAAATCATGGCTGCTTCCTGTTTAGTTTTGGTTGTTCCTGCAAACATTTTACCCACCATTTGACTCTCCTCATACACTCGCTGTTGATATGTTCTGGAGCTGGCTATCTCTTCAATTGTAAAAAAAACTCCTTCAATTCATACTTTGCACTTTCTAGCTGAACTCTGGCGACCCCCGTCCCAACGGGCTGAGTAGTTCTTATTTTCGTGGCATTTTCTACTGCCGCCGGAGTTTAATGATTTTTTTCTCTCCTTTGTTTAGCTTGAGCAGTTGCGAGTGCAATCATCTGCCCACGAAAGGCGGCCTTAAATCCACCCCAAACTAAAAAGATTTCTGTCGTATTATCATTTATCTTGAAGAATTCTGCTATCCACTCTTTTGTATCGGCCACCCATTGAAGGTCCTGCAGGAGGAGACGATACATCTGCCACCTGGATCTTAACCTCCTGCATTCCTCAATCTCCACTTCAAGTTTAATAAGGGAGTGGTCAGGGAATGGATTTATCCCTATTTCAATGCTTGTATATCCCAAGGATTGCGATATTAAAAAGAAATCAATTCGGGATGCTGTATGAAATTGATTAGAGTAGCAGGAAAAAAACAGCTTGGTTGGATGGGCGTCGCGCCAGGGGTCTATCAAAATATGTTCCTGTCTTAGTACTTCTACCACTTTTTTAGTTTTGGGTTTCAGCTCTTTTTTATTCGAAGTATCTTTCTTTATATCTTGAATAAAATTAAAATCTCCACCCAAGATTATCTTTCCCGGTGCCCCTCTAAGTATCTCACTAATTTTGAGTAGGGCTGTAGTGTCATCTACAATTGGACCATAATAGTTAATAAAGTTTAATATCGTACCTCAACCCAGATCCTGATGCTCGACCTAAACATTTAAGCTGCTTACAGTTTCCATACAGATAGCTTCAGTATTTGGACCCATGGTAGGCGGGCACCAAAAGAACTCTACCAGCCCCAGGCTGTAGAAACTGTGAGTAAACAACAAATATTATGATTTTGTATAGCCCTTCACATCTCACTTTTGCAGTTTAAAAATGCCGTAAACAACATATCTTTAATACTAGTGAATGACATGCACGAAGACGACTGTATGTTTGCACGTGTGCCTGTCTGTGTACTTGTAAAATAAGCTGGTTTGCCAAATATCGTTAAAATGTAAACGAGCATCACATGAAAAGATTATAAAACGAATGATCGATTGAACATTGCTCTAATTATCTGGAACTCTTCAAAGCAGCTGTCAAAAGAGCTACGTGAAACAGCAAAGCTTCACATCCGGTTATGACCACTCTTAGACACGATGACCTTTGGCCCTTTAGTCAGCACTTTTAGATTTACACATTTTGTTTAAAGAAATGTTATGTTACTGCATTACTGTACATTTAAAGGTGTTTGAAAGAAAGAACAGCAGTGTGTACGATTAGGGCACCCCCAATAAAGTAGGGAGGGTTAAATGTGGGTTGCGGGGCCGGAGGAGACCACATTTCTGGGGGGGTTCTTGGGGTGGGGGAGTGGAGAGGGTGGGCGGTGGAATAGTAAAAGCAGAAGCAAAATGAGCAGCAGCAGGGACATTTCTGGAAAGATTGTTAGGACTGTGAGATTTTTGATGTTTTTGGTTCCTTTTGTAGATACACCGCCGCAGGTGCCAGGAGGCGCCTATAAAAGTTCCTGCAGGCTCCTGCAGCGCGGGACGTGCGCGGGCGTGCCCGGGCCAAAGGCGGGCCCGTCTGCACCCGTCAGCGGCAGACAGGTGGGGCAGGGCCAGCTGCAGGCTCCTGCAGTGCGGGACGTGCGCGGGCGTGCCCGGGCCAAAGGCGGGCCCATCGGCACCCGTCAGCGACAGACAGGTGGGGCAGGGCCAGCTGCAGGCTCCTGCAGCGCGGGACGTGCGCGGGCGTGCCCGGGCCAAAGGCGGGCCCGTCTGCACCCGTCAGCGACAGACAGGTGGGGCAGGGCCAGCTGCAGGCTCCTGCAGCGCGGGACGTGCGCGGGCGTGCCCGGGCCAAAGGCGGGCCCGTCTGCACCCGTCAGCGACAGACCGGTGGGGCAGGGCCAGCTGCAGGCTCCTGCAGCGCGGGACGTGCGCGGGCGTGCCCGGGCCAAAGGCGGGCCCGTCTGCACCCGTCAGCGACCGACAGGTAGGGCAGGGCCAGCCCCCTTGGTAGCAACATAGAGGTCTGTACCGACTATAAATCTACGCTGCAATAGGGTAAGAACTATGCTCAGTCACTTGTTTTTAAGAAACTCTGCGAGCCGTAAGGTATTTTATTCTTTAATTAACCCACAAGTCTAATTGTGAACCATAACTGTGAATTGTAAGTCCGGACTGAAGTCGCACCTTTACCGAACCCTTTTGAAATAACTACGTTGGATGGTAGAACACCGTCTCTATCGTCACAAAGATTCATGCGTTTTTGTGACTTTGATTAGTATAAATCAGCTGAACGTTGCTCTGTTCTGTAGGCCTTAGGATAACAAGGGACGTTGCGAATAATACCTACCAGCTGAATAGCCAGAACACTTCTTCTCTGTTACAACTGCCCTGAGGATACTGTAAAAGCGTGATAGATTCCCCGCTACTAGAGTAAAAAATCAAGTCGACAAGTTTGAGCGGCTTGCTGACAGGAAAATGGGAAAAAGGAAGGCAATAGAATCAGGAACAGGTTGGAAGCAGATGGCTAAAATTACAAAACAGCAACCTCTGCTGCTGATAACTGTACTTTAGCAGCTATTGACGAGTTGATCGAGGAGGTTGAAACTACGCTAGCAAATGGGGAGGAAGTGGCACCTAAAGACCGTAAGAAAATCTCTACATATGTTAGCAAGCAAAGTAAAGCATCACCTATTACACAAATCCCAAAGCAAAAAAGTCCTTTAGTAATTGTGCATTGTGCCCCAGAGCCCCCTTAACCATGCAAGGTATTTCCACCCAAACCGATTCCCCTAGACGAGTCACTACAGACCTGGAGGAGCCCAGCACTCCAACTAGGGACTTTATAAACTTAGAATGTTTCAACAGATATTTAATACTAGCAGACGACCATGAAGAAAAAATTGAGGCCGAACTAGAGAAGATCGACAGTGCACCAAGGGTTGTAGCAGGCTCAAGAGAAGCAGGGACCCAAAAAGAACCAGAGGTCACTAATTAGGTATTGAGGGATCTTTGTCAAAAGCAGGACTCTACACAAAAGGAGGTAGCAGGGCTCTAGAGAAGCAGGGACCAGAACCAGAGGTCACTAATGAGGTATTGAGGGATCTTTGTCAAAAGCAGGACTCTACACAAAAGGAGAAAGCAGGGCTCTAGAGAAGCAGGGACTAGAACCAGAGGTCACTAATGAGGTAGAGGGATCTTTGTCAAAAGCAGGACTCTACACAAAAGGAGATAGCCGGGCTCTATAGAAGCAGGGACCAGAACCAGAGGTCACTAGAGGGATCTTTGTCAAAAGCAGGACTCTACACAAAAGGAGGTAGCAGGGCTCTTGAGAAGCAGGGACCCCAACAGAACCAGAGGTCACTAATGAGGGATCTTTGTCAAAAGCAGGACTCTACACAAAAGGAGGTAGCAGGGCTCAAGAGAAGCAGGGACCAGAACAGAACCAGAGGTCACTAATGAGGTATTGAGGGATCTTTGTCAAAAGCAGGACTCTACACAAAAGGAGGTAGCAGGGCTCAAGAGAAGCAGGGACCCCAACAGAACCAGAGGTCACTAATGAGGTATTGAGGGATCTTTGTCAAAAGCAGGACTCTACACAAAAGGAGGTAGCAGGGCTCTAGAGAAGCAGGGACCCCAACAGAACCAGAGGTCACTAATGAGGTATTGAGGGATCTTTGTCAAAAGCAGGACTACACAAAAGGAGGTAGCAGGGCTCTAGAGAAGCAGGGACCAGAACCAGAGGTCACTAATGAGGTAGAGGGATCTTTGTCAAAAGCAGGACTCTACACAAAAGGAGGTAGCAGGGCTCTAGAGAAGCAGGGACAGAACCAGAACCAGAGGTCACTAATGAGGTATTGAGGGATCTTTGTCAAACGCAGGACTCTACACAAAAGGAGATAGCAGGGCTCTAGAGAAGCAGGGACCAGAACCAGAGGTCACTAATGAGGTATTGAGGGATCTTTGTCAAAAGCAGGACTCTACACAAAAGGAGGTAGCAGGGCTCTAGAGAAGCAGGGACCAGAACCAGAGGTCACTAATGAGGTATTGAGGGATCTTTGTCAAAAGCAGGACTCTACACAAAAGGAGGTAGCAGGGCTCTAGAGAAGCAGGGACCAGAACCACAGGTCACTAATGAGGTATTGAGGGATCTTTGTCAAAAGCAGGACTCTACACAAAAGGAGGTAGCAGGGCTCTAGAGAAGCAGTGACCCCAACAGAACCAGAGGTCACTAATGAGGTATTGAGGGATCTTTGTCAAAAGCAGGACTCTACACAAAAGGAGGTAGCAGGGCTCTAGAGAAGCAGGGACCCCAACAGAACCAGAGGTCACTAATGAGGTATTGAGGGATCTTTGTCAAAAGCAGGACTCTACACAAAAGGAGGTAGCAGGGCTCAAGAGAAGCAGGGACCAGAACCAGAGGTCACTAATGAGGTATTGAGGGATCTTTGTCAAAAGCAGGACTCTACACAAAAGGAGGTAGCAGGGCTCTAGAGAAGCAGGGACCAGAACCAGAGGTCACTAATGAGGTATTGAGGGATCTTTGTCAAAAGCAGGACTCTACACAAAAGGAGGTAGCAGGGCTCTAGAGAAGCAGGGACCCCAACAGAACCAGAGGTCACTAATGAGGTATTGAGGGATCTTTGTCAAAAGCAGGACGCTACACAAAAGGAGGTAGCAGGGCTCTAGAGAAGCAGGGACCAGAACCAGAGGTCACTAATGAGGTAGAGGGATCTTTGTCAAAAGCAGGACTCTACACAAAAGGAGGTAGCAGGGCTCTAGAGAAGCAGGGACCCCAACAGAACCAGAGGTCACTAATGAGGTATTGAGGGATCTTTGTCAAAAGCAGGACTCTACACAAAAGGAGATAGCAGGGCTCTAGAGAAGCAGGGACCAGAACCAGAGGTCACTAATGAGGTATTGAGGGATCTTTGTCAAAAGCAGGACTCTACACAAAAGGAGATAGCAGGGCTCAAGAGAAGCAGGGACCAGAACCAGAGGTCACTAATGAGGTATTGAGGGATCTTTGTCAAAAGCAGGACTCTACACAAAAGGAGGTAGCAGGGCTCTAGAGAAGCAGGGACCCCAACAGAACCAGAGGTCAGTAATGAGGTATTGAGGGATCTTTGTCAAAAGCAGGACTCTACACAAAAGGAGGTAGCAGGGCTCTAGAGAAGCAGGGACCAGAACCAGAGGTCACTAATGAGGTAGAGGGATCTTTGTCAAAAGCAGGACTCTACACAAAAGGAGGTAGCGGGGCTCTAGAGAAGCAGGGACCCCAACAGAACCAGAGGTCACTAATGAGGTAGAGAGATCTTTGTCAAAAGCAGGACTCTACACAAAAGGAGGTAGCAGGGCTCTAGAGAAGCAGGGACCAGAACCAGAGGTCACTAATGAGGTATTGAGGGATCTTTGTCAAAAGCAGGACTCTACACAAAAGGAGGTAGCAGGGCTCTAGAGAAGCAGGGACCCCAACAGAACCAGAGGTCACTAATGAGGTATTGAGGGATCTTTGTCAAAAGCAGGACTACACAAAAGGAGGTAGCAGGGCTCTAGAGAAGCAGGGACCAGAACCAGAGGTCACTAATGAGGTAGAGGGATCTTTGTCAAAAGCAGGACTACACAAAAGGAGGTAGCAGGGCTCTAGAGAAGCAGGGGCCCCAACAGAACCAGAGGTCACTAATGAGGTATTGAGGGATCTGTGTCAAAAGCAGGACTCTACACAAAAGGAGGTAGCAGGGCTCTAGAGAAGCAGGGACCCCAACAGAACCAGAGGTCACTAATGAGGTATTGAGGGATCTTTGTCAAAAGCAGGACTCTACACAAAAGGAGGTAGCAGGGCTCTAGAGAAGCAGGGACCAGAACCAGAGGTCACTAGTGAGGTATTGAGGGATCTTTGTCAAAAGCAGGACTCTTCACAAAAGGAGGTAGCAGGGCTCTAGAGAAGCAGGGACCAGAACCAGTGGTCACTAATGAGGTATTGAGGGATCTTTGTCAAAAGCAGGACTCTACACAAAAGGAGGTAGCAGGGCTCAAGAGAAGCAGGGACCAGAGGTCACTAATGAGGTATTGAGGGATCTTTGTCAAAAGCAGGACTCTACACAAAAGGAGGAAGCAGGGCTCTAGAGAAGCAGGGACCAGAACAGAACCAGAGGTCACTAATGAGGTATTGAGGGATCTTTGTCAAAAGCAGGACTCTACACAAAAGGAGGAAGCAGGGCTCAAGAGAAGCAGGGACCCCAACAGAACCAGAGGTCACTAATGAGGTATTGAGGGATCTTTGTCAAAAGCAGGACTCTACACAAAAGGAGGTAGCAGGGCTCAAGAGAATCAGGGACCAGAACCAGAGGTCACTAATGAGGTATTGAGGGATCTTTGTCAAAAGCAGGACTCTACACAAAAGGAGGAAGCAGGGCTCAAGAGAAGCAGGGACCAGAACAGAACCAGAGGTCACTAATGAGGTATTGAGGGATCTTTGTCAAAAGCAGGACTCTACACAAAAGGAGATAGCAGGGCTCAAGAGAATGCTCTCAGACTTGTTAAAAAGTCTGCCTCTAGCTTATAAAGAAAATAATAAATTGACAAACTGCTTTTCACACTCTGGTGAAAAAACTGATTTGACCAACAGGACAAGCAAGCGATCAATTTATCCATCTGGTGTACCTACCAAATATATAGCAAAAGACCCATTAGACCAGAATAGACACCTAATTAGGACAGCCTCTCACTCACCAAGACCAAACGCACACAGGATGAACCAACTGACCCATGCAACTCCATGAATAACGAGAGATGCACTATAGCCCCCTAGGGGCATCAAAATGCACAGAGGTTGAAACCATCCAGCCACTATGAGCCAGGTCCAAACTCAAAAAACGCACGAGAAAGGGGGGGGGGGGGGGGGGGGTTTGGGGGGGGAGGGGGTCACTCTTACTTACAGAACACCCATCAATCAAACCAAACAAGCATTGGCATAGCCAATAGGTCTCGCCTTTGGGACGTTATATGTGTTTACCCATGCAACAGTTGATGTTGTTGCACTACGGATATTGTGCTGCATAACTAAATACTTATAAGGTCCCAAAGGCGAGACCTATTGGCTATGCCAATGCTTGTTTTTATAATGATGTTGCTCCATCCAATCTATGCATCCAGACGGGGAGACGCTTCGTGGGGCGTGCTTGGTGCCTCTTTGCCGCTGACACCGGACCCAGGGAAGCAACTACGTGGACCAGGGGTGAGCGGGGTGACCTCGTGACCAGCGGTCACTCCCCCCCCTGCATCGGCTGCTTTATCTGCAACTCGCGCCTCCCGCTTCGCGGGAGACGCTTCGTGGGGCGTGCTTGGTGCCTCTTTGCCGCTGACACCGGACCCAGGGAAGCAACTACGTGGACCAGGGGTGAGCGGGGTGACCTCGTGACCAGCAGTCACTCCCCCCCTGCATCGGCTGCTTTATCTGCAACTCGCGCCTCCCGCTTCGCGGGAGACGCTTCGTGGGGCGTGCCTTGTGCCTCTTTGCCGCTGACACCGGACCCAGGGAAGCAACTACGTGGACCAGGGGTGAGCGGGGTGACCTCGTGACCAGCGGTCACTCCCCCCCTGCATCGGCTGCTTTATCTGCAACTCGCGCCTCCCGCTTCGCGGGAGACGCTTCGTGGGGCGTGCTTGGTGCCTCTTTGCCGCTGACACCGGACCCAGGGAAGCAACTACGTGGACCAGGGGTGAGCGGGGTGACCTCGTGACCAGCGGTCACTCCCCCCCTGCATCGGCTGCTTTATCTGCAACTCGCGCCTCCCGCTTCGCGGGAGACGCTTCGTGGGGCGTGCTTGGTGCCTCTTTGCCGCTGACACCGGACCCAGGGAAGCAACTACGTGGACCAGGGGTGAGCGGGGTGACCTCGTGACCAGCAGTCACTCCCCCCCTGCATCGGCTGCTTTATCTGCAACTCGCGCCTCCCGCTTCGCGGGAGACGCTTCGTGGGGCGTGCTTGGTGCCTCTTTGCCGCTGACACTGGACCCAGGGAAGCAACTACGTGGACATGGGGTGAGCGGGGTGACCTCGTGACCAGCGGTCACTCCCCCCCTGCATCGGCTGCTTTATCTGCAACTCGCGCCTCCCGCTTCGCGGGAGACGCTTCGTGGGGCGTGCTTGGTGCCTCTTTGCCGCTGACACCGGACCCAGGGAAGCAACTACGTGGACCAGGGGTGAGCGGGGTGACCTCGTGACCAGCAGTCACTCCCCCCCTGCATCGGCTGCTTTATCTGCAACTCGCGCCTCCCGCTTCGCGGGAGACTCTTCGTGGGGCGTGCTTGGTGCCTCATTGCCGCTGACACCGGACCCAGGGAAGCAACTACGTGGACCAGGGGTGAGCGGGGTGACCTCGTGACCAGCGGTCACTCCCCCTGACGGCGGGGCGTATTTACAGCCTGTAGAGACGCGCGACGCGCGCGGGCGGCGCCTGGCTAAGCCCGGGCAAAGGGCGGGCCGTCTGTGGCCGTCCGGGGCAGGAGGAGGCAGGGCTGGGCCATCCCTCTGACATCGGTTTCAAGGACATCTGCCTCACATCAGGTACTGCTGTTGTCTTTCACATTCACATTCTTGCTCCATGAGTGTTGCTGTGGAGGTGTTCAGCGTTAGTGTACATTGGCTGTAATCTGTATTTAGTTATAGCCGACATTCAATTTCGGCCCATATTCTATGATGTCTGGCCCTAAGAAAAACAAGGTGGTCACGGGGGCTGGTTCCATGAATCATTTTCTTGTTAAGAGGGTGACCAAAATCAACGAGGATAGAAGGGCTTCTTTAGGCAAAGCAGACGCTCTGGATTACGTCCCCTCCCCAGCTAGAGCTGCTATACTGGAGGATTTCCAAGATGGCGAAAGAATCTTGGACTGTATGCTGGATGAACAAAACGCTACTGAACCAATAAGTAATACAGTAGCCTCCATTCACCAGGAGCCTGATACTGGATTAATGGTCTCTACAATGAATGATAAGTTATGCCCTGACTCTGAGGAAGAGGCAGAAATATTGGAAGAAATTAGGGGAAAGAGACCCTTTAGATCATGCAGAAGGCAGCAAAGCAAGAGGGGGGTAAGACTGTCCACAGGAGAAGAGGGGAAACTCACCAGCCGGATAGTTACATTTCCCCCAAATCCAAACCAAATGCAGAGATTATAAAGGAACCCAGTATTACACTGAGCCCAGAGCAGTTTGATTCTCTAATTAAACGTATTGAGGCGGCTGTTGACCTAAAACTTAAGGCTTCCATTGACTGTCTTACAGTCAAATTGGACACCGCAAATGCGGAGCTTAAAAGACTAGGAGGTCTATTGGACCAACAGCTGGTTAAACTTTCTCAGGTGAATCCCTTACCCCCTCAAATTAGTTTAACAATTCCTGAAGTGATGGGAGATAGTGCTACAAAAGCCCCCAACCCTCCTTCTTTGATCCCTCCGGTTAGTTGCCCTGTTAACAACCCTACTGTTCCCCCAGCCATCTACCCCCCACCAGCAGATTTGGATGCTGATCAGGCTAGGGGATTGCAGAGACCTGGCCCCTTATATAACAATAATGTTGCACAAAGTAGACGCGTCAATACTATTAATTTGCCCCCGGATTGCGCCCCTTATGTCATCGTACTTGCAAATGTTCCGTTGTTTTGCTCAGGTAATACTGAGCCGCAAGAGGAAGCGCATGATTCTCTCAAAAACAAAGTGGTGGCCTGGTTAGGTGCTAAATGTGGTTTCCCTTCCAAACATGCTGGAGATATTATTACGACGAGGAGAGTGAACTGGATTGGCCCATCAAGGAAATCATGTAGAGGGGATTGCGTGGTTGTGAACTTTAAATACCCACAACATGTGGCCACAGTCCTCCTACGGGCAGCATCCCTGTTGGAGGACAGTAATAGTATCCGAGTTCGTCCACTTGGGTATTTCTACAATCAGGCCAATTTTCCCTCCTTGCCCAGACCAAGATCAAATCCATTTACCCCGGTGGGGCCCAGTCGGGCTCATCAAAGTTCGTTGCTGGGCCGTGATAACTCTAGTACATTTGGTCCCCCCATTACAACATATAACAGGTTTAATGTGCTCTCAGGCCTCGACCTCTGTGATTGACGGGGTGAGGGAGAGGGTACAGAGGACGACGCCGTAGCGGCCCCAACACCAGTGGTCCATGTACCTTCTTCTGAGGCGGTTAAGAACAGTTCACCAGAGATTATTAGTGACAATGGGGACACGGTTAGGCTGTTATCTTGGAACATTGCTGGGTTGCGGGCTAAGAAGGGAGACCCCAATTGGGAAAACTTTGTAAAGCGTTATGATGTTATCGCCTTGCAAGAGACTTGGGACTTGGAGTGTGACTACTGGATAGATGGCTTCACATCCTTCTTTGTCCCTGCTTTGCCTTCCCCTGCCGGACGGAACAAAGGAGGTCTCATGATGCTGGTTTCGGTGAATTTAAAAGGCAAATTGATTATGATAGACTGCGCTTCCAATAACTTTATTATTCTGGAGTTAACTTTAGAGGATGGTAGCAAACTATTGTTGGTTAACTGTTATAATGCTCCTAATAGCAATCCAGAATCCTTGCATTTTAATTGGTTATCTGATTTTTTAATTCTCTACGGAGACAAGCATTCCACTCTGTATCGATTCATTTTAATGGGTGATTTTAATGTTCATTTGTGTTCAAAATGTGTTATGGCGGAATCGGAGGGGCCAGACAGCGTGTCACCCCCTCATTTAGAACACACACAGAAGGGTCGAGCACTTGAACATGTACTGCAGGAAAATGAGCTATTTGAACCTGAATTTTATGATAATACTACACGGGTTGCCACCTACACGGGAAGGGCTAGCGACTCGATAATTGATTTTATTTTTGTTTCGAGATATTTTCTTAATTATGTGATTTCATATAATGCAATTGCTATGCCCACGAGTGATCATAATCCTGTTGGCTTGGTGTTAACAAATAGTGCCTTCTTGTCAAAATCTGTTGTTCCCCATCGGACTATACTGCCTGTAAAGGAAAAGGATCAGGGGAGAAGACTTAAATGGGAGACGGTTGTACCGGAATTTTTTTTTATAACTTTATCCAACTCAGTCGCGGAAGAGTTAATTGTGTGTGCCACTCCATCAGCTGGGCACAATGATATCATATCTTCCTTTGAAGATATTTGCCGGTTTGTGTCTAGCAGTCTTTTAGCCAAAGGGCAGGGGGCTAAACAAAAGCCGGCGAAAGGCTGGTTTGATAAAAATTGCAGTAAAGCTCATAACCGCCTTAAAAAAGCCCTCAACACTCGCCCAAGGGATAAGGAGCTTGTGGCGCGATTAAGAAAGGATTATAACACGGCCACTACTCTGCGTAAAAATGAATTAAAAAGCAAAGCTTGGGAGGACTTAAGGGATAAAGCCACTCTAAAAAATAGCGCTGAGTTTTGGACAATAATAAATTCCCCATTACTTACAGGCGCTCAAAACTCAGCACAGGAACTAAATATCTCAGAGGACGATTGGCTATCCCATTTCGAAAAAATTTATGACAGTCACAGGGAGCCGGACCCTTTTATAATCCCCGTAAATGAGAGCCCCATGGAGCCGGTGAGTTTTGAAACCACTGAGGTACTTAGAGCCATAGAGGAGACAGCAGGGCGCAAGGCCCCTGGCTCCGATGGAGTGCCAGCGGACATGTACAGGGCAAATCCACTGTTTTGGGCAAACATTTTAACTAGTTTTTAACGCCGCCGCAATAGTGGGTTTCCCTCAGTCCTGGTCTCTAGCTACAATCGTCCTAATATTCAAAAAAGGGCAGAGAGGAGACCTAAAATGCTATAGACCAATATCGCTTCTGGACTCCTCGGTAAAAATTTTAGGCAAGGTTGTCCTGGCGAGGATTTCTGCGTGGGCTAAGGGGAATAACATCCTGTCCGAGGCACAATTTGGCTTTAGGTCAGGGAGGAGTACTGAGGACCAATGCCTCAACCTCCACCTCATACTCTCCAAATATACCAGAGCAAAAGGGGGCAGCTTATTCCTTGGTTTTATGGACCTGTCCACAGCTTTTGATCTTGTTAATAGATCTAAGCTGTGGGCAATGTTACTGGAGATGGGCCTCGACAGTTCCTTGGTACACTTTCTGGCGGAGCTCCACAAAGATCTGAGGGCCCGTATTAGAATGACCACCGACGGAAAGTGTACCGAGAGTTTTAGATCCACGAGAGGGGTCCGCCAGGGATGCATCCTGGCGCCAATGTTGTTCACGCTTTACGTGAACTCGTTGGAGGGTTACCTAACGTCTGCCACAAAAGATTTCCCGAGCATAAGGGGGTGCACCAATTCCGGTGCTCCTCTATGCCGATGACGCGGTACTTATAGCTAGGACCCCAGTTGCCTTACAAAAGCTACTTGATGCCTTTTGCAATTTTATGACTAGTCTCGACCTGGTGATCAACAAAAGTAAATCACATACCATGTCAGTAGGATGTGGTATGCGTAAAGAAAAATCTTTTTTCTGTGACGGAGAGGTGATTACTAGTGTCAAGGTCTTTACCTACTTGGGTGTGATTTTTGACCAGAGGGGAACCTGGACACCGCAGCTAACATCTAAAATGAACGCGGTAAGAAGTTCATATGCTGCAATTCTGGGTTTTGCTAAGAGATTGGGGGGGAAACCTATGGAGGCTATTATGGCCGTTTATAAAGCCAAGGCTATTGCAATTGCTAGATATGGTGCAGCTGTCTGGGGTTACGTTAATTCTAAAGATATCCAGACTGAGGAAAATAAATTTTTCCGCTCACTGCTGGGTTTACCCCAGTCAACGGCTACCTACTCAGTCCACCTAGAGTTGGGAATGGGTTACATCCTAGACATAATAAATCTAGCTCCACTATTGATGTGGATAAAGCTTTGGCTTAACCCAAACCTTAGCCTTAATCATCGGATCATCAAAGATTGTCTCCAACTTGATCACAGGAGGGATATTCAGTGGCTGTCTTACATTGAAACTACGACAGCACTTTTGGGACGCCCTGAAATATTTAGTAGACCTGAAGCCCTGTGTAGAGCTGACCTGCCGTGGGTGAAAACAAATTTTCTTAGAATTCGCATGGCCGAGTGCGAAGCCCACGATTTATGTAAACCCTCTGTGAGGGCTCATGTTCTGATATCTCCTTCTTGTGTGCTGGCTCCTTATTTAATAACGGTAACCAACCCTTTTCATAGATGGCTTTTATCCAAATTTCGGTTTAACCAAATTTATACGGTGCTGTGGGATGAGAAAGACTGGTGCAAGCTGGAGGAATCGTCCCCATGCAAATGTGATGGTTTCTCTATTCAGGATAATGCCCACTTTTTGTTTTTTTGTTCCTTCTATCATGACCCTCGCACTAGATATTTAAAATCTATTTTGAAGGACCTGGGTTTTATCCAGTATAAGCCTGCATTGTTATATTTACAGATGTTGCTCTCCCCACTAATTATGTACTGCACTGCTAGTTTTTTAGCCGCATCTGTGAGATGCAAGAGAGTAAGGCTAAGATTGGAAGAACAATAGAAACTTGGATCCATCTATACTGCTCATTCGAGTGCATTTTTTAATGTATTTTATGCAATTATTGCCTTTTTATTCTGCTTTTTAAATTTATTAACTGTTTAATACCGTTTTAGATGAACTTTTGATATTTGCTGTAGAATGCTTTTATGATTTTAATTAATCGAATAAAGTGGAATTTGACTTGACTTGACTTGACTCTATGCATCCAGGTCATATATAGGGTATACTTGAAAATTACATTTGCCTCTGAGTTCACCAACAGCATTGCCATAGGGCGGGGGCAGGAATGTTTCTCCGTGCATGTTTAAAAACTCCCACTTTAAATTAATACTTCTCAGTAAGCAGATATATTCTGATGCACTACGGTGACACGCTTCTGTGTGTTAAAGAAATACACTTTTTTTAAATGTTAAAGACACCTTATCATATTGGAACGTGATGTAGGTTACAGGATTTACATGCCAAATCTGTTTAAGGCTCGGCTTGTGCATTGGCTCTTTAACCAAAGCCGACCCTTCAAGTCTGTTCTCCTTGTTAATTTGCTGGTTCGCTCGCCTCTAGTTTCTGCATGTGTTATTTGTCAAAAGACAGGCCGGTGAGTGTCAAAGCACAGCAAGGCCAATCTCTGAACTTGGCATTGTTGTAATAACCATCACTACCTCGGAGAAGGGGCGTCGTCGAATAGGGGAAAAAAAGTCAAATATACTACTTATAATTAAACAAGACGTCACGAAGCCTCACTCCTCGGCGACCTCATACTCACCCACGTGGGAGGGTGAGGTCTAGGCACACAAGAGCAGCAGTGGTACTGGATGCGATTACGGCACCGTACGAAAACGTTAAAGCCAGACCTCAGATAGCACAAACGATTTTTCTATACGCATGCATTTTGTGAAAAAACGAGTGACGCACTTCATCATATGAAATCAGATCAGTGATAACTTAATGAATTTCGGGAGATTTTGAGTTTCTTATATACATTACACAAAGTTTTTTGTAAACAAACAAAACAGGCAGATGCATACAAGTATATAATGCAAGCCAGAACGAAGGTCCAGTTTATAAAGTAGGCTGCTAGCTCGTTGTGGCAACAGCATCTTTAGTATGCTAAATAGTTTGAAGATCTAAAGAACGGTCTCGTTTAAAATGCCTAGTTTACTACTTTTACGGTTCCCCGAGTAGGTTAACCTGCGTTGCCACGCTGAAAATAGCCGCGAGTTATGACACACGCCAGAGCTCATGCAATGCTGACACTTGAAGCTGCCAAAGTCTCAAAGCAAATACTGCGTTTGCAATGACAGCGTCTCAGCTATCCATCAGATAGGCAAACTCCCCCGTTCCCGTTCTTTCACCCCGAATCAGAAGAATTCGAATTAGAATCGAATGATAGTTTGACTGCATAAACAGGTTTATTCGGTTGAACTACTTCCGTAACTGTTGTTATATTAAACTTCTGACAAATGTAAAAGCAAGATAATTCTCGTCACAAATTAAACTCGTGTAAATTCACTACGACTGCTGTGATTGGTTCTTAGGTAACAAAGGCAGTCTAGCACACCCTACTCAGCCATTGTCCCGGTGTACAAGGCTGGGAATATGCGGGCACTGATAAGAGCTGTAGATAAAGTAAATGCATTTTGCAAGATCAAATTAAGAATCGGACAAACCTGGCAGTTCCTATTTTCTCCACAACGTGCTAAATTGTATCTAAAAGAGATTGAATTTATAATTTTAGTTAAATGTTATCGACAGGTAACGCTGACTCTGAAGCCGGAATTAAAGGAAGAGCAGTGGGGGAAGAAACGCAGGAGAAGCCCGGGAGTTGTGTGCGAAAGTGAAAGTGATCGCGATGCACTTAATGAGGCCAGCAGAGTGACAGTTCTGTGGTGGGGGAGGGAATTGAAGCGCAGAGAGAGGCATGCAAAGAGCGCGCCCGCGCACATGCACGCAAGCTCTAGGTCGGCCATGGCAGCATCTGGTAGCACTTTTTTTTACCCCTTTACTAAAGGTTGAGCAAGCAGCGCATGCGCTGCTCTAGGCTCGACCTAAAAAACCCTATATATAA
This sequence comes from Triturus cristatus, assembly GCF_964204655.1. NCBI lineage: Eukaryota > Metazoa > Chordata > Amphibia > Caudata > Salamandridae > Triturus > Triturus cristatus. Next base: position 1,367,471 of record NC_140579.1, read on the forward strand.
GCCTAACCTGTATAACCTCTTTTTGACAAATGTTTCAAGATTAAACCGGGGAGCCAGAGAAGATGAGGACTCCCTGATAAATAAAGTGATCCATTGGATCAGACACAAACGCCAGTGCCTCCCTGAAATAAGATCAGACATTGTAAGAGCTGAGAGGCTACAACAGATTGGGGGAAGTATGGATGACATAAAGTTAACGTTCTATTCAAGGTTTATAGCAGATAGCCTAATCAATATGAACCGCCAGTCACATACACTCTTTGACTCATCGATTAGTATTAAACAAAACATTCCTCAGTTACCACTAGTCCCAACTCACATCAAGCATCGCAGGAGACAATAAATCTAGATTCTGTAGATTGACTGGTTAGGGAACATGGGGTGAACAAGATGGTACAGGGAGTCCCCTCTGAACAAGATGCGAACTTCGTCAATTTTAATTCTTACTCCAGTCCCCAACCAAGTCTTGATGTTACTCCCCATGTAACACATCCCGACAGGGAAGATAACATCTATTTAATTTCGGAGGGCAATACCCGTCTCCCACTTACTGATATGCCGACTACTCATAGACTCCCGATCTCTAAATTGGGAAAAATAATTTAGGGGAATATAGTCGGGCTAAAGCCAAAAATCAAGGAACCGGACTGGCAGAACTATGTAGAGGGCTTAGACCTCTGTCTCTTCCAGGAGACATGGGCCAGGGACCCACAGTACAAACTAGGGTACAGAACCTTTCGTACAGAGGCACTACAATCAAAAAAAGGGAGGGCATCGGGAGGAGGACTGACTATATGGGTAAAAATTAACTTAAATGTTATTATAGAAAATGTAGTTACAGGCTCATTGGGCATCTTGGGCCTGAAACTTAAGTTTCCTAATGCCACGCAGCTATATCTTTTAAATATCTATGTTCAAAAGAAGCACCCTTGCTAGAACATTTCAAAGAGGTCATGGGATCTATCGACCCAAAAGATGCAATCATCATAGGGGGTGACTTCAACTGCTGTTAGGAACCTATGGTGGGACTCGACGTAGTGTCTGAAGAGGAAGACCAACTCAGAGGGATTCCCCTCCTCCAGACAAAAAAGTACAGTGAGATGCACCACCTCTACCATCGAAAAAGGCCTTAAGCATGTAGTGGTCGCTTTCCTTCAGACCTTGCTTGTGCAAACACCTTTGTGAGAGGGAACTCTAGGTCGAGGATAGATTACATACTTATCAGTACATCACACTGGGTATACGCACAGGATTTTAATGTCGATAAGAGATCCGAGAGCGACCACCTCCCGTTATGCTTGGTTTTAGATGGGAAATACTTCCCACTCCATGAAACATTTGAACCCGACCCAAGAGTAGAACTAAGACAGCCTCTGGTAACCAATAATCGAAGGTCAGTCAGATGGCCTACTGTATTAGACCAGGTGGAACCTCTAACCAGTATTTAGAACATCTTCAGTGCCCTTGTAGGTTCCTACCTGGAACAAGGTCGTGAAATTAGCAAGATAACCGACATCCATCTAAAATTGGTAGAGGAAATACAAGCTCACCTAACTAAAGCAGAAAGAACTAAATATAAGAAAACATAAAAGACAGCACAAAGAAACTGGGAAGACAGCATTTGGGAAGAGCTTATAACAGCGGCAAAAAATGGGGACCAAGCTATGTTTTGGAAACTGATGACCCATGGAACTAGACATGATGTGACAGCTTCTGGCCACTACCTAGACCCTACCACTTGGCAGAGGCATTTCACAAACCTCTATGACCTAATTGAAGACTGAAATCCAGCTAACCACTCTGCAACTAATTCTTGGGGGTGCCTGTCGGCAAGTCAAATAACACCTTTACAGTTTAGCATGGAGGACACTGCGCTTATTGTAGCAGCTATTAAGCCATTAAAGGCACCAGGCCCTGGCAGAATTCCGGGGGACCTAGTCAAACACAGCCAGGAAGTGTGAGCACCATACATAAACTAACTAACAAATGCAATAGCTAGGGTGGCAGCCGGTGCCAGCGTCCTGGAAGGGAGCCAAGATAGTCCCCATCCATAAAAAGGGCAGCAGGAAAGAGCCTGCAAACTATAGGCCCATAAGCCTGATAGACGTACTACAGAAGGTCTACGCTAAGCAAATCTTCACTAGGCTTACTGTTTGGATGATAGAAGAGAATGTACTATCACCATGCCAGGCTGGATTCAGGCAGAAAACCAGTACAATAAATCAAGTGTTTAGACTGTTGATCATAGGTTGGAAATACACAAGATTAAGATCTAGCCACTTATATGTCACCTTTCTTGACCTAAAGGTGGCATTTGATTCTATCCCAAGGGCACAGCTGTGGGAATCCCTACACCATCAGGGTGTACCCGACGAGATCCTAATTCAAATTATCAGGTTACATCAAGGCAACTATGCTAAAGTGCGATGGGGCAAAGGTGGTGATCTTACTGATTAGATCCCAGTCCAGAGGGGAGTGCGCCAGGGCTGTGTCCTGACGCCGACTCTGATTTGGTTAAGCACCTCCAAAATTGTGTGCATGATTCACCAAAATTAGGAGGTAATCACATCTGCGCCCTAACGTTTGCGGATGATACTATCCTGTTGTCCCAAATACCTAGTGGCCTGCAGAATTTACTCTACAGCCTCAATAAATATTGTAAAGCAAAAGGTCTTGAGGTGAACCCAACAAAAACGAAATACACGACTATAAGGCCACATAGAAGTTTTAAGAACAAAATATATTTGAATGACACAGCATTGGAACATGTATCAAATTTCGTATATTTGGGGGTCACTTTAGACTCTTAATTTCCCTGGGCCACACAGATAGAGGTCGAAGGCTATTTTAATGCAAAACTCTATCCCAGTTGTAGGAAAACAATCTGCAACATCCTCAAAGGCCATCACTCCCGCCCTGGAAGTGTACAAGGCCAGAGCTCAAACTGCTGCTTTGTACGGCGCAGAGATTTGGGGAAGTGGCACTCTCAAATCTTTAACAATCGCTGAAAACAACATTTTGAGAATGTTTGTTGCCCTTTCCCAACATACTCCACTGATCCCTCTGACCTACGACTTGGGCATCAAATGCTTGGAGTACCTAGCAATCTGGAGAACCCTGTCGTTTTGATCAGAACTTGGACAACACCGGAATTAGCAGTATATAGAGATTCACTTATCAAACTGCTGGCACTCGACACCCAAGTTTCCTTTCCTTGGCTGACTCACATTAGAACGTGGCTTTTTGACCTAGGACTGAGCAGATATTGGTTGAATCCGAGTCTGCTGACTCCTGAGTCAAAATGTGAGATTAAATTGCTATTTTGGAACTTTGTAAGAGACACGGTAACTTCAAGCAGTACACATGGAAGACTCACCGTACAATTCCTCCAGTTTATAATGACACCTTATTTTGAGCCATTTTTAGATGAGATTGAATCTTTAATGGCAAAGTATTTATACCTGAAATTCAGATACGGTACATTGCAACTAAATAGCCTCGTTGCCAAATGGTCAATGTCACAACCCAAGGAGGGGGCGTCCCATTGCACCTTATGTCAGTTGCGGGTTGATGAAGACATTCCACAGGTTCTGTTTTTCTGCCCAGCATATAAATCCGCTAGAAGGAAGTGGATAAAACCAATAGCCAGGTGCCCTAGTGTCAGGAGAATGAATGACATGTTGAGAATATTAAAAACTGACAACTCCTGCCTAATAGTTTTTTGTCTCAGCAGATTCTTATTGGCTGTTGACTTCACAAGGAAAAAGGGCGGGCAAAAATGATAATTTTACAAATCAGGTTGCCAACATAAAGCGCCCACTTAGAGGTAATGCAGTACAATTCGGCAAGAGCAGTCATGATCAAAACCTAAGGGGGACTAGATGCCTCAGCCAAGATTAAATGCAATCGAAAATGAAATAGATACGCTTCTGTGTAAATATTGAAGTACTTTTAATTGTCATGTATTTTAATAACTTCCATGTTTTTAGTAATAATTTGATGATTTTAAGAACTGACAGATCCAGCGAATATAGGCATTTTATGGAACTTTTTATGGATATTTAAATCTTACTAGTTTTCCTATCAATTTGGACATAAATTAATTCACGCTGATGTTCATGTATAATGATATATTGTAACAATGTACGCTACTGCGCACCTACTGCACATGCATTTTTTAGGAAATTGATATTGGTACAGAATAAATAGTATTTTGCTGCTATTAAATTGCACAGGCACTTTACAAGTAAAAAAGATAATAGGGCAACCCTCAGACTGTTAAGACTACTCGGTGGAACCTATCCAAACTCAATATGAATCATAATGGATTAGATGTACACTGATTTGATGACGTGCAATGGATGAATGTATTTTACAAAATGTCAACGTATGTATTGTATTTTACTGTTCTTTTACCTTCATGGCCTTCTAGGCCGAAATAAAGTGTTTTGAATTGAATTGAAATATTGGTATTGGGTGTCCATTCTTTTGAAGTGCAGGGGGAAAGGTAAACCCTTCCTTGGTTTAAACAGGATCGATCCGTGGCATAAATTTCACAAAGTCTGGTTATTGATTGGGCATGTTGAAAGAATCCGTGTGCCACAATGAGTTAGAGAATCCTGTTTCTGTAGTAGGTGATACCAGTTAGTTTATGCATTGCAGTTTTTACTTTCTTTCTACAGGTTACTGTTCCTGAAGTGCTGTCATTGTCGCTGCTATCCTCTAACGCGGCCCTCTCTCTGAAGTTGGTGTTTCTCATAAATTTGAATGTTTTCATTGTTGTTTACCTATGGTACTCGCCTGTTTTCCTATGCCACTTCTAGCTTAGTACCTTTGTTTTGTGGTAGTTAAAAACTTACCAGTACTTAGTGTTACCTTTGAGGATCAAGTCACAGCCACAGGTGTTCACAAGTGTTTGGCGCAGTGGCAGCGCAACCAGAGCAAAAAGCCATTTATCTAGCCCTAAAAACAGATAATTTGTTGCTGTCGCAGAACTACTGACATTACAGCAATTACAGAGCACCACGTACAGGGCCATTCAAATAGTATAATTGTTTGGGTTCATTTGGAATGCAATAGGTCTCGCATTTTAAAAACTTTCACCTATTTGCATTGTAAATGACAATGCCTTTTATTATTGCAGGTTTTTTTCAACACATAAATAAAAAGCATTGTCATTTACAATGCCAATAGCTCAAAATCTCGCAATTGCGAGACCTATTGCATTGCTAATGCTTGTTTGTTTCTGTTTGAATCGCTGCCAAATGCTCACATCTCTTTCGGCCTCCGCTGTGGATGCTCCAACCTGGAAACAGCCCTGCTGTGAGGAGCATCATTCTAGACGAAGGCTGAGTGTAGAAAGCTGGCTCTTTATAGGATACATCAATATGAGATCTATCGTGTAAAGGGTCCAGGGGTTCCATTATGAGTGGACAGGGGCTTGCTATGCAATTCTAAGGTTCTTTGTAGGGGGTAGTGTGGTCGAGCAGCCTTAGGCTTATTAGAGGAGAGTGCTAGACATCTGCAATACACACATAGTCAATAAATGATGCACACACTCAAGGTGATCCACATCAATTTATAAAAATAACCACTATCTTTATATATGTTTAGGCATCAGAAGCAATTCGTTCAGGTAAGCATGTTTTTCAATAGAAGTGTTTTTGAGTGAAAAAGTAAATTCAGTCCAATTTGTAGAAGCTGCAGTGTTATCCTATGGGCGGCGGCGGGGAGGAGTCAATGCGGCATTCAGGTACAGTACAGCGACGTATGGGACCAATCTCCAGGAATTAACACCACCACCAGTGGCACTAGGGCGGCAGGGTGGAGAGGTGCCAAACAGCATCGGATGACCAATGTTACTTTATGAGGATCAGTCTTTGCATAAAGAGGCTGCAGGCTCTGACTTGGGAGACCATTAGGGATGAATTATCAGGGGGGCTCAGGCCTCACGATGCTATGGGGTGCGGGGACACCTTTGGTCCTCTTCACCACAGACAGGGGCAACGGGTGCAGAGGTGTCCTTAAGCGTCTGTTTTTTTTTACCGGAGCCGTTGCGGTAGATGGGGCCTGATTGCAGAAGCTGCAGGCGACGGGGAGTACACCAGAGGAGGCACCACACTGGACTTGGGCTCTGTAGGGCTAGGGGACCAGGCGAACACCATTGGCCCACTTCAGCACGGGCTTGGAACAACATGTGCAGTGGTCGCTTTAGGCATCTGGTTTCTGCAGTCATGAAGTCCTCTCAGGAGCCTCTGTATGCCTGCAGGATGCAGTAAAGCAGCTCTGCTACTTCTCGGGTGGTCTTGATTCCTGGGTGAAGGTCTCACGGGCTATGGGGGCTCAGCAGCTTCAGGACAAGTCGTCTTTTGGTGCAATTGTAGCAGGCAGGCTGACAAAGCTGGCACCAGGCCAGTTGCTGGGTCTTTTGTTCTTGCAATTGCAACTCTTCATGTCCTCCTATTTCTTTCAGGTCTGCCGGATCTGATGTTCTGGTGCCACAGGCCTCCTCTAAATACTGAATTTAGGAGTAGTAGGGGAGTGTAGGGTGGTAGCCAATGAGCTACTGACGTCTGGGGTCACTATGCCCCCTATATGACCACTTCTTGTGGGAAGTGGGCGTAACCCTGTCCCAGAGGTCCTAAGGGTGCCAACACAAAGATGGCCACTTCTGAAAGGCTATACCCACATCAGGTTAGGCCACCTTAGGGGGTGGTACTAGCCTAGGGGTGGGCACGCCTACCTGACTAGCCTATATTCCGGCCTGTCCATGTGCTAAAGGTTCCTGTACAAAGGGGGTCGGCCTCCTCTCCTGTGAGGGGAGCTGGATTTGCATTTCAATGGCGGAAGCTTCTTTAAAGCTCACCGGCTTTGGAGTGCTAATTAGTAGGTCATCCTGTGGGTTGGGGTATAAACACCCTTTCCCACCCCAGATAGGCTAGGAGGTCAGAAACCTGTCTCTCGTGGCTGGCTGGCAGAAACTAGTCCGCCAACACATCAGAGGCTGGTAGGTTTTCAGGGGGCACCTTTTAGGGGCCCTCTGGGTGCATTTATTAATACATCCATCACTGGAATCAGTGTGAGTTTATTAATACGAGATGTTTTATACCCAACATCCCTATCTATTTTCAGTAAAGCCATCATGTAGCTGGAGAACTCGTTTTCAACAGTGTCCTGCACATGTTCTAAAATGGCCTCCCTGTACATTTACACTGACAGTAATAGAACTGACCAGCACAGGGGCATATATGCTATTACAGGTATGCCCTCACATGCCTGAGGGCTGTAAGGTTGACTTACAAATATTACATGCAGTGTTAGGGGACATAGCACACAGGGATTAGTGCCATGTCTTGTTTTCACATTTGTCTGCACCAAAACACGCAGCCTGCAACGGCAGTCCCGCATGAGTTTGATGAGGGGTCCCTTAGGGTGGCGCAATTCGTGCTGCAGCCATTGGGGACCCTCCTTGGTAGGCCAGGCCCTAGTTACCAGGGGTGCCACTTACTAGGGACTTACAGAGGGTGCTAAAAGTATTGACAGTTGGGGGAAACAATGGTACAGTTTTAGGGAAGGAACACTGGTACTGGGGACCTGGTAAGCAGGAACCCAGTACACTTCAGTCAAAGTTGCATTAAATACCAGGCAAAAAGTGAGGAGCTACTGCAACAACAACCCAGTTTCCTACACTGAGAAGAACACATACAAGGAGACCAGACACTAACTGGTTCTGCAAGTGCAGACCAATGTACATCTGCTGCACCTTTATAAACATGGGAGTTGCTGGCCTACTTGCTCCAATTCCATATTCTTTCTGGCCAAGCAGGAGTGGCGGGGGGCTCCACAAAGTACCCAGAAGAGTACGCCAGAAGCAGAGCTGGTGTTGGCCTCGCAGCCAGCTTCCCTGTGGTGAGGGCACAACACCATGAGTCTGATCTGAAGGAATCAACTGTCTCCGTACACCTGGAGGTGACCTGCCTGAGAGAAGAGGAATGGTGTGAGCATGCTGACGGCCACTGTGGACAAGCACGGTGACCCCGGAGCTGAGGGTCCACCCTCCAGAGACTGGTGTGCTCCAGTCTCGTAGCCTGTCAACCGAGCTGGAACGGAGGATCCACTGCTGTGATGTACCCGAATGGTGTACTCCGACAAACCGTGCCTGCTGCTTGTCCGTGGCACTGCCCGTGGCTTTAGTCCAAGTGTGCCCGACCAGAATGTGCCACCAAAAAACGATTACCATGCCTGTGGCCCTTGTGCTCGAACAGACTTGAAGTGCTTAGACCTTGAAACATGTACTCCCAGGATCAGAGTGAAGGGCTGGTGCACCAGCAGCCTTTGCAGCTTCCCCACATATAGGATGTCGCAGACTGAAGTAGCTTAACCAAGGCCTAGTCTGGACTCTCATTGGTGAGCGAGCTAAGATTGCGAACCTGAGCACAAGACTACAGGAGATGGGGGAGCATTGCACCTGTGCCTTAGACCCACACCAGTGGATGATCTAACATGGAAGGAGAGACAATGAGGGGGCATGGAGCACCATAGGACAGTGACCCTGTGCCAGACTCTAACTACGTGAATTTTTCTAGAGGGTCTTAATTATGTCCTAAAGTGTATCAAAGTACTTCTCTTTTATAAAGATACACACTGGGATGGACAATCAAGTTAATATACTGTTGCATGTTTGAGTGCTAAGCTTGTTGCGTCCGTAAACTAACCTCCTTGAGAGGCCAGTGACTGCTCGCCATCGCTACCACTGAGAGTCCGTTGCTGAAGGGGTTGTACTTGGCCCAGTTTGCAGAGCCATACTAGGAGGGACAGTGGATGATCAGAGGCATATTACCCCAACAGCTGAGGCCTAGTAGCCTCTGTTTGCCTCGTGGCCCCCAAACAAGGACTGACAACAAACAGTCAGTTTATTTTCTGTATCTGTGTGACGGAAATGTACAATGGAGACAGAACAAAGGAAAACAGAATAGAACGAAAGGTAAAGAGAACTGGAGTATGGGAACACGTACGAGGCACAGATTTGAAACTGTAGAAGTAGGCAGGAAAATAACCACCCAAAATGTGTATCCTGTAGATTCCTCAACCTTTGAATATCCCCGGGTGCCACACTGCGTTTGGAAATTTTGGTACAGCTCTTCTGTGCCAATTGGCACGGTCATTTCCCGTCTCGACGTTGGTTGCACCACAGATGTGACTGCACTGGAACCATGCAGCACCCCAGCATTAGCTCCTTTTTTCTGCGCCCTTCGATGTAGATCTGGAACTACCCTCTTTGAATTGTTTCACAGAAATTGCCTTTTTTTGCAGTGCTTAAGGGACGTTAAGACGGAAAAATTCTCTGTATGGTAAGGGACATGTACCCCTGCCCTGATTGCCCAACTGTACTCTTGTGTGAATCCCTAATGCTGATTGTCACAAGCAAAATCGAGTCATGCGTGTGCATCTTGACATAGACTTGTCTCAAAGATTGTGGTCTTGTTTGACCGGGAGGGGTGCCCAAATCGCTGCCCTCATAGTGGTGAAAGACTGCTGCCTTCACCAAGAGAGGAGCAGCACAAGCGCGGCGGTGGCAGCATACCGTTTACTCATAAGTAGTAGTGTCACTGGAGTGAGGCTGACCGGCTCAACTCCCTTTTTAAAAGTTCCGTTGCTGTGTGTTTAACTCACCCCTGGCCTGCATCAGATAGATGTGGAAGAGGGTGTGTGATGGAAACATGCTGAGGGTATGTGTGCTCACAACAAGTGAAGTGTGGTGCAGTGCACACATGGTAAATGGGTGTGTGCTGGGATTGTGTGTTTTTAAAATAACACACACTAGAACAATACTGAAAGGCTGCAATACTGAGCAGTGAGCGCAAACTGAAGGCGTTTGTTGCATGTAGTTATGCTTTTGGTGGCATAATACAAAACGATAACAGTGCTGTGCAGTGCAGTAAGTTTCCTCTGGATGTGTACTCTTTGCAAGAGTGCCTGCACTGGTACAATACATGGAGGGCCTGGGGTTCCATTTTGGGAAGCTGAGGCCTGCCTGGTGGAAAACAAAGAGTAGAGGAATCCCCCAGGTTAGATTTGTGTATAGCTGCTTTCCTGTAAGCTGGGGCCAGGCTCTCTGTGGGCATTTCAAAGGACTCTTTATTCAAGGAAGGGGCTTGGACACATCTCGGGAAGACAGAGATCGGGCTCATAAGTGAAAGATAAAGAATAGGGCTAGGAGCCCAGAATTAACCTTTCGATGTGCATATCACTGTGGCTGACATACAGGTGTGAACTCTCGTCACTTCCATGAAGCTTGTGTGTTAATCAGCTTCAGAGTCCTACCTGCTGTGACAAACATCCTTCAGGAGGAAGAAGAAAGGAGAAAGATGTCTATTTAAAAGAAGCAGAACCCCACAATAAAACTTCAAAGATTTAGACACTAAATTACATTTTGTATCTTTAAAAGGTCTATAAGGAGGGGAGTTTGAGACCCCAAAGTTTGTCATCTGCTGAGTAGCCAGATGGCTGTGTGAGAAGTGGGAGCTCTGCAAGATTCCCAGGGAAACCAAGCCCACCTGCCCTGGAGCACCAGAGCCTTGCTCCTCACCAAGACCAATGTGCCCTGTGAGGGATAGGAGAGCGTTGGAAAGAGCAAGGTCTGGGGGAGCCCTATTGTGAGTACTCTCTGTGCGATTTGTAAGACTGTGTGCTGGACTGTTTCAGCGACCCCCCCTGTGCCAGGAGGGGACGCAAGGGTTGTATGGAGGGTGCCAGACCTGCACAACCTCGTGGTGGGAGGCCCGGTGTGCCAAGTAGGGGGCCACCATGAACATCCACATCAGGTCAGCATGGCGAAACTTGTGAGTGCCATGGCGGTCCCCATATGCTAGGAGGGGCTGCCGGAGACGCAGAGGCCAAAGGTGTGGCCTGTAGCCCAGGACTGAGAAACTGCTGCTGTGACCAAGGGAGGATTAGCCCGCGTTTTGCAAAGTGCAATGTTGGAAGCCCAAGTCCAACATTGCCGGAACCCTGTTGGAGCAAGAAGATCAACCTTCCCCTACCCCACGAGAAGGGAAGTGTGACTTACTGTGCGAGCACCAGAGTGGAAACATCCCTGTATGCTAGAACAAGCTGATAGCGCGGCTCGTCGGAGACAGCCTGCTGGGTGGTGCTGCGTGTGATCGTACGCAGCCTGCCTTTGCTGATCCGCAGCAGAACTTTACTGCGACGCTGAAGGGTTCCATACCGCCAGAGCGGGTAGGACATGAACTGGGCCTTTTGGGCCCCGAGGGACATACTGCCATCAGTACTGATTCCCGTAGACACTTGTGACAAATTCCGAAAGGAGTCTGAGAGGAGAACACTTGAGCATGGCCTAATAGTTCACCCTTCCTGGATGTGGTCATTAGTGAATGGGGAATAACATCGTACTTGTTGCACTAAAGTTAGTAGGACAGGGAGTGGTTTGATAACTACTAGAGTCCTGACCTCAAGGGAGAAAGTGTATTGCTTTTAAATGTTGTTTACCTTTGTATGTGTAGAATTATAATTAATATACTTCTTTTTATATTAAAAAAAGTACTTGATTGGACATTGATTTATTGCTTGCGCTGCTTGCATGTTAAGTTATGAGTCAAGTTCCCTGATCTGTATCTACGCTCCCCCCCTCGAAGGAGCCTTGACTGCTCGTCTAACGCTCCCTGAGAGTTGGGTGTAGAAGAGGTGCTTGGCTCGGTTGAGCAGGATCAATAGTAAGTCAGACCATGGGGCATCCGGAGTGAAAGGCCTCAGCCACCACGGGTGGGGCCAGTAACTCCTGCTTGCCCCGTGGCCCACTGAAAAGGGTTCTGACCAGGGATATCTTGCCCTAAAAATCTGGCTTTAAGCCCGGTCATTACTGCCATGGGCAGAAGTCCATTTCAGACCCTCTCAAGATCTGTGGGGCATGAGGCCAAGGCACAACTCTAAGTCGTGTGAACAGTGCAGCTTTGTGTACACAATGGCAGTCAAGGAGCAAGAGGCAAAACTTTTCATGGCAGGCTCAACACAGGACCAGGCTCTGTTGATGGCGCTTGAGGTTTAGATTGGATACGTGTTCTTCTTTGTACTCTGACTCATAAAAGTACAAGAAAAACAAACGCAAAAATAACGACTGACGGCACGACTCAACATTCAAACTTTGTTCGAAGTCCAGATACTTTCCCTGTCCAGCACAGTCCTCTTCTGAGTCGGAACTGATGGTAGTACTCTTGCAGGGGAACCTGTTCCAACTGTGTTCCCGGCTCTGTCCCAAATACCAGCACCGGCCATCATGCTGGCGAATCCCCCAATGTGCCTGGAGTTTGCAGCGCCTGCCACTGACCCAACTCAGTGTCTGTAGGTCTTCCTGGTACTGTTTAGGAACGAAGCGGTTCCCTCTGGCATGCCTATGCGCCGATGGAGCCCCCGACTGGGCTACTGCCGGTGTATACAGGGGTGTAGTTTAGTTAGCGAGATTCGGGGGGGAGGGGGAAATCTCAAATTTCCAACTAAAAAAAGCAATGGGTTGCCAGGTGGAGGGGTGTAATGACCAATGTTCGAGAATGGCTGCCTCCTTGAGGAACACAGTCCATACTGATTTGCGTTAGGCATTTGTTTAGAGTGTCACTGTGGGGGGAAAACAATCGGTTGGAATGCTAGCCGAGCAATTGCCAGCAGTTAGACTCTTCGCAAGCAAGCATTCCTGTCACCTTTTGGGTGTTTGATTGACAGTAGGACGCCAGGAACTTGAGGCTGGTGCAGCGTTCCAAGCGCACTTCTGCCAATGGGAATTCCAACAAGCATTTGCAATGCAATAGGTCTCGCATTATTAAAGTTTGAGCTATTGGTGTTGCCTTATTTAGCAATGCCAATAGCTCAAACTTAAATAATGCGAGACCTATTGCATAGCAAATGCTTGTTTTAAATTGTCTGAGTTTCTTTTTAACACATTTTTTAACTCAAATCATACTGATGAAATGTATGTTTTCTTACCATGTATTGTGCTTTTATGGTTTAATATCTTTTTTAAATCGAATAAAGCGTATCCTGATAGAATAGGGTTTGGTCTGTGAGGATTTGTAGCCCTGCCTCGCAGACACTCGATTTAACAGAATGTGATAGCTGCATGGCATGATACTTGCCTTGGGCCTATGAATGCAGACTAAATAAACATGTTGAACACATTATCGGATAGACGTTGGCTTATTGGCATAGTAAGCTCTCTGCATGGATACTAGGCATACTGATATGGCACAATTTTCTGTAGATGTTGTTTCCATTGAAAAATTAATATTTACAATTCCTTAAATGCTTTTCAACATGCGATTATTTACTCTTCCATTTGCAGCAAAAAAACGACTGAGTCTTCATGGATTTGAAAAAGCATCCACATGGCTTGGTTATTGTTAATTATAAGCCACAGTTCTACTACTGTTGAGAGCTAGCCTAAACATTCTGCGCTCTGCAGTATTATCTTGGTCATTTCCGAAATGTATTGTATATGAGCATATCTGCTTCGTTCTACTATCAATAAACTGTCACTCACATTGTCGCACATAAGCCATATAAAATGTCATACATAAGCACACTAAACCATAGAAATGCCATACATAAGCAATCTTAAAACTCAGCAGCTGTGCTTTCTTATGGCCTCTGTCTAAGAAAGAGGAACGGCGTGCTGTGTTCAAGCTTTGCACCCCGAAATGTCTACTGTCGAGGTCTTGTTTCTTCCTCCCTAAGCAGAAATAAGCTGAGCTACACCTGAGGTGGGCCGGTGTGTGGCAGTCTACACTTTGCTGCACACCCACCGATTCTTGACGCCCCACAGAAAAGGCCTGGCCAGTTGCCTGGCGGCGACGAGTGAGTTCTGCAACTTCGAGGGCTGAACTTGTCTGAGCAGCACTAGGCCGTTCCGGACTCAGAATAGCTGATCAACCTCCCATTGGTAGACATTACCCAGAGTGGGCGGAGAGTAAATCGGGGGTGGCCAATGGCACCGATGTGCAGCTGAAGGATCCGATGTAGGAGTCGAGCTGCAGAGAGCATGCGTCTCGCTCCATGAGGGGGGATCATCGCTTCTCAGTAGTAGGAACTGGGATACATTTTAATGTTTCGTTCAAAATGACACACAAGTTGCAAATCCCCGTTGAAATGCATTGCTTGAAAGGGAGTTAGAGTAAATTGTGTGACCAAGGCCAACTGTAAAGTCTCACAGTCTGAGGTCAGTCGTGAGGATTTCGTTAGTTTATAATTTCTTTAAATGCTAAGCGTCGATGCGCTATTGACAGTTGAACACGCATACTCTGAAGATGTGGTTATTTAAGTTTGGCATATATAGGACAGCTAGGCGTCGCTTCAGAGGAATTGTCTCAAAATACAACCTACGGGTTACGTACGACTCTTTCACCTCACATCAAGCAGCCTAAAATACGAGGCGCGTGTTTTGCTGTGATGGTGCTTTTCAGCAAGCCATCATCGTTTCAGTTAATACAGGAGCAAGTTTTACAAGACCCTACGGTACATGATAGTCCCACTTGTTTGTGGGTGAACTGAGTAGAAATGAAGATTTGGAGCACGAGTTTACTACACATTATCGAGTTGTATACAGAGTATTATTTTTACATCGCATATGTAACATTTATTTCACAGTCACTTTTACCACCGGAACTCCTGCCGCTCAAAGTATTATACAGTTGAAAACAGCAGTATCTAGAGACCAGCATGTTCAATCTTTGTTTTGCTGGAAACAAACGTGAAAGGTTAAAAGCATCGACAAACCAACCTCCTGCTCTCCGGGTCGTTCCGTAAACCATATCAAACTTAAACGACTTTATGCACACCCCACAAAATACCTTTACGGTGCGCTTTAGCGATGTCTAATGCATGGCGTAAGTTTTTTATAACATCTACTACGAAATGAAAAATGTTAACCATAATCTAGCAAAACTGCCAACATACCCTTCCTCTCGACGAACTTTTCCCGTTCGATTAAAAAAAACAAGCATCGCGGCACCGACGCTTTACTTTGAATGTTATAAGTAAAGCGCGGGTGCCGCGATGATACCAAAAGTAAAGAAATAGAAAAAAACATCTATTTCTTTACGCCCGCGAGTGGTGGGTGCGCGCCACAGCGAACATGTGTTTTCAATTATCGCGTCCCTGTCTGGGCACGATAATTGAAACCACATGGCCTTTGGTGCGAGTAACAGACACCAGTAGGCCATGGGCGTAGCAATGCGACCGCCTTTGGCCTATTGCGTGCTGTCTTAGTAAAAAACACGCACGCAAAGGCCAATAGTGGCCCACAAAAGGAAAAGCACACGCACGAGTGTGTGCAATTCCAGGCTCCGTTTCTGGACCCCACACAAAAAGGCTCTCGCTGCGCGAGCCCTAAGAATGAGTACATTTGCACGCATTCAAGGAGTGCTGCTATGGGTGCAGAGTTACTGCTTGTTTGGTATAAAGAGTCACTATGTAGATTTAGGATCCGATCCCAAAAATTAACAAGTTTAAAACTTTAAGTGAAATGAGAACAATGAGAAATACCAACACAGGCGTTGGAGACACGGCTGAGTCCCCAGGCACAACCACCAAACCAAGAATGCATTTGAGGGGTGTCACACCCCAACAGCTCCACCGAAGCTGTGCCCTTGCCCGTCCGACCTGGGAACGATCGTTCACCTTGGGAACTCATGACTATGGTCACGTAGCACACAGCGGCCTGGAGTCCCTGCCCTGTGGTGCCTCTTTTTCATCTACAACATAAGAAGGCTTGATGGCAGAGATGTCAAATGGGTGCACGTGGCCAGAGCTTTATGTTTCTGTTCCCTATCTTTTTACAGATTATTTTACCAAGTGACTGAAAGGCCCTACGTACTAAGCCTGAGTCAGAAATAGAGGAGGGCTTGCAGGCAAAATAACAGTGGAGCCGAGTCTGAGCTTAGCCATGGGCGCGGCTTGTCTCTAAGTCTGTGCACGAGCTGAGCCATGAAAACATTTGGCTCTTACATCGTGCAACACACATAATGCAAAAATTCGATACAATCTCTTGGTTTCTTTAATATGCAGAAGTGTTTCACTTTAGTACTCCAGAATATTGCGCTGCATAGACAGACATTTGTTAAGAGGTTTTAGAAACATTCATGGCTCGCCACCCCCAATGGTAACGCCATTAGTGATGTAAGAGGCAAGTCAGTAGTCATGTAAACCCTAAACGTGGTCCAGATTCTTACTATAGATGGAGGAACATTCCAGCCTACTATATCAAATATAAGAGGTGCTTGTACAATGCACATCCTGAACTCGAGTATTTAAAAGTGCACTCGTATGTGATAGTTAAAAAAGGAAGCTCTGTGAAATATAATATTTTCCTAGCATCACACAAGTTGGAGAAGCAGAGAAGCCGGTGTTCATTGTAGGTAATCTGGTTTCACATTTTGAAAATTGACAACCAGATGGATATCTCTGTCTCTCGCTTTCCCATTTACGTCAAAGGTCTCGGTTTTGCCTTTCATTCTTGGTTCACAAAGAGAACAAGCATTGGCATAGCCAATAGGTCTCGCTTTTTGGGACCTTATAAGTGTTTAGCCATGCAACAGTTGATGTTGTTGCACCAAGGATATTATGCTGGATAACTGAACACTTATAAGGTCCCAAAAGCGAGACCTATTGGCTATGCCAATGCTTGTTATTTTGAGAATCTGGTCACCCTAAATTTGACCCAACTGTGTGCCTTGGTCTTTTACGGACGGTGTTGCTAATTGCTTTTTTGATGTGGCTGTGTATTTGCAACATACAACACTACTTCAATATTGTCACGGAACAAAGCACTCTTCGAATCGTGACTGGTAGCGGTACGTGCCGTTGTTGTCTGTTTAGCAGTGATTTGTATGTTTTGATGCTAGGAGGACTGCATTAAAAGCAACAAAACTAATAAAAATACGTTAAATATTTGCAAAGCTTGACCTTACTTGGGGAAAATAAACATCTTTGGTTGTTTCCCTCGTTCTAACATTTTCAGCAATTAATTTCTAGTGGGAACATCATTATTTGTCCTTTTGCTGGTAGTTTTATTGTTTTTATTTTTGAAATATTTCATTTATCACGGTAAGTTTCCTCCAGGCTCAAGAACAACATGAGCTTTTGTTAGCATTTGCTTTGTGTTTCAGTTGTTTTCATGTCAGACAAGACAAACGGGTCTTCCTCGCTACTTGTGTGAAGCTGCCATTTACCCACGCAGTGGAAAGCTTTATTGACACTGCCCATATTTGGTGGCTGTGCAAGGAGAGCCAGGTGTTGCTGTGAAGCATAGCACAGTGAAGCTGTACTGCTGAAGGGGAGATACAAATCTGTTTTTCCATATGGTTATGCTTTATTTTTTGCCCGCAGTTTTCTCCAGATGGCTGTCTGAACATTGTTTACTTTTAAGATACTGTCCCAGATGTTTTTCGGTGCCGATGGATAAATGCAACAACTGTGGCACACCGATATACAAAGTATTTGCACACTTTTTTTTAAATAATGGACAGCCCCTTAGTTATACAATGGCATTTTACTGCAATTTTTTATTAAATTCTTCTTGAAGTCTGAAGGCACTTTCAAAGTGATGAAATCATGTTATGTTCATGTGGAATGTCGATGTTGCTGGACATGGAAGGGTCAAAGAACTTGTTTTCAGAATGGGGAGGGGGGCTCTCAAACAACACTGATTATCACTCATCATTTAGGAGTTGAAATTTTCATGGTTTAGAATTTGTTGAATACACAGACAAATTAGAAGGGCTTCCTGCCCGCGTGCTCGCAAAAGTGAAAGTGATCGCGATAGCGATCAAGCGCGCAGCAAACGATGCGCTTAATGAGCATGAGGAATGCCATATGGCGCCTCTGCTAAAGCGCGCGCCCGCGCACATGCACGCAAGCTGTAGGCCGGCGGTAGCATTTTTTGAAGCCCTTACTTAAAGTCTCGCCAGACGAGTGCAAGCGCTGGGTCAGGCGAGACCTAAAAAGCGAAACAGAGATGGCAGACTCGACTAGGGCCCCTGGACCCAACTACCAAGGCAAGAAGGCATTTTTCAGGGGTGTCACACCCCGTAAAGCTATGCCCTGGGGTGGATATCTCGCTGGCACTACTCAATCACTGAGACCCGCCAGAGCTGCACCACCACCAAAGACCTTGCCAGTAATCCTGCCATCAGTGGTACAGACGCCACCATGGGCTCCTGTTCTTCCACAAGCTCCTTAGCCACAAACACAAAGTATATTAATGCACGCTAGATGACGGGCACGCCAACTGGCAGAGGAGGCCACAAATGCAGGGACGAAACCCAACCTGGGGCTATGCAAAGCCTTGAGCATTGGTAAACTATAGACAATATTTTTGGGTCCGATTCTGATCACATACAGGTTCTTCAGATTGTTCCCCCATCATGGTGATGACAACAGTGGGATGGCCAACTTTTTCCCACCTGCAAATTCAGGCATCGTGGACTATTTGGCACCTCGAAATGCCAGCAGTTTGGACACTTTTCCAGGAAAGGGTGATGGAATGCCCATGGGCCAGCACCCACAGAGAGGACCTCCTGTAGTCTTAAGAAAGGCAGCAAAGGTACTACAACTATCCCTTCCTACAGTTGAGGCCAACTCGAGTATCTTCACAGACATCCTGCAGCCTGCCTTGGTTGAGTTTGAACCACTTCTTCCATTTGCCTGGAGACTTGCTCTGCCGTCAAAGAATGCCTTGTACCTGCTAGCTAGGTGCACCCATGCACTATGAGAAATGGCAAATATGGTGCTGCTGAGTCTGCCAGACCACGGGCGTGAGAAGTTTCAATGAGGTGGTAAGGATTTCACCAGCCAAATCCTCAGGCCAAGATTGGACATGGCCAACTCTGTGACCAGGGCTATGGACTCTAAGGGCCTCAATTACTACTTCTAGGCGAAGGGCAGCGCTGCCCTGTGTCAAAAGGAAAGGGCAGGAATGCGCTCTAAGAATGAAATACGGCGTATTTCTGTCCTCTCTGCCTCCGGCGGCGCACAAATTGGTGCCTAGCGCCACGCAGACACCCTTTCACCATGGTGCAAGGGTGCCTCAGTTGCATGCGTGCATTGCATGCGTGATTGTCTTAATTGACATAAGACATTAATGGAGGCGTTTTTCTCTTTCTATGTGTGCTTCAGAATGCAACACACATAGAAAGAGGAAAAAATTAGGAGAAATAAAGTTGTTTCTCCTTGTTACGCCACCCCTGGGGAGGCGTACAGTTCTGATGCGATCCTTGTGATCTTGATATGTGTCTCAACCTGTGGGTGTTGCGTGGGAAATCCCTGAGCAAGGCCCATGGAATGCCTTCTTGACGCAGAGTATGGCCTACTCCATATCTATGAGGCCATGCAAAGCCGAGGCCTGTGCCGCTGGAGCGTCAGAAACAGTGATGCTTCCGTGGCGCAGGCCACTTTCAAATGAGGCCCTTAGTTGTCTTAAGAAGACATGCCTGTCTGCGCTCTACTGGCTTCTCAGGTAACATACCTGATATATTTGCGTTTTGATGGCGCTTGCATACTTGAAGATAAGATGGAATTGGCCCTGGAAAGGTTACAAAAATGGAGACATCTGTCGGAATCTAGTATCTCCAGCCAGAGACTGCCCTAGACAGTACAGGAAGTTTCAGGCTGTTCCAAGGGGTGCTCCTTTCACCAGCACCAGCCCTTCCATCAGCCCAACCAATGTATCAGGTAGTTCAGAGTCTGGGACAAGCCCAAAGGCAGCCAGGTGGGCACATCCTCCTTGCCCTCACTCACACAACCTTTGGAGCATCTTTAGTTTCCCCTTAAGGGAACATGTACAGCATGTTGGGGAAAAATTGTTCTAATAACACCTGGACAATTGGATGTTCAAGGGGCTGTGACTGGCTCGGGTGTTTTTGGTGCTGGAATTAAGACTGGATGGTGTCCTTCGACTTGCAGGATATGTATTTCTACATACTGATTCTGTAGTATCACACAAGGTTTCTGCGATTCATGGTGGAGTCCACCCACTACCAATTTGTCGCCTCCTGTTTGGACTAACACCTGCCTCCAGGCTCTTCAATAAAGTATTGACAGTACATTTACGCAGGCCGGGATCTCATTATCCCTGTACCTTGGCGATTGGCTGCAGCTGGATTCACATCATCCGAACGCCACAGCATCTCTGCTGTTAAAATTCGGCTTTTTCATCAGCCTGCCAAAGTAGCAGCTAGACCTCTCTCTGTGCCTCCTGTTCACAACTTTCCTCCAAGCTTCCCCTCCTCCACAGAGAATCCGGGAAATTCTGTACATGATTCTGAGGTTTCAGGAGGGACCTAAGGTCTTGCTCCTGACCGTTGCTGACCGTTCTTCACCTGCTAGGTCTGCTGGTTTTCTGCATCCTACTGTACAGTAATGCATGCTGGGACATGAGAGCTCTCTAGGGGTGGCCATAACTGCGATGAAGAATTGGCAGTCCATTTAGGCTAAAGTAATGTATGCATTTTCTCTGTCTGCTTTAGGGTTTCCTGTCATGTCAATTCTGGTTTTTAATAGTGAAAAGCAACTGCTTTTGTAAACAGCGTATTGTATTAATGCATTGTGGGGTTTGGTTAAGGTTAAGGATAATATTTTAAGGTATTCACATATTCATTAATGTTTTTTTTTTTTACAGAGGAAGGTGCCAGGTCACAGAGAAGAAATGCCAAAGAACAAAAATATCTTTGATTTGCACACTGGGGCTTTATTATTTTTAACATATATTGTTTATCCACATGCGCAGAGAGTTAATGGATATTCACGCAGCATATTTACAATGTTAACTAGCAAGCCCTGCCCACTCGGGCATTATATTGAGGGTATGGATCACATTTGATTGTTATTTCTTAAGTGAACATAAGCGACTCGCAACAACCCAGTGTGAAAGTCAAATCTTTCACATGCTTACGTTTGAGTGCGATTTGTTTTGCATCTCAGACGTTTGACATGCAGTATATTTCAGCTGTCATGGTAACGCCTTTTGCAATATCACTTTACATTTTTGCATACTTCCTCATGGGTATTAGCGTGAACTTCTGTGCTCCATAATTTCTATTTAGATAATCCGAACTGACACAATGTACTATCGTTTATGGCAATGTTGCATGATGTAAGTAAACATACGAAGGAATGCAGGAGTCTCTTCCATATAAAGCAGGATCTTTATTTGCAGAGCACAGACAAAGCGTACACCACAACCGCTGACCGGACACCAACTGCCCCCAGCTGGAATCCCTTCAACAGTAACGTGCTAGTACTAAGAACGCTACAAGCGTTCTAGGATCTGAACTGGGAAAGGACACAAAGGAAGGCTTGACCCACACAAGAAGCAGGGTAAGTACTAACACGGCTAATATGTAAATATGTATTTACAACACATCTTCTTCCCTAAACCAAAACAAAGAAACAATATACCCCAAGATACAATCACATCACTTGTGACACAAATAATCATCCAAATAAGCCGGAGGTCTGCGAGACCTCACAACTCTGGTCTCCTCGCGGTGAACAGAATCATTGTTAGCATGGGCTTGACTCTGTATATCAAAAGAACTACAAGCATCACCACCACCATCCTCCCTACAGCGGCTTGAGCTCAGACCCGGAGTAAGATCCTCCGGAGTAGAAAACAAGTAACCGCTACTGGTTGAACCTGAATCAGCAGGCGTAGTGAAATCCTTAGTCACTGCAGACTTGCTATACAAAGCCACCCTCCGAAGATTCCACTTCTCCCCATTGTCAAGCACAACATAATGCTGAAAAACCTTCTTCACCACATGTGGACCCCTAAATTTCGAAAGACCCTTGGCCACTCTCCCCGATTTGACTTTGACTAAGTCACCCTTGGAAATTGTACTCCCCGTTTTAACAATTGTCTCTTGCTGAGTACAACCAAGAGCCGAATTTTTAATCCAAGAGGGAGCTAGTTTGGTGCCAGGACGTCTTCCCCGCATGAGTTCAAAAGGCGACTTAAAGTCCGCTTTATGAACAGTGGTCCTATAGGCCCATACCATGTTTCTGACCATTTCATGTGCAAACCCACCTGAAACACACGACATCTGAATAATACCCTTGACCACTCTGTTAGCCCTCTCACACACACCATTCGCTTGCGGGTTATAAAGAGAAGTGCGGTGATGGGTCACACCACACCCACTTAAAAACACACGCATCTTCTGAGACGTTAGTTGGGTACCATTATCTGTGATTAAAATTGAAGGATAACCCTCATTCAGAAAAATCCCTTTTAAAAACTGTATAGTGCAGTCAGTGGTTATGTCCTTAACGAATTCCACAGCAAGCCACTTCGAGTAAACATCCACTATTACAATGGCAAACCGTTGACTAAAAGGCAGTTCGTCCATCGGACCTATAAAATCCAAGCTCACGGTATGCCATGGTAAACCCGGACTAACAATGTGGCTGGGCGTAGAACTAGACCCAATCTTGAGTCTCTTTTCGCTGTCCTTACACACTGAGCAATTCTCCACCCATGAAGTCACCTGTGTGTCCATGGCAGGCCACCAAAAATCCATTTTCAACCTACGCTGTGTGAGAGTTTGCCCTAAATGACCTTCATGTGCCAATTTTACAATTTTCAGTCTTAAACCGTATGGTGGAATGTATCTATCGCCTCTCATTAAGATCCCAACACCATACAATGACAGCTCATCCAACACCTTAATGAAAGGTCGCACCGGTGGTTGGACACAACTTTCCCGCCGGGAGCCTAATTTCACCAAGTCAATCACCTTCTGCAGAACTATGTCTTTTTCCATGGCATCCAACCACTCCTCCTTAGTGAAACTACCATCGCTCAAGGCTACCACATCTTGAATGACGACAACAGCCTCATCATTATGCGTATCAGACAACTCCTTCAACGTAACATCCTCTCTAATAGGAAGCCTTGATAAACAGTCAGCCTGTACATTACGCCAACCTTGAACATATGAGATGTCATACTGATACTCCTGAAGTTTTGAAGCCAATCTTGCCAATCTCGGTGAACCCTTTCCCGCTCCCCCTGGGGACAAAACCTTTAACAACGGCTTGTGATCAGTTTTGAGCTGGAACTTAGTTCCCCACAAATATGTCCTGAAGTACTGGACACCCCAAGCAGCAGCCAATGCCTCTTTTTCTATCACAGAATAATTCTGTTCAGATGAGGAAAGGGTGCGAGAAGCAAAAGCAATAGTCTTTTCGCCTTCCTGCCATCTCTGCAACAAAATCGCACCTATTCCTATGGCGCTGGCATCCACCATCAATATGGATGTACGACTGATGTCGAAGGGGGTTAACACTTTCGCCTGACACAACTCTTTCTTAATCAAGTTAAAACATTCCTCATGACAAGCACTCCAACAAAATTTCACCCCCTTTTTGAGTAACGATCTTAGGGTCATGGTTTTACTAGAAAAATTCTCCACAAACTTCGAGTAAAACTCTATGAGTCCCATAAAAGACCTGTGTTGCTCCTTATCCATGGGACGAGGAGCCAACTTTATAGCCTCAAGCAAATCCTTCTTCGGCTTGACTCCCTGAGCTGAAATCTCATAACCCAAATACTCTATGTTTTGGACAAGGAACCGACACTTCTCTTTACGTAAAGTCAACCCAGCGTCTTGAATTCTTCCCAAAACACTTTTAAGTACTACGTTGTGTTCTGTAATAGTGTCTCCAAAGACTAATATGTCGTCCTGAAAGAACACTGCTTTCTTAATCCCTTTAAAGATCTCGGAAACCATGCGTTGAAACACACTAGCTGCAGAGCTTAAACCAAACGGGAGTCTCGTAAACTGAAACGTGCCCTCAGTGGTAATGAAAGCTGTGAGTCCTTTAGACTCATCATGAAGGCGGATTTGGTGATATGCACTCTTTAAGTCTAACTTCGTGAAAAATTTGGCTCCTTGTAAGGTTGAGACAAGCTCGCCTATATTTGGAAGGGGAAAAGTATCAGCCACAACATACCTATTCAATGACCTCAAGTCCACACAGAACCTAATTTTGCCATCAGCCTTCTGCGTGATGACGACCGGAGATACCCAAGAAGATGCCTCTACCGGTTCAATGACACCACCCTGTAACATCTCCTCAATCACCTTCTTGACTTCATCTTTCACTGAAAGTGGGACTCTCCTCACTTTATGCTGCACGGGAACTGTGTCATGTTTCATGACTATCTTGTGGACATACCCCTTCAATTCTCCCAACTCGTCCCTAAACACACTCCCTGCTTCATTGAGTATGTCACTGAGAGTGTGTTCATCCACTACCATGACTTGATTGGGTGCTCTGGGGTTCACTATTATATGTAAGTCATATTGATGAATCCAACCCAAGATTGGTGGACCATCAACTGCAACATAAACTTTCCCTTTGATTGACCTTCCTTCAAAGTGAATATCCGCATCAAAGTACCCCAACAAGTCTATCCTCTCTCCTTGGTAACCTGTTGGTGAGATATCACTCTCCTTTAAGGGTTTATTACCCCACTCGCCTCTGAATAAAGGCTCAGGAATAATTGTGTGTCTTGAACCCGTATCGACCATCAGAGTTACATTATGCTCGTTGATCACAAACTCTGCTTTAGGTCTCACTTCTCTTTTCTCATTACAACTGCTCACACAAACATCTTCCACGCACAATATTTTGTCTTTATCACGCTTTAACACTTTGGATTCATCTTCAACGATAGCTACACTAGCATTTCCTTTCGTCCTGCACATCCTAGAGAAATGTCCCAACCTCCCACACTTGAGACACTCTTTATTGTTCGCAAAACAGAACTTTGCGTCTGACTTATGGTTACTGCTACCACATCTAGAACAACAACCTCTGTCGTTCGAATATTTCCCAAAATTACTTTTCTTTAAGGGATTCTTACCCTTGTAACTCAACGCAGCTACAGTCTCTTCATGACCTGACTCACACTCAATGTTTGATTTTTCGGAAACCACAGAAATCAAACCCTGTTGTGAATTGCAACCTTCTAGCTCTTTTATACATTTTTCTGACTCTTCTACCACTTTGGCTAAATCTATAGCTACTTTCAATGACGGATTCTTAGCCGCCCACAGTCTCTCCTTTATCTTCTTATTGTTGCACTGCACTATGAGTTGATCACGTATCAACTCGTCATTCATTACCCCAAAGTTGCACTTAACCGACAGTTCCCTGAGGCGTGCTACAAAGTCATCTATTGATTCTTCCGTGCGCTGTTTGTGAGTATAAAATTTATATCTATTCATTACGAGGTTCTCTTCTTTCCCAAACCTCACTTCCAGTCTCGTAACAGCTTCTTTATACTCATTAGGAATGGGCTGCCCACTAGCTTGTAAAGCTTGAGGAAGGTATTGAAATTCTCGTTGACCCTCTTTGCCTAGGGCAGTCAGGAGTAGTGCTTTCTTCCGTTTAGCAGGAAATTCTTGACCATCCAAGGCGTCCAAATAGTTCTCGAACATACGTATCCAATCTTCCCATGAGATTGATGGGGCCCCTGGTTCGCTAAGAAATTGAGGTGGAAGAGTCACATTGACTTGTTGGTTAGCTTGCTGTGCCATGCTGGCCTCCGTTTGCACTAAAGATAATGTGTTAGACAGTATTCTGAAAGTGACTGTACACACTACGTTCGTGTAACTCTTTTGCGAAAACAGGTTGTGTATGGAGTTATATATACGTACTATTTTGTTTAGGACTCTTGATAGTTTCCATTGTGTGCGTGAAAAGTCACTCGTTTCTTTATAGTCCTTATCCACCCCTTGCGGTGGATTTTGCTTCTGTGCTGTTCTAAAATGTCACAAACCCAATCTAAGATGGCCGCTTAATAGCGCGAGATTGTTAGCGTAAGCTCGCGGTATCGAGTTGTTGTTGACCGTCAGTCCTGCTACTAGGCAACGCTCGCGCTCTACTGCCTCATTCGCGCATTGGGTTTGTTGCCTAGTAACGCACTGTGTGGTTACGCACTCGCGCTGTTACGTGGAGCTACGTTCACGCCTGGCTGCACTTCTCTTCGTGACCGCTCTCAAGATTCGAAAAAAACTCACAGTTCAAGGCGTGACGTCAATTTCTTTCCCAAATGTCGCTGAACAGCCTCTTTTCGCAGTAAAAGATTCGGATTCAGGGCATCGCTACTACGTGCCGCACGTCGTGACTTCTTCTTGGTTGTTGTCGCTCGTTGTCCGTCTGCTCTGAAACTTCCAATTCGTGCGCTCCTACGTCCGGTCTGCTTCTCCAATCGTCGCCAAAATGATGTAAGTAAACATACGAAGGAATGCAGGAGTCTCTTCCATATAAAGCAGGATCTTTATTTGCAGAGCACAGACAAAGCGTACACCACAACCGCTGACCGGACACCAACTGCCCCCAGCTGGAATCCCTTCAACAGTAACGTGCTAGTACTAAGAACGCTACAAGCGTTCTAGGATCTGAACTGGGAAAGGACACAAAGGAAGGCTTGACCCACACAAGAAGCAGGGTAAGTACTAACATGGCTAATATGTAAATATGTATTTACAACATTGCACTATCATTATTGTTTGTTTTTATTGTTCAAACTTAGCGGTTGCGTGAAGTAACGCAGAACCGCTTAGTCTGTTTTCACTGTTTTCTCAGTCACATGATTATTTAAATGTCACTTAGAAAAACACCACGACACTCGTGAACAAGGGATTTACTTCCGAAACGCGTCGAGTTGGTCGGCGTCTTTTTTTAATAAAATCACCACCTGAAAGCATCTAGTTGTCCGCGGTCTGCTGTTTTGTGAAAACGAGAATACAGCGTAGTGTCGAGATAGATAGATATATAC